>NC_066618.1:271448678-272779928 GCF_025201925.1 Gopherus flavomarginatus | reverse complement strand
GCAGAGTTGGCATCGAGGTTTGTTGCATGGATTGGTTCCTGAGCTAGAGTTATTATGGTGTGGTGTGCAGTTACTGGTGAGAATATGTTTCAGGTTGGCAGGTTGTCTGTGGGCAAGGATTGGCCTGCCACCCAAGGCCTGTGAAAGTGTGGGATCATTGTCCAGGATGGGTTGTAGATCCTTGATGATGGTAAGCATGTTTTCCTGTGTGTGGAAGGTGCCTACTCATTCTCACAAGAAACACCTTTGGGACCTAAGCCCCCGACACTAGGAGAGATGTGTCCGGCCATGAACTGCTAGCAAAGATGGGCACTTCCTTGCAGCCTGGATTTAGGTACCAAACTCCAGGAGAGGATGGGGGCTTATGACACATCCCCTCTTGTGAGTATATTCCATTGGCTAGCTAAGGCAGCTCCCATCTTAGCATGCTGGCTTTTGTGAATCACCGTCTAAAGTCTAAAGTGCCTACCTTCCCATTCATTGTGCAGGGAGCCTTGGCACCTAACTCAGGATTTCTGAATTGCAGCTTTATTCCTGTGATTTTCTAGGTGCCTAAAAGTTAGGTGCTACAACACTCATCATCACAATGCCTAAATCCCTTCGTGAATCTAGCCCTTTTTCTTATCTTTCCAGTGTGCTTTTTAGTGTGAGACATCTCGAAATGCAACAGTATTACGGTGTGATTACTCTTTCAGAGGTGACTCCTTTGAGTTATCCCCATTTTTTGAATTGGGCTTTTTTTGGAGGAGGTTCAGTGGAGGAGTTTTCAGGTGTGGGTGGTGTCTAACACCTTGACCACTCAAGTATATGCATGAAAACGGCAGCACTTATACAGAGCCCTGATTGAAGGTAGTGATATTCAGCAGGCAAATACAGTTGCAGGATCTTAGTTTAAAAAGATGATATTTTACTTACTTAAAATGGCATCCTAGGATATTTATTCTTACAGATGAGTTATTCCAGCTTTCAGTTAGTCAAACATAATCACCATAATAATGTTTAGCCTTTATAGATCACTTTATATTGCATATTCAAAGAGCTTTTCCAGCATTATCTAATGTGTTGTCTATGTAGCAAACAATTACAGCCTAGCCCTCTGAGTTTTTGAGTGCACTGAGCAGTCATTTTACCCCACCCCGCCATAAATCATTCAGAATTTGCTACAGTGATTCAACAGTCAACAGATCCTTAACACCAAAGAGAAAAGTATTAATTTTAAAAGTTGTTAGGCTCACTGAGCATGGATTTCAGCTTATTACACTATTTTAATAACTTAGTCACATCCCTAAAATTATAACTAAGTAATTAAGAGAGACAGAAAAATATAATTACTTTTTGTTTGAAAATTCTGCAATATCCATGCACATTGGGTAAATTATTCATACTAGGTGTGGATTTCATTTTTGTTTGCGGCATTGATAGCATAATCACATAGCCCTAATTATAGAGATAGTAAATAAGACAGAGAAGAATATACTACTCCGTGCTGCTTTAGAAACTTCTATTGACACCCTAAGCACTAATTTAAATTCATTATCCCATCACACTTTTCACTGATATAGAAGTTCTGTAACACAAAGAAAAGTAGACATTCTGTGTGGGCAGGAGGAAGAGAGGGTTATTATTAAGGAAGTTTTGAGATAGTTGTTAAGGTTCCTCAATAGCCTTTGCAAAGATCCTTACCTATTTTTATTTGTTTAAAGCTTTTGCTCATTGGGATAACATGAGCTGTACTAATTGGACCAGATACTGAGCTGATGTAAGTGGATGCAGCTCTGTTAAAATCAAATGGGTTTCATCCATTTTACACCATTTTATACTTTCATTATGGTCCTATCATGTCCCTTGAAGAGAAGAGATGAGGATTTGTTGTAATGAATGCAAAGAAGATTCTTTATTCAATATTTTAAAGGCACACACAAACACATCTTGAGCTTCCTGACTTTTTGAGTCTGTTGATTAGAGGAATGTAGTAGTACCTTTTCTCCTGCAGATGCTCGATCCAGGACTACTCATGTGAAATATTAATTAAAAGTTCATCTTAACATCAGAGAATCAGTACGGACTATGCCATGTGTGGTTTTAAAAATATATACCAATGTTGTACTGTAGTAACACTGACAGCATATCCTTTTCTCCACTTGCACCATTGAACAAACATTCAAAAGACTACATAAAGATACTGTGCACATATAACAAGAGTTAAAGATCGTATAGGAAAATTCCCCATAAGTACTTTAAAAAGAACTTGTCCTTCAGGGCTCTTTTGCACTGCCACAAGTTCCATTTCCTGTGTATGAGAAGTGTCTTATTCCTGATATTTGAAGTTACAAAGACATCCTCTGACTTACTTCGCAAGAGTGTGTGCTGGTGTCAGCAGCGTACTCTCTTCATGGAGACATAGAACCATCAGCAGGAGGAGACTTTGCTGAGACATTTTCTTTGTGTGATGTTACAAGGGCAAATTGTTCCCTCCCACAATGCACAGAATGGGGGCAATTAGGTTTATTGAAGAAGGCACACCTCACATTGTTCCTGAGGTCAAACAGTTGCCATATAGAGACTGAAAATATTTTCCTTCCATCTTGGAGATCTGTATTATAATTAAACATTTAGCTACTGAAAAATAGTAAAATGTTTAATATTATCATCTTCAGACAAATTCTTGAGTTCCCTGCCAACATTTCTGCCCAGGTCTTCTACTATCCTAGGAGGTGCTGTTCCTTATTATTCCTCTAATATTCTTGCCTGACTACTGTTAACTTGGTGTCCTTTTTCATGTCTCCCGAGAAGTCTCTAGCAACCTCTCAGTTAATATTATGCAAGGCTCTTCTCTACTTAAAGAAACCTAACAAAACATAACATAAAAAACCACATACTTCTGAAAACAAACCTGTTCTATCATGTGTTTCCTTGGTAAACACTACTCAACTTTCTATAATATGTCTTTGTACCATCCCAGTTCATGTCCTTAGATAGTTATCTTACAGGACCAGAGAGTTAATTATTCATCTGGCACAATTCACCAACCATAAAGCAGTATGTGTGCAGTTTTAGTGTTAAAGAATAGTAGGATATTACAAACCTTGTGGTTCAAGGATGCCCAGAACCTTGGATGGGCAACTTTTTATATGGCATTTTTAACATCAAAATACAAATAACTGTTGTAAACTTATGAATATTAAAAAAAACCAAACACTTCCATACTAATACTTCCATTAGTCAATGTATCTTATTATTGGAATGATGATCAATTCCCAGGATGTAACCAATTTACTTTGAGTAGTCACAAAGAAATGCAGATATACAGCCTTTTTTCAATCACGTTCGCACAGAGAAGTAAAGTGCAGACTGGTAGGTCTTTAGATGTCTATGCATTGTAGTACTGCAGAATTCATCTCACTACATTTGTTTGTTCAAAGGTAATATCTTTCCTCTTGCAGATATTTTATATCTTATATTATGATTATTCATGGCAAGGCAGCAGTCTTGTTGCTTACATTTTGAGACCTATAGAATGTTGATTAATTTCAGAGATGTTAGTTATCAAAAGCACAGAGTGGTGCTGAAAAACGGACAACACACATTCAGTAATGCATGATGACAAAGCGGAAGCTGGGCAGCACATCAATTAAAGATGCAAGAGTCACATTTTTTGTGTAAAATGATGTGTGTTATTAAAGTGATAACAAAAGGTTCAGGGCATTGCTGAGGATTAATAACTGGCAGGGAAGAGTTGATGGCCCAAGGCAAAGCCTTTGTCCATTAAACACCAATTGGTCATTAATCCTCAGGAAATGTCTTGTGTCAAGGTTGCTGCTGCTGTTATAAGACTAACGAACAATGGATTTTTTTTGATGGGTGATGTACTTTAAGTTATTTACAAGGCATTTCTAAAGCACTAGGGATGTTTAAATCTCCCTCTGTTCCTATCAGGTGATAATATAAGCTATAAATATATACCTACTTCCCTTAACACATACGAATGAAAAGATAGCAATCTAGCCAACAATTAAATCTGGTGTTTGCAAGCATGATTTATTAAGGCAGAGAGGACTAACTGTATTCATATTGAATCTTACATATCGTGTAACATAACTAGATCCAAGTTATATCTGGATACTGCAGATCCCTTATTTCAATTTCTCTGGACTCTATTACTGCTATGTTTGCTTTCTCAACTAGATGTATTCACTAAGCTACTCCATAGTTGATTGTGTGTTGTCCTGCTGTAACAGCACTGTTTCCACAAAAGTGTGCCCACTCTGGCTTCCACACCTATTCTTATTTTCTATGCTGTTTATACACCACATTTAAAAATAAAACTTTGTCAGAAAGTGTATGGGAGGGAATCACTTGTTACTGGTAAAAGACTAATATAAATGAGTTCTTCTATGAGGGGATTTTCTCCTGTCCCTGGCATGGAGACACTTTTTTTTAAGATCTTATTTTGTGATTCAAGGAGACATTTTAAATCCCCTTTCTGCAATGGTCCTAGCACGACACCAGTTCTTAACAGGCTGATCAGAGAGGAGGAACAGCTAGCCCTGCCCACTGAGACCATATCTACACTAGACAATTTAACCCCAGATTCTTCCCATCACTGATAACACCAGTTTAGTCACACTGATTGCCTCCAAGGCCTTCTAGCATTTTTTATCTCTGTTAATTAAAACCATTTTCAGAAGGTTTAATTAATTTAAAGGTTACTGGTCCAGATATTTGCCCATGATTAGGCTTCTATTTGGTGTCACTATTGGGAATATTTTTGGAAAATTCCCTCGTTAAGCAGAGATGCAGTGTGGTCCAGTAGGTAGAGCAGTAGAATGGGAAAATGCAAACCTTGGCTTTATTCCTGGCTCTGCCCTCCTGCAGCCTGTGAGATTTAGTCAGGTCACCCCTCTGTGAATTTATCTCCCAGATTGTAAGCTTGTTGGGGTCGGACCTGTCATGCATCATGTCTTTGTACAGAGATTAGCTTTTAAGGTGCTTTTATAGTACAAAAATTAACACAGCCTTAGTGATAGCCAAAACAGAGAGTATTTTGTTTGGAGTTGAAAATCTCAGCAAATGTCCCCTGATTATACTTGCGTGACTGAAAATTCATTTGTTTGTAACTCTATTTTTAGTCTCTTTCCTCCATCTGTCACAGGTGTTGCTCCTAAATAACCCCTGCAGAGTTTTGCTGTAGCCTAGTTTGATTACTAAGAGTGAGAATTTTTTTTAAACCTGAAAAGTTTTATCTAGAGAAGAAGTGAGTTATTTTCTTCTCCCTCTTCAAACTCAAAAATGGCTGCTGGGATTTTGCTCAGACTTTAAAAAGTGACCAAACCCCCCCCCAGCAACAGCAGCAAAATTTCCTCTGCCTTCTGGCACCAATGAAGCATGAAGAAATTCAGCTCAAAGGTGAATCTTCTTGGAAAGTTATGAGCAAATGAAAAAGCAAAGGAACCCATTAATACTTCAGGAAAAACTATTGCTAGTTCTACAGTTAGAGGAACTCATGTACATCATTTATTACTTTTAAAAGTCAGTATGGACATAAAACTTTATTCTGCAATGGACCTTGATTGAATACTCTTTGGGGCAAGAGATGTCTCTTAATACCAGTTGGTCCTGTGCCTAAGGCAAAGGTAATTGATACTGGTGTTCTTCTGAGGACAGCCACGATACAAAAAATGTGTAGTAGTAATAATACTAGCATTGGTTAAAGTGTTCTTCTTCATTAAAACCTTTTTTGAAGGACACATCAGTTTTTTGTTGAAAGATTTTGGTCTTAAAATAAAAGATTTTGGTTGAATGGTTTTCGTTTTTTTGGCAAAACCCCAAAACTTTTAATGAAGGGGAAAAAATCCTAATGAGCTCTGAATCCTTGTGGCAACCCAATTCCCCTGTGTCTATGGGTTCCCTTTTTTTTTTTTTTAAAAGACCTGTATGCTCCAGGGCAGGTATCCCTTCATTTCCTCATCTGAATCTCATAAGAGGTATCTTTTGGAATTTTAACCAAAAGAAATTTATCAAAAACAACTCAGTGTTCCCCAGGCTATTAGTAAAAACATGATAAATCAATAAAAGAAAAATCCTATTAAAATTATTAATGATATAAAATTCATACTTGGCCTTAAGCTTCTTGAGTTCATATACTTAACATTATAGAAGAAAAATGATCAAAGATGCTGTTACTTGAATGTCTAAGACCTCATCCTGTCTGCTCTAAGCTATTTCAAACCTTCTTTGATCTTTAGCAGAGCAGTGTCAGAGACCCAGCCCCTAGTGTCAAGTTCTTCATATAGGAGTCAAATAGGCTTTAGAATCTATGACCCTTTACATTAAAGGTATGATTTAGTTTGTTCTTTGTTGATGATACCAACAGCCAGAAGAAAAAATCCTTATTATTTACATCATATTTGTTCAAGTACATGTCTAGGGGTGGACATTCCTCTCTTTCCTGTGTTAATACACCTTCTCATTGTGCTTCCCAAATACACTCAACACTGAATTTTGCTGCCTTGGACAATTAATCAAATGCAATTGCAAATTAATATTCGTGTATTACAACTATAGTAGCCAAAGGCCAATAGCATCTTTTGCAACAGTTACATAAATGGTAAGTTTTTGAACCTCTTCTTTAAAGCTATTGCAGTCTAGTCAGAATCTACCTTTTTAAAAAGATGAACGTTCAGTAAAATCTGACTTCTAATTTGCAGCAGAATTAGAAGACTCTTTTCTGTGTAGAAAATAGTAATAACTAGCTATTCCAGAATGTTGTTTTGACAAGTAGGCAGTGAGTTTCTAGTACATGACAGACTTTTTCCCCCCACTATTGCCTATGTCTGACTTTCAGAGAAATTTCAAGGAGAATCCAAAGCAGGAGTTTTTAAGTTTCTTCTTAAAAACTTGATATTTTTTTTAAAAAAGGGCAATCCCATTTGTGCGAATGACAGGCTTTTTAGGTTGCTTACATCTAAAACAAATCTAACCTCATATTGAGGGGTGTCTCTTTTTGTAAAGAAGGCATTTGTGAGTATAGGAAGATGCAGTATAGAAAGGGTAATCCTGGAGAGCTTCCCCTTTTCCCTTTTCATACATTTTTTATTTCTATTGGCAGAACTCCCTTCAAGCAGCATCTCCTCAATTTTCTCTTAAATCTCTTATCATTCAGTCTTCCAGGCCTTTTCTAATCTTGTTGAAGCTCACTTCAAACCACCACCAATAGTTGTTTGATTATGTTTAGCTCTTACCTGATTACTCACTGGAACTTTTTTGGGTTTTTTTGCTGCTTTTTTTTTGTTTTTTGTTTTAAATCTCATCTTAGCCGAACTCAAAGGAGGAAGGCAACCTCTGATGCTTCAGAGGGAAATATGTCCACTTATAAAAAATCACATGCTACTTTTTCAAATCAATAACTTAACTAGCTATGCTGGGCGACTTCGTTTTGCAGTATTTTATTCCCTGTCAGCTGTCTGAGAGTGCTGCAGGATTCCAGATAACCAGATGTGATGTACTGAAGTTGGTGCTTTTTCTCTGGGTTTTAAATAAAATGTAACTAAATTCAGCGTTACATTTACTTTTCTGCTACATGCCAATTAGTGTGAAATCTGTAATTACATCTTCTGGCCATTTTAACTTTAATTTAAAAGAGTACTACTAAATGTATGTAATTTCTTAGCAAGTTACTTTTGCTGTAGCTTTCTGTAAGGACCTCTTCTATATTCCATTAGTGCTGCCATAGGCCTGGTCTACATCAACATAATTATGCCATTCAGGGTGTGGATTTTTCACACCCTGAGCCCTGTAGCTATGCTGACCTAACCCCTGGTGTAGAAATAGGTAGGTTAATGGAAGCATTCTTCTGTTAACCTAGCTACCATCACTCAGGGAGGTGGTGTTCTTACAGTGATGGAAAATAATCTTCTGTCACTGTAGGCTGCTTCTACGCTATGGAGTTATGCTGGCATAGATATACCACTATAGTTACCGTACAATAAACATGATCCAAGATCCAAACCACGACTAATTTCTTATTCATTGTGTTCACAACACTAATTTATCCATTGGGTTATCCTCTGATGTTAAACTTCTTAGTTGTTGTAGTCAGAATGATCCAGCTTCTTAAATAGGAATTGTAGCAGTTGCCTGGGAAAGATTGCAATGGTTAAGGCTGTGACTATTTTAGCTAAGCACCTGCTTTCATAAACTTCTAATGCTATTCCTCTAAGCTTTGCTACATAGGGAGTCCCAAGAGTTGGGCTTTGCAGCATATGAAGCAGGTGGAGATTTTCCAGAGAGTCTCCAAGTTCTACTGTGTAGAGGCTGTCGAAGTACTCTGATTCTGATGTAATTGGAACCTTCTATGAACCTGGAGGCAGTGAAAGGATATGATCTTACATTTTGAAGCAAGATATGAAAGTCTTTTCTTTAAAAGAACAATGTTAATTGATACTAATACAATTGCATATACCACCTATAGTGGCCGGTGGTCATCTCTCCTGTCAAGCTCGGAAGAAGGCCATTTTGCCTCACTACATCACACAACAATCAATCAATTCGTAGGCTAGAGTTCTGGCCCTTCAACTGGGCTGAGTACCAATCATTATATGGCCAGAGCCTCCTGGCAGGGCAGACTGCTATTTATACAATCTGGGGCTGTGATAGTCTGGGCAGGGCAGACAAGGGAGCAGTCTTTAGTCCAACCTTCTGGCTAAGGCAGACCACAAATACACAAAGCACAGTCCGTCAGACATAAGGTGAATAGGCTGCCAACCCTGGGGTGGGGTTGGCAGCAGGGGGTAGAAGGACCCGGGCCCACCCTACTTCACCAGGTCCTAGCCCAGGGACCTAACAGCGGTGGGGGATCCCACCACTGGGTCAGCAGGGATCCTACCACAATGCAGAGTCCTATTGTGACAGTACCACTATACTAATGCCTCCTCTGAGTAAATGGCAGACAGCAAACCCAGCAGCTCCTTGCTGAATTCTGTCTCCTCTGGGGTGAGGGTGCTACATTGCTTGGTAGTGGAGCTGGAAACCTGCAGTGGGCTAGAGATATCTGGCTCCAGCCCAACTGAGCTGAAGGGCCAGCCTCTTATACTTCTTGTCCTTCCCCTCGGCTTCCAGCACAGGACGTGGGCCCAGCTTGTCTCAGCCCACCAGGGGAGGGGAATGGTGCCTCCCAAGCAAGCTGAGATCATGACAGAACTAACAAACACTAGTCATTTATATAGAACACTTTTATATAAAATTGGTTTGTTTGATATAAATGTTGTGAGTATAATGGGCATAAAAGTTATTTTAATGTAGTTTAATCGTCAGCCTAGTGTACATAATGGTTTAGGATTCAATTAAATGATAAAATTATTTTGTCAGAAGGTTTTAATGGACCCCACTGTTACATGGTTCTTTGGTTTTGACAATAACCTGCTACTGCCTTTCATGCAAATGACAAGAATGGAAACGGTGTGGTTGTTCAAAAGGCTTACCATTTTATTAATGAATTAATGAATTTTTCTCTAAGATATGATATTTGAGGACTAAATGGGAGGTGGAGAACTCTGTGCAAATCACAAGCTGGTATTTCTAAAATCCACAAAAATACTCCAGTCCATCCTAGGAGCTCAGAGTGTACTAAGAGCAATCTCTCTTACCCCTTTTCCTGATTCTTTGGCAGAGCTAAACCAGACAGTATTTTAAAAAATGAAAAAAAAACTTCCTGTTTTAATGATAAACAATACCACTTATTACCTATTACACTGAAGATTAATGAGGCCCAGTACAAAACCTTTGGTTTCTTTGTTAGCATTGCTAAGAGGGAACAGTGAAAATTAAATAACTAATAGAATCTACATTGTGCAACAGCTCTTCTATTGCAGGGTATTTGTTCATTCCCTAGAACAGGGAACAATAACTGTGTAATCAGAAATGAAGTCTGTATTTATTTTCAGTCTTGTCTTTGGTAAGCTTTTCTTTTTAGGGCTGCCAAGCTGCTGAGACTACTGTACTAATCTTCAATTGTAGATATTCATTTGTAGTGGGTATCTTTCACTTCAGAAATAGAAGGAATTTTTTGGCCATTAATAAAGTAGCTCTCAGGATTTAGAGCTCTTGAAGTGGGGAGATCATAGTTTAAGGTTGCTATTATTATGCCCAGGGGAAAGATGCAGGGGGCTGAATGAGACTGAGATCAGCAACTAAATGATTTCAAATCTTTATAATCATTCCAAAAAATAATACCTGTCTACCATCTCCCCAGACATATATAACAGGATTCCCCTGCAGATTTGGCATCACCAGCACATGTTACAATCTGTCTAGCTCAGAGGGGATTTGTAATGTTCTGTGTGATGAGATTCCAAATGTTCAGTCACCCAGACGTTAGCCACAATAACAAGATTACACTTCTCCATTAATATGAGGAAGGAGGCGGCTATTTGGAACAGTAGGTCTCTGATCTAAAAGACAGTCGAAAAATATATGTGGGAAATGGGGAAGAAGTTCTGAAATTCTCTAGGAATGAAGGATTCTCAGACACCAGGGATGAAAGGCTGGGAGTTTTGTAAATGACTTCTTTGGCGGACAGGATTTCACTCCATGGTGGTTGGGGAACTGTTAGAATCTAAACACAATAGACAAAAAAAGTACTACGTCCTAAAGGAATGACTAGGGCCAGTATAATGTGACTGTCTAAGGGAGGTGGGATTTCTATATTTTCAGGAAGAAATAGGTGACCATCTGTCTCTGCCAGCTTGTTTTAAGATTAAGGTGTTTTTAAGTAACAGCTAATTTAAGCTTTTCAGGTGTCTGGGATGGTAAAAGAAGAAGTGACATTTTTCAAACGGGTTTGTTGTTGTTTTTGTTGTTGTTGTTGAAAAAGGCCTTTCTTCTGATATGAAAAATAGTTTATCTTAAGAAAAATATGTCTCATGACAATATTATTAGTATTTATTTTTGTATACATCATAAAATTTGTTGACATTTTTTGTTTACTGAGACCCCATTTTTCAGTCATGGTTTCAATTTCAAAAAAGTCAGTCATGGTTTCAATTTAAAAAAAATTGCAAGCTCTCCTTACCCCCCTCCTCAAAAAAAAATAGAAAAAGAAAAGGTCCATTTAGACCCGTTTTTCACAGATTTAACATTATGGATTGTTATAACTCTTTCTAATTCAGAGTAGAGCTGAGTGCAGAGTAGAGCTTCTCCCGCTGACATAGCTACCGCCTCTTGTGGAGGTAGGGTTGTTATGCTGAAGGGAGAGCTCTCTCCTGTTGGCACAGAGCGCCTTCACCAGATGCGCTATGGCAACACAGCTGCATCAGTGCAGCTGTGCCAATGTAGCATTTCTAGTGTAGACTAGCCCCTACTCAGAGTGTCACAGCTAAATACAGGGTGGAATAATTTATTTAGCATAAGTTGTTAACACATATTTCAAAAGACTGTTCAAGGTGAAGTAGCTCATTAACGCCCCTCCAGGAACAGGGAAAAAAGAAAGTGGAGGGGAAGGAAAAGCAGCTAGGGGAGACTGTATTTTTTTTCTGAAATTTTTAAGGTTTTTTTTCACCTCCAACCAAAGCAATTTAGGAAAACTGACACAAATAAAACAAACATTTTATTTCAACATTGTCTTAATGAAATACTAGGATTTGTCAGTTTGAAATGACACTTTGTTTCACAAATTTCTTTCACTGTACTTAAAATAAATAAAAAAAGGTTAAGATCAAAACAAAACCTTTTGATTTTTGTCAAAACAAAACCTTTTGTCTGACCCAAAATGGGGCTGAGGGTAATTATTTTTCAGAATTGTCAGAAAATAAAAAAATCCATTATTTACACAACTCTAGTTCAGAGTAGTCTTGGTGAACAAGGATTGGTACGGAGGATGGAGGCTCGGCCTCCTCTCTGGCCCCTTTTTCAGCATCCTCCTTCTTGGGGTAGAGTAGGATTGAGCAGTTCCTGTGCTTCTCAGAATGTCTTCTGATGTCTTGCACATCCCTGCAAGGAGTGGGAGAGTCTTCTAGGTAACTTTTCATCTCTTTATAGGTGAGGAAAGGCCTCATGCCACCTGGCCTAAAGAAAGGTGGCATCAGCCTAGATATGGGACTGTGCTTGTGGGAGACTCTGGAATTCTTTTGAGCCTGATGCACTAAAGGCAGATGTGCTGGTCCTCTAATAGAAAAGTTATAGGAGAGGGAAAAATGCCTACCTGAGGGGAACCTCTCTCTTTCTGTTGGAAGTTCAGGGAGTCTACTTCACATCTCTGAATCAAGCCCTATGTTACGCTTCTGTTGATTTGAAATGGAACCAGTAATAGCTAGCTACGCCTACAGAACCATAGAGGAGAATTTACCCCTTTGGAAGGCATTGTTGCTCTCAAATGGGGTTCTAATCAAGTGGGAGAGGATACTTTACTTAATAGAATCGGCACATAGGAATTCCTCTAGGAAGTCGTTGAATTGGTCACAATATTTTAAGTCAGTGCCAACAAATAGTGGAACAGAACTGGCCTCTTTCATCCTTGCCTCCTGCAAGAGAGATGAATTTAGCCCAATATCTTCAGAAGAGCTTAATTGTCTTTGTTATAGCTTTAAAATGGTTATGAATAATAGATTAGAAGCTAAATTCCTAAAAACATCTTCTCTTGAATGTAGTTTTATTTATTAGAGAAATTCTATAATGAAACGTATTAGTGCAATTTCTGATACGCTTGCAGAGAGGAAACACTCCAACATCTCTTCTTGTCCATGAATAACAAAGCAATTGAAGAACGCTTTAAGTGCTTTGATGCACAAAGGTGAAATAAAAAGGCAATGTGGCTAATTTTAAGGAATCTTGACTCAACTGAAAGTTTAAGAGAAAATCTGAACTTTGTTTATTTTTTTACATTTTACAAACATAGGATTTGTAACATTTTAGCAGTGTTTACATTGTTCCACTCGCCATGTCTGCTGCTTTTATGGCGCCAAAGAGCTTAGTTTAAATGTAGAGAAAGGGTGACTGAGGAAAATGGAGGATGGAAGAGAGAAGAGAACCCCAAAATATATAAATATTGCTGTTGGGAGAATATTATTGTAGAATTGGAATGGATAATTGTATTTGGTTTTACTTTTCCCTGGCTTTCTTTGCAAATGGGTAGCCATCATATTAGAAAACAAAGTTGCTGGCATTGTTGAAAGCTAGCTATAAGAAGTGATATTCCAGGAGAGGATTGAAAGAGGGGAGAAAATTGTGAGTTACCTAAAGGTGGAAACTATGGAAGCATTGGGTATGGTTGAAAAAGGTGCAGAATTGATAGTAGGAAGAAGCAATTAAAGTCCTGAAGGAAAATGCAAAATGTAGGACATGGAAGAGAACAAGAGGAAATGCAATCTGATAAATAGATGTAAGAGAACTGGGTTGAGTCTTGACAGTGAGTTGAAGTGTGACCTTGGTATGAAGAATGAAAGCCAGTAAAAGGATAGGTAGGAAGTGAGGTTTATTTCTATGATAGCACAATGTTCTGAAAGGAATGGAGGAGAACTAGGGCATGAGTCAGGTCTTTAGCAATAGAATCAGAGAAAATGGGTTGATTTCAAGATGTTGCAAGGAGAAGGTGACTGGGCTTGGTGAGAGTAGGTATTAGCTTGAAGGAGGAACAATAAAGAGGAGTCCAAGAGGGCACAAAGACTGCATGTCTCGATTAAAGGGAGGACAGGAGAGTTAAAACTAATAGAGCAACTGGGAAGAAAGAAAAGTTTGGACAGAAATGTGGTTTAGTAAGAAATATGAGAGATTTATTTTGAAAATGCAGTGGGTCATCCATGGAAAGAGAGGAGATGAGAATAGACAGAATGGGATGGATTTCTTTCTCCAAGGCAGTTCTCACTGACATGTAAGTGCTGAGACTGAACTTAGAGTCATAGATTCTAGGGCTGGAAGGGACTTTGAGAGGTCATCAAATCCAGTACTCTGCCCTCATGGCAGGACCAAATACTGTCTAGACCATCCCTGATAGACATTTATCTAATCTACTCTTAAATATCTCCAGAGATGGAGATTCCACAACCTCCCTAGGCAATTTATTCCAGTGTTTAACTACCCTGACTGTTAGGAACTTTTTCCTAATGTCCAACCTTAATCTCTCTTGCTGCAGTTTAAGCCCATTGCCTCTATCCTTAGAGGCTAAGATGAACAAGTTTTCTCCCTCCTCCTTATGATACCCTTTTAGATACCTGAAAACTGTCATGTCCCCTCTCAGTCTTCTCTTTTCCAAACTAAACAAACCGAATTATTTCAGCCTTCCTTCTTAGGTCATGTTCTCTAGACCTTTAATCATTTTTCTTGCTCGTCTCTGGACCCTCTCCAGTTTCTCCACGTCTTTCTTGAAATGCAGTGTCCAGAACTGGATGCAATACTCCAGTTGAGGCCTAACCAGCGCAGAGTAGAGCAGAAGGATGACTTATCATGTCTTGCTGTTAATGCATCCCAGAATCATGTTTGCTTTTTTGGCAACAGCATCACATTGTTGTCTCATATTTAGCTTGTAGTCCACTATAACTCCTAGATCTCTTTCTGCCATACTCCTTCCTAGACAGTCTCTTCCCATTCTGTATGTGTGAAACTGATTTGTTCCGTCCTAAGTGGAGCACTTTTCATATATCTTTATTAAACTTCATCCTGTTTACCTCAGACCATTTATTCAATTTGTCCAGATCATTTTGAATTGTGGCCTTATCCTCCAAAGCAGTTGCAATCCCTCCCAGGTTGGTATCATCTGCAAACTTAAGAAGTGTACTTTCTATGCAAATATCTAACTCATCGATGAAGATATTGAACAGAGCTGGTCCCAAAACAGACCCCTTCAGAACCCCATTTGTTATACACCACTACCTCGATATAACGCCACCTGATATAACATGAATTTGGATATAACGTGGTAAAGAAGTGCTCTGGGGGCCGGGACTGCGCACTCCAGTGGATCAAAGCAAGTTCAATATAACACGGTTTCACCTATAAAACAGTAAGAGTTTTTGGCTTCCAAGGACAGTATTATATCGAGGTAGAGGTGTACCTTTCCAGCTGGTTTGGGAACCATTAATAACTACTCTCTGAGTACAGTTATCCAGCCAGTTATGCACCCACCTTATAGTAGGCCCATCTAAATTGTATTTGCCTAGTTTATTGATAAGAATATCATGCAAGACTGAATCAAATGCCTTACTAATGTCTAGGTATACCGCATCTACCAGTTTTCCCTTATCCACAAGACTTTTTATCCTATCAAAGAAAGCTATCAGATTAGTTTGACATGATTTGTTCCTTACAAATCCATGCTGGCTATTCCCTATCACCTTACCACCTTCCGAGTGTTTGCAGATGATTTCCTTAATTACTTGCTCCATTATCTTCCCAGGCACAGAAGTTAAACTGACTGATCTGTAGTTTCCTTGGTTGTTTTTATTTCCCTTTTTATAGATGGACACTATATTTGCCTTTTTCCAGTCTTCTGGAATCTCTCGTGTCTTCCATGATTTTTCAAAGACAATAGCTAGAGGCTCAGATATTAGCTTCTTGAGTATTCTAGGATGCATTTCATCAGGCCCTGGTGACTTGCAGGCATTTAACATTTCTAAGTGATTTTTAACTTGTTTTTTTTTTTTTATTTTTGTCTTCCAAACCTATCCCTTCCTAATAGCATTCACTATGTTAGGCATTCCTTCAGACTTCTCAGTGAAGACTGAAACAAAGAAGTCATTGAGCAGCTCTGCCATTTCCAAGTTTCCTGTTACTGTTTCTCCCTCCTCACTGAGCAGTGGCCTACCTTGTCCTTGGTCTTCCTCTTGCTTCTAATGTATTGATAAAAAGTCTTCTTGTTTCCCTTTATTCCTGTAGCTAGTTTGAGCTCATTTTTGTGCCTTTGCCTTTCAAATCTTGCTCCTGCATTCCTGTGTTGTTTGTCTATATTCATCCTTTGTAATATATCCTAGTTTCCAATTTTTATATGACTCCTTTTTATTTTTTAGATCATGCAAGATCTCATGGTTAAGCCAAGCTGGTCTTTTGCCACATTTTCTATCTTTCCTACCCAGCGTAATAGCTTGCTTGCTTGCTTTTGGGGCCTTAATGGCCCTTTGAAATACTGCCAACTCTCCTCAGTTGTTTTTTCCCTCAGTCTTGATTCCCATCGGACCTTAACTATCAGCTCTCTGAGCTTACCAAAATCTGATTCCTGAAATCCATTGTCTCTATTTTGCTGTACTCCCTTCTACGCTTCCTTAGAATTGTGAACTCTATGATTCATGATCACTTTCACCCAAGCTACCTTCCACTTTCAAATTCTCAACCAGTACCTCCCTATTTGTTAAAATCAAATCTAGAACAGCTTCCCCCCAGTAGCTTTTTCAAACTTCTGAAACAAAAAGTTGTCTGCAATGCTGTCCAAGAACTTATTGGATAGTCTGTGCCCTATGGTGTTATTTTCCCAACATATATCTGGATAGTTGAAGTCCTCCATCACCACCAAATCTTGGGCTTTGGATGATTTTGTTACTTGTTTAAAAAAAACCTCATCCACTTCTTCCACCTGGTTAGATGGCCTGTAGTAGATTCTAGCACGACATCACCCTTGTTTTTTACCCCCTTTAGCCTAACCCAGAGACTCTCAACACTTCCGTCTCCTGTGTCCATCTCCACCTCAGTCCAAGTGTGTATATTATTAACATATAAGGCAACACCTCCCTTTTTGCCCGTCTATCCTTCCTGAGCAAGCTTTACCCATCCATACCAACATTCCAATCATGTGTATTATCTCACCAAGTTTCGGTGGTGTCAACAGTGTCATAGTTGTATTTATTTATTAACACTTGCAGTTGTTCCTGCTTATTACCCATACTTCTCTCATTTGTATATAGGCATCTAAGATACTGATTTGATCTTGCCTCCCAGTTTTGCTGTGACCCTCCTTTCTCTCTGCCATTGTAGCCCACGCTCCCTCCTATTTCCGACCCATCTCCCAGGTCTCCATGTTCTTCCCTTACCTGTGGGCTTTGCTCACCTTTCCCCTTCAGCCATAGAACTTCAGCCATAAAGCTAGATTTATGGCACATCTGTGAAACCATAGGAGCAAGTGACAACACCTAAGAAGCAAGTGTGGGGTGGCCGCGGGGGAGGAGAGGAACAAGCATGAATACATGAACACCACCAGCACGGAAGGAGTGAGAAGGAAGAATTATTGAAAGTGGCACTGAAGGAGAATTCAAAGGAGTAGGACAAGGCTCAGAAGAGATGATCATTGAGGAGAAGGGATTGGTCCATGTTGTCAAAGGCAGTAGAGAGACCAAAGGCAGAATGTAGAACAGCGCTGCTTAGCCATGGCAAAGAGAAGATGATCAGAAGAGGATCAGAATCTTGAGAATGGAATTTTGGTTCTATGAGTACACTGATTTCTGAAGGAGCTGGAAGGTGGTGCAGTGGAATAAGGATGATGTGACTGAGGGAGGTTTTAAGGATAGGAAACGTGTGCTTGAAGATGAATGGTAATGAAACAGAGGAAAAAGAAAGAAGCTGGAGAGGAGAAAGAGGTTGGAGGGATGGAGATGTGTATTACAGATGTAGAGACCTTAAACATAAAGACTGCGATAAAGGAGGGCATATATGAAAAGAAAGCAGAAGTATGTGGAGAGCTCATGTGCTACTGAATAGGCTCAATTCTGTCCTAACATTAATGTGGCAATATTCTGGGTACAGATGCAGCAGTAAAAGGAGACAGAGAAAGTTTTGTGTTTAGGACCACTAACTTATTTAGCAATTGATTAACTGTTTTGTCCTTGGTTTTTTTTGTATTGTAATCAGTGTGACTGATTCAACCATGTTATGAAGATGGATGCCGCTATAAAATTCGTTAAGCAAAAGAGCAGTTCTTGGAAGGCATGGAGATTGTGTGCACATGTATGCGTGTGTGTGAGAGAGAGAGAGAGAGAAAACACATTTTTTGGCTAGGAACAGGGTAGAACTGAAAAAGAAAAGATAATCTTGTAGTGGGCAAAGTTAGAGTAGTCATTGAATTTTCAGGAACAGGAAGAACATAGGTGTGGAGTAAGCACGTGTTGTCTTAAGAGAGGGGAGTGAAAGATGCAAGTGTAGGGGAGAGAGTAGAATTGAAGAAGACTATGACCATGGAGCCAACAGAATGGACAATGGACAATCAAGGATAGGATGAAGCTGACAGCACTGGAAAAGTCAGAGTTTGACAGACTGAATGCTGTGGGAGAATTAAATCTGAGGAAGCATGTGTAAATGACAGATGTTTAATGAGGGAAGGAAGAGGGAACTATGCAAAGGTGGTGAGAACAAGAACGATGCTCCATGAAGTGCATCAACCATGTTTTTACAATGTGATTAAACATGATCAATGTAAACAATCTTTTACAAATTGAAAAGTTAGAATCAGAATAAATAAACTGAACTTAATAGAAATAAATTGTATTCATTTTCACATTTAATTAAGTGAATATTTCCCTTTTTACTTAAAGCTTTTGCAGACTTTCTAGTCTGAGACACCATTCTCTTGAAACGAGAATGAAATAATTTGTAACTAATACTTACATTTTGAATTCTGTGTGCAGCTCTGAGATCTACAGATGAAGAAGACCACAATACAAAAGTCCTGTGTTATCACTAATTATGTCTTATGTTAATAATTTAGATTTTTTAACATTTAATGACAGCCTGTTATTAAATAATCTTGTATTGTATGTTGAATATTTCTAAGTTAGACCATCAGAGTTGAAGAGTTCAAGTAAAGAAGTATTACAGAATGAATTATCATCTGAATGCAGAGATTAAAGCAGTTGGTGTATAGATTCCATTGACATGTTCATATATTAAAGGTCAAAAAAGCATAACTAGTCAAAATCAAACTTCAGTTTTGTTTTTGATGCTCTCGAACTGAATAAAAGTCTTATGAAACAATGTTGGTTACCATTTTGGTAACCATTAACTCTCTCTGAAAGATAATATACAATTATGCCATTTTGCAAAATATGAATACTTAATTGGATGAGGGAAGAATAAAGATGTATATGTAGATAAAAAAGTAGATTCCTAAAAGATGAAAAATCTGAGCAGAAAGAGACCCAATATTAATAATGTTATGTTCAGTATTAACTGTCACTTAATCGTACATGGTATTTCATTGTTTCTCTTCAATTAAATCCTTATTTAGAATATGATAACTTTCATCTCCTGTTTAGATACAGATTTCTGTCATCATATCCTGTGTATCTCTATATTGTATTTAATAAGCAAAATAATTCTAAATAAATTTGACAACTTATATGCTGTCTCTAAGCAAGGGGCAGCACATAGTGGCAGTGCCTCAGGAGTAGACTAGAGACTGAATTATGACTTTGGGTCACACTTCAAACCTCTCTGGTTCCCACTTTTGCTCTAGAGGGAGGGCTGAAAATCTTCAACAACCTCTTATTTAGTGCAAGTTGAGGAGGCAAAGTCAAGGCTCACCTATTTGGGTAGCGAGGGGAGTAGCTGTTCTTTCCCTTCCAGCACTGTGTTCCACAATGAACTTCTGTGCAGCTTCAGACTGTTTGCCTAAATCTGCTACTGTTTTTAACTGGGTGTATTCGTCTATATTATTAGAGCTGGCCCAAAACAAATAGAAAATGCTAGGTGCAGCTCTCCGTCATCTTGTGTTCAAAGATGGAGTTCCAGTATAGATGCAATGCTAGAAAAGCTTAAATTGATGGAAATTTTAGAAAACTTGTTACTGGGAAGGTTGTCCTTATCCTGGATCTTTTGGAATTCCCTTAGGGATTCTATGGCACATAACTTGTAAATAATTCAGCTTTATTTGGTGGAGCCTTTTCCATACAAAATATATACCAAAAGTTTGTAGAGAGGTAAATTATACAGTTCGAGTTAAATAATAAATAAAAGATCATTTTCAGATGAGATTTAAAAACAGATTGAGTTGATGAGGCAGAGATGCAGAAATCGATAAATAAAACAGACTCTTCTGAAAATGGAAGCTGCTGACAGCGGAAAGTGGGCCGGCAAATCTGACATGAAAATGAATCCTCTGAGCTAATTTACGACAGTTGGTAAAGCTCATATGGCGTGCCTCCAAGACCAGACAAGGCAATGCCAAAATGCCTTCTCCAGAGGAGCTTTCTCTTTCTTTTGGTGTTGTACACCTATGGTATGGTGCTATGCAAAGTAAAGTAATAATAAATGGAGTCCCATAAGTGCCAGCTTCTATCTAGCAGTGAGAAAGGTAAACATAGATATAGAAGTGGGAAGAAAATGTTAGTAGTTCTTCCTACTACTAACCCCAGGGAAATGTATTTTATAGGATGATCACATGATCTTTGTAGAAGATTTCTGCATAATGCTTCAGAGGAAGGGGTGGACACATGCTTGTTGACATGCATGCCTGGGGAAAAATTATTTAATGAGTTAAATCATATGCATGTGAGCCATGTCTCTCAATATTTAGGATTTGTCCATATTTTGGCTTTTATGAATCTATTTACCGAGCAACATTACATACAGTGAAAATACACAATACAATTATTCATACTATATATATATATATATATATACTATACACAATACAATTATTCATACTATATATATATATATATATATAAATGTAGCTCATCCCACTTGAGACATTAAATATATTCCAGCAAGTATAAGAAAAATAAAACTAAACTGTAATCACATAATGCACATGGCTCTATGACTCAGCCTACCCCGATCCCGGGAAAGGGAGCAGGAAGATGGATTTAGGAGGAAACCAAGGGGGCTAACAAATTTAATTTGTAATTGATGTGGACTAAGGGGATGCAGGAGTGAATTCCAAAATAAAGGACTCCTCATACATGATACTCTGCTAGCAGTCCCTTTCCTCTTATAATAAAGGAAGTCCAACTCAAGTGTCTTAGCTGTGGCAGTCTGGCACAAGAAGAGTGACAATCTCTCAGGTAATCAGGCTGTGAACGTTTCTTAGTTAGCAGTAATACTTTGAGTTCAACCCAGAAACCTATTAGCAGCCAATGCAGTTCCTAATGCACTGATATAATGTGCTCTACTTAACAATCAGGTTGAGGCATTCTATGCTAGCTTTAGTTTTGGAACACTCCCCCTCCCCCCACAGCCCAAAAGTTAATTACAATAACCTAATTTGGAGGTGACACATATATCATTGGAGAAAGAATATTGTATTAGTCTCTCATAGAAAAAAATACTCCAGACCAGTCATCATTTTGATGCTCAAGAGCAGCCCAGAATCTAATGCCTAATATGCATCTGTATTGCAAACTGTGGTCACAGTTCCTCTGCCAGGAGAGCAAATATAATTTGTCAGTTTTTCTGCCTCCTTTTCCCAACACACTGACACAATCTCAGTCTCTCCTGAATGAAGTCACATGCACTCCTTCATTCAAGATTCCACCCAAACTCATATAGACAGTGGCTTATATCATCTTAATAAAGATATAGCTTCTTTACCAGGGCTCGGCAACCTTTCAGAAATGGTGTGCCGAGTCTTCATTTATTCACTCTGATTTAAAGTTTTGCGCGCCAGTAATATGTGGTAACATTTTTAGAAGGTCTCTTTCTATAAGTCTATAATATGTAACTAAACTATTGTTGTATGTAAAGTAAATAAGGTTTTTAAAATGCTTAAGAAGCTTCATTTAAAATTAAATTAAAATGCAGAGCCGCCCAGAGCAGTGGCCAGGACCCAGGCAATGAGAGTGCCACTGAAAATCAGCTTGTGTGCTGCCTTCAGCATGCATGCCATAGGTTGCCTACCTCTGTTCTTTACAATGATAACATTAGCTGTGAGGGAATCTGCACTGTTTTCCCCCACTGAACATTAATTTTCTTCTGTTTGGCTGCTTCAAATATCTGCCTGTTGCCAGGAGTCATGGACAAGCAACTTCCTTGAAAGACGTTGAAAAAAAATCACATTTCTGTATAGTTGCTATAAAATGTTGTCCAGAGCCTTCCATATTGCTTGTATGATATTTGACTTCATTATATGTATCTTTCTGCAGTACATGATCATGATATTTTAAGCTTTGTCGCTTCTAAGGTAACACAGGACAATTACACGCTATGATAATTTATTTTGCTGATTAATGGAGACCATGAATTCCATTGGCATATTTTATTGTATATCTGTGTTAACATGTTATTAATCTACTCTTCTTTCTCTTCTTTCAGGGTTTATTTATACCTGTGGTGGAACTTTAAAAGGTCTTAATGGCACTATAGAAAGTCCTGGCTTCCCATATGGATATCCAAATGGTGCAAACTGTACATGGGTAATAATAGCAGAAGAACGAAACAGAATACAGATTGTTTTTCAGTCTTTTGCTCTAGAAGAGGAATATGATTATTTATCATTATATGATGGACATCCTCATCCTGCAAACTTTAGGACAAGGTAAGTGATTAATACTGCCCTATTAAAATGTATTTTTCTATTGCTGTGTTAAATGTATTTAATAAAATCAAAACTGAGATCTTTGAAGTATGTCTCTTTTACTGTATCTCTTACTCAGACAAGAAATTGTATAGATTCTATGAGGTGTGCCACCACATTTGTCTAGAGGAAACAGATAAATATTTGTAGCAATGATAGCAATTTTTGTTTAAAACCTATAGATGTTTTTCTCATTGTTAAGACCAATATTTATCAGCTCACTTTTACCTCTGGGCTGTGTGCACACAGGCTTGTGTGCAAAGTTCAGTCAGTAAGTTTTGGAGCTTCCAAAGAGATGTTCACCAAAATATGTTCCAGTAGCATGCCCCAGGAACTTCCATAATGTAAAGGGGAAGAGTTTCAGAGAGATGCATGACTTTTTTTAAAAAAAGTATTCTATTGTAATATTTTACCTTGCTGCAGGAGTTCATGTTCATTCTCATTAAGAGCAAACCCCTTTTACCTTACTTTCACACATAACTTCTGCTTAATTTCTGTACTCTGAAAGATAATGGAGCAAATAATTAAGCAATCAATGTGTAAACGTCTAGATGACAATAAGGTGATAAGTAACAGTCAGCATAGATTTGTCAAAAACAAATCGTGCAAACCAACCTGATAGTTTTCTTTGGCAGGGTGACAAGCCTTCTGGATGGGGGGAGTGGTAGATGTGGTATATCTTGACTTTAATAAAGCTTTTGATACTGTCTCACATGATAGTCTCATAAACAGACTCAGGAAATGCAATCTACATGGAGCTACTGTAAAGTGGATGCAAAGCTGGTTGGAAAACCATTCCCAGAGAGCAGTTATCAGTGGTTAACAGTCATGCTGGAAGGGCATAATGAGTGTGGTCCTGCAGGGATCAGTTCTGGGTCTGGTTCTGTTCAATATCTTTATCAATGATTTAGATAATGGCATACAGAGTACACATAAAGTTTGTGGACAGTACCAAGCTGGAAGAGTTGCAAATGCTTTGGAGGATAGGATTCAAATTCAAAATGATCTGGACAAACTGGAGAAATGGTCTGAAGTAAATAGGGTGAAATTCAATAAGGACAAATGCAAAATACTTCACTTAGGAAGAAACAATCAGTTGCACACTTACAAAATGGGAAATGACTGCCTAAGAAGGAGTACTGCGGAAATTGATCTGGGTGTCCTAGTGGACCACAAGCTAAATATGAGTCAACAGTGTAATGCTGTTGCAAAAAAAACGAACATCCTTCTGAGATATATTAGCAGGAATGTTGTAAGCAAGACACGACAAGTAATTCTTTCACTCTACTCCACGCTGATTAGGCCTCAACTGAAAAATTGTGTCCAGTTCTGGATGCCACATTTCAGGAAAGATGTGGACAAACTGGAGAAAGTCCAGAGAAGAGCAACAAAACTGATTAAAGGCCTAGAAAACATGACCTATGAGGGAAGATTATAAAAATTGTGTTTGTTTAGTCTGGAAAAGAGAAGACTGAGAGGGGACATGATAACAGTTTTCAAATACAAAAAGGGTTGTTATAAGGAGGAGGGAGAAGAATTGTTGTTCTTAACCTCTGAGGATAGGACAAGAAGCAATGGGCTTAATTTGCAGCAATGGAGGTTTAGGTTGGATATTAGGACAAAACTTCCTAACTGTCAGGGTGGTAAAGCACTGGAATAAATTGCCTAGGGAGGTTATAGAATCTCCATCATTGGAGATTTTTAAAAGCAAGTTAGACAAACACCTGTCAGGAATGGTCTAGATAATACCTAGTCCTGCCATGAGTGAAGAGGACTGAACTGGATGATTTCTCAAGGTCCCTTCCAGTCCTATGATTCTATCTTTGCACTGACTTGGATCTCTAGGTATGACAAATATCTTGTGCTGTCAAATACACTATGTATCTTGTGCTGTCAAATTCCTGGCCAGTAAAACGTGTCACAGACTCTGAAATCTGGTCTCCCCCCATGAAATCTGGTCTTTTGTGCACTTTTACCCTATACCTTTCAGCGTTTCTCAAGCTGGGGGGTTCCAATCCAAAAAAAAGGGCTATGGGGGCTATTGCAAGTCTATTGTAGGGAGGTTGAATTCCCACATTTACTTCTATGCTGACATCAGAGCTCGGCAGCTGGAGAGTGGTGGACACTGGCTGCCCACCCAGCTCTGAAGGCATTGCTGCAGCCAGCAGCAGCATAGAAATAAAACTGGCAATGCCATACCATGCCACCCTTATTTTTGCACTGCTGCTGGCAGTGGTGCTGCCTTCAGAGCAATCAGGAGATGTTCCTGGAGGAAGGTCTGACCCTGCCATCCCTCATTAGCCCTGCCAGGACCAGCAGCTGGAGCCTGGTGTAGAAGCCCTTAGCCAGGGCACCCCCAGCCCTGCCCCTCCCCAGCTCCAGGCCCAGCGCCCTGCCACTCTGGGATAAAGGGGCCTTGGACTGGCTGGAGGGAAGGGTGTGGGCGCCCAACTCTGAAGACAGTTCAGCTGGCAGCAACAGCGCAGAAGTAAGGGTGCCAATACCACAAGTACCCTACAATAGCCTTGTGACACCCCCATAACCCCCTTCTGGTTGGGATTTCCCCGGTTATAACACCATGAAATTTCAGATTTAAGTATCTGAAACTGTGACATTTATTATTTTTAAAATCCTGTGACCATGAAATTGACCAAAATTTATCATGAATTTGGTAGGGCCCTGCCTATGTAAAAGCTGATTTTATTTATTATAATCATTGCAATAATACACATCCTTCACAAAGAAATTGCAATACTGTCACAAAAGAAAATTAGATCAGAACAAATTCTCCATCTCAAATTTTTGTGAGGATGAATGCTCTCTGTCACTCGAGTAATATCCAGTTGGGGACTGGATGGTGCATCATGCAAGATTGACTGTTTGGCCTCTCTTTGTATTCCCACAGCTGCTTTTATACTTCATGTTGTATCACTGCTTGCAGACAATAAAGATATTTTGCTCCAGTCCAGTTTTGAGGCTCCCCCTGAGGCTGAGGAAATCAGGTGCATTGTCTGAAGAAAGTGTAGGTTTGCTCATATGAAGAATAGAGTCAATAAGGTCTCTGTATTATTTGAGACCTTAATGATTACTTATTAGTAATTTCTACAGTGCCATAAATGAGCATAGTGCTTTACAGAAGAAAAAAACAAGTGTCTACCCTTAGAAGCTTAAAGTCTGAATTAGTACCACAAGGACTGATAAAGGAGCAGAGAGAGGAGAGGCACAAAAGTGAGTGCTGGTTATTATGTGAAGATGTAGAAGAAAACATTAAAATATTGTGTATACTGGATGCATATAACTGGCAAAACTTCCCCATGCAGACAAGCCATGAGAGCCAAGTCATTCTTTTATCAGTAATCTATATATTTTTGGCTGCAATCCTTGTCCTAAAATAACTTATTTTTGTTCCCAGACTTTGTTCACATGGGCTGTGGGGGAATGTCACCACTTGTGAACCAGCGTTCCAGAATCCCAAACCTTATCCAGCTTTGTATTTTGTGCTTCTTTTCCAGTCCTAGGCTTGTTCAAAATTTGCAGTTATTAGCACACCTAAGCAATTGTTTTCACATCATTATCTAGCCTTAACTGGCTTGGATCCATATAGATGTTGAGTAATAACAGTAGGAAAGTATGAGAGGTGTCACATTCTATTGTTTTTTATTGTATGGGCTACAATATGTTTGACTATATTTATGTCAAACTGTAGAGAGATAAAATTGCCTGAGTACATATTCAATGTACATGAACAGTTTAAGGCTGTGACGTGAATAAAATTCATTTAATAGCTCTCAAGATAATATATTTTTGAGTCCTCTGTTAAGGACTGCAGTTGCAGAATGAAAGTATTGTTTCTCCTTTTTGATCTGAGCAGTTAGCCAAAATCCAGGTTCTTGCCAGCTGTTTCCCTTACGAGGAGACTTGAAGACAATGTCAGATATTTCTTTGATACAATCCTCTTTATTTACAAAGAATGTATATAAAGGACTATTTCCTCGAATATAGTAACAATCAAAACAGGAGGCCATTCCTTTGCTAAGAGTCCCAAGTCTCTTTCCAGACAACAATCAACTCCAAAGCTTCTCTCTCTCACACACACACACGCAGTTCCATCCAACAATCTCCAACCCCATGCATTTGCATTCAGACCCAGAGGAAAACCGTTCAGACTGCCTGGCTCATCTACTCCAGCCTTTCTTTTGGCCTGTGTTTTGGATGATGGCTCTTATTGTTTTTGTGTAAAGGAGCTTTTTTTTGCATTTTTTTCTAAATAAAGGGCACTTACTACACCCACCAGCTTCAGTGAGATTTCAGCATTACGGTATATTTAAAGACTGTGAAATCAGTGACTTCCAAGAAGAAAACTTTATATCAGGTTTGAATCTGGCATTTTGCAAATGGTCTTCTTTAATTATAGGCAGGAGTTGGAAGCAGCACCCAATGTCAAGGTAGCCCAGCACTTTCCATTATAAGTCTCTTTATTCAGTTGCTTATAACTTCTCCAAATTTTAACCATTGGATCTGAAATTCTCCATGCTGGATATCTCCCCCATACTGAACTTTTGGAGGGAAGAAAAATTTGACCAAAATAGTTTAGTAATTTTCAAAAGCAAGACCAAAGTAAAATATATTATTTTCCCCATTGTAACAACTTCTGGTGCCCCTTGCTTTGAAAAGCTTCTGCACCCAATTCTTTGAAGTAGGGACTTGAAATTTGGCAGGCAAGTGGCCTTTGTCTTAAGAATGTGTGGGGTTTTTTGTCATCCCCTGGGGAAATAAATCCAAATTTGGCCAATTATAAAACCTATGAAATATCAGTTGGTACTTGCTCAGTACAAAATTCTTAATTTTAGCAGCGCTAAACTCCCCAAAGAGGCCATCTGCACTGAGCATGGGGCAATTACAGCTTTGGACCAGGGCAAGGTCTTGGCACTGGTAATGAGAACAGGGAGACTCTACTGTACTCTCAGTGACCCCCATCATTGCCCAGTCCACTGATGCCCAGACAGTATGGAGGAGGAAAGTGCCTAATTTGAATGCAGAGGGGACAAAAATTGAAGCTGGGGTGGGGCGAGGGAGTAGATTTAGGCTCCTTGTCCCAGCAGGAGAAAGGAAAAGAAACTAGAACTGAAAAGCTGGTAAGAGGGAGGAAGACTGGAAATTGTTGGGTAAGAAGACTGGACTTGGACTGGAAGCCACAGAGGGACTGAGAGTCACTAGGGATTGAGGGAGACTGACATCAGATGAGGAACTGGGAGAGACTGAGATTGGCTGGGCAAGGAACCTGGGATTAATAACCTGTGTATGCATGTGGGAAAAGAGGTGAAGTGGAAGGGAGGCAGGTCTGATGATATTAATATTGAAGATTTTAATTCCCCAGAGTAAAATCTGGAAAGTTATTATAGGGATGATGATAGATTAAATCTACCATCAACAAAGTCCCCATAATTATTTTCATTTGCCTTCCCATAAGGATAGCAGACCCCAAAGAAGATAGTAAAAGGAGCAGCTGCAAGCATTTACCACTTGGTTACTGAGCAGCTGTCACCACTTAAATTACAAAAGTTCCCTTCCGCACTCTCCTGTTTGGATAATGGAAACTTATTGTAGCTTCTTTTGGAGCTTGATGTAGATCAATAGTTGTCAACATAGAGGTGATGGATCTTACTGAATCTTGGAAAGTTTCCATTACCATCAGAGGATACTATAGCTCTTGGGGTTCTCTCAAAACACGTATTTATTATGGAGAAGATACAGGTGTTTATTTCCTCTCTCTCTCTCTCTTCATTGCTCCTTTAAGTTGGCAAGCAGCAGAAACAGCGAGAGTTGATTAGGAGTAAATTAGGGCCTTAGCACTTTGGAAGCATCTATGAACTGCTGAGCACTGAGTCATTGATTTTTTTCCTTTGAACTGATTCATACAATGCTCTAGCTTTGTCCAGTCTTTGGAAGGAAAGTTTGAAGAAAGGAAGGAATAACCTGTGGGGATTCAGAGACCAAAGAACAAAACAGTCTGACACTGTTCCCTCACAAAAATATGGAGAGTAAAGAAGCACAAAGCACCAGTCATAGATCAGTGAAGAGATTAAAAAACATGGAAAATGAGGATCAAAGACCAACACAAAGAGAAAAATGGCAATTTAAAACAAGCAAGCAAACAAGATGGAAAATGAGATAAAGTTATAAAAGAACAGAATGAATACAAACAAAAGAACAAGGGAACGTAAACTGAGAACAAAATATAAAAAGAACACGGATGTAAACTATATATAGAAAAATAGATGGAGAGAGAGAGACTGCAGCAAATAGTCTGAACAAGAAGAAAGTCATGCAGCAGTAAACACAAAGCGAAGCAGTGGCATAGGCACTGACTCCCTGGGTGCTCCAGGGCAAAAAATTAGCGGGTGCTTAGCGCCCAACTGCAGCTAAGCTCCCCCCTCCCCTCAGTGCCTCCCACCTGTTGGCGGCCCTGTGGATCAACTCGGTCCCCTCCTGCCCATCATGATCAGCTGTTCCACGGTATGCAGGAGGCCTGGGAGGGAGGAGAAGCACCAGGGACTGGGTGCGCTCAGGGGAGGAGGATGGAACTGGGTGAGAAGAGGTAGGGCTGGAGTGGAAAGAGGCAGGGTGGGGGTGGAGGCTTAGGAGAAGGGGTGGAGTGGAGGCAGGGCCTGGGGTTGAGCACCCCATGGGAAAGATGGAAGCTGGCGCCTATGAGCAGTGGGATAAAAGAAACTAAAATAAATGTATCAGAAAACCATGGCAAACCGGCATTTTAAAAAAGATATTAACATTATAAATAGATAATAATAGATAAATGTCTATTAGGGATGGTCTAGACAGTATTTGGTCCTGCCATGAGGGCAGGGGACTGGACTCGATGACCTCTCGAGGTCCCTTCCAGTCCTAGCGTCTATGAGTCTATGAGTCTATTATCCAAGAAATATTAGTTTTCAAGCAAAAAATCCATTTATACAGACATCTTACTTTTGCATTTTGGAGACTGTTTACTGCTTCAGTGTAATTTCTGCATGAATATGCTTATGACTATGACCATATACATAAAGCCCAAAGAACAACAGCCTGCAACAAATGAGTTATAGTCTTGGGTGTATTTTGGTGTGAAACTGACTTCTGAGTTGACTATGAAATTGAAAGGTGGCAAATTAAATTAGTATGTTGATCTGATTCTCCCACTACACCACCGAAGCCAAGAGCTTGGATTAGATATTTGTGTGGTACAATGGAGTAAACAAACCCCACACTGGACAACAAGGGGTTAAGGAAGTGCTCCGGGCTCAACCAGCTGTGCCCTGCCACAGCTGGAAGACCTGCACAGGTTGGAGGTTAAAAGGGGAGCGGAACAGCTCACGTGTGGGTAAACCAGAGAAGAGCTTCAACCTCAACTCCTGAGGAAAGGGATGAATGAAGTTAGGAGCTTCTCAGACAACAACTGCCTGAAGACTCCTCCCTGCGGGAAGGGAGGGTCATCAGATCCTGATATACTCTGAGAGGGTATACTCTCTCTCTTATTAACTCTGTTTGTGTTAATTGCCCTTGATTTTTGTTTATGGACTAGTCTGGAAGGGGAAAGATTTAAAATGACCTGGCCAGAAGGCTATGTTGCAGGAAGAGGCAGGCCACCACAGAGGCAGATAGGCCACCGGCACCAGTCCCCAGCAGAGAGAGAGCTGCTATGTTACACCCAGCTGTGAGGAGGCACCAAAGATGAGTTGACCTCTTCACAAATGATGGAGGATGTGGGCATCCTTTCTACCTCTGGAGCGGGAGAGGACTGACTGGCCCAGATGGTCAAGGCTTGGGTTGGTAAGGTCACTGGATAACATGGAGCTAGAGTGTCTTCTCAAATAGATAACTGAGAACCATCAGCAGCAATGGGCGGCCCAGTGGCAGCAGCAGTAACATCGCTTGCAGCGAATTGCTGTCCACAAGCTACAGCTGGTCCAGGACTTAGGGAAACAGTAGGACAGCAGCAAAGGCTGGTCCGACAGCTAGGAGCCCTGATGCAACCTAAGGGTCTCCCTGGGGTTTCCCCTCCATGGGCTTCAGGCCTGGGCTCAGTGGCCCTGCCTGTGCCAGTGAAACTTACAGAGATGGGCCCTCAGGATGACCCTGGTAACATTCGAGAGAGTGGTGACTGCAGCCCAGTGGCACCTTGTTGGATGGGACCGTCAGAGGCTATATATCAGGGGATAGATGCAGTGTTGGCTCAAGATTATGTGCAGGTGAAAACAGTCATACTTGACAACCTTGACATCATGAAGGAGAACTTCTGTCAGAGGTTCCATGGGGAGAAATACCCCTAGCCCCATGTGGTAGCCCCAAAATTAGACCTATGGTGGAGATGATTAAAGACAGAAACTCGAACTAGAGTTGAGATGAAACTCATTGTTGTCAAGCAGTTCATCCACATACTTCTGCTGGGTATAGGGACTAGGTGCTCAAATACCACCCAGAATCCCTAACTGATGCTGTCCGGCAGCTGAAAAATTTATTTAGTGTGGAAACACCTCTGGGCACATCACACAAGCAACTGCATGAAGCCAAGGGCCCCCCTCTACACAAGGCAGAATCCAACCAGGGGAATTGGCAATTCTGATCTCAGAAGTACCAGCCTCTAAAGTGCCCAGCAGGCTGATTGACCTGGACTGGACCCCTTGGTCCCACCAATCTCAGCCTGGACAAAGGCCCCTGGAACCCCCACAGACTCCTCCACTGGAAATTTAGGGATGGGAGCAGATTAACTAACCACAAAGGAAAGGGCTACCCCAGACATTAGGCCCAGGGCCAGCGGCCACATGACTATCAGTGGGGGCTTGCTTTTCATGTGGGTGCCTGAGTCTTTGGTATCACAAGTGCCCCTGTGTGGAGTGTGGTTATGGGCAGGTGTGGTCAGCAGAGAGCCATGTTTGTAAGCAGACCCTGACTAAAGTCTCTGTTCAGATAAATGGTCAGAGATGACAGGCCTGATGGATTCTGATTGTGGGCAGATCCTGGTCCGGGGTGACTTGGTCCCAAACTCTGAAGTGCCCTAGAGACTCTTTTTACAGTTTACCCATAGAAACATTAAACCAAATCCCAATGGACTCATGGGGAAAATATGAAGTTCTTCATAGTGGGGCTGGCCGCAACACTAGTGTCATGATTGGGGGTATTGCTCTGAGGTACTGAGAGAATTTAAACAAGATCTCAAAACCTGTGACACTGGCAGGTGTAGGTGACAAGCTGAGCGCTGGTGAGGGAAGGATCTGGCCAAGGTGAAGCTCCTTCAGAAGGGCCACCTAACAATGAAGCCATATCATCTCTTGTACAGGAGTCTGACAGTCTAACTAGAAAGACAATCTTCATAAAGGACCAGATGGAGAACGGAACCTTGAGTCAGGCTCATGACCAACTGCTGGTGGTTAACAGGGAGGTGCTAGACACACAATGAGCAGAGCAATACCTCTGATCCAATGTGAAAATTGGTATGTTCCTATACAAAGCAAGAGGAAAAAAATCATTGTTCAAGTCTTCCAGAATTATCACCATCTGTAGGACCATGATCCTCAGAGCCGCCCACTATTGTGCAAATGGAAATCTCTGGTGTTTTTACAATGAAGGTTGGATAGGTAGATGTAGGTGACTATAATTGAAATCCACATCTATCAAATATTAGTTATGAATTTTAATTGAAAGCTCCAATTTTTCTATGGAGGACTCAGTGCTACATCCAGGAAGCAGACATATTGAGGCACTTTCTTCACGCTGCTCCTTTTGGCATCTCCAACACAATCCTGAGAAACATTTCATACATTCCAGAGCTGCCTTCCCTCCCCAACCCAGGTTTCTCTCAGACAGCAAATAACCGCTTTGCAGCTTGAATTTGGAGTCCACTACTATCCTAACCTGACCTCTTTCCTGGATCCTCTCTAAGTGTTCACATCTGATATGTGCCCATTCCTCCAGTCCCCACCACTGCCAGAGTTCTTCTGAACTCATCTCTGACCTCACTTTCACCTGCTGTTCTTTACCAACTATAGTCCTTGTCTTCTTTGCCCAAGGCTTTCTACCTATTGTGATTATTATTTATAATAACAGAGTGGGGGACATTTAAACACAATTTTTTCCCCCACAGCTACCACATGGTAGAATGTAAAGGAGGGTAGCTATTCCCCTATTTTATGCCAGTATTAATTGTAGGCAAATGCTGACTTTTGTCATAGTGACCCCTTTATTATTTATAGTGTAGTCATTATTAATAATGTTGCCTTCTCTCCTACAGGGGTGATGGCTGGGTTAGCAAGTTTCCTGAGCAGCCATAGATAGTCTCTCTCTTTCTCTCTGTGTCTCAGAATGTCTGAGAACCAGCATGATAAAGGTGATTACCTTGTTGTTATACAAGCTATGAGAATTTCAGTGGTGTTTCCCTTTAAAGCCAAAAAACACTCTCATAAATGCAGAGAAATTTTCAAATGTGATTGCACTGAAGTAAGTGAAATAACATGTAGTGCATGAATCTCAGATTAAATAAGAATATATTTTTCTCTAATTCTTTTATCAGTGAAGGTGAAGGCTTGCTTATGACTCTAAGGTGACTCTTATGCAGTACCTCAAACCCTCCAAATTTGTATAATGTATTGTTCTGAAATCACTGCTTCTTTCAATAAAGTAACTCTTCTTATTTATATTCAGTACATTGTCAGTAATGAATTTAAATTATATCTGTTCATGTTTACAAGGGACTTCTAATTTTATTTCTATTGCTTTGAAGAGCAATTTTTATGGTAAGAGATGGTTCCTCATGAAAGACAGATTCTTTATTGTTTTTTGAGTTGCCAGGTGCTGGCATCAAATGATTCATCACTGACTGTAATGTAAGGCTGCCAACCTCACTTTAGAATTGTAAGCCTTCAGGGCCCGATTGAGCAATGTAGGTAATTATGCAAGAGTGAGATTTTGTGGTTAAGACACACAGGACTCTGAGTCATGAATTAATTCCATTCTCTTCAATTGTTTTTTCTTTCTCTATAACCTTGGGCAAATAAATTGACCTCTCTATAATTCCGCTTTCTCATTAATATGCAAATGAATTTAATGTACAAGAAAAAGAGGACTAAAAAGGTTAATATATACTAACAGGTACCCCTTGTTGCTATTGTTGAGTAACTATGGCAAAATATTTTAAAAAGTATTTTCCATGTATTAGAAATTACAGCTCTGTCCTGCTGTATGTATGTTATTGCTCATTTGAACAGCATGGGTTTTTTAATAATAATTTTAATACATACATTAAATACTGGTGTAAAATTTGCAATGTCTTTTTGATACGTGCATTTGTTTTGGATAAGAGTTTCAGTTTAGAAAATTTAGTACAAGCATAATTACAGTTTGACTAATTAAAGTACGTGTATGAGGAACAAAACAAAACATTTGGAAGAGTGACATTACACCTTTAAGGTCTCCATAAAAAAAAATTGATGGTTGGTTACTACACAACACCGTCCATTCATGTTATAGTTCATCCATGTTCACTGTTGGAAGTCACCGCTTGGTGAGTTTCACAGGATGTGAGATGACAGCGGCTAGCTCATCTGTCTCGTTCAGTATGAGATCTGCATGGCCACAGTCAGGCGTTGAAACATCAAAACTTGACACTTGCAAATGTACTGATACCCTTTGACAGAGCAACACTGTATGTGGTGTCCTTCATGTTTGTGGTGTTGGGTGAAATACTAATAGCTGTATTAGATCCATGCACTCCTAGATTCCTTCTTTTAGGTAAGCTACTCAAAGAGAAGTTGCTAATTTATTAAATATAGCCATCTTTGGTTCTAATATTGGTAAAGACGCCATAAATTAGATGTACAGAGACTGTTATTAAACAAAACTTTTTAGAAAAAAACAGTATGTGCCTTGATTAGTATATGTTATCACCAATCCTAAATTTCAAATAATACTAAACAGAATTTGCATACATCTTTTTACACGTTATAAATTTACACACACTTCCTTTATAAATGGGGGCTATAACATTTAGCCAAAACTTGTAATAAATTCTGGTACCTTTTCATTTTCAACATCCCTTGCTGTGTTTAGCATGTAATTTCCAAACGCAGTACACATAATGACCTTACCCACATATTGTTCCTTTGCTTCCTTATTCATTTCAATTAATTCATAATTTTTTTCTGTTTGTTTGAACAAATGAACAATGTCATGAAAGTTCAGCATTGTAAATTTTTCTTCATTAGTCAAACCATCAATTTCTTCTACTACAGATTGTAACACTGCTTCCTCTTCCTAGTGTTCAAAATACCTTGTATAAGAATCTGCTCTATTCCATATTGACATGTCTGAACTGAAGGAACAAACAATGCCATCTAAGACTTGAAGATATCGCATTCTAAAATACCTGATTGTGAGGCCAACTATGGGGTTGGTCTTGTTTTGATATGTTGCTATTTCATCTATTAACATGGTAAGATATAATACTGAAACATTAGTTTTTGCATATGGTACCATTTCAGACATATTCCAATGAGAGAAATTTAACACAACAGGTATATGCATAGATTGTATGTTATTAAGCAAAGTCCCAGGTATCAGGGTAGCAGTTAAAACACTGGTGGTCCAGATTTTACATCAGTGCATCTTAAAGGCATGCAGATGGTCATAGCTTTTGCTGGCATTGTAGAAAATGTGGGTAGTATAGTAGTTGGTGGCTCCTCCAGTATCAGAGTATCCACTCCATGCGCTAACCATGCTGTGATAATTGGTTGGTTCATTTCTACATTGATTGTTATAGTTAAATAATACCATTTTACATCTGTAGGTCTGAGGCCTTTAGTTAACAATGAGGCATTATGTACATATTTGTCCCCAATAATGATACTTTGATCCAGGGGCATAACCACGGGTGGGCCTGAGACACTTAGCATGCAGGCCCACCCAAATTGGGGGAGAGTCCCCCAATCCACTGGCTGGGACACCCAACCCAGCCTCAGTGTCCAGTTATGTCCCCCTCCTGCTGTTCTCATGGTGTGCCTCACGGGGGCAGGTCTGGGCCAGTAGCAGATTAGCCACTGGGCCTGGGCCAATGGGGCCAGCCCAATCCTCTCCACCCACCCAGCGCTGCTGGGGGGAAGTAGGTTGGGGCGTGGGAAGAATGCTAGGTGGGGTAAACGGGGTAAACTCCTGTGCTCTAACACCACTCCCCAGTAGGGAAGAGAGTGTATACCTCCGCACCCTCAATCTCATTTCCCCAGCAGGAAGGGGGCTGCAGAAAGGTGGGGAGGGACCCTCAGTTGTCCTGGCCCAGCCAGGGCCTCACAAAACCCTAATCTGTATCTGTGGGGGGAGGTGGGCCCCCTGTTATTGCCCACCCACCTAAAAGCTAAGCCCACCCAGTTTTTCAGTTTTAGCTATGCCACTGCTTTGATCCATGACCAGGGAGACTACTCCACACTGTCTCAGGAGAGGAGGAGTTGTACTTTGCATTCCCTGCTAGCCCCAAGCAAGCACCCAGGGTCAGGATCAATCACAAGGTATCTTCAGCAATGTCAGCTTTTGTAGAGAGAAGGGATTAAAAAAAATAAACTGATTAGCTTGATAGATTTTATCACATTTTTCTTATTTCTAGTAACACAAATTGCATACGCAGATTAACTCATTTATCTACGGTGTAGTAGGGGCCAAGTCCCTTATAACTCAGATGATGTTTAGGAACAGAATGTGACGATAGCAAGACCTTGTTTCCTTTTTTTAATCATTTTTCTCTTATACACTTGTCAAAATAAATTTTTACCTTTTGTTTTGACTTTCCCAATTCATTAACTACATACAAGTGTACTTGGTAAAGGTGTGTTTGCAGATTTTGCCTAAAAAATCCATTTTAATCCTTCAATATGCTCATGACTTGTTTTCCCACAGCAACTGTCCTGGCAATCTCATTTCTTTCCCTGTCATTACTTCAGATGGAGTGTGGTTTGTTGCACTAGTTGGAGTTATTCTGATTGCCCTTAGGTGAAATGTAGGTATTCCAGTCTCTTCCATTCACAGAGATAAATTTTCTTAACATCAATTTAATTGCTCTGACATTCATACTTGCCATCTGAGGATTGCAGTGATGAGAGGTGTAAATTTTGTTTTACTCCTAATGCCAATAAACCAGTTTTGCAGGAGAATTTCTGTGAAGTGAGTTCCTCACATTTCACTTTTGCTGGTAAACCACATCAGGAGAATATCTTCTCTGTTCTATGGCAAAAGCCATGTTTGTTCACACTGGAAAAGCGTCAGTCCATTTTGAGAATGTTTCTACCACCATCAACAGGTATTTGTTCCTTTTTTAGTATTGAGTAAAAGTCCCCCAAAATCAATCTCTAAATTAGACCATGGAGTTGAATTTCTCTCTGCTCTAAGGAAAACACTGTTTTTATTACTTGTATTATTATTTTGTGTACAGATTAAGCAATTGTCACAGTATTCTCATACATCCTTTTTCTTCTGTAGCCACCAGCCAAGTGATTTTAATCTCTCAATTGTTTTGTTTATTTCCTGATGTCCTCCTGAAGGTAAATCATGGGCTGCATATATTAGATCCTTCCAAATTTATTCAAGTACTACCCAAATGGTACCTTACTGCCTTTGGACATGGCAAACAGGTTTCCATTGCTAAAGCCAATTTTGACTAAGAAGGTATTATTGGCAAATCCTGGGAAAATTATTTTTTTCTCTTTACATGTTTAATTACTTCTGGTAAGATTGCATTCTGCTTCTGTAGTGTTGCAAGTTAGCCACTCTCTGACTGCTGACATAGATGGAGAATCTGCAGTATTAACTGGAGGAATCAGAGTGCTCATGCCTTTGTTTGAAAAAGTCCAATTCTTGCCCCCTTAAGCACTTTGATTTTGCAAGAGAGTTAGATGCAGAATTTTGAAAGTGAAACAGAACCATTTCACTATGGCTTTTAACCTTGAGAAAAAAGGAAGAGGGAAGGAAAGAGAGCAGTGTAAGAAAGGACAGAGGCATCAGTCAAGGGAGATTCATTGAAGGATACAAAGTTGTGAGAGTGATAGAAAGAGAGAAATTCTGTGAGGGGATTTCAGACCCATGTGGAGTTAGATAAGAAGAAGCACAGTGTCTCTTGCTCTGACACAAAGACAGTTCAGTTACTGTGAAGTGAGCGTGTAACACAGAGGGCAGAGCTGAATGTGGATATTACAAAATTGCTATTTGTTAGTTATTTTAAAAGTTAACTATATTTAAAAAAAGTTAGTCTCTTTTAAATGAAAAAACAAAATAAATGTAGCAGCTAATAATTGTGAAATCAGCCTTAACAAACGCACATGCACACGCACACACATGCAGACATGATTTTCTTACAGTTAGTGTTTTTTAGATGAAAAAACAGATGACAAGGTGTTAAATTTAAATCCTGTAACATAGAGTTCAGTGATGATTTTAGGATTTTTAAGACTTCTTTACTGCTGAGTGCAGGAGTGAACTATTCATTCAGGTTTTATAACAGAAAAGTTAAAGTTCTGTTTACTATTCCTATCCTCGACAGGAAAAAATAGGTTGCTATCCCAGGTAATCTGGATCAAAATGATACCGCTATTGACAATCATGTCAGGGTCACCACTTTGTTGAGTCTTTGAATTTAAGAACAATTCAAGTTTGTAATATAACAGACTCAAATAGAATTATGTAAAGAAGATTATTAATCAAAGATTAATACAGCATTATATAGAATACACAAGGACGACATACCCCTGTAGATGGTGAAGAGAAGGTAGTTTAGTCTGTTCCTTTTTACCTGGCAAAATGCTGACAATGTTCATTCCCAATCTGAAATCTCTCTCTTGTATAGGGGGTGAAACAAAGAAACTCATTTTAGAGTGAAAATACTTTCCACAATTAATTTCACTGTGTGTTTTGTTACGACATTTTCAATTTACCTACTTATGGAATTTCTTTTATGGTATCTTTAGGTTACAGATTGATTAAACTAAAGGGAATTCTAATCTGGTTGTTATTACTTACAGCTGTTTGAGGTCCTATCTGGAAAGACCTACCCAAAGGAAACTATATGTAATTCTGATTAAGGCTCAAGCAGAGTTGCTGTAGTTCTACAGTGTCCATTTATGTCCATATAGTTCAAAATTGATGCCTACACCAGCATGTGAAACAACTTTATCTAGAGGTTAACAGGTGAGGAACAGGGAAAGACTGGAGGTCCAGTCTAATGTTCCAAGGTTATGAATGTCACAAAATTTATATAAAAGCCAAAGAGGTAACAACAAAGTGAGAAACTTCCATACTGAATAAAATGGAACATATGAATAATTTCACTTAATCAGCCTGTTAAAAATAGAAATTCTGGGAATTGTTTTAAGTGAAAATAGTATCACATTGGTTATAAAGGGCCTTCAAAAGGCTGCTATACCACTAAAACTTCCCATTATAAATATTTGGATGCCAAACTTACAAACATCTGAGCCTCTTAGCTCTGAAACAAACAGGAACTACCAGGCACACAACTTAAAAACTGTGTGTGCAAAGCACTTAACGCACATGCGCAAGTTGGAGTTACATTTGCAAAAGTATGTGCACACTGGATGGTTTCTAAAACAGTCATGCTTTTCAATTCCAAATTTTGGCTTTACATATATAATTCCAGGATTCATGCCCTCTGCACAGAATATTATACATTTTATTCAGATGTTTTCAGCTGATGAAATATCTCATGAGGAGGCAGGTGCAATGCTAAGTATACACTATTCACCATTTCTAGGGGATTGTGGCAGGTATTGGGGAACCAGATATTATTGTGTTTGATTTAGTCCTCCCTTTACACCTGTATTCACACCTGTTCTATACAGTTAGAGAAACTCTTGGGCACAAAAGAAGACAGTAGCAGGATTTTAACATTCACAAAACCTCACTATTCACAAAACCTTGTGAAGCATATGTCTCCTCTTCAGCAAATGGAGCTTTTTGCTGTAGACATGTGGTGGCTGAGCTCTTAAACCTAACATTCCTATTTTTACTCTCCCCTCTGCTTGTGTCTGCTGCTTGTTCATGGGTATGCTGTGGATAAGTATGTCAGAGGAGGTAATATTTGTAGCTTTCCCATAGGTTCTTAGGCTTTGTAGTATCTTCCCCCTTCACAGGGCTGTTTTGCTTCATTTTCTGTTTTGAATGGTTTCATCTAAAATGTATTTATCTATAAAATGCAGCTTTATAAATCTCAATTCAGTGGCACTGTAGATCTTAGAAACAGCTGGTTTTCTTACAGATTTTATAATAAAGTAAGTAGCTTCCAGATCAATGGATGTCACACATATAGGGAAATTAAGTTGAAGGGTAAGTTATTCTTGTCTACAGTTTGTAGCTGACACACACTGCATGCATCTTACAAGTAAAATATATCCCATATAAGATTATGGATAGAAATGTTGGGGACATGGATTACAAATTTCTAGTGGATTGTAATGTAAGAAATACATATATATTATTCATTATGCGCTTGAATATTACATAAAAATAAATGCTTTGCACTTATACTGTGCCTTGTATCCAGGGATTTCAAAGTGCTTTCCACAACCCAGCAAAGCAGTTAGGTCATATTATCTCCATTTTCAGATGCGATAACAGAGAACCAGAGAAGAGGTAACTTGCTCTAGGTCAAACTAGAAGAGTGAGAGCTACAAATAGGATCTATGATTCCTGACTCACAATTATATGCTTTAACAATGAGACCATGGTTTCTCCTTTAAATAAAACACATAACAAACACATTGTACATGTGGTTTTCCAGTACAGTTCTGATAAATGATTTCCATATTGCTGATGAAAGGCTCCTCTGGATATTGCATTGTTGTTGTTCAGATTTTGGAAGCACTCAAAATGAGCTAAACGTTACCCAAGCACAGAGGAGGATGCAGACCCTACTCCAAAGAGTGCATAGTCTCAATTAAACCCTCACATCTTTTCACACATAATCATCTTTCTGACACACCCACTTCCCTATTTCAAATCAAATAGGAGATCCAAGGATGGATTTATTAATTAAATTAATTCAAATATACTAAATGTAAAATTGTCTTATGAAGGAATAGCACTCTTTATTTTTAGGGGTGATATATTCAAGGTGCTGCTCACTGGCCTTTCTTTCTTCCTAAAGTAAATTCTCATTGACTTCAGTGGGAACAGAGTGAGGCCAAAACTAAGCCCTTTGAAAAATCAACACCTTACACAGCATGAGCTGGGTTTTAAAAAGGGCACAACTTCCATTTAGGTGCTTAAATAGGAGCTATTAGGTTCTGTGCTTTCTTGAAAACCTGGCTCTATAAATATAACCCAAAATAATCCAGATGGTATAGTAACCAAGAGAATTGTCTTTCATAGCTATAAGGTTATCAGTTACTAAGATATTCCTTGTCTAGTTCTGAGGACATTGTAAAACATGTACTTGTGAGACTGATTCATTGCTTTAATAATTCACAATTTCCTAGTTATTATTTTTATGTTAAGCATGGAATTCAAATATTTATAAGAAGTGATAATATGTTTTATGGTGAAATTGGAATTGTCCTCAAGTGACAAAAAAACCCTAACAAACCACACACAAAAACAGAACATGGTTCTAAAGAAGAATGTTATGATGTACAAATACTAATGAATGTTTTCTAATGAATTTGAAAAAAATATTTTATTACATATTATGATAGAAATATTTCAACAAAGTGACCATTCTCTTTACACTATATTATATATTGCGTCTATATGATCATGAAAAAAGACAATGATTAGATTCGGAGAAATTTGTGTTTAGACTTCCAATCTATTGCCCTAAATTTGTCTACTTTTTTCTCTTTTTCACATCATTATGTCTAATGATCAAACTATTCTTGCTCTCCTATTCCACCTGACTTCATGCTGTCTCTCTCTCCAAAGGAAGCTAATGTATCTCCTTCATCTTTTATTCCAATATGTTGAATATCTCTTAATCTAATTGGTTTACTTTAAACTGTTCCTATCAGTCCATCTTAATTTAGTTGCACTCTCAAAATCTTCCATTCATATCATTTACTATGCCCTATCTGTAATTTGGATCTGTAAAAATCTTATTTTTGTCAAAGGTTTTCAAAAGTGCTAGCAGCACAAGTGTAAAGAAAGCACTTGACTGTACCTTCTCACTGCATTAAAAATTCTAAAACAGTTTCTGTAGGCATCATAACTGAGATCCCTATATACATTTGCATCTAAATGAGTCTCTTATCACAGCAAACTCTGATACCCTTTCAGCTTTGGATATATTGATCTTTGGTGTTATCTTTGATACAGTTGATCATTCAGTTTTACTGAACAGATTTAAGAGTTTTCTTCCACCTCTGGTGGTGCAGTAAAATGACTTTTAATCATACTGTGACTAAGGTTTCCTTGATGATTGTGTACAGAAATTAAATCTGTTATTGGATACTAACTTGTTGTTTAAAATCATGTTAGGTTATCGATCAACGTGCTGTTATATTAGGTTTCATTGTTATGCTAATGTGAATCAGATTTATATGGCAGTAGCTCATGACACTGATTTATCCAGTGCAACTATGAAAAGTGGTTTGACTACTATCCAGCCATGAAGATGTCTTTTCAAACACAGGCTTTACTGATGTGCTCCAAATAAAGACAACCACAAACTCATTGGAACTGAATTGCATTGATCACATTCTTATATTTAGGCTTACCAGAATTCAATTTTTATTTTTTAAAATTTCCACAGATAATATTGATCTTCACTTTTAAGCATTTTTCTCTATTTGAGACTTTTCAAAGTTGCAAGCAATTACGGAGGGGTCAGATATTTAATGAGTAGATGTCGAGATTCAAAAAGTTAAAGCATTATAACTGTTAAAACACAAATTGTCAGTGTCACACGTCTAAATATATAAAGTATATATACTTAAATCAAACTCTTAGTTCTCAAGCAGGACTTTTCTTATTTTGACTATTAACTATTGAAATATTTGGCATCAGTTTTGTGTGGGTACAGTGAAATCCACATTTACTGATTAAAAATCTAATCCTTCCAAGCCTACATGTATTCTTCGAGTGATTGCCCATGTGCATTCCACTCTTGGTGTGCATGTGCCCCACGCATTGTTGTTGGAAACTTTTACCTCAGTGGTACTCACTGGGTGGCTTGAGCACACTTTCCTGTTGCCCACTGCTGGAGCCTATATAAAGTCAACAGTGAGCCCCCTCAGTTCCTTCTTACCGGCCCTGATAGTCACTGTAACTGCTCTATATGCTTTTGCAAGTACTCTCAGTGGACTGTAATTTCTCATATTTTATTGTAAACAATTTAATGTTATTAAGGTTATTAGTGTTTGGTTGGTTGGTTAGTTAGGTTTTTACCCCATCTGAGGGTTTTGGTAGATTCCCGGTGCCGACAGATGCCTTGATAACTGGACTTCAAGCCCTATGTTTCCTGAAATATGTCTGTGCACATGAGCAACCTACACTCAAGTTACTTGAAGTGCCTCAAGGAAGCTCATCTACGGGAGCAATGCCAAATTTGCAGAGACTTTAAGCCTTGCAAGAAGAAAGGTTGTGAAGCCAGGCTAAAGTTTTTACTTATGCAGGTGACCTTGAGACCTCCATCTGAGCCAAGTTGGTCAGACTTGGCACCAAGTGACTTAGTGTCAGTAAGGAGTCTGCCTCTTACAGTGCCTGAGTCCTGACACTATTCGCCATTCCCAGTGCTTAAGAAGCAGACTGCTGCAAGGGAGAGATGCCTAGCACCGAACTCTGCCAGCCCTGGGGACAAGAGTAGAGTGTAGCCTAAGTCTGGTTTGGTACCACAGAAGCCGGCACTGTTGACTCTGGCACCTAGGCAGGTTCCATTGCATCCAGAGCCAGAAGGAGCTCCATGGTACCACTCCATACTGATGCTATCTCAGTACTGACCAGGACAGAGGTCTTTGCAGCTGACCTCTTGACCGAATCAGTGCCAGTATCGCCAGCAGTACAAACATTGGAGCTATCATTGCCGGCAGGCACAGGACAACCAACAGGATCACTACAGTGCTTTGTACAATATCAGCCTAATGTATAGGGCCCTACCAAATTTACTGAAATCTGGTCTTTTCCTGTGAAATCTGGTCTTTTGTGTGCTTTTACCCTATAATATACTAATTTAAAGTGGGAGACCAGTGTATCTCACATAAGAAGTCCTGACCCAAAGGGAGTTCCAGGGGGGTCACAAGGTTATTTTACATGGGAGGTTGCAGTATTTCCACCCTTACTTCTGCACTGCCTTCAGACCTGGGCAGCCAGAGAGTGGTGGCTGTTGGCTGGGCACCCAACTCTGAAGACAGCATATCGCCAGTGGCAGCACAGAAGTGAGGGTGGCAATACCATACCATGCCACCCTTACTTCTGCACTGCTGCCTTCAGAGCTGGGTGGCCAGAGAGTGTGGCTGCTGACTGAGGGCCCAGCTCTGCAGGCAGAAGTAAGGGTGGCAATACCATAACTTGCCATCCTTACTTCTGCATTGCTGCTGGCAGCGGCTCTGCCTTCAGACCTGGGCTCCTGGCCTGCAGCCGCCACTCTCCAGCTGCCCAGCTCTGAAGGCAGTGCTGCCGCCAGCTGCAGCACAGAAGTAAGGGTAGCAGTACTGCAAACTCCTCTACAATAACCTTGTGAATCCACCACAATTCCTTTTAGGGTCAGGACCCCTATGATCACAACACCATGAAATTTTAGATTTAAATAGCTGAAATCATGAAATTTACAATATTTAAAATCCTATGACTGTGAAATTGACTAAAATGGACCATGAATTTGGTAGGGTGCTACTCATACTCTTCACAGCTTGCCCTTTGGTACTGCCAAAGGGAAAACCTGTGATGCTTGCCTCTCTGTAAGCTTCTTCTCCTTAGTATTGTCTGGAACGTCACCTCCATGGTCAGCGGTAGGTGAGTCATCTTCTTCCAGAGACTGGGTCTTATATTTCCTGTCCTCAGAGCTTCTCTTGCTACCCCTCCTCTAGACGTTACCATCTTTCCATGAATCCTAGCACAGGAGTATCATCTAGTGGTTCGCTAGGAGGTCACTGGGAGCCTATGCCTATCCAGTAGCCTTTTTGGAATCGATGGGTTTCCCCTCCATTTCTTCTCACCACCTGGTCAATATTTTAGCCACTGCAGGTCCTTCCAGAATGTTCCTGCCTCTGAATGATGCCAATATGGACCCAGTTAGAGGTTATGGCATACTTTCCCCACATTTCAAGTGATTGGCTCTTTTTGTATTATGTACTCACCTGAGGTTATGACTTCCATTCCTCCTGTTCCCTCCCCTCCACCCTGGGTCCTTGGTAGTATTAGCTGCCAATGAGAGGGAAAGGCAGGTGTATCAGGGCACAAATCCAAAATCAAAAGATTCAAAGATAGACCTCTTTGGTAGGAAAGCTTGTTCCAGCAGGGGGTTGCAGCTCAATATTGCAAATCAGCATGTACCTTGGGGCAGGTAGGACTTTAACGTATGGGAGTCCATGATAAAATGTAATGACATGCTCCCAGAAAATGCTAGGCAGGAGTTCTCCTCACTAGTGGATGAAGGAAAATTGGTAATGAGGGCCTTGCTGCAAGCTGCTCTGGATGCAACTTGGCTGCCAGGTCCATGGCTTTGACAGTAGCCGCGCATAAGATCTTTTGGTTACAGTCTTCTAGGATCCCCTAGCAGGTCCAACCAACTGTGCAGGACCTGCCCTTTGAGGGTTCCTCACTCCTTTTTGAAGCATACTGATGCAAAACTCTATGGATTAAATGATTCCAGGGCAACCCTAAAGTCTCTTGGCACGTACAACCAGCCCGCTCCAAGAAGCACTTCTAGCCACAGTAACCCCTCTGCTATGACCCAAAGAGAAAGAAGAGTAGGGATTATAGGCATATAACATCTCTGCCACACCTAAATATCCAGAGGGTTCTAAGCACACGTTTTATGGGACACTTGAGGACACTGTACCAGTTTCCAGGATGCTAGGCCCTATTTTTCCTTTGTTTGAAAGCCACCTCTCCCACTTCCTCCGTACTTGGTGCTGCATCGCCACAGACCACCACTGTAGATATGGGATACATCCTCCAGTTTATTTCCACACTCCTTCCCACCTTCCCACCCCGTATCTCTTCGGGGACCCTTATCTCCTGGTCCAGGAAGTTCAATCTCTCCTTCAGCTGGGAGCCACAGAGGCAGTTCCTCAGAATTTAACAGGAAGGCTTTTTACTCCCATTATTTCCTCATCCTAAAAGCAAAGGGAGGTCTCAGACCTGTTTTAGACCTGCATCAGCTCAACAATTATCTGAAAAAAACTAGTTTCACCTGGTCACCTTGGTATCCATTATTCCCTTTCTAGATTGTGGAGACTAGTATGCTACCTTCAATATAAGAGATGCCAAATTTTATGTGTCTATATACCAAGGGCACAGGAAGTTCCTCAGATTCGTAGTGAAGCACTCGCATTACCAATTCCCCGTGCTTCTGTTTGGCAAGTCAAGAGCCAGTCCAAAGCTCAGTTTATATAAGCATTCAACTCATTCAGTCAACCTTCAAGGCCTTAGGACTACTGATCAATGAAGACAAGTCTACCCTTTGCCCATTGACTTCAGTGGGAGCAGTATTGGGCCAATGCTGGGTACTCTTGACAATCCCAGTTGCAATGTATTAAAGCAGCTGTCAAATCTGCTCACCACTAAGAAGTATTTATATGAATACTTTGCAACAATGTATCACTTTTAATTTAAGGATTTCAAAGTGTTTTGCAAACATTAATATAAGCTTCTTATAAGATACTTATTTATCCTGACATACCTATCTAAAGGGAACATAACATGTTTGACATCTTCTTTTGTTTGACTGACTGGTACTGTTTGTGATATTAGGATAGCAGAAACTAGCCCTTAGTGTCATTAGCCTGTACACCTATATGCTCATACTCTTTTTTGATTGGTATCTTGTCTGCTTTCAGTGATTACTTTAAAAGCCCCACTTAGCAACTATCAGATTCTTCTTACAGGTTACAATTTCCTTAATGTTTAATCAAAGTTGCTGTGCTGTATCTTAAATCCAGTACGTCTTAATCTGCTTTTAGTGACAAATGAGAAATGCAGCTGTGAAACTCTGTGTGTGTGTGTGTGAATTTTTTTATAAAGAATTAAATTGAAAACATTTGTCAGAACACATTTGTCAACGTTTGTATCTTACCCAGATCTATTGAGGAAAATATTTGCAGATATGAATATTGTAATCACATTGTTAATGTTTGGATAGTGCCTAACCCTATCTTTAGAATTGGATTAATCATTGTTTCCTTAACTCTAGCTGATTTATTCTGCTTGATGGAGTATAATGGGCTCCCTTGAAAAATTCTTACCTGAAAATATGCTGAGTATATTCCAAACAGGGTATATTATTACCTGAAGCACATTTGTCTGTACTAAAAGGCCAGGGTTTCAGCACATAATCTAAAAGACCTTTTCATGATGGATTTTTTTCATAACAGTATTTAGTAAAAATGTCACCTCATAAATATTAGGCAATAATATATAATGAAAATGCTGGCCTGTGGCAGTGTAACTTTAGGGGAAGACACACAATGTTGTGAACTGAAGGCTATAAATAACTTTTGTACATTCTGTCACAACAGCAGATTTGTTCTTCATTAGTACTTTAAAATATTATATCCCAAATTCTGAATTTTATTGAAGAGCAGTATGATATCATACACTATTATTTCACTGGAGAACTATGTGCAGTAGATTGCATTTTTGGACATATATTTGAGGTGTGGTAAGTCACCTAGGCTTTGCCCCAACAGTGCTAACTTATGGTATGAATTGTAAGGCACACAGAAGTGCCCCCCACTACTTCTCCAAATAACAATAACTCATCTTCTTCCTCTAATGAGGCTATTATGCTGCCACCACCAACAACAGTGGATGATTTCATCCACTTTCAAGATCTATTTAAAAGGATGGCTAATGAACTCAAGATCATTATGGAGGAGGTGTCAGACACTCAGCTTGAACTGACAGATATCTTGTAACCTGCAGCCTCCTCCAAGATTGCCCTCCCGATCAACAGAGCCATCATGGACCCAGCCAAGAATATCTGGCAAACTCCAGCCACTATAACCCTGACCTGCAAAAGGGCAAATCGGATCTATTATGTGCCCTCCAGGGGCTCAGAGTTTCTTTTCGCACATCCAGCACCAAACTTGCTGGTAGTGGAAGCATCGAACCAAAGAAACAAGCAACAGCATTTATGGTGTACTCCTTCTGATAGGGACAATAAAAGAATGGATGTATTTGGCCGCAAGATTTATGCATCCTCCACACTGCAATTCATGGTGGCAACTATGCTGCCCTCCTAAATGGAATTTATTAACAATATTCCAGAAGAAAAGAGACAACAATTCAAGGCAGTGGTATCTGAAGGAAAATAATTCCCTGCGCGGCACTCCAGGCTACCCTTGATGCTGCGGAAACTACAGCCAGATCCATGGCGATGACCATTGTTATACGCCAGCCTTCATGGTTCAACTCTTCCTCTTTCCTTCTTGAGATACAGGACACCGTGGAGAATCTCCCCTTCGATGGTGAAAAATTATTTGCAGCAAAGCAATGTGCTCTCTAGGCATCCATTCACCAGCATATAGGAGGAGAAAATATAGGTATCAGCCTTACTAATGCCTGCAATACCTGGTGTACACACAACAACATCAATAGCCATACGATCAGCAACAGCATCAACACCAGAGATCTAGGCCTCAACACCGCCACCACCCACCATCAGCAGCATCCCATCATCCTCCACCTAACAAGCATATTTGAAGCCTAGGTCAAGGGCATAGAAGACCTCCCACCCACTCCAGCATTCACACTAATTGCTCAACCCTTTGGTCACCATTTGCTCCCATTTTACTACAACTGGCGAGCCATCACTATGGACCGATGAGCCCTAGAATTTATCTGATCGAGTTATATCCTCCCTTTCTTGCTCATACCCTCCCCTTATCCCTCTTCAGGAACTACTATCATGACCACTTGCTCCACCAAGAGGTACATCATCTGCTCCAAATAGGAGCAGTGGAGAGGGTACCTGATCAGCACAGAGGAAAGGGCTTTTACTCACACTATTTTTTGACAGAAAATAAGTGGGAGGTGGCAACCCATTCTTGACCTCAGGCGACTCAACAAGTTCACCAAAAAGCAAAAATTCAGAATGGTTACCCTAATGCCCATTATTCCAGCACTGGAGCAGGGAGATTTGTTTTCAACCCTTGACCTGCAGGATGCTTATTTTCATATAACTATAAACCCTGTAAGATCTCCACAACATCTATTGTGGAGTAAGAGCTCCACAACATCTATTGTGGAACTTCAGTATGCTGATGACAATGCAATCTTTGCCCACTCTGAGAAAGATCTTCAAACAATCTTGAATATGTTTGCCAATGCATATGCATGTCTTGGCCTCACTCTTAATATCAAGAAGACTGAAGTGCTCTATCAACCCTCTCCAAATGAAGTATTACATGCCCCATCTATCAAAATCAAAGGAGTGGCACTGGAAAATAGTGATCATTTCCTCTATCTTGGAAGTAATCTTTCATATAAGGCAGATATGAATGCAGAAATTCAACATTGCCTGAGCTGTGCCAGTGTAGCCTTTTCTCATTTACAGTACAGGGTTTTCGAAGATCACGACATTCAAACAGACACCAAGCTTCTTGTTTATCAAGCCATTATTCTCCCAACACTATTGTATGGGTCCAAAACTTGGACAACCTATAGACACCACTTGAATGTCTTTGAGAAGCACCATCAACACTGCCTTCATAAGATTCTGAAGATCAAATGGGAAGACATATGCACCAACATTAGTGTCCTGGAAGAGGCAAAGACCACCAGTATTGAGACAATGATCATCCATAGGCAATTCCGCTGGAATGGTCATGTTGTCCGGATGCCAGACCATTACTTCCCAAAACAGGTCCTGTTCTCTCAGCTGAAAGAAGAGTACTGAAATGTGGGTGGATAACTGAATTGTTATAAGGACTTACTGAAGGACAACCTAAAGAAGTGTAATATTGACATTGACACTTGGGAGACACTTCCCCAGGATTGCTTAAAATGGAGTGAAGTCCGACGTGACAGTCCCTTGCATTTTGAACTTGCTCGCCAACAAGCTGAAGAGGACAAGAGGCACAGAAGGAAGGAGAGACTGGCTTCCAGTCATGGTCAACAGCCTCCTGCTGAGCCTCAAAACATCTACCCTCATTTCAATAGAATTTGTGGTTCAAGGATTGGCTTTATTAGCCACCTGAGGACCCTAACTCCCATGGAAGATGATCATACTCGGTAACGAGTGATCGCCTATCATAAACCCTGCCCATAGATGCTTTCTCAGATTTGTTCTGGGAACAAACCACTACCAATACAGGTTTCCACCCTTAGGCCTCTCAACATCACTGTGTATTTCTCCAAGATCCTCACGGTGGTTACTGCACATCTCAGGAAAAAAAAGGAATAATAATCTTCCCCTACCTGGACAATTGCCTCAAGTTGCAAACTCAGAAGAAGCTATCTGAGACACACAGATGACCATCGATGGCTTTCAGGTCCTTGGTCTGCATATCAACACAAACAAATCCACATTAATCCCTACGCAATGTCTGGAGTTCATAAATTAAATAATAAAATAGATGCACACCTTAACTCCACAACTGCCATCACATCTCTTCCAACCGACAGATGCATCACCATGAAGAATCTGGTCACCCAACTGCAGAATAGCCCACAGGTCATGGCTCAAGATTGCTTACAACGTCTAGGCCACATGGCCGCATGTACTTTTGTGGTTAGGAACACATGCCTACACTTGTGATGCCTACAAGGTTGGCTATCCATAGTCTACAAACCAAATGTATACAAACTACACAAACATCTCACCATGTCCACCAAGATCCAGGATTCACTCATATGGTGGACTCAACCACACAACCTCTGTTCTCAGGTCCCATTTTTACAGGAAACCCCTTCAATTATAATCACTACAGATGCATCCTTCACTGGTTGAGGGGCACACATGGAACACCATACCATTCAAGGATTATGGTCCCCTACAGAGACCTCACAACACATAAGTATTCTAGGGCTCCAAGTGGTACGGAACACCGACCTCCACTTTCTCCCACTCATCAAGAACCAAAAGATCAGAATCATAACCAACAACATTGCTTCTATGTTTTATATAAACAGGCCAGGGGGAGCCTGATCCCATTCACTTTGTGCTGAGGCTATGAAACTTTGGAATTAGTGCCTCCAACACAACATCGGTATCTCTGCCTCATACCTACCTGGTGCACAAAACACAACAGTGGACGAGCTCAGTCAATCCTTCCCACTCAACAATGAATAGGAGATAAACAATACCATCCTACACAACATCTTCAAAACCTAGTGTTATCCACAACTGGACCTCTTTGTGACCACGACCAACAAGAAATGTCCCAGATTTTGCTCTAGAGCAGGTTAGGGCAACCTTCCATGGGAGATGCATTTATGATCAGATGGAATGACAACCTACTATACGCATTCCCATCGATACCACTCCTACACAAAGTTATATTAAAGATATGAACAGAGAGGACCAGGATCATTCTGATAGCCCCTACGTGGCCCAGATAACTATGGTACCCACTTCTAACATGGATGTCCACTTTTCCCCTTCCGAACTTATTGTCCCAATGCAGGGGCTATCTACACCCCCCAAATATAGCAATGCTTCACCTCAAGGCATGGCTCCTCAATGATTCTCCCATTAGGCTGCTCTAAGCAGGTGCAGATTGTACTGTTACACAGCAAGACACAATTTACATGCACCACCTATCTCCATATATGGTCTAGGTTCATGGCGTGGTGTTCTGCCAAACAAACCTCTCCTTCTTCCACACTTCTTCCAGTCATACTGGACTACCTTCTGGAGCTGAAATAACCTGGGATCTTCATGAACTCCATAAAGATACATCTGGCAGCAATCACAGCATTTCATCAGAGGATTGGCAACACCACTATTTTTGCCCACCCTATCATGAAAAGATTCCTTAAAGGCATCCCTGGACATCAGACCACCCACTCACCCATGGGACCTCCACTTGGTCCTCACGTTTGATGCAAAAGCCATTTGAACCACTAGCATCCTGCTCTCTACTACACCTATTGATGAAATCTGAGTTCTTAGTGGCAATTACACCTTCCAGACATGTAGAAGAACTTAGAGCTCTCATGGCTGACCCACCCTACACTATCTTTTTTAAGGATAAAGTCACACTCCGAACGCATCCCAAATTTCTCCTGAAAATACATTCATCCTTCCACCTCAATGAACCTATCCATCTACCAACCTTCTTTCCTAAACCACATACTAATGCTTTTGAAGTAGCAATGCACACACTTGATGTGCACAGAGCATTGTCCTTTTATTTGGATAGGACTAAACCAGTCAGGGCTTTCCCTAAACTTTTTATCTCAGTTGCAAAGTGATCTAAGGGCAAATCAGTATCCACCCAGAGAATATTCAACTGGATATCAGACTGCAACTAAAGAAGATACATCCTTCAACTTCTATAAATGCACACTCTACCATATCTGTCTCAATGTCTGTTGCATTCCTACATAACATTCTGCAAGGCTGCCACCTGGAATTTGGAACATACCTTTGCCAAACACTGCCCTTATTCAGGGATCCTTAACTGACACTTTAATGGCCCAAGCTGTGCCGTCTACGGCTTTCTTACCAGATCTGAAGTCCCTACCATCCTAGAGATACTGCTTTTCAGTCACCTGGAGTGGAGCACCCACAAACACATCTCTCGAAGAAGAAGACAAGGAGGTTACTCATCTGTGCAGTAACTTACGTTCTTTGAGATGAGTTTCCCTGTGGGTGCTCCACTACCCATCTTCCTCTTCTCTACACTGGAATTTGGAGTGGTCTCCTTTGTAGAGAAGGAACTGAGGAGTTATGACCGCACATGTGCTGTTAAGGAACCAGCACTATCTGAGGTAGGCACTGCGCATGTGTGGCCTGTGTGGGTACTGCTGTACAGATCTCTGAGCGAAGGTGCACCAGCCCCGGAGCGGAGCACCTACAGGGACACTCATCTCAAAGAAAGTCAGTTGCTGCATAGGTGAATAACCGCCTCTTCCTGGGTTCCTCAAAATGTATGAGCTGCACTCTGCTCCCTGCTCCTACCATCAGCTGTATATTGCAGGACTGTGAGGATCTTTAGTGTAAACCCCACAGAACTCAGGATATCTGCAACTAGCACTTGCCGCTTCACACATACCCCTGCTACCCCTCTTACCTGAGCACTCTAACATGGTTGACTCAATGGTGACAATGCCATTGGCATTTTGCCTGTGGATGTTCTCCATAACTGCAGAGTTCTTAACAGAAGTTATTGTTACTCTACAGATGGTGATGAGGAGAGCATGTCACCTTCACTTCCACATTGTCCCACAAATATTATTTTGGGGCACAGTTAGCTTGTATTTATTCTACACCATACAACTTGGTAAAAGGGAAGATATAGCCCATTTGGAGCATAATCATAGAAAAATGTGGGATGTTACATGCTGAAGGGTTGTATATGCTTACCAGATTGTCATTATCATGATCTTTTTGTCTTTATAATGACCCAGCACATCTTTGAGTATTATGAAAGTAAATTCATTAATACATAATTAATTCTGTTCAGTTTGTATGTCTGAGATGCCTCCCACTATAACCATTACCACTTTATATTGATTTACACATATGTATTGTCATAACAAGGCATCCAATTTCTGATAAGTTCTGCAATATTTCCTATTTTGAAATGATATATTAAAATGTGTTGCCCACAATGGGAAAAATAGTGATTTACGACACTTATTTGTGTTGAAAAGAAGAAAAAACAGTTTTAAATTCAGAGCTGTCACATGGAGCATAGTATAACAGAAGTTTCGTCTTGATAATGGCTCAAGATGCTTTAAAAACATATGCTTTTATAAAGAATACAAATGATCATACCAGAGCCTGACAAGCAATTTATAGTTTAGTTCAAAGCAGCTGTTGAATTAAAAAATGTTCAGCGTTGACCTTTGATCATTATTTTAAAATAATGGATTAATTGACTTAACAGTTTAATGTTTTGACAGCAAAATATTATCATTTGACAAAAATAAATTCATAAATCATTCCTGATTTACTAATAAATTGTATAATAAAAGGGGAGAACATTTTATTAAAACTTTCAGGAAGGGTATAGCTTGAGCCTGGTAAGCTCCTTCTGTGAGTTCCCACTTTCTTCATTGTATATACCAATGATTAAGACTAATTGCATTCCTAACTTTGCATAAGACAATTAGTCAGATATGTTATAAATCTAGGTCATAGGTCTGATTAAATTAGATGTTTGTGTTTAGGCTAGATTTGTTTTTCATGGGATTTTCCTTTCCCATTTCCTCCCTGCCCCCACACACACCAGAAAAGAATACAACTCACTTCTTCAGTGAAAACCTGCAATGGGAAACCCTAGCATCAGAAGTCAATGGGACTCCACAAGAGTGCTGGGGTCCATGCTAGAACCTTACACTGAAAGATCAACTTCCTTTCAAATCTTCACATACAGGAAAATGCTCAGCATTGATCAGATTCAGTATGAGTTGTCTACTGTTATGGAAATAAAATGGTATATTGAGGGGACAAATGGTATATCCTCTCTGTCTGGGCTTCAAATAATATCTCTCATGGAAGTGCAGGAGCAGCGTTTTCATAACTTGTCAGTTTTCCTGCCTAGCTGTTGAAAATAACCATGGTTATTTTCAAATCTCTCTCATAATATCAACATTCAGATGTTGAGAACCATCAATGGCAATCTTTCAAAATTTGGAGCTAGCACAACAATTATTTTTCTCAGAAAAAGATTTGTAGGAATACATGCCTAATGCCCACTGTGTGCCCACTAAACGTTTTTCACTGAATAGGTTTTTAAAAGGGTTTGATTTTATTTATACTTGCTTGAGATTATGCTTTTCCACTTTGTTTCTCAAACTATTAAAAAGTTTGAAATAAATTGATGGAGATGATATATTATACCTCACTTCCAAAGAGAAGGAATTCCTTTGCATAAGAATTACCATATTGGTTAAGATCAGTACTTCTACCTATTGCAGTATCCTGTCTACAAAAGCGGCCAGACCTGTTGCTTCAAAGAGAGATGCAAGAAAAAGAAAGTAAGGCATAAGGAAGCTATGGAATAAACTGCCCACAGAGATGTTTCTTCCTAATTTTGATTAGTTAGAGGTTGGCTTATGCTCTGAATCATTAGTTGATATGGTTTCCAAAACTCTTAGTTATTTTTTGAATCCTGACCATTGTAACTCTGGATATTCTTGTTAGCCATATAAATATGCAATCCTTTTCAGATTCCTCCAGAGTTCTCGCCTATTGCGAGAATAAGTTCAACAGGCTAACTGTGCATTGTCTGAAACAGTAGTCCATCTCATCAGCTTTAATTTACCTCATTTAAGTTTCATTGCAGGTCCCTTTGGTCTTGTAGTATGAGAGTGTGAATAGAACGTCATTGCAAATAAGACAGTTTAGCTTTATGTAATAGAGCAGTTGGTTCTTTGATTTTGTATAAGTATTGTAGAGAAAATATATATTGGGTCATTGTAGAGTATAGTGGCAGGAAGAACTTTTTCATTTTCTAATATGTTCCTATAGCTGTTCTCACATTATATCTTAGAACAGATATAACTGTGAGGGATGAATGATTTGTTCTGTCTGTAAGAGTTCACAAACAAAGGTTAGTGGAGACTTTATTGCCAATATAAGCATTTATGTGTTTCCTTCTTTTAAACCTGACATATTTTGAATGTAGAATTTATTGGCATGCATTTTGTTTTCTTGGTTGTTGCAGTCTTATTCTGTGTATAGAGTACAGGACTGCAGAAAGCTCAGACTTCAAAACACAAAGAGAAAATATAAGTGGTAACTTTATATTGATAGTGTCAAGGTAAGGTAGAAAATGAACCTCACTGGTATTGTTCATTTAGAAATAGCATTGTATAGTGTTTGAAAGGAATTTATAAGGAACATACAGGATATATACAGAGGCTTACAGAACTGAAAGCAGTACATTTAATCTATTCTTCATTCTTCTTGTCAATCCCACTCAGTGAATCACAACTAAATCTACACTATAAGTTCCTGGTATCAGGGAACGTGTTTTCTATGTGTACTATAAAGCTCCTAGCATGCTTGTAAGTATTGTAAAAAAAAAAACAAAAAAAAACTGATAAACTGTTCCCTTGTCACCATCACCTGTTTTAGACAGAAGTTAAAGTCTATCTTAGCTATGCTATTGGTCAAAGACATATTCCATTGATCTGTCCTCACAGATTGACTGCAGTAAATTTGTACTGGGAAAGACTTTTTAGCCAGAAGACCAGTTTGAGAAATTGTGATCTTTTGTTATTGGTAACCCATTAACATTCTCTGAATTGTTCTCACAGGTCTACTTGGCTATAGATGGCCTGAATCAAATTCAGGAGCCAGGAAAGATAGAGGATGAGCCAGTGGTTAGAGTATTCACTTAGAACTTCAAGAACTAAATTCACTTCCTGCCTCTGCCACAAAACTACATCTTTTGTCTCTCTGTGCCTCAATTCCACCTCAGTTAAATGGGCAAAATCATTTTTTCTATTTCACATGGGTGTTATGATAACAAACACATTAAAGATTGTGAGATGCTCAGATACTATGGTAATTGTGACCATATCAGTATGGTATATAGAGAGATAGAAAGTGACTACAGACTGGACTGGAGAAATTCAGAATCTGACTGCTACGTAGCATTTTAGATGTACTGGAAGATAATTTTTTTTTCTTCTAACGTATCACCTGGAAAGCTTTGAAAGGCAGAACTATTAGGTTATAGGCCACTTTGGGCATCCCTACTGTCTTCCCTCAGTAACGATCCTGATCATTTCCCATTTTCTTTGTAAGTAAGATTAATCCAACCCTGCTTTAGTGGGAGCGTATAAAAGACGACAGGAAAAAATGCATTACTTTCTCTGATGGCATTTACCCCAGTTCCAAGAACAAAAGTAACTGTTGGCTACAAACTGCAGGATGTTGACATTACATTTGGGCCTGAGCACCAGTCTCTGAACTTGACCAAAATTTGGCTGTGGTTAGACTGTGTACTTTGGTTTGGTCCTGTTATTGAGAAAGCTTACAACTCATGGTGTCTAGATTTGGACTTTCCAAAATTCAAAGAGCAAGAGGAAGTGTTGGATCCATTGTTTGTTTTATTTTAGTCCTATCTAAATGAAATTATATGTGCTTTCATGTAAAGGTAGGGATACTAATAGTACTACAAAATTGCAGGACTGCCTTTAGTTTTTAAAGATGCTTCCTAATCTCTTTGTGGCTAAAAACAAAAACAGAACAGGTGTTGGTAAAGTGCATTGTTTAGTGGCATATACTGCATAGGTTGTTTTTTCTTGTAAGAATTAGTGGGACACAACTTTTAATCATATATTTTTTCATATTTCTTTTTGCATATAATTTTGTTTTTTAAAGATCAGTATTTAAGATTAGCTTCTGCTTCTATGCTTTCACCCAGTTGTGCTACTGGAACTACAGAATCACAGTACATGACCTACATATATTGTTCAGATACCAGAAAGGCTTCCATGCATGTTGAAATATAGAACATGGGTGAGAGAAAAAGTCATATAACTGAATAGAAATTGAAGGGATACGCTGGTTTTGCACTGTCAATAAAGAGGGACAACCATAAGTGTGTCAATGTAGAAATGTATATTTTTGCCTTGGCAGCAAAATGCTAGGATGTCAAACTGGATCAAACCTCACCTTTTAAAAAATTTATCCTCTTAAATAATCCTATCGCTGGTCTGATATCTCAGTAGTCAGAATAAGACAATGCTGCATTCCTGTAGATATCAGGGATCCGTGTTATGCAAAAGTAAACATTTTGTAGAGATCAGAAGAGGGAAATCAGTATATTTAGGCAAGACTGTTGAGGAGTTCCTTAATTTCAATCAGTTGGGTGCAAGTATTAGCTGACAACAATAGTTAGAGTAGAAAACCTGCTGCTTGGAACAGCTAAAGTGTCTTAAAACAGATAGGGTTTGCTGGAAAATTGTCCCTTTGTCATGTAACTTATTTTAGGTGTTTATATATCATTGTGGTATCCAGTGGCATCCAGGTAGTAACTGCAAGTATTATTTGAAGACAGTGGAACTGCACAGATATAACTGAGGGCAGAATTTAGTTTGAAGAGCTTGGTCATGGGAGGAAAGATGGAAATAACCTACACTGACTTGAAGACTGCATGCAGATGTGGTCGCCCCATCTCAAAAAAAGATATATTGGAATTGGAAAAGGTTCAGAAAAGGGCAAGAAAAATGATTAAGGGTATGGAACAGCTTCCATATGAAGAGAGATTAATAAGATTGGGACTTTTCAGCTTGGAAAAGAGATGATTAATGCGTATATGATAGAGGTCTATAAAATCAAGACTGATGTGGAGAAAGTAAATAAGGAAGTGTTGTTTACACCTTCTCATAACACAAGAACTAGGGTCACCAAATGAAATTAATAGGCAGCATGTTTAAAACAAACAAAAGGAAGTATTTCTTCACACAACTCAAAGTCAACCTGTGGAACACTTTGCCAGAGGATGTTGTGAAGGCCAAGATTATAACAGGGCTCAAAAAAGAACTAGATAAATTCATGGAAGATAGATCCATCAATGGAAATTAGCCAGAATGGGCACGGATGGTGTCTCTAGCCTCTATTTGCCAGAAGCAGGGAATGGGCAATGAGATGGATAACTTGATGGTTACCTGTTCTGTTCGTTCCCTTTGGGGCACCTAGCATTGGCCACTGTTGAAAGATCAGATATTGGGCTAGATGGATCTTTGGTCTAACCCAGCATGTCCATTCTTATGTTCTTATGACCTTACAGGGCTTGCAGTCACAGGTAAAACATTTTGTTAGTACACTGATGAGATCAGATATGTAAATTCAGGGAAAGAGAATAAATGTAGAATACCATACTATTGACTCTTCTGGAGTGTAACCATGTTTGAAGGGATTTGTGGAAATTCTTTTATTGTTTTTGTTGATAACTAAAAATGCAATCATTTCAGATTCCTTCATTTGGTTCATGGCCTTTTGTTTGTTATGCTTTCTACTTTCAAGACTCCTTGCTTCTCTGTGTTCAATGCTGAATAACCACTATTTTGAAATCAAGTTAAAACTTAACTTGATTGGGCTTTCGTTTTTAAGACCCAAGGTACAATAAACCAACAGATAGAGACCATGTTGTTTTCTGTATCCTGCATTCAGTTTTAGAAATTACAGTTAGAAAAGACCTATTAGGCCATTTACTCCATCACTTTTCCAGACTAGTGCAGAATTTTCCCCTATAGCACAGAATTTTTCCCTGCAGTACATTTTCTATGACCTGTTCAAAGCCCCATTGAGGTCAACGGAAAGATTCCACTAACTTCAGTTATCTTTGGGTCAGTCCCCTAGTGCATTGTCCAGTTTCCCGTAAAAAAAATGTCCCCAGTGAAGACTGTTTTCTTTAAAAAAAATCTACAAATGGAATGCATAATAACAAAAAGTGTACAAGGCTGGCAGAGAGCTCTGTATTAATATCAAAATAAGTTTTAAAAGGATCATACATTTAGTAAAAAGACTGAATGCTTTCCTAGCTCTTTTAGTCTTCTTCTGAGTGAACAATTACCAGCAGCCTGAGGGCAGCAAGATAATGCTGTCATCTTACTTACAGCATTATAATCTAATGTCAACAATTTATCTAGCAGCATTTTGCAATGACAAATCAGACTGTTTCCCATCATTTTAGCTTTGGACTTTTGAAGAGATTGCTCTAATTTGATCCTGCAGTTGGAAGTGCATCTTTCCTTAAGGGCTAATGAGTTAACAAGTTCAGTTTTGTAGCTGAATGTTTACTTGACATGCAATTAGATGTTTATTCCCTTATCTATAGTACCTTTTAGAAAACCATTCTTGATGAATCTTCAGATCCAATAATCCAGAGTCACATGTCATTTCAAGCAGAGCACACGTAATAGAAAATGAGAATTTTATTGCTCTTGGACCACTGTGTCTTTAGTTTCTGAGTCTCCTGTTCCCAAATAGCAAAGCAGCCAGAACCCAGCTACTCTACTGTGGTTTGTGGTGTTCCTGACTCTTCAGTATGTACAGAAAGATATTAACACATAAGAAGAACAGTCACAATCAGAGCATTTTTCCTTCCTGTATGAGGTGTTTCTGCAACTTTACCTTCAAAGAAAAAATAATAGTGCAATAATTTTGAATTACTGATGCAAAGCAAAACAATCATTGCTATAGATTTCCTGAGGGTGATTTTTTTGTTGAAAATTCTTAATATATTTTACTTAATAATAATAAGAATATTTGAAAGCACCTATAAACACACACACAAAATATTATTCAGTAAATTCCACGTTGACACATTATGTAGTAAATTACTGATGAACGGACTGGTAGCAACATAAACTCTTTATTATGAACAAGGATTAGGTACGACAATGAAGTAATAAAACTGCCTACTACTCTATATAGCTGCAGCCTGAAACTGCCTTGTTCTGGGCTTCCTTGTTTCTGCCCCAGCAGGAAACATCCAGGAAACCAAAAACAGCATCTATAGTGCACAGGAAGTGTGAGAGTTCTACACTTCTCGAAAGGACTTACCCTCTATCACACAGCAGACAGTCTTAACACCCAGGGGAAGATGGGGTCAAGGAATCTTCCTTATGTCAAGGAGCTGCTCCATAACCCTTCCCCAGTTCAGGAGTGGAGCAGTTTCTGCATGCCTGTAACCCAAACATAGCCAGGAAATGGACAATGGCTCTGTGCACTCTCCTACACCCATATCCCCACTGCACAGCAACACATAGGGAGTCCAGAGCCAGCTGGTTCTCACAGTGTCCAGGGTGTGAAGGTGCTTTGTGGTGGTTCCTCTAATCCATACTATCCCTGTGGAGGGAACCATATCAGTTCATTTATGAGCAGAGGCCACTGCAGAATGGACCAATCTTTCTTAATTTTTGTTATATATAATTTCATAGAATCTATTTCTCTCAGTGTATTTCACAGTTGATGCACTGCCAGGTCACAGCTGATGTGCTCCATTGTTTTATGGTAGAAAATTCCCATTGGAATTTGGGAATTGATTTTCTATTCTGAGTTCCTTATCTGCCTGTTTTGTTTTTCATTTAGATTCCATCCTGCAGTTGTATTTTGCGTGTATCAAAGGTATTTCATAAGAAGTTGTTTGCTTCCCGCTGATGCTTCAACTCCTCCAGTCTGTTCAGGAGAAAAGAGAGTGACTTTCACCTCTCTTTTGAATTCTGGTTTTTGTCTTAGCTTGATAAGTGGCAGATTCCAAGGACACAAATAGAAGTGTTTTGTTTCACTTCTTCCTCAGATTCTGTGACATGCTGGCCAGAGTTTTTAGGGGGTAGAGGGAGGCAAATGGAAAGTTTTTGTTTATTAATGGTTATAAAACAAATGTGTAGGTTATTTTTAATGATATCTGTATCCTAGATCCTATCTTAGATCTGAATCCTGCAAGTAGGCCCAGGCTGACAGACACCTGCACCAGAGAAAGACCCTATTGACTGTGATGGGATTTTATGTGGTGGAGCAGGGCGTTGGATAGTAAGCACCTAGTTAGCCTATCGAGCTCTAGTTCACTGTGGGTGTGGGTGAGAAGGACCATGAAGGGACTACACAGCACTAAATATGTGGTCAGAATTGGGGTAACAATAATAGTGTTGCTCTGATTAGGACCAAATGATTTTTGGAAGATGCTGAGTGGAGTTGAGTGAAATTTGTCTGAAACTTTTTGTCAGTAAAAATGCAGATTCAGGTCAACCGAAACATTTAGAGAATGTGTGTCAATTTTATTAATTTTTGTTTCAGTCAAAAGAAAAATATTTTAACTGAAAACATGCATACCTACTGCCGAATTGCCACCGAAACTGCGGACCGTCAGACCTCCAGCAAGCATGCTGCCAAAGGCAGCCTGACTGCTGCCCTCGTGGCAACCGGCAGGCCACTCCCCGTAGCTTGCCGCCCCAGGCACGCGGTTGGTGCGCTGGTGCCTGGAGCCGTCCCAGCATGTATAGCATTTAATATTCTGAGTTTCCCAGGAAACAAAAGAGGTTCTTTTTGACCTAACTACACTTAAATGCTGCTTTATTTTCCAAAGGTTCTCCTCATAATAAAGAAAGCAGGTAAATAAGTGAGGTGAAAAATAGACTTGTCAGATTTTCAGAAAAGAGATCATTAGGCCACCCTGCTGTTTTTATGGTTTTATTTATGATTACACACCGTGGTACATGAAATTACTACTATAGAAAAACTTTGTTTATCTACTCATTTTTAATAGGCAGAGGAACAGTAGACTCCAGTTGCAAAGGATGAATGGTATATGGCAGGCTACCAAAGCATCTGCTAGCCATTATGTAAGGAAATTGTCCCATAGCATACATACTGTATGAGTCACATGCATTTTGTTGTCATGGTAAATCCACCTGTTTTTTCTCAGTAGCAGTGTAAAGCCTAGGGGAAAATGCATTTTTTAAGTGGCATGCTTGTTTGCAGTGCAGTGTTACCCACCACTAGCTCTCTATGGATATAGGGGAGAAGAGCAACAAAGGACGTTCATAATGAAAATGACTCGGTGTAATTTTTGCCCCTCACACTGGTCCAGGTAAATGAAAGTGTGATATCACAAATCACAAACTCCTGTTTCTATTGAAATTGTGTTTTGTGAGGCCTCATAGTTTTGTATCCAAATAGTGCCTGAAGTGAAATTGTATCTTCTCATTATACAAATCTCTTAATTCCACAGGATACAAGATTGCAGCTTTGGTATATCTTTAGGCAAATGATTTTCTCTGGAAGGACTATCATTTTTTTATTCTGTATGATAAAAGATCAGAACAAGTATAAGCTATGCCCAGTTTCAGGTTCAGTTTGTTCCCAGTACTTAGTTACGTTCTCTCTCTCTCTGTGCTTGTGTCCAGACTTAATTTTATGTTGTATGTTAACTATTTTACAGAAGGAGGTCCAAATGCCAGTAGGCAACTGCACAGTACACTCAGTTCAGATAGATACAGGAGGTCAGCAATGCTGACAAGACATCAGTGGGTAGAAATGTGTACATCTGTTCCACTAAGCATCTATATGCCAACCTTCAATTTTAAAAAACTTTAACTGTTACAGAAATCTCTCAAATGTACAAGACACAATCTTCCTCAAACCGGTGATTCCTACAGAGGATGGCTGCAAATGAAAATATGATTATACTCATGAACATGCTCCATTTTTTCTCATTATTGGTTTCAGGGCCACCCAGAGAATTCAGGGGGTCTGAGGCAAAGCAATTTCCTGGGAGGCTTCCATGAAAAAAATTACAATACTATATTCTCATGGGGGACCCTGCGGGGCCCAGTGCAAATTGCCCCACTTGCTCCCCCCCCCACGCCATTGGCGGCCCTGGGAAAAATAAACCTTCTGCATCTCGGCACAAACCCCGTTTTGAGAAAACTTCTTTACAAGTTATCACTGGTTCTCAGCATTAGCCAGTGCTAAAAGGCACTAAAGCTCATTAAAAGGGTTGGACAAATATGTGCCATCAAAACTGTTTCTGGATTGAAATCTAGGCGTTTTTAAAAAGCAGAAAAAAATCACGGACAATGTCTGCTTTCCTTCAAAATTTGTTGTGGTTTTTTAATTGACAAGCTGAAATTAGTCTGCCATAACCTGAATATGGTTTGGGGTTTCAGAAGTGTGTGGCCAAATAGCTGCTGCTTGCTGTGTTTGATTGTTTAAAGAAACAATAAAAAAATTCTGCTTAAAAAAAATCCAAAACTTTTGAACCACCTCAGCTTGTGACCAAATGCCTGAGCTCATCCAGTCAGAGATCTTTCCAGGTTTCTGATATTCTGCTGGCTTCCTTGTCTCATATCTATCTCCATAACTTTGGGTTCATTTAGGTTAGAATATAAGAACAGCCATACTGGGTCAAACCAAAGGTCCATCCAGCCCAGTATCCTGTCTACCGACAATGGGCAATGCCAAGTGCCCCAGAGAGTAAACCTAACAGGTAATGATCAAGTGATCTCTCTCCTGCCATCCATCTCCACCCTCTGACAAACAGAGGCTAGGGACATCATTCCTTACCCATCCTGGCTAATAGCCATTAATGGACTTAACCTCCATGCATTTATCTGTTTCCTAGAGACAGGCTCCATGGGGTCCCTCACAAACTGGAGACGGTTACTGTGGGTTTGTCTTTAGTATAGCTTATGTATATACTCCACAAACTGAGCGTTTGAGCTTGTTCCAAATCTGAGATGAGCCTATGTTGTGAAAACTGAAATGCTCAAAATAGCACATGCATGTTAAATTACCAAGGGGTTCTCAAACTGAGGACTGGGACCCCTCAGGGGGTCACGAGGTTATTACTGGGGGTCGCGAGCTGTCAGCCTCCACCTCAAACCCTGCTTTGCCTCAAGCATTTATAATAGTGTTAAATATATAAAAAGTATTTTTAATTTATAAGCGTGGGGTCACACTCACAGGTTTGCTATGTGAAAGGGGGTCACCAGTACAAAAGTTTGAGAACCACTGAATAAACCTCTCTGGAGCCTCATGAAATGTAGGGGAGGGGTCTCCCTTGGTAGGGTTGGGAAGGATATTGCTCTTCTCATGTGATCCTTCCTCCAGTGGCTAATTTTAAATGAAGCTACCCTCCTCTGACATGAATCTCCCAATGGCACTGAAATTAAATGTAGACTATAATTTGGCATTTGAGAAGTGAAAGGGATTGTAACCCTAATGGAAAAGCTAACAGCTTGGCTCTTCTGCAAGCCTCAAACTGCTGAATGAGCTTTAGAGTAGGGAAGGCTGCACCTCCCAAACAGCCTGGCCCTACCCTCTATTTGACCTCTACCCACTTCCTGCCCCCCAACTGCCCTTCCCTCTCAGAATCCCCAACTCATCCTGCACCTTGCCCCCTCACTGTCTCCCAGAGACCCTCCACTACCACCCCAGGACCCCACCCCTGCTCCCTGTCCCCTGACTGCCCCAGTCCCTATCACTCCCCTGCTGAGTCCAGACAGACCCCCGGTACACCCCCCCCGTTCCTTGTCCCCTGACTGTCCCCGAGACTCCCTGCCCCTTAACCAACCCCAGCCTTGGCCCCTTACCCCTGGCTCCCCTCTCACCCGAAGCCTCAGCGCATCCAGGAGTTTCCCTTGACAGAGGCAGCCTGTCTCTGGTGGGACCTGAGCCCCACCTCGCTCAGAGCCGCGTGCTCAGGGGGCAGGGACTGTGAGCTCCAGGCTGAGTGGAGGGAGCTGAGCTCAGCGTGGAGCTCGCAGCCCAGCCCCCTGACCATGCAGCTCTGAGTGGGGTGGGGCTCAGGGGCCCCGCCGGAGCCACGCTGTAGCTGCCCCGGATGCTGCTGGACACGCTGAGGCTCCGGGAGAGGGGAGGAGATGGGGCCGGGGAGGGATCCTCAGCCATTTTCGTGGGGGCCTCTGCGGAGCCCGGGGCCTGGGGCAAATTGCCCCACTTGCCGCCCTCCCTCCCCAGGCAGCCCTGACTAGTTTCAGCCTTTTGTGAACACTGGGTCTTGACTGCTATGGTTTCTTGCTACAGGAGCCAGTGCTCCTGCTTGCTGCATCTCTACATGTACTTATGAGGTTTGAACACTGGTGACTCTAACCATTTCCTTGCACTATCATCCATCATCTTCTGCAAAAGTAGCAAGACCTTATCAAGAAAAAGCAGCCAAAATTCTTCAGAAAAATGAAATCACAAAGAGTTGAAACTATAGTGAAGCCTTCTTTGATACAAATGGAATGTGAGATATGAAATTTGATAAGCATGGGCTCAGAAAAACTGTGGATATGGGAGTTTTCACTATATTTAATACACAGTGGATATTGATGTTGGGAGACAAATTCTTATTTTGCATAAATATCCCATCTCAAGACTCACTTCTGCCATGTTAACTAATGTTGGCTGAGGATGGAATAGGTGCAGATAGCTGTTGTATTTTTTGTTTTGTTTTCAGATTTTTTTAAAAATTGGACCCACCAAGCCTGTATAACTGAGATTTTAGTATTGTTTGATGACCTGACTCCCTGTTTTCTCCTTGTGGATTGTTACACTTGCTTGTTATGCCTTGCTTTCAATGAAAGAGTAAGCTCTTTCAGGTAGGATCTGTGTATGTCTATGATTTTGTACAGCACCTAGCACAATGGAGCTCTGATCCTAACTGAGGTCTTTGTAACACAATACAAATAATCAGAAAATTGGTTAGATAATTAACATTCAAAGAAAGTTTCACATCAGTTGATTACTTTTATTATTCAAAGCAGTGTGCGTATTACTGCTTGGCTATGCCAAATGCTGTTACTAAGTGATCTGTTAAGAACATGTAATTGCATGTTTATAATCAAAATCCCTCATGAAGGTACTATGTAACTTAAAAGAGAGAGAGAGAGATAGCACATGATATCCATATAATTTCAAACTCTAGCAAGCCAATTAAACAATGAGAAGAAACAGGCAGCACATTTCTGAGTAGCTATTTGTGGTAATAAAAGGAAGAAGGGTGGAAGTAAAATTACTTAATCAGCCAGGACTAATCACTTCCTAAAGGACAGGAGTCACAAAAGGAATTATCTGCTTAGTGGCTGAACTCTGTGGGCACCTAAATTCATACAGTGCTTAAATTTTACAGTAAAAGTTTCCTAGGTACCTATGTTTCTACATCTGAACATGCACTGCAGCTCCACACCAGATGTCTGGATGGCTGAGTCACAAAGAGATAGGCATTCCTTTGCCAAATTCACTTGTGGGGCCTGATTCGGTAGATGTGCTCAGACACTGCCTACCAGATTAATGCCCTATAGGTGAGCTTGCACAAAACGGCCAAGAGCAGCAGCTCCTCATATTTTTTTTCAGTCCAGTGGTTGGGGTACTCACCTCAGATATAGTAGACCGCCAGCTCAAGTCTCCCCTACACCAAAGGGAGAGAAGGCGTTTCAACAGGATTCTGCCACCTCTGTGGTAAGTGCCCTAACCACTGGCTATTCTGAGGTGGGGCTCCTTCAGTCTCTCCTCTTGAAGCTGATCTGCTGTGGATAAATACAGAGTCATTGCAGCAGGGGGACTGGATCTTGGGGCACCCACCTTGCAGGTAAGTGCTCTAACCACCAGGCTACGCAGTCATTTTCATACTTGCTCTTTCTCTAGTCTGATGGCTTTTTAAAATGGATTTCTCCACAGTGGAAGAGCTTCAAAGGCAGAAAATGATGGAGTTCCCCATCACAATACTGTACAGCCCAGTAGTCAGGGCACTTACCTCAGAGGTGGCAGATCCCTGTTAAAATTCCTTTTCTCCCTCAGGTGGAGGAGGGACTTGGATTGGGATCTCCTGTATCCCAGGTGAGTCCCTAACTACTAGGCTAAAAGTTGAGAGAGCCCCAACCTCTTGCCAAAACAGCATAGTTGCCTAACACAAGGGAGGGTTTGCAGCTGAGAATTCCAAGCAGAGGCAAGTGCATCTCTGCAGCCCTGATTTAGGGGACTCTCTCTGAGAAAAGGGCTGGCCTAACACATGCCTCATTGACTAGCTTAGGCAAGGAGCCGCCTAGCATGTTGGTTTTGTGAACTCCATTCTAAGACACCTATCTCTTCCCATTGATTGTATAGGGAGCCTAGGTGCTGAACTCAGGCTTTGAGAATCCTAATGTTTTTCTAGGCACCTAAAAGATAGATGTCACAATGCTCAGCATCACCACCCCTAAATTACTTTGTGAATCTAGCCTGAAATGCATTGGGGATGTAATGCAAGCCTTATCGATTACTGCCCATCTAAACATGTATACGTACATGTACCCCTCATAACGTTAAAATAGGACAAATGTCCTAATTATGAACTACTACAACCTTTATTTACTGGACATTATAAACATGTAACTGAAATCACTGACTGTAGAAACAGGAGGCTCCAATTGTGCCATTTAATTTCAAAGTAAAGAATTATTTTCATTAGGAGTACTGGCTTGGGTTGTCTAGTTTTATATGGTTGGTAATACAGTTTGCAAGAGTGTGGCACTTATTGATTAGACAGTATATTTACTGTCTTATGGATGTGAATAAATTATAAATTAACATGAACTAATTGGCTTTTATTCATGCACATGTGCACACATTTGTTTGGCTGGTTATGGATATGCTTGGAGACCTAAACTCCTTTGAAGAATTTTTCTTTTTACCCTGGTCTCTTCCTATTGCTGAGTGCAGTCACTATAACATGAGGCAACACTAGTCTTGGCAAGCCAGTCAATTGACCAGTCAAATAATGTCAATTGGCCAACTATTATTTTACCATGGTCTTTTATTATCAGATATTCCAGAAAGAATGCCCTTAGGTAGGTGGTAGCCTACCTTTCTGAATGCATCATGGTACCATGTGTAAGAAAGCTACTTAAATTCTACTCTACTACATGCTGATGAGCCTTCTCGAGGTGAAATGATGAAATTGTTAAATGTTGAACATTTTGATTAGCTAGAATCTTTCTAGAACAAACATTGTATTTATGTATATCTTTAGTTGCATCAATACAGGCAACAGCTAACAAAGAAGATTAAACAAGTTAAAATACATGAACCCTGCCCCAGGGAGTTTACAATCTAAACTGACTAGACCAACCCCCCACTCCCCAAATTAACTCACAAGACAACGGGGGATGGAGAAAAGTATTCACAGTCACTAAACCTCCTCTCTCAACACAAACAGAAAAATTAAACCTCTGTCATCATCCATAAAGCCCCCTAACACCTCTGTTGTCATCAGCAAATCAAACAACCTACATTAAATACCCACGTAAACAAGCCCCCAGTTCCCTTCCACACACACCCAAATATTCCCATCCAAAAGATATCTCCAAAAAGACAATAAAAAGCAAGATGCTTGTAGAGTAGGTCTGCTGCCTACTTAGCATAAGTCCTTTAAAATTATTTTTTTCTTTTTATTTTATGTTTCTTTTATTTCTGTGTAACTTCTTGTCTTTTGTATCTCTTCAGTCTTGAATAACATTTTCATTAACATAAAAACCTAACATTGCTAAAAAAAGTTATTATTCAGTTCATTTTTTCAACTTCATGTAATTATTTTTTGCATTTTTCTAAGTTAAAATAACTCAGTAAAGTAACTTTTTAAAAATATAATTAGGTATAAGTATCTATCTAAGGCAAAGCCTTTCCATATAATGTCTTATTTTTCGTTACTGTTGTTACGGTTCTAATAAATTAGTACCTTAACCTATTTAACCATTTTTGACTTATGACAATATTTGACCAACGTTTGACTGGTCAATCAACCAATTATTTTTGGAAGGGTCAAATGCCCAGGCATAGGCAACGCTCCCTCATCACATGACTGTTAGTCCTATCATGACCAAAATTAGTGTGTGTTCCCTTCCTATTTTTGAGCTGTTTTAACGATGGATCCAGCCCAGGCAGAAGAAGATTAAAGAGGAAGTGTTCCTTGGGGGAAAATTGAATTGATTCTTTACCAAATTACAGTCACAGATGAAGCTGCAATCAAGACATCTCTAATTAAATGCCCTTCAGAATACAGAGTAGCTAGTCACCAGAGAACATTACAAAATTAACTGTAGTATCTAGAGTAGATAGCTCTCAACATCAGTATAACTGGTACACTTTGCAGAACTCATGGAGTAATGCCTTAAGGTTAAAAAAAAAATCACATTACTGATATCCTACCTATACTTATTACATAGTACAATTTGTGAAAAATAGAGAAGAACGTTCAGTAACCTCAAACCCTGACTTTTAGCATTCTAGACTTTCCATCAATTTCAAGCTTCCGCTTATAAGAATGGAATTACTGATAATAATTAAACTCTACATATTTCACATTTTATGAGTAAGAGTGTGACTGAATTTCTATACTAGCAGCAGAAAATGTATTAGTTATTGAGACACCATGGTATTTGCACTACTTCAATCAAAACCAAACTGAAATTGCTATGATGTGAGGTTTTTCATATCTTTTTTTCCTTCAGGAAACAAAATCCACACCTTCATTAATAATTCATGGTTTTTTTCCTTAAAAAAATCACAATATCTTTTTTCTCACTTTTGTAATGGAAAGAATGCTCAATAGCTGTGTTTCCGGTCAGCAATCTACTGGCTCCTGATACACATCTTTTATCGATCCAGCAAGATCATCTCTCCACATTATTTGCTGTTTTCTTCTTTAGTATTTCTGAAGAACGAAAGTTATGAAATAGTTTAAAATATCTCTAGTTAGAGGAAAAGAAGCCTCCACATACATCAGATTTAAGAATAGGAGATTTAAGGATATTTAGTTTGCCGTTCTCCTACAATGAGCTCTGGATCTGTTCCTGGGCGGCACTGCACAACCCTGATAGGGATTGAGAGATCTCAGTGCCCATCATTTGCAATGTGCATTTAGTTATTAGGTTGAGAGTCTTTTTGTTTTAGTTTTGCTGTGTTATATTGCATACATTTTCCCAGAAACACGGTGGACATTAGAAAAAATGAGGGAAAATGTCCCCCAGTGAAATGGAAAGAGAGAAAAAAAACCTATATTTATACAAAATAATAATATGTCAGCCATAAAACCACAAAAGCAATGAAATTCTAAGTTGAGACTTAAAGCAAACTATTAGTTTATCATTATTTTCAAATAAAAAGTCTGAGTTGACAGAAAATTTACACTGTAACTTTGAGATCGGTAATGTCAAGCTTTGTTAGGTGAGTGAATTCTAGAGCAGAGCCCTTTGCCCCTCCCATACAAAATGCCCTGCTGGCAGCTCCCAGACAGTTCCTGAGGGATTCTGATGAGAACATACTGGCTGATCTTGTCTGCTGTGGAAGTGATTTCAGAGGAAGGAATTCTCTCAAGTAACTAGGATCCAAATTATAATGCACTTTAGAAGAGATCAGTTTCCATATTTGAATTGTACCTGCACCTATAAGAAGTAGGTAGCTAATTCAATCTGTGGAGTATTTGCATAACTTGCTCCTTCAGTTCCATCCATTAAGTGGTTAGGCTGCAAATGCTGCTCCAGGGGAAGAAGCTGAATATTTTTTCAAGGGCAGCGCCCTATAGGAAGTATTACACTTTTAGGAAGCCACTAGTACATTGATTTACAGGCAAAGTCAATACCAAAGAGAAATTCTACAGTTGTCACTCCAAGCACAGATGAAAACAGATACTTTTAGCTGCTGAAGCCACCTCTATCTGGAGAAATTGTGGGTCCAACTGTAACCTCAGTACTGCAAACTTCACGGATGAATACTGAGCATGTGTCCTCAACCATGTCCATCGAATTCCCTAACTAATTTCGTCAGCCAGCCAACATCACTTTTGTCCTTTGTAATTTCAGTCTTGGTGAAGTTACTCTACTATAAATCCCAGTATCAACGAGGCACTTGGAAAGCAAGATGCTGCAACTCCTGAGTCAGATGAAATGGAGATACTGGACTGAATGTCAAACTGTCTTCCACAGCTGCCTGTTGTGTATATATGAGGATCTGACAACAAACAAACAAACCCAAAAACCACCACAGCTGGAAAACCCTGCAAGAGAGCTTTTCGAGTGGATGAGTAATTACTCAACAATACCCTCTGGGATCTCTCTGTGAATTAAAAACAAAACCATCTGAGCAATTCTTCCCACGATTACTAGCCACTATAGTAGACTTAAGAAAAACACTTCTGTGAGGTTAAGATACATAGTGTAAATTATCCTAACATCCCACATTTAAGTGAACTGTGATCCCTTCTTTTACTATGTGTAAAATTATGCTGCGTAAAACTCTGTGAACAAAAAACCATCTAACATAAGATCTCACATAACTATCTATAAAATACATAAAGTAAAAAATACCGGGAGAGATCCTTAGCTGCTGTAAATCTGGCATGTCTGTGTAGTTTCTACAGTATTAATGTCCTTCTTTATGTACAATCTTCCTGAGCTGACCTACCTCACCTGTGCTAGGCTACATAAATGCCAGTTGGACAGCTTTATTATGAGATTTTAGAAAACCAATTTCACAAATAATATATACTGTATATTCTACTCTTTTATATAGATTGTCTTATGATGGAAATTTGTAGTGAGCAATAAGTTTGAAACAAGAACAGTTGCATTTTTATAGACAATTAACCATGAGGTATGCTTATATTTTTAGGTTAACAGGATTTCATCTTCCTCCACCTGTGACAAGTACGAAGTCTGTGTTTTCAGTGCGTTTGACAAGTGACTTTGCAGTTAGTGCCCATGGGTTTAAAGTATACTATGAAGGTAAGAGAACATGATTAACACTCTTCTTAACAACAAGCCTTGAAAGCTTTACCTCATCCGTATATATAGCAGGGCTCAAATGTGACATTTTGCTAGTTGAACTGAACCAGGTACATTATTGAAAGGTTTAAAATATTTCAATAACCTTTCAATTAGATGCCAGGATCTGTCATAAAAATCAAAGGTTTTAAATACTCCAAAATAAATTCCTTATCTTGCCCCAAAACTGATTGATTTCCCACATTGTTTTTCAACCTGTCTCACTGTCTGATAGTTGTGGCATTAACATTTTGGAAAAAGTATTACATGCACTTTTAATGACTATAATTTTTAGTATTTTCAAAGTTTGTTAGTCCACAAAATATCAAGTATTAAAGGTTTGCTGATCCTAGCTGAATATTTATTTGTGTACCATACGCAAGAAAATGTATAGTAACTAAAGGCAAGATTCTGGCATCCATACAAACATTGAGTACCGTCATGTTCCGCAAAAAGTCATCTTGAAATCAATTATGCACAATGAAAAGAGGTTAGCCGTGACTTTTTCCCCATCTGCTTTTCAGTACATGAAGAAGGGTAATCGAGGACACAAGTTTACTCTCTAAGTGTTTCCTGGGCCCTTGGAGCAGAACCAAAGTTCCTGGTTTTACTGTTTATATAGGAGAGGTGATGGTTAAGATCTGACCTGCTATCAGTGCTGCCGTCAAGAGTCATTGTTGGGGTCTTCTGAGGGTTCAATATGTGTGTAGGTATCAGCTTGAATGGATTGATGTGCAATCTTCCTTAATCAAAGGACTATGTTTGTTACATAGGTTCAAAGAGAACTCCTTTATAATCAACCTCATATTTAGGTTGTCTTTGCATAATATGAATACTCTGGCCTGACAGATGGTTTGGCCATCACCTTCTATATTTCAAAGCAGTGATTGTGCACTCTTGTTTGTGCACAAAATCAGGTCTATTTCCTTGTGAATTCCAAGAGTAATAAATCCTAGGGATCTGTGGTCTCTTTTTATTGGTGCTGACACATAGTTGATCTCTTTTTGTCATAAACAGATGGTTAAGGGTTAATGTCTCTTTTACCTGTAAAGGGTTAAGAAGCTCAGTAACCTGGCTGACACCTGACCAGAGGACCAATAGGGGGACAAGACACTTTCAAATCTTGGTGGAGGGAAGTCTTTGTTTGTGCTTTTTATGTTGTTCGTTGTTCGCTCTTGGGGCTAAGAGGGACCAGATGTACACCCAGGCTTTCGTAATCTTTCTGAATCAGTCTTTCATGTTTCAAAATTGTAAGTAATAGCCAGGCAAGGCGGATTAGTCTTATGTTTGTTTTCTTAACTTGTAAATGTGTCTTTTTGCTGGAAGGTTTTTTACCTCTGTTTGCTGTAACTTTGAATCTAAGGCTAGCGGGGGAGTCCCTTTGGTCTATATGAATCTGAATACCCTGTAAAGCATTTTCCATCCTGATTTTACAGAGATAATTTTTACTTTTTTTCTTTCTTTAATTAAAAGCTTTCTTTTAAAGAACTTGATTGATTTTTCCTTGTTTTAAAATCCAAGGAATTGAGTCTGAACTCATCAGGGATTGGTGGGGGGAAAGGAGCAGGGATGGTTAATTCCTCCTTGTTTTGAGATCCAAGGAGTTTGGATCGGTGTGAAGCCTCTCAAGGCAACCCAGGGAGGGGAAGATCTGGGGGGAAAAGGAGGGGGATGGTTAATGTCTCCTTGTTTCAAGACTCAAGGGGTTTGGGTCTGGGTTCCCCAGGGAAGGTTTTGGGGGAACAGAAAGTGTGCCAGACACTAAATTCTGGCTGGTGGCAGCGTACCAGATTTAAGCTAGTAATTAAGCTTAAAAGTGTTCATGCAGGTCCCCACTTTTTGTACCCTAAAGTTCAAAGTGGGGGAAAAACATTGACACTTCTAGTTAGGGTGTCTATCAGCGAACCAATAGCTATAAAATATTGAAGAAGGTCACATCTCTGAGTTTTATCCTCCTTGTTCTTGTGGATCACTCTGATTTTATCTATGGGAGTTTAAGCAGCTGAGATACAGTTTGGGGAGGCAGTGATTAGGAAGATGCCTGGAGGCTCATCTTCTGCACAGAGGACTTATGTAGGCATATAGAACACCTATGACTGTTGCCAAGCAAAGTTACTTGTCTTCAGCCACAGACACTGCTAGGAACTGTTTACTTGAATACTGCAAGATACTATGCAGTTCGAATACTAATTCACAAAAATAGTTATCCCTAAATCACATAGTTAATTAAACAAGGAAATTAAAAAAGGTTATTTGCAAGTTTGAGACCTGTTTTGTAGTTTCTGGTTGTTTTGAACATGTCTAATTACTTTGTTTATTCTGCAATTATTTTCTAGTTCACATACAACAGGATAATTTACAGAACTGAAATTGTAGCTATAGTGTAACAAATTATATGTGGAATGGATTACAGACATTTTTTACTCTATTGTCAATTGTAACACGTGTTTGGTGGTGATTTTTGTCCAGCAATATCTTATCTGGAAATGTGTTAAATTATAAATATTCAAAGTATAATATATAATTTCTTCTTTCATATTTGGAAAATTTATGGTATTTTTTCTGTTGCTTTGATTGTATAATGTTGAAAGATTCCAGGGACTTTCAAGGTCTAAATAGTACTTTCTGCACTTCTATAAGGAGTCCTTTAGGTATTTCATACTATATTTAAAAAATGTTGGGGGCTTCTGTTTGGTTGGCTGGTTTTTGTTTGTTTGTAAATATTCTCAAAAATCCAGTCATGGGGGAAAAAAGAAAGAAAACAAAACAAAACCAGCATCACAACAACAATACAATCTCAAACATTTCTTATCAGGGTAAAAAAAAATTGCTCTATACACATAAAACCAGATTATTTGGGCTCTGAGCAGATGGGGAGCTGAAGTTAACACTCTTCAACAGCAGCCACTGTCCCTCTGCTTTGGTTGCATGGTGTACTGGAACCACTGGATCTGTATAAACTTGCATGTGTGTGGCCCATTCTCAGGTACACAATGGCCCTGATCCTGCACTATTAAAATTAATGAGACCTTTGCTATTGACTTCAGTGAGCTGTGGATCAAGCCTAAAATGTGCAAGGTTGTACAGGAAAACCTGTGTGGCTGGTCAGCTGGCAGACTCCTCACACAGCTTCAATCCCAGGCTTAAGCAGCGCTCTAAGTTTCAATAGGACTTGAACTCCTCAGTCATGTAGAAACTTTAGAAAATTTCACCCTGTGTCAATATAACCACTGTTTCTTGTAATGAACTAATTAAAACTCTTCTAGTTAATGACACTTGGGCCCTGATTCAGCCAGACATGTAAGCATGAGCTGAAAGTTAAACAAACACGTGCTTTGCTGAATCTGGTCTCAAGTGTTTTACTGTATTCTTCCAAAAGAATGACATGAGACTGCATTGTCTAAAAATCCAAACTTGTAATGCAGACAGAGATCCCTCACCCTCCCTCCCTGCCCCACAGCAGTGCCTGCCTCCCCTAGAACTGGTGGTAGGCAGTATAATCCCACACAACACCACTTATTTCAATTCCCATTCCCCTGCCTAGCTTGGCTCTCAAACTGCACTCCCCTGCAACCCAGCTGATGGAAGAGGGGATGACTATTAGATTACGTTCATTTGATGTCTTACTCCTTGGCATTAGAGAAAAGTTTTATTTAAATAAGATTCCATATCAGTAGACTCCAATATTTTACCTTTGCTCTTCATGAACATATGCAACCCTGTAACTAATATTTTCAAAAGGGTGTATCTCTATCTAGCATCCTAAGTCCATATGTAGACACCTGATGTGGCCCAATTTTCAAAAGTGCCAAGCTCCCAGCAGTTCCTATTGATCTTTAACATAGCTGCAAGTTGTTCAGTGCCTCTGAAAATCAGACAATTTATTTAGGTGTCTGACTGTGCAGTTAAAATTTGAAACCTGAGATTAAAAAAAAAGAGTGGCACATCACTGAAAACATGAAATAAAGGTAGAAATTGGTAGCTTGCAAGGGAGGGGGACTGAATATTGTTGAACTATTTATCTAAATGAATTTGTGTTTGAAAGAGTAAGTTGTTGACTGAGTTATGTTAAATGTCATTCAGCCTTGTCTCATATGAATTACAGGACTCATTCCATTTTTTAAAAATAGAAAATGGAGAAGGAAGAATTACCATCTCTCAAACCATGATCAACTCTGCAGTAATTTCTCACTGACATATTTTCAGACATATTCTCTCAGGTATAGATTGTGGCAAATTGCAGTACTGTTATGCTGGGTCTCACGCTTTCTCTTCTTTGGGGAAGGTTCAGGGCACCATTGCTTACATCTGAACCAGTATTTTAATTAGCCTACTAGTGTCCTTGAGGAGGGGAGTGGAGAGGGAGGGACCTGGGCCTGCCCTCTTCTCCAGATCCTAACTCAGGGGCCCTGAGGTTTGTGGTGACCCACTTGAACTAGCAGTTCCTTCCCCTGGGCTACTTCCCTCTCCTGCCCTTCAGCTTGTGAAGGAGCTTCTTGCCCTACTTCTACACAAGCCAGGTGCCCCTTACCTAGGGTTTCTTTTGGATTTCTCAGCCCACCACAGCACTCCTCCAAACTTTCCTTTTGTCTCTCTTCAAAACTATTCTCTTCTCCAACTCCTTCAAACTGCTCTCTGCTCCAAACAAACTTTTCTGCTCCAACTCCCACACTGTCTGACTGAAGCTGGGGGGGAGGGGGTTATCACATCACTGACTGCCGGTGCTCTAATTGGCTTCAGGTGTTCTAATTGGCTTCAGGTGCTGTAGTTAATCTATAGCAAACCTTCCTCTCCTTGCAAGGAATAAGGCTCCCTGCTAACACTCTCCTGCTGCCCTCTGGCCATGCTATATCACAAGATATATGACTGTATGGAAAGCATGGTTGTGCAGTAACTAAACATTTATTTGTGGCTCATCTGAGACATGACCAGAAATTCCCAAGTAGCTGAAAATCTAAGTGAGCTATGAATCTCCTCTGGACTTACTCGAGAATGACCTATAGGTATTGTATTAATTTCTCTGTTCCCTTTTTGAGACTAAACATGGAAAAGGAAACACATAGAATTACAATTAGAGCACTGAAGAAAGATTTTGCCAACCTATTTCATTCAGCAATCCAATTCTATATATGTTTTCAATTTGATTTTTAAGAATAAAACAAAGAATAGAAATAGACAACTTAATTACAATTAAATATGCTTTAAAACTTCACTCGTTGGACAATATCATTGAAAAATTAACATCCTAGCCAATAAGAACAGAAAACTTCATACTATAGCTGGGGGAACTTTTTTTTAGATGAATAGTTTATTAGTTGAAAAATGCAGTTTCGCATCAACAAAAAGTATTCACAAATCAGGGTAAAATTAGGCAAATAGTTTTGGACAAAAAAATTAAAAGAAGAAAAATATTCAAAAAAGTACAAATGTTCAGTTTAGCATTTTTGAGTTTAAACATTTCAACTTTTCTTTTTGAAATGTTTCATTTAGAAAATTAGCTATATTTAATTCAAAAGGTGGGGAGAAAACACCTCTAAATGAAATGAAATGTTTTGTTTTGGGTTGAGTGAAATGTTTTAGTCCAACTGATTTTTTTTTTTCAGTTTTTCATTTTGGCAAGAAAATACAAAAAAATTCTCTTTCAGGTCATCCTGAATCAAACATTTTTCTAGATTTTTTTCTCTGCTTCAGACACCAAACCAAAAACACAATTATTTTTCAAGTCTACTTCCTTACCCTCAGATTAGCAGATGGAGTTGGTGATGCAACACAATTAGAATCAGAGGATATCACTGGTTTTGTTTGAATGGAAGAAGATGAGTTAGTCATCCAGGCCCTGAGATACAGAAGGAAGATGACAATCTGAGTTCAGTGGATGTACCACTATTGTATTTGTAGGCAATCTGTGAATGAGTTGGTCCTCAATTCTGGTTCTTGCCATTCTTCCATGTTCACACACGTGGGTAAGATCAATTTCTCCAGCATTTGAGAGAGAACACATTTGTAGTACAGACAAAGTAACCTAGAAGAAAGGAGTATCTATAAAATAATTTGCAAGGCTGTAAATGAGACAAACTGAAAAGCGCTGCTCCAAAGAAGAGGAAGACATGACAGTTGGTTCAAGTAAATTAAGTAGGAGAAATATTGAGTCATGAGCTTTGCCAGCAGCAAAATATTAGTTTCTTTTTCTCACTGAATGCTGGCTTATTTGCATTGGCTGGTGCACTGTGGTTATGGAGGCAAGACTCTGCTATCTCTCCATGCCCACCTGCTCTGGGAAGGGAGTATGTTAGTCCACAGCTCCCCTTGTTCCAAAACCCCTGCTCCCAATATCTAGGTAATTACACAGGGGTGTGGGTGGGCATGTGGTAGGGTGAAAATTCATAAGTCTTTTTAAATCCCCTGAATGAGCACTTATTCCAAGCCACAATCTATCCCTGACAGCCACTTTTATATTAGTCTTGGTGAGATTAGTTTATTTTTGGAATAAAACAAAATCCACTTTGATTCATGTTTCTATTTTCTGTTGTCCTGTGGTAAATAATGCAGCTTATTCACTGTGTGCATGCAGGAGAGAGATACAGCTGCTACGAAAGAAAGGGAGATAGCAGCTTGTAGCACACAGCAGGGGCCTCATGAGTCTAGTTGTGTTTGAATAATGTGTTCTTTTGCTTTTACTGGACTATTTTATAGCTATTAAGCAGGTAACTGGTCCAGTTAAGGTTGCTGACTTCATTAATGAACATTGGGGTAAAAAGTGCAGTATCTGAACAAGAACAGGAGAGGGGGAGGAGAGGTCAAGGGAATAGTCAAAGCATTTTCCAGCCCATATAGGAGTTGGCTAGTAAAGATTACTAAATATGCATAAATCTTCTAATGATGTAAATAATATGAATGTAATAGATATAGGAAAGAAAGCCCCATTATATTTTATCTAGCAATTTTTACTCAAGGTAAATGCATATCAGAAACCTTGTTTTTGAGTCTCATTGATCCTGAAACACTTTGAAATGGAAAAGGAAAGAGGATTTTGATGTAGGATTCTATAGAATTCTAGGGTCCCTGGAGATGGTTTATAGACATTTTACAACACTGTTCTGAATTCTCCAATAGATTTTCTTTGTATTGTAATTGTTCTTGGACAATGAAAATAAAAGAATAACTTTAGTGTATAAATTAAAATTTAAATTGTAGTAATCTAATAATTATGCTGAAAGATTCTGCAGAGGAAGTTGAGAGCCATGGTAAAAAATTAAAGGTTATCTAAGATTTTCTTTATAATGAGTACTGGGAAAAAACAGACACTCTGGATTACTAAATTATGGATTCCACTTAGTGACTTTTGGAAGCCTTCATGCACTTCTTACAGCATTGTTATGAAGAATCTGTAGCTGATGTAATGAATTACTGGAGCATATAAATCAAACAATATTGGTCTAATTAAAATGTGTCGGAATATGAGTGCTAAATATAATTTTGGCAGTTGGCAAACAAGTAAAATATGTGAACAAATGGGAATGAACTATTTTTAGATTGCCTTCATGTCAGAACTCAGAAATGTAGCTAAAGATGAAATACAAGCTTGACTACACAAGACATTTTAGACTGCTGACAATGCTGACATCATCATCGCTGCCAAAGTTTATCAAAGGTTAAAGGTTTATTACAGGAAGTAAATACTCTTGTAAGAGAATAGTCTGATAAGTCAATGGGTTTCTACATAAGGGTGCATCCAGTCATTTGATTGTAGGACAGAGGCCTTAAAAACCATTTTTAAGTATGGGCTATATTCTGAAGGCCATACATAATTTTTATTCAGTCCTTGCTGCAACAGCAGGTCTGGTGGCTTGGAGACAATTGAAGTCTATGGGAGTTTTGCCTGAACAAGTGCTTAGTAAAAGCTTAATTGATGAGATACTCATTAAACTTGCTTAATTTTGCCGGATAAGAAGCTGTGGAATTTCGCTTTCTGTTTAGATAGTAAACAGTAATACAACTATAAACAAATTATATTTGCATATAAATCGTAGGGCTCCAGAAAACTCTTCACTGGAGATTCTAACTGTTCAAAACTGTTCAAGACTCACTAAATATGCAAGCTCAGCTCCCTCCGTCTTCTGAAGGTGAAATTTAAAGACTAGATTCTTTTTGAGATCTGTTTCCTTTGCATCTGTCAGGAAGCAAAAAGCAAAAGGTTTGGAAACTATCTGCAAAATCACCATTGGCTTCAATGTCAGGGTAACTTGGTGAATTTCTATTTCTTGTGTTAATGCAGGTCAGACTACATGATCAAACGGTTCACTTTCATCTTAAAATCTATGAATTATGAACAGAGAATTGCCCTGGTGTAAGTGTGCCAACTCGAGGCCCTACTCTGCCACCCCTAAACTCTTAACCCAGGGAATTGGAGAATGTTTGTCTGGGGCAAGCAGAAAGGAAGCATAACAAACTTCAATTACACTGTATCTATTCACTACTGGCAAAAGGTCCATTAAGGATGCTCTGTAGTTCTACACTCCAGCGAAATCAGTGTATAGGGGAAATTCATAAGATCAACTGCAGCTGTGTTTTTTTAAGAGACGCTTTGGTAATTAAAAAGGAATTCACAAAACTATCAAAAACTGTATATAAGAAACAGGAAAAGTAAATGGTTAAGCAAGAAATCAAGCCATTAGGCCAGGTTCTGAATTCACATATACTTCACAGAGGTAAATGGAATTACAATTTTATGCTATTATAAGTGGTATCAGAAATTTTCTGTGCCTTTTACAGTATTAAAGATACTGCAGGATCAATCCAAACAAAAAAATAATACAAAACCCTCTGGTTAAAGGTTGTGAAATAACTAAAATGCTTTTCCCAATACAAGTATATTAATTACAAAACAATTTTCTTTTCTAGATAAAATACACTGGTGCTTGCCACATATGATGCATTCAGAATAAGTCTGTGACAAACATTGTTCTAAAGGATAATTACAATTTCCCAAATATAGCCTTGTCCAATAATTCTTGACATTGTCAAGATAAGACAAAATAACCATTTATTGGGAAAATATTTCTTCTTCCAACCCATCCAATTTAGGATGACCATGTGTCCCTGAAACCTAGGTATACTCTTGTTTACAAGGCCTGCGCTAGTATCCCAAAAACTAAGAGTATTCTCATGATTATTGTAACTTCTGCTAACTAATACCCATGGGAATATTAGAGACCTGAGCTGGTGAAACTAAAACTATGGCTCAACCCCCCACCAAGCCATTCTTCTGACTCTGAGAAATTAAATATAACATTCCAGGTCACCTTTGCAGTGGTTCTTCCCCCATTGTCACAAACACTCAGGAGTTCTTGAAAACACAGATCTTTTATTTGGAGGAAAAGGGGATAAACAAATAAAAGAAGTGTAATTACAGATGTACAAATACAATACAATGAACAAAGCTGAATCCATGCACCAGGACTTAGGTTGGACAGTCCCCTGCAGTGTCAGATATTGTCTGGCTAGCTGAGGTCCAGATCTCTGCCAGATAATCCCCACCCATCTAAAATGCCACGAACAGGTCCAATTATTCTCAGTTTTAGTTGAGAGAAACTATCAAGTGGTGGCTCTCCTCACCCTATCTGCTCCTGGCTAGAGAAGTCCACATCATCAGGTACCACTTCAGTGTGCAGTTACCTGGTCCAGTTCTGTGACATCATCCTGCAGAATTGGCACCTGGGTGATTGACACCAGATTGTGAGCACCTGGGTTAGCCTTGCCTAGATGTGATTTGAGTCTGGTTTGGCCTTCATGTGAAGTTCAGCTCTGTGCTGCCACCACCTATTGGGGTGATGTGATGTCAGGTCTGCATCCTCCAACACTGATCTAGTTAGGTCTCACTGCAAAATAAGGTCTGGGTCCTTCCTGGCCAATCAGGCTCTGCCTCTCCCATCACAGGGTCTCAGAGCCCAGGCTCCAGCCCAAACCTGAAAGTCTACACTGCAATTTTATAGCCCTGCAGCATGAAAACCCACAAGCCCAAGTCAGCTGATCTGGGCCAGTTGCAGCTGGTTTTTGCCAGTGTAGAGTAGATGTACACGATGAGTATTTCTACATTAAAAAATATGCCGCACCAAGTCTCAGAGCCCAGGTCAATTGACTCAGGCTGACAGGGCTCAGGATGGAAGGCTAAAAATCTCAGTGTAGAAGTTTAGGCTTGGGCTGGAAACCCAAGGAAAGGGGGATGGGACTCAGAGTCTGGGAATATCTGGGAAGCTTGAATATCTATATTATTATTTTTAGCTCCACAAGCCTGAGTCAATTAACTCGGGCTCTGAGGCGTGGTGCCATGGGTTTTTTATTGCAGTACGGACATGCCCTCAGGGTACGTCTACACAACCTGTGGTAGTGAGCCTCCCAGGCCAGGCTGACAGACATGGGCTCATGAGGCTTGTACTAGTGCTCTAAAATAGCTGGGTAGACCGTGCTTATATGTTACAACTTGGCCTGGGGTTCATACTCTGAAGCCACCCCCTTCCCTAGGCTTCAGCGCCCTGAGCCGCAACGTCAAAGCGCTGTCTATACAGCTATTTTTAGAATGCTAGCATGAGCCCTGCAAGCCCAAGTCTGTCAGCCTGGGCTGGGAGGCTTCCTGCTGCAGGCTCTGTAGATGCACCTTAAGATGGAGTCTTCTGCCCTCTCTTATCGAACTTGAATGTCATTCCCAAACCAGAGTCCATTACTTGTAAAGTCAGGGTAGCCCACTTACTCCAAGGCATATCGGGCTCCATTCCTATGCCTTTCATGAGTACAGTCACTGTACCAACCTATTATCATGTATACAACTGTAACATGGACAGATTCCTACTAAAGCAACAGAACATAGTATGTGGACCTACTCAACATTATGATTCATAGGAATGAGTTTGGCCAGAGATGGCTTTCCTGCTATAGAGGAAGTAGAAGTTCCATCCCTGTAAGTTGTCTAGCTCTTGGGCTTACAATATCACCACATTTCTCTCTGTATGAATAATTTTTAATTTATGTTGTAATAACACATGAAGGCTAAACTGGGATCAGAGTATCTTTGTATAGACATTATATAAATGTACAGTATGACACAGTCCCTGTCCCCAAAGAGTTTACAATCTAATTTTAAAACAAATATATTAAAATTGGGCTAAACCAACAATGGAAGTGGAACAATTTTATATGCTTTCATTTGCCAATATAAAGAGTGAATTTGCAGGAAAAAGGCCCATATACATATACATGTATTTAATAATTGCTTCACTTAAAACATTTCTAATTTCCATTGTAACCAAAGCCTTGGTTTTAGTTTAATTGTTCTGGAGACGAATATTACATTTTCTCTAATGAATCTCCCCAAATTATAAAGCAATAAATGAATAAATAAAATCTATATTTATTTGATTAAGGGGCCACTTACATGTGCGTAATCAGATTCCAGATGAAAAGACGGAGATAGCAGTTTTATTTGTTTAAAGACCATATCAAAATATATTATCTTTGAAAGTTAGCAAAACAATCAGTACATTAGCAATTCTTCTTACTTAAATCTTGTATTTAATTTCCTTCTTGCAGAATAATGTTGTTTAATATGGCATATTTGTCAACCCATGGTACTGTAGTTTATCATTTTATATGAGTCCGACATTGAAATATAACTGAGACCGTGATTAATTTGAAATATTAATTATCTGTCAGCATTATTTTAGTTTTCTTCACATACCAATGTAAGCTATCAATGGACATTATAAAGTCTTAAAATAAAGTCCTTAAAATATCTTACACTAAAAATGCTTTGTGAAGTTTGAATTCATAGATTACAGGTTGCATTTGTCATATTAATATCCTGGGAAACAGGAAATCTTAAGAAACTAACATATTTTGCTCCAATGTAATAACTGGAATCTGATAAATTCAAAACACTTTTCTCTATACTGTGTTCTTCATTTAAAATAATAGAAAATTCATTGCAACTACATTTTATATATAGTTGTCCATTTCTTTATTAGCTGAACTATAGATCTCTGATATTTTGAGGCCCTTTTCCCAGTAATAAGCAACCTGGGTGAACCCTTGTGCCTTCACAGAGCCCAAGTCACTTCAATGGGACTCTGGTTTAACTGAATTGTAGATTCAGGACCGTTGTCTTTTATTAATAACACTGAAATAAACAAATTTACAGGAATAAGTTCAACACTACTACTTACTGTCCAATGATGTCACTGGAACAAACTTCACTGAATTATGAATTTATGTAGAGAAAGACCGTTTGGATCCTAAGAATGAGAGGACAAAAATAGATGTTATGTGAAAGGTCTTTGCACTATCTATAAGAATAGAATGGCCAGGAGGGTCTAGAAGCAAACATATCCTTAAGTAAATGTTAGTCTCATGGCTGAAGGATCCATTCTTCTCCTTAAGTAAATCTGGCTTTCCCTTGATTGATTGATTTATGGGGAATAAAATGCTATTCATTTATAACATTGGTAAGATACCACTAAAATTTCATGGACATTCATTTACATTTTACAGTTAAAAGAAAAAATAACTCAGCTAAGCTGCTTATCTGAGATCCACACTATGGATCTAGCAGGACAAGTTGTCCCACAATATTGTTCTACATTCAAATCCCGTTTTTATAAAGCTCAACATTTAAGAAAAATAAAAATCAAGACTCATTAAAAAATAAATTACGTTAATCCTTCAAATGAACCATAGCAAATGATTGATAAAGTGTTTTGAAAAATAGTCTGAAGAAGTAGAGGTAGATAACTTTCAAAAAATGTTGCTCCATTTTAGTTTGTACTAAATCATTGCTGAATTGAATGGCACTCACATCATCAAAAAGTTATCAAGAACAAATAAATTCAAAACTTTGACATAAATATTAAAAATAGAATTGGTTGAATTTTATTTTTTTTAGAGAGAGTAATTTTGCAACATTATCCCCACACCATCAATTTTTTAGTAGCTCTAAGTTCGACATAATGAGTATAGTGAATAGTGGTGTAAACTGTCCATTTTTATACAATAGAACCTGAAATATAATTTCTATTTTCTCATGTTTATCTGCCTTTCATATGTGCATTCTGTGAACGTGCGACACTTGAGCTTTATTAGCACAAATAATGGACAAAAAAACCCCTTCTGTTCAAATATGGCAATTTTCAATGAAAGCTATATTTGTATGTTAATTCAGCTGTATATATTATAATGCATGCAGATTGTGCTGTGTTGGTTAGTTATGTGGTCATTCTCTCAGGGAATCAAAGCAGACTTATGTGCTAATGGTCACAGCATGAGCTGATATTTGTGAATATTTGTAATGACCTTTGTGCTAATGATCTGCAGACCAGTAATTACTAACTGAGGAAATTTGGGAATAATTTCAAACAGCGAGCATCTAAGCCCAGATCTTACAGGTATTTAGATTCCTAACTCTCAAATTGGAGGCACCTAAATAGCTCTGAGGATCTAAGCCTTTGTTACCTTTTCTGATACTATTATGAAGAGAGGTTAATTTTGTCAGATTATATTTTATGAATTATACCTTCAGTTTGTGTCAAGAGATAGTCCCTTCAAGCTTTTTGTGAAGATAATATAGGCTAGATCTTCAGCTGGTGTACATTGATGTAGTTCCATTGACTTCAGGTGAGCTGTGCAAATGAACACCAGCAATGAATCTGGTCCATAATGTTGAACAATAGGGCAAAAATTGAATACAGAGCCTTAGATGCAAGTATGTGGATATTTTATAATTCCAAATGATACCTAAAGGTATTTCCATAAACCATTACTAAATCAGAGAGAATTAGGGCTTGTCTACACTGTGACATTGTCCACAAAACTTTTGTCTTTCACAGGTACTTAAAAAAGCCCCTGTCACGAAAGACAAAAGTTTTGCCAACGCAAGTGGCAGTGTGAACACGGCTTTGTCAGCAGGAGCACTTTCCTGCTGACAAAGTTAATGCTGCTCGCGGGGCTGGAAGTATTTTGTCGGCAAAAGTGCTAACAAAATACCGAGAGAGAGCATTTACACACACTGATTTTAGTGACAAAGCTGTGTTGACACAACCTTGTCGCTAAAATCTGCATAGTGTAGGCTGGAAAAATACTTAAAAACAATTTGAGTTTCTTTCTCTGTCTTAATCAGAAAAAAGTTGTTGCTAAAACACACTTTATGTGACATAGTCAATGCACCATACATGTTTCTGTTATAGTGAATTCTAATAGCTCTGGGCACCTAGTCATACTTTAAACTGTGGTTTGCTTACTTCTCTACATCAGTGTTGTAGACCCAATTTGCCCTGATATTATGCATGCAACCATGGCTGAAATTGTATTGTTAAGAACTTGTGTTTAACAGTAGACATCTCTTCTGAAGGATGCTAACTACCTTACATGCTGCAGTTTCCCTATTCTGAAATGGGATATCTGCAATGAGTATGGGGGGGCAGGGAGGAAACCCTGATGTCAAAAAATAACTCTGATGCTTCCAGACCTAAAGTAGGAACTGTAATTAACTAGCAGGCATCATTATGCATATATTATACAGGGTACATAAAGATTAAATCAAACACTGTCATCCAAGTGATTTCTTTTTAAAATTAATTTAGTGTCATGGAAAGGTCGTGGATGGACAGTTCTGGAAACTAAAATCTTCTGTCTGAAAACTGATATTGCACAGAAGGAGGCAATGCAAGCATTCCATACACTGTCCTGCCTATGTGCCTCTAACCTAAGTGGGAATGTGCACCTTTGGGGCCTAGAGGAGATTTTAGTCTGTATCATTTAATTCCTAATCTCTCATCAGAGACTGCCAACAAGAGGCAATGAATACCTTTTATGGAGGTGTTGTTTCCTTAGTGTAGACACATGTCCTCTGAGAAATGTTCTATGAGCGCTGGTTCACTTTACATAGGTTAATAAAGAGACATTATATCATAACTTTTGGTCATTACTGCATGTGTCTGGGTCCAAATTGTTGGGGTAAAGGTGAAAGGCTGTGTATCTCATTCCCAACTCCTTAAGCCATCCAGTCCCTATAATTTACAAATTGTTAGTAAGTGGAGATCACAAGGGTAGGATGTGTCCAGGCAAATACTAATGTAAAATGACAACATGCCATGTCATCTTTAATTACAGTAGTAACACTGGTTAATTTCACATCTGTCATAAGTTTGCCTATTGGAAACTATAACAGCATGTTGTGCTGAGCATTAAATGTTTCATAAGATGGATGCTATATGTCTTCCCACTGTTCTGTAGCCTGTCATAAAAAACATTTAAATTCTATTCCAAGCTGCCACATTGACTAGGTGACATGAGATACTAACACTGTTTGCTCTAAGACTTCTCTGTAGGTTCCCTGTTCTTTGTATTGTTCTTTGTTGATGCTCACTGATCAGAGATTTGCGTTGTTGTGACAAAGAGTAGCATGTAAAAACTTCCATATTTCCAAGCCTTTTTTCACCAATTACATATACTTATTAATTAATTTTAGCGTATCCATTGCCTTGCTACTTGCTCAATTAATAAAATCAAATAGACAATACAAATGAACAAAATAATCTGCAAATAGTTAATCAAATAAAAATATGTTATATTTACATTGAAGCCTGCTAGGGGTTTGTCTCTCTGGTGCGCCATCAAAAAGAACTAAGGCAAGTGGGGTCAGCTGTGATGGGAACTGGATAAAAAAAGACCGAAAGAACAAGGATTTGGCAGAGAGCAAGGGTAAAGGTTTAGATAGGGAATAATAAGGTTGAGAAAACAGATGGAACAGATGGAGGGTTAGATGTAGAAACCTCAGCTTCAGACACAGAAGGAGGGCAAGATGTTAGTAGGGATGAGGTGAATTTATCTTTCTTTGAAAAAGACTGTAGAATCTTACGCAGAGAAGGAGAGGTAAGGAGGAAGTCAGTGCTAACGAAAGGCAGTAAAGGAGCTGCTGACATTATGGTCATGGGAATCAATGAAGAAATTTGTTTCTGTTTGGCCAGGAATATAGTAGAATTGAGGAGAACAAGCTTGTAACGGAGAAAGACCACATTGGTACAGACCCATTCCAGAGGCAGTCAGCAACAGGCCAGCAGGAGAAGAGGATGTGTATGGTAAGAGTAAGTTTGACTTGGTGAGGTGGACTTTGTGGGAATGAGAGGCAAAGGAATTGAGGAGTAAAAGGAATCAACAAATTGGACTGGAAAAATACTGAATCAAGCAGTGGAGAGAATATGAAAGAATGGTCTGAGAACAGCAGAGAAGTCATTGACATCAGTGGACTGGAGGTTACAGAATGGCCAAGTGAACAGGTGAGAGTTGGTGTGCAGGAGGTTATGTTGAATAGCATGAAGTGGAGGTCAGAGAAAGAGTAGGATTAGTGAAGAAAAAAGCTCTTTTGTGGTTTTTCCTGGGAATGATGTGACCTGTTCCAGAGGAGCTCAAAAGCCTCAGCAGTTCATAGATCAAAATTAGGTCTCTAGTGTTGCTAGGACATTAACTCTTTTGAAGATTGGAACCAGTTGCAGGGGAAATGGGATTTGAAGGCTTGAGGATTATGTGTTCGTAAAACTGTTGTTCAAACAATTAGAAATAATGAAAAATATTCAAATTATAGCCAGTTATAGACAAATTTGCAAACAGAAAAAAGAGCCAAATTCAACCAAATGTCCACAATGAATATTTATTTAATAGTTCAACCAACTCTATGTAACATAATTTCTTGGCCAGTGACAAGTGCTTTTTACTTTTGGTATTTGTACTTTGTAACATTATCAGAGAAGTCTGAAATTATTAATTTATATCTAATGATTTTATATTGTTTCATGGCAATCAATTCATTTACCCATCTGTCTCTTATAGAGTGCAAGCCATGGTGACTTTGTTGTGTTTACTTTCTTTTTTTGTAATGACCCATATTAATGGGGACATCATCAACACTCACAGCATTTTAAGAATAGCGTTCGTAAGTTAACTTGTTCTCTCCCTTCTGACTGGATAAGCATAACTATTACAAGGCCATGATTCAGAAATTGCTTAAGAAATCCCCAGCTCAAGTGGGGTAGAATTTTTCAGGATGTTCATTGATTGATTTGATTCCCAAAGTAAGCAGGACATACAGGAAGCAGGATTCATTTGCACAGAGGATTCATTTACAAATAGAAGAGAATTCAACACAAAAGAGAAACTTTATTTTTACAAGGAAATTATATTTCAGCAAATTAAATGCACACGTCTGAACTTCTGCCCAGAATCTATAATGCCCAGATCTTTATTGCATGATTGATTATGAGATTTGCTATCTTTTTATTATCCAGGAACACTAAGATATTATATCTGCTATATCCAAATGGTATATAACCCTTAGAGAGCAACGGTATTGGATAGAGTTTTGAAGTAAATCAAAGATCCTATTTCAAGGTTTGAGCCACTGTGCCCTTCTACCATTACATTATATGTGACAGTAAGATAAATCTTGAGTTGGCTTTCACATCATAGAGGAAATCAGTTGCAGGGAAAATTAAGCCCATAGCTTTTCCAGATTTCCTGTCAGATTCCTTTTGAACTCTTTTTTAAAACTCTTACGGTGGCACATCTCTATCTTTAGAAACACATAAGAGGAGAATGTGACCACATCTGGAAGTCTTGCTAAAATTTCATACTGTTGCTTTGCATCTAAATATATCTTCTCTATCTCTGTATATGTGCTTGTGGGGTGTCTTTCAAGAAAATACTGTTCTCTAATAGAACGGATGATTTATGGTACAGGTCTAAATAAGTAAACCCTGATCTCTCCTTTTTTAAATCTTATCTGTACTGTACTCTGTACAACTAGTAATCCTCAGTGGGGAGGACAAGGGCCTTGTCTGGAGAAAGAAAGAAACAGAGTTGTTTGATGATTCTGAGTGAGGGAGACTGTCCAGGTTGCCCACCTCTTTGTTCATGAATTATGAGAGTAAAGTCATTCTCGGTTCACCTCCTCTACACTATTGGCTGTTTTATCTTTATCATTACATCACTTATTCATCTCCATTCTAAACTAAAAAGTAGTCATCATTTTGATCTAGTCATCTCAAGGTCACCCCTCAGTCATTGTGCCTGGCAATGTATAATTTACCAGGCTAGTTTGTTTCTGTCTTTAAAACACACTAAAATACAATCAGTAGAACACTCTCACAAAAAATAGATGTCACAAAATGAAGTGTCCATATATACATAGCTAGAGAGGCAATCAGTTAAAAAGAAAAAAGAAACCCATGCATGCGCTCTTAGATTTTACTTTTCTGGGGAGTGTTCATCTACATACTTCCAGTGAATCAGTGATAGCTTACTAGAAGGACTTCTTAGCTCCTTCCCACCGGCCCATGGCAAACTAAAGTTTAAAGTTTATGTGCAGTACAGTGTAATCAACATCTGTAATGGATCAGCTGTGTTTAAACTTTGTTTAGAATTTGCCCAGCCTAATAATCTACCCGCATATGCCATGATATGCCTACCAGACTGGAGCCAAATCTACATTGACCCTAGTTCACTGGTTCATTGCAAGTGAGATGTCCATTTAAACTAGTACTGAGACCCAATGAGAGAATCTGCTTTAGCTTTAAATACAGCAATTGCTCAAAAGAGTGAGCCCATAATCTATTTGGGAGAGTCAAAAGAAGGTCCTATGGGTAGAAGTGGATGAAATTTTGTGGATAAATAGTTTATTTGATGAAAAAAATAAGTTTGTGGCTGACTGAAACTATTTGAATTTATGTAGAATTTGCCAAGTAGTTTCAGCTAAAATATTTTCTTCAGGATAAAATCAAGGGGTGTGTGCCCCACCTCCCATCCAATACTCCAGTGCTTAGGTACTCACCTGGGTCTCTCCCTCTAAAGCAAGGACTTGTGATTAGGTCTTCCTGCTCCTGGGTAAGTGATCTATCATTAGGCCATAGACTCTCTCTTTGTTCCTTGTCTCCCTTCCTCCCACTCCCAGCAATTATTTAGAAAGGGAAAAAAACCCAGAAGAAATAAATTGTGAATTTTGGGTGGATTGCTTGTTTTTTGGATATGTGAAGATGACTGGGCTCCTCACCATGATTCACACCCATCCTAATCATATGGAGAAACCGAGGGTGAAATAGCAAGTTTGAAATGACAACATTACAGTATTAATGTGGTCTCATATCAAAATGTATCTAGCAGAGGATAGATCATATGGTTATTTGTGGATGTGAGGGAGCAATTTCATTCCTGAGCGCATCTGGGGGATATTTTGGGGCATGCGACTAGCTTTCAGATCCAGCAGGAAGATCTGGTCTATCATGGTGAGAAAGGATTGGAAGGGAATGTTAACTGCTTTGACTGCTTTTTTCTCTAGTGGCCTTTTTTCCCCTAAACTGTCACCATATAATGTTTCTCCAAACAGAAAATGTTTACACAGTTCAATAAGCCATCATAACATATTTGCTAGATTTCTTAAACAATGTTAAATCAAAACAATTTTAACTACAGATGGCTTCTGCAGCAGTTCAGCTCCAGGGATTCACAGATTATAGCAGACTTGACTGTTAGTGGCAAGTGCAGTAGGATGACAACCCGATACTGATCAGATCAGTGATCTTCACTGTTGAGTCTTGCAAAGTTTTTTTTTTTTTCCAGATTGATGAACCGCTACAGCCAACTGCCTACACTTCTTTCCTACCACGTTATAACTGTTTGCCCTACCTTATCACACAGATAACATTAGCTTGGCATATTGGGCCACAATAAATGGGAAACCTTTCAATGTCAGTGCATTAAATAGGGCTCAAATTTTTACAAGGTTTAATCAAATATTCGATTTATAATCCTACAATAAATACCAGTACTTAAAGTAATTGATTGTTCATGAACATATACATATACATATATTGTATATGAATATGCTCAATATTCAGATATGTTCTATTGCAGTGGCATATAAAAGTATTGCTCTACAATTTAAACCATTTATCATTTTTGCAAGTGTTTATTTAAGCCACTAGAGTGCTAAAACTTCCTCCATCTCTGCTATAATAAATTAATGGTATGAAAATATACTTTTTTGCAAAAGAAAGTATATTTTTCCTATTTTTCACACGCAGCTGGAAAAATGTCTTCTCTGAACTCTGTTAAGCATTCAGTCCTCCCCTTTAAAGTGGATATATTTAAATATAGACTGTGTTTCTTCTCTGAAAATTTAGTGAATAAAAAAGAACAACAAGTGAACAAGAGTGAATTCAGTGAAATTAAAAGGGGAAAAATGCAAACTGATTAAAAAAAAAGAAATACTATCTCACACAACATGTGATTAAGCTGAAGAACTCATTGCCATAGAACGGCATTGAGGACAAGAAGTTAGCAAGATTTCAAAACAAGGGATTGGACATTTACATGGATAACAAAAATATCAGATTTTGGAAGAGAGATTAAACATTATGCTTTGGGTTTCAAGCCAATTTCCTCCTATGTGGGATTCTGCTTTTTGCTCATCCTCTAATTAATCTGGTACTGCACACAGTTGGAAAAAGAATACTGGACTAGATGGACCTCAAGTCTGATCATGGCAGTTGGTGTGCCTCTGAGGTGTGTGCCACCCATCACCATGTATCTCAGGCACAGAGAATTTTTCAAGATGAAGAGTAATAACTGTGGGTCATGAGAATGAGCTATGTATGAACCATCTACTTCTTCACATAATTTAGAATATTGCCATTTTTAGATAAAGCTCTCTGTCCAGTACTGGCAATCTACTGTCTTCCCTTTAGCTTTTCAAATTGTTGCTCACATTCAAGAGAGATATTCCATATTATTTTATAAGGCCCTGGTTTCAAGGTTTCAGCTTTTGCCATCTCTTCTGCCCCATATAAAAACAATAGGTTATTTCCCAACACACAGTTTGTGGCCTTTCTTCCCCTCACAACATCCATGATTCAGTAAGGAGACAGATATGTCATGAGTGACAATATTTAACACACAAAACAATCTGAAATTACCTCCATTTTCCTATATGCTCAGAATAAGTGATTTCTGTGGTAGTTGTATGCTAATCATTACCCATTGAAATATGGACATTTGCTACATTAATGCCTGAAGAGCTTATATTGTCACCACAAAATAGATAATATACAGCTTATCACACTGTGGGTATCTGCTCCAGTCAGAGTCTCACCCTCCTTCTTAAACCTATTTATATCACCTTCAATTCTTTCTTCCTTCTCTACCCTACTTTCACTCTTCTCTTCTTATTCCCTACTTTTCCACCTACCCATTCCCAGCAAAAATAATACACTGAATTGAAGAGGATATGCCAATCTTCACCCTGATCTATTTCTTGTATGTTAAAGCAGCAAAGAATCCTGTGGCACCTTATAGACTAACAGATGAATACGGGACTCTTTGCTGCTTTTACAGATCCAGACTAACATGGCTACCTCTCTGATTTTTGTATGTTGTATTGCTTTTTCTTACCCTTTGACCTTTAAGACAAGGTCTGTTTTCCTCATACGTTTGCATGTCACCTAGCACAAGGTGGTCCTGATCTTGTGAATAGTGGACATCTATATAATTTAAAGGTAAGTCCAAGCCAGTGATTAAATCACATCTAACATTTTCTAGTACAGCAGCATACCCCATGTAGCAGTATAGCCTCAGGCATGGGTAAAGTTATCCCCTTTGCAAGATAGGGGCCTTAATTAGGATATACTTAACTGGAGAAGCCACTTTATGTGGATGTCTGCAACAGAACTGAATTAGATGAATAATAGCGAATGACAGTGAAGTCTGCTTTGTTGTGACTGTATTTGCACAATATGTGCATAATGATGTTAATTAAACTTATTGCCAAGTGGGTAAATGGTGCTTGAGCTTTTAATACAGAATACATCACATACAGATGAAATGAAGGAAGATGAAATGAAGAGTAAATAAAAAGTTTGTTCTTTTTTCGAATACAGTATTTTTCATTTTCATCTCTGTTTTGGACAGCAACCATAAAGCCAAATTATGCTCTTCGATTTCTCAGCACAACTGTCCATGAAGTGCAACTGAAGACAAGGGCAAAATTTTCTCCTTCATTGGGGAAGATAGGTCACACGCTGGGTTGACCAACTAAAGCCACTTTTACTGTATATTCCCAAATGTATTAAGTACAACACAGTATTCAGTAACATAAGACACAAGCACTTGCCCTCACAGTGGTGAAAATCTATTGTCACTCACTTCACACTGATAGCAAAAGCAAAAAGACAATTTATAATATGAACTGGCATCTTGACAACATTCAAAAAGGCCAGCACACTAAAGGCCATATTGTGCACTAGGAACTGTACGGGTGAATTAAAGGTGAGTTATCAACCTAATTACCCCAACCTTTGCACCCTGTATAAAGTCTGCTACTAGGAAGCCTACTAACAGCGTGGCAAGTTTAAAATACGAAATAGTGTCTGTATTGTATATGTGAATCAGCTGTTTATGATTTAGGAGGGGGAAAAACATTTTATTGCTGTTTAAATAATGTTTCATGTTTTCTGAGAGAATGTGTTGCTTTCCGGGGTTTTGAAAATGTCAGGGAAGTAGCAGAGTAAACTTCACATTGTATTTTAACACTTGAACTGATCCAGTTTTTGTTATTTAAAATTTATAGTTAGTTTAACGTTTCCTAGTAAAACATTAAAAATGCAACATGAGAGCTATGAAACCCAGGGACCTAAGACCTATCATTAGCTTTCACTGCAAGTGGAAGGTGCATTTGTTTGACCTTACCTTCTCTAGCGTAAGTACATAACATGTATATTTAAAAAAAAAACAAAACCAAAAAGCTACAGCCCCACTTAAAGAAGACCTTTCAGTGTGCACACTTCTCACTCTGAGGCAAGGATGAGAGAATGAACAGTATGTGACAGATGTGTAGTCACATTGCTTAATGCACTGCTAGAAGGGAGTTTTATACTATGGTGGTGAGTATGGTATAAGAACCTATTTAGAAACACATCTCACAATCTAACTACATCGACATAATGATACCAAATGAAATCCACATCCTATCATGAAAAGAGCCAGGACCTGCCCCAATCAACCCCAGCATGGCAGGTAAATAGATAGGCTTTGCCCTGAAGGACACATTCACACTGTGCTTGACAATGATATTAAAATGGATGTGTTTGAAACTAACAGGTCCAGGTGGTCAGGTTTTTCAACCGAAAGTACTCTGCCACAAGCTCTGGAAGTACAAATATATGAACAGTGAATCAATCATCACAGCTCTCAAGTAAGCACATGCAGAGAGAGAGAAAGGTGTTGTCTAAAGTCTGACGAAGTGGGTATTCACCCACAGAAGCTCATGCTCCAATACGTCTTATAGTATATAAAGTGCCACAGGACTCTTTGTCACTCTGAACATAAAGAGTTTTATTGGTCAAAATTAGTATCTTAAATTGCACTTAAAGTAAACTCAAAGCCACAGTGTTCCAAGTATGAAAACTACTCAATATGTAGACAGAATTGAACTACTGAAGTCCAAGCTGAAGTTTCCAGGTGGTCAAGTAGTAGCAACCCAGAGATCACATTGAAGTAATCTAGGCTGGAGGTCACAATAACCAAGATTAAAAAAAAAAAAGATGACAAAATCTCCTGGGTAGACAAAGATGGGAGTAAAAAGCATTCTTGTCACCATCTTTAACTCTTGTATCCAGCCTGAGGTTCAGTTAGCTACTCAGATTTGGGCACATCTGTAGTCCTGATACTAGGGAAAGCAATTAGTCATGCTATCTGTCTCTAATAAAAGGGAATAATGGAGCACAATGATGGCATTCCACTTCAGGACATTTTATTTTCTCATGTAGTGTCCTGAAGTGTACAATAAATAAAAGAGGTGAAAGAATACAAAAACCTTGTAATTCTCGTCTTGAGCAAATCTTTGAGGAAAGAACAATTGCTCTGTGCTGATCTTTTGGTCCTTTAATAAGGAAGAATAGAGCCACTTCAATGTAATCCTGTCTAATGCTGACAGGTCGATAGACATGCCAGCAACATCTTGCCACTAGCAGTAACTAAGATACTGTTATCTAAAACATCACTCTGGACAAATGAAGTCATCTCATGTCCAAAAGGAGATTGGTGAACATAATCATCATGTTCTCTGCTGTACCTGGGACTGAAAGGGTTCAAGGAACTGGGAGGAATTTAGATAGCTCAAGAATGGATATGCCACATTCTTTTGGTCATCTTTTCATAAAAGAAAGATCAGAGACAGAATAATAACTAGGAAGATTTTCCATACTGAGATTTGGTTTGTAGTCACTTCTTCTTCCAAATGGAGGCACTAACAATCTCCATCAAATTCTCCAAGCTCTCTCTCATAATATCTCCACAAGCTTTTGCCAGCCAACAAGAGATGGGTTCAAATAGGTGTTTGCATCCTAATGCTCTAAAGCAAAAGTACAACCTAAACTTCCACAACTTTACTATAGAGGAATTTTTCATTTGTTTCCCCTGAAACATCCCTTGTTAACACTCTAAACCTACCCATTCTCCCATATTCCCATTTGAAGGGTCACAGCTCTCAAACCGGTGCCTGAGTAAGGGTTTTCAAGGGATGCTGCAAAGTTCATCTGTAAACTACTATGCTCCAGCTCAAAGAAAAACCTCCTATGTCTCTCCAGCATTCACTCCCATATAAATTGCCCAATTCCAAAGAAGGCTATGCTCCCACTTGACAGTTCTTACTCACTAGTGAACGAGTATCATCACCATTGGATTAAGGAGATTATTAATCTCTTGCACTTTACAGTTCCAAACAGAAGCTACAATCATCTCTCACTTCCATGGAACTGCATGTAAATTTTATCCCTTCATCTCTCCACTACAGAGGCCATGACAGTGGACTATGGCCTGCAAGAGACGCATCATAAAGAAAAGATATTAGCCTAATCCAAAACCTCCACAACCATCCTCATCCCCTTGGCATAATCCTCCTCACAGTTGGAAGAAATATCAGACTATGAGGATAGGTGCTGAAATAAGAAACTGGTTATTAGATCTTCCTCCTCTCTACCCTCTGCAGTTTATTTTTAAAAGAAAATCTTTCTGCTGCTCTTCTGATACAATATCAGTTAATTTTGAAGCTTGATGGTGGTGGTGGGACATACAGTTTTAAAGGCTTCATCTCCTCTTCTGATATCTCAACTGATTGAGGAGTACCCCGTTACCAAAGAGCCACATGAAAGATCTCCAGAAAGCTGTGGTAGTGGCTGAAGGAAGAGAGGAACACATTTTTTTTTAATAAGTGGTCCCAGAAAAGTATTGGCTTGTTTCTGCATTTTCACCTCTCCCCAGCCATGCCTTGGATGGTGAATTAGGTCACTTAATAGTGGCCCTAAAAATAGATATTTTTGGTGAAATATTTTAAGGCTTATTCTACTTCAGATAAGACAAACAACTTACAGCTGCAACATGTCTTTAATAGATCATAGCAAAAGAAAAATAAAATAAGAGTTAATACAAATAAACAGATACATAATATCTCAACACATATGCCATTTTTGCAAATGGTTCTCAGAATATTTAGCTTTTAAAATCTATTTTAAATCTCAATAAACAAGAAAACATAAGATTTTAAACAATACACTAAAAGCGTGAGGCCACCTTGACTAAAGATGGTGCCACTAGCTTCACCTATAATAGAAGTTCTTGTATAGGAGTTGGCACTCTCGCTGAAGGACTGACCAGAATGAAAGGTTCACAAGGCAAGGTAGTCTCCTCTATTTAAGAGACTGCCTTAGAGTATCCTGTAAAATGGTGAAATGACCCTGTAGAAGACAAATCAGCTGGATTTTTTTTTTTAATAAATCAAGACAAATTACCATAAACTTAACAAAAAGATTATCAAACTGGGGTTCATCCAGACTTCAGTTCCTGGGGTAATAAGTCATCCTCCTCATGGGCAAATATTTTTTCTGCCTTTCTTTACAGCTCTTCCCATGAGCACTTGTGAAAGAGGAGCAAAAAATGAAGCTAGAGTTTGGCCATTTTTTCAGTGGGACTGAAGCAGAACTTCTGCCATATATACTGAGTACAATTTATCTCCACCTTTATTAGAAGGCTCTTATTTCAAGGAACTAATATTTTGCTTAGAGTGTGTCACTTAAGTGTGTGCATATGTATATTATCCACTAATCTTGTACGTAAATGAATGGACCATTAAGTCAAACACAAATTAACCACTAGACAGAGGGAGAAAAGCCTGGGAATTATATAAAGTTTCTGATATGTGGCAAACAGGTTAAACTAACTTCAGAGAGAAATATGAGATGAAGATTGGGATTGGATATTCAATTATGCGGGACACAGTGCCGCTGCTTCCAATTTAATGGGGATTAAATAGAAAATCCTATTTGCAGCAGACACTGTATTGGTCTGAGAGATTGAATTACTTTGAAAATAAGATCTCCAATTTGTTCTGTTGAGAGGAGTTCTTAAAACACATCAATTGTGATTCTAGATTTTTTTTATTGATTTGAGATTAGAATTTAGGTGTGAATGAAAAATGTAATTTATGGAATAAAAGAGTCAAATGTTTCACAGGATTTTTAAAACTTGACAAAGGACTGTAAGGACTGCCATAGTCTACCATAAAGGATAAAGGGGATCAAAAGCCATTTCTCCCCTCCGATACTATATTTGGTTTGCAGTAGCGCTCCTGCTTTGCAGAAAATATTAACTACTGGTTATATCAAAATCAATAATAAATAATAATACAGGAGTCCTACATGTGTGGAGCAAGCTGATGTTTTCATCTGTAATACTTAGTGTTTAATAAGACCCCTAAGGATATTCATCTCCTTTTGCCCATGTCTTGCTATCATATAATATCCTTTCCAGCTCTGATAGTTATACCCCATGAACCAATGCTTAGATGAATTTTTATGTCATGCTTACCTTTGGCAATAGTGATGGATCTATAATTTGGCCAACCCATCTAAAGAGTCTCATCAGGACTGGCAATATTATTTATGGCCTGCGTTATACAGGAGGTCAGAATGAATTATCACAATGGTCCTTTTTGGCCTTGGAACCTATTAATCTTACCCACAGGACCTGGAGTAATACTTCCTGGATCGTATTGCCACAGTTGAGATCAGAAGATGCAGTTGAACTAGAGCTCCCTAAATACAAGGAAGTGGGAGTTGCTACCAGACTTTCTTCTTAAAGAGTCCTGAACACCAAAATGCACTTACTTCTTTGGTCTAAGAAACCAGATGTGGTACCTTCTGGGAAAGAAATGCGAGTTCTCAAGCACTTAGGAAGAGTGCCAGTTCATAAGTGGCAAGACTAGAAATTGAAAGATGATTTTAGGTAGGAGGTCTCGCATTGTGGTTGGTATAACTGGATAGAATGCCTTTATGTTTTGTGGGCAGTTTTTTGTTTTTATTTTTTTTGCAAATTGGAAAATGCATGAATAATTAAATTATTAACAAATTTTAGATTTTCTGATGGCATAAATAATTCTGAGAGGTGGTGAAAGCCCTGGAGAGTCACAGAAATTAAGGGGAGATGAAAGGAAATAAATAAAGTATAGATTCAGGAATTAGAAGGTAGATCTCCTTTCCTTAACTCAAATTTAAATGGATTAGTTGCAAGAACACAGCAACTCCTTTGTCCCTGTTAATATCACTATTATTTCATATGTACTTAACAGTGAGCATTCTAGTTGTACCAAGGCATTCACATACCTTTTGCGCAATACAAACTAGTGTGCTTTATAGCCCATTATCACTTACAGAGTTAGCACTGCCCCAGGCCAGTGCAATTATTTGGTAAGTCTGCACCTATGGAATATGTTCCTTTTTTTTTATCAATATCGCCTCAGCTATGCAAGCTGAAACTCAGTGGCATCAAAAAATTGTATTGACATGAATATGGTGAGGCAAAATGTAATCAAAACAGTGGAAGGAGAATGGTAGAACTTTTTATGGTGTAGTTGGAGTGCAGAAGAAGGTGCTTTCCATCACTTTTGTATTGGTGGTGGGTGGAAGTCAATTCTTCAATCCTAGATTTAATGGGATTAGCCAATGGCAGTCCCCCTTTTCTTCTTGTCACCATTCAACCCTTGCTTAAAAAGGAGAGATGTGAATGGTCAGAAGATGTAATGGTGCCTTCCAATTGGGGGTGAGGGCATTGAGCACCAACTTCATGTTCCATCACCAGTCATTAAGAATTTTTCCATTTACACTAGAGAGGTGGACTGGTAACAGCCCCAATTCAAGAAAGTATTGCTCTTCAGGAATGGTGTCAAGCACATGTTTAAAATCATGTGTTTAAATCCAAAGGAAGTCAATGGGGGCCTAAAATAGCTAAGATGTTTCCAATAGACTATCCAATGTGTTGGAAAAAGATGAATTTGAAAGCTTAGCTACAGCCACAAACTTTTACAGACAGCTATAAAACCACAGAGCATAGATAACAGTGCAGATGTACAGTGTCACAAAACCATTGAATTCTGTGAAATTACCTTTATTCTATTCATAATACCACCAGTAATCACAGAGTAATAACTGCCAGATAATTGTGATACTACTATTTATTGAGCATTGGCCTGCTATACCCAGGTTTTTGAGTTCAATCCTTGAGGCGGCTAATTAGGGAACTGGGGCAAAAAATCTGTCCGGGTATTGGGCCTGCTTTGAGCAGGGGCTTGGACTAGATGACCTCCTGAGGTCCCTTCCAACCCTGATATTCTATGATTCACTCAAAAGTCCTTTTTGTTTGGCAGTCTATGTCATTATATGTAAAACCACCAGATGGCATCTTAAAATACATCTAATTTAGCTTATCCTAGGTTTGCATAATTTCCTTTCTTTTTTGGAGCTTTCATATATGTCACTCATCCCTTGAATCTTCAATTATTAATTATTTTAGGGATAAGCATATATTTTTGTAACCATCACATTTCTGATAAATATATAAAAGGTGATGGGCAATGAAGGAGAAGAAATAAGGCAGTTTCAGGAAGGAGAATCCGGTACTAACCAGAGTGAAATAACTGAGGACACGTCCTCTTTTAGTCAATAAAGTATAATAGGCCAAATTTGGCTTTAGTTTAAACTGATGTAAATATAGAGTAACTCCAGTAAATGCTGTGGCATCATTTAAATTAATTTAACCCTTGATCAGGACCAATTGCTCCAATTTGAATCTAGTAGAGCTGTAGTACTTCAGATTTACTCCAGCATAAATTAGAGCCGAATTTTCCCCATTAGCTTTAGAATAATACAGAAATTAATTTATGCTGCTTATACTCTAAATAGTGTGACACCACTGTGCTCTCACCACCACAAGTCTAACGTAGGAACAACAGGAAATAAATCATGTGGAATATATACAGATACTCCCTGCTTCTTAGGAAAGGGGAAATTGCTCCAATTTCTCTACCAGTATACTGGGGTAGGTGTAGGCGGTAACTGTTTAAACAGTCCATTCTCTAATTGGTCTGAGTAATCCTAAATTGTTGTGTTACTAGAAATAGTGACTAACAATAATTACCATAAATGAAAAAGGGAAAGGACAATGCAACAGGAAGATAAAGAATCAAGCCATACCATTTCTGCAGTCAGTAGCATCTTGTGATCCCATCAGATCTCGAATGCTAAATATTGTTGGAGTACATAAGCACTTTTATGGGAGACCTCTAACAGGTGCCCGTTGTGGCTGCTACAGCAAGTGCTCTTTGTAATTCAGCATGCTAGGTGGTACTTTCCACCCTGAGTTGAAGCTGAATCTGTAGACCACTGGGGTATTGGGGTTGTCGTGCTGGAGATGATGGTCTTTCATATGAAAAATAAAACTGAAGAGTTAATCCCTTGAAGTCTTTAAAAATCCCATGACACTTTTCATAACAGTAAGGGATTAACCATAACATCCTGGCCAAGTTCACTCTGAGTAATTTCATTCTGCCTACTATTTTCTAAAGCAGAATGAAATGACTCAAAGGAAAATAGGTTCACTTCCTACTGCACACTGTAGTGTCACATCACTGTGCACTGTTAATTTGCAGTTATGTTTCATTCCAAAGATTACAGCCTTTCAGCAAAGATGACATTATTCATAATTTTTCTTCTTGTGGTAGTAGTGGCTGGAGAAAAGCTTGGCATACCTACTTCATGAAGATGTAGGTAGTCCAACTTCCCAAGACATATTATTGAAATATTATACAAACTGATTGGAGTACACTGAAATTAGCAATTAAATAATACATCTGAGATGGATCAGCAATAATTGTAGATCAAGTAAAATGTTTTCTAAAGTAAAAGTTTCAACAGCCCCTATAACTATGAGTGCTCAGATGAAGGCTCAGCTGCTGGTGAAAAGTGAGTAAATAAGAAAACTAGACTGATGCATGAATTCTGGAAATATATAAATGATCAAATGTATATATCTAAAACAGCTAACACACTAGAAGATAATAAATCTTCCCAAAACAAATGTTCTTCAGATGAAATATTAAACAGATAAACTCAAAATAAGTTGAATTACAGTCAGAAATATAATCAATTTCAGAAACAGGCAAAGAATTCCCAAAGGAACATTTATGTGATTTGAAAAACTTTGATATGATCACATAACTGTGTATGGAGTATATTTAGATAAGAATTAATTAATAATACAAATTCTTATCTGAATATGCTTCCTGCATAAAATGCAGTCACAGAAAAAGCATATCTAAATATGATTCCTATACTGTGTTGTGATTATATTATAGATTTTCATTTTATGGAATGTTTCGTTTGAATCACTTTTGTCCATTTTAAATTTATAACATTTTTGATCATTGTTCAATTTATTTAGTCTTTTTGTTGAAGAATGTCTTGCCTTGAAAAGATGCATTTTAAGTATTTCTGTTGGTATTGTTTATGTATCTACAAATATATGCACTAATATTTTGAGTTATGTTTTCTTGGTCCACTACAACAATCTGTATTCAGGGTTTATGTTTCCACCACTGCTTTGCCTTCTAATGTAATTCTCAAATTGGCTGTATTTATTTTACTTGGAAGAAAAAGATGTATTTACATGAGAAATTGAATAATAAATACGCTCATCCAGTTATGTTTCTCCATATGTTGCTTGTTCTTAAACACTTGAACACCAAACAGATACCCAAGGACAGAAAATGGAAAGCTATAGTTACTGCCATTATCTTAAACTATAGGTGGGGCTGCTAGTGCTGAGTGTTACTAAGGTTACCTGAGACTCAGCATTATAAGAGCAAGTTTTCAGGGCATTGTAATTCTGACCAACTTTAACTGTTTGGACTGAAATTTTTCACCAGATATTGGCCTCAGACTGAAATATTTTTGAAAAATTTTCAGTGAAAATAAGTCAGCTGTCTCTGAGGATGAAGCTAGGGAAAAAATACATTTTTTTAAACCAAAATTTGACCCTCTGCTTTGAAAAGCTGTAGCAATCCTATAACTAGGAGTAGGGATTTGAAATTTGGCAGGGGGTCATGTTTATGCCAGGAAAGTGTATATTGCCATTCCCATGAGGATATGTCTAAAGTTGGCCAAGTAATAGTTTGGACCTGCTCAGTAGAGACACCTTGGATTTTAGTAAAATCTGGTATAAAAACTTTTCTGTCCTCACTGAGCATGTTCCTTCCTCTCACAGCTACTGGCGCTGACCAGGCTGTGCATGTCATATCACCACAGAGCGACTAAGCATGCTTAATTCCATCACAGCTCCTGCTTCTGCCTGGACTACGCATACACCTTCTCCACAGAGGGACTAAGCATGTTCCAGCCCAGGGCTACAGAGACAAAGCTAGATTTTCTCTGTAATGGCTGCTCCCAACTGTTCTGGGCCTGGCTGGGTTTCTTGTAAAATATTTAATTACTGTATATTGCTGTTAATGGCTATCGTAATATTCAACTGTTTAATGATAATAGCGGGGATTGAGTATGAATCCTATTGCAAAAAAATGGGTAATAGACTTTCTTGAAGTATAAATATTGATAGTTATTAGCATCTTATTGTGGAATTCAATGGAAGAAAGTAGGAATATATCTTGATTTTTCTTAATTGAAGTTTTACGTTTTGAATTGATCTGTTTTTCCCCAGTTGTATTTATGTTAATTTGTATCTCAAATAAACATAGGACTCAGTTTATAAATAGAGCAATTAAATTGATATTAATCATCCCTAAAATGAGTAAATTGTCCTTAGGCTTAATAAACTGGCATAAACCCCCCAAAGCATGAATGTATGGTGCAGTTTTTTGGAGACTAGGACACATATCTCTTAATATCAGGTTTCAAAGTTATGGAGCCCCCAGTGACTCAGTTCTTATCATCAACTATTACTTATTCAAAAATATTTTTTCTCCAGCTATAGCACTGCACTAGATATCAGAAAATATTAGCATCTTACAAAATATCTATCCACAGTAGAGTATTGTAAACTAGCTATGTTATCAAGTGCATTTTCCCAATGATTTAAGTTATGTTGGTAATCCCCAGCACATCTATAATGTGTTATCTACGAAAGACTCCAAAAACCAGAGGAGAGTGAAAATAATCTTTTTCTAGCTTAATTCTAGGTGATTTTTACTGGAGAGTGAAATATTCATGAGGGATTTAAACTGTCCAGACATCTGCTGAGTTACAAAAGCATTCAGAATGCATAATCAAAGAGGTTTCTAGGTTAAAAAAACTTAGGGCCTGATATATGGCCATTGAAGGCAATGAAAATGCTCTTGTTGATTTAAATAAGCATGGGATCATGCTTTGAATCTGCCTCTTACAAAAGAGGTCAGATTAGACGATCTAATGATCCCTTCAGACCTTAAAATATATTAATCTATAAGAGAGAACAGAGAAAATTGGTACCAATAACTATGAATTTCAGCATCGTAAGGAAGGATGCATAGCTCCTGTTTCTCCTCCTATCCTATGTGTGTCTGTTCTATTTAGACTGTACACTCCTTAAGGCAGCGGCTGCATTTTAATAACTGTACACAGTGCATAGCCTCCTTCAGTGGGGCCTCTACATGTTACTATATTATAAGTAATAATATAATAGGTAATCACCTATTTTATCATATACATTACTGGATACATTTTGATGCCCTTATTCATGCTGTGTAGATTGAGTTGACTTCAGTGGGACATGGAGTAAGGTACAATTAAACAATTGTACAAGGATCAGAATCTGACCCTTTGTAATTTGATTAACTGTATGGTGAACTGCTAAGTAGAATGTATTTTTTTTCCTCTTCCTTTGCAATAAGAGTTAGGACTTCATACACTGTAAATCAAAATAAAAAAATGTCCAGTGAAAACATTGTTACAGTAAGAGGGCTGGCTGCATCTCTGTTCCCATTGTGGTTTCTCTGAGTGCACCCTGTGCAAAGGTGGTGCTGCCTGAGGTGCTGTCCTGTGACGTGCTGCAGCATGACTCATGCACCTGCCTCAGTTTCCCCTTTCTTCCAGAACCCCCAATAACTCCATGTGAGCTTTCTATATATAAATAGCTTCTTTGGGGTTAAAAGCCCCATACCCATAATCCAGAATTCTCCAGAACTGACCAAACAGTACATTCAGTTTTTCACGTCATTATAGTCCATCAACACACCAAATATACCACACTCAGGGTGTCCCATATAGCTCTGGCATCTCTCATCACACTTAATTTCTCATGTGTGGCTCCAGCATCTCTCCCCATGCCCCACCCTCAACCTAGCTAGTGTGATTATCTGCCTGTTTCCTTCTTAGGTGTAGGTCCAGCAGTTGCCCAAAGACATAAACAGAGTCTCCGCTCTGTCATTCCCCAGCCCTGTTTGTCCTCTGGCTTAAGCTTTCCAGCTCAGAGAGCCAGCAGGCATCTTCCTCCACTGCTCTCAACCTTCAATTCTCTCTGGTCATGGCTTTCTAGCTTGGAGAATTATGTAGGTGACCTCCCAACTGCCTTCCTGCTTCACTATGGAACTCTTATCACATGCATCCTCCTTCAGGGCATCCCCTCTCTGAAGTCCAGCCCAGATCTGCTCTTCTTCGGAGCTCTCTGGGTTCTGCATGTGTCCTCTCTGGGTTCTGCACTGTCTCTCTCTCTCTCAACTCTGTCCCTTTTTGACTCCCTCAGGCAGCTCTCCCCTCCCCAAAACTCTGACTCTCGGGCTCAAATGCCCTCTTATAAGCCCCAACTGGGGTCAGCTGATCAGTAATAAGTGCACTGGTCTCTTCTCTCTCTGAAACAGCTAGTGTCACCCACCGATACACCCCCTCAGATGTCAAGCATGATGCATTTACCTCTCCTAGGGTGAAAATCCACATTTATCCTACACTTAGACCAGGCCCTAGTGTACTCTGAGTATCAATCATTCTTGTCCTGCAGATCTGACTGAGTTCTGGCACCTGTGGTTTTTCCCTTTACCAGTCTGTGATCTGTGGTATTCAGTAACAAAACAGCCGTTCAGTGTCCCGTTTTCCCTCTGGGAAACATGGTCTCCCTATATATATGACTCCCCAGAATTATATTAGCCTTTTTTCATAACTGAATCACACGTTGACTGATATCCAATTTGTGATTCACTACAGCCCCAAAACCCTTTTCAGCAGTGCTAACACCTAGTCAGTTATCCCTCATTTTATAGTTGTGCATTTGATTTTTTTCTTCCTGACAGAAGTATTTTGCACTCATCTTTACTGAATTTCTTCTTGTTGATTTCAGATCTATTCTTCAGTTTGTCAAGGTCACTTTGAATTCTAATCCTATCGTCCAAAGTACTTGCAACCACTTTCAGCCCAACTTTCAGTAAACTATGCATTTTATAAGCATACTGTCCACTCCATCATCCAAGTCATTAGTGAAAATATGAAATAGGACTGGACCTGGGACTGACCCCTGTGGACTACCAGATACACCTGCTCACTTTGACAGAGAACCATTAATAACTTCTATTTGAGTATGGTCTTTCAACCAGTTGTGCACCCACATTACAACAATTTCATCTAGACCATAGTTCCATACTTTGCCTATGTGAATATCATGTGGGACGGTGTCAAAAAACGTACTAAAATCAAGTTATATCATGTTTACTGCTTCTCCCTAACCCATTAGGCAGTAATCCTGTCAAAGAAGGAAAATAGGTTGGTTTGGCATGATTTGTGGCCCACCACTGTTATAGATGCTTACAAATCAATTGTTTAATAATTTGTTCCAGCATCTTTCCAGATATTGAAATTAAGTTGACCAGGTCCTCTTTTTCCCCTATTTAAAAATGGGTAGTATATTTTCCCTTCTCCTGTCCTCTGGTACTTCATTTGTCCTGCATGAATTCTTGAAGACAATTGCTAACATTTCTGGGATTGCTTCAGCTACTTCCTTAGGTACCCTAGAATGAATTTCATCAGGATCTTTCTACCTGAATACATTTAACTTATCAAAATATATTTTAACCTGTTCTTTCCCCATTTCCTGTCTTTTCCGTGATCATATTGTTGCATCCTTGCTTCACTCACTTGAAAGTTTTATTTGGAACTATAACAAGGAAATACAGTTTTGAGTGTTTAAAGTGAAAGCTGAGACTTTTGAAACATTTTAAAGGTCAGTTCCTTAGTCTCCCTCAAGGAGGCATGCCCCTCACTCTGGGAAATATTGCTTATAGAAATATATAAATAAACAAATAGCTGTAATTCAAAGTTAAGCTGAATTAAAGTCCATTAGCTGTCCCTAGCTTATCAAAAATATTTACTATTTTTGAGCAGTTCTAATGATAAGTCAGTCTGGAGGGGAAAGTCCTATTGCAGTTGTGGAGGACCATGATTCACTGTGATCAAGGCAGCCATTCTTGATAGCTGCTCAGGGTGGCTGAGTTAGGATTTCCTGTGTGCGGATGAGTTTATCTTTCCTATGTGCGGATGAGTTTAAGAATAGCAGGACAAGTGTACAAAAGGTAAATAAACAGGTATCATACTTGAATCTGGGATATCAGTTTCTCTCCAACAATTCTTCATCAAGACTGGATGTCTTTTGTAAGCTGTAGCTCAAACAGAGGTTACCAGCTTGATATAGAATGAGGTTCTTTGGCCAGTGTGTCACAGGAGGTCAGACTCAGTGATCATAAATGGTCTCCTCCAGCCTATGAAACTGTGGACAAAAGAAATTGACTTTCTGGAAGTCTCCAAAATAGACCACTTCTCAGCCCAGAGGCAATGATATATTAAATCTCACACAATACACTATAACAGCATAAAATTTATTTCCTCTCCTGCAGATGTTACAGAAAAGAAAAGGATCATTAGGCTCTTTCACAGAGACCTACTGATAACACTTGAAAGTGATTTTTGAATGGCTTATATACATTTTAATTTTTAAAAGAAATTCCCAGATGGAGGAAGGAGACAGTTCCTTATTGAAAACTTGCTACACACTCAGTTTGAACGGTCTTTGTTCTTTGATTCAGTCACTTTTGAGTCATTGCTGCACAAGAAAAATCATAGACCTCTTCACCTAAAAATAAATTGTTTTCATTCTTCCATAATTCAAAAAGGTGTGGAAGATATTTTCTGCTGATATGCCAGTAAAATTCACCTCTGGGCTGAGGCAAAGCATATAATATTTGAGGCTCATGGGATGTTTTCTAAGAAAGCTATGAGCCTGTGCAAATGGGATTATCATGAAAGTCTGTACGCAACCTTAATAGCTTTTGCTGTTGAAGGAGTTACAATGTAATACTGCACTAAACTTTAACCCTTAGAGAGCTAGTCAATTTTCAGGTGGGTGACAGTTGGGAACTGGAAATTGTCTTGGAATTTTGATGAGGGTACATGAGTCAGAGGCTGAGAGAAAAGGGGAAGTAGGTGACAGAGGAATGGTTTGGCCAATCATGCTATGTTTGTGTTTTTGGCATCTATGAATCTCAGTTTTGGATAATTTCCTGTCATTTTGGGAGCAGTGATGGATAGCACAATACTGAGGATGCAGAAATTTTAGGTGAGGTTGCACGTTGTTCTGTTCTTGTTCCTCAGATATACCCCTGTGGAAGGCATATTCCGATATACTGAGTTACAGAAATTAAAAGGTCTATACGGTGAAATTCATTCCTCTGTAGAGGGCCAGCACAAAGTCTTAAAATAAGGTTTATATGGAACATAAATGCTGCTTAAGTCTTGCGCTGGCTCTTGGCACAGGGTGAATTTCACCCATAATATACAGTCTCCTGCAAATGTTTACGACTTTCATTATTATATATTAATTTGATTACTTTCTGTCTTTGTTGGTTAGATAGTCATTTGGATGAGATCAACAAGTGCATATTACTTATATTTCACTTTACATAAATATAGTCACAGGGCACAGTATAATTAAACTCTGAAAAATTATCTGTAGTTAAGCAAAACTAAAAGCCATAGCATACACGATTCTTGGAATTAGTATTAAATGTCCATGCAGAGTATTTCTAATAAGAAATTTATTTGTATAATTAAGGTAGCAAGTTACAGAGAAAGTCTGGCTCCCACTAAAAGGAGATTACAGAGCAAATTTGGTAACCAGCTGCTTCAGACCATAAAATTATGGTTATAGGCAGAAAAGTGACTGTGTGAAAATGGTACCTTGTTACACTGTGTATCCATTCCTCATGAATTTCCAAGTCATACCACATCTACTTACTTTAGTGGGCAAAATAAATAGTTTGTGTTGAGACCATGGCCTATCATGCTGACCAATATTGTTCCACTCTTTCCTTGTATTTCCCCATCAGTCTGTCTGTTTCCATCTCTTATCTCCTATCTTATACTTGTCTACAACATAGACTGTAGGCTTTTTGGGGCAGGGACTGGCTTTTTGTTCTCTGTTTGTAGAACACCAAGCACAATGGGGTCCTGGTCCAGGACTGGGGCTCCGAGGAACTACAGTAATACATATAATAAAAAAATAATTATTATCATTGCCTTGTCCCTTAGCTGTAGATTGGAAAACTGGATTTGATATTGCCTTGTGCATCAGCAACATTTTTTCAGTGAAATTCTGATTTCAGAATCATTATTATTGATGATTGCTGTATGATGCTGTCATAAACAGATAGCTAAGGGTTAATGTCTCTTTCACCTGAAGCACCTGACCAGAGGACCAATCAGGAAACCGGATTTTTTCAACTTTGGGTGGAGGGAATTGTGTGTCTGAGGTCTTTGTCTGTCTGCCTGCTTTCTCTGAGCTTTGGAGAAGTTTCTACTTTCTAGTCTTCTGTTTCTAAGTGTAAGGACAAAGAGATCAGATAGTAAGTTATATGGTTTCTTTTCTTTGGTATTTGCATGAATATAAGTGCTGGAGTGCTTTGATTTGTATTCTTTTTGAATAAGGCTGTTTATTCAATATTCTTTTAAGCAATCGACCCTGTATTATATCATCTTAATACAGAGAGAACATTTGTATGTATTTTTCTTTCTTTTTATATAAAGCTTTCTTTTAAGACCTGTTGGAGTTTTTCTTTACTTCAGGGAAATTGAGTCTGTACTCACCAGGGAATTGGTGGGAGGAAGAAATCAAGGGGAGATCTGTGTGTTGGATTGCTAGCCTGATTTTGCATTCCCTCTGGGGGAATAGGAAAGTACTAGTTGTTTCCAGGATTGGAAACAGAGAGGGGGAGTCCCTCTGTGTAGTTTCACAGAGCTTGCGTCTGTGTATCTCTTCAGGAGCACCTGGAGGGGGGAAGGGAAAAAGGATTATTTCCCTTTGTTGTGAGACTCAAGGGATTTGGGTCTTGGGGTCCCAGGGAAGGTTTTTCAGGGGGACCAGAGTGCCCCAAAACACTCTAATTTTTTTGGGTGGTGGCAGCAGGTACCAGGTCCAAGCTGGTAACTAAGCTTGGAGGTTTTCATACTAACCCCCATATTTTGGACGCTAAGGTCCACATCTGGGACTAAGGTTATGATATGGTGTGCAGCGGTTACGGGATAGACAGAATCCAGAAGCCAGTAGGAATATTATATTTTTCTTTTCTCTGCTAAGGGCTTTTTAGCAGAGAGAAACAGTTTGGTTTTAAAAGGGAACCAAAGAGAATTTTTTTTTTCTGCTCTCTCTGGCAGTTTGTGGCTTGCATAATAAGCAAGAAGCCATTACCAAACTGTTAAGGGTCTTTTGTCATGCAATAGCCCTCCCATTAGGAGGCAAGTACCAGCACTTATATGCATGCAAATAAAGTGGTTTTTCAGGTTTACTTAACATTGAAGATTAGCTAAAGGCACTGTTGCTAGTCAGACTTCAGGAGGCAACAGAGCCTGCAGTGCAGAAGATAAACACCGGAGGGCACCCCAACACAAGAAAACAGGAACCATGACTTCTAAGGCAAAAATTGAGGCCGAAGAACAAATCAAAGAAGCTGAACACAGGCGAGAGATGGAGATGAAAAAAAAGGAAGAAAGCATGAAACTGGCAGCCTTCCAAAGAGAACAGGCAGCCCAAGAGGCAGCACACAAAAGAAAACTACAAGAAGAAGAGGAGGCGGCCCACCACCGAGAAATGGAAAAAACAACAAAAAGAAATGGAAAAACAACAAAAAGAGAATGAAGAGAAGGAAAGAGAAAACATGAACTGGAGTTGGCCAAAGCTGGGCTGCATGTGCCAGCCAACCCTAACAACCCGGCGCCAATTATTGCTCCACAGCACAGGAAATTTCCCACCTACAAGGCAGGTGATGACACCGAGGCCTTCTTGGAAAATTTTGAAAGAGCCTGTCTTGGGTACAGCATTCCCGAAGACCAGTACATGGTAGAATTGAGGTCACAGCTCAGTGGACCTTTAGCAGAGGTGGCAGCTGAAATGCCTAAGCAGCAAATGAATGACTATAAACTTTTTCAAACCAAGGCCAGATACAGAATGGGGATAACCCCAGATCATGCCCGTCGGCGTTTCAGAACCCAAAAGTGGAAACCAGAGGTGTCATTTCCCAAACACGCCTACTACATTGCAGAAAACTATGAGGCCTGGATAACAGGAAACAACATTCAAACCTTGGAAGAATTAAACCTCCTCATACAAATGGAGCAGTTCTTGGATGGTGTTCCTGAAGACATCACACGGTACATACAAGATGGAAATCCCAAAGATATCGCTGAGGCGGGGGAGATTGGAGCCAAATGGATGGAACTGGCAGAAAGCAAGAAAGCTACTGTCAAGGGGAACGATTACCCCAGGGGGCACACAGACCATAAACCCTACAACCAAGGACAGCCAAAGACCCCACATACCACCCAAGTAAAGCCACAGATACCCTACCCTTCAACCTCACCAGTCTCCAGTAACTCACCTCGGCCCAGTGACCCATCAGATGGAAGATGCTTTAAGTGTAATGAACTGGGACATATCAAGGCCAACTGTCCAAAGAACACCATGCGAGTGCAATTCATTACACCACCATCACCCCAAAGATCCCCAGGCCCGGATGCCTCTCAAATACCCTTGGAGCGAAGGGAAAATTTGAGAGTGGGCGGAAAGAAGGTTACTGCGTGGAGAGACACGGGGGCACAAGTGTCAGCTATCCACCAATCCTTCGTTGACCCCAAATTCATCAACCCAAAGGCCAAAGTTACAATTTACCCCTTCATGTCACAAGCTGTAGACTTGCCTACAGCTCAACTGCCTGTCCAGTACAAAGGCTGGTCAGGAATGTGGACTTTTGCAGTCTATGACAATTATCCTATCCCCATGCTACTGGGGGAAGACTTGGCCAACCAGGTGAAGCAGGCCAAGAGAGTGGGAATGGTTACACGTAGCCAAACCAGGCAAGCTTCCAGACCCATTCCTGTTCCTGAGCCGTCCACAGAGGCCCCGCCTGTGTTACCAGAGACCCAGACAGAGGTAGTGGACCTGGATTCCATGCCAACCACTGAAACAGCCACAGCACCTCCAGTCCCAGGCCCGGAACTGGAACAGCAACCAGCACCAGCAAGTGCAACCCCATCTTCAAACTCAACGCCAGAGGGCGCCAGCGAGCCAGAACTGGCAGAAGCAAAAGACAACCATACCCAAAAGGCTCAGCCAGAGCCTGAAATACCCTCAGGTGCACCAGCGGAGAGCGGTTCACCAGCAACGGAAACAACCCCATCACCTACATTGCTTCCAGAGGGACCAAGCCCAAGTCCACAGTCTGAGGAAGAACTGGTGACCCCAGCCTCAAGGGAACAGTTCCAGACTGAGCAGGAAGCAGATGACAGCCTTCAGAAAGCTTGGGCGGCGGCACGGAGCACCCCACCGCCTCTCAGCTCTTCTAATCGATCCCGGTTTGTTATAGACCAAGGACTTTTATACAAGGAAATTCTTTCTGGTGGACACCGGGAAGAATGGCAGCCGCAAAAACAGTTGGTGGTTCCAACTAAGTACCGGGAGAAGCTCTTAAGCTTAGCCCATGATCATCCCAGTGGCCATGCTGGGGTGAACAGAACCAAGGACCGGTTGGGGAAGTCCTTCCACTGGGAGGGGATGGGCAAGGATGTTGCCAAGTATGTCCGGTCTTGTGAGGTATGCCAAAGAGTGGGAAAGCCCCAAGACCAGGTCAAGGCCCCTCTCCAGCCACTCCCCATAATTGAGGTCCCATTTCAGCGAGTAGCTGTGGATATTCTGGGCCCTTTCCCAAAAAAGACACCCAGAGGAAAGCAGTACGTACTGAATTTAGTGGACTTTGCTACCCGATGGCCAGAAGCAGTAGCTCTAGGCAACACCAGGGCTAACACTGTGTGCCTGGCCCTAACAGACATCTTTGCCAGGGTAGGTTGGCCCTCCGACATCCTTACAGATTCAGGGTCTAATTTGCTGGCCGGGACCATGGAAAAACTGTGGGAAACTCATGGGGTGAATCACTTGGTTGCCACCCCATACCACCATCAAACCAATGGCCTGGTGGAAAGGTTCAATGGAACTTTGGGGGCCATGATACGAAAATTCATCAACGAATTCTCCAATAATTGGGACCTAGTGTTGCAGCAGTTGCTGTTTGCCTACAGGGCTGTACCACATCCCAGTTTAGGGTTTTCACCATTTGAACTTGTGTATGGTCACGAGGTTAAGGGGCCATTAGAGTTGGTGAAGCAACAATGGGAGGGGTTTACGCCTTCTCCAGGAACTAACATTCTGGACTTTGTAAGCAACCTACAAAGCACCCTCCGACACTCTTTAGCCCTTGCTAGAGAAAACCTAAAGGATGCTCAAGAAGAGCAAAAGGCCTGGTATGACAGACATGCCAGAGATCGGTCCTTCAAGGTAGGAGACCAGGTTATGGTCTTGAAGGCGCAACAGGCCCATAAGATGGAAGCATCATGGGAAGGGCCATTCACGGTCCAAGAGCACCTGGGAGCTGTAAACTACCTCATAGCATTTCCCAATTCCTCACTAAAGCCTAAAGTGTACCATGTTAATTCTCTCAAGCCTTTCTATTCCAGAGACTTACAGGTTTGTCAGTTTACAGTCCAGGGAGATGATGCTGAGTGGCCTGACGGTGTCTACTACGACGGGAAAAAAGACGGTGGCGTGGAAGAGGTGAACCTCTCAACCACCCTGGAACGTCTGCAGCGGCAACAAATCAAGGAGCTGTGCACTAGCTTCGCCCCATTGTTCTCAGCCACCCCAGGACGGACTGAACGGGCATACCACTCCATTGATACAGGTCATGCTCACCCAATCAGAACCCCACCCTACCGAGTGTCTCCTCATGCCCAAGCTGCTATAGAACGGGAGATCCAGAACATGCTACAGATGGGTATAATCCGCTCATCTACCAGTGCATGGGCATCTCCAGTGGTTCTGGTACCCAAACCAGATGGGGAAATACGCTTTTGCGTGGACTACCGTAAGCTAAATGCTGTAACTCGTCCGGACAACTATCCAATGCCACGTACCGATGAGCTATTGGAAAAGTTGGGACGTGCCCAGTTCATCTCTACAATAGACTTAACCAAGGGGTACTGGCAAGTACCGCTAGATGAACCTGCCAAGGAGAGGTCAGCATTCGTCACCCATGCGGGGGTGTATGAATTCAATGTCCTTCCTTTCGGCCTTCGAAATGCACCCGCCACCTTCCAGAGGCTGGTAGATGGTCTACTAGCTGGACTGGGAGAATTTGCAGTTGCCTACCTCGATGATGTGGCCATTTTTTCAGACTCCTGGCCCGAACACCTACTACACCTGGAAAAGGTCTTTGAGCGCATCAGGCAGGCAGGACTAACTGTTAAGGCCAAAAAGTGTCAAATAGGCCAAAACAGAGTGACTTACCTGGGGCACCAGGTGGGTCGAGGAACCATAAACCCCCTACAGGCCAAGGTGGATGCTATCCAAAAGTGGCCTGTCCCACGGTCCAAGAAGCAGGTCCAATCCTTCTTAGGCTTGGCCGGATACTACAGGCGATTTGTACCACACTACAGCCAAATCGCTGCCCCACTGACCGACCTGACCAAAAAGACCCAGCCAAATGCAGTTAAGTGGACTGATGAGTGTCAAAAGGCCTTTACCCAACTTAAGGCAACGCTCATGTCTGACCCTGTGCTCAGGGCCCCGGACTTTGACAAGCCATTCCTAGTAACCACGGATGCATCTGAGCGTGGTATAGGAGCAGTGCTCATGCAGGAAGCAACAGATCACAACTTCCATCCTGTCGTGTTTCTCAGCAAGAAACTGTCTGAGAGGGAAAGTCACTGGTCAGTCAGTGAAAAGGAATGCTATGCCATTGTGTACGCCCTGGAAAAGCTACGCCCATATGTTTGGGGACGGCGGTTCCAACTACAAACTGACCATGCTGCACTAAAGTGGCTTCATATTGCCAAGGGGAACAACAAGAAACTTCTTCGTTGGAGTTTAGCTCTCCAAGATTTTGATTTTGAAATTCAACACATCACAGGAGCTTCTAACAAAGTAGCTGATGCACTCTCCCGTGAGAGTTTCCCAGAATTCAGTAGTTAAAAAGTGTTCTTAAAATGTAGAAGTCTGTTAGTTATATACTTAGGAGTATATGTAAAGGTGTATGTGTTGTATTAATCTGTTTATTTTCAAGTTCTAGAAGGAAATCGCCGCCAGTGAGCTTCCCCACTGTCTGCAATTTGGGGGGCGTGTCATAAACAGATAGCTAAGGGTTAATGTCTCTTTCACCTGAAGCACCTGACCAGAGGACCAATCAGGAAACCGGATTTTTTCAACTTTGGGTGGAGGGAATTGTGTGTCTGAGGTCTTTGTCTGTCTGCCTGCTTTCTCTGAGCTTTGGAGAAGTTTCTACTTTCTAGTCTTCTGTTTCTAAGTGTAAGGACAAAGAGATCAGATAGTAAGTTATATGGTTTCTTTTCTTTGGTATTTGCATGAATATAAGTGCTGGAGTGCTTTGATTTGTATTCTTTTTGAATAAGGCTGTTTATTCAATATTCTTTTAAGCAATCGACCCTGTATTATATCATCTTAATACAGAGAGAACATTTGTATGTATTTTTCTTTCTTTCTATATAAAGCTTTCTTTTAAGACCTGTTGGAGTTTTTCTTTACTTCAGGGAAATTGAGTCTGTACTCACCAGGGAATTGGTGGGAGGAAGAAATCAAGGGGAGATCTGTGTGTTGGATTGCTAGCCTGATTTTGCATTCCCTCTGGGGGAATAGGAAAGTACTAGTTGTTTCCAGGATTGGAAACAGAGAGGGGGAGTCCCTCTGTGTAGTTTCACAGAGCTTGCGTCTGTGTATCTCTTCAGGAGCACCTGGAGGGGGGAAGGGAAAAAGGATTATTTCCCTTTGTTGTGAGACTCAAGGGATTTGGGTCTTGGGGTCCCAGGGAAGGTTTTTCAGGGGGACCAGAGTGCCCCAAAACACTCTAATTTTTTTGGGTGGTGGCAGCAGGTACCAGGTCCAAGCTGGTAACTAAGCTTGGAGGTTTTCATACTAACCCCCATATTTTGGACGCTAAGGTCCAGATCTGGGACTAAGGTTATGATAGATGCAAAGGGCAGAAGGTATACAGCTTGATTCCCCCAGATTTCATGTTCAGAGTGCATGGATCTCAGTTAGAAAAATGTTTGATTTCCATATGAAATTTCTCAGTTTATAAATCAGAGGAAAAATAAATATATTATCCAGGAGGCATCCTTACATTCACTTTTCAGAGTATAAACACAATTTAATGAATAGCAAAGAGCATAAAGTAAAATAAAATTAAGAAACTCTCCTGAGTCATATATGTTACTGGTTGTAAAGGTGAGCTACAATACTTTAAATCATGATAAAGCTTTAGAGAAAGTCAGTGTGACATTTTAAACTTGGACTGATGTGCTGACACCACAGTGCATTTGTAAGGATGAAGAGTTTCTGCTTTCTGAATAAGCTGCATCCTTTAAATGATATGATCAAGGCTTCCAGAATATAAAGAATTATTGTAATCTAGTCTTGACAAAACAAGGGCAACCCACTAGCAACTCAAAATCCTTCCTGCTGAGCCACAATTTCAACCTGACAGTGTTTTATGTGATGTAGAATGAAGTTTAAGTACTATATCAAAGATTCATATGCCATTCACATGCTTTGCTGGACCCAGCATGAAGTAAGGCAAGCAGGGTCTGAGGCAGAGTTTATTAACCTGCCTAACACATCTGAGGGGATTAATGAATTAAGATTCCTTGTCATTAGAGGTATTAAAGGTGTTTTTAGCAACTGGAGTTGGTGAGATCAGGCTGCTTGATATTAGGGTGATTATAGGGTTAGAGGGCTCCCTCATTTAGAAAAGAAGGGTGAGTTATAGTACATGGGGGTTGAACCTCCACAGTTCCTCCCACTCCATGGTTCAAAGTGGTCCCATCTTTGGGAGTGATTTTAGGGTAGTGTTTTACATATGTATCTCTGCTTTCATGCCCTGCCTTTTCATACCAGCAATGACAATGAAATCCCTACTGTATTTGTACTGACTGAGACTGCACATCTTTTGAGAAAAGAGAATTAATCTGTTCAGCCAATCAAATGACCTGTTTATTTCCAAAAATCTAGTCTTGTGCACAGCAAAGTAGACAATAAAATCTCTCCTCAAAAGTATTCTCTGCAAAGAACAAATAGATATCTTAAAATGTTTGTATCATCATTATACATCATTATTCACTTGCTACTAAAATGTAGCCAACAAAATAAGACTCCCTGTAGCCACCACCACAGCTTTGAAGGCTCAGGGTCACCCCCTAGTGCCCAGTTTTTAGCATCTATTGACCACAAATCTGCCATTTGCCTGTAGGAACCCGATCTATATTTACAGTGGAGTTTACACTGTAAATGTCTGGGCCATGTTATGTTTTCATTCAATAAGACCCATCCCATGTCCAATCTCACAGTTTAAACATGACATCTTATATTTCTATTTCCAACCCTGCATGGTCCCTCACCATAAGAACTCATCTTTTTTTTTTTCCTTACATATACTCTTTTAAATACTCTGGGAGGAAAAAATGAACTGGAAACCTCAATACACACAGTGATAACCAGATTCCAAACATCAAAGACACAGCAGCAGGAGTCAAGAAGGCCTGCGTTTGGAGAGGCAAAACTGTGGATAAAGCCCTAGGTTAAGATTCCTGAGACTTGGCTTCTGTTCCTGGGTTGGCCATTGACGTGCTGCGTTACCTTGGGCAAGCCACTTCAGCTCTCTCTGCTCTGTTTCCCTTCCTATCCTGCATCTGATAGCTTTAGATTGCAAGCTTTTCAAGGCAAGGGCTGTCTCTTACTATAGATTTGTACAATGCTTAGTACAATGTGTCAGTTATCTCGATTGGGGTCAATTGTATTGCTGAGGTCCCTCAGATAACTATATCTCTTCTTGTCTATGAAATCCACGAGGAGGTATTGCTCACATGTTTCCACTCTGCTAGTCTGTGCTAAAACAACCTATTATTGCTGGTAATCCCTCTTTGCCCCACTCTTACTTGTTTGTCTTCTCCTTTAGATTGCAGATTTTTTTGGGCTGGGACTGTCATTACCATAACAGTACCTGGCAAAATGAGTCCCTGACCTGGCTGCAGTTTCCAGGTGCTATTGGAATTCAAATGGCAAATATTACCAGATGTGCCCTGCTTCCTACTCCAGAGAGACAAAAAACAAAATACAACAACAACCTCTAGCCTAATGGAAAGGGGGAAGCAATAAACATGATATATTTTGATTTTAGTAAGATTTTGGATATGGTCCCACCTGATATTCTCATAAGAAAACTAGGGAAATGTAGTCTAGATGAAATTGTTATGAGCTGGTGTCATAAACAGATAGTTAAGGGTTAAGGTTTCTTTTACCTGTAAAGGGTTAAGAAGCTAAGTGAACCTGCTGACACCTGACCAGAAGACCAATCGGGAGACAAGATACTTTCAAATCTTGGTGGAGGGAAGTCTTTGTTTGTGCTGTTTGTTTTGTTTGTTGTTCGCTCTTGAGGCTAAGAGGAACCAGACGTGCACCTCAGGTTTCTCCAATCTTTCTGAAATAGTCTCTCATGTTCAAAATAGTAAGTACTAGCTAGAAAAGGCGGATTAGTCTTATGTTTGTTTTCTTAACTTGTGAATGTGTATTTTGCTGGAAGTATTTTTACCTCTGTTTGCTGTAACTTGAATCAGGCTGGGTGGGGGGAAGTCCCTCTAGTCTATATGAGCTGAATACCCTGTAAACATTTTCCATCCTGATTTTACAGAGATAATTTTTACTTTTTCTATCTTTAATTAAATGCTTTCTTTTTTAAGAACCTGATTTTTTTTTTGTTGTTGAAGATCCAAGGGGATTGGGTCTGAACTCACCACGGATTGGTGGGGGGAAAAGAGGGGGGGAAGGTTAATTCCTCTCTGTTTTAAGATCCAAGGAGTTTGGATCAGTGTAGTTTCTCAGGGTAGCCCAGGGAGGGGAAAGGCTGGGGGAGGGGAAAGGAGGGGGGATGGTTTATTTCTCCTTATTTTAAGACCCAAGGGGTTTGGGTCATGGGTTCCCCAGGGAAGGTTTTAGGGGAACAGAAAGTGTGCCAAACACTATATTTTGGCTGGTGGCAGTCCTATCAGATCTAAGCTAGGAATTAAGCTTAGAAGGGTACATACAGGTCCCTACTTTTTGGACGCTAAAGTTCAAAGTGGGAAAAATACCTTGACATGGTGTACAGCGGTGTGATTTCTAGAACCAAAAGCCAGTAGGATTTTTTTTTCTCTCCTTTCTAGCTGCTTGAAAGCAGGCTAGAGGGGATTGTTTTTAAAAACCAAAGCCAATGAGTTTTATTTCTCTTCTTTCTGGCTGTTCAGAAGACAGCCTGAGGGCAGAGGTGTTAAGTTTTTTAATAAGGGTCTTTGTTAAGAGGCAAGCTGTGAGCCAGCACACAACCAGTAAAAGGCATTTACAAGTAATTTTTTTTTCTAGCTCTCGGGCATAGCTAGATAGAAAATCTCTGCTAACCAAGCAGTCAGTAAGCTGCAGAGGTAGTGCAGCCAGCACAAGAAAGCAGGAACCATGAGTTCCAAGGAAGCTATTAAACAGGAACGGGCAAGGCTAGAAGCAATAGAGAGAGACAATGAACATAGGAGACGGATGGAACTAATTAATGCAGAAATAGCCAAGGAAGAAGCAGCCCAAAAAAGGGAAGAAGCGGCCCCCAAAAGGGAACAAGAAGAAAAGAGGCTGCCCACAGGAGAGAGATAGAGAGGAAAGAAAAAGAAATGGAAGAGAGGGAAAGAGAGAGAAAGCATGAACTGGAATTAGCAAAGGCTAAGCCAGATGTTCCAGCCAAAGATAACAACCCTTCTCCAGGTATTGTTTTCCATCCCAGGAAATTTCCCCCCTACAAGGCAGGTGATGACACTGAGGCCTTCTTAGAAAATTTCGAAAGGGCCTGCCATGGGTACAACATCCCTACAGAGCAGTACATGATAGGGCTGAGGCCACAGTTCAGTGAATCCTTAGCAGAGGTGGCAGCTGAAATGCCTAAGGAACACATGAACGATTACAAACTTTTTCAAACCAAGGCCAGAATCAGAATGGGGCTAACACCTGAGCATGCCCGTCGGCAGTTCAGAGCCCTAAGGAGGAAACCAGATGTGTCATTTGAACACATTGGAAAGAATTGGGATGCCTGGATATCAGGAGCAAGTGCTAATTCTCTGGAAGAGTTGTTCTCCTAACGCAAATGGAGCAGTTCTTAGAGGGTGTTCCTGAGGAAATAGAAAGGTACATCCTAGATGGGAAGCCCAAAACTGTAACCGAGGCGAGGGAGATTGGAGCCAGATGGGTGGAAGTGGCAGAAAAGAGAAAAGCTACTAGCAAAGGGGAGTGAATATCACAGGGCGCAAACAGACAATAAATCCTATCACTGAGGACAACCCAAGACCCCACCTACAACCCAAGGAAAGCCCTAGACTCCCTATTGTTCCACCTCACCAGTCTCCAGCAACCGACTTCGGCCTAGTGACCAGTCAGCTGGGCGACGCTTTAAATGTAATGAACTGGGACATATAAAGGCCAACTGCCCCAAGAACCCCAACCGAGTGCAGTTCATTACACCATCATCACACCAAAGATCCCCAGACCCAGATGCCTCTCAAATACCCTCGGAGCGAAGGGAAACTTTGAGAGTGGGCGGAAAGAAGGTTATCGCATGGGGAGACACGGGGGCACAAGTGTCAGCTATCCACCAATCCTTAGTGGACCCCAAATTCATCAACCACGAGGCCCAAGTGACAATTTACCCCTTCATATCAAAATCTGTAGACTTGCCTACGGCTGAACTGCCTGGTTCAAAGGCTGGTCAGGAATGTGGACTTTTGCAGTCTATGACAATTATCCCATTCCCATGCTACTAGGGGAAGACTTGGCCAACCAAGTGAAGTGGGCCAAGAGGGTGGGAATGGTTATGCGCAGCCAAGCCAGGCAAGCTTCCAGACCCATCCCTGTTCCTGAACCGTCCACAAGGGCCGCATCTGTGTTACCAGAGATCCAGACAGAGGTGGTGGACCTGCATCCCCTGCCAACGACTGCAGCAGCCACAGTGCATCCAGTCCCAGAACCGGAACTGGAAAAGCAACCAGCACCAGAACCTTTGCCAGCACTGACGCCAGCGCTTGCAAACCCATCTCCAACCCCAATGCCAGAGGGCACCAGCGGGCCTGAACTAGCAAAAGCAGCAGACAACCCTACCCAAGAGGCTCAGCCAGAACCTGAAATATCGCATAGTGCACCAGCGGAAAGCGGCTCACCATCAACAAAAACAACCCCATCACCTACATCGCTTCCAGAGGAACCAAGCCCAAGTCCACAGTCTAAGGAGGAACTAGTGTCTCCAGTATCAAGGGAAGAGTTCCAGACTGATCAGGAAGCAGATGACAACCTTCAGAAAGCTTGGGCGGCGGCACGGAGCACCCCACCGCCTCTCAGCTCTTCTAACCAATCCCAGTTTGTTGTAGAACAAGGACTTTTATACGAGGAGACTCTTTCTGGTGGACACCAGGAAGACTGGCATCCGCAAAAACAGTTGATGGTTCCAACTAAGTACCGGGGAAAGCTCTTAAGCTTAGCCCATGATCATCCCAGTGGCCATTCTGAGGTGAACAGAACCAAAGACAGGTTGGGGAACTCCTTCCACTGGGAGGGGATGGGCAAGGACGTTGCCAATTATGTCCGGTCTTGTGAGTTGTTCCAAAGAGTGGAAAAGCCCCAAGACCAAGTCAAGGCCCCTCTCCAGCCACTCCCTATAATTGAGGTCCCATTTCAGCGAGTAGCTGTGGATATTCTGGGTCCTTTCCCAAAAAAGAGCCCCAGAGGAAAGCAGTACATACTGACTTTCATGGACTTTGCTACCCGATGGCCGGAAGCAGTAGCTCTAAGCAACACCAGAGCTAAGACTGTGTGCCAGACCTTAACAGACATTTTTGCCAGGGTAGGTTGGCCCTCTGACATCCTTACAGATTCAGGAGCTAATTTCCTGGCAGGGACCAAGAAAGATCTGTGGGAAGCTCATGGGGTGAATCACTTGGTTGCCACCTCTTACCACCATCAAACGAATGGGCTAGTGGAGAGGTTTAATGGAACTTTAGGGGCCATGATACGTAAATTCATAAAAGAACACTCCAATGATTGGGACCTAGTGTTGCACAAGTTGCTTTTTGCAAACAGGGCTGTACCACATCCCAGTTTAGGGTTTTCACCATTTGAACTTGTGTATGGCCACGAGGTTAAGGGACCATTACAGTTGGTGAAGCAGCAATGGGAGGGGTTTACGCCTTCTCCAGGAACTAACATTCTAGACTTTGTAAGCAACCTACAAAGCATCCTCCGACACTCTTTAGAGCTTGCTAAAGAAAACCTAAAGGATGCTCAAAAAGAGAAAAAGGCCTGGTATGATAAACATACCAAAAAGCATTCTTTCAAGGTAGGAGACCAGGTTATGGTCTTGAAGGCGCAACAGGCCCATAAGATGGAAGCATTATGGAAAGGGCCATTCACAGCCCAAGAGCGCCTGGGAGCTGTTAACTATCTCATAGCATTTCCCACCTCCTTTCTAAAGCCTAAAGTGTACCATGTTAATTCTCTCGAGTTCTTTTATTCCAGAGACTTGAAGGTTTGTCAGTTTAAAGCCCAGGGAGAAGATGATGCTGAGTGGCCTGAAGGTGTCTGCTATGAAGGAAAAAGTGACGGTGGTGTGGAAGAGGTGACCCTCTCCACAACCTTGGAACGTCTGCAGCAGCAACAGATCAAGAAGCTGTGCACTAGCTTCGCCCCATTGTTCCTAGCCACCTCAGCATGGATTGAACAGGCATACCACTCCATTGACATAGGTAATGCTCACCCAATTAGAACCCCACCGTACCGGGTGTCTCCTCATGCCCAAGCTGCTATAGAACGGGAGATCCAAAACATGCTACAGATGGGTATAATCCGGTCCTCTACCAGTGCATGGGCATCTCCAGTGGTTCTGGTACCCAAACCAGATGGGGAAATACGCTTTTGCGTGGACTACCATAAGCTAAATGCTGTAACTCGTCCAGATAACTATCCAATGCCACGCACCGATGAGCTATTGGAGAAATTGGGATGTGCCCAGTTCATCTCTACAATAGACTTAACCAAGGGGTACTGGCAAGTACCGCTAGATGAACCTGCCAAAGAAAGTTCAGCCTTCATCTCCAATGCAGGGGTGTATGAATTTAATGTGCTTCCTTTCGGGCTGCGAAATGCACCTACCACCTTCCAAAGACCTGTAGATGGTCTCCTAGCAGGATTGGGAGAATCTGCAGTTGCCTACCTCGATGATGTGGCCATTTTTTCTGATTCATGGCTCGAACACCTAGGACACTTGGAAAAAGTCTTTGAGCGCATCAGGCAGGCAGGACTAACTGTTAAGGCTAAAAAGTGTCAAATAGGCCAAAACAGAGTGACTTACCTGGGACACCAAGTGGGTCAAGGAACCATAAACTCCCTACAGGCCAAGGTGGATGCTATCCAAAAGTGACCTGTCCCAAGGTCAAAGAAACAGGTCCAATCCTTCTTAGGCTTGGCCGGGTATTACAGGCGATTTGTACCACACTACAGCCAAATCACTGCCCCACTAACAGACCTGACCAAAAAGACCCAGCTGAATGCAGTTAAGTGGACTGATGAGTTTCAGAAGGCCTTTACCCAGCTTAAGGCGACACTCATGTCTGACCCTGTGCTAAGGGCCCCAGACTTTGACAAACCATTCCTAGTAACCACAGATGCATCTGATCGTGGTGTAGGAGCAGTTTTAATGCAGGAAGGACCAGATCAAAACTTCCATCCTGTTGTGTTTCTCTGCAGGAAACTGTCTGAGAGGCAAAGCCACTGGTCAATCAGTGAAAAAGAATGCTACGCCATTGTGTATGGCCTGGAAAAACTATGCCCATACGTTTGGGGATGGCAGTTCCAGCTACACACCAACCATGCTGCGCTAAAGTGGCTTCATACTGCCAAGGGAAACAACAAAAAACTTCTTCAATGGAGTTTAGCTCTCCAAGTTTTTGATTTTGAAATTCAACACATTGCAGGAGCTTCTAACAAAGTAGCTGATGCACTCTCTCGTGAAAGTTTCCAAGAATCAACTGGTTAGAAATTGTCCTTAAAATGTGAAAAGTCTTGTAGTTTACACAATTAGTAGCATATGTAAAGGTGCATGTGTTGTATTAATCTGTTTATTCTAAAGTTCTAGGAAGAAATCACCGGCAGTGTGGTTCCACAGTGTCTGAGATTTGGGGGACATGTCATAAACAGATAGTTAAGGGTTAATGTCTCTTTTACCTGTAAAGGGTTAAGAAGCTAAGTGAACCTGGCTGACACCTGACCAGAGAACCAATAGGGGGACAAGATACTTTCAAATATTTGTTTGTGCTGTTTGTTTTGTTCGTTGTTCGCTCTTGGGGCTAAGAGGAACCAGATGTGCACCCCAGGTTTCTACAATCTTTCTGAAACAGTCTGTCATGTACAAAATAGTAAGTACTAGCTAGAAAAGGCGGATTAGTCTTATGTTTGTTTTCTTAACTTGTGAATGTGTATTTTGCTGGAAGTATTTTTACCTCTGTTTGCTGTAACTTGAATCAGGCTGGGTGGGGGGAAGTCCCTCTAGTCTATATGAGATGAATACCCTGTAAACATTTTCCATCCTGATTTTACAGAGATAATTTTTACTTTTTCTTTCTTTAATTAAAAGCTTTCTTTTTAAGAACCTGATTGATTTTTTTTTCTGTTGAAGATCCAAGGGGATTGGGTCTGAACTCACCACAGATTGGTGGGGGGAAAGAAAGTGGGGGGAAGATTAATTCCTCTCTGTTTTAAGATCCAAGGAGTTTGGATCAGTGTAGTCTCTCAGGGTAGCCCAGGGAGAGGAAAGTCTGGGAGGGGGAAAGGAAGGAGGATGGTTTTTTTCTCCTTGTTTTAAGACCCAAGGGGTTTGGGTCATGGGTTCCCCAGGGAAGATTTTTGGGGAACAGAAAGTGTGCCAAAACACTATATTTTGGCTGGTGGCAGTCCTATCAGATCTAAGCTAGGAATTAAGCTTAGAAGGGTACATGCAGGTCCCCACTTTTTGGATGCTAAAGTTCAAAGTGGGAAAAATACCTTGACAGATGGATACCCAACTGGTTAAAAGACCACATGCAGAGAGTACTTATCAGTGGTCCTCTTTCCAATTGGGAGGACATATCTAGTGGGGTCCCAAAGAGATCAGTCCTTAGTCCAGTACTATTCAATATTTTCGTTAATGACTTGGATAATGGAGTGGACAGTATTTTTACAAAATTTGTGGGTGATTCCAAGCTGGGGGAAGTTGCAAGCACCTTGTAGGATAGGATTAGAATTCAAAATGACCTTGACAAATTGGAGAATTTGTCTGAAATCAACAAGATTAAATACAATAATGACAAGCGCAAAGTACTTCACTTAGGAAAGAAATATCATACGCACAAGTAGAAAATGGGGAATAACTGGCTAGCTGCTAGTATTGTGAAAAAGAATCTAAAGGTTACAATGGATCACAAACTGAACATGAGTCAACAATGTGATGCAGTTGTGAAAAAAGCTATTATCATTCTGGAGTATATTTGCAGGAGTGTTGTATATAAGACATGAGAGGTAATTGTTCCAATCTACTCAGCACTGGGGAAGCCTCAGCTGGAATACTGTGGCCAATTCTGGGCACCACACTTTAAGAAAGATGTGGACAAATTGGAGAGAATGCAGAGGAAAACAACAAATATGCTAAAAGGTTTAGAAAACCTGACCTATGAGGAAAGATTACAAAAACTGGTCATTTTAGTCATGTTGAGAAAAGAAGATTAAGAGGGGAGCCTGATAACTGCCTTCAACTGTGTTAAGGACTGTTTTAAAGAGCACAATGATCAATTGTTCACCGTGTTAGGACAAAAAGTAGTCAGCTTAATCTGAAACAAGGGAGATTTTGGTTAAATATTAAGAAAAACGTTCAAACTATAAGGGTAGTTAAGCTCTGGAACAGGCTTCCAAGGGAGGTTGTGGCATCCCCTTCTTTGGATTAAGAAGAGGTGGGACAAATACTTGCCAGGGATGGCGTAGGTCTACTTAACCGTGCCTGAGCATAGGTGCTGGACTTGATGACTAACCAAGGTCCCTGCCATCTCTACATTTCTATGATTCCATGATAACCAAACAAACCCAAACAATCAAAAAATTCACAGCCCAAAAGCATAGTCTGTATGTTAAAATGTCAAATGCCTTCCTGCCCCCATGCATAACAATTAAATTGGCTTTACATGTATGTGGTACTGAAACCATGACATATTTAGATACTAAGTGTGAGACTCTGAGCTGTGCCTCTTAGAGAACAGAACTCACAGCACAGGAGTGGAGGATAGGCTAGGGTGACTTTTAAACCACCATTGTGCCCTCCTGAATCTGGGTATTAAAGTGGTCTGTGTCTAACAGTTCCAGCAGCTTGTTTCCAGCTGCCAACAAGCAGCACTGCTGCCCCAAACCTGTAAAGTTCCATGTGCTGCAGCTCCACTCCCTCTTGCATGTGACACAAGTGTCCCACCACCAACGATGTTCCCTCTGCTGAAGTTTGCAAGGGGGCCCTACTCCAGGGGAATTTTCCCACAGTCAGATCAGGACTTTTAGGATCCTTTGACCTGGGCAAAGGGGCTGAAGCAAAGCTGAAACTCTCATCCCAAGTATTTACATGCTTCCACAATACATATTTCAAACATAGACTTCTCAGAGTACGGCAGGGGCAAAAAAGCTGGTAGGTGGAGTTGAGTCTTCTGGCTATCAATGGAGCATCTCCTTTCTTTCTACCTGCAACCTTTATCTGACCCTGTCTAGTTATGCTCCAGTCAGAATTTGAATTAGTCAGTGACAATAGGACCATAGCACATGACTCCAAGCAATCCATTGAAAAGGGGGATAGATTACTCCATCAACCTGACTGTGGTGTAACATGATGCCACTCTACAAAGCCAATGTGGAGAGAGGAAGGAAGTTCTTGTGGTTGAGACACAAGACTGGAAATCACATCAATGTTCCATTTCTAGTTCTGCTATAGACCTTAAATGGGACTTTACACTGGTCATAGAACCCTTTTTGCCTCAGTTTTCTCATCTGTAATGGAATTAAATATATTTTCTTCTTTGGAGTTAGTGCAGCAATATTTATTATTACATATGATTAACAGTGAAAAGCACCACAGAAAGGACTATGAACGAATGAACAACCAGACAGCAATGAGCATTAATTTGAAATTATGATTTTATTTCACCTGAGGCTTCTGTATCTTCAATCAGTTACTTTCTAATCTTCCTTTTCTATAGATGGCTCTTCCTTCTGTTTCCAGTTTCTGTAATATTTATCTCCATTTAACTTTAAGTTCATAGCATCTCATGTTTGCCCTCTGAATAAACCTATGTGTAGTTCCTGTAATTTCATTATTTTTATTGTTATTTATTCATGTATTTGTATTGTGGCAGCAACCCAAGCCCCATCCAAGATAATAACAAAGTAATAAATATATATCAGCAAACTCCACTAGCCAGCTACCCATCCATTATCTATTTTCAGTTTCATAAAGGCACCACAGCAGAAGTGAGTTTAATGGAAGGATTTAGGGTCTGATCTAGCGCCAGGGAAGTTTATGGTAGTTTTTCCATTGACATAAATGGGTGCTGTAATAGCTTCTTAAATATGGAGAGTAGAGTGATCTTCTCGTTGTCTTTTTTTTTTTCATTTATTTGTATACAGACACTTAAGTGTCTCCTGTTTCTATCATCTTACTTCTGCTCAGTGTTTTATTAGTATAAGGAGTCCTTGAGCAGCGCAAAATGACTTTTTGAAGAGGAGTTGGTATTGTTCCAAATCCTGGAACACTTGCTGTTTTAATAATCATTGCACTTTAAAAAGGGCTATGCCAGCAAGACATGACAATGATATTTGAATACTGTAGTTATTTCTAAAAAAGCTGAAATCACAGTTTCTATACATGTCCTGGTGTCTCACTAGTCCAAGTTTTGCTTTCTTGTGCTGAAAATAAAGTCTTCCCCTCACTAGTGTGATGGTGATCAAAATTATTTTACGCTGAAATTCTACTGTAGAACATAAAGTATTGCTTTGAATCTATAAATAGATGGGATTTCTTGCACAGAAGGAAAATACAATATTCTTATTTATCAAAATAAAACATCAGCTACAAAATCCTACTGTTAAACCTTTCTGATCAAGCATGTTTCAAAATGCACCAGTAAAATAATGAAGTATATTTGTCTCAGTTAATGAGCTTGCTCTGCCCGCTTTTGTGAGAAAATGCATTGTGTATAATGAAAAGGGAAAATACTGCCATTCACTGGAAAATAGGTTAGGCTTTATGCAATAAAATGAGCTGTATTATCTTAATTGAACAGTAGAGAGCATCAGTGAGGTAACTATGGCCAGGAGAATAATATAATAATTCTATATAGAAAAGCAGCAATTAAGAACACACAAACGTACAAAATGAAATAAAATAAACCATATTTGTTGCACTTAAGATAATCTTATTTTGTCTTAAACCTATATTATCCTTCTGCTTCATTCTCTCACATACTTATTGTAGCGGAGTGGTCACCCAGCTCTGGCCCTGAAGGAGTTAAAGCAACCCTGGAGAGGGCTGTGGCTGGAAAAAGCTAGGCTGACTGAGGGAAGCAGCCACAGTTGGGGCCATGCCCCAGCCAGGCCACAGCTGGCTCTATAAGAGGGCTGAGGGCCAGAAACAGACACACTCTCTCTCTAGCTTCCTGAGAGAGATGGACCTGGCTGCCTGGGAGCTGAGAAGGGTACCGGAGGTGGAGCAGTGCTGGGTAAGGGCAGAGGGAGCTGGGGCGCTCCAGCCAGGAAAAACCTCAGACTGCAGGCCTTGCCAAAAGACCCAAATAGGTATTGGGGCTGCAGAAGGGCAACCCAGGAATAGGCAGAGGCAGCTGGTCCAACTCCCCTTGCTGATGATGAGTGGTTGACAGACTGCAGTCTGCCCCAGTGAGTAGAGGCTAGATGGTGACTGGCAGTAGCCACTGAGGGAAGGTGGGGATAGAGGGTTGAGGGTTTCCCTGGGAAGGGAGACCCAGAGACAGAACCCTGTCTGGGGGCAGAACCCTGATATACAAGGGCACTGTGTCCAGGAGGGACTCTGAAGGCCAATGGCAAGCAAGGCATCAGCGGGCAGAGGGTGCTCCAGAGCTGAAAAACAGCTAGTTCCCTGGACAACCAGCAGGAGGCACCGTGTCAGTGACTCGTAGCCTTGCCACACTTATGTACACGCATGTGTACTAGAACATGATATTCTGATTGACAGGTCCTACAGGCATCAAAATTATATACTAGAGTGATGCCTTTATCAAACCCAGAGACCAAGCACACTCAAATTATGCGGAAGTTTAGATTCAGAGGCACTCTCTATTATACAGAGGTTCTGTAAACAAATACAGGGATTATAGGATCATAGGCTCTGATTCTGCAATCAGTTCCATATGGGTGGTTTTTTTTGAAGTCAAAGTGACAAGATGAGTAGAAAATCCATCCATGAGGATCCAGCTGCAGGTCTGGGATCTTATTTTGCAACTGCCAGGCTGAATGTGACATAACTTGTCTTGAAAATGGTTATATTCAAACAACAAAAATCATAGCTAAAATATAAAAACAATATTGCTTAGGAACTCATATAAGGAGAAAATTGTCTTTGTATACTCTAGGTATGAATACGGTAATGTAATTTTATGTTTCCTTTGTTTATCCCTTTAGATTGCTCAACTATTCTACATTATTTAAAAGAAAACAATAAATATTTGGACAGAATTAAAATCCACATTTGAATTCTATTCTTAAATTGTTTTTTGCAAATGAACTCATCTGACCTTGGAACCTCATGTTGGTTGTGTATTATGCTACTATGGCCCACACTTTCAAATACAGAGTATGTTAGCCAATTGTAAGGCCTTTGGGTTAGTTAGACTTTTGTCTATTCAAACAAAAAACAAGCATTTAGATCCTTTACGTCCCCTACCTCTTACAGATGGGTTCCAAATCTGGAATTTAGGAATATTTACCTGGCATCTAAGCAATAATCAGGGAATTGTAAACTTTCCAAGAATACTGTGTTCTTTCTAAGATGCATTTACCCAGAGAAAGTTCTGATCTGGATATTTGGGGCTGCTATCCTTCATTGAGAAGTTGTTGGCAGATAAAATATTTGTATCTGTATTTAAGGCCTTTCTTTCTCTTCTCCTATTTCTTTCCTTTTACTCTTAGTGCTTGATAGATTACTACAGAAATGAGAGAAGTTCATGTTTTCTTGAGTATCATTTAATCATTTCAAGTTCACTATTTTTTAGAAGTCTATTTTGTTCATATGGTAGATACTTTTTAAGTATCTACCACACTTTTTAAAAAAGTGTTTGATAAGGGTCAATTTACTTGATGTGCCACGAACACCCACACAGGTGGAGTTAAAATGCCTAGCAAAAGTTCATTACTATCGTGTCAAAGAGGTGACCTCATTTCCTCACGCCTCCTGGATTCCTTGGGTCAAAAGTAAAGGAGTGAAGGCTGAGTTACACACTTGTGTTTTGGGGAAGAGTGTAGACTCTACAGTGTGTAACTAAGCCTTAGAGGAGTTAAAAAAAGTAGTAATCTAAATCACAGCACAACCCAGTTACATTTAGTATGGTGAGGATCAAGTTGTGATGTGGTGCAGCTTGGATGCTTTAACAGGACAGTTTACACCACCATATATTATCTATTAAAAATCTGAGCATTTTTTTTTGTGGAGGGTGGGATTTTAGTATATACATGTAGAGCATCTGTATGTGCAGATGCAGTTTGATTTACTATGAGCCTCATTCCAGCTATCCAATACAAGACAGGATTCTTTGCTATTTCCTTATTGAATAGATAGACTATGGAAGCAACTCTAACATTGTGTGTGCCGTATGGGGAGAGAATTGTGCTGAATCCAAACAGCTTAGCCAATATATCTGAACTGGAAATGAAGTCTAGGTGTATACAAATGTCCTTATTTGTCATATCCCACTTGTGACTATTGTAATGACAAATGTTGCCCCTGTTTCATTTCCTGTTGGTTGAGTATATTAGAAGTGAGAGATATTAATATTGATAGCCTGAATGCAGCTCATCATTGCTTACGTCCTATCAATATTAAATACCTGAGCAATATACAATGCAACAGGGGCAACTGCTTGTGACTGTGGCAAGCCTTTCACTGAAGTGGAAGATGTTTCGCAAGCTGGCATGTTGACTGTGACATGTCACAATCTAGGTGGCATGCTTCAGTGAGGTGAAGGCAGTGTGACATGCCTTTCACTTTACCAAGAGGCATCCTACTGACAATAACTGCTGTGCTCCCCTGTCACGTTCAGTGAAAGTAATTTTAACATAGTAATATAAAATGGAAAGTAAATCTAAATTGCATTCATAACTCATATTAAATTCTAGTTGGATTACTTATTAAATGAAAAATTGCTCTTCAAAACTGTCAGAAGTGAAAAAGCCATATATCTACGGAGGAGTGAATTCCATTGATTGATTTATGGACCCCAAGACCCCTAAACAGTTCCACAAATCCGTTTGAAGTCCCTAATTACTGGATTTTACATTTGGATCTCTGAACTAGCAAAAATAAATGTTTAAAATTGCAAGTGGAAAGATAGCTCCCTAATGACTATGCATGTGCAGGGACTTGCGTGCTATGCTTATTCCAGCAAGTTGAAGAAATATATTGTTCTGATGAAATGTGCCCCTGATATGCCAGTTTCAGACATCAGTGTATGAATAACTGGTCAGATTTCTATAAAACGTTTCCAGTTATGTCAGGATTTCTACTCCAGATAAAACCATGGCTTGTTTCTCACAGTCTCCAAGCACATGTTTTATAAGCATGCAAATCTATCTTAATAGGCTTCTTAGAGGACAATAATATGCCAGCACAGTCACACTTTTGATCCCAGGCTTCTGCTAGTGTAGAAATCTATCATAAGTTTATTACTGCTGTTGTGCTAAAAGCGGTAAGAGATAGTATCCAATGAGAAAACAGGCAAGTAAGAACAGAACAGAAAGTGGGAGGAGTATGCTGCAACAGCTGAAGGCTTCAAGTTCAGAAAAATAGTGCTCCAAAATCAGTTGCAAAAGTTGGCCCAACTGTGTTTTATGTAGCAGAACAAAAAAGGTATGTTGTAATCAAACCTTTCTAACACCACAAACATGTCTCCTCTCTCTGAGTTTAGGACTCTTGAGAGCTCACACTATCCAACACATGCAAACACTTTTATTCAACTTTTGAAATCAGAAACGAGACTTCAGTATAGAACTGATCTTCCTGTCAGTGCAGCACTTCAGCATTTCAACACATTACACATGAATTGTTCCTCCTTTGGAAGGTTTCACTGTCGCCAGGTTTCACTGTCGCATTTCCAAAGTGACACGTGAAAAATTAGATAAATACTTTTGACTCAGAACAAAATGTTTTATCCCAGGATATTTTATATAGAGGACACAGGCAACCACGTAGCTGATACTGAGAATGTCTCCCTTTTAAGGATCCTATAAATATTCTGAATTGCATTAACAGGAGTGTCATATGTAAGACGTGGGAGATATCATGAATAATAAAGATATGGAACAAGACTTTTTAAAAGTGGAAGCTTAAAATCAGGCTGCTAACTCCATATTTAGGCACATAAGTAAAGGATCTAATTTTCAATAGTATCACCAACAGCTCCCATTAATGTCAGTGGGCCTGGTCATAAATCATAGAAATGTACAACTAGAAGGGAACTTGAGATGTCATCTAGTTTACTCGCCATGCTAAGGCAGGACCAAGTATACCTAGATAATCTCTGACAGGAGTTTATGTAACCTGTTCTTTAAAGTCTCCAAGGATGAGATTTGTACAACCTCCCTTTGAAGCCTATTTTAGCACTTAACTTATCTTCTAGTTGAAAGTTTTTCCTAATATCCAACCCAAATCTCCATTGCTGCAGATTAAGCCTATTACTTCTTGTTCTACCTTCAGTGGACATGGAGAATAATTGATCATTGTCATCTTTACAACAGTCCTAAACATATTTGAAGATTCTTTGCAGGTCCTAACCTTCAGTCTTCTTTTCTCAAGACGAAATATGCCCAGTTTTTCTACTCTTTCCTAATAGGGCAGGTTTTCTTAATTTATATAATTTTTTGTTGCTCTCTTCTGGACTCTCCAATTTGTCCACATCTGTCTTAAAGTGTGGCACGCAATATTGGACACAGTACTCCAGCTGATTCCTCACCAGCATCTACTATGCAGAACAGTTACTTTCTGTGTCTTGCGTAAGACGCTCCTGTTAATACAACCCAGAATGATATTAGCCGTTGCTTATATCCACTATAACACCCAAATCCTTTTCAGCAGTACTACCACCTAGCCAGTTATTCCCCATTTTGTATTTGTGCATTTGATTTTTCCTTCCTAACTGTGGTATTTTGCACTTGTCTTTATATTTCATCTTGTTGATTTCAGACCAATTCTCCAATTATTCAAGGTCCTTTTGAATTCTAATCCAGTCTTCCAAACTGTTTGCAACCCCTCCTTCTACAAATTTTATAAGAATCCTCTCCATTCCATTGTCCAGTCATTAATGGAAATATTGTATAGTACTGGACCCAGGACAGACCCATCTGGAATCCCTCTAGCTACATCCTCCCAATTTGAGAGCAAATCATTGAAAACTACTCTTTCAGTGATGTTTTTTTCAACCTCTTGTTGACTCACTTGATAGTAATTTCATCTGCACCACATTTTCCTGGTTTGCCTATGAGAGCACCATGTGGGACAGTTTTAAAAATTTTACTAAAATTGGGATACATCATGTGTTCTACTTCCCCCATCCACTAGGCCAGTAATGCCGTCAAAGAAGGATGTTAGGTTGGTTTGGCATGATTTGTTCTTGGTTTTCCTTATCACACTATTATCCTCTAGGTGCTTCCCAATTGATGGTTTAATTATTTGTTCATTATCTTTCCAAGTATCGAAGTTAGGCTGACTGGTCTATAATTCCCTGTGTCTTCTTTGTTTCCCTTTATAAAGATAGATATCATATTTGCTCTTATTCAGTCCTCCAGGACCTCATCTGTCCTCTATGAGTTCTCAAACATAATGGTTCCAAGGTTGCTTCAGCTGTTCCTTAAGTACTCTTGGGTGAACTTTGTCAGGCCCTGCTGACCTGAGTACCATAATATATCTAAATATTCTTAAACTTGTTCTTCTCGTATTCTGGCTTGTATTTCTTCCCCCTTGTTGTTAATATTAATTGTGTTAAGCATCTAGTCACTATTAACCTTTTTGGGGAAGATTGAAGCAAAATAGACGTTAAATACCTCAGCCTTCTTTATGTTGTCTGTTATTTGCTCTTCTTCACACTAAGTCAGGGGTCGGAAACCTTTCAGAAGTGGTGTGCCACATCTTCATTTATTCACTCTAATTTAAGGTTTTGTGTGCCAGTAATACATTTTAATGTTTTTTTACAAAGTCTCTTTCTATAAGTCTATAATATATAACTAAACCATTGTATGTAAAGTAAATAAGGTTTTTAAAATATTTAAGAAAATTCATTTAAAATTAAATTAAAATGCAGAGCCCTCCGGACCAGTGGCCAGGACCCAGGCAGTGTGAGTGCCACTGAAAATCAGCTCGCGTGCCACCTTCGGCACGTGTGCCATAGGTTGCCTACCTCTGCTCTAGTAGTGATTGACACTTTCCTTTGTCTTTTTCTTGCATTAATGTGTTAAGAGCATCTTCTTATTGCCTTTTATGTCCCTTGCTAGGTGTCACGCATTCTGTGCCTTAAGTGATTTTGTCCCTAGGTGCAATTCTTTTGTATTCATCCTTAGTAATTTGTCCATATTTCCAATTTTTATAGATTCTTTTTGATTTTCAAGTCATTAAAGAGCTTCTGATGCGACCATTTTTGCCTCTTATGAGTCTATGATAGTATGATGTAGTTTATGACGTACAGCAGTTGATTTGAATATTGGCAAGAAATTGTTAATATAGCAATGTCAATGCCATGTTTTCAAGGGTAAACAGTTAAAGGATGACTCCTGCCACTGGTGTTTTTTATAAAGACTATGGGCAAAATCTGGAAGTCCTTAGGTGGACAAGACTCTTATTTAAATCACTGGGAGTGTTCTTTGAGCAAAGACTGAATAACAACTGGGTAATGACTAAGATCAGTATAAATGCAAGAGAAATATTGTAGCGAATTATAGGAATCAGAGTGGACACACTCCTCCATAGGAGCACAATGGGGCAGCAGAGGTAAGGAGTCTCCAACTCCTTTCACCACTATGCATGGGCAAGTCACCACTCCTGGCATTATCCTGAGTAGGTCAAAAAGCTGACTCTTGAGATGGCTACTAGATCCCCCTCTGTACCAACCAGAGCAACATTTCAGTTCATAGTTGCTCCTAAAAGTGTCATTACAAAAGATTATATTTAACATTATTTAATTTGAATATTTTATTAATTAGTATTTACAAATAGCTGAATTTCTGTTAATTAAACTCTTATAGAAAGTGTGCCCATTTTTGCTAAACAGAACTGTCAGGCGCATATTTTACCTGCATTCTGCTCGAATACTAATTGACATTAGTGGGAGCTTTTCATGCAGAATGAGGATTGAATATGGAGTTTAAAACATGCTGAAAAATCAAAGAAGGGTGGGGGGGTTGGCCTCAGTGTTTTATCATCATGTATGAAACTAGAGGATGGAGCAGATTATACATAGCTGACTTTCAGCTGGGACATTTATTCTAAAAAGGATTTTGGTTCTGCCAAACAGTGTTTATGCTAATTTCTAAAATCTTCTCAGATTTATATATTATGAAATATCAATGGAATGGATAGTTAAATATCTCTATCATATAGTCTAAAAAAATTCCTTTTTCCTGTGATTGGGCTGAGTCTCTGCCCTGTCCTCAACAAAGCTCACAGTACATATTGTCTTCTGAGAATTTTCCTATATATCACATGACTTTTGTTGTTGAGGTTTGCTTCAGCTACAGAGCTGGCTGATCATCAGAATTTCCATCCAGCATAAATTCTGATAGTTTGACATTTGTTTTCAGCCTACATTGGGATGATAAGTCAGTGTACTGATTTTTTTTTTTTAAGAATGGAACGTTCTGAAAAACACTGATTGATATTTACAATAAAACAAAATATTTCAACAGTCCCAAAACAAAATGTTCCATTGTGGTTTGTTGAACCAACTTGAAGCCCTTTGTTTCATCTCAATTCAACAGAAATATGTGTCTGCCTGAGTTGCCATACTGCTTCAAGAGAATTCTGGTTCAGCTGAATCTTCCAAAGCAGAGCAAAGACTTGCAATGCATCATGTGAGATGTAGTCTTGCCAGTTGATGCCATAGATGAGAATGGGGGCATGAGTAAGGCTGCGAGTTTGTCACAGAAGTCATGGATTCTGTAACTTTCTGGGACTTCCGTGACTTCTGCAGTGTCTGGTGTGGCTGGCCCAGGGGATGCCTGAGCAGTCAAGCAGCCCCTGGGCTAGCCGTACCAGCCACTGCTGAGACAGTCTTGGGCCACCAAACCCTCCTCCTCCAGCAGAAGCAGGAGTTTGGGTGTGGAAAGGGGCTTAGGGCTGAATATTGGTGTACAGGAGGGGGGGTGAGGGCTCTGGGCAACATTTACTTCAGGGGGCTGCCCAGAAGCAGTGACATGTCCCTTCCTCAGCTCCTAGGTGGAGGAACAGCCACATGGCTCTGTGCGCTACCTCCACCCTCAGGTACTGCCTCCACAGCTCCCATTGTCCCATGATTAAAACGTAACCTTAGGCATCAGGTATCCAACTGCAGCATCCATTAGGCACTGTTGCAGCTCAGGAAGACGTAAATTAAGGTCCAGACCAAAATGCAATATTTCAGTTCTGTTCAAAAAATTGAAATATATCAACCCAGGTCAACCTAAACTAACTACTTTGTTTAGATTTTCTTGATGGATTTTTTTTTTAACTCTTAGCAACATAAAAATATTCCCATAGAAAATTCTGATTTTGTGGAAACTGCATTTTCTGCTGAAAAAAACATTTAAACAGAAAATTTGTAACCAACTCTAATTAGTTCATATTCTTTTTCATTCACAGAAATATGTTTCTGTTATTGTATCAGTTGCTTTGGTGGAAAGTCTCTTCCTTTCCAGACCAAGGTCTCATAATCTAAAAAGAGAGCTGGTGGGAAAATGAAAATTTCAAAGTTATTTTCTTTTCAAAGTGTTCAGAACTGTCCATTTTTCATTTTTAATCTTTTTGAGAATTTTAAAAATATTTTTTCAAAATATTTGTAAGAAATGTTATCAAAATAGTTATCAACATTTTTCTTTTTCAGTAAATTAAAAACTTCAGTGACCATTTCCATAATGTTTTAGTTAAAAGCATCAGAGGAAGGCACAGTTTTTAATGAAAAAACTAAGGTTTTCTTTATTTGTTTTTACTTTTGAAAAACTGTGTTTTTTGGGAAAAAAAGTAATTTTCTATAAGAAAACTTCTTGATGGAAATTTTTTCACAAGCTCTACTTGTGATGCATCTCAGTACAGAATTAAAATAAATGAGTATCCTGAGGCATATATTTAATCGAATCTAGTGAAAATTAAAAAAAAACAAAACAATTTTAGGGCATGATGATTATCACAGTGGAATCTGGAATCCTTAAATGTCACTTCTTCTGAATTCCTGTTGTCCAAAACAGGGTCATATCAGTAACCTTTCTTTAACTTCACATTTGTCTTTTGTTTGACATCTGTACATATAAACACACAGCTCACCTATCTATCTGTTCCACAGGAAGAATTCTGATTATATTTAATGGAAATTCTGTGCAGGGAGTGCCTCCCGGACTGAGTTCTTATGCAATGAAATCTTCAGCACATATCAGCCACTCTCTCCATTTAGCCAATGACTGCACCACACTTTTAAGCAGGAGGGGTTGTCTGACTAGCCAAATGAAGGTAACTGCTTTCTGGCTTGGTGGGGGAGAGATGAAAACTGCTGCAAATGGGTCAGCGTGGTCTCTGATTCATCCCCTGGGAATGAAGGATTTGAAAGGGGCAGCCCTATGCCTCAGCCCTCCCTTTTACATGGAACAGGCTGCAGTCGCACCCACCCACCCACCCTCCCCTTTATGTGGTAAAATATCAGGTTTGATCAAGACTTGCTGTGGGCATTATGCTAACATCCTCTTTGTTGAGTGGGGCTGGGAAGGAATTTTTCCCTTGCCACCATATTGGCTTGGGTGCAGTTGGGGGTTTTTTGCCTTCCCCACAGCTGGTCCAGGAAGGGCTGTGTTCATGCATGGCATGATGGGTGGTAGGCTATATGTCACAACTTATTATGCAAGTGAGGGGCAGATGTCCAGTGCAGGTATGCCATAGGAAAGATATACAGTGGGCTGGTCTATACTAGGGACGGGGATCGATCTAAGATACGCAACTTCAGCTACGTGAATCACGTAGCTGAAGTCTAAGTATCTTAGATCAAGTTACCTACCGTCCTCACGGCGCGAGATCGATGTCCGTGGCTTCCCCTGTTGACTCCGCTACCGCCATTCACACTGGTGGAGTTCCGGAGTCGACAGGAGCATGTTCGGGGATCGATATATCAGATCTAGATGAGACGCGATGTATCGATCCCCGAGAAATCGATTGCTACCCGCCGATACGGCCGGTAGTGAAGACATATCCAGTGACTGGATAAATGGCATGGAAAGAGACTTAAGAAGAGGTGTTCATTAAAGAAATGAATTTGGGGAGGGGGAGGGGGAGGGTGGGGACTCCTGTGTTTGTTATAGCAGGGAGCCAACCCCCATTATTATAGCCCATCTTAACCCTCCTTTGAGGAGATGGGGGATGGTAAGGTCCCAGTAATGGATTTGCTGGAGGGACCTAGATAGAAAAAGAGGGGGATCTGGTGGAAGCCTCCCCCTCTCCCCGTAATTATGGAATAAAAAAGGGTTTACCTGCACTGTACACTTTTATCTGCTGGGTAGTCCCATCTAATAATAAAGTTGTGGCCTGATTAAACCCATGCAAAATGTCTCCTGTTCTTCTTTTGATATAGCCAGACTAATCAATTATCTAAAATCATTGCATGTCCCTCACTGAATTCAGATAAGCAAGGTTCCACTATTCATATAATAGATTCAGGAGACAGTAGAGCATATGTTTCCAAATATAAAAAAGCATACACTATAGAAGAAGTAGCTTGGATTTCATCTATGTGCAGAGGGCCAACACCATACCTATATACCTCTTAAATCTCACTTAAACTCTAATAGGGATTACATGATACATTGATTTTAGGCTAACCTCTGCCCAGGGGAGAATTACACCCTTGTGTTGTAAAGCTCCAAAACTTTCATAGAAAACAGTGAGATGAAAAAACTTGTGGTTACTGGCATATCTAGCTTCCTCTTTTAGCTCAGAATTTGCATATCCTATAGTACCACAACAAGTAACTTCTTACATTTGAAATATACATTATTTATTTCTGAGTATGCAACTATATATCAGCTTCAGTGACTGTCCTAAAGAACAGACTCTGTGGAACATCAAATATTTATCTACATATGTATGTGTGGTTTAGAAGGTTTGCTTTCAGAGTTGATCATGCTTTTTCACTGCATCATGCCTAATAAAGAAGAAAAACATTAAATAAGTTCAAGTAAATAAATTATTATATCTGCTGGATGCAATTCGAATTTACATGTATGTTCAAGGACCCTGTTCAAGCATCTTTAACTAACTGGTTGATTAATTAATTATCTGTTCTTGAGACTCAATACCGTATGTCAAGTGAAAAGTTGTAATTTGTACCAGTTTGTTTCGTCTTTTTAGTTCTTACTAGATGGGAGGTTTTTTTCACAAAAACCAATGGATTTTTTTGCCAGATCCCATAAAGATTTACATTTGTATTGTGTAAATTAGACCAAATTGAATTTACTGATTCTTAAAGGCTTCTTCCCAGTTCTTTGATATGTCAACTAATATATTTTTTTTTATTATTAATATTTGAATAATCTAGAGAAATACCAGGCAATGGATGTAATAGGGTATATTTTCTTGTAAATAAAAAAAACTTGAACTTGATAAATTAGCTTGTGTCTAATGAACTTCAAACAAGTGTGATTTTAAAAAATAGTTTTGCAAGTGTTATTGTCAATGAGATTTGACATTCATCATGTCACAACTTGTACTTGTGGGGTGTGTGTATTTAAATAACCAGATTATGGAATATTGCTTTGAATGAGGATTTTACTGGTTGCCACAGTTGGTTCAGGACCCTCAACAACAAACAGTCATGAAGGGCTAGGTTGCCTTAATGTAGTAACAGGTACTCCAATACAAGGAAATATCTCGTTTTAGAAGAGAGCGAAGATTTTTTAATACAGTTTTATCCCCTGATTTTAGATATGCTGCATGATAACACCTAATTATTATGATGTGGATGTGAAATATCTTAGATATGTAGCTTTTAACATAACTGTCAAAATCCAGTCGTATTCTGACCTTTACATGGCTTCCTCTTAATTTCTGGATACAAATGATGTTGTGGATTTTAATCTATTACTGCATACAGCTTTATATGATTTGGGACAAGTTTAGTTTTGAATGCATCCTTCTTTTTAAAAGTTGAGGTTGAGGAAGTACTTAAAGTGATCAGAAAAAGAGGGAAAGAGGGTCTGTTATAACCCCAGCCAAGTAAAATTTTCATGCACTAGATACAGACAATTCACCATTTTTTTATACATATATCACATAATTGCATGCAATCTTAGCTCATTAAGCTGTTTATATATATTTATTGTTGTGTTTAAATGAGCCAACATGTCTCATACAAATTATTGAAACAAAATACATCCTGTGAGTTTGAGGGATAGGACATCTGGCGGGTTCAGTGAGTGTTAGTGTGGTTGGGTCTCTCTGGAGATAGGGGGTTGAAGACAAAGTTAGAACCATTGGAGTTGGAGTCTCTGAGGATGGGGGCCGGTGGTTCAGTGAGATTTGGTGATTTCAGAACCTTCTTCTGGGATTTGAAGGCTGAGGGCTGCAGAGATTCAATGGGGTTGGGGGTCTCTCTGGGATTTTGGGGTCTCTGGAAATAGAGGACTGGGGTGCAGTGAAACTGTTTGATTGAGGGTATAGGAAGTGAGATTCAGTGGAGTTGGGGTTTCTCTGGGATTTAGGGTCTCTGGTGATTTGGGGTCTCTCTGGGGATATGAGGCTAGGGGTGCAGTCATGTTCATTGAGATTTGGGGTCTATCTGGAAAAGGGTGTAAAGGGTGAAAAGGGTTGGGGGTCTCCCTTGGGAGTTAGGGATGAAATTACAATAGATTGGGGGTGCCTCTTGGGGGATTAAGAGGGAAGTGACAATTGGATGAAGGTATTTCTTGAAGTTGGGGTGAAGTGATGGTTGAGGGGCTGTGGTTCTCTTGGGAGGGGTGCAAAGAGACCTTGGGGACCATTTCAGGGGTGCAGCCTCTGCTGTCCCATCACCTTTCCTCCTCACTTGTACCCTGGCCCTGAGCGTGTCACTAGAAAGTGCAGGGTGGCTGGTTCCATGCCCCCTGTGGCTTCTTTTGGCCACTCCCAGGCTTCTAGACTGCACATGGCCAGGTCCCTCCAGAGCTGCTACATCAGCTGCTCCCCAAGCTCCACTTTGCTCCCGCCCTCCCCCAGATGGGCTGACAGGCCAATGCATGCCTGGTGGTGCCCATCCATAGGGGAGTGGAGTGGTGCCTTGGGAGCTGTATGTGGTAGCAGCACTGGTAGAAGCTCTATGCCCCTTAGCAATTCCCCTTGAGCTTAAAAAAATTCCCATGTCTGTAACCCCCCCCTTACACATACATACATACACACTTTAAACACTGAATCAAGATGGTTGAGATAGAGGGCTTTCAAAGGCAGACAACAGTTATCAAGGGCATAAAAAAATCTCTTATGGCGACAAATTGAAAAGTTTGGCCTTGTTTCCCTTAGAATGGAGAAAAATACAGGAGGACATGATAAAAGTATAGAAAATAATGAACGGTATAAAGAAGATAGATCAGGAGTGTCACAATGTTCAGGGTAACTGCACCTTTAACTCCTGTTCCGTGGTGTTCTCTGTGCTCAGGTCTCTAGCATTCACCTCTCTCTGGACAGGGACCCAAGTCCCTCTCCTTTCTGACCAGGGGTGTTTTAGGTTGGAGTCCACTTGCACTTCACTGTGATTATTCTAAGGAGATCTGACAAACGGCCAGCCCTTGCTCTTTAGTTTCTCTCCAAGGACAATGTCAATGATAGAACAGTGACCCAAACTGTTCTTTCAAAGCACAGCACATTTATTTAAAGACAAAAGCCTACAGAGAAAACATATAAAACAATAAAAGATCTAGACACATACTAAACATATGAGAAGTGACCCGTCAGCCCTATAAGGACCTGGAAGATTAAAGCCCTTCCAACAGCTAAACAGGGTTGGGTCCTCCCTTGGACTAAAGATCGGTTCATTTGTTGCAACTGTCTCAGTTCAGACTTGCCCTTTGTATTCCTAGTCCTTTCTTTATGTCTTGCTTCTGCTCTGGGACTGTCTTGAACCAGGATGTGCAAGCCGTTCTAAGGGTAGTACTTCTCTGGAGCTGTTACAGTCTTGGGCATTTGGCCTCATCATTCCCCATTATTTTTAGTTCCCGGAGGTGCTGTGGTAACCTTCCTCTCATGGAATAGAATACAATTCCCTTTTACATGCGGTTGCAATATCTATCAACAGGAGCTTCTGTTCTTCCTCTCTCATAACACAAGAACAAGGGGACATTCAATGAAACTAAAATATGGCAATTTAAAAACTGGTAAAAGGAAATACATTCCCACACTACATGTAATTAGAATATGGACCATTAAGCCAAGAATTTAGTAAGTTTCAAAAAAGGACTGGAAATTTATATGGATAAAAGTATTCAGAACTGTAATAATTAGCTCACAAACATTTGGTCAGGGATAGTAAATTAGGGTTTCAGGTTTTAAAACAATGTCTATAAGGGATTAGAAGCGGGGGTGCTGGAACAATTTGTATAGTGGGGGTGCTGAGAGCGATTGAACCAAACTGTAAACCCTGTATATGACGGAAACCACTTCAAGCCAGGGGGTGTGACAGCACCTCCAGCACCACTAGTCCCAGCACCTATGATCAGGAGCAATATGGGAAGCAGATCTGTTTACAGAAGGCAGATTGGTTTACTACAGGATTCTTGCACCTTCCTCTGAAACACTTAGTGCTGGCTGCAGTCAGAGACAGGAAAATGGATTAGGTGGACCTCAGGTGTTTTCCTGTATGGCAGTTTCTATGTTCCTATCAGATGAGGAACTGAAGCCAGCAGTCCCTGGATTTAAATGTAGCACTGCATTGCCACTGAGACACCCTCAGCTCTGAAATTTGCTTTTCTGATTGTCTGAAACAGCTATGTTTGTTGATCATCTTTCTTAGCGTTTTACAGGGAGAAGAGTTGGGTGGGTTGGTGGCTAATTACATCCACTCAGAGGTTTGGTATTAGGCACATATTATAAATATTAAAATAAATGCTGCCTGCAGAAAAAGATGAAACTAATGCACTTCCCAGATGAATTACACTTAAATTACCATGCATTTTTATTTGTTCCAAATAAAAACAAACTCAAAGAAGTGACAAATTTATTAGCAATTTCACAATTGCATTATTATCCATTGTTAGTACAAAATTGTTTGAAGCGTAGGGGGAAGAAAACTTGATTTATCATTAGCCATTTTCTCAGTATTAAAAATGAAATGGAGAAGGCCAGGTAATTTTTTAGTAGTGCCATGTAATAATGCAACTGGAAAACTGACTACTTACAGGAAAGATAATTTTTTTTAAATTAAGTCATTAAAATATAATAATAGTTTGTGAGAGCACATTCTATTCTGACAGCAATCCTAGGTGAACGGTATTCAGGATGAAGGGCATCATTATAAGCAGCGATTATTGTGGGTATAGCTCTAATATTTCACTTTTCCTTTTAAAGGGTAAGGGCTTCCCTATGCCTTGCCCTTACTCTGTTATTTGCAGATCCTTTCAGGCAGTTGTGCTGAGGGTGCTACCATACCTTCTGGCTTGTAGTAATGATAACAAACACCAAATACATGATTTCCATGGTTTCCATCATCAGCACCCCTGCTATAAAAATTGTTTCAGCACCGCTGCTTTCAGGGAGCATTATAATCCAGATTTCCAAAAGTCTTCAGATTGTTGGGTAAATCCAAACTGAACACAGTATGAACAGTGACCCTATGTCCAGGAGACCTCTATATGGTTGCATATTAATTGAAATAACATCCAAAGGAAGTATTAGAATCATAGGATGAGATTTCCTACCCTGCTCTGACCTCTTTACATTACAAAAAATGGCTGCAATGAGAAAAAAGGGGCCTAAAACCCCTGTTCCAGCTGTGAGAGGAGTCCCCCAGAGAAGGAATTGCAGAAGACAACTCTTAGACTATCTTCTGAGGACACTTTCACGAACCTTGACAAGAGGATGGGATAGAAGAGTCTTGTTAGGGTGGGGCCATAGCATTGTGGAGATTGTGAACGGCAATGTGGCCCATAGGATAGGAGGCTCCCATAACTCAGACAGGCCCCTGGGCTGTTACACAAGGGGCTTCAGAGCTGGCCAGGCTCAAGAGGGCACAAAGAAGCCTCCTTAGCCCCCCTTGCTACTGGATTGTGAGTTGTGTGGTGTAGCATAGGATCTCACCCATAATATTTGGGGATGGAAAAGAGCCATTATGTCATCCAGCACACCATCCTGCCAATGCAGTATTATTCCCTTACAGTAAATATTTTAATATTACCTCAGCGTATTTGTAAAAGTCCAGTAGGATGACATATCCACCACTGCCTGGGGATGACAATTCCATAATCTACTAGATCTTACTGTCAATACATTTCCCACTTATATGCAGCTCACACTCTCCTTTTCTTAATTGAATCCAATTATTAGTTATACTTCTCTGCTCCATACTTAATCATTCCTCTCCATCCTTGGTGTTAACACTCTACTCCTATATGCAGACTCTTGTCTTGTTCCCTTGTATATATTGCTTAGGCAGGTTACATGCATTTAGTTCTTTTCATCTTTGTTCTTAAATCAATTACTTTAGGTCTCTGATCACTTTTGTTGATCTTCTCGGAACTCCCCACTAATCTGTCAGTAATTTTCCGATCATATAGTGCTGAGAATATAACTTAATATTACAGATTTACTGGATGGCAGTTGCTACAACTGCTTGTTTTTTTCCACTTTTTGGGGGTCAGGGCAAGGTGATGCTGGTTATGGATAAGGTTCTTTGGTTTGAGTTGTTTATTATAGTGAAAATACTATGATTCAGATTTTCAACTAGTGTAATTTCGCATCGATTCATTGATGTTGATTTTATGCTTGCTGACTTTCTGGCTCATAACATCCAGTTCTCTTGTTCCTCTCCCTTTCACCAGAAATTTTACAAAATAATTGACAATGAATTAATGTATTAATGAATTCTCACACTACTTCCCACCATATCATTCAGACCTGCTGGTTGATGCATTATCATTTTTCCATGTGTTTTCATATGATTTTTTTATTAACAACAAGTGTCAAGATGTTCACTTCTTACAATTGCCCATCATTCTGTTCCATATTCTTCTCATTAAAGACAGATTGTAAAAGCAGTTCAATGGGTTAACCGTTCCTGGGACATTTGTTTTATATTTCTCTCCTTTATTAATCCTTTCTCGCTGATATTTCTTATTTTTCTATATTTGCAAAACTCCTTCTGATTCCTCTTATTCCATTTAGTTTTTATTATTTCATGCTACTCTTCTGCTGCCTTAATCTTTATCCTAGTAGTCATTAAGTGATTCTGTGTATTATTATTTGGTTCCCCTCCCTTGTTCATTTCCAGTACAAGTCACTTTTTATTATGAGTTTCTTGAGCAATCTCTGTGGAAAACCTATTGCCTGCTGCCTGCTTTTTTTAATCTCTTGAGGAATTTTAGTCTGTTGTATTTTAATTATTGTCTTTTTTTTATGATGCACTATGTTTTCATGCTCATGGATTGTAAATATATAATTCCAGCATGCATTATTCACTCCTTTTTATTAATACTTCCACATTTGCTTCTTTCAAAGCTCATGTGCTTATATATCTTTGTATTATTGCTAACTATGTTGTATTCAGGTAGTTCATAGTCACTAATATATCAAATTTCCGTACTGAACCTTCCTTTGTAATCTGTTTTTTCCTCTATTGGAAAGAAGTAGTTGCTGGATGACTGCTCTAGCTGGAGCTCAAGAAATGTCTAATATTTATGATCATTTGTATATTTCTGATGCCATAATATTTTGTGTGTATAGACATATTACCAAAGTGCTTTGTTATGCTCACAGAAAACAAACAGAAACATTTGATAAAACCAAAAAATGCTCTTGCTGGAAGGAACATTCCTTAGAATTCAAAATGGTAACATACAAGCACTCCAAAACAGAAGGAGACAAAGCAGGCTGCTTTCTAAAACAGAGAGGCACAACTCAACCTTACTCAAGGCTGTCTGACTGATTGCGGCTAGGCCCAGCTTGTATGCTTCCCTACAGAGCACTTAGTGTGGAAACTGGACAAGTTCTTAAAGTGATAGTTGAAAGTATGAAAGAGGGCCAATTTATGAATTTGCCACAGTGGAATTTTCATTTTTTTTTAGATTTTTTTTTAAATTCAGATTTTTAAATCTGAAATAAAACAAACTAGTTTTAACATTTGAATAAGTGTTAGTAGTGTAACTTTTTTGAATCCTGGGAGCATTAGCTTACTAGTTTTAACATTGGGTTTTTATCATGTCAGCTTTTAACTTGAATGGTATTTTTCCCATAGGGACACTTTCTTATTCTTAACCAACCAACAATTTTTTAATTCACCCAGCACCACTTTAGTATACAATCTAAAGCTCACCACTCAAGTGTAGACACAACCAATGTTCTGGGTATGAACAACCACAGTAATCTTGTAAGCAATTCTCACAGACTAAAGTTGAGGTTCATCAGTTCTATCAAGGAGCAAAGGAACAATGCAAATTATCAAGACTTATTACATTGACTTTTGATCATAAATTCTTAATTTCTGACATATGTATGACATCTCAAAGGATGTGCTTGTCTTTAAGGCACTGAGTATGGTTACTACCCTTTGATTGGATTGGTTCAAAAAAGAAAAGTTTAGCATATTAAAAGCAATTGCTTCAAGCTGTTTTCAGTCCATTTTAGGCTACTCTGCTTGGACTTATCATGGAGTTAAGTTATAAAATAGGTTATTTAAATGCCAAGTGGATGCTCAGATTTTTAGTTCTTAGGTTCTCTGCTGCTTCCACTGGTATTCAGTACAGAACACTGGTATATAACAAATTTATGTGATCCTTTTCTCATCAGAGGCTTTTTAAGTTTGATTCATTTCAAAGACTGTTTCATTAATAGCACCCACTCTTAATTGGGATCCCCGCTTTTAAGCAATTTCTCTTAATATTTCGGTTATGCTCTGTTTTATATCTTCCAACATGCCTTTGTCATTGTGCCAGATAATTTCTATTACTTTTAGAGTCAACAACTATTTACAATGAAAACCAACAAAATCCCTTATAGTCTTCTAATTTTGAAGGACATACTCCAGATAGTCTTTGATCATACATAAGCATTTCACATTATTTATAGAATGATGTAGGTCTGACTCACGAGGCAAGCAAATATGCAGCTATTAATTTGGGGTGAAAGACAGATTATCCGTGATATATTTGATTTACAACAAAAACAATGTATAGTTTATAATTTGCGGTGAAAACATGTCTTGGATTTCTTGGGGTAACTGTTTACTCAATTTGATTTTCCATCTTACAGCCAATCTTATCTAATTTGCTTAATTTGAAGCTTCCCCACCCATCTTTTAAACCACTCAATGTGCAATGAGCCACTTTGCATAGGAACGCAATATGTCACTCTTGGTAACTTAGATTTCTTTTTAGATAAGTTGGGAGGGAGAAAGAGGTTTTATCCCTATGGAAATTATTAAAGATTCTTGCCTAGGTGATTAACAGTACTCTCGTTTAACCATTTTAGTTTCTATTCTTGGGGAGAGGAACTCCCAACTTTGGCTGATCTGTGGGTCTCACCTGATATGAATCAATGTTATTAAAGAAAGTGTCTCACGTGATATGAACCAATGTTATTTTCTTTATTTCTTAGGTGGATCCTATTTTAGGATAAACAGAGGTCGATGGCTTTTCTAATTTTTTAGGGCCAGAAGGAATCAGTAGTTATTAATCATCCAAGGCATATCTGTGCTATATATCCCTTACATAGCTTGAAATTCCAACACCGTTCTCAATATACCATACACTCAAAGGGCCAAATCAGCACAAGGGAATTATTGTGTTAAGTGCTGTACCAACACACATGAAGACACATCCCTGCCCGTAAATGGTCACAATTTACTTTTACAAATTGTAAACATGGTATAGACAGTGATTTATATAAATATGATAAATAAATACATATTTTTCTCCCTTACAGAGTTACAGAGTAGTTCTTGTGGCAATCCAGGAGTTCCACCAAAGGGTATCCTGTCTGGTACGAAATTTGATGTTGGTGATAAAATCCGCTACAGCTGTGTAACTGGATACATTTTGGATGGCCACCCCCAGCTTACCTGCATAGCTAACTCAGTGAACACAGCATCGTGGGATTTCCCAGTTCCTATCTGCAGAGGTAAGAAATACTATGATAATCTTTCTTTAAGTATTTAATATACATTTATGAGTTGAAGCAACTTTTTTTCTCTAAAATAAATTTAATCATTTATTTGTTATCAGCTTTACTGTATGTACCTCCTAATTGTTCTGCCAATTCTGTTTTTAAAACTTAGTTCTCCCCCCTTTTACAATAGATGAAAATGATAGAATTCTGAACTAAATGCTTAGTGTTAGATTATGAATATGACTGATGTGGCCACACAGAGAAATAACCAAAAGAATTTAGGAGTGGGGTGGGGCTCTGAACATTGCTATTCCCCTCTGTTGGTATAAGATGGGAAGTCGGACAGCACTGCTGACCCTGAGGAGGAAGTAAACCACACCCTACAAAAGGATTCAGTAACTTACTTTCCTCTTGAAGTAAGGGAAAGATGTATTTATGCACGGTGAATGCTGAACATTACATAGGTGGTTAGTCATAAAGTCTCAATCTAGTTTCTGTTATACAAATTCCACTTCATATTTGGAAAACTGTCACCAATTGCAAAGTATAATTAGGAGAATAATTTTCCAAAATATTTCTATATTGGAATAAATTATGTCATAACTACAACAAATAATGTACCATCATATGACAGGACCGCACATTTCCAGAAGAAACTATTGATCTTTTTCATTTATTTATTTGTATTGGTACATTATACTTATACTGACTGAGAATCATCATTTCTTCAGAACTGCTTCATGGAGCATTTGGTCAAAGTCTTTTGAAGATATCTGCACTTCAAGGGTCCAATGCTGCACCTAATAAAGTTAATGGGAGTCTTAAATTGCTCCCACTGAAGTTAATGGTATCACAGAAGTTATCAATTAGCTACATTTACTAAATGAAGTTCAAAGGCAGAAAATGAAAACAAAAATATTTAATTTCTGTCAGTTTGCATGTCTATTAATTTTACTTTTACAAATGGATCCACTGCTGACAGAAGTAAAGCAAGCATGATTTGACCTTTGTTCTTAGCTATTTTGTTTTAATATGAGAAATACCTTATGTAGATTTCAATCTCAGGGACATATGATGAAGGTCTCATACTACCACCAGTTAACATAATTGGAGCTCCTAAAAATACAGATAACTTCCTAGCACAAAGTGTATTGCATCTATCTCAGGGTAATACTATATTAGACCTCATTATGGTAGATAAAGATAAATTGATCACAGGCCTAAGAATATATGGCTTCCCAGATGCAGGGAATTATGACTTAATTTAATTTATGTGCAAACAGAATATAAAGGCAGTCAGTAATTTGTTGCTTTAAAGAGGCCCATTCCTAAAGCTGTAAACAATCCAGAGAAAAATTGAGTAGGAAGAAAAAAGCCAAAATCATGCCAAAATTTCACAGGGTAAACGGGATGACCCAAGTAAACTATAAACTGGTTAGTTTAACACCAGTCCCAGACTAATCATGGAACAGCTGACATGGGACACAATCCTTAAAGAACAAATAGTAATAATTGATATAATTTTGAATGGTTTTATGGAAAATAGGTGTTGTGAGACAAATTTGATATTGTTCTATGATGAGATCACAACTTAATTTGATAAAGGTAACTTTTTGTTGACATAATATACTCAGACTTCTTTAAGGCATTTGATTCAGTCTGACATTCTGATAAATAAATTGACACTATATAAAACGATGGAGCTGATATTAAATGGATTAAAAACTGGTATCTGATACGTCACAAAAAGTATCTGTGAATGGGAATTGTCATCCAGTTGAGTGTTTCTAGTGAGGTCCTGATCTTGGCCCAAAGCTATTAAATATCTTTGTCAGCGATCTAGATAACAAAGAAACAAAGAAACAAAAAACATAGTGGTAAAATTTGCACATGACATAAAACCTGATGGAGTGATAAATAGTGATGAGGAGAGGTCACTTTTACGGGCCAACATGGATCACTTAGGAAGGTGGTCTCATTTGTAGATCTGATTAGAACACTTTTGCTGAATCTGAAATGTTTCATGGAAACATATCAATTTCCACAAAACTTTCATCAGGAAGGTTTTTAAGACAGTGAAATAATCTGTACCTAGATGGTTGGCATGCTGACCTGGGATGTGAAGATCCACATTCAAGCCCCTGGTTTATCTGATTTGGAATGATCTGTGATGAAAAATTCCTCTGAGTCAGGCAAAGCAGGGACTTGAACCTGGAGTTTTGACATCTCAGGCCAATAACCAAACTAGCAGACCCTACACATGCTGTCATAAACAGATAGTTAAGGGTTAATGTCTGTAAAAGGTTAAGAAACTCAGTGAACCTGTCTGACACCTGACCAGAGGACCAATGGGGGGACAAGATACTTTCAAATCTTGGTGGAGGGAAGTCTTTGTTTGTGCTGTTTGTTTTGTTCTTTGGTCGCTCTTGGGGCTAAGAGGGGCCAGATGTGCAACCAGGTCTTTCTCCAATCTTTCTGAAACAGTCTCTCATGTTCAAAATAGTAAGTACTAGCTAGAAAAGGCAGATTAGTCTTATGTTTGTTTTCTTGACTTGTGAATGTGTATTTTGCTGTAAGGAGTTTTACCTCCGTTTGCTGTAACTTTTAATCTCAGGCTAAGGGAGAGGAAGTCCCTCTAGCCTATATGAGCTGAATACCCTGTAAACATTTTCCATCTTTATTTTATAGAGATAATTAAAGAAAGAAAAAGTAAAAACTAAAACCTTTCTTATGTAAGAACCTGATTGATTTTTTTCCCCTTGTTTAAGACCCAAGGGGATTGGGTCTGAACTCACCAGGGATTGGTGGGGGGAAAGGAAGTGGGGGAAGGTTAATTCCTCTCTGTTTTAAGATCCAAGGAGTTTGGATCAGTGTAGTCTCTCAGGGTAGCCCAAGGAGGGGAAAAGGAGGGGGAATGGTTTATTTCTCTTTGTTTTAAGACCCAAGGGGTGTTTGGGTCTTGATTCCCCAGGGAAGATTTTGAGGGAACAGGAAGTGTGCCAAAACACTATATTTTTGACTGGTGGCAGCGCTATCAGATCTAAGCTAGGAATTAAGCTTAGAGGGCACATGCAGGTCCCCACTTCTAGGATGCTAAACTTCAAACTGCGGGAAAAATACCTTGACACATGCCTTACTAAAATTCTGTTTTAATTTAAATGTTCAAAATGCTTTTTTTGTTCAACAAATTTAGAAACTTCAAAAGTTGCTGCAAAATGCAGTTGTCATCCTCTAGGCAGCTATACTTATTTGAACAAAATGTGTTTTAACAAATGCCAGGACAAATGTCTAGAAAAAAATAATGTAGATCACACTAACACAATTGGGGCTCTATCCTGGAATATTGTGACTCTAAAAACAGTTTAGGGGTTATAGCAGATAATCAGTTGAACATGAGATCCCCCTGCAACACTGTCACTAAAACCACAAATATAGTCCTCAAATGTGTAAGCAGGAGAATATCAAGTTGGAAGAAGGTGATGGTAGTACCGCTATGTATGTCATTGGTGAGAGTACTGGAATTCTGTGTCGAATTCTGCTGTCCTAACTTAAAAAAAATATACTCAGGCTAGAAAAAGTGCACACATTTTTAATAGTGAAGATAATTAACTACTGAAACAACTTAACATGGGGTATGATGGATTCTCTGTCACTGTAAGTCTTTAAATCAAGACTGTATGTCTCTCTGAAAGATGTCCTATAGCTCAAATAGAAGTCATGGGCTTAATGCAGAGATTATTGGGTGAGGTTCTTTGGCCTGGATTGTGCAGGAGGTCAGATGAGGTGATCACAATGGTTCCTTCTTGTCTTAAAATATATGAATCTATGTTCCATATGACAAATACCTAGGCTTATATTTGATATAGTATACTTTGGTACTTCTGTTTTAACAGGTTCCTCACCACTTTGTAAAATGCTTTAATTATCCAATATATAACTTTGCACGAGTTTGCTAAGAGTGATTACTCTCTAATGAGCTTTCCATTGCTGCCCTCAATTTCTGGTGGAGACTTTCCTTGATTAAATCCTCATCCTTAGGGAGTTTCATTGATAAGTGTCTTATCACTCCCTACCAAAGGCCTTTACATTAAGAAGGAATATTATGTAATGAATGTGTATGTGTGTGTGTGTGTGTATGTATTGTGGCAAATTGCCAGCATTATTATGATGGGTCTTGCGCTCTCTCTTCTTTGGGGGAGTTCAGGGCACCATTTCTTGCCCCCAAATTGGAATAATAATTGCCCCACTAGTGTCCTAGAGGAGGAGAGTGGAGAAGGAGGGACCTGGGCCAGTCCTCTACTCCAGCTCCCAGCCCAAGCGCCCTGAGGATAGTGGTAAACCACTTGAACTGACAGTTCCTTCCCCTGAGCTACTTCCCTCTCCTGCCCTTCAGCTTGTGGGGGGACTTCCTGCCCTCCCTCTACACAAGCCAGATGCCCCTTACCTAGGGTCTAGGACTCCTTAGCCCACCGCAGCACTTATCCAAACTGTCCTCTGCTCCAACACCAATCCTTTCTGCTCCAGCTCCCAAACTGTCTAACTGAAGCAGGGGTTTTTATCATGTGACTGACTGCAGGTGTTCTAATTGGCTTCAGGTGCTCTAATTGGCATCAGGTGCTCTAGTTAATCTATAGCAAACTTTCTTCCCTTTACAGGGAATAAAGCTCCCTTCTAATGCTCTCCTGCTGCCCTCTGGCCAGGCTGTATCATAGTATGTGTGTACTGGAGGTCGAGAAGGAATTTCTTCAAGTTCTGGGGAGTTTCTGATGAATAATCCCTGGTGCTCTCTTTCAGATAAATGAATGATTGTTGTCCCCTTTTATTTTGATTAGTTGGAGTGCAAAAAGTCAAAATATTTTCCACTCCAGTATTTTCATTGTACGCTTCTCAGTGAAATTCATAGCATAATGAAAATAGATATAACCAAAGCAGAAACAAACAAAGAAACCCTGCAGTCACTGTTATCACACTAGGAATGGACTAGATCGGTGTTTCTCAAACTTGGGTCGCTGCTTGTGTAGGGAAAGCCCCTGGCAGGCCAGGCTGGGTTGTTTACCTGCCCTGTCCTCAGGTCAGGCCGATCGCGGCTCCCACTGGCCGCGGTTCGCTGCTCCAGGCCAATGGGAGCTGCTGGAAGCGTCGCAGGCCGAAGGACATACTGGCCACGCTTCCAGCAGCCCCCATTGGCCTGGCCCACCAGGGACTTTCCCTACATAAGTGGCGACCCCAGTTTGAGAAACACTGATCTAGGCAGATCTTCATTAAAGTTAACAGGGCTTCATGTGGATATAACCATGAGATTGCAAATGCAGGATCGTGGCATAGGTTTCCTGGAAGGGGAGCATTGGTTGCTTTATTTCTACCAGTCTCTTTTGATTTCTGCTGTAAAACGAGTATCTCCAGGAATCAGTAGCACAATAGACTTATTGCTTTATTTCAAAAACCAATTGCCAACTGGTACCCATAATAACCTAGTGAAAATTTTTGCCTGAAATTTTCACAAGGCTGTCAGGCATTCTTTAAAATAATGTAATTTTTATTGGATTTACTAAAAGTACAAAAATGTTAGTTAAACTAAAACCAATTTGGGTTTATTGTGTTGTGAAGTGGTCAGTTATACTGTGCGTAATCCATGACCAGTTTTTAAATAAAGCCTGCTTCCTTGACATATTAATTTTGATAAGAATGACTTTAACAGTGAAAGATGGCAATAGCTTTATCATACTGCCTTCTATTTCTGAGATAATGTAGAAATTGCAAGCTTCAGCATAGTGCGGGAGGGTAGGAATAATTCACTGAAGGCTAATAAATAAGGTCAAAGTTATATATTATATTGTCATTCTGAAAAGGTTACATTAATTAAACAATTTGATAATCAGGGATAATATTCTGACTTTTATATTTTAAAAGGTTGTTCTATTCCAAGATAAAAGAAGCAATTATATTATGGAAACTTCTATTCGAAGGCTGCTATATTTTGTTTAATTTGGAAATTAATTTTAATTGGGAAAAAAGTGTTAAGAAAAATAATTTTATTTTAATTACCAGAAAGTTTACAAAAATGTTTTTTTAATCCAGAGGTGTTATATCATCTGCAAAAATCTCAGTTTGCACATGCTCAGTATAGTTGTGCTCAGAGTTTGTCAACTAAATCCTAATGAGACTGAGACTTCAACAAAGGGCACAGTGAGGGTCGGAGAAAACTAGAATAAGTGGCTGTGTGGGGGAAATAGAGACACCACTGGTACAGGAACAGGCTGGAGGGTACACAGGAAGAAGGAGTCAAGCTAGGGCAGAACAAGAGAATGGAAAAGATTTCTGAGTCTCACCATTCCTCAGATGTCAGAAAATATCCGTGAAAGTGTGTGGCCTATCCTGGTTTAGTTCAGGTCCACCTGAAGAATAACAACCTACTACTGCTATCTTTGCAGTTATTCTGTAAACTCAAGTTGCAGAATGGATGGAATCTAAAGGTTCTAATCCTGATGATGAACCCTGTGGTAGTCAGTAGGATTCCACATCAAGGAATTCCTCTTTCTGCAGTTTGCTTTTTCAGAAACCTAGTAATTATACAAACAACATATTTAATATGTTAAGGTTGCAAAGTGAAGCACTCGAAAGTTAGGTGATGCCAGAATTAAGAATACCTATGCAACCATAGTTCAACCTCTTGTGCATATGCATTATAATATGATTAAGGTTGTCAACTTTCTGCTCCCACAAAACCGAACACCTTTGCCCTGCCCCTTCTCTGAGACCACACCCTTTCTCAGAAACCCCACCCCTTCTCTGAAACACCATGCCTGCTCACTCTATTCCCCCTCCCTCTGTTGCTCACTCTCCCCACTGTCACTCACTTGCTCATTTTCACTGGGCTCAGGAGGGGGCTGTAGCTGGGGATGCAGGCTCTGGATGGGGCCGGGGATGAGGGGTTTGGGGTTCAGGATGGGTTCCAGGTTGGGGCTGAGGGGTTCAGAGTGCAGGAGGGGGCTTCGGGCTGGGGCAGAGGGTTGGGATGTGAGAGGGGGTGAGGGCTCTGGCTGGGGATGCAGGCTCTGGGGTGGGGCTGGGGTTGAGGGATTTGGGGTTCAGGAGGGGACTTCTGACTGGGGATGAGGGGTTTATAGGGCAGGAGGGGGATCAGGGCTGAGGAAGAGTGTTGGAGCATGGGAGGGAGTGCAGGCTCCAGGAAGTGCTTATCTCAAGCAGCTGCCGGAAGCAGTGGCATGTCCTCTCTCTGGCTCCTACGTGGAGGCACAGCCAGGTGGCTCTGCACACTGCTCTGTCCATAGGCGCCACCCCTGCAACTCCCATTAGGCATGGTTCTTGGCCAATGGAAGCTGTGGAGCTGTCACCTGGAGCTAGGGGGCAGCGCGCGGAGCCCCCGACTGACTATATGTGTAGGACTCGGAGGGGCGACATGCCACTACTTCTGGGAGCCACATGGTAGCCTGCCTTAGCCCTGCTGCACTGCTGACCGGACTTTTAATGGCCCAGTCAGCGGTTCTGACTGGAGCCGCCAGGTTCCCTTTTCAACCAGGCATTCCAGTCAAAAACCAGACACCTTTTTTCCCACAGGACCCCTGCTTCATTCAGTGCACTGGTAGGATGTAACAAAAGGCATGAATCACGGTTGTCTGTAGAACAGCACCTTATTTTTTGCAGAGGTTGGAAGGTGTGAATGAGGCAAGGGATTGCAGGAAGAGGAACGTTGACCATCCTGGAGAATTAGATTCTGTCCCTGCTTCTTCCAGAGTTCTGCTCGGCATTCCAAGCTTCAGGGCCAGATTTTCAAAAGTATTTAGGCACCTACATATGCAAATATGCAACTAGTGGGATTTTCAAAAATACTTAAGAAAATCAGCTCTCATTGAAATCAATGCCTACATTGGGTCTGAGAATAGGACTTATCTGTCTAAATTACTTATCTGTCTAAACTACTTAAGGCTTTGCGACACTGAATGGAGCAATGTCTAAATACCTTTAAAATCTGGTCTTAAACTAAACTTTTCACAGATTGTATTCCTTATTTTATAGGTGCCTAACTTGAAAGCCCAGAACTCAGCACTCAGAGTTGTAAGTAAAGTGACTGGGATCTGTGCTTTGAACATGTAAATGCTACAAAAAGGCTAAGTGGTGGTCTGCCACACTGGATAAGGGATGTAAGAGGTACCATGGAAAGAAATACAAATAATAGGAAATTGGTAGTTTCAGATATAAACATTCATCCAGGTTTGAGAAACATTGAAATATGGACAAGAAAAGGGTCAGTATCCACCTGAAATACACCTCTACTGCTGCTGGCCCTTTAAACTGTACAAGCATCCAAGGATCAGACACAATAGAGCCTTCACCTCATTCAAGAGAGGACGGTTTATTTATTTGTTTAATCTGACATTGCATGTGCACTTTCCTACAGCAGAGTTGTGATATCAACCCTGCCCTATCATCATATATGGCAATTTGGCTCATGAAAGTTATATTGAAAGTTACAGAATGCTCGTTAAGTTTCCTTCAGCATCTTAGTAGGGAAGCAATTCTTGTATCCTAAGGCGGCTTTCCATAGCTGAGCTCTGAAATGGAGCTGCCAGCCAAATGAGGAAGAAGTTTTACATGTCCTGAGGTTATCTCCCAGCATGCAAAAATACTGTGAAGTTGTGGAGACTGCTCCTCCCATTAAAAGCAAAACTCTGATGGCTGAGCAAAAGATTCTCTTCTGAATCCATATCAATCCCTGTGTAAGTATTATCTTTTGCTCTTTATGTGCAAAAATAATCTGAAGACACCATCTGAGCACAGTAGGGTCCCAAACAACCATGCTTACTAATAAAGCATGTTGAGAATTTTCTGACAGAATATACAACACAGTGAGCGCCAAATATTTAAAGGGATACTAATTTATTCCTGTATGCTATGGTAGGGAAATTATTTATGTTTTAGAAATTCCTGCAAGCTGCTCTCTTCAGGAAGGGAGGTGGAACAAATCCCACACACAGGGAATTACAGAAGCATAGAATTAACTCACTTTCATCTAATCTTTTCCCAGTAATATGAACTACTTTGAGGAAGGCTTTTTGTCCTTCAGAAAATGCCTAACCCTTCCCTGATAGAAGAATCTTAGAATAGAAATACTGGGACAACTTTAACTATAGCAGAAGCTAGTGTGCCATTACACACACACACACACACACAAAAGAGTATAAGGTCACGATTTCAACAGGTTTCTATAGATACAGTATGTTAGCAACAAGAAGAAGGTCAGGGAAAGTGTGGGACCCTTACTGAATGGGGGCAGCAACCTAGTGACACATGATGTGGAAAAAGCTGAAGTACTTAATGCCTTTTTTGTCTCGGTCTTCAAACACAAGGTCAGCTCCCAGACTGCTGCACTGGTCAACACAGTGTGGGGAGGAGGTGAGCAGCCCTCAGTAGTTAAAGAACCGGTTAAGGACTATTTGGAAAAGTTGGACATGCACATGTCCATGGTTCCAGATCTAATGCATCCAAGGGTGCTGAGGGAGTTGGCTGATGTGATTGCAGAGCCACTGGCCATTATCTTTGAACATTCATGGCGATCAGGGGAGATCCCACATGCTTGGAAAAAGGCAAATATAGTGCCTATGTTTACAAAAGGGAAGAAAGAGAACTCAGGGAACTACAGAATGGTCACCTTCACTTCACTTCCCCTGCAAAATCATGGAGTAGGTCCCCAAGAAATCCATTTTGAATCACTTGGAGGAGAGGAAGGTGATCAGGAAGAGTCAACATGGATTCACCAAGGGCAAGTCATGCCTGACCAACCTGATTGCCTTCTATGATGAGATTACTGGCTCTATGGATTTGGGGAAAGCGGTGGATGTGATATATCTTGACTTTACCAAAGCTTTTCATACCGTCTCCCACAGTATTCTTGCCAGCAAGTTAAAGAAGTATGGATTGGATAAATAGACTATAAGCTGGCTATATTGTCAGGCTCAACAAGTAGTGATCAACTGCTTCATGGCTTGTTGGCAGCAGGTACCAAACGGAGTGCCCCAGGGGTCAATCCTGGGGCCAGTTTTGCTCAACATCTTTATTAATGATCTGGATGATGGGATGAATTGCACCTTCAGCAAGTTCACAGATGACTCTAAGCTGGAGGGAGAGGTAGATATGATGGAGGGTAGGGATAGGGTCCAGAATGACCTAGACAAATTAGAGGAGTGGGCCAAAAGAAATCTGATGAGGTTCAACAAGCACAAGTGCAGAGTCCTGCACTTAGGATGGAAGAATACCATGCGTTTCTACAGGCTGGGGACCAACTGGCTAGGCAGCAGATCTGCAAGAAAGGACCTGGGGATTACAGTGGATGAGAAGTTGGATATGAGTCAGCAGTGTGCCCTTGTTGCCAAGAAGGCCAACAGCATATTGGACTGTATTAGTAGGAGCATTGCCAGCAGATTGAGGGAAGAGATGATTCCCCTCTATTCAGCACTGGTGAGGCAACACCTGGAGTATAGCATCCAGTTTTGGTCTCCCCACAACAGAAAGGATGTGGACAAATTGGAGAGAGTCCAGCAGAGAGCAATGAAAATCATTATGGGGCTGGAGCACGTGACTTATGAGGAGAGGCTGAGGGAACTGGGCTTATTTAGTCTGCAGAAGAAAAGAGTGAGGGGGGGATTGGATAGCAGCCTTCAACTACCTGAAGGTGAGTTCCAAAGAGGATGGGGCTAGGCTGTTGTCAGTGGTGGCAGATAACAGAACAAGAAGCAATGGTCTCAAGTTGCAGTGGGGGAGTTTTAGGTTGGATATTAGGAAAAACTTTTTCACTAGTAGGGTGGTGAAGCACTGGAATGGGTTACCTAAGGAGATGGTGGAATCTCCATCCTTAGAGGTTTTTAAGGCCCATCTTAACAAAGCTCTGGCTGGGATGATTTAGTTGGTGTTGGTCCTGCTTTGAGCAGGGGGTTGGACTAGATGACCTCCTGAGGTCTCTTCCAACCCTAATATTCTATGATTCTGTGATTTAAATACGTAAGTAATGGAGTGGTCCTTGAATATGCACAACTACCTTCCACAATACAAATAGTATGGAAGAAGGACGTCTCTTGGACATCTTTTAAGAATGCCCCAAAATAGGCTCCTTCAACAGTCATTTTTGGCAACCTTGGGATAAGAGATGGAAAGGCTGACCTAAAGGCACAGTCCATAGCTCACTAATGGCTGAAGTGGTGTTACAACATCAAAATGTAAACGTTCTGGAAAAATAAGCCCAGGATAGGGATGATTTTTATTGTTTGGCTTCTGTCTTATGCACCTATGGTGTGAGGAGGAGGAGGATGATTACGATGATGATGATAGCAATAGGACTGAAAACCAACCCTCCAAAATGTCTGCTGAGTAATATCTTAATAATGCTCAGTTTGCAGGCTCATCAGATATCCAGATCAACCATTTTTGTGCCTTTGTGTCTGGAAGAAATGTTTGGAAAAAATAGAAAAGACATTGAATGAGCCATTCAATTTACTTATGCTCTCACTTTTTCCTCATGTATTTCTACACCTTCAATTCAGCTGTGAGAGCAAATCTGAGTGCTTGAGCATCTGACTGAGGTGCAAATTTTGTGGGGGCAAGATGTGTTTTAGACTTTTGGACTATACTGTGCAGTATATTAAGCTTATTTTCCATGCTTTGTCAAATTATTAAGTCTGTAAAGGTCATTAAATTATTCTCTCCAAATGGTTCTTAGAATCCTATACTTTTCCTTTCAACATGGTTATCTGAAAATTGTGCTTTCTCTCTTATTCTGTAATGGGTTTACTTCCTGTATATAGGCTCCAAGCTATTTGCCTGTATATAATTTACAAATGTTCTAACAAGAGTCAAATTTGAGTTAGAGCATCCAGCTCAGTATTAAATATTTTGCCATTTTCTGCATTCAGAAGCTGCTGAAGAGAAAAAATATGCTAACTATACATCACTGATCTATTCCCATTGGTAAAATAAGTCAGATTAATTTTGAATGATTGGCATTTATAGGGCGTTTATAAACACAGAGAGTAGGAAAAATGCATCTGAGATGGTCTAAATTGAGGCAGGATACTAAGCTTTGGTAGAGAAAGCAGATCTGCTTATATAATACCAATAGTACTCTGTGCTTACACAGCACCTTTATCTGGAGGATCTCAAAGCATTTTGAAAAACAGAAAATCAATTAAACTTCATAGCATTCCTGAGGGTTGATTATACAGTAATATATGCATTTTACAGAAGGATAAACTGAGACACAGATATGTAAGTAGCTTAGTGGCAGAGTGATAAATAAAACCTGAGTACTAATCATAAGGCCAAATTCCCATGCCCATAGGTTGATTTGTAACCTAGGTCTACATGGCCATGCAGGAGAGAAAGGGTATATCTACACTATGAAATTAGGTTGATTTAATAGAAGTTGATTTTTTAGAAATCAGTTTGATACAGTCGATTGTGTGTGTCCCCACTAAGCACATTAAGTTGGCGGTGTGCATCCACAGTACCGAGGCTGGCATTGACTTTCGGAGTGTTGCACTGTGGTGGCTATCCCACAGTTCCCGCAGTCTTTGCTGCCCCCTGAAATTCTGTGTTGAGTTCCCAGTGCCTGATGTGGCAAAAACATTGTTGCGGGTCATTCTGGGTACATGTCATCAGGCCCCCCTCCCATCCGTGAAAGCAACTGCAAAAAATTGTTTCTCGCCTTTTGTCCTGGGTTACCCGTGCAGGCGACATACCACAACAAGCATGGAGCCCGCTCAGCTCGCTGTCACTGTATGTCTCCTGGGTGCTGCTGGCAGATACTGTACTGCAGTGCTACACAACAACATCCCCCTGCCTTGCCTTGTCTTGCCATGCGGACGGCAGACGGTACAATATGAGTGATAGCCATCGTCATCATCCTGTGGGTGCTCCTGGCCGACCTCAGTTAGGTTGGTCGTGGGGCTCCTGGGCAGACATGGGTGCTCCTGGCCAGCCTTGGTGAGGTTGGTTGGGGGCGCCTGGACAAAAATGGGAATGACTCCAGGTCATTCTCTTCTTTAAGTTTCATCTAATGGAGATTCAGTCCTGCCTGGAATATAATGCCAGCTGTGGGCTTCTGCCTCAGGCTGCTCTCCCAGTCAGCAGCACCATGTGGTTGCACCTATCCCAGCCTACCCCTTGCTCCCATGGCTCATGAAGCCTGGACAGTAGTAAAGAGCAGTTCAACTATAGGCTGAACAAGTGCAGAATGGTGGTAGAATGTGTCTTTGGACGTTTAAAAACTTACTGGCAGTTAACTGACTCGGTTAGACCTCAGCGAAACCAATATTTCCATCATTATTACTGCTTACTGTGTGCTCCACAATATCTGTGAAAGTAAGTGGGAGACATTTATGGCGGGGTGGGCGGTTGAGGCAAATTGCCTGGCCACTGCTTATGCGCAGCTAGACACCAGCAGTTAGAAGAGCAGAGCAGGGCATGCTGTGCATCAGAGAAGCTTTGAAAACCAGTTTCATGACTGGCCAGGCTACGGTGTGAAAGTTCTGTTTGTTTCTCCTTGATGAAAACCCACTCCCTTGGTTCACTCTACTTCCCTGTAAGCCATCCACCTTCCCCTCCCCCCTTTGATCTCCGCTTGCAGAGGCAATAAAGTCATTGTTGTTTCAAATTCATTCATTCTTTATTAATGCATCACACAAATGGGGGGATAACTGCCAAGGTAAACCGGGAGGGGTAGGGGAGAAGGGAAGCACAGGGGTGGGGTAGTTATAGGGGCATCCCCTAGAATGGCATGCAGCTCATCATAGAAGCAGCATGTCTGGGGCTCTGACCCAGAGCGGGCGTTTCCCTCTGGTTCTTTGGTAGGCTTCACGCAGCGGTGCTGCTGGTCCCTGTTATAACCTCTGTCCTTCATGCCCTTGGAGATTTTTTCAAATATTCCAGCATTTTGTTGTTTGGACAGAGTTTGGATTGCATGGATTCGTTTCTCCATGCAGCGATCAGATACAGTACCTCCTGTTCGGTCCATGCTGGAGCTCTTTTGCGATTCCGGGACTCGAAGGTCACCTGTGCTGATCAGCTCACTGCACCGGCCAAACAGGAAATTAAATTCAAAAGTTCACGGGGCTTTTCCTGTCTACCTGACAAGTGCATCTGAGTTGAGGGTGCTGTTCAGAGCAGTCAGAATGGAGCACTTTGGGATAACTCCCAGAGGCCCATACCATTGAATTGCGTCCACACTACTCCAAATTTGACCCAGCAGGGTCGATTTCAGCGCTAGTCCCCTCGTCTAGGAGGAGTACAGAAATCCATTTTAAGATCCCTTTAAGTCGACAAAAATGGCTTTGTCGTGTGGACAGGTGCAAGGCTAAATCGATCTAACACTGCTAAATTCAACCTAAACTCATAATGTAGACCAGGGCAAAGTGAGAGTAGGGGAAGTAAAATCGATCCTCTACCCCACTATCCCAGCTCTACCTACCCACAGTGTGCCAGTCAATGGAGCTGAGATGGCCTGGGGAGGGAAGCAAGCTGCACCAGCTAAAGGGCTGCAGTACATTATTTCCCCCCACTAATGAGTTGGAAACAAAGAAGGTAGAGACTCCAAGAATAACAGTTCCTCCCTAGGAGCAGCCACATGTCACCTATTTCTCCAGGCTGAAGCTAAATCGCAATCTTGCCCTAAGTGATTTGAATTTAACCCACACTGGGTTGTTAAATTAAAAATCAGAAGGAAAAGAAAGTGAAAACCTCAATTGCAATACCAAAAAATTCATGTCTGAAAGGAGGCAATGACTTGCATATCTGATAAACTGAGCCCATTTTTTAAATTTTTCATTTTAAATTCCAGTTGAGACATTTTAAAGTGACAGTCATGAGTGGCTGAGTTTCTCACAGTTGTTAGATTAAGGAACTCAGATGGTACCACAGTCTACAAATGGTGATGATCGTCCCCTCAGATTACACACGAGAATAGTTTTTGTTTTGTGTTTTTAGTTTGATGAAAAAGGATTTCCAATTGAGATAACAGCATGATGTAAATTGGAGTGGGGGAGAATTCATTTTGTGGTTTATATTTATGCTGAAACATCTTAGTTGCCTCTGAAATGTGTAATTTTTAAACAATAAAATGGAAACAAACTTATGCCCGTATGAACTGCACTGACATTGCTTAATATCCTATATTAGCATATTCGCTTTTTCTCATTATCTCAGTGTCATTATCTCAGCACAATATTTGGTTCTCATTATCAGGGTCATTTCACATAAATGTACAGTCCCAGTCACAGTTTATGTGAACAAATATAGTTGATCCTGATGAGGTATAATCTCTGTGTGTATGTGTGTGTGTGCATGCTTCTGTCTCTCTCCATAGAGACATAATACTCAATCCTGAACTTGCTCAAATTAGTTGTACAGCGGTGAAACTCCACTAAATTCACTACTATTACTGCTCCTTACCAACACTAACAAGAGATGGGAGTCAGGTAGCATGGTATTATAAAATAATATAAATATTTATTAATATACAGACTTACACTAAATAGATATCGACAGACTCAAAAATAATAATGTGGCTTGTATTTCTCAGCCACAGAAATGTATCTGTTATGTTTTAAATATGACTTTTGGATACTTTCATTATTTACAATTGATTGGATTAACATTCCAGGGCTTTCTTTTCTTACTCTTCATTTATAAAGAAAATGTCTATGTAACAAATCTCTCTTCAAAGTTATGATTAGCTGAATGTCAAGTAACCACTGTGCTCATCTCTCAAAATTCACACATGCCCCTCGTGGTAGGTTTCCACAATGCGGCGATATATAGATATTTTCTTACCTGCTGGAATTGTTGTTGTTATTATTTATTATTTGTATTATCATACAGCATAGAAGCTCCACTCATGGACCAGGACCCCATTTTACTAGGTGCTGTACAAATACAGAACAAAAAGATGATCCTTGCACTAAAGAGTTTATAATCTAAGAATAAGATAAGGGACAACAGATAGATACAGGTGACTGATTAATTTTTAGGAAACAGCCAAATTCTTATATGTATATTTTCATATTATGTATACATATTTTTAAAAAAATCAATCTCATTCGTTTTGATAGTTCATACTGGAATCTGACTTTCACAATAAATGTAAGACCCCACCAGACCACAAATGCTTCAATATAAAAGCCCTTAAAGGGATGTTTGAGCCTTATTCCAAATGACCAGTGACATTTCCCAAGTTTAGATATACTACTTTGCTTTCTCTAGTACTAGGGCTGTTTGAGCTCTAGCCAGGCTATGGAGCAGTACAGTAATCTGAAGAGTTTATATAGTTCCAGCTTGTGCATTAATTGGCAATTTAATGTATTTGTGTGAGAATCCTCAACTGACTACCACAATCCAGCTTTCATCCAAGTCATTTAAAGGAAAGGATTTGGACTGCATATTGCTACTTTGCAGTATGCAAAATTCTGTGTCACATCACCAGGAGAGGGCAGAAATCTCCACCAATACTGTAAGGCAGCTGTCTAACAAGAACATCATGGACCTTCAAGGAACTCACTTTGACATGATTTTGGCCTTCCTCTTATAGGCAAGAGAACAGATCAGTTGGTGTAAATAGTCATAGTTCCACTGAAGTCAGCAGATGATCTGGCCCAAGGTGAATATGTCTGTAGTCCAATGTGTTTGCATTGATTAGGGCAGTATCTTTCTCAGTGGTGACATGTGTAGTTCCTTAAACCAGACCATACCACAGAAAGGGAATATGGGGAAATAGGCGGGAAGAAATAGAAATTACTCTAAATGAGAGATATTGTTACCAAAGTGGACATAAAATAAAGTTTCTGTGATAATGGTCATGAAAGGAATGTCATCATAGATGGGCACTATTAATACAGAAGCAACATAAACGGAAGAGGTGGAAATGGGCCATACTTGACCCAAAAGATCTACAACTAGCTGTGAGATCAAAACTGGTATTGAAGATCATGGTGGTGACTTTTTATTTTATTTATTCGTTTTTTAAAGGTACAGGTAATGAAATAGAAAAGAGAAGCCCAGAGGGTCTCTGCTTCAAATAACCAAGCCTGGAATTACACAAGATGGCAAAAATCTTGGCACTAATTCAGGATTGGAAATAAGGGGCAGTTACAAAAGACTAGGTACAGAGTTTTAGGTCTGGCCTTTTTTAAAGTCTCCTTTAATAATGTGGAGTGGGGAATAAATAACATATGAATCATATGTGTAGATATTATTGAACTACATATTTATAAACACTATTGCAGAGATATAACAAAGTAAGATTACACCTGAAAAATGTAAATGAATTTTCTGGGAAAATTAATCTGAAGCAAAGATATTGAATAGGAGTGAGAAACCTGGAGAACTGCAATGCTGAAAAAGGTCACGGGATGGTAGCAGGCAACAACGTGAATTATTTGCCCTGATGATTAGATCAATAACATCAGTGCCACAGCATGGTTGTAGTGGGGATTGTGCTAATACATTGCCAGTCCTTCATACAAGTTATAAAACTATTTCCTGACCAAGTGTGTATTTTAAAGATCCCTTAACACTTTTGTAAGAGTGGAGGTGTTAGATCTGCAGTTCTGGACCAATTCTAATTTGGAAAAGTATGTTCCATTTATAATACCTAATTATTTCCCTACACTTTCAAATGAATATAGTATTTTATTTCACTTCCGACCCTTCTATGGGCATATATAATATCTTGTAAAACACACTGAGATACTTTGAAATGAAAGGAACTACAGGTAAACTCCAGTTTTATGCACTCATTTTTATTAAACTGTTTAATCCAAAACAACGTTACAGCCTCCAGCTTTTCACTAGGGATATTATTTCTCCAAATTTTATGAAATCCTTGCTTTACAAAAGCTTTTTTTTTTTTTTTTTTGCAGTTCATCCATAAAATTAGGGTTTACCTGTATATAACTGTGAATTATAAGAATACTACTTAGATTCCAAATAGCACTGTGCAAACACTAAGATATAAAATAACTAATTAAATTTGGAAGGCAGCAGTAGCAAAAATTATTTCTCTGCAGTGAAAACCCTTTAAAGGTTTTGAATTACCACCTAAGAGCATAGGTGATTGCCAGAAATGTTCCTGGAGGTAAAAGGTAAATTTGATTGCTGAAATCCTGCAATGATGCTTTAACATTCTTCAAGGCTACATCTCTATTAAAACCAAAGAAAGATAATTGATTCCTCTAAGGAAAACAAATCTTGTCTTTCAAGTCTTAATTCTTTCCTCCTCTTAAAGTGAAATTTGAACTTTTTGATCAGTATTTGTCAGTTTGAGCCTATTCAACATGTAGCACAAGCTGTCTGGTGGAGATTTTTTTTTTTGTCTTCAGAAAAATAATAGGCAGTGGCCTCCAAGTGGAACAAACTGTCAGTGAAAAGTAGTTTACTCACAACAACAGAGCTCGTTGATCTTATTCATTGATCTTTCTTAACCTATTTAGGTCCACTATATTTTGATCCATGACCCTGGCTCATGTATTGGAATTGAAAAGTCTCTGGATATTTTTTTCCCAATTCATTGGCTATTGATAAAAAAAACCAAAAAAAAAAATAAACCCACCACAATCAAAGCTATACTTGGAGGCATTGCCTATGAGCTTCCTGTAACATGACAGAGCCACAATTCTACATTGCACTAATCCAAAATATATAGCTGTCGGAAATATGTGAAGTTAAGTCAACTGCCAAACCAAGACCTTCAGTTGCCATTTTATAGTTTAGTGATGACAGCCTGGATCCTGGTAGTTTTCTCACACATTTAGTTTACAGAGGTTATTTTAATCCCTGTTTCATATTTAAACATAGCATTCTGGATTTGAAGTCATTTATCAGCTAGTGTAATCTCACTAAAGTGTCTTTCTTTACTAGTTATTGAGTTGTTGCTCTTCTATATCAGAAACAATTAATTACTGTGTTCCAGATAGATGGACAGATTTTCGTCCTGTTGGGTTGCCTTTGGATTTAGTGTTACTGGTAAGGCACAAATCACAAATAAATATTTCCAGGAGCAGTAGACAAATCTGGCCAAGCTCCCAGAATTCTTTGTTGTTTATTTAATACAATCTATAAATCTCTTGTATAACATAGCCTGGTCACAAATTCTATTCCAAGTTCCAATTTTCTACTTACATCTGGTAAAATGCAAAGCTCCCATATTTAGGGGAACCAGATCCTGAATCTTCTTTTTTTGTGGGTATGACCGAAAACACTAAGAAGAGAAGTTCACATCAAATCTAATTAAATGCTTATCCCAACATTTCTGTACATAGAATTGGTCTTGGAACCTGTTTTTGCAAGATTTTTGGTGCTTCCTGCTTCCAAAGAGGCTGGAAATATCATGAAAACAGCTTTCCTTTCAGTTCTTCAGCACTTTTACCTCCAAACAGTACCAGGAAAAGCTAAGGTTTCCAAATGAAATTTAATACAATTTAAGAAAAATCTCTTGAAACTTTTAAAAGACAAAAAACCTCCCAATTCAGATTTTTTTTAAAAACACACACAATTTGACAAAGTGTCAAAGTCATCCACTCTAATTGTCAGCACAGTTGTTTTCATTGAAGTGTACAGAATGTATGCATATACGTATACTACTCTGCCCCTGTCTTCAATAAGGCCATGGGTGGGCACAGGGATCCACTCCCACAGCGTCACCCCAAGACTAAGGGCTAAAATTGTAAAGCTATTCCACAAAGTCTTAAAAAAATCTGAGAGGTGTCTCTCAATTGGCGAAGTTGGGTTCTGCGTTCATTGTGTCTTCTTGATTCTATATCAAATGTACTCAGTTTACATACTAAAAGGCGTTTTTCTAACCACAAGTCCTGTGTAGTCAACCTAGGCTCTGAAAGCCAGACTGCATTTTTTCATTTTCATTTATCACCAGCAGCAATAAAACTGCTTTGAATGAAATTACATTTTCATTTACACCTGTCAACCCCCGTCTTCAGTGGGGTTACAAAGGTATAATTGAGGCATCATATAGTATTATCTAGGCCCTCATCTTATAACCTCTCATAGGTCTGTGTTCCCTTCTCATGCATAACTTTTATGATGGCCTACAAAGTCTCCATTTCCGTCCATCATGGGGAACAATGCTTTATTCCCTTCCTCCTCTGACTTCCAGATCTTTGAAGTTCTTCTTCCTCTATATGAGCCATAGCAGATACAAGATGCTACTGTTCAAACAGCCAGTTTGCATTGTGCTCAGGCACTTAGAGCACTTAAAGGAAGAGAAAAGGAAAGCATTGATCAGTCAACAACTTTACAGAGTAGATAATCACATGCAGGGCCACCCAGAGGGGGGGGACAAGTGGGCCCTTCAGTCACTCCAGCGTCTTTGGCAGCATTTCGGCGGCGGGGGACCCTTCAATGCTGCTGATGACGCAGAGCGACTGAAGGGCCCCCTGCCGCCGAAGACCCAGACCACCTCCGGGTGAGTACAAGTGCCGCTTTGCCCCAGGCCCCCTGAATCTCCTAGTCAGCCCTGATCACATGCCTGCTATATATATATATATATAAAGAACTGTACCTTTAAAAAGAACCCATGTTATTGCCAATTTAGCCCTGACAAATCTACTATAAACAGTTTCCTTGTAATTATTTCTCAAAGTTGAGTGATGAAATATTGTTAAATTATTCCTGCTGTTCTGGTTGCCAGTACTCTTAAAATAATGTCACAAATGGTTCTATCTTTCTCCCAACTTCAGTACAGGGTCAATGATTTTTCTTTTACAGATTGTGTTTCAGAGCAGTATGTTATTTGGTGCTATTGGATTATTTTATTTTTCAGGGAGCTGTATGCCCTCAATTTTCATGTTCTTTATGTATTATAGACACTTAATAGCTGTCATAAAATGAGATTTAAATTTAAACTATGACAGTAGTAGATTCACAAAAGAGGCACACTTACCTGTGTGCTTTTGTTGGTTGTTCCAAAAACCTCCGACTCTAACCATAAAAAACAAGTCTGTGAAACCTTAAATCGTGTTAAAGTTTACCATTATTTTATACCTAGTACACCCCAGTGTATGGAAATGTGCAGAAATTGTGCCACTTTTGTTACAGAATTTGGTATTTCCTAATATTGTGCAGTGACTAGCATCAAGGTGATAGGTCCCTAATACAGACCAGAGATAGATATGTTTTAACTTTCTTTCTCAACTACTGTCATGTACGGAAAGAAGAATTGATTTTTCCAGGTCAGAGCCTTCAAGCTTCGTAGAAAGTCTGCCAAAAATGACTAATTTTCATGGCTCAGTAGTAGAGGAAAGGGAGAGTATTATGTAACAGTGAACCTAATGACCAGTGTGAACCTGATGAGCAGTGTGATCCACTCTCCCAGCCAGAAGAAAGTTGTGGCAGTGACATGCTTTAAGAGCTGTGGAATGTAAATAAAAGCCTGTGGTAAAGGTTCATAGTCATGGCTGTAAATGGTTCTTGACTTGTGAAGAGAGCCCCCTGTAGGAGAAAAGAATGGGCATGGGAGTCGACCGTTCACATATAGCCTTGGAAGGATTTGACTTTTATCAGTAAATGTGGATTTCACTGTAAACAGAAACCAACAAAAATTATTTCCATTGATGATAATAGAAATTTACAGACAGGCAATATAAGAAAAATGCTGCTTTAGAACTTATTAGAGTTTGGTTTAAGACATTTATGCTGTATATTTTGATATGTAATGTTCGCTGTTTGTGTTTTAATAGATATAAAACATTAACTTTTTTAATATTAATGTCAACTTTCATTAAATAATTACTACTCCCCATAATTTCTCCAAACCGAAAATTTAAACAGATGAAAATAGAAAAAATGCTTTAAAATAGACACTGAAATTATTTGATTTTTTTAAAAACAAAACAACAAATTCTGCCAAACCTACTCATATGCATGTGATATGTCAGAGAGAAAAATATTTCTTAATTTTTTTCAGTATTTTCAGCAGTGTTTATGTTTCCTCCAATGGTTTCAAGAGGATGCACAATAATTCACATCCTGTCCTAAACTGTTGTGCCATTCTGGTTTCACATCAGAGGCAGTTGCATTTAGGTGGTAGGCAAAATAATTCCTATATATCCTTTAATTCACAGTGACATTATGATGAAGTGTAATTAGTTAGGGCCGGATTGTAGAGACTCACCCTTGTTTGGATGTGCAAGGTTTGGGGACAGTTGTATGGAAGGAGCCCTTTTCCACTTTCATAGTGTCAGCCCCTGCATTCTCCTAAACACAAGGACTTATCCCTTCTGTTGCCTCGGGGTGAGGGTGAGGGCCTGAAAAGATACACGTATATTTCCTAACGTACCCTCCCCCCAGACCCAGAATATGGGTGCATGCTACACCATCCTAAAGGATGCCTCCTGTCTCTCCAATAGTGATCGTATAGCTTTGCACTGCCCCTATTATATATGCTAGTTACTTTAGGATTTAGGATCATGAGATAAAAGATGTTATAGAAGTGCAAAGTATCAGAAGATGCTAATAGATGTCCAGTGATTTGATATATACTGTTTGTGGGGTGAGAATTAATTCACATTTCTATAACTCCATTTTAGCTGCATGCTACATTGAGGTAACATTAGCAAATTGTTGTCTCTCCTCTTGGCCTGGCTTAAATTTCCAGCATCTGTAAAAATAATAATTCACTTCATGCTGCAGCTATTAATATTACATTTTGTTCTTTAGCAAAGAAACCAAAATGTGTTACAGTCAGTTTCCTGGCTTCTTCTCCATTAGTGATAGAGCCTTTTCCGTTAATCCTATATGCTTTTCTCCCCCATCCCTATCTAAATTTAGAAATTTTCTCATCCTTTATTTACAGGAATCCAGCAAATTGGTGCCCTCTTGTTCAAGAAGGCCAAGTGTGTGTGCTCCTGAGGTTGAATTTCACATATATCAATATGATTTTGCTTCTTATTTTACTTTATAATAAAGAATCTACAGATGATGCTCAGTCAGTTTTGCCTGACAGAGTCTGCACAGTCTGAGTCCAAACAACTGATTGTTGCTCCAGGGATGTCTCATGACTTAATCTCATGGACCTTAGTATGTAAAGTTGATTGGTATTACATTTTAAAGTTTTCAGTATACCACATCTCCTGAAACATTGCCAATTTCTGACATTTTTCATTACTCTCCTCCATTTTCTCCAATGACTCAGGGGTGGGTTCAGAGGTTGCTAGCTGTCCTAACTAGTAAAAGCTTTTGGCTTGATAAATTCCTAAAATATTTAAAATCCATATAATAAGAATTTGGGATTACCACTCTCTGTGTCACCCTGCAGCCTAGAAAGTCACTGGGAAGTGATGTTAACATGGGAGCATGGTTGAGGGCCCTTTTTAAACAGAATACCACCAGGTTCAGTCTGTAATCATCCAGTTTTTAAATTCTCAGCCATTTTGAATTTAGAAAATAACACCTATGCCATGTAAAGCTACAGTAAGGCATGTATCTATGTCATGCCAAATTCTTAGATAACTGTAATTTCAGTGGTTACTTAACCAGTCACCACATTTATGCTACAGCTAATTTGCATGCAACAATTTCATTGGGTGTATGAGGAGACTGCACAGATGGTGGATTACTTGGACCTACTCTCACACTTGTGTACAGCACCAGCATTCAGATACTACTACGTGCAATTCCTTTTTCATGTTCTTTTTTTATTATTTTAGAGACCCTAAGCCTTTCCATCTAGACCTCCAGGCTTACACTTTAAAAAAAAAAAAGAAGTTTTCTAGCTTATGTTTTCAGAAACAACTCAGAGATGCAGATCTCATGACAGTGCCCACACCTTTCCCATTGTTTATTTATTTATTTGTACTGCAATAGTACTTATGAGCCCTACTCACAGGCTAGTGCCCCATTCTGCTAGGCACTGTACAAAAAGATGGTCAATTTTGAAATATTCAGGTCCTCTATTTAGGTGCCTAAATTCAGACTGAGCTGCTTAACGTCTTGCAGCTGAGTTCAAAATGTTTGGCCTTAATCTCTATTGTCCATTATTTCTAAATTTAAAAATTGTCAAGGGGAAGATTTAGGATTAAATATTTGTATTATAACAGCAGCGGGGGACCCTACTCATAATTTAGGCCCCACTGTTTTAAGTACTATACCAACACAGCTGAAGGCATATCCCTTACCCTGAAGAGCTGACTATCTATAAATATTTGGAGAAGAAAAACTAGTTCATAGGAATTTTGGGGTGATCATGATTACCAGCATAAATATTTATAGGTAGGTGCCTTCAGTAAATTCTGACCTTCAAACATTGCATTATTGTAACCACTGGTCCAGGGGTCGGCAACCTCTGGCATGCAGCTCATCAGGGTAAGCATCCTGGCAGGCCGGACAAGTTTGTTTACCTGCTGCATCATCAGGTTCAGCTGATTGCGGCTCCCACTGGCCACAGTTTGCCGTCCCAGGCCAATGATGGAGGCAGGAAGTGGCGCAGGCCAAAGGAGGTGCTGGCTGTGGCTTCCCGCTGCCCCATTGGCCTGCAGTGGCGAACTGTGGCCAGTGGGAGCTGTGATCAGCCGAACCTGCCGATGCGGCAGGTAAACAAACTGGCCCGGCCCATCAGGGTGCTTACCCTGGCGAGTCACGTGCCAGAGGTTGCTGACCCCTGCTGGTCAGTGGGTGTTAGGTGTTCCCTTTTGTGCACAATCCACAGAAGATAAGAGTCTGTTGCAACTTCCAGCTGTAGGGTTTAGTCCTTTATCTCAGTCTGTAAAGGCTTGTGTTTTTATCTTTGTAGGTCCTCAGTTCACTACCTCATCACAACTAAGATGGCAGTCATCACCTCATTATTTAGTTGTACTATTATAACTGAAGTGAGAGTCCTGTGATCAGGAAAAGGGATGATTTTAACATTTTGTTTTAATGGGATCTGCAGGTGCTCAGCACCTATGAAATCAGGCCACCTTTGTGACTGATTATGAATTTTCCTGCTTCCTCTAGACACCCACCTTTGAAAATGTTGGTGTTGGGATACAAACAAATTGGCCTGCAACTTGGTAGCTTTAGGCCCCAAGTGAGTACTCCTATTGAATTCACGTGCATAAGTCTTTGTAGAATCAGGGCCTTAGAATTTATTCTTAAAAACTTTGAAATATATATACAGATGAGAAGCTTACCTTTAATATATTCGAGTTTGGCTTACACGTAAGCCTTGATTTAAACAGAATTTACCAAGAGCTTTTAAAAAAAAACTCTTTTCCATGAGTTACTGTTTTCCATTTTATCTCAAAACAAAATGAATTTTCAATAGCTTGGTGCCTAAAAACTGTAATCAGAATGCAATATTGCAATCCTTTCTTACATTGTCAAGCATAATTGTTTTTAGGTATAATATTAAATGTTAAATGAGACTTTTCTTATCTGGTAAAGCAGTAAAACAATTTAAATATTTGAACACAGTTTTTGGAATCACATGATGGGCCTGCATCTCAAGCATATACAGACAGATTTTCTCTTTGTATAATAATCATTTTGTGTGTGTGTGTGTGTGTGTAACCTCAAATGAATATTTGAATAATACTGTTAACTAATGGGAGGACTATCATTTTAATCCAGTTGTTCATGTGGTGAGAATAGGTTATGGCCCACCTGCCTCCACTCCTTTGCCATAGCTAGCACCAATTATGGTGTCTGTCCCCAGTGCCTGAGCATGGTTACAAGGGTTCAAGCCTCCTGGTGCTTTTTTTGTGATCCCTTTATCTTGCACCATAAATGTTTATCAAAAATACTTTAAAGTATACATGAGCTACTAAGCAGTTATTCAGTAACTAAGGCCAGCTACTTGTGTGTTAGCTAAAACCAATTTAAGGGAAACCATGCCTGTATAATCTAGATGCACTGATGATTGAGGGAGAGGGCTCACAGGAATGCCTTCTCCCTTTCCCTGGTACATCTGTGCTGCATCCCGAACAGGACTCCAACCTAGTGCTTTTCTGATGTGCTCTTCCTGCCAGTGCACAAGAGCCCCAAGGTCACATGGTCTGCAGCGGGTAATGCTGTCCTGCATACCTGCGGCCTTCAGCTCTAGGTGCTAGGAGTGTACATTTTTCCACTTTTAGATCCTGGTCCAACCATTTGCAACTCCCATTGAACCAGTGAAATGGTTTGAATCAGGAGCTAACATGGTCCAACTGATGAGTAGAAAGATTTGTGTAATGGACTGGATGGCACAATGTGGCTATCTGGGAAGCTGTAAAGATGGTGGTTACAGGAGTCAAGACAGGAATTTTAGCAGTCCCAGATGGAAAGAAAAGATCTGAGTTTTAAAACATGGAGAAAACAGCAGCCCTATTTGGACACTGCCAGGATGTAAGGGGTATCGTAGGAGGAGTCAAAGATGATCTCAGAATACAGGCTAGCGCAATGGGAAAGATGGTCATGTTGTGAAGAGTGATAGAGACTGCAGGGCTAGGAAGTAGAGAGGCTTTTGGAGATGTATCAATAGTTCATTTTTGGCTATATTCAGTTTTGTCAGTGAGACTTCTAGGAAGAAGTGTCATAGAGGCAGTCTGACTAGAGGGACTGAATTAAGGAAGCCAGGTCAGGAATGGAGAGAGAGATCTCTGTGTTGTCATCAAACGCTATAAAAGACCATGGAGAATTATGTGTAAAAAAGAGGAAGTAATGAAAGATATCAGACTAGTAGAGAGTTTCAGAGAGATGAGGATCAAGTATAGTCCCTGAGATTTTTCTAGTAAGTAGTTATTAGAGGCCTTAATGATAGAGGTTTTAGCGGAGCAGGGAGGTTGGAAGCTAGATTGCAGTGGAGAGGTGAACGATACAACTGGAAAAGGAGAACTTACGTAAATGGTTGCAAAGAGTGCTTGATGAGTGTGAGGTGACAGTAAGAAGCATAAATTCGGTCATTAATTGGACAGGCACATGGAATCAAGGCTTTTGCAGTTGGGCAAGACTAACGAGTGTTTTCACCTTGAGGGGAAAGAGCCAGTGCAAGAGGGTGAGGATGGGGAAAATTGAAGTCAGCAACTGAGATGGGGGGATATCAAGGAGCCAGGTGGAATTTAAAGGTAAGAAACAGATGGGAGACTTGAGCCAATGCTGGGGGAAAGAAGGAATCTGTATTACACACAGGTTTGGCTTCTTCCCCTTTCTAGTTCCTTGTAAGGTACCTCTACATGGCAGCTGAAAGTGTGCTCCCAGCTTGAGTAGACAGACATGCACTATGCTTGGCCATATATGTTGGCAGTTAGCCCAAGCTGCCTCCTGTGCTACTACTGGATACACCTCTAGTTGTAACATGCTAGCTGGAGCAGAGCTAGCATATCTGTCTACCTGAGCTGGGAAGCATTCCCCCTGCTACAGAATATATCCTTATTAGTCTAAAACTGGATTCACTTCATGTGTTGTGGCTTTGGTCCCTCCACTGACACCTCCTTTTTTACAGCATAGCTACCTCAGGCACAGGCAAACTGTACTTTAACACTTCTTCAGACAAATGTTTTCCAGGCTGGAAAGACAGGATTTTAAACAGTGAATTGAGAGAGCCCCTAAGAAAGTGTAAGGAAAGACATTAGAGTTATGAGCTATCTTCTGTCCCACCAGACAGGTGCTCCCATCAAAATAAGTGTCCATAACAATTTCAAGAACTCTGCTTATGCTCCACAGTGTTAACTGACCTGGTTATGGTTCACTCCTTTTCCAAAACGTGCCCATTTTAGCAGTCTGTTGGCATAGTAGGCTTGCCAAATTCACCCAGGGTGAATCTTGGCTCATAAGAAATAGGTCTTGCTCAACTCTAGTAACCAAACTTGGTGCAATCCACCAGATCGGATTTTGTCTTACTGAAGGAAACAAAACTATAGTTGGCCTGCACCTTGGCTCCTGGAACAGTGTTGCAGGTTATTCTGGTGTTTGAAGCTTGTTCCTTGTTCTATGCCAGCACATCTGATTTTTTTAAAACTCCAGTTCCTAGTTGTTAACACTGCCATATGCTCTGTACTTTCTTTCATACCTAATGCATATTGGTATGGCCGTAGGGCCATATGTGTGGAAAATCCAGGCAAAGCATAGTCAGTTATCTAAACAGTCCCTGCAAGCTAACTCCATCTGTTTTGTAGTATTTGTGCATGTTACCTTTAATGATCCACATTCCAATTACCTGTGGATTAACTTTGTTCTGAGCTCATGTCTAATATGGCTTCTTTTATAGCAACTGCCATCTTGAATTAGGTGTCCTGTAATCATCAGGCTAATGACCAAATAGTATCCCCTTACCATAAATTGATACCACACCGGTATTACTATGTATTACTTGTGTAATACCAACAGTGTGATTGGTGCTTTACAAACACTGGTGATTCAACCACGTGATAGAGAAAAGCTACCATGAAGAGAAAGGAATTTCTTTAAGCAGGCTTCTGAACTTAGGTCCTGTAGTTTTCCCTTAATTCTATAGCTCCCAAACTAACAATGTAATATGTGCTGCTTAAAATCACCACACAAAGTCCCTTAATTTATGGTGTAGACTAAGCAGTCATGGAACAGACTGCTTGTTATAGGGCACCCTACAGGTATGAAGGCAAAGCCCCTGCCAAAGACCTTACAATCTAAACCAGAGGTTGGCAACCTTTGGCATGTGGCTTGCCAGGCTAAGCACCCTTGCGGCTGAGCCGGTTTATTTACCTGCTGTGTCCACAGGTTCAGCTGATCACTGCTCCCACTGGCTGTGGTTCGCCCTCCCAAGGCCATGGGGGCAGCAGGAAGTGGCACAGGCCAAGGGAGGTGTGGGCTGAGGGAGGTGCTGGCCACCACTTCCCGCCAGGGTGCTTGTCTTGGCAAGCCACGTGCCAAAGATTGCCCACCCCTGATCTAAACAGACCAGAAACAAACATGGAAGCTGAGAGGGAACTAATAAAATGTGAAGTTATAAAATGGGGAAGATAAGCACACGTAATGTTAGTTCCATTATTTGCTGAGTAACGTGCACATTGTTTTTAGTAGACTGTGGAAGAGGGTATGGGTTTCAAAAAGGCAGATGGAGGCTTCAGCAACTTCAATGACCAGAGTACTACAGGTAGCAGTCTGTCACACTCCTACCTATCATTCTTTTGAAGGGAAAACAGACCAAGCCCATCTAGGTTAAATTGGAGATCTGCTCTTAGAAATTTCACCAGGCATACAACAATATTGCTCAGGGTGTCAGGAATCAGGGCCTGCAGTGGAGCAAGTCTCCAGGTGACCTAATGAGCATACCTGGCCTGTAGCAGGCTGCCTGATTGGCTGCAGTTCTGAAACTCAACAGCACCAGTCATTTGGTGACTTCTCAAAGTATTTGCATAGGGCTTTGATAACTCCTCTCCCTGTTTGTTCCCAGCCTTGCTTTGCTTTAGGGAACTTTGACCCTTGGCTCTGGCCTCTGATTCTGGGCTGCTATGCTAGCATCTGACTCCTTCCTTAACCACTAGGTATGACTACCCACCTCACAATCTCTGATGCAGGGGAACCCTGGACTGATTCGTTTTTAAATACTGGAGGTCTAACTCAGTACCCCTCAATACATCACCTCTGGCAATACTAATCATGATTTTTTTTTTTAGCACTTACAGCATGCTTCAGTAGTTTAAATGTTGTACAGACAGTAATTAGGACTAGAATTTTCAGCTCTATGTAGGACAATATCCGTTCTTCTACAAAAAGAAAATAAGTTTCTGCAGGTAAATTATGTCTGCTCAGCCCTAACCTGAAGTTTGAAGAGCTGAATCTGGGATGAAGTTTGGAGCTCCACTCCACCCAGAACTCACTATCACTCATTTTTCCTTAGCCCCTTCCTTCCCACCAGCCCAGGGGCACTGGCTATCCCACCCAAATTCCCTGTGCTAGTGTGGGGAGGCCTGAAATGGGGAGAGAATGGATGTGATGTTTTAAGGAAGAAGGTGGGAGATGGGATAGAGAAGAATATTTGTCTGGTGGATGGTGATAAAAATATAGAATTGATAGATTTGGGGGAGGAGAATATGAAATTAATTTACTTTTGTAGAAAGAATAGAATTTTACCCAGGGAATATCACATTTGTCAGTGATCTGGAAAAAATATCTGAGACACATCACCAAATTTGTGGGTGAATTGGCAGGCTATCACACTACTACACTGTGACTGTGGGGGTACCTATTCTTTAACTGGTAGTATTTCAAAAAGTCATCCTGGAGCAGGGAAAGGAGAAATTTCTGTGAATGCAAACACTTGCATTTGTGTTTGTGCTTCATTCCAGCTATTGAATAAGGGAGCACTAAAGATTAATTGCTGGTGTCTGCGTTTAACATTTGTCTCAGATACCTCCCAAGACTTCACGTTGCAAAATTAACATTTTAGCTGTGGAGTGAAAAACTAAAGGAAACAAAAAAAAACTGAAAATGAAAATAAATGAATTGATTAAGTTACAGCTGCTTCTGGCAGGTAGGTAAATAGACAACAAGTAATCTTTATGGTTTCATAAGTGGTCACTCAGAAGCACTCAGAAGCACTCAGAAGCTGCAGATCTCACTGCAATTTATTTCATGACAAAAAGCATCAAAATAATTTACAATATCAATTTCAGAAAAATAGTTGCTAACAAGGTATAATCCTGCATTACTGCATACACCCCAAGCCTTTGTGGATTCTGTGGGTGGAGGAACAATGGCCCATACTAGGGGCAAGTTTGAAAAACCTACTGGTGGAAGTAGATCCTCTTAATTCCAAGATAGAAGTGCTTAGTGCTCCTATGTGCACAGATAAAGTGGAGAAATCTGGGATTGTTAATAGAGAAGGAAGGAAGAAGGTGCTTGGCTTGAGGGGAGGATTTTACAAGATATTTCCTGTTGTGCAAATATCATCATCTCAAGGAAATTATCAGCCTGTCACCTACTCAAGCCCAGACTCAGCTGAAATGGAGTTTGATGCAACCATTTTGCAAACATTCACTTGGGGTACATCTACCCAGTACACTTCTTATGGCATCATGTAGAGCACATACTTTGCATGACCTCTTAGCATGGATATAAATAGCAGTGTAGAGGGTGAGGCACTGCTGACACTCCCGAACCCTTAGAATATGTATCCTGCAGGTCTACACATCCAGACAGAGCCTCCCCACCATGGCATCCCCCTGCAGTTTTTAACCACAAATTTCATTGTGTAGCAGACACCTTTTTGACTGATAGACAAAGGGGTGAGGTAGTATTTTTTTTTATTGGACCAGCGTCTGTTGGTGAGAGAGAAAAGTTTTGAGCTTACACGGAGCTCTTCTTTAGGTCTGCAGATAGGTGGGGGGGTTGTTTGTTTGTTTGTACAAGCAAACAGCAAGGCATTTTCCAATTAATTTTTTTAAAAATTCCTGACCAGAGCTAGTCATCAGTTCTTGCAGGAGAGACAAAAGACATAACCAAGATCTTTTGTAGTTTTCACCTTGCCTAGTATTCCTTGAATTTGGATTGTTTTTTTTACCTTTGCACTGTATATAATGATTTTGTGTTAGAAATTAATTATGATATAAGTGGTGTGTAGTTATGAAACAGCTGTAACACATGCTACCAGTACCTCTTTGTCCCCACTCAAATGTAGTTGTAGAAGCTGGTGTTTATGAAACACATTATATACATTTGCCCTCTGATATGTTAATTGTATTTTTACTGAAGAGTGGTACATTTCAAAGACTAAAAATATGTTTCACTAGATAATTAGAAAGGCCTCAACTGCACTATTTGATCACCAGCTCCCTAGTATATTCTGATCATGTGTATGGGAAATGTTTCCTTAGCAACCATAACCACATAATGCTGTTAGGATGAACTGCTATAGTACTCATGTTTCTTATTTTTACTAGTTTGCAACATACATTAATGTCTGGTTTAAAATTATATAATAATTGGAAGCGTTCATTACTCCAAATAAATAGGAAAGCTTTGCTTTGCATGCTAAACTGCTTGCATTCCTTGAGCCAGATTTTTCATAGCCCCCTGCTATAGTCCTGTCTGCTCACATTAGTGAGAATGTGGCCCTTTCTTTACAAGTTGTTCACATTAATTGCAAACTAATCAGCACATCAATTAAATACAAAAATCAAAACTAGAAAAGAAAAAAGAACAAGGAGGTAATTTCTGTTCTCATTTACCCAGATTTTACTCCACAGTAACTCAGTTGAAATCACCGTCATTTATACAGATTCACAGCAGTGTAAATGAAATCAAAATCTCACTAACTTTTTCTTACTCTGTGTCAGATTAATTATTGATGTTATTCCCAATGAGGGTCACTTCGCTTGCAGAAATGGGATTTGATATATCATTTACCAGTAACATAAAGAGCAATAAATTATTTCCCCTGAATGTTTACTTTGTGGCAGAAATTACAAATTTTGTCTGTTGGAACACTGTAAAGTATTGCTGGTTAAAATTACTGATTTTTTTTAAATAATGGATTTTTAAAAATAATGTATTGGTATCTGGTGTGCTTTCCAGGTATCACCACTTCCCCTTATAACTGGAATCTTCTTTTCTAAACTGTTTTGGGCATTATCTAATTCTAACAATCATACAAATAATTGTTGGGCAAAAGTCAACATGGATTCTGTAAAGGGAAATCATGTCTTACTAATCTATTAGAGTTCTTTGAAAGGGTCAACAAACGTGGACAAGGGGGAATCCAGTGGACATAGTGTACTTAGATTTCCAGAAAGCCTTTGACAAGGTCCCTCACCAAAGGCTCTTACATAAATTAAGTTGTCATGGAAAAAGAGGGAAGATCCTTTCATGGATAGAGAACTGGTTAAAAGACAGGGAATAAAGGTAGGAATAATGATAAATTTTCAGAATAAGGAGGGGTAACTAGTGGTGTTCCCCAACGGTCAGTCCTAGGACCAAGCCTATTCAACTTATTCATAAATGATCTGGAGAAAGGGGTAAACAGTGAGGTGGCAAAGTTTGCAGATGATACTAAACTGCTCAAGATAGTTAAGACCAAAGCAGATTGTGAAGAACTTCAAAAAGATTTCACAAAACTAAGTGATTGGGCAACAAAATGGCAAATGAAATGTGATGTGAATAAATGTAAAATAATGCACATTGGAAACAATAACCCTGTCTATACATACCATATGATGGGGGCTAATTTAGTTACAATAAATCAGGAAAGAGATATTGGAGTCATCATGGATAGTTCTCTGAAGACGTGCACGCAGTGTGCACCGGCAGTCAGAAAAGCAAACAGGATTTTAGGATTCATTCAAAAAGGGATAGAGAATAAGATGGAGAATATTTTACTGCTCTTATATAAATCCATGGTACGCCCACATCTGGATTACTGCATACAGATGTGGTCTCCTCATCTCAAAAAAGATATGCTGGCATTAGAAAAGGTTCAGAGAAGGGCAACTAAAATGATTAGAGGTTTGGAACAGGTCCCATATGAAGAATGATTAAAGAGGCTAGCACTTTTCAGCTTGGAAAAGAGGAGACTAAAGGGGGAGACGATAGAGGTATATAATATCATGAGTGATGTAGAGAAAGTAAATAAAGGAAAGTTATTTACTTGTTCCCATAATACAAGAACTGGGGCCCACCAAATGAAATTAATGGGCAGCATGTCTAAAACAAATAAAAGGAAGTTCTTCTTCACACAGCGCACAGTCAACTTGTGGAACTCCTTGCCTGAGGAGGTTGTGAGGGCTAGGACTATAATAGCATTTAATAGAGAACTGAATAAATTCATGGAGGTTAAGTCTGTTAATGGCTATTAGCCAGGATGGGTAAGGAATGGTGACTCTAGCCTCTGTTTGTCAGAGGGTGGAGATGGATGGCAGGGGAGAGATTACTTGATCGTTACCTGTTAGGTTGACTCCCTCTGGGGCACCTGGCATTGGCCACTGTGGGTAGACAGGAAACTGGGCTAGATGGACCTTTGGTCTGACCCAGCATGGCCATTCTTATGTTAAGCCACAATGCAAGCAAAGATTCTGGGTTATTGCACCTCAATTTATGCCATATGAAAACATTGTAGGATGCTTGTTAAGAATGAGAATGAACTTCAGTAGATAAAAGAACTAGTAATCTGCATCCTCTTGCAGACAGGCATCTGAAAGAATTTTCTATTTCAGGGCAACCTCATGTCAGATGAATGTCTCAGATAATTTCTATTATTTCCTTTTGTTCTGCACTTTATAGGCATGTCCCATATGCATTCCGCAGCAAATTAGCCACAAATTCCACAGCAAGCTCCCTATATTATTTGGCACCTTTTCTCCAAAATCTGCTGCAGCATCATATATTTTTAACTAAGGAGGTTGCGTCTTAAAATATGGAATCAGATAATATAATCTGTTCACTGATCTTTGGATTATTTACTATTATGTCAAACAGATTGTTTTATGCTGCACCTACACTTTTTTAGTTTTCAATATGCAATAGCTTTTAATGCAATTCACAAACAAGACTATGTTAAAAAAAAGAGTTGAGCTGAAAATGTGTTTCAGAGGAGTGTAGCCAAAAACCATTATTACAGTTCTCTTAAAAAAATGTTTAACCTTTTCAGAAACCCAGTTATTAGGAAGTCTGGATATAAATAAGAACCTATGGCCATATAGTACTTTATCCCTCTGTGTCACATCACCTGTGTTAGACTGACCACTCAACCCTAATGTTGCCTAAGAAAGTTTGCAAAAACACTGTGTACACAAAGAAGAAAATAAGAACTGATGCTTTTTGGAAATAGATCCCTTGAATAAGGAGTGTATTTTGAATAATCTTGTATTTTGTCACTTGACTACAGGGCTGAGCAGAGGTCATGAAGCCTCTATGTATGTGCCTCAAGATAGTAACCAAGGTAGGATGTGGGAGATTTCTGGTTTTGGATCCCAGTTGCATTGTACAGAATTTGGCCTTATTTATATGAATATGGAAGACTGTAATAAGCTGACATTATTCATAGCTGCATAATGAATGAATATTGATTCCTATGTTTGTTCTTAACATGTTTAAGGTTTAAATCTAGAGTTATGAGACTTAAGACAACTTTTCTAGATAGAAAGCTAAGTATCCTTGCTCTGCAACATTTAATATCTGTATTAAGTAATCCCTTTTCAGCTTTTCACATATCACTAAATTTGTTTGTGTACTTTCTAAAGGCATGGCTAGTTAGATAAAATGGTGATGATCTCACGTTAAGTTTAGTAGACCTAGTTTAATAAGAGCATTACACACCTGTATGCTCCTAATATTGTCTGACTGAAGAGCCATCAGAAATCTGAAGAAAATGTTGGCAAATCACAATTTATATATACATAACAATGTAACAAATGATATGTCTGTAAACTGTGGAATTCTGTAGTTCATTAACTTTGTATCCCAGATTTTAAAATATAAGACTCTTTTACATTTGTATTACAGGTTAAAAGTCTCTCTCTCTCTCTCTCTCTCTCTCTCTCTGTATTGCAGAGTGCAGAGATATTGTAGAGACATTACAGAGTGCAGATCCAGGAATTCTTAAACAATAATAAACTAGCAAAGGGATTAAATATTTATTCAACTTTACAAATGCAAAACCATCATGCAGCAAAGTGGGAGACCCTATATTCCTATTTAGAGTTTTATTTCCAAACCCTAAGCATATATGAGGTTAAGCAATGTGATGAGGAACAAACTTTGGGTCTGTTCCTTTAATGGTTTCTAATCTCCACTGTACCTCATTTCAGGTGAATTTTTTACTAGTGGTTAAAGAAGCTCTTTATCAGTCTTCATTATGGAACAAATTGTGAATGTTATAAGTGAAGAGATTTTTAGAATATAAATAAACAAAAATGCACAGAAGGATAAAGGTTAAGGAATTATCTGCTTTGATACAAATTAGCCCTGGAGATAGTAGGGGCCTTGTAATTCTAGCTCAGGAACAGCATACCCTGGACAGGAAGTAGCATGACAGCGAGCAAGAGACGTTTATGCAACATGCTGATCAATGGGCAGACAAGTTTGACACTTGATACAGAAGAAACAGGTAGGAAAAAACATGAAATAAAATAAGGCAAGTAAGTGAATTTCTAACAGCATAATGCTGAAGGAAGGTAAGGAAGTCGTGAAGAAGAACAAGGTTGGGGAATCAGGAAAAAAATAAAGATGGGAGGAGTTTCATTAATATTCATAGATTTCAAGTCCAGAAGTGACAAATGTGATCATCTAGTCTGACCTCATGTTCAACAGGAGGCCACAGAATGTCCCCAAAATAATTCCCAGAGCATATCTTTTTGAGAAACATCCAAACTTGATTTTAAAATGGTCAGTGATGGAGAATCCACCATGACTCTTGGGAAATTATTCCAGTGGTTAATTATTCTCATCGTTAAAAATGTTTGCCTTATTTCCTGTCTGAATTTGCCTAACTTTAGGTTCTATCCATTGCATCATGTTGTATCTTTCTCTATTAGATTGAAGAGCCCATTATTAAATATTTGTTCCTCGTGTAGATATTTATAGGCACTTCATAACCTATTTTGGTTATTTGGTTAGCCAAATAGATTGAACTCTGTGAGTCAATCACTATACATCATATTGTCTAATCTTGTAATAATTCTTGTGGCTCTTCTTAGAACCCTCTCCAGTTTACCAACATCCTTCCTGAATTCTGGGCACCAGAACTGGATACAACATTCCAGCAGAATAGTAGGGTAAAATACAGAGTTAACATAACTTCTCTACTCCTGTTCAAGATTCCGCTGTTTATGCATCCCAGGATCACATTCGCTTTTTTGGCCACAGCATCATCATATTCAGCTTGTTATCCACCATGACCCCCACATTTTCTTTAGAGTCACTGCTTCCGAAGATAGAGTCCCCCATCCTGTAAATATGGCCTATGTTCTTTGTTCCCGATTTATTAAAACACATCTTGGTTTGGACACAGTTCACCAAGAGATCCAGATTGCTTTGAATCAGTGACCTATCCTCTTCATTATTTAGCATTCCCCCATTTTTTTTGTCATCTGCAAACTCTGAGTGGTGAATTTATGCTGAGTGAGAGAGAGAAAGAAACAACCACTACACTTTTACACTGCATTTTTTCTGGGCACTAGCTAGTTAGGTGATTTTTGGCATAGGATCACTCTGAAGAAATGTTAGATGTTACTTCATAGGTTAAATTAGTGTTAATAATAGTAATAGCTCAATCAGTTCCTACTACATTTACAAATCAAATTTCCAAAATATATTTCTGAATTTTTAATGCTTTCCTTTATTTGTGGTCCATCATAACACATTGTGACCTTGATGTGATAACAATGCTTGGCAAAATTGGGTTTTGTCATGAGAATCATTGTGTCATGATTCACACATAAACAAGGCCTTTTCCCCTCCCCAATTCAACGAAGGCTTTTATGTGTGACCACTAAAATCTATACTGCTCCACAGAATAATGGAATGGATAACAAGCAATTTTATTGTGTCAGAGAGGCATAGAAGGATTCACTGATTACAGGAAACTGCTTTAATCAATAAAGAGAAAAAACTACACACTTGAAAATTTGCTTCATTTTGTCTTAATGAGTAAATGCTAGACATTTCAATAGTGCTTGCGGAAAGAAGTCTTGCATAATTTTTATACATTATTCAATTTTTTGTTTCTAATGGTATTTCTAAAAGCAGGATCACATATGTAATTACATTGCTTTCAGATATGACAGTGCTGGATTTGTACCAGGTTTCACAGAGGATGCTGTGCAGTTAGTGCAAGTAACCTTTTAGATTTTCATATACTGTTTTTTTTTAAACTCATTATAATGTGTTTAATCCTGTCACATATTTTAAGAGTGGTGTTACCAGAGTACTTCACAGTGGCAGTAAATCTGGAAGCATAAATGAAACCTTGACTTAAAACGAAACAAAAAAACCCAAACAAAACGAAAAACAGCTTTTCTGGAGTGGAGCATTGTAAAAAATTCCCAAATGAGAAGTGGTGACTTGATGGGCCTTTCTTTTATCACTTTTTAGTGGAGACAGTAGTAGGGGAGATAGTAACTGGGAAACCCCTCAGACCAAGAGGAAGACAATTCATAAATTACAGTGACAAATGTTAAAGATATTCTAGTAGTTATGTATGAGGCCAAACATTTAGTTGTTTGTTTGTTTGTTTATTTATTTATATGAGAGTAGTGTCTAGAAACCACAACCAAGATCAGGGTCATATTGTGTTAGACACTACACAAAACATAGAAGCCACAACTTTTACACTCAAGAGTTTACTATCTAAGACAGACAAAGAAAAACAAAATGAGATGGGCCAAAGCTAGTGAAACGGGCACAGATAAGTGAATAGACTTGGCTGAGATCACAAAGAAGAGGTGGGGAAAGACCCCAGATCTCCTGACTCCTATCTTAAGGCTTTTTAGTGCCCGGTCCCCCTAGATGGCACTACCTGTCTTAAGTAAGGTAACTCTATAGTCAACCATAAAACAAGGAGGTCACGTGTATTTCTTAAGAACGAGGGAAAATTCTTTCAGAGCACATACTGTACTGTAGCTAGCCACCACCATATCCCTTTTAAAAAAGTATAGTGTATTTGAGAATTTTGCTCTAGTACAAAAACTCTTAACACTTCTGTAGTTGATTCAGCTTCATATTTCAGCACTATGTTGTACTTCTTCTGAATGACACTTTAGAAGTGCCTTCTTGTATTCCATCAAATAAAATATGTTTAATTTATATGGCAATTAATTTCTACTGCTCTTGAATGACTTTATATTTTAGGTATTATCTGTACCATCATGCAGAGAACATGGTTTTCTTTCCATCCTCCACACTTTTACAAAACTTATGCACCAGCTTTTTTCTTCTAAAACTTTTGTTTTACGACCATTATGGCTGTCACACTGTCTGGAGTGGCTCATGACAGTGAATGCCAGCCTCAGGACAGACTGTCAAAAAGACGGTCAAAAACCCCGAACTGGTTGTATATTCCATAATTAAGTGTTACTAACCAAGTAGCAAATGTGAACTCCTCAAGCACAAAAGCAGCCTTAACATGGAGTCATATACATAGGTACTCTGGTCTGTCTTGCCTTCTAAGCAAGCCTGACTTTGCGAACAATGGTCACTTCCACCAAAAAGCACAACAATGTTCAGGTTACCCCCAATCCCAAAGGCCAGTCACTTACCCTAAGCCAATTGTATTCAGATGTCAAACCAAAGATGCTTGTATCCATTCAAGTAACAAATTAACTAAAAGTTTATTAACAAGGAAAACTAAATGAGTATTATTTTAAAAGGTAAAAGCAGGTAAATATACACACAAATGAGTATCTTGAGTTTCAAAAGATAATAGACAGCTTTGTCATAAGCAGACTCTATATGATCTTTGGGACTAACAGAGGCAAAACAGCTGGGGGTATTTTGCTTACGTTTAGCAATTCTTGACTCTTTAGAGTCCAAGCAGCAAAAAACAAAACAAAACAAAAAAACCCACAACAACCAAATTTCTTCTTGAAAGGGATGTGTATTCCCTGCACCCCAGAGCCCATGCTGATGGGATGAGTTCAGCAACATCCATATCCCTTCCCTTAAAGGGGTATACTCCTTCCCAGCAAGTCAGATAAAAGTCACCCCACCCCCTTAAGATGAGGTACAGTCATTGTTTTGTCTTTTTTTTCTTCCCATATCCGATTCTTTTAATTCATTTTCTCTTTTGTTTAAGGGGTAGAAACTGCAGATCTGGGACTGATCCCTGTTTAGCTTCCTCTCTCCAAGCTTTCCTCCCAACTCCTCATGCATCCAGCTCTTTACATTTCTTTACATTTCTGCTGTCTCTCAGAATTACTTATGTATCTGATATCCTGGTCTCTTTTTTATTCCTATTTCTGATGCCCACCCAGTAGCTGCAGTGCTGTACTTATTGCAATATCATGTCAGAAATGTCAGAATTACAATCAATGTTGACATATGGTACCACATACAGATATAATGGTGGTCATTGGCAGAAAAGGGTTGGAAAGGTTTAGGTTAATTTTGGAAAGCAAAATTGAGTGTGATTTGCAGTTGGGATTGTTTTTTGATAATTGGTTCACCCAAACCTAGATGTCCTTTACAACTCATGTAATAAATTGCAGTTGTTCATTACTAAATCTAATTTCTAATAGTAAATCTTTAAAATGACTATGCAGTGAGTATATATGGCTTAATCAAGCTTTAATAAAATAATGGAAAATTTGTTTTAATGGACAGTAATTTAAAGGAAGTTTTCTTATGTTACTTCTTCAGTTAAACCAGTCATTGAATGTGTAATGTTTACCTTGGTCCTATTAAATCAAAGTTTATAAATACAAAGCTAGATATGCCCACACTTGTGTTTGGCCTTTGAGGGCCCAGTCCTGTATATACTTAGTCATGTAAGTAGTCAGTCAGGCTATCCACAAGACTAGAATTTGTAGCACTGAGCTCTAAATAATTAAATGCAGTCTCCATTGCACTGTGTGTCATATATATGTGTGTGTGTGTATTTCTATACAGATGGAATAAAAACTAATTTTATAGAATATATTATTTGAAGCCATTGAGGCTACTAACAGGGATAAAATGAACAAGGATAAATAAGATTGGGTGCCTATATGTTAAGCTTATTTAACCACTTCATATTGTTACCACCATTCCTAAGCGCCCCCTCCCCCCCCCAAAAAAGTCAAACCTAATTTTTATCTCTTAGGATGTTGATCTGTGGATACAGTGTTGTAATATGGCCTCCTCATATGTTTGTGACAGTAGTTAGATTTCTAAAAACTTTTCTTTGCACATTCTCTACAAATATATTCATTTTGCACTGGAAGATATTTACATTTACCCATGAGTGTACTATTCATTTATTTTACTACTGTCTGGAATCATGACTTTGGAGTATGACAACTTGTGACATGGCATGAAAAATGTGCAACAAAATAATCATTTGTTAGCAAACAGTTTTGGACCCTTGTTCATAATGCACAACGGTTATTTAAATATAGTTTATTAAAGGGCCACATCCAGCTTACTTTACATGAGTATTCCCACTGATTTGTAAGGTAAACAATACTTGGCCCTCAATCTAAAATTCCTAAAATATTTTGGATGGAATCTTGAAAGTGCTCAGGATTGGCGCAACTGTGCTTTGCTATTTCTTTCCTATTGACTTCAGTGGTAGCAGAATTAGGCCAACATTGAGTGTTTTGTGGGGGGAAAAAAACACCCTAAATTCAGAGCACATTTTGTACCTACTGGAGAAACTGTTGTCTTCTTTGTACACAATGCATTTTTTTCATACTGATAGCATGTCCACTGAGATAAAGCTTATATTAAAAAGGAATTTCTGAGGCAGTCAAAATATTGAATTTACTTTAGCTGGGGTCTAATCTTATTCAATTTATCTGATTCCAATGATGCACATTGAATTCAACAAGTATGTTTGAAAATAACAAACATTGGCCCAAACCAGCTCTTTATAATTTATAGTGACTTTCAACAAAAGAATATCTTCATTTAGTTATCCCTTTTCAGGCTTTTATTCTCCATTATTCGGTAAGAGCTGTTGGATCTTTAAGAACAGTTAAATGTGAACTCCTTCTTTAAATTCTTAGCACTAGTACTTTGACAGTATTGTATAGAAAACAAGTCGACAACAACAGTAGTTGGCTTTATTTCCTTGTGAAACAAAACTGAATGTGAGGAAGAAGTGAATAGAAAGCAGAGCCGGTCCCATAATGGCGGGTGTTTTTTCCCAATGAAATATTCCAACAAAATGATTTTTTCATTATAATTGTTTCACATTTCCTGTGTTTAAATAAATTAAAACCAAAATGTTGTTTTATTTTTTAAACAAAAACCATGAGAAATTTTAGACAAAAACACGTAGAATGTTTTCCATGAAATTGTCCATTTTGCCAACAGCTGTTTTTCATCCCTCGTGTCCCCTCACCTCCCAAAAAATAAAAGATCAGAAAAAAACCATCTCTAATAGCTAAAAGTATGGAAAAGAGAATGTATTAGTGAACAGGTAAACAAACTAGAATAACAAAGTAGAAGGAAAATACTTGCAAGAAATTTTAAAATGAGTTTATAAAAATAGAGGGATGCTGTGAGTCAGAAGTATTGCAATGGAGCACCATCTTTGCTATAGTTAAGGTTCATCAGCACTTACTCTTTAAAGGCTGACTCTTCTAAATACTCTAAAATCCACATGCTTACTCAAATTGTCTTGATTTTTTCTGTGACTCAGGAGGTGTTAGGTAGAATTTGAAGTCCAAATTTGATGTAATTTGAGCAAGAAGTCCCTGAGATACAGCCCCCTCCTCCCCCTGGAAAAAAAAGGGCATTTTTTTCAAATTCAGCAGATGTTTATAATTTTAACTTGGTGCTCAAACTATGGCTCTAATTGCCCCCAATTGATTTCATTCTCTCAGTATTTATCCCAGGTAGTGGATGGCACCCACTGCCACTTTGAGGAATCCCTATTGACAACATTATTGGTTCTGTAGAATGGTACACTCAAAAGAAAAAAAAAACACCATTGAAATGAGCAAGTGCAGCAAAACTAGGTAAAATATCTTACATAGGCAGCCTACTGTCATGGTAACTGGATGGCTTAAGAAGACATATTGTGCCAGGCAGTGTAAGTTCAAACCCTATCCTTGGTGAATCTCTGAGAATGATCTGTAGGCCCTCCTCAGTTAAGGGTTTTTTCTTTTTTCACTTTTGGGAAATATCCTGTTAATTTGAACAGCTAATTTAGAAGGATTCTATTTTCTGAAAGAATATACATTTCACATACTCTATACAGACTCTATACATACTCTAAACAGATAGAAAAGAATGACTTCTGGGCATGTTGCTATTTTTCCAGGTGGGAGGTTATTGTAGCAGAGTGCCAGCACTGATTCAGAAACTACACAGAATGATAAAGATGGTCGTCTTTGTATTCCAATATAGTGTGTCCCTGAACCTTCCAAACTCACTTCATCTAGGAACATAACTTCAATTCAAATTTAACTTCTAGCATTGAATGGGTTAATCAACATTTCTATTATAGCCTACTTGCTATTGTATTATGGTGAAGAACCATTTTGCTGCTCTCTGACAAGCTAATTTCATCTAACAAAACACACTTCAGGTACCAGGTTGAATACAGCATTCGATTGTGATTCTAATGAAAAGAAGAGAACTACCAAAGGCTCTTTAATATTTGTTTTAATTATTATATAGAAAATGTTTGAAATAACTGGTTATATTCTGCCATAACTAGATACTGAAATTTTTGTTTCTCTTATAATATTCTTTTCAAGTTCTGAATTGTCCAGTTTGAATGTGGCTGTGAACTTTTTCAAATGTAAGAAGACTCTAATCCGATAATTTTTTGGGAGAAGAGAAAAAGAGCTGACTGAGCAATCACTGTAATTTGGCTGAGAGTCTCTAGTGAAGATGTCAAATCCTGCTTTTTTGGATGGAAAGCAGTAATCAGAAATTGGAGGGGGGGGGGATTTTAATTTTTCTGCATAGTTAAGCTATTACAGAAATACAAGTAGGAGAAAAATCTTGAAAGCATTTTGTTAAAAGTGAAGTTTCTTTTGCAATAACACTTGACATTATGGGATTAGAGACAACAGATGAGCAGCAGGATTCATGCTTTCTGCTTAGCATGTTTCTATTACAGAATGTGTGTTGCTGTTTCGATGTATTATAAACCTGAGCCTACATAATTATAAATTTTAGAATGTTGTCTTTGTGAACATTTGCATTTTTATTTCAATTCTTTAAAAGTTTACTTTTATTTAAGTTCTGTATTCCTGTTAATGATCAATTGTCACAGGGCTTAATGGCTCAGAGAATACATAATGATCACCATTTTGAATCTAGTCTAGGTTGGTAATAAGTGCTGGCTGTAATGATCTATGTAAAATGAGCCTGAGGTAGTCTGAGTCCTCAGTGCCTGAGTCTCTGTGGCTTGGGCTGTGCATAGTCATTGACACTTATCAATTTCAACTCCCACACATTGGGCATAGAGGGAGTAAGATGCTGCCATCAATTGTCAGGCACTGACTCAGGCTACACAAAGTCTGTGGCAGTGAAGAAAATTCTTTCTTGAGCCTTTAGAACAGGTGATTTATCTTGAGTGAAATTTCAGTGTCCCATTTACAGTAGCCATTGGTACTGTCTGTTTGAATGTCCACAGTTAAAGATCACTGAGGATGTAACAATGCCAGCTAAAATACAATCATTTCCCAGGCCGACCAGTGGCTAAAATGGATAGTGCAGGACTCCAAAAGTCTTCATGCACTTGGGGTCTAAAAAAAATGACAGGGATGAGAGGAATGAAACACAGGGATATGTTTTTCTCTGACCTTTCTCTGGGCCCCATTCTAGGACTAGAACAATTTTTCCATTAGACAGAGTGCAGAAGGCAGCAGGAACACAAGTTATCACCATTTTTAATGGTAATTTCATGACCCATGAATGGCAAATTGAATAAGCTGGCTCTGGTGCTTTTGCAGTTGTTTTGGAGTCTAGAAATAACAGGTGTCTGCCATTTCAAGTGTGAAAACAGATATCAACCAGAGTGCCATTCAGAAGCATATTCTAATGCGCTTTGATATTGATTTATTCTGATATGGAACATTTTCACTGGTTTTCCTTCCTTTTTGTGCTGATTCATTCCCATCCATAAATCCCACCTTATTTTATCCTCCAGAATTAAATCAAAACTTGATGGAAGAACGAAGTTTATATGTTTTCAGCTACCTTTTTTCTCTCTGTTTCATCTCCTCAAATAGCATAACCCTTCAGTATGAAAGTTTTATTTTTTTAAAAAAATGCCCTTAAATTATAGCAATGTGACAAAACATCTGCTTCTTTAGCATATATTGGCTCACAGCAGTATCATTCTTCCCTACATATAAACCCTTATCTGAAAGCACATCAATACTTTCCATCACAGTAGAATTCCCATAAATCACAACAGTTCAAAGAAGGATAATAAAAATAAATCTAAAATTTATTTTCATATGTATCTTTTGGCTAGCTGTAAAACTTTCCTTGCCCACACAAACTTCTGCCATATAACTAATATTTCCTGCTGAAGATCTTTAAAATTAAACAATGTTTTTTATGGGGAATGACACTTTATTCAAAGCAAACCATAGAGAAGATTTCAACATTATTTATCAGTGTTCTTTATTTGTGTTAATAAAGAACAATTAATTGTCTGCAGCAATGGCTACAACTCTTAACATATAATATCATTAACAAAAGGGAAGGAAAACAAGCCAGAATAAGGAAAGAACAGGTTCAAGAATATTTAGATAAGTTAGATGTGTTCAACAGGCCCTGGTGAAATTCACCCTTGGGTACTTAAGGAACTAGCTGAAGCAATCTCAGAATCATTAGTGATCATCTTCAATAACTCATGGAGGACAGTTGATATCACAGAGGACTGAGGAAGGGAAAACATAATATTTATCTTTAAAAAGGGGAACATAGAGGACCCTGGGAATTATAGACCAATCATCCTAACTATGAAAACCGGAAAGATAATGAAGTAAATGATTAAACAATACATTTGCAAGCACCTAAAGGAAAATAAGGTGATAAGTAATAACCATCATGGATTTGTCAAACACAAATCATGAAAAACCAACATAATTTCATTCTTTGACAAGGTACTGGCCTAGGTATTTGGGGAATCACAAGGTGACTAGCCACTTCAAGTGGGAGTGAAGTTCAGTGCATCTGTCACTGATTGTCTGTTGTCCAGTTAGGCTAAATCAGTGGTCCCCAAACTTTTTACTTTGTGACCCCCCCTTACTCCTGTCTGTGCCTCCCCCCCCCATGCTAGGAGTGGGAGTGGGTCTGCAGCTCCAGGAGAGGGAGACATGGACAGGGGCAAGGGGGCTGAAGCTGGGGCCATATTGGGGGCAGGGCCAGGAACAGAGTTGGTGGGTGGTGCTCCCTCCCTGACCCTGCCCCCTCAAAATTTCTTCTTCACCATCCTAGGAGGATGTACCCCACAGTTTGAGGACCTCTGGGCTAAAGGAAGGTACACGGGCTTTATAAAGGGAAAGTATGCTGCTGTGAAAACTAAGAAAGTGGAGCTGTAGCAGAACTGCTGAAAAGGCTCAAGAAGGAGGTAGTTGGAGAAGCTGATGGAGAAGCAGCCAGATAATTGATAAAACACATGATCCAGAAGGGCTGTTTGCAACACCTTGAACTCAAGGGTTGAGACTGATTCAGCAGAGCCTGGGAAATGCTCATACCTGTGCCTAACAGAGAGGCTTGAAGCCAGACAGAATTGAGAGAGAAGGACTGTGCTTAGTGAGAGACTGGGTGGAACAGACTTTACTTTGGGTTGTTTTCATTTTGTATTAATAAACCAGTCCCCAAGAAGGGGGGTTGTTATTGGACATAAGCCTCTGTGGAATAGTCCTGGAAGCCTGTGAAGGGGAAATTGAGGCAGGTAACTGCAGAGCTATGTTTGTCCAGCAAGAGGTGCTTGAAAGGTAGTTGGCCTTTCTACAGGTGGATAGCAGTAGACATGACAGGCTGGTAACATAGTCCTCCATTACATTCTCATATGTATACTAGAGAAATATAGTTTGGATGAAGTTACTATGGAGTAGATTCAAAGCTGGTTGAAATGGTTTGCTGGCAAAATGGGAGGACATGTATAGTGCAGTCCTGGGTATTGTCCTCTTCAACATTTTCATTGAGTTGGCTAATGGAGTGGAAAGTATGCTTATGATATCTGTGAATGGCACCAAGCTGGGAGAAGCTGCAAGCACTTTGGAGAACAGGTTTAGAATTAAGCACGACCTTTACAAATTGGGAGACTTGTTCCCAAATCAACAAGATAGAATTCAATAAAGACAAGTGTAAAGTGCTACACATAGGAAGGAAAAATCAAATGCATAACTACGAAATAGGAAAATACTACAAAATACAGAACTAGAAACGAGGAATAACAGGTTACGCAGTAGTACTGCAGAGAAGAATTATAGTATATGTGATGCAAATGCACTCCAGAAAGAAATGTGTCTTTCTTGTATCAACAGGAGGGTCATATATAAGACATAGGATATAACTGTTCTGCTTTATTAACCACTGATGCGTTCTCTACTGGAATACTGTGTCCAGTTGTGGGCACCACACTTTAAGAAAGAAGCAGACAAATTGGAGAGAGTCCAGAGGAGAGCAACAAAAATGATAAAAGGTTTAGAAAATCTGAGCTATGAGGAAAGGTGAAATAAACTGGACATTGGGAGTGGTTCATTATGGGCAGCTATCTCAGCATGCAACTGACTGCAACATGCTTTTCAAATGGTGGGAGTGGGGTGGAGTGTGACAGGGAGTGTGTTGTGTCTATGTGGGGGGAGAGAGAGTGGGTTTTGGGGGGGCTGAGAGCATGTCAGCATGCTGTCTTGTAAGTTCAGACAGCAGCAGACCCCCCCACACCTCCCTCCCACCTCTCTCTCACACACACAGCATTCCACACTAATCTGTCTCCAAGCACGCTGTCTGGGAGAAGATAAGCAGTCAGAAACAGAGCTTTCAAATGACATATCTACATTCCTACAGCATGTTCAAAACAATGAGAAGAGTGGCCACTTGACTTAAGGGGATTATGGGACATTTCCAGAGGCTGATCAGAGCACAGTAATGCAACACCTCATCCACACCAGCGCCGTGGTGCTCCAGTGGGGGCGCAGCAAACATTATTCCACTTACCGAGGTGGAGTACCAGAGCGCTCTAGCCGTGGAGTCAGAGCACTCTGCATGTCTTGCTAGTGTGGATGGGGAGTGAGCTAGTGAGCCCGGGGCTGCTTTAATGCACTGTAACTCGCAAATGTAGCCAAGCCCTAAGGTGCCAAAAGTACTTGTTGTTTTTGTTGCCACAGACTAACATGGCTACAACTCTGAAACCTGTCACCGTGCAAGATAGTTAAAATATAGATACATAGTCAATATTCCTAATTTTAGATACAGAAATGATATATGCATACAAACAGGATAATCGTATTCAGTAAATCATAACCTTTCTGATGATACCCTAAAAGGCCCATTTTGCATAAAGTACAGCTTAGTTATGTCATATTCCTATCACAAGCATATTTTCATAAAGAATGTGGAGTATAACGTTACAGCCTTAATCTGCAACCAGGGAGATTTATGTTGAATATTAGGAAAAAAATTCTCATCCAACATTTCTAAGAACAGGATAATCAAACACTTGTCCAGTATGGTCTAGGTCTGGAGTGACTGGGACTGAGCCTCCCAGACCATGTTGACAGTACTGGCCCTGAAGACCACTCCCCGAACTGCTATTCAAAACACTGTCTATACAGCCATTTTTAGAACTCTAGTGTGAGGGTCACAAGTCTACTAACCCCAGCTGGGAGGTTCATTCCCACTCCCTCCAAAATGATGTGATAACATAGCCTATGATTCTATGAAGAAACAGAAATCTTATCTCTCCCACCCACCTCCTGCATTTCAAGGAATTGGACTAAATCCCCAGCTCAGGTCCCAGTGTATGGCTTTGGTTTTGGGTCAGATTTGAAACCAGAACTGGCATGTTCTCCAGGTCTGGCTCAGATACAGACTAAGGCTCTGATCTTGCTACCATGTACACATGTACTCAACGTTCCATTCAGTGGGACTATTCCCATGTTAAGAGTTGAAATGATTCGAGCCCAAATGAGCAGAAATCCCATGAGAATACTTCATTCTCATAAGATTTTGGTCCAGCCTGGCAGGAATCTTTTGAAGATAGTTGATGTCATGACAGTCTTTCTATTTTGGGGGCAAAATCACATGAGAACAGCTCACAAGATTTCAGTATTGCTGAGTCATGCTCCAGCTCAACATGAACATGGGTCTATATTGATCTCAAATGCACTTACGTATGCTTTATACATTGTAGACTTTTTTAGAGAAAGAGTCAGCACAGGGGCAAAATTTCTCCCATAGCAAGACTGTGTCAACTCCATTTGTAAAACCAAACTTTAGTACAACCTAAATTCTAAAGAAATGTTAGGACATTTTAATTAGGTGTTTTTAATACACAAACCACTATCCCTTGCAGTGTTTGAAATGAAGACATTTGCAGCACTGTCAAACTGTAGTGAAATTGACTACAGTGATTTTTATGGCCCAAGTTAACAGCAATGTCAAAATAAGATGTAAAGAGTAACACATATCATAAAATAGAATTTTATGATTTTTCACTTTTAATATTATATTGTTGTATCAGTGACATGAACTTCTTTTGAGCACTATAACTAGCATATTTTGGACAATGCTTTTTGCAACCAGCAATGCTTATCATAAAATATATGAAGCAGTCTTTAGGCCATTTTGCAATTGCTTATCCCGTATTTAACTGAAATTCAAAATTTCAACAACAATAAAATCAAAATGTTAACATTTTTCATCTCACTCTGATAATTGTTTCCGGAGCAGATGAATCAATGTAAAAATATTCCAAAAATGTACACATTTACAACCATGAATGTGGAGGTGGTAGGTGGGAGTTTAAGCAGTAGGTGGACCAGTGCTAGGGTTTGAGAGGGTGCCAGGAGGCAGCTGGGGCATTGGACACATTTGGGGCATAAAACTGAGCCACTCTTAAAATATACATTTTTAATATACAGAATCTGAACTGAATAATTTAAAATCAGATTTGTTCAAATATAAATACATCAAAATGGGCAAGGAAGAAGACATATGTTCCCAATTAGACAAATTCTGCCTAGTGGGCATTCCCCAGGTGTAATAGATGCATAGACTATATTCCTAACTTCAGATACCAAAATAATACGTGCATACAAATAGGATAATCATGTTCAGTGAATCATAACCTTTTAAATGATATCTTACATGACCTATCTTGCATGAAATACGTCATAGTTATGTCATAATCCTATTGTAATAATATTACTATGAAGAGCTTGGCAGCTGGAGAGCAGTGGCTGCTGGCTGGGAGCACAACTTTGAAGGCAGAGCTGCCACCAATAGCATCATTGAAGTAAGGATGGCGAACCCAAGCTGTAAAATCAAGCCATGAACTTAAGCTGTCTTCAGGACTGGTAACTATGCAGCAGCTGCAAAACACCTGATGAATGTGGGTCTGTGTGTGTGTGTGTGTGTGTCTGTAGGTATTAGGTATAATGTGAATGTGTGTGTGTGTGTATAGGTAATAGGTATAATGTGTGTGTATAAGAATTAAGATATTAGTTATTAGTCATAAATTGTTATCATAATAAATGTGGCATCTTTGCCTTGTCCCCTTTAATAAGATCCTGCTGGTTTTTACTGGTCTAATATAATTGGTACAACATTTTGGTGGAGAATGCGGGCAATGATCCCGCTGCCTCTCGCAAGCAAAGCGAGAGCTCTACCACTTGAGCTAATTCCCCTGTTTTTATTTATGTGTAAGTTATATCTGGTGTTTAGTCAATTGTAATAGGTTTAGTTATATTCAACTAGTTATAATTATTTGGTTTGTTTGCAACAGATCACCTTGCCCTACAATGTCAACAACTACTGTAATGGTCATAACTCAAGGGGCAAAGTGTTGAACAAAAAATAAACCACTGTTATGTTGGTTCTGCCTTAAAACAATTACATAAAGTGTGACCCATTCAATGCCCCTGGATTGAAGGGTCAAAAGGGGGACAATGTAGAAAAGATAAATGAAATTGTTTTCAATTGTTAACTGCTGTTCACCATTCACTACACTTGCCTATACTGTAACTTCTGTTCCATATTGTAATTCAAACCCCATTTTAAAACACTCACTCCATTTTGTAAAAGCTTCCTCCAACCTTCATTTTTGCAAACCCTGCTGTAATCTTATTAGTTTAGTTTAGATGTGTGAATGAGGTATGTATGAATGATGGAATCAACCTCCAGCCCCAGCCTGTCCTGATGAGATAAAGTTCAAATACCAACGGCTGAAGACCTAGACAACAGCCTTAAACAAAGTAAGAAGCATCCACCCTAAAAAGAAAAGGACAACAGAACAACAGAAGGAAGATCAAAGCCAGGTCCAAGGCTGAAAGTCACGGCTGCAATTGATGGGTGATCAATCTAAACCCAGAGGCAGCGTGACACAGCAAGACCTATAGACTTTGAATCCAAACTAAAAGCCTATAAAAAAGAAGGGTGAGATAAGAGACTCTGGGTAACATTCTGCTGCCAACATGGAAGAACAACGGTGCCTGCCCAACAGAGATCCAGCTCAGCCTTGTGCCCAGCTTTCCTGGCCAGTTAGCTGCCACAAGCTACGAACCCAAGCTGCAAAATCAAGCCATGAACTTAAGCTATCTTCAGGACTGGTAACTATGCAGCAGCTGCAGAACACCTGATGAATGTGGGTCTGTGTGTGTGAATGTGTGTAGGTATTAGGTATAATGTGAATGTGTGTGTGTGTGTGTGTGTGTGTGTATAGTTAATAGGTATAATGTGTGTGTATAAGAATTAAGATATTAGTTATTAGTCATAAATTGTTATCATAATAAATGTGGCATCTTTGCCTTGTCCCCTTTAATAAGATCCTGCTGGTTTTTACTGGTCTAATATAATTGGTACAACAACATTATACCTATTACCTATACACACACACACACATTCACATTATACCTAATACCTATACACACACACACACACACACACACATTCACACACACAGACCCACATTCATCAGGTGTTCTGCAGGTGCTGCATAGTTACCAGTCCTGAAGATAGCTTAAGTTCATGGCTTGATTTTGCAGCTTGGGTTCGTAGCTTGTGGCAGCTAACTGGCCAGGAAAGCTGGGCACAAGGCTGAGCTGGATCTCTGTTGGGCAGGCACCGTTGTTCTTCCATGTTGGCAGCAGAATGTTACCCAGAGTCTCTTATCTCACCCTTCTTTTTTATAGGCTTTTAGTTTGGATTCAAAGTCTATAGGTCTTGCTGTGTCACGCTGCCTCTGGGTTTAGATTGATCACCCATCAATTGCAGCCGTGACTTTCAGCCTTGGACCTGGCTTTGATCTTCCTTCTGTTGTTCTGTTGTCCTTTTCTTTTTAGGGTGGATGCTTCTTACTTTGTTTAAGGCTGTTGTCTAGGTCTTCAGCCGTTGGTATTTGAACTTTATCTCATCAGGACAGGCTGGGGCTGGAGGTTGATTCCATCATTCATACATACCTCATTCACACATCTAAACTAAACTAATAAGATTACAGCAGGGTTTGCAAAAATGAAGGTTGGAGGAAGCTTTTACAAAATGGAGTGAGTGTTTTAAAATGGGGTTTGAATTACAATATGGAACAGAAGTTACAGTATAGGCAAGTGTAGTGAATGGTGAACAGAAGTTACATTAATAAAGTGAACAAAGGAAAACAATTTCATTTATCAGTTCTACAGTATTGCAACCCTTACTTCTCTGCTGCTTCCTGCAGAGCTGGGCCCTCAGTCAGCAGCTGCCACTCTCTGGCTGCCCAGCTCTGAAGGCAGCAGTGCAGAAGTAATGGTGGCATGGTATGGTATTGCCACCCTTACTTCTGTGCTGCTGCTGGTGGGGCACTGCCTTCAGATGTGGACATCTGGCCAACAGCTGCCGCTCTCCGGTTGTCTAGTTCTGAAGGCAGCACAAAAATAAGGATGGCAATACTGTGACCAGCCTAAAATAACTTTGTGACCCCCCTGCAACTCCCTTTTGAGTCAGGATCCCCAATCTGAGAAATGCTGGTCTCAACTATGAAATCTTTATAGGGTAGGGTAAAAGCACAGAAAAGACCAGATTTCATGGAAGAAGACCAGATTTCACAGTCCGTGACATGTTTTTCATGGCCATGAATTTGGTAGGGCCCTAATTATATTCATGATTTTATTTCTGTATCCATAAATTATAGGGAAATTCTGATCAGAAAGAAAATTTACTAGAGCTGCTTAGAAATCAGAATCTGTTCCATGGGCAATTCAAACAGGTGTTTATAAAATAAGTAAATAAATTCCAAAATGGAATGAAAAGTCAAAATTTCCTGTAAAATAAAATGTCTGAACAATTTCATTTTGATAGTGTCCTAACATTTCTTGTGGCTGTACTGAAAGCCCACATGCTCTTTTGGATTTGATTAGAACTGGTCAGAATGTAGGGGGGAAGGGGAAAGGTGGTTTTGGGGCATCCAGTGTTTTTTATATGAAGTTGAAATCTTATGCAGAAAGCTGACATTTCTTATGACAATTTTCATTTAATAAACCATTTTTCTATTAAGAAAAACCTTGACTAGCCATAGTTTTAATGTAATCCTGTACTTTTAACTGAAATTCACCAAAACTCTGAGGATTAAAGCCAGCCTCCTTCCCACTCTCCCTCCCTAAAAGACCTCGAGACCCTCTCTTTGCATCACTTAAAACAATTTTCTGACAACATATATAGGCTTTTGTGCTCTTTTACATTTTGGGTGTCTTCTGACATTGCACTGATGACATTCTACTTCTGTGTCCACCTGATTCTTTGAGTATGGCGCGCTCAGTCCTTATTCCTCAGGAAGAGGCCAGCTGGCTCACTGTTCTCACGTGGAGTCTTTGAAAGTGTAGGATTGGTAATGTTTGTAGGCCAGCTATCATCTGTATTCCTGGAAATATTTTTTTCATAAAAATTGGGGTCTCTCCCCACAATTCAACACCATGACTGAGACATTTATTTCCAGCTACTCTAATGCATTTACATTATTATTTGCTGTGATGAACTCCAGAATGCTTTCATGATAAAAGAATTCTTCCATAATAGGAGACACTGTTATCATGAGCAGAATTCTGAGGTTTACTAGGCACAGTGTGAGCAGCAGAAGAGCTGGAGGATCATTTCCAGGTCTTGCTGCTACTGAATGAGGGTTAAAGAGGCAGCCAGTTCCTGTGAAAAACTTTCAGAGGATGGATAGGGAAGTGAGCCGTGCAACCAGGTCATCTAAAACACAGGTTCAGATAGTCGACCATTTAACTGTTTGTGGAAGATCCCGATGAAGACTAGAGTTTGCTGGCTGGGACCTGAGTTCACTCTTTGGCTTCACTTGAAGTTTTATATATATGTAAAGCTAATCTCCAAGTGAATAGTAAATGAAGTGCAAGTTAATTGAACCCACAGATACATTCCAATTCCATGCAAATAGGCTTCAAACAGCTCAAGCTGCAATCACTACTACAAACTGTTACAGTACATTTTAATCCACTCTATTTCCTGAGTACTTTTATATATAATTTGTGTTGCAATTGTCATTATTAGATCATAAGAACCAAGGCCATTTTCCTATATAGCAAACCTATGTCTTTTATAATGTGTGGAAGTTTCAGCTTCAACCAGTTTAGTTTCTTTGCTACCAGCATATTAACTACAGTTCATAATGATGATCCAATCAATTAAGAAAAAATAATTCTGAGTAGCATTTCCCAGAAAAAGTACACAGAAGGCCTGAAATGGGGGGAGGGGGGTGCATATGAACATGTGTAGTGGGTAAACACTGACCAAGTTTGGCAGAATTGCAAATCTTTGAAAGCTGCCCAGAGGCAAACCTGCAAATGAAGACCTGTGAAAAATCCAAAAAGCAGACTATTCTTCTTCGAGTGATTGCTCACATCCATTCCAGTTAGGGTGTTTGCGCCACGCGAGCACGTTCGTCGGAAACTTTTTACACTAGCAACTCCAGTGGGCCGGCAGGTCGCCCCCTAGGGTGGCGCCGCCATGGCACCTGATATATACCCCTGCCGGCCCACCCGCTCCTCAGTTCCTTCTTACCGCCGTGTCGGTCGTTGGAAATGTGGAGCACGGCATAGCTGTCCTCCACGTCCCTAGCTCTCCTTGTTCTACGGTTGATAGTTGTAGTTAGTAGTTAAGTGTAGTTAGTTATATAGTTAATAGTGTAAATAATATTGTAGATATTTGTTAGCCGGTTTGGGCCGTAGCCCTTCCCGGCACCCGGCACTGGGCTCATGCCTGGCTCGCCGGGCTTCAAGCAATGTGCGGCCTGTAAGAAGCCGATGCCGACCAGCGACCCTCACGACGCGTGTCTAAAGTGCCTGGGGGAATCGCACAGATCGGACAAGTGCCGCATTTGCAAGGCTTTTAAGCCTAGAACAAAGAAGGAGAGAGACCAGAGACTTAGGACTCTCCTCATGGAAGCGGCACTCGACCGGGCAGCATCGCAGGCCGTCATCTCGACACCGGCACCGGATTGTGCCGGCACCGGAAAGACTCCCCAGCACCGACCTTCCCCGGCACCGGGTGCAGAAGCAAGACCCTCAAAGTCTGCAACTCCATCCAGGCAGACTCGAGTGGAGCGCCCGGCACCGACATCGGCCGCGGCGCTACAGGCACCGTCGACTCAGGGCCTGGAGGGTCCGTCGAGTCCAGTCCCGCCGAGCTCCCCCATAAGATCTGGGGTTGAGCTATTGGTCCCATCGACGCCAGAGACCTTCGCCTCGGCACAGGACCTCATTGCCCTAACTGAGTCAACTCAGCCTCCACCCCCGGTACCTCCGGTGCAGGTAGCGTCCAGGGGCAAACCTATGATGACAGCGCCATCTCGGGACTCACGCTCGCTGTCAAGGTCCTGACACCATGGTCGCTCAAGATCCCGCCGCCGCTCGCAGTCCCGGCACCACTCACCTCGGCGGTACCAGTCGTACTCGCGGCACCAATCGGCCTCCAGACGGCCACGGTCTGGTTCCAGCCACCGATACCGGCACCGGGATTCTAGGAGCCAGTCCCGCCGTCGATCAGCACACCGGTCGACCTCCCGGCACCGAGCTGGTGGCAGGTCCCAGTCCCGGTCGACCTCCTGACACCGCGTCGGTGGCAGGTCCCGGTCCCGATCCCGGCACCAAGTCAGCGGCCGGTACCGGTCCCGATCCCGGCACCGAGTCCAAGACAGACCCCGGTCCCGATCCCGGCACCGGTATGACTCCCGGTACCGGTCCCCGTCACCGAGAACATCTTCGGCGCCAGGACGCGGAGACTCTTACCAGCCGCGGTCGGCCCCTCCATGGCCTTCCAGACAGCCGTCGGTGTCATCGCAGGCGGACAGTGTATACACGCTGGGCACTGACAGACAAGCGGCCCTTTTTCAAGACCCTCCGCAACAGGACCAGGGTCCGCAGCAGTGGGGGTTCTGGACACCCTGGGCGTACCATCAAGCCCAGGGCCCCCAACAGCTTCCTCCTAGGCCTGCAATGGCAGAGCACAGGGCGCCGGAGGCGTCGTTGTCTCGTCCCCCTCCCTCCCCGGACGGGGAGGACGGGTCAAAGCAACAGGACCCTGATCTCCCTCCTGAGCCAGAGGCGAGGGCTGAGGCGGACCCCCCGCTGGACACTCTTTTGCCGGGGGTCTCCTCATCGTCTTCTCCCGATGAGGCGGTGGCTGGCACTTCCTCTAATAGCCCTCCTCCGCTAGATCTCAGGGCACATCAGGACCTCCTCAGGCGCGTAGCACAGAATCTGAGCCTGCAAGCTGAGGAGGTCTCTGAGATCGAGGATCCCGTCGTCAGCATCCTCTCCTCCGATGCTCCCACCAGGGTCGCCCTGCCCTTCATTCGGACGATCCAGGCCAACGCCAATACGATCTGGCAATCGCCGGCCTCCATTCCCCCTACTGCACGGGGCATCGAAAGGAAGTACATGGCCCCCTCCAAGGGCTATGAGTACCTCCATATTCACCCGACACCATGCTCCCTGGTGGTACAGTCGGTGAACGAGAGGGAGCGTCATGGACAGGAAGCCCCAGCCCCCAAATCCAAGGAGGCCAGGCGTATGGACCTCCTCGGCCGCAAGGTTTATTCGGCTGGGACCCTTCAGCTCAGGGTTTCCAATCAGCAAGCCCTTCTTAGCTGCTACGCATTTAACTCTTGGGTGGCAGCGGATAAGTTCAAAGAGCTGCTGCCACAAGAGGCTCGTCAAGAATTTGCGGCGATTCTTGACGAGGGCAAGAAGGTTGCACGAACCTCGTTGCAGGCCTCCTAGGACGCTGCAGACTCGGCTGCCCGTACCCTCGCCTCGGGGGTGACGATGCGCCGCATCTCCTGGCTTCAGGTTTCTGCCCTTCCACCGGAGCTCCAATACACCATCCAGGACCTCCCGTTCGAAGGCCAGGGCCTGTTCTCGGAGAAGACAGACCCCAGACTGAAAAGTCTTAAGGACAATCGGGTCATTATGCGCTCCCTTGGTATGCACACGCCTGGGACGCAACGCAGACCCTTCCGGCAGCAGCAACAGCAGCAGCGTCGGCCGTACCCCCAGTTCCGCCAGTGGCAGGACCTTAATAGGCGCCGCGGCAGAAATGGCAGGCGCAGGCCGTCGGGCAATCAAGGGGGGCAAAACCAAAGCTCCTCTAAAGCCCCACCTGGACCCAAACCTTTGTTTTGAAGGTGCGCCCGAGGGCGTAATACCAGTATCCCCCATGGATCCTTCCCCCCCGTTTTCCAACCGCCTTTCGTTTTTCCTCCAGGCGTGGTCCCAGATAAAATCCGACCGCTGGGTCTTACGCACGGTGCAGACGGGATACCGTCTGCAGTTTGTATCATTTCCTCCCTCCCGCCCTCCACCCTCGTCCCTCTTCAGGGACCCCTCTCACGAGCAATTCCTCCGCCAGGAGGTACAGACGCTCCTCAACAAAGGAGCTATAGAGGCGGTTCCGGAGAACGAGAAGGGCAAGGGGTTTTATTCCCGCTACTTTCTGATCCCCAAGGCCAAGGGAGGCCTCAGGCCTATCCTCGACCTGCGAGAGCTCAACAAATATCTAGTGAAGTTGAAGTTCCACATGGTATCCCTGGGGACCATTATCCCATCCCTGGATCCTGGAGACTGGTATGCCGCCCTCGACATGCAGGACGCTTATTTTCATATTGCCATATGGCCACACCACAGACATTTCCTTCGGTTCGTGGTCGACCGCCATCACTACCAATTTGCGGTCCTCCCATTTGGCCTTTCTACGGCTCCTAGGGTATTCACAAAATGCATGGCTGTCGTTGTGGCACATCTTCGGCGCAGTCGCATTCACGTGTTCCCTTACCTCGACGATTGATTAATTCGGGGCACGTCGGAGCTGCAGGTCCGCAGACACGTCCGCAGGATCACCGGCCTGTTTGCTACCTTGGGCCTCATGATCAACGTGGACAAGTCCACCCTGCTCCCCTCGCAGAGGGTGGAGTTCATTGGGGCCGTCCTGGACTCCACCGTGGCCAGGGCCCTTCTGCCGTTGCCGAGGTTCCAGTCGTTGTTGGCGATCATTCAGCGCTTGCTGGCAGCCCCCCTGACATCGATACGGACATGCCTAACCCTGTTAGGCCATATGGCAGCCTGCACATTTGTGACCGGGTATGCACGGCTCCGCATGAGGCCCCTCCAGTCTTGGCTCATCGCACATTACCGGCCGGCAAGGCAGTCACTAGACATGCTGATCACAATCCCCCAGGGGGTGTTGGATTCTCTCAGTTGGTGGCTAGACCAGTCCATCGTGTGTGCGAGGCTCCCATTCCACCCACCCCAGCCCTCAGTGTCCCTAACGACGGATGCCTCAGATCTTGGCTGGGGGGCCCACCTGGGAACCCTGAGGACACAGGGCCTGTGGTCCCCACAGGAGGTGGAGCTACACATCAACATGCGGGAGTTGAGAGCGGTCCGCCTTGCTTGTCAAACGTTCTGTCACCAGCTTCGGGGTCGTTGTCAAACCTTTTTCTGCTTGCTTCCTTTGGTAGGCCACCTCTTCTTCTTCTAGTTTTCTTTTGTGTGCTGCCTCTTTGGCTGCCTGTTCTCTTTGGTAGGCTGCCAGTTTGATGCTTTCTTCCTTTTCTTTCATCTCCATCTCTTTTTGTTTTATTTCTAGTTCCTGTTTGTGTTTTTCCATCTCTCGCCTGTGTTCAGCTTCTTTGATTTGTTCTTCGGCCTCAATTTTTGCCTTAGACGTCATGGTTCCTGTTTTCTTGGGTTGGGGTGCCCTCCGGTGTTTATCTTCTGAACTGCAGGTTCTCTGTTGCCTCCTGAAGTCTGCCTAGCAACAGTGCCTTTAGCTAATTTTCAATGTTAAGTAAACCTGAAAAACCACTTTATTTGCATTTATATAGTGCTGGTAATGACTCTCAATGGGAGTGCTATTGTGTGACAAAAGACTCTTAATAGCACCTTAATGGTTTCTTGCTTAACATGCAAGCCACAAACTGCCAGAGAGAGCAGAAAAAAAAATTCTCTCTGGTTCCCTTTTAAAACCAACTGTTTCTCTCTGCTAAAAAGCCCTTAGCAGAGAAAAGAAAAATATAATATTCCTACTGGCTTCTGGATTCTGTCTATCCCACCACTGCACACCATATCATAACCTTATGTCATAAACAGATAGCTAAGGGTTAATGTCTCTTTCACCTGAAGCACCTGACCAGAGGACCAATCAGGAAAACCGGATTTTTTCAACTCTGGGTGGAGGGAAGTTTGTGTCTGAGTTTTTGTTGTCTGTCTGCCTGCTTTCTCTGAGCTTTGGAGAAGTAGTTTCTACTTTCTAGTCTTCTGTTTCTAAGTGTAAGGACAAAGAGATCAGATAGTAAGTTATATGGTTTCTTTTCTTTGGTATTTGCATGAATATAAGTGCTGGAGTGCTTTAATTTGTATTCTTTTTGAATAAGGCTGTTTATTCAATATTCTTTTAAGCAATTGACCCTGTATTTTGTCACCTTAATACAGAGAGACCATTTGTATGTATTTTTCCTTTCTTTTTTATATAAAGCTTTCTTTTAAGACCTGTTGAAGTTTTCTTTACTGGGAAATTTCAGGGAAATTGAGTCTGTACTCACCAGGGAATTGGTGGGAGGAAGAAATCAGGGGGAGATCTGTGTGTGTTGGAACTGCTAGCCTGATTTTGCATTCCCTCTGGGTGAAGAGGAAAGTACTTTTTGTTTCCAGGACTGGGAACAGAGAGGGGGAGTCACTCTGTGTAGTTTCACAGAGCTTGTGTCTGTGTATCTCTCCAGGAGCACCTGGAGGGGGGAAGGGAAAAAGGATTATTTCCCTTTGTTGTGAGACTCAAGGGATTTGGGTCTTGGGGTCCCCAGGGAAGGTTTTTCAGGGGGACCAGAGTGCCCCAAAACACTCTAATTTTTTGGGTGGTGGCAGCAAGTACCAGGTCCAAGCTGGTAACTAAGCTTGGAGGTTTTCATGCTAACCCCCATATTTTGGACGCTAAGGTCCAAATCTGGGACTAAGGTTATGATATGAGTAGCAGCGGTTGGGATATAGACAGAATCCAGAAGCCAGTAGGAATATTATATTTTTCTTTTCTCTGCTAAGGGCTTTTTAGCAGAGAGAAACAGTTTGGTTTTAAAAGGGAACCAGAGAAATTTTTTTTTTCTGCTCTCTCTGGCAGTTTGTGGCTTGCATCTTAAGCAAGAAACCATTAAGGTGCTATTAAGAGTCTTTTGTCACACAATAGCACTCCCATTGAGAGTCATTACCAGCACTATATAAATGCAAATAAAGTGGTTTTTCAGGTTTACTTAACATTGAAGATTAGCTAAAGGCACTGTTGCTAGGCAGACTTCAGGAGGCAACAGAGAACCTGCAGTTCAGAAGATAAACACCGGAGGGCACCCCAACACAAGAAAACAGGAATCATGACTTCTAAGGCAAAAATTGAGGCCGAAGAGCAATTCAGAGAAGCTGAACATAGGCGACAACTGGAGCTGAAAGAAAAGGAAGAAAGCATCAAACAGGCAGCCTACCAAAGAGAACAGGCAGCCTACCAAAGAGAACAGGCAGCCAAAGAGGCAGCACACAAAAGAAAACTAGAAGAAGAAGAGGTGGCCCACCGAAGGAAGCAAGCAGAAGAAGAGTTGGCCCACCGCCGAGAAATGGAAAAACAACAAAAAGAAAATGGAGAAGGAAAAACAGAGAAAACATGAACTGGACTTGGCAAAAGCTGGGCTGCATGTGCCAGCCAACCCTAACAACCCGGCGCCAATTATTGCTCCACAGCACAGGAAATTTCCCACCTACAAGGCAGGTGATGACACCGAGGCCTTCTTGGAAAATTTTGAAAGAGCCTGTCTTGGGTAAAGCATCCCCGAAGACCAGTACATGGTAGAATTAAGGTCACAGCTCAGTGGACCTTTAGCAGAGGTGGCAGCTGAAATGCCTAAGCAGCAAATGAATGACTACAAACTTTTTCAAACCAAGGCCAGATACAGAATGGGGATAACCCCAGATCATGCCCATCGGCGCTTCAGAACCCAAAAGTGGAAACCAGAGGTGTCATTTCCCAAACACGCCTACTACGTTGCAAAAAACTATGAGGCCTGGATAACAGGACACAACGTTCAAACCTTGGAAGAACTGCACCTCCTCATACAAATGGAGCAGTTCTTGGATGGTGTTCCTGAAGACATCACAAAGTACATACAAATGGTCTCTCTGTATTAAGGTGACAAAATACAGGGTCAATTGCTTAAAAGAATATTGAATAAACAGCCTTATTCAAAAAGAATACAAATTAAAGCACTCCAGCACTTATATTCATGCAAATACCAAAGAAAAGAAACCATATAACTTACTATCTGATCTCTTTGTCCTTACACTTAGAAACAGAAGACTAGAAAGTAGAAACTACTTCTCCAAAGCTCAGAGAAAGCAGGCAGACAGACAACAAAAACTCAGACACAAACTTCCCTCCACCCAGAGTTGAAAAAATCCGGTTTCCTGATTGGTCCTCTGGTCAGGTGCTTCAGGTGAAAGAGACATTAACCCTTAGCTATCTGTTTATGACAGAGAGCGGTCCGCCTTGCTTGTCAAACGTTCTGTCACCAGCTTCGGGGTCGTTGTGTCGCGGTATTTACCGACAACACGACGACCATGTACTATATCAACAAGCAGGGTGGCACCAGGTCCTCTCCCCTATGTCACGAGGCGATGCGACTCTGGGACTTTTGTATAGCCCACTCCATTCACCTCACGGCTTCCTTCCTCCCCGGAGTACGGAACACGCTGGCGGACCACCTGAGCAGTTCCTTCCTCGCGCACGAATGGTCCCTCCGCCCGGACGTCACCCTCTCGATTTTCCAGAGGTGGGGTTGTCCCCGCGTGGACCTCTTCGCGTCCAGGGGGAACAGGAAATGCCAGGCGTTCTGCTCCTTTCAGGGCCGGGAACCTGGGTCTATAGCGGATGCCTTCCTTATTCCGTGGACAACCCACTTGTTCTACGCATTCCCCCCGTTCCCGCTGGTCCACAGGGTCCTTCTGAAGGTGCGCAGGGACAGGGCCCGCGTGATCATGGTAGCCCCGGCGTGGCCCAGGCACCATTGGTACCCCATGTTGCTGGACCTGGTCATAGCTGACCCAGTTCCCCTGCCCCTTCACCCGGACCTGATCACCCAGGACCACGGAACTCTCTGTCACCCGGACCTCCAGTCGCTGCACCTAGCAGCGTGGCTCCTGCATGGCTGACCAGTTCTGAGTTGCGCTGCTCCACCCCGGTACGTGAGGTACTCTTGGGCAGCAGGAAGCCTTCCACTAGAGCGACTTATTCGGCCAAGTGGAAGCGTTTCTCCTGTTGGTGCGTGGAGAAGGGTCTCCTCCCAATGGAAGTTTCGGTGGCCAATATTTTGGACTATATTTGGTCCCTTAAGCAACAGGGCCTGGCGATATCGTCCCTGCGGGTCCACCTGGCGGCTATCTCCACCTTTCACCCGGGTGGGGATGGCCGCTCCGTTTTCTCTCACCCGACGGTGACTAGATTCCTTAAGGGGCTGGAACGTCTATACCCTAACGTCCGACCCTCTGCCCCTACCTGGGATCTTAACCTGGTGTTGTCTCGGCTCATGGGGCCCCCCTTTGAGCCGTTAGCTACTTGCTCCCTGCTCTATCTTTCTTGGAAGACTGCCTTATAAGTAGCTATTACCTCAGCTAGATGGGTGTCGGAACTCCGGGCTCTCACGGTAGATCCCCCATATACAGTCTTCCATAAAGATAAGGTGCAGCTGAGACCGCACCCTGCCTTTCTCCCCAAGGTGGTCTCAGCCTTCCACGTCAACCAGGAGATCTTCCTCCCAGTTTTTTTTCCCGAAACCTCATTCTTCACACAGGGAGCAACAACTCCACTCGCTTGATGTCCGTCGGGCTCTCACGTTTTATGTGGAGAGGACCAAACCGTTCCGCAAATCCCCCCAGCTTTTCGTGGCAGTAGCGGACCGCATTAAGGGGCTTCCCATTTCCTCGCAGAGGGTATCTTCATGGGTAACGTCCTGTATCAGGACCTGCTATGACTTGGCTCATGTTCCTACGGGCCGTGTGACTGCGCACTCTACCAGGACGCAGGCGTCGTCGCTGGCTTTCCTCGCCTGTGTGCCCATCCAGGAAATCTGTCGGGCAGCGACCTGGTCATCAGTCCACACCTTTGCTTCCCACTACGCCTTGGTCCAGCAGTCCAGAGAAGACGCGGCCTTTGGATCTGCAGTGCTCCATGCCGCTACTTCTCACTCTGACCCCACCGCCTAGGTCTGGCTTGGGATTCACCTAACTAGAATGGATGTAAGCAATCACTCGAAGAAGAAAAGACGGTTACTCACCTTTGTAACTGTTGTTCTTCGAGATGTGTTGCTCACATCCATTCCACACCCGCCCTCCTTCCCCACTGTTGGAGTAGCCGGCAAGAAGGAACTGAGGAGCGGGTGGGCCGGCAGGGGTATATATCAGGTGCCATGGCGGCGCCACTCTAGGGGGCGACCTGCCGGCCCACTGGAGTTGCTAGGGTAAAAAGTTTCCGACGAACGTGCACGCGCAGCGCGCACACCCTAACTGGAATGGATGTGAGCAACACATCTCGAAGAACAACAGTTACAAAGGTGAGTAACCGTCTTTTGTGAAACGTTCATTGCCCTGGTTGTGTACAAAGACCAGCTGAAACCTGAAGGTACACAGAGCTTTTTTTTTTTCTTTCCCCTGGGGATGGGGGTGGGGAGAGTAATTGGGCCCTAAATGATTTCCCAATTGCATTGCTCCAGCCAAGCCAATTCTGAGTTTCACAAGAACAAAGTGAGAAGCACATTTCCATTTTTAACGTGTTTTCTGTCACTTAAAAAAAGAGGGCAGTTATTAATTATTATTATTATTATTATTATATTTTAAAAAAGCATACCTAGGTGGAGATCCTCTGGGCTTATCTCTAGCCAACAGTGATTTTTACAGCTAAATTCCAAAATTCCAAAATTCCTGTATTTACAATAGAAGTGCTGGGATAACCTTAACTAGATGCATGTGTATGGTGACTCTGTAACAGACAAACAATGATGTTTACTTTCAGAAGCCAAGGAAGTTACTGCTTCGAGGTGATAATTTCGTTTTCTTTACCCTTGACTTCGAATTGTAAATATGATCGCTGGTTGCAAATTTTATTTAAACACTGATAGAATTTTATAGCAAAACACTTTTACTGTCAGAATCTAGATTACAGCTAAAGGGTAATAGTCTTGGAAAAATATCAAAAAGTGTAATCTACATAATTATATCCCATCTCCATCCTATTTCATTTAATCAAATAATCATGAACTGAAAGGAAAACAAAATAGCTTTCATTTCAAAACATCTGAAAATACTTAAAATTGTGCTTCATATTACACAAATGTATTTTATACTCGTAAGTGGTTAGTTTATATATTAATTTATGCTAAATATAAGGCTTCAGGGAAAACAGCATCACATTATTCAGGGATACGTCTGTTTTTGTTCTGTTTAATTTTTTTATTCTATTCTCTTTTCTTTGTCCAACAGAAATTTTTGGCACTTAGAGACCAGATTGACAGGACCTCTCAGAAATAAACATACTTTAGTTTCTTTTGGAGGGCGAGAGGTAGAGGGGTATGTGTGCACTGTATGGATGTGTTGGGATTTATAAGTTTCTTTTAAAAATACCAAGATACAGTAGTTTTACTTATTTTTTGAGTATTGTAATTTCCATTGTACTGTGCAGTGTAATTCATTGGCTGCAGCCTAGGAGCACACAGTATGGCTCGGAGATTGGTGGTGCACAGGTGGCCAATTATGAGCTAGCTGTTTCCCAGTCTTTTCCCTCATTATAAATTAGAGGAGCCTGTTCGGTGCTTTGAGTTGCACCAGCTGACAATAGCTTTGAAAGCTCAGTGCAACAGCCAGGGATTGCTGGTGTGTGTGAAAGCCCAAGCCTGGCCTCCTATGCTAGCTGCGGAAGGGTGTCAACTAGGAGTCATTATGCCAATTCTCTGTTATTTCCCCTTCCATTAGGATAATCCTCCTATGTCATCTACAGAGATGCTTTATATTGGTGGTACAGCATAAAGTAGCTGCAGTGCACTGCAGAATCTGCCCTGGTATATGTCAAACTAGAAATAGAGCTTATTGAAAATACCCTGTATGTGTGTGCATGAGCATCTGTCTACCCAGTATTTCCTACGTGATTAATATGTTCCTTCCCTTGTAAAGTCCTTAGTGATCTTCAGGTGAGAAGTACTTTATAAGACATAAGTGCTCTTATTGTATGTAGAGTTTCAAGAGTAATATTTAAAATTAATACCATTATTGAATGCTTAAGAGGCAGCAGAAGTGTATAGTCCTTTAAGATTACTTTGCTAACTTTTCTATAATATAATACTGTCTCTAAAAATTGGAAGAATAGGAGGGGTGAGACTGCGGGCTGGACCCAGCCCTAAGTACAATGAGCAGACAGAGTCCACCTAATCTCCTAATCTCATCCATAGTGCATGACAAAGATCAGTATGATGGAGGAGTTCAGTGTAACTCTTTCAAATGCCCTCAACTTCCCTGGCTGGGTTGTTTGCTACTGTGGCAGCCACATCAGAGTTGCCTAGGTATGGTGTGAACACCTTGCTTACACACACACTTCTTTACATGTGGTTTTTTTTTTAAACCAGAAAAGATGCCAAACTCTTTCCTTTCTCTCTGTATATCTGTTTAAAAGTCCAGAATACAGTCAAACTAGGTAGAGGTGTGTTGTTACTCATCATCTTAGTTTTTCTTTCAACAAGGCCAAAGTGAATTATGCAGTTAATTATAACTGTTCAATGTAGTGGAAATACCTAGGTAGATTTGGCGGCATGATGCACTCCATATGCTGAATTAAGCCCTGATTTACATTCCATGCAATTTCACTTAATTCCATGGAAGTCAATGAGCTTGCATAAGGTCATTTGACCCTTTCTGATCACTGCTGCTCTTGAAACTTCCAGCCCAATGTTTATATAGTATTGGCATGAGTATCAATGACACCTATTGGTTAAAGCAAAGAACTAAACAGAATAGTAAAAAAAAAAAGGAAACTAGAGCAGAAAAATACATTTATAAAAAATAAAGTATCTAAAAGGTGCAGTTCTGGGCTGTGTTAATCTCCTGTAATATCTTAGGGAGATATTATTGAGTTAAGTTTAAGTATCTTTGGAGTCCATTGTATTAAATGCAAAGGTTATGTATTATTGTGGGCCAGGATGTCCAAAGGACTATATTGAACAATATGACAGGCAAGAATAGCTTTTGGGACAATATATGTGAAGTGAATTTCTTGGGAAATATCTAGGGGCACGTGAATGCAAATTTCCCCTGCCCCACTGCCAGTTATGCAAAAACTCAGCCCTCTGAAGCTACCCCCTGAGGAGAGGGGATAATCACCTGTTCCCAGAGTGTCTTAAAATCAAAGGCCCAAACTATGTCAAGCAGTGACTCACAGATTTTTCTGAAGAACCCTTTGATGGGGTTTGAAGAGCTGAGCACCTGTCAGAGCCATTGGCGGAGCTGGGGGTGATTTTGGTAAGCTTACTAGCTTCCAAATAGGTTATTTTATTGTTTTTAATATGTTTTCTCTATAGAAATGCTGAATGTGTTTTCACCTTAAGAATAAATATGCTTGCTTAGAAAGGGCTGTATGGTAACTTTTAACTGTGGGCAATTACACTGATTACTGTCTCTGAGGAGAAAGCAAAGGAAGGCATGCTTAGGCAGTCTGTCATGCTGGGGAACTCTCAGTGTAGCCAGGGAACTGTGCATCATGGGAAAAACCCAGTCAGGAGGGAGAAAGATGTGGGTCTCAATCCAAGAGAGGTGATGGCTGGGGAACTGGAAGCCTAAAACTGGGTGCCCTTGTTGGACCACAGGGAATACAGTTGCCCTGAACTGTGAAATTAAAAAAAAAAATAAAGTAAACAAAAATAGCAATTCTGGGCAGAGGGCGAAGTCCACCCCTCGAGCAGGCTTTTGGCAGCGAGGGGAGGCGGCGGCACAGCCCTTTTGTGATTGTCCCTTCTCATGGCAGCAGCGGCGGATTGTGCTCAGCAAGATGGAACATGCAGTGGCAGGCACAGAGTTCAACATCCTGCTTTCCACATCCTGCTCAACTCCTAGAAGGTTACACATGATAAGCAATATCCACCTAATACAAGCACAGTTTATTCTTACTTTGAATATCATGAAAAGAAGACTGAGAACACCAGATTAAAGAAGGTGAAATATGAGGACACCATTTTTTACTGGTTGCAGTACGTTCTAAATAAGTACTTAAAAAGGCAAAGTGATAACCAAAGAGATAATCCAGGAAGCCAAAGAGGTATACAGAGAGCATTTTCAAGATGATGTCTTCATTGAAAAAGGATGGAACTATATTCTTGAGAAGTATGAAGGGCATCTTCTGATAGAAGTAAAGGCTGTTCCTGAAGCCTCAGTCATTCCCATAGGAAATATACTTTTCACAGTAGAAAACATGGATCCAGAGTGCTATTGGCTCACTAACTGGATTGAGAAAAAAGAACGAGGAGTATTGGGACACCTTAGAGACTAACAAATTTATTTGGGCATAAGCTTTCATGGGATAAAACCCACTTCATCGGATGCATGCAGTGGAAAATACTGTAGGAAGATATATATACACAGAGAACATGAATAAAATGGATGTTGCCATACTAACTTTAACTAGACTAATCAATTAAGGTGGGCTATTATCAGCAGGAAAAAAAAAACTTTTGTAGTGATAATCAGGATGGCCCATTTCCAACACTTGGTTGGAAGGTGTGAGGAACAGTAGGGAGAAAATTAGCATGGGGAAATAGTTTTTACTTTGTGTAATGATCCATCCACTCCCAGTCTTTATTCAATCCTAATTTAATGGTGTTTAGTTTGCAAATTAATTCCAATTCTGCAGTTTCTCAATGGAGTTTTTGAAGTTTTTTTTTTTGTTGGAGAATTGTGACTTTATGTCTGTAATTGAGTGACTAGGGAGGTTGAAGTGTTCTCAGACTGGTTTTTGAATGTTATATTTCTTGACATCTGATTTGTGTCCATTTATTGTTTTGTGTAGAGACTGTCCATTTTGGTCAATGTACATGTCAGAGGGGCATTGCTGGCACATGATGGCATATATCACATTGGTAGATGTGCAGGTGAATGAGCCACTGATGTGATTAGGTCCTGTGATGGTGTCCCTTGAATAGATATGTGGACAAATTTGGCAATGGGCTTTGTTGCAAGGATAGGTTCTTGGGTTAGTGTTTTTGTTGTGTGGTGTGTGGTTGCTGGTGAGTATTTGCTTCAGGTTGGGGGGCTGTCTGTAAGTGAGGACTGGCCTGTCTCCCAAGATCTGTGAGAGTGTGGGATGATCCTTCAGGATAGGTTGTAGATCCTTGATGATGCACTGGAGAGGTTATAGTTGGAGGCTGAAGGTGACAGCTAGTGGCATTCTGTTACTTTCTTTGTTAGACCCGTCCTGGAGTAGGTGACTTCTGCATATTCTTCTGGCTCTGTCAATCTGTTTCTTCACTTCAGCAGGTGGGTATTGTAGTTTTAAGAATGCTAGATAGAGATCTTGTAGGTGTTTGTCTCTGTCTGAGGGATTGGAGCAAATACGGTTGTATCTTAGACCTTGGCTGTAGACAATGGATCATGTGATGTGGTCTGGATGAAAGCTGGAAGCATGTAGGTAATTATAGAGGTCAGTAGGTTTCCAGTATAGGGTGGTGTTTATGTGGTCATCGCGTATTAGCACTGTACTGTCCAGGAACCGGATCTCTTGTGTGGACTATTCTTGTAGTCATGGTATCCAATCACAGTGGCCACAAATTCCAGGAAGCAGAAGAAAAATTTGGCAAAGTATTTGCTAGAGACATCTGGTAGCTTAGAAGGACTGGAGTACAAACTGCATGACTTTGGCTACAGTGGAGTTTCTTCACACAAGACAGCAGGAATAGGAGCATCCGCTCACTTGGTAAAAGGATCTGAAACAGCAGCAGGAACTGCTTTAATTAAAAAGTACTTCCAGATTATTTTATTCCAGCTGCTGAACACATTACCATAATCACTTGGGGGAGACCATGAGAAAGATGCTTTTGAACACATAGTGATGCAATTTTCTTCAGTGCCTGTATCTGTGGTCAGTGGCAGCTATGACATCTACAATGCTTGTGAACTCAAACTTGGGTCACCAGTTAGGGGAATTGGAAAACACAGTTTAAGAGTTTCAGATAACAATTTTCACTAAGCACGAGTTGCCAGTTTATTCCTATGATTTAGCCAGAAAAAAAAACAGATATGAAAGCTAGTACCAAAATGGTAACCTAGCAATGCCCAGCGGAAAGAAAACAGCTCCACTAGTATTGTGATAACATTGGTCCATTCAGATGCTGAGGTGATGCAGATGTAATAAACAGGTAATTCCTCTGTATTACAAGCCTCATACGTATTCAAGTAAATCTTCATTTGAATTCTAAATATAGTATGCTCAAAAAACCTGTTGAAGCCAAGTTCCCCCTTATATGTCACTTTGAAAAGTTACCCTTTTGAAATATGCTTAAGATCACAAAAGTATATCTGCAAAAATGTCATCTTGGAATTCTGTACATTTTCGCATCACATTTCACAAGTTTTTAAATCAAATAAATCTGTTTTTTGTTTGTTTTGTTTTTGTTTTATAATATAGAGTGGGATTTTTACACACTCTTTAATCTTTTTTTTATTAAATAAATGGGCCCAGAGTCTCAAAGGTGTACAACCCTGTACAGATAAACATGGTTCAGTATTCTGAATAGAGGCTGTAGCCTGCTGCATCCCATGGCAACAATCACTATTAAAAATCACATTTTACTAAAGGTACAGAAAGAAGAAATGCAGTAAACGTATTTTAAATGTCAAGTAGTAAGTAAGTCTTTCGTTTCAAGAATACCGCATTTCCTTTCCCTTCACGTGTAGAGCTTTCACAAGGAACCCTTTCCCCATCCCGGTTTGACAGCTTTTTAGATGGCATTAAAGATGGTAATAATTGTCTTTTTGGGGCAAACCGCTGAGATGCACTGGAGCTGCTCTCATTGTTAAAGTTGCTTCTGCTTCTTTTAAGACAAACACACACAAACGAGAACAAAAAAGATCAGCAAAGATAGAAAATGAAGCTTCTGTCTCTGATGCTGACTCTCACTTGCAACCTCATTGCTGGATAAAGAAGCACAATGCACAGTCTATCAGCCTGACAGACTTGTACAAGCATCAGGCTGTTTCAGACATTCCTTTTATTTGCCTTTGTGCACACAGGTTAATAGCAAAGTTCCAAAAGATACAGTCTTAGCAGGTTTGCGAAAGGCAAAGAGAAAAATGTAAGAAAGAGAAGGAAAATGACACAGTAGGGAGGGAGGGAGAGCAGGAACCCAAAGCTCAGACACCAGGGGGTACTCCTTCATTAATTTGTACACCAATTGGTGCTAATTTCAGACCCACCAATTTTAATTAATTAATTTCTGGTCCAGTCTCTTCTTGTTTACCTGTCATGATCTTAATATAGACCTTTTTGTTTGGACTAATTGAATATTTGTGTCTTAACTTCCATGACTTTTATAATCAATCATATATATGTAGCAGACTGAGTTGGATTTTTGTTACCTTGGCAACTTAGAGTACAGTTCTCCATTTTACAGAGGGGGAAACTGAGGCACAGAGTGTTAAATGACTTGACCTGGGTCATTCAGGAAATCTGTGGCAGAGCAGGAAATTAAAGCTTGGCCTCCCACAGTCCAGGCTAGTGTCTTTGCCAGTTGATCATCTTTCCTCTCTTTTCCTTTCTGCCTCATATACCATTGCTAGATTTGTCCCACACTGCTAGGATGTCAACATATTTTACTTTTGTTGATTGTTTGGTTTATTTTGTTTTATGACTGATAGCATAATTTCTTAGCTATCTGAATTTTATGGTTTCAAGGGAGAATTACATGCAAAGGTCAAGTTGCCCCCAGTAACGCACGTGTTATGAATTGTTAAAAGAACATTATTTGTGTTGGAAAGTGAAACACTCAAAAATTAAGAAATGCCAGAATTAAGACTGCCTGTGCAACCTTCATTCAGCCCTCTTCTCCATATGCATTATAATAGTCTTTAATTACATGATCACATGCTATTTTTCCCACAGCACCCCACTCTCATTCAGTGCCCAGGTTGGAGTGCTCAGTTAATTAGCAGCTATTCAGTGTTTTATCCTCATTATTCAAGGGCTGACCCCAGGTCTTATATACTGCATACTAATCAAACCCCATTGTAGAGACACAATTGGTAAATTTCTTGTTCTCTTACTTGTATTAATATTTTAATAATCATTTAACTTCTGTTGAACAAAAACAGTTGTTATGACTTTTGCTAATTTCTGTTTCCCTACACAATCCCATGGGACAAAGTTTCCCCAACCACATCTGCTATTGGATTCCTGCGGGGAGGAAGGGCCTGATCCTGTGAAGTAATAAGCATCTTCTATTTCCACTGACTTGAATGGGTATTGAGAGTGCTGGGCACCCTGCCAGATTGTCTCCTAAATGATATTTTACTGTTAAAACTTCTTTTTGATCGTATAAACAGTTTAGCAGAACTTTTAAAGAACAAAATTAAGCTTTTAAAACTTCTAAAACTGCCATAATTGATGGGATCATGGCAGCCATTTGGGATTTTCTCCCTGACAGGAATGAGTCTGAGCAGGTGTTTTCAAGTCTTAAAAGCTTTTGCACTAATGATGATATACTCTTTCAAAAATAAATGTGTCTTCATCTTGGCATTCATCTGTCAGCAGTATTGACTATTATTCAGGCACCAACTCAGCTTTCATTTCATCGTTAGCACTTTAATTGACCATAGTCAGGGATTCCTTTGCTAGTATGTCTCACACATTTGGATCATGACGTTTGAATTACTGCAATAAAAGCTGACATTTTTCCATAGAAAAGTATTTCCATTTTTGAAAGTGGTGGCATTACAATCTCAACGTATTTTATATATATATATATAGTGACAAAGTTCCTCTTCTACCTTGGTGGGTCTTGCACTTATTTGGCAGATTTGCTCACCTCAGTGATCTTCCCCACAGTCTGGATCAACTCCTCCTGTGTCTGATCAGGAGTTGGGAGGTTTGGGGGGAACCCAGGCCCACTCTCTACTCTGGGTTCCAGCCCAGTGCCCTGTGGATTGCAGCTGTCTATAGTGCCTCCTGTAAGAGCTGCATGACAGCTACAAGCCCTTGGGCTACTTCCCCATGGCCTCCTCCAAACACCTTCTTTATCCTCACCACAGGATCTTCCTCCTGGTGTCTGATAACGCTTGTACTCCTTAGTCCTCCAGCAGCACTCCCACTCCCACTCCCACTCCCACTCCCTCTCCCTCTCCCTCTCCCTCTTACCTCCTTGTGCCTCTTGCTCCCAGCTCCTCTCACATACTTCCTCTCCTCTGACTCCCACCTCCCTGACTGGAGTGAGCTCCTTTTTAAACCCAGGTGCCCTGATTAGCCTGCCTTGATTGGCTGCAGGTGTTTTAATCAGTCTGTCTGCCTTAATTGGTTCTAGCAGGTTCCTGATTACTCTAGTGCAGCCCCTGCTCTGGTCACTCAGGCAACAGAAAACTACTCACCCGTGACCAGTATATTTGCCCTCTACCAGGCTCCTGTACCCCACTGGCCTGGGTCTGTCACAATATATATACTTTTGACAACAGTATGAATAAGGCATGCTTCAAACCATACTGCACCAACTGCTGTGAACCCTCACATGAAGAGCACTTTCTACAGGAGCAGTCCAAATTGACTTCAATGGGAGTGTTTGTATAATATAATAATAGGAGATATACCTATCTCCTGGAACTGGAAGGGACCTTGAAAGGTCATTGAGTCCAGCCCCCTGTCTTCACTAGTAGGACCAAGTACTGATTTTTACCTCAGATCCCTAAGTGGCCCCCTCAAGGGCTGAATTCCTAACCCTGGGTTTAGTAGGCTACTGTCAAAACCACTGAGCTAGCCCTCCCCTACAAGCCCATCACTTATGGCAGTTTTAGAAGTTTTAAAAGCTTAATTTTGTTCTTTAAAAGTTCTGCTAAACTGTTTATACGATCAAAAAGAAGTTTTAACGGTAAAATATCATTTAGGAGTCAATCTGGCAGGGTGCCCAGCACTCTCAATACCCATTCAAGAAATAGAAGATGCTCATTGCTTCACAGAATCAGGCCCTTCCTCCCTGCAGGAATCCAATAGCAGGTGTGATTGGGGAAACTTTGTCCCATGGGACTGTGTAGTATAAGTAAATCCTCACCAATGTGAGCATGTTGTATAATCCAGAAGATGGTCATTAGTAGATTATGGAATAGAATATATATCCAGGAAAGAAGCATATGTGTAGAGATATTTGAAATATGTGATCTATCAAAAAATTCCGCTCCATTAAAATGGCTCTGCTGTAAAAATCATGAGCACAAAAGTGTCAGGGTGATGGCATTCAAGGCACTATGTATGGGCAGCATAGTGGTGGCTAGAGTACTCATGCCCTGTTAACAAAATCTTATTTTTCAACATAACTTCCTTCAAAGATAAATGCTGCATTATACATGTACCATACTCTAAATGCCAAGTAGAGATGTAATGTGCTTGATCCAAAGCAGTTCTGATTGAAGCAGAAGAGAGAACCATAATATTAATTTGATGTTTTTCATCACCCTTCATGAGAATGAATGGGAACAATTTTCATCAAAGTCACACAAAAGAAGATTCTAAAAATTTTTGGTAAAATAATCGATTACTAATTTTATTTTCAAAACAAACTAAACACAGTGACTATTTGCATAGAGGGGAGCAGAACCTTTACATTGCATATGTATGATATTGTAAGTATGATGTATAATAAACCCTTAAAACAATTAAAATTTTTTCTAGGAGCACATGCAGGTTTATTTTAAATTTTAAATTTTCATAGCATTGATGTTTGAGAAGTGATTTAATAACACTTCATAATTTTTTTTCTTATTGAAAATGTTGTGATTTTGTTTTTAAACAGCTGAAGATGCATGTGGAGGAACAATGAGAGGATCCAGCGGCATGATCTCCAGTCCCAATTTTCCTAATGAGTATCATAATAATGCCGATTGTACATGGACCATTGTGGCAGAGCCTGGCGATACTATTTCACTTATATTTACTGATTTTCAAATGGAAGAAAAATATGATTACTTGGAAGTAGAAGGTTCTGAACCACCAACAATATGGTGAGTAATCTGATGCCATTTTGAAGCCTGTAAAGTGAGAAAGAATATGTAGGGATGGTCCTGCAACCTTTACTCACATCAACACTGTAGCCTCACTATAGTAAAGGGGTTTATTACTTCGACATGTTAATTGATTCACTGATTAGAAATGTAAACCAACTTCCAAATACAGAACATCAAAATTAAAAACCACGGTAGACTCATCCACCTGATTATGTTGTTGGGTAACTTTAATCTTTGTTGCATGCAAATTAAAGTACAGTGCCATTGATTATATCACTGGGTGTCTCCATGCAGTAAATCAAGATACACTGACTCAATACATAATGTAGTCATGCATTCTTGATGTGACTTATTGGTATGGGACCACTGCAGCACAGAGCAAGTCCTTAACCCCTTCCTACCTGATGTGGAGTTTATACACCCCATCACACAAGCATGTTTTTTGTTGATGTAGCAGTTCTGAGAAGTTTCCTCTATTACTGTCCCTGTAGTTCCTCTGTACAGCTGCCTCAGTAGTTGTTGGCCTCAGCTGAGTTGCACTGGTATAAAACTAATGTAAAGAGCAGATGAATCAAGTTATCTCTTTAATTAGCTGATTCAGTTTGTTGGAAAATAACTGAAAAAAGATACATGGTTAATTCAACACCATTCATAGTTACATGGTATAGCTGTTCAAGGCAGCAGTATATACTGTAAGAGTATTGGAATATGACAGAAAGTTTCCTTTATCATAGTAGTTTAAACTCATCCAAAGAAGAGGATATAAACAAAATTTTCCACAACACTTAGGCCCGCAATAGAGACTCAAGTGGGGCACAGAAGGCCTTGTGTCATCTTTGTGCACTTAGGTAAATTTCACACATTAGACCAGATCCTCTACCACAGTAAAATGGCATAGCTCTGTTTGAAGTCAGTGGTGCTATAGCAGTTTACTCTACATAAGCTGTGGTCCATTATGTGTAATCAGGATAGAAAAAACAGACTAGACTTTTTAAAATAATGTAGTAAAAGAAAAAAATAACCCTCCTTAATTTAGGCATTTGTACTATTTGAAAAGAGCAGATCTTATCAAATGATGCTAGATGTAATATCCCTAGTTATTTCATAATATATATCAAGATAGGAGACAATACACTGTATTTCAGCTTTCATGAATGATATTTCATGATTCATGTCACTGTTGGTGAGTTAATTATCTGTATTAAAAAGTTACCGATTTGCCGTTGATTGTTACATTTTTTTAAACTGGTTCTCAGCTAAATTAATTATTTTAAAACCAGACTTTATTATCATTATTACTGAAGTAACAAGAACAACATAAAAAACAATGTTAATCAGCTGAACCGCTAACACTTCATTTGCTTATTCTAAAGTAAATTTTGTGTATTCAGTGCACATGCAAATTTAATATTTGTTCATTTAGAGGAGCAGATTGTAAGAGCATTCTTTTCTAAACTTATCAGTCATATTCCCTGAATTAGACTGATGTACTCAGTTATGCAAAAATACTTCTCCATATGCTAGGGAAAAAATATTTGAAAAGCTTAATTAAGATATTTGATAATTAGTTTTACTATGTTCATACTTTATATCCTTTTACAATAGTGTTCGAGCTTCCGCTCCACATAGCTACATTCATGATGCATGCACAAAATTTTCTATATGTAAGTCTAAAGATAGGATCCTTATGCTGTATCTTACTGTATTAGACAAATGGTACATAACTACTTGAAAGCCTGTTCAAATTGCTTAAAAATAGTGTTTGATCCAGACAGTAATGTCTTTTGTCTTATTTCTCAGACTATTATTTATGTAAGGAAGGCAAATAAACTCATTCTTATCCTCCTGTCCATCTAGGTAAATAACAAAATGTACTACTTTAGCTTCTGAGATACAAGCTAAAATATTGAGCTAAAATATGTAAGGTAGCCACTCTTGTAATATGAAAAAAAAAAGGCCAGGAACTCTTCACAAAACACTGTAGCTTTCCATTTTCACCTCATCAGCCAAGACAGTTTACATATTTAAGAAAAGTAGCTGTAGTAAGTCTTTCCTATATTGAAATTCTTGATATACTGTATATCCTTTCCATTAAATATCACAGAGAGCAGCTAGATCGCTTTGTAATCCTGCTCAGTTTTCTTCTGTTTGCTGTCATTTTAAACAGGCTGCTGGCTTTGAAAGTTGATGACATGCATGCAAAGTATTCCTAAACCCTCCAACACACACCTTCATGATTTACCTAATGCAAAGCTTTACAGAAGGCAGCACATCACGTTCAGAATGCATATCATGATGATCTGAATGAAAACCTGATTATTTTATTTTGAGAATCCAGAGTGAATTATGGGTACCTCTGTCCTGCTGGTCTTTAGAGATTGCCTGATGAAGTGATATTCAGATCCAGATCCATATTAAGTCTAAAATAAGGGTTCAGATATGCAGCTGGTTCAGGCCTTCATCCTTATTTCTGTCCAAAGATTCTGAAAACTCACAAGCTGCTTTTCCAGGAATTGAGCATATATTGGTAGCACTCTGGCAAGATGAGCTGATCAGTTAGCAAAGGTGGATATTCTCATCCATATTAGTGCCTAATCCTTTTTTTGAGCTCAACTAAACTCTTGCCCTAAATGATAGCTTGTAGCAATGAATTCCCTCAGGCTATCTACATTCTGAGTATCCATTTTGAATTTGTTGCCCGACTTCCTCTATTTGGATTATGAAAGAGAGTAAACAGCAGCACCTGACTAAATTTCTTTGATAACATTACCATCTTTTATTATATCTTCCCAAATTAATTTCCTCCATTAATTAAGGTCCTAATCTTTTCAATATGTTCTTAGATAGAAATCTTTCTGTGCACTAATCACTATAGATCTAGAAATCTAACTCTGTACATCCTACCCACTGGATGACATGAAGTATTGATCTATTTATTTTCTTGTCACTACCATGATGCTCTTCCCTTTGTCAGTAGGAATTATGCTTTCATCTCTGAATTATGAACATAACCCTACTTGTTCTAGCCCTCACAGTGTTTATTTTCTTTGTACTCCTCTGCAGTAGTTAAAATACCAAAATAAACGTAAGCCTTTTTTTTTTTAATTTTGTCACAAAGCTAAGGAATTGACACAAAATATGAATATCAACAGCACTGATTCTAGAAAATCTTCCTTTATTTGAAATGACATTATGCATCTTTAGTTATCTTCCTGCTTTTATAGTCTGTAACAAAATTGTCATATTTTTAGTGTTTTAGCACCAGCAAATTATTACAGTATATATTTTATTTGTAATTTAGTACTGCATTCTTTGATTAAAATAAGACCAGTAACTCATTTTGGGTCAGACCCATTTTCATCACAAAATAAATATATTTGGTGAAAAATATTGTTAGGTTCTCTTGTATTTAAATGTCTAAGGGTCAGATCTTCAGCTGGTGAAAATCCACTGATGCTACACTGACTTACACCAGCTAAGGATCTGGCCCTAAAACATATGACACTAATACTGTGGCTAAAATTCATTACGCAAAAAAGGAAGACTTTGCAGAATTGTATCCTCAACATTAGCAGCATAAGCATATTAAAATATTTATTATGATAAAGTTCTTGATTGAGGCATTAAATGAAAAAAAGTCTGACTGTTTTGATTCGTTTCACCCCATGGACAGGAGTGTACTTATAACTAAGCCATCAAACATAGTGTATCCAAATTTGACCCACTGGAAGCATGTTCACAAAGAACTGGTACAGACTCTGAATTCTCTCTTATCAAAAAGCAATTTGGACAATTGTGCACTTACTCCTAAAATGAAGCAATAATTCAAATCACGTGTTTTTTACAATGACTTAATCTCAAAATAATACTGGGATGTCATTACATTTACTCTTCTAAAATTGATGTTGGAAGTCAATATAAAAAGAACAGCCTATTCTGGTATGGCAAATCTTACTGGAGCATCTAGACCAGTTTGGTATGTCTGTTCTTATTCAATTTCACCCTTTTCAGTGTTGTCATCTATTAATATATAAGGTAATACAAAATAAAAAACTGAGAACAAAAAGCCATTTCAAAATGAAAAATCAAAACACGTCACTCTGAAACTGTGTAAACAGGACATTTCAATATTGTTGGGGGTAGAGGGGGCTTATTTTCTGTGAAATGAAAGATTAGTGAAATCAACACCATTTTGAACATTCATGCCTTCTTTAATACTTTCAATTTAAGAATTTTTCATAGCAGTTTTTCATAATAAGAAGTTTGCAGTTTAAAGTGAAACATGGAAGCTGAATTCTTAAATATATTTGTCTGCCTAAGATTTTTCTACAGTTTCAGTGACCACAGTAACTAAACATTAGATTCAAATATAATATTATTGAATGATCATAATAAATATTGTTCTTTGTATGAGAAAAAATACCAAGACGTTGCTTTCAATAATGATCATCATATTGGATCATATATCTCTTTTGCATAACTTAAACTTTGAAAAAACTTCTGAATAACCATCAGCAACCTGAGAAAATGTAATTTTGAAAACACTATGGTAAGTAAAGGAAAACAACTGATCTAGTTAAGATATACTCAGAGTAGAAACTATTCCTCTTCAAACCATTTGCACGCCAAAAAGAGCAAATAAATTGTTTTGAAAATTCTCATTTTCTTATCCATGTGGGCAATAATACAGTTTAAATTTTAAAATTCAGTCAATGATACATTATATCTTAGTCTCATTATAATTAGTCCCAACCTCTGAAGGTATTTAAATCATTCTTGCTTAAGCAGTAAGCAAATAAATCGTGCCCTACCAAATTCACGGTCATGAAAAACACATCATGGATCGTGAAGTCTGGTCTTCCTCCATGAAATCTTGTCTTTTGCATGCTTTTACCCTATACTATATAGATTTCATAGGGGAGACCAGCGTTTCTCAAATTGGAGGTCCTACCCAAAAGGAAGTTGCAGGGGAGTCCTAAGGCTATTTTAAGGGATTGCAGTATTGTCACCCTTACTTCTGCACTGCCTTCAAAGCTCAGTGGCCAGAGAGTGGTGGCTTCTGATTGAAGCCCTAGCTCTGCAGGCAGAAGCACAGAAATAAAGGTGGCAATACCATACTATGCCAGCATTACTTCTATACTGCTGCTGGCAGTGGCTCTGCCTTAAAAGCAGAACTTCTGACCAGCAGCTGCCTCTCCCCAGCTGCCCAGCTCTGAAGGCAGTGGCATCACCAGCAGCAGTGCAGAAGTAAGGGTAGCAGTACCACTCTCCCCATAATAACCTTGTGACGCCCCCAACTCATTTTTGGGAAGGACCTCTACAATTACAACAATGTGAATTTTCAGATTTAAATATCTGAAATCATGACATTTACGATTTTTAAAATCATATGACCATAGATTTGACAAAAATGGACTGTGAATGTGTAGGACCCTACAAATAAATGATACTAAGAAACAACTGTCTAGGAAGGAGTATGGCAGAAAGGGATCTAGGGGTTATAGTGGACCACAAGCTAAATATGAGTCAACAGTATGATGCTGTTGCAAAAAAAGCAAACATGATTCTGGGATGCATTAACAGGTGTGTTGTGAGCAAGACACGAGAAGTCATTCTTCCGCTCTACTCTGCACTGGTTAGGCCTCAACTGGAGTATTGTGTCCAGTTCTGGGCACCGCATTTCAAGAAAGATGTGGAGAAGTTGGAGAGGGTCCAGAGAAGAGCAACAAGAATGATTAAAGGTCTTGAGAACATGACCTATGAAGGAAGGCTGAAAGAATTGGGTTTGTTTTGTTGTTTTGTTTAGTTTGGAAAAGAGAAGCCTGAGAAGGGACATGATAGCAGTTTTCAGGTATCTAAAAGGATGTCATAAGTAAGAGAGAGAAAACTTGTTCACTTTAGCCTCTAAGGATAGAACAAGAAGCAATGGGCTTAAACTGCAGCAAGGGAGATTTAGGTTGGACATTAGGAAAAACTTCCTAACTGTCAGGGTGGTTAAACACTGGAATAAATTGCCTAGGGAGGTTGTGGAATCTCCATCTCTGGAGATATTTAAGAGTAGGTTAGATAAACGTCTATCAGGGATGGTCTAGACAGTATTTGGTCCTGCCATGAGGGCAGAGGACTGGACTCGATGACCTCTCAAGGTCCCTTCCAGTCCTAGAATCAATGAATCTATGAATCGTGTCTTACTAATCTAATCGAGTTCTTTGAAGGGGTCAACAAACATGTGGACAAGGGGGATCCAGTGGACACAGTATACTTAGATTTCCAGAAAGCCTTTGACAAGATCCCTCACCAAAGGCTCTTACATAAATTAAGCTGTCATGGAATAAAAGGGAAGGTCCTTTCATGGATTGAGAACTGGTTAAAAGACAGAGAACAAAGGGTAGGAATTAATGGTAAATTCTCAGAATGGAGAGGGGTAACTAGTGGTGTTCCCCAAGGGTCAGTCCTAGGACCAATCCTATTCAATTTATTCATAAATGATCTGGAGAAAGGGGTAAACAGTGAGGTGGCAAAGTTTGCAGATGATACTAAACTGCTGAAGATAGTTAAGACCAAAGCAGATTGTGAAGAACTTCAAAAAGATCTCACAAAACTAAGTGATTGGGCAACAAAATGGCAAATGAAATGTAATGTGGATGAATGTAAAGTAATGCACACTGAAAAAATAAACCCAACTATACATAAAATATGATGGGGGCTAATTTAGCTACAACGAGTCAGGAAAAAGATCCTGGAGTCATCGTGGATAGTTCTCTGAAGAAGTCCACGCAGTGTGCATAGGCGGTCAAAAAAGTAAACAGGATGTTAGGAATCATTAAAAAGGGGATGCAGAATAAGACTGAGAATATATTATTGCCCTTATATAAATCCAAGGTATGACCACATCTCGAATACTGTGTACAGATGTGGTCTCCTCACCTCAAAAAAGATATACTGGCACTAGAAAAGGTTCAGAAAAAGGCAACTAAAATGATTAGGGGTTTGGAGAGGGTCCCATATGAGGAAAGATTAAAGAGGCTAGGCCTCTTCAGCTTGGAAAAGAGGAGACTAAGGGGGAATATGATAGAGGTATATAAAATCATGAGTGATGTGGAGAAAGTGGATAAGGAAAAGTTATTTACTTATTCCCATAATACAAGAACTAGGGGACACCAAATGAAATTAATGGGCAGCAGGTTTAAAACAAATAAAAGGAAGTTCTTCTTCACACAGTGCACAGTCAACTTGTGGAACTCCTTACCTGAGGAGGTTGTGAAGGCTAGGACTATAACAGCGTTTGAAGAGAACCAGTTAAATTCATGGTGGGGCTAAGTCCACAAATGGCTATTATCCAGGAAGGGTAAAGAATGGTATGCCTAGCCTCTGTTTCTCAGAGGATGGAAATGTATGGCAGGAGAGAGATCACCTGATCATTGCCTATTAGGTTCACTCCCTCTGGGGCACCTGGCACTGGCCACTGTTGGTAGACAGATACTGGCTAGATAGACCTTTGGTCTGACCCGGTATGGCCATTCTTATGTTCTTATGTTAACTATATTTGTTTTAATTTTTTTGTATAAATATGTTCAGAGTAGACAGATTGTGAAAGAAACATGGATCTTATCAAACACGAACTAAAAGCATTATTTTTAGATTACTAGTATCCAGCCCCAGTGCCTTTGCAGCTGCATGAGCCTCCTGGTTCTGCTGCTTCAGAAGTGGTTCCTTAATTCAGCAGGGATTTCCTCTGAGTAAGCTGCATAAACTGAGGATACATTGTTTTTACTTTTCCTGGTCGGTTCCTCATCAGGCTGCCAAGTGGAAGAATTTGTCCCTTGGGAATGATGCCACATATGTCCTAAGTAGTTTCAGAATATTATTAATTATTATTATTATATTTTATTTATGTTATTTATTTATTATTATCCCTCAGTACATCATGGGGATTTTTTAAACAAATAGCCTTCGTAATATAAAAGATTTGTAAACATAAAAAGGGGAGAGCTATTGTCTAAAATTTATCTCTATGAGTCACCTGTAAATCCTGTTAGTTTGAGTAATTAAAAGTGTTGTTAACCTTTCTGCAGAATTCCTGCATGTTACATGCTCAGATGCAGTCATTCTTCTTTGGCTTTACTTAAAATTCCCTCAGCTCTAAGAGTGCTGTCTTCTGGAGGTTCCAGACCATGGTGTTGTGCACTCCTAACATGTTCTTTGAGCTGCTCATTCATACCCTGAGGGATCACTGCAAGTGCTTCAGTAATCACTGGGATCATCTCTGTTCTAGTTTTCCATAATTGTTTCACTTCATGAGAGAGTTCTTCATACTTTGCTATCTTCTCCTCTTGGTGGTGTGTGGCTTTTTTGTTTTTGTTTTTTATGTTCGTGATGGCTGGTATGGCAATATCAATTAACATTATCTTGTTTAACTTCACTTCTACAACTACTATATGCAGCCTGTTTGCCTTCACTGTTGAGTCTGTGATAATTGCCAGATCCCATCAAATCTTAGCCTCTTCATTCTCTGTAGCTCCTTCCAGTGTTGGACCATTCACTTCCTCCAGCCTCTCTCTCTTCCGGTTTTGCCATAATCTGTCATCAGATCATTTCTTGATTTGCACCATGTGTCCATTTAACTCTTTTGTCAACAATTATCTCTCGTTTTCTTGGGTTGCTTGGATGATTGTATGATATTGCTGTGGGGCTGACTGCCTCTAAACAACACACACACTGCCAGGCAAGGAGCCTGCAATCCAGTAAAGCTGTTCTGAGGCCCCTTTTAAACCATTTGTAACATTATTATTTATTTTAGTTATATTGAAGTAGCACTCAGAGGCCCCAATTAGGATTATCCCAATGTGCCGGGTACTATATAAACACACAGTAAGAGACACACCATGGCTCAAAGAGTTTACTGTTAAATTAAGACACGATGCAATAAACTAGTGTAACAAAATAGTAAAGGGGATATGGAGGAAGGCCACAGGTGGCTGTGTGTATAAAAGCTGCATGCACAGTTTGCACATTTGAGGGAGGTTCTTTTTTAATCCCTTTTGGCCTCCTGCCTAGTCATTCTCAGTTCCGATTCACAATTGAGTTATCACGGTAGAAGTGGTTTTGAGGAGGCACTTAGAAGAGGAGTGTATTTATTTTGAGCTTTTGTTCGTTGCTAGCTACCCCATACCTATAAATTACCACAACAGGTTGCCATTCTTGTCCATGGAGCTGGGCTGTTATTTGCTTTGTGCCTTTTCTCTAAATAGGCTGAATTTGTGCACAGCCAGCACACACAGCTGCCTGGAACGTATATGCCTGGGAAAGCTACAGGAGTCTGCATGATGGAAAATGCCGGTTGACTTTAGTGTGAAGTTTTGATAGCATATAGATGGACAATCGGGCTTTCAAAGTACAAATTACAATGGACAAAAACCTAGTAACTGTTTGACACACTGAGAAAATGAGGAAGACATAAGTCAAGAAGTAGAGCTGGAAACTGTAGAGCAGGGGTCGGCAACCTTTCAGAAGTGGTGTGCCGAGTCTTCATTTATTCACTCTAATTTATGGTTTCGCGTGCCGGTAATAAAATTTAATGTTTTTTAGAAGGTCTCTCTCTATAAGTCTATATATTATATAACTAAACTAGTGTTGTATTGTAAAATAAACAAGGTTTTCAAAATGTTTAAGAAGTTTCATTTAAAATGAAATTAAAATGTTGATCTTACGCTGCCAGTCCGCTTAGCCCACTGCTGGTCTGGGGTGCTGTTCACCTAGGCTGGTAGCGGGCTGAGCTAGGCCTGCGGCCAGGACCCTGGCTGCCAAGAGTTTGTCAGCCAGAACCCAAGACCAGCAGCGGGCTGTGCGGGGCCAGCAGCCGGGACCCAGAGGGCTGGGGGCAGAGGGCTGGAGTCAGGGCTGGGTATGTGGTGGGGTGTAGATGTCAAGGCAGAGGGGGGGCTGGGTATGGGTGGGGATGCTGGTGTCAGGGCTAGGGTGGGGGGGGATGAAGGAGTCAAACAGAGGGCTGGGTGTGTATGAGGGAGGTACAGGGCTCAGGACAGGGGCCTCAGGGGGGGTGCAGAGCTCAGGGCAGAGGGCATGATGTGTGTGTGTGGGGGGGGGTCAAGGCTCAGGAGAGAGGGCTGGGTGACTGCCCCCCTAAGAATTATCTACTCTGCTGCTCCTTGTCCCCTGACTACCCCCTCCTGGGACTCTTGCCCCCAACTACCCCCCAGGACCCCACCCCCTATCTAAGCCTCCCTGTTCCTTGTCCTCGGACTGGACCCTATCCTCTACCTGTCCCCTGACTGCCCTGACCCTTATCCACACCTTCGTCCCTAGCCAGACCCCCTGGACTCCCATGCTCCATCCAACCACTCCCCGCCCCCTGACAGGACCCCCAGAACTTCCGATCCATCCAACCCCCCCGACTCCCTGCCTGTGCCAACCCCTCTCCACACTTCTGCCTCCTGACAGGACTCCCAGAACTCCCAACTTATACAACGCCCCCAGCTCTTTGTCCCCTGACCACCCAATCCAGAGACCCCCACCCTAACTGCCCCCCCAAGGCCCTCCTTGCTTCCAGTCCCCTGATTCCTCTGACCCCTATCCACCTCACAAACCCCAGGACTCCCATGCCCCATCCAACACCCCCAGCTCCCTGACTGCCCCCTCCAGAATCCCCGCCCATACCCCCCCCAGACGCCACCTCCCCATCCAACCCACCCCACTCCCTGTCCCCTGGCTGCCCCCACCCCTTATCCAACGCCCCCAGCCCTGGGCCCTTTACCTTGAGGCTCCACGCAGAGCCAGACATGCTGCCCCGTGGGAGAGCACAGCCCCGGCCCTCAGAGCGCTGCGCGCGGCGGCAGGGCTCCAGGGGAGGGGAGGGGAAAAATAAGGGGAGGGGCCGGCAGCTTGCTGTGCTCGGCCAGCGCTCCGGCCCGAGAGTGCAGACTCCGCAGCTTGCCACGCCGGGATAGTGGGGCCATATGCCCACCCTGTTCACACGGCTGTGCTTCTGCTCCCTGCTCCCGCGAGATGAGCAGAGGGCAGAGAAAAGCGGGCAAGGCTGGGCAGGATTTTTAATGGCATGCTGGATTCCGGGCAGGCTCCAGCATGCCATTAAAAATTGGCTCACGTGCCATAGGTTGCTGACTGCTGCTGTAGAGCTTAACATATTTCCAGGGCTTGCTTCACTCAGACCTAAAAAGTAACATGCCATTGCTTTTTTAACAAAGAATTCTGAGATATTCTGGGGCATTAGTGTCAACTGGACACTAGCTCTTCCAGAAAGTTTTAAAATATACTTTTAAAGCTCGGGTAAAGGAATTATCAAGAAAATAATGATTATGGAGTAAACCAGTTTTAATAAGTTAAATACCCAACTGAAAGCCATCAGTAGCTTACAACCTATGATGGTTGGGGTTATATTTTAAAACATTAAGGTAAGATTGACATTGCTTGATGAAGAAAAAAATGATGAACTCTTTAAGAGATGGCACAGCAGTACTGTTACCGAAATATCGGGTCTGCCTAGCTGAGAGCCAATTAACAGCCTGACAGGGATAAGGAAAAATGCTTTATTCTGCAGAAAAAGGAGAGCCTGTACCTTGGTACAAAAGACTCTGTCTTACACAAATTTCACAAATCTTTTATACACATTCAAACAAAGACCCTTGCGTGCTAATACTTGATTGGTAAGTGTAAAAGCTCATGCTCCCGTTATCTGTTTGGAGCAGGATTTTCCTGCTTTGAGGCAGAGGAAAAGAGATAGTGCAAAAGTTCAGGCTACTGTGTCCGTGAGCAGTACTCACTCCTCCCTCCCCCACCACCACTGGCCGCTTGTAATCTATGAAGGGGTGTCAGCCAGCTTTCACAGTACTTATACTATGCTGATAGATTCTATATTAAAAACCTCAGATATATAGATATGGATTGGGCTGTAAAATAATATGTTGTGGCAAAACCCTGCTGCAGAATGCTAAGAAACTGGCAGAAGAATATAATTGAACTCTAACTGTGAATTTCAACTGATAAGCCACAAATAGCCAGATAGACAATGTCCACTTGTTCAGGATTTCGTAAGGCATTTGAAACTGAAGGGACATGTGTGATGCAAGTCTGAGCGTCTGATGAGATGTGACCAGTGAAGAGGCTGTATGAATTTAAGGGGGGGGATCAGTCTTGGAAAGTAACCAAGGTGTGACAAAGACTCAGTGGTAGTGAAGATGAGACCAGAATAAAGGAGGAAATTCTGGAGATTAGAAAATGGACTGTGAATGCTGCTTTCATAGATCACTTGGAGAAAAGTAAGACAGTTGTGGATTGAGAGGGGGAACTAGTAGAAGTGGTATGGGCTCAGATTCTGAAAGGTACTACAATACATATCTAATAAGCAGCACTTTCTTATATTGTAACCTTATGCTGTGCTGTTTATTAGGCCTTGTCTACACTGGCAAGTTTCTGCGCAGTAAAGCAGCTTTCTGCGCTGTAACTTCTGAAGTGTACACACTGCCCAGCCACTTCATGCGCAGAAACTGTGCAATTGCAGTGCTGTAAAAAAAACACCCCGATGAGAGGCATAGAGCTTTCTGCGCCGGGGCTACAGTGCCCCAGTGCCAGTGTAGACACCCTGGTCAATTACAACACTGCAATCGACCTCTAGGAGGTGTTCCATAATGCCTGTTCTCGCCTCTCTGGTCATTGGTTTGAACTCTACTGCCCTACCCTCAGGTGACCAACCATGACCACTACCCCCCTTAAATTTCTTGGGAATTTTGCAAGTCCCATTCCTGTTTGCTTGGTGATATGTGCAGTGGTCTCAGTGCATCTTTCCAGGTGACCATGCCTGCTCCACATACCAGGTGATACCCTGCTTGGAGCTGTGCTGAACTGATGGACCTCATCAGTATTTGGGAAGAGGTCCTGTCCAGTCCCAGCTGCACTGCAGCTGTAGAAATTATGATACCTATGATATTGGACTCTATATGATTTTATATAAATATGCTAATGTAACTGAAATATGCTTTATACAAAAGGTCTCTTGTAAGGTATCATTACAAAGCTTATAATCTACTGAGTATATTCATCTTATTTGTATAAATGTACCACTCTTGTATCTGAAACTAGAAATATGAAATATAACTCTGAGGGCCTATTGTAATTATCGAAAGTGGGAGCCATTAATGATGGTTTGGAATCTTGATGGCTCCCATTAACCAGGAAAATTGACTGTGGATGGCTCTGTTTGGTGGCCTTCCTGTGGGTCAGGCTGGGAGGAATGAAGGCTTGAAGTCTTACATTCGGGCCAGCTTTAGGAAGTGCAGGGCCCAATTTGAACATTTTTGGTGGGGCCCCGCAGGGATGACTAAAACAAAAACACAAGTAAAAAAAAAGCCTTTCCTTTCTTAGCAACCGGTTCCCTATACAAAGTTCTAATTTAAGGGATGCGCCACAGTATGTATTTTTTGTACCAATAGGGTTACCATACATCTGTATTTTTAAAAATTCCTCCTGGATGGCGATTTAAGAATCAAAAAGCTGGACACGTCCAGGAAAATACAGATGTATGTTAATCCTACCTAAAGTTCTTTTTAAAAAAGATGGGCCTGAACTAGAAATGAGCTCTATTTCACATGTGTGGGTCCTCATCACTCCCTGGGGGTGTGTTAAGGTGACTAGATGTCCCAATTTTATAGGGACAGTCCCTATTTTTGGGTCTTTTTCTTATATAGGATCCTATTACTCCCCAGCCCCTTTCCAATTTTTCACACTTGCTGTCTGGTCACCCTAGGGTGTGCACATGTGTCGGTCCCAGCTGCTCTCTGCCCCCCTCATTGAAGCAGGTGTGCAGGGTTACTGCCCTGGGAACTGCTGGGCACCAGTGGACATGGGGCTGCCTGGAGATAGGACCTGGCTGCAAACAGGGCAAGGGGTGTGGGGCTGTCTGGAGACAGGGGGATGTGGGGTGCGGTGGGGTGGGATGGGCTGTCTGGCTTCAGGCAGGGCCACAGGGGGGTGTGGCAGGGGTTGGCAGGGCTGGAGACAGAGAAGTGCGAGACTGGCTGGCTTCAGGAAGGGGGGTGCGGCAGGGGTTGGCTGGAGACAGGGCAGGGGGTGCGGGGCTGTGCAGGCAGGACAGGGGGTGCAGGGCTGGAGACAGGGCAGGGAGTGCAGCAGGGGCTGGTGCAGGCAGAGCAGGGGGTGCAGAGCTGGTGCGGGCAGGGGTGCAGCAGAGGCTGGCTTTGGGCAGGCAGTGCAGGTACAGGGGATACAGCCCACCTTGTATGGTAAGTGCCACCTCCTCCTCCTACCTCAGCCACTGAGGTAGCAGCAACAGCAGCCTGAGGCTCGGGGGCTATTTAAAGGGTCTGGGGATCTCCTGCTTCTACTGCCCTGGCCATTTAAATAGCCACAGAAGCCCTGGGGAAGCGGCGGGGCTCCAGTGGCTATTTAAAGGGCCAGGGCAGTAGAAGCAGTGGGGGCCCCAGACTTTTTAAATAGCTCTCAGAGCCCCGCAACCCTATCCTAGGGCTCCAGCAGTGGGGCTCTGGTGGCAATTTAAAGGTCCTAGGGCTCCAGCCCCTGCTAGGAGTCCCAGGCCCTTTAAATTGCCCTGTGGGGAAGCCAGGCCACCCCAGTGCAGTGCACCAGTGGGGCTTGGCCATGGGGTCCTCTTAGGCATGGGGCCCAATTCAGGGGTATTGGTTGAATTGGCCTAAAACCAACCCTGCTTACCGTGACATTTGATCATGTCACCTGAACTGGAATCCAGCTTTAACCTGATGTCTTTCCATTGAGAAGGAAGGGGTGGGAATCCAGAGGGGGACAAAGGATTCCCACCTTATGCAACAGATATGTAAAGGGGTGGAACAGAACAAAGTGGAGAATCCCCGAGCTAACACCTGAGGTGGAACAAGAGCTGTATCAGGGGAAAGAATTGTGCTCAGTCTGAGGAAAAAAACTTACTGAAGCATCTCTAAGGGTGAGAATAACTGTATTCAGTTTGTTTAGCCATAGATGTGTGTGTTTTATTTTATTTTGCTTGGTGACTTACTTTGTTCTGTCTGTTACTACCTGGAACCACTTAAATCCTACTTTCTGTATTTAATAAAATCACTTTTTGCTTATTAATTAACCCAGACTATGTGTTAATACCTGGGTGTGCAAACAGCTGTGCATATCTCTCTATTAGTGTTTTAGAGGGCAAACATTTTATGAGTTTACCCTTTCCGTGAAGAAAGTCCCTGATTCCAGCTTCCTGAACAGACCAGTGTTCTGAAAGATGTGTGTGTCATGCACCTTTCCAGCCCAGCCTATGTTAATGTCTATGAAATGCCCACAGTGATCCACAAGCACCTGAAAAACCATAGAGAAATACCCCTTCCAATTAATGTACTCGGTGGCTAGGGGGTCTGGTGCTAGAATTGGAATATGCATGCCATCTCCCTCTCCCCCCCACAGTTAGGGAAGCCCATTTGTGCAAAGCCATCCACAATGTCACGCATGTTGTCCAGAGTCACAGTCAAAGTCCTACTTCCATCAACACAAGTCCAACGGTCAACTTTCCCACTCCGAACTGGTTAGTGACCGATCGGTAGCAGTCTGGAGTAGCCAGCTTCCACAGTGAAATCACCAAGCACTTCTCCAACAACAGGGCAGCTCTCATTCTCGTGTTATGAATGTGGCTTTCCTCATCTGAAAGTTCTGCAGCCACTGCTCGTCATCCCAGATGTGCATCACGATGTGATCCCACCACTCAGTGCTTATTTCCCAAGCCCAAAAGTGGTGTTTCACTGTGGTCAGCACGTCCGTGAATGCCACAAGCAACCTTGTGTCATAGCTACTACACATGGCAAGATCAATATCAAACTCCTCTTGCCTTTGTACTTTAAGGAATAATTCCACTGCCACTCATGACATGTTAGTGAGAGTGAGCAGCATATTGGTCAACAGTGCAGGATCCGTTCCTGCAGACCAAAGAGGCAGAGTGCTCAGTACACAAACCACTGAAAGATGGCACCAAATGCGGAGAGAAGCACGGGGATTGCTGGGATGCAAAGTATTGCATCATGGGGCATTGGGACAGGACCCAGGATGCCCAGGACCCACTCTGCCTTCCCACAACTCTTAGCAGCAGAAGAGGAAGGGATGCTCTGTTGGATAGCTGCCCAGAGTACACTGCTCCAAATACAGTGCAAGTGCCGCAAGTGTGAACATGCTATTGCTCAGGCAGCTGACAGTGTGAACACACAACAGTGGTTTCCCTTCAGCGCTCTCTGAGTGTTAATGTAACTCTGCAAATGTAGACATACCCTAACTGTATTGCTAGTTGTTTCCATAGTGGTGTTTAAAGTGTGCTAGGTTGCATACCTGTTGTCAAGGTTCCTTCCCCACTCTGAACTTTAGGGTACAGATGTGGGGACCTGCGTGGACACTTCTAAGCTTAATTACCAGCTTAGATCTGGTATCGCTGCCACCATCCCCCAAGCACTACTTTTTTCCCTGGGTAGTTTTGAGGGACTTCACCAATTCCCTGGTGAACACAGATCCAAACCCCTTGGATCTTAAAACAAGGAGAAATTAACCATCCCCTCTCCTTTCCCCCACCAATCCCTGGTGAGTCCAGATCCAATCCCCTTGGATCTAAAAACAAGGAAAAATCAATCAGGTATTAAGAAAAAGGCTTTTAATTAAAGAAAAGGAAAGTAAAAGAAAACACTCTGGGAGAGATTAGCATACCAGCTACTCTCACAGACAACAGATTCAAAACACAGGGGATGTTCCCCTGAGCACAAGTTTAGTTACACAAAAAAATACCCAAATACCCAATTTGATTCTACCTCTAATTGCATAAGACGGGTTACAAAGAAATAAACATAAACCTATTTATTCCTTTCTAAAACTTACTACTCTGATAAGAGGCTGGTTCCTTGATCTTTTTCACTCCAGCTGAAACTGAAACTCTCAAACAGAGGAAAAACTTCCCTCCTTCCTTTTGAAACATCTTGTTCCCCCATTGGTTCCTCTGGTCAGGTGTTAGCTAGGCTAGGTGAACTTTTTAACCCTTTAAAGGTAAAAGAGGCATTAACCCTTAACCATCTGTTTATGACACCTGTAAAATAAAATTTCTTAAAAACTGAGTCAGGTTGCTAAGGGGCACACATGTTTAGTACCACCTGGAGGAAAACAACCTCTGATTGGTTGCTTGTCCCACCTTCTAAAAAGGAGAAGCCAATTAAGGCTGCTTCAGGAAACAGGTTTAGCTCTCCCCTCAGGAGCTGACACAATTCTCATAGGAGAGGACAGGGAGAGGAAACAGAACTGCCAGCTCTGAGTGGCTCCACTGTCTCCTCTATGCTCCCCTTATGAGAGAAAGGCGACATTCCTCTGCTCCTACTCTCTCCACCATCCTCCCTACAACACCCAGGAGGACATCCCACAATGCAGCCCTCCCTGTTTGGGGGCAGGGGTGAAGACCCCCCAGGACCTTCAAGTGGAGGCAGAAGTGATATAGTGGACTGATGAGGCAGAACAAAGAAGGGGGCAGAATTAATGGAGGACTGGAGGGAGCAGAATTAATTGCTGCACAGGAGAACAGCAGATGTGGAGATTATAATAGCCTACCTCCCACACACACACTTTTTTCAGTCCACTTTAAGCACAGTTCCATAGAACAGTATTGTAGTGAGCTTTCCCTGCATTCATGTTGGCTGAATGGCATTCATTCCTCAGGTAATACTTCAGAGAATGATACACACACACATCTCAAACACTTCACATACTTCTATATCTGTTATGAGCAGTAGAGTGAAAACCTTTATTCTCTCAGTTACCTGCAGAGACCTCTCTCTCTCTCTCTCTCTCTCTCTCTCTCTCTCTCTCTCTCTCTTTAAAGACAATATTTAATGGAAATGCAGCATTTACAGTAAACAGACTCAAAAAATGAAGAGCAGTCTGTATCTTTAAGAAACAACAGTCTCTATAAACAATTAACCTCTATGAACCTCTCATTTTGGGGAAGCCAGCAATTTCCTTCAAAAAACACACTCTGTGCTTTAAATGCAGTTTCCTTGCAATGAGCCAGCTTTTTGGACTAACTTCTTTTCCTGTGCTCACAGTATTGCAAAACCTAACAAAATGAACTCTGTCTAATTAAGCATCAGTGTTTTATTACGATTCTTAGTGTGTGCCATCATTCTCTGCTTTGGCCAAACGGCTATTTTACTATCCATCAGGTTTGTGATTTCAGGTCTAGATTTCCAAAGAAGCAGTTGTATGCCTGCAGTAGAGCTTACAGGCATATGTTCTTCTGCATTGTTAGAATTTTGCCTATTTGCTAACGCCCTAGAGATGCAGAAGGGGGGATGAAAATTAAGTCTTATCATAATGTTTCCAAGGTCAGAGAGTGCACAGATTTTATTTCTTCAAAATCTCTGTGCAATAAGAGAAAATGGGCTTCATTGTGCCAGGCTGCTTCACTGTCTACTGTGTCTACACCTCTCTGGCCCCCATTAACCCTGAACTCCTCTGGGCAGCTCTGAGAGCTGCTGCATCATCACTCATCTGTATTCTGCTCTATTGAAATACTCCATAAATAATAGGCTGGACACAATACATTAACATTTTATTTATCTATACTACTTAACTATTTAAAAAAGCAAAAGCATAAGGGCAAATAATCAAAACAAAAAATGTCTGAAGGCTCTTATTCAGCTACTGCAAAAAATACAGGCACAAATCACTACAGTGCACTAGAGTGATTTGTGACTGTTTATCTCAGGATCAGTACTGTCAGAATAGCATCTCCAAGATGTAAAGGCATGATGGTTGCCATCTTGTCTGACACATCAGGGATTGAATCAGGGAACTCCAAATCTAAAAGCATGAGCTGCTGAAGGAGGGCTTTAAACTAGGTTTAATGGGGGCAGGTGAGCAAAGCCCACAGGTAAGTGGGGAACATGGAGACCTGGGAGATGGGTCAGAAACAAGAGGGAGCGTGGGCTATAATGGCAGAGAGAAAGGAGGGTCAGGGCAAAACTGGGAGGCAAGATCAAACCAGTATCTTAGATGCCTACATACAAGTGCGAGAAGTGTGGGTAATAAGCAGGAAGAACTGGAAGTGCTAATAAATAAATACAGCTATGACATTGTTGGCATCACTGAAACTTGGTGGGATAATACACATGACTGGAATGTTGGTGTGGATGGGTACAGCTTGCTCAGGAAGGATAGACAGAGGAAAAAGGGAGGAGGTGTTGCCTTATATATTAAAAATGTACACACTTGGACTGAGGTGGAGTTGGACATAGGAGATGGAAGTGTTGAGAGAGTCTCTGGGTTAGGCTAAAAAGGGTAAAAACCAAGGGTGACGTCATGCTAGGAGTCTACTACAGGCCATCTAACCAGGTGGAAGAGGTGGATGAGGCTATTTTTAAACAACTAACAAAATCATCCAAATCCCAAGATTTGGTGGTGATGGGGAACTTCAACTATCCAGATATATGTTGGGAAAATAACACCGTGAGGCACAGAGTATCCAATAAGTTCTTGGACTGCATTGCAGACAACTTTTTGATTCAGAAGGTTGAAGAAGCTACTAGGGGGAAAGCTGTTCTAGACTTGATTTTAACAAATAGGGAGGAATTCATTGAGAATTTGAAAGTAGAAGGAAGCTTGGGTGAAAGCAATCATGAAATCATACAGTCTGCAATTCTAAGGAAGGGTAGAAGAGAGTACAGCAAAATAAAGACAATGGATTTCAGGAAGGCAGATTTTGGTAAGCTCAGAGAGCTGATTCATAGATTCATAGATTCTAGGGTCTAGGTAAGGTCCCATGGGAATCAAGACTGAGGGGAAAAACAACTGAGGAGAGTTGGCAGTTTTTCAAAGGGACACTATTCAGGACCCAAAAGCAAGCTATTCCGCTGGGTAGGAAAGATAGAAAATGTGGCAGAAGACCAGCTTGGCTTAACCACCAGATCTTGCATGATCAAAAAATAAAAAGGAGTCATATAAAAAATGGAAACTAGGTCAGATTACAAAGGATGAGTATAGGCAAACAACACAGGAATGCAGGGGCAAGATTAGAAAGGCAAAGGCACAAAATGAGCTCAAACTAGCTATGGGAATAAAGGGAAATGAGAAAACTTTTTATCAATACATTAGAAGCAAGAGGAATACCAAGGACAGGGTAGGCCCATTGCTCAATGAGGAGGGAGAAACAGTACCAGGAAACTTGGAAATGGCAGAGATGCTTAATGACTTCTTTGTTTTGGTCTTCACTGAGAAGTCTGAAGGAATGTCTAACATAGTGAATACTTATGGGAAGGGGGTAGGTTTAGAAGATAAAATAAAAAAAGAACAAGTTAAAAATCACTTAGAAAAGTTAGATGCCTGCAAGTCACCAGGGCCTGATGAAATGCATCCTAGAATACTCAAGGAGCTAATAGAGGAGGTATCTGAGCTTCTAGCTATTATCTTTGAAAAATCATGGGAGACGAGAGAGATTCCAGAAGCCTGGAAAAGGGCAAATATAGTGCCCATCTATAAAAAGGGAAATGAAAACAACCCAGGAAACTACAGACCAGTTAGTTTAACTTCTGTGCCAGGGAAGATAATGGAGCAAGTAATTAAAGAAATCATCTGCAAACACTTGGAAGGTGGTAAGGTGATAGGGAATAGCCAGAATAGATTTGTAAAGAACAAATCGTGTCAAACCAATCTGATAGCTTTCTTTGATAGGATAATGAGTCTTGTGGGTAAGGGAGAAGTGGTGGATGTGGTATACCTAGACTTTAGTAAGGCATTTGATAGGGTCTCGCATGATATCCTTATCGATAAACTAGGCAAATACAATTTAGATGGGGCTACTATAAGGTGGGTGCATAACTGGCTGGATAACCGTACTCAGAGAGTAGTTATTAATGGCTCCCAACCCTGTTGGAAAGGTATAACAAGTGGGTTTCCGCAGGGGTCTGTTTTGGGACCGGCTCTGTTCAATATCTTCATCGACAACTTAGATGTTGGCATAGAAAGTACGCTTATTAATTTTGCAGACAATACCAAACTGGGAGGGATTGCAACTGCTTTGGAGGACAGGGTCATAATTCAAAATGATCTGGACAAATTGGAGAAATGGTCTGAGGTAAACCGGATGAAGTTTAATAAAGACAAATGCAAAGTGCTCCACTTAGGAAGGAACAATCAGTTTCACACATACAGAACAGGAAGAGACTGTCTAGGAAGAAGTATGGCAGAAAGGGATCTACGGGTCATAGTGGACCACAAGCTAAACATGAGTCAACAGTGTGATACTGTTTCAAAAAAAGCAAACGTGGTTCTGGGATGCATTAACAGGTGTGTTGTAAACAAGACACGAGAAGTCATTCTTCCCCTCTACTCTGCGCTGGTTAAGCCTCAACTGGAGTATTGTGTCCAGTTCTGGGCACCGCATTTCAAGAAAGATGTGGAGAAATTGGAGAGGGTCCAGAGAAGAGCACAAGAATGATTAAAGGTCTTGAGAACATGACCTATGAAGGAAGGCTGAAAGAATTGGGTTTGTTTAGTTTATAAACTATAAACTAAACAAAGAGAAGACTGAGAGGGGACATGATAGCAGTTTTCAGATATCTAAAAGGGTGTCATCAGGAGGAGGGAGAAAACTTGTTCACCTTAGTCTCTAATGATAGAACAAGAAGCAATGGGCTTAAACTGCAGCAAGGGAGATTTAGGTTGGACATTAGGAAAAACTTCCTAACTGTCAGGGTAGTTAAACACTGGAATAAATTGCCTAGGGAGGTTGTGGAATCACCATCTCTAGAGATATTTAAGAGTAGGTTAGATAAATGTCTATCAGGGATGGTCTAGACAGTATTTGATCCTGCCATGAGGGCAGGGGACTGGACTCGATGACCTCTCGAGGTCCATTCCAGTCCTAGAGTCTATGAATCTATGAATCTATAAGGTTAAAAATCAAGATTCCCCAGCTGAAGTTGCAACAGACTCATATTCTCTGTGCATGGGACATAACCAGTGGGTTACAAGAGCAATGCATGAGAAAAAAAATCATAGAATTATTACCTTACCATGACATGAAGCCATTCCAAATGAATATAATCTCTGTGTTTCTCTTCCATGGCCATGTTCATTTGCTTCCTCCCTACTCACCCCATTTGAGGACCTTGAGTATGTAGGGCTTGAGGGGAAAGTAGCTGCTACAGAGGTCCATTAGAAGGCCTACATCACTCCTATTACTTTAGCCTGGAAGGAAACACAAAAGCAAAATAAACCATTAATATTTCTTAAAATACTACTCATTCATGACTTCTGCCTGAGTGCATCAGACCACAACAACTAAAAGTATGAAGGTTTATTATGTACAATACAAATTAAAAACAAAGGAGTTTTCCATGTTTATCAAAATATAGGTCTAGTCTCTCATGATCACGTTTTCAAAAGCTTTTGTACAACCCCATTGGTCTGATCCAAAGGCTATTGTTAATGGAAAGACTCCCATTGACTTCATCTAGTCTCTAGTTATTCAGAGTGGTAGCCACAGATCCTGCCTCTGCTATTGTGTGCCTATGGTTTTGTAGGAAGGCACACCTCTTGGAATGCATGCACAGATCGACAGGTGGGATGAAACAGTAACTGGAAAAAAGCATAATAAGTAGTGTAACATAGTGGCAAGCCTGTCTGATATCATCCACTCAGTGCATGCTGGGTCCCTGTGTGGATTCCCTAACAGTGGGGCTCAGCACAGTCTCATGATAGGTTAGTTCTCAATAAACTGCATGTTTCAGACTGCATGCACAGGGGTGTGTGGTTATGTCTTACCTGCCACATACAGCCCAATTCACACAGTGATAAGCTATTGGAATGTGATTATTGGTTTGGCATGACTTATATCACACAAGGCAAAAAGGCAACTGAACAGCAAACTGGCTGACTCAAATAGTATCCTTGGGGATACTGCATACCAAATATATACATTGCTGCTTACTCTATCACAAAGCCTCTTCCTTATCAATTCACCTATCATGAATCTATTTCTGTTCTCTTCCCTATCGATACTGCAAATTCTTGTCTGACTCCTTTTTTCCCAATAATGCACTCAGGGAGCACTCACTTCCCTTAGCATCTGCCTCTTTTCAGCTGTAATAGCTCACCTAGATATCAACAGAAGGCTATTTAGAATTCCTAGGTTGTCCCATTCCAAAAATCACACCTTGCTTGGATGCATCTAATTCAGTCTGCACAATTCAGAAAATAGATAAGGTGACACCATCCTGGGGGTCAAGCAACTATCTCTCCATTTGAACACAGACATCCTTTTTGGCATGTCTCTGCTTGTGCTCAGCACCTTTTAAACGGAGGATGCTTCTGCCACAATGCCTCAGAGGGTCATAGCTAAGAATACTGAATTCAGGACAAACTGAGAAATAGGGCAGACTCATCCCCAAGTGGTGGTTATTCTATCATTAGATATACTATCATTCTATTAGTAGATATACTAAGCCAGTAACAAAAGTAAACTTCTGTCTCACCACACTAGTTAACAAGAAGTCAGAGATGCAGTCTCCCTAGGCTTTTCCAGCCCTTATCTCATCACCCAGACACTGGACTCGATGAGTGGTTGTGAAAACCAGTTTCATCACATATTGGGTCCTTTTAATATCGAGTGATCAGCCACATAGCCAGGTCAATATACAACTCCAATTGTACCCAATAATCACACTGCTGCCAATCCCTTAATAACTAAAATCTAAAGGTTTATTAATAAAAGATGAAGATCATAGATCATATACATACAATAATAGATCATATGCATACAATCATTGCAATTTCCTTATATCAGGTTTTTAGCAGTGATGTTATAGTGCTGGCTTATAAAGTCTCTCTGGTAACTTCCAAAACATTGCAAGATCCTCAGTCCATAGTTCAATATGCTCCTTTTAGTAGAAAATCTACAGTCCAGAGATTCAAGGCAGGAAAGAGTCCAAATGGAATCTCCCCAGGTGTCTTTTATACCCTTTGCCATATGTCTGGACATTTTCTGTTTCAAACAAAGCTCGCAAACCAGTTTCTGGAAAGTTAGTGGCACAAGGTGGTGTCCAGGGTCACATAAGCATATCACAACTGACATGGTTTGATGACTCACAGGAGCAATCATTGCCTGTTTCTGTGCTGAGGCATCCACAGGAAGATTTATCTGGGCAGAATGCATTCCTTCTATGGCTCCTTGTGAGAACTACGTGTCTTTGATGGACCATCAAACTTTAATAGTCCATTCACAATCAGCTGGCTAGACTCGATGTAAATGACTTTCTGGGTGTTACCCCAGGAACAAAATCATTTGAAATATAGATACATAGCCAATATTCATAACTTCCAATACAGTGATGATACAAGGATTTAAACAGGATAATCTTATTTAGCCAATTATAACTTTTCCCTTGCCACATTACATGACGCACTTTATACAAGACCTGTTGCATCTCAGTGATAAAAATGACCATATTTCAGTTATACAGCATCACAGCCTCTTCTTCTTGTGTGGACATAAAGTCTGATTCAAAGTCTACTGAAGTCAATGGGAGTCTTTCCATTAACAATAGCCTTTGGATCAGACCAATGGGGTTGTACAAAAGCTTTTGAAAACATGATCATCTTTGTATAAGCACAAAGTTCATCTGTATTTAAAGAATATGATGACACAGACAAAAAATGAAAACTTGCCTGCCTAAGTTCTTTAAAAAAAAGACATTGGGTTATTAGAGGAAGATCTATTTAAACAGCTCAATATTTCAGCAAGAAGATAAATCTAAAAGTTATTTTAAAATGTTATGCTGGCACACAATATCTATTTAGAAAGCTCGTTTAATAACCTAAATTAACATTATTTTACAAATTTAAAAGTCTGACAAAATTTTGGCTCCTTGCCTTTGTCAGATGATGCAAATATTTGAAAAATATTAACAAATTGCATCAGGCATGAAATGGAGCTGAAATAATTCATAGACATCTTTTCATCTTTTCAATTTTACAAATATTACATAACACATAAGATTTGTTAAGTAGTGGTCTTCTCTTGGCTAAATCTATTTATCTCTAGTATATGTTATTGGATCCTTAACCACTAACAAATTCCTAAAGCTAAAAATAGTACCAGATTCACAGAAAAGTATAACATGTCCACTGAAGTTAGTGGGAATTCATTATATAATGCATATAAAGAAAAGAGATGATTGCAGCTGATATCTGCCATGAACAGCGAAGAAAATAATTTTGCCTCTAAAATCTGTAAAATGTATTTTTTGTACCTTAACTGCTCTTCTCTCAGAAATCAAGAAACACTGTTATTTTTGTGTGTTAAGCTACTACATTTGAAGCTGGAATTGAGCCCCAGCTTCCATACGTATATCTGTGCAAGCTTGATGAGAGATAGTGTGCTAAGAATAGTAATGTAGACACAGTAGCTTGGACAGTGGCCAGTGGTTGCATGGTCTAACTGCCCTGATTACAAAACCTCCTGGACCCTGTGGGTATATACTCAGGGCAGCTAGCTTGCCACTGCCCATGCTACTGTGGCTACACTACCATTTTTAGTGTGCTAACTCAATGAACACTAGCACAAGTGTCAGAGTGGTAGCCATGTTAGTCTGCATCATAGGTTTCACTCCCACTCTGGATTTTAGAGTACAAATATGAAGACCTGCATGTGAACCCCTAAACTGAATTACCAGCTTAGAACTGGTTTTGCTGCCACCACTCTAAAGTACTAACTCCCTTCCCTGGGTAGTCTTGAGAGACTTCTTCCTCAATTTCCTGGTGAACACTGATCCAACCCCTTGGATCTTAACACCAGGAGAATGTAACCATCTCCCTTCCTTTCCCCCACCAATTCCCGGTGAGTCCAGATCCAATTCCCTTGGATCTTAACACAAGGAAAAATCAATCAAGTTCTTGAAAATAAGACTTTTAATTAAAGAAAAGAAAGGTAAAAGAAAAAAAACCTCTGGGAGAGATTAGCATACCAGCTACTCTCACAGACAATAAATTCAAAACACAGAGGACGTTCCCCGGGCAAAAACTTAATACACAAAAGAATTCCCAATTTGATTATTCCTCTAATTGCACAAAGACAAAGTCACAAAAAGAAAGTAAACATAAACCTTTTTATTCTTTTCTAAAACTTACTACTCTGATAAGAGGCTGGTTCCTTGTTCTTTTCCCTCCGGCTGAAACTGAAACTGACTAAACCAAAGAGAACTTCCCTCCTTCCGTTTGAAACATCCTGTCCCCGCATTGGTTCTTCTGGTCAGGTATTAGCTAGGCTAGGTGAACTTCTTAACTCTTTACAGGTAAAAAAGGCATTAACCCTTAACTTTCTGTTTATGACAGTCTGTATCAGCAAAAAGAACGAGGAGTACTTGTGTTACCTTAGAGACTAACAAATTTATTTGAGCATAAGCTTTCATGCATTTGATGAAGTGGGTTTCAGCCCACAAAAGCTTATGCTCAAATAAATTTGTTAGTCTCTAAGGTGCCACAAGTTCTTTTAGCACAAGTATGTTTGCATGAGCTGGGAAACACTCCCCTCAGCTCCAAGTGTAGACATAGCCTTAGAAATGTGTTTTTTCTTTGTTGCTCAAATCTTCATGCTTGTGACAGTGACTTGTTGAAAATGGATGGTACAGACTAGAATGGAAAGTATATTCTTTGTTTGAATTTAGAATCCATTTCAAGTACTCAACATCCACATCAAGATATGTTCAATTCATTTAAAATAATCTCATTCTTTCCTGTAAAATATTTCATTTACAGCCAGATTTTTCAAGGCATTAAGTGGTTTAACTCATATTAATTAAAATGGGAATTCCCACTGATTTCATGTGGAGTTATGTACCTAAATACCTTTAAAAATCTGCTCATTATTCTCTCTAAAATTATAGCAACACATAGCTGTGATGGTGGGTGGGGTACCCAGGGCTGAGTCACCTTGTACTCCCTGTCACTAACTAGCAAGAGGGAGTCTTGCTTGTGCTTAGCTGCATGTCTGCTCCCTGATGCCAATAACCTGTTAGCCTGTCAAGCACTTTCCTCTGGGCAATGGTAGTTCCTTCTTTCCATTGCAGGTAACAATAGGGGCATCCCATTCCCAAGCCCCTTTGAAGTGTTCCCCTGTACTTCCCAGCCTCTTATCCACTGAACAGTATACACAGCACCTTGTATGATTCAGCTGTGGAATGGCATCTTGCTTAATATCACAGCACATAGGTTGATTTATAGTGAAAATAAGGATGAATTTATTACCAAAGTTTCAAGTGATAGTGAGTAAGGGTATTGGAAACAAAAGGTTACATTAAAAAACAAAACCATAACATGCTTCCTAGAGATTAAACTGAACTAGTAGGTTAACTTCCTGTCTGAAGAAGTTAAGATCCCATTTTCATGAATGCAAATACACAACCCATTTATTTCCTATGTGCCTTATACTTATACTCTCCAAAGTTCATTGTCTGTACTGAGAGACAGCATAATCACCCCTGGCTTGTTTTCCCTGTGTGCAGCTACTCTGTTGACTTCACAGGTCTTCAATAACTTCTTATGTAAGTGGGCATCCATTGTATTAGCTTGCAATGCTCAGTTTGCATCTGACAGAGAAGGAGATGAATAAACAGCTCTTGTCTGATAGAAAACCTGCTCCTTCACCTCTGCAGGTGACTCATATCTTGATACAGAGTCTGAAAATATTTTCTGGATATATGCAAAACGCCTTGTATCAGTACATACATTTTACAATGATATCAATGACCATTTTGACCCTGGCTTTCATTTAAGACCTCACATGACATTCTTTGGTGAACCAGAGTGTACATAGTAGAATTAGGACATTCCTGTAACCTCCTTATCTGTTGACATTAAGGTATTCTTGGTCACAATATCATCTTCCATTAAAAAACAAGACTGAGGAAGATCTATCATCATTGTTATGAAAAATATGTTCCTTCTTTTCAAATTAGGTTAATAGTTATTTTATTTTAGGGTTCAAAAAAGAAGTAGATACATTTGTCTATTAGCCAGAATGAGTAGGGATGCAAGCCCATGCTCTGAGTGGTCCTGTCCTCTGTTTGCCAGAAGCTGGGGTTGGTCAACAGAGTACGGATCACTTAATGATTGCCTGTTCTGTTCATTCTCTCTGAAGCACCGGTGTTGATCATTGTCAGAAGACAGGATAGTGGTCGGACCATTGGTCTGACCCAGTATGGCCATTCTTATGTTCTTATTTTAAGATATAAGGTACATCAATTTTGCTAGGATCTGGCTTGAGGATTTATGGTTGGGAAAGGTTGCATATGCCAGTGCCTGCATGTACATTAGCTGCATGTACATTAGCAACTTTAATACCAATTTTTCAGCGTTGCTACAACTGCACTGTGACTAACAATAGTGTGAGCACTTGCATAGACAGCATTTTTCCACAATGCCATGAAAATGTACCCCAAGTTAGGCAACAAAAATGCATATTTAGGCATCCAACTAAGAGGCCTAATATCCAGAAGTGATGACTTGTCACACATTCCAATCTGTTGCGTTTAGCCACTTTAAAATTCATGCCTCCTTTATTTAGGCACCTATATTTGAAAAATGGCCTATATGTCTACATGCATGGATTATTTTTTACATAAATAGATAGACTAATTCAAGAATTTCTTGTTCAAAATAATAAGAAAGGTCAATAAAGGACATATGAAACTGAGGTAAAGCTTGTTGATCTTTAAAGCAAGTAAAGATGTTAAAACTTACTTGATCATGGAGATAACAGCAAAACCAAATAAGATGGATGGGATGGAAAGTAAAGGGAGATAGGGTGGGTGAGGTAATACCTTTTACAGGACCGATTTGTGATGGTGAGAGAGAAAAGCTTTAGGGCTTGGCTACACTCAAAACTCCAAAGCGCTGCAGCGGCAGCACTTTGAAGTGTGAGTGTGGTTGCAGCGCCAGCACTGGGAGAGAGCTCTCTCAGCACTGCAGGTACTCCACTTCCCCATGGGGATTAGCTTGCAGTGCTGGGAGCCGCGCTCCCAGCGCTGGGGCATGGTTTACACTGGCGCTTTGCAGCGCTGTAACTTGCTGCTCTCAGGGGTGTGGTTTTTTCACACCCCTGAACGAGAAAGTTGCAGCGCTGTAAAGTGCCAGTGTAGCCAAGGCCTTAGAGTTTACACAGAACGCTTCTTCTTCTTACTCAGAGTGTCACAGCTAAATTCAACATGGAACAGATTGTTAAGCAAAAGTAGTTAACACATACTTCAAGGGATCATTTAAGGTGAAGTGGCCTGTTAAAACCCCTTCAGTCACAGAGAGGAATGGGGGCGGGGGAGCAGCTAGGGAGAATTTCCCCACAATAACTTGTGTTGACTGAGGCATACCTTCTAGAAATACATCCACCCTTGATTTGTAGACATCAAGAGACAGAAATTCAGCTTCCCTTGATAGTTTATTTTAATGATTAAGCATACTCTCTGTTTTTTCTTTTTAAAGTGCTTTATTTATATTTTGAATATGTTTGACTTTTGCTTCCAGGCATTGGTTCTTCCTACGTCTTTGTCCACTAGGTTAAAGAGCTCTTTTAGGATCAGTTATTTTCTCACATATGCCATAGTCAAGACAGTTTTCAATCTTCCTGATAAACTCCTCAAGTCATTCGCTGTAAGGCATTTTCACTCTTTAATGGACTCTTTAACTCAAGAGAGCAAGGTAGAAGCATACAGCCCAGTTTCTGAGACCTCACATTAAAATACATTGTACTGGTGCAAGAGTGCTGGACTACACCCCCCTTTTTATTTAATACCAGGGAGTAAAGCTTGACCATCAATCTGCTTGGTTGACAGAAATCCTGTTGTATGCAATCTGGTGTGCCCTTCCAAGGTTAAGGTAGAGTGAAGGACAATTGAAATGTTGCTTGATTAGTTACCTCTTGTTAGCTGATACATTCTGAGATTAAATACTTCTTAAGGTTATGCATCTTCCAGCTTTAGACAGAAGACAGTTTCCAACTCTCTATAACTTAATTGCATTGTCTAGGAATCCATTCCCAGAACAGATGCAGCTGTTACATTTCTCTTTTTTAGAGAGATAATAATAATTAAGGGCAACTTGCTTAAAAAGAAGATGGAATTAATAGTTTCTTATAATTTTGAGGAAATAGTGAGAATAAAAGCAGAGTTCAGCTCCTGCAGCAGTGAGATGAGAGATGCTCATCAAAGCAGCAAGGGCCAAGACTGGCTACACTTGCAGCTGTACAGCGCTGGGAGTTACAGCTGTTTTCATACAGCTATGTAGGAAAAGAGCTGCAGTGTGGCCACACTGACAGCTACCAGCGCTGCAGTGTGGCCGCATCTGCAGCATTTGCAGCGCTGTTGGGAGTGGCTGAACAGGCATTCTGGGATACCTCCGAATATCTCTGGAGGCCAATTACAGCCCTTTGGTGGCCAAACTGGCGGAGCAGCGCTGTATCACCAGCGCTGCAATCATTATACCCCAGGCACAGCAGGAGTACAGCCAGCGCTGCAGTCAGGGAAATGCAGCGCTGTATGTGCCTTGCAAGTGTGGACGGTGAGTAAGTTGCAGCGCTGTAAACCCACCACCAGCACTGCAACTCTCCAGTTAGCCAAGCCCTCTGTAGATTTTTTTCACTTGCAAATGTCTATATCTGCTGGAAAGAGTCCATGCAAGCTTTTCACTGGATTGAAGCTAGCTAGCTGAAAGTGATACGTTGTAATATATTTCACTAAACATTTAATTGTAGCTTTTTGACATTATATAGTGATTTATATTAACATGTCTTATGTGAGAAGCATTCCATTTGCTTTTTGTGACTATAGTCCTGGTAATATGGGGCACAGAACACAATAAACTGCATATTTTTGTCAATCAATTCAGGGAAGAAATGACCCAATACACTGGAGCCAAGATTATTCAAAACTCATTGCTGTGTGATCCACAGGAATGGAGCTGCTCAGTGGATAGAAAAACTCAAGTAAATGAGATCCTGTCTCCATCTTTCTGTGCTTTGCTGGATCCATAGAGACAGGTAGTTATCATAACCTTAAGGCTGCAATAATATTGCTTACCCGGCTTAAGGGAAGGAAAGCATCAAGGTGACAGCTGAATTTCCCATGCCCCAAAAAGATGGTAGTATAGGCTAGTGGACAGTGCACTGGGTTGGAAGTCAGGAATCTTAGATTATTATATTTTTGGCTCTGTCACTGCTCTGCTATGAACTTTGGGGAAGTCACTTCCCCTCTCTGTGCTCTGTTTTCCCATCTCATCCTTAGTCTTTCCTGTCTATTTAGATTCTGAACTCAATGTAGGGGTATGTGCTTTTACCATGTATTTGCATAATGCCTAGCACAGTAGGGCATTGACCTTAGTTAGGCAGTACTTTTATATAAATGATAATAATACATAAGTAGGGTATCTTTAGCCCTATGGCATCCTCTTGACCTTTATGGCTGAGCTCAATTTTAGAGCTGTTCCTTTAAGATTCTACCATACCTGACTGGCTGTGGGGATTAGGAGTTCCTAGCCCCCTTTTCAAGTCTATGGGGAAAACCCAATGAACATTCTCAGTGTGAATTCCTTGGTTGTGCAGTGTGTGACTGATGAGCCAGGTGGCGTGTCAGATTTTAAGCCCCAGCAGGTTTTAATTGTCAGGGAGATAACTAGATAACTTAGTAGGTCTTTTTTGTCTCTAATTTCTGTGATTGCTCAGCCATAGAAAAGGTGATCTTGTATTTAAATAATTGTTTACGAGATTGAGGCACCCCTGAGCATGAAGAGGCTGCAGAGCTTGGGTGGTCTGAGAAATGCTTAGAACCTGTCTTGCCTGGTGAGTAATGCCTCATTGAAGGAGAAAACTGAACATTCTCACCAACCCTGCACCTGTAAGGAGAGGAGTATATTCAGTGTTTTTTCTTGTGTTCACTCATGGAAAAATACACAAGCATACATTTAAGTTATATTTATGGCAATCAGAATTATAAATACCTTAAACTTAATGTTAACCTATTTGATTTTTTTTATAATATGCGTTTAAAAAATCCTTGTGGATGGTTGATTATGCATGGAAGATTGTGAAAAATATTCTGTTTAGAAACAGGTTTGTTTTATTGGTCTTTATACTGAGATTTCCTTTCCCTTTATAATGTATTTTAAAAGGAGATATTTGGACAAAACCCAGGATTTTTGTGCTTTAAGAGTTCCCTACCTGAAATCATAGAATCATAGGACCAGAAGGGACATCGAGAGGTCAACTAGTCCTGGTCATCTAGTCATAGCAGCACTAAGTATTACCTAGACCTGGGATCGGCAACCTTTGGCATGTGGCTTGCCAGGGTAAGCACTCTGGCGGGCTGGGCCGGTTTGTTTACCTGCTGCGTCTGCTGGTTTGGCCAATTGTGGCTCCCACTGGCTGTGGTTTGCTATTCCAGGCCAATGAGGGCCGACGGAAGCGGTGCAGGGTGCTGGCCGCCCCTTCCCACCATCCCCATTGGCCTGGAGCGGCAAACCACGGCCAGTGGGAGCCACGATTGGCCGAACCTGTGGACGCAGCAGGTAAACAAACTGACCCGGCCCGCCAGGGTGCTTACCCTGGTGGGCTGCGTGCCAAAGGTTGCCCACCCCGACCTAGCCCATCCCTGACAGGTTTTTCTCTAACTCACTCTTAAAAATTGGATGTCTAATTCTAAATAATTCTCTTTGCCATATTACAGTTGTTTCCACATGAACAGAGATCAATACAGCTATCTCATTCTTATTCTGCCAAACAACTATCCGCCTGCTTTGTCTTCTGCATTCTGTAGGATGATCTGCATACTGTAGCAGAGGGCCCACATCCAAAATGGATTATACATGACCATAATTTATTTTGGGAGTGGGAATTTGTAAAAAGATATTCCATTCAACTTTGTTCATCTTAATCCTGTTTTTCCTGCACTTTTTCACTGTATTTGTCAATCTTCTAGCACCTTGTAGCTTCTGAAATAGGTCAAGATATTATCATTCATTAATGTGTTGAATTATCAGAGAAGGCAACTGAAGGAAAGAATTTTATAGGCAGTTTTGGTAGGGCCTATACTTGGGTTGCTCAACACTTAAAGGAGAACTGCAGTGGAAAAATATAGTGGGTAATCACCTAATGAAAGACAAGACAGCCTTAATTCTAGCATTTCCTGGCTTTTGAGTGATTGAGTTTGCAACCTTAAAACACTCTCTCTCTCTCTCAGACACACACACACACTCTTGATAATTTGTACCAGGTCTACACTTAACTTGTAACAATGAAGAGTTTGGGCTTGTGTACATAGCACCACAGTCCTTCTGTTGATGTATTCCCCCTTCAAACAGAGCAAAGTTACCATTAACTACATACCTTTTAGTTCACATCAACAGGGTCTACATGGGTGAGCTAGAGCTTAACACATTAGAGCATTCTAGAGTCCACACCCCATAGTCTAGACTGTAACACAGTCCAGGCAAGTCCTAAGAGTGCTTCTGATATCATAGCTAATGTCATTTGGGAAGTTCCTTCACTGGCAGAATTCCTCCTTCTGCGGGCATGTACTCAGGCTATGCTAGGGGGATATGCCGGCATAGCTATGACAACATAAGCTCTGAATCTGAATATCATTACTACTGTAAACCTCTCAATATTAGCATGTGCAGACAAGCAAAATCTCTAGCGAGGGGATCCACATAAGAATCTAAACAGCTAGATGTATAGATACAAAAAATGGTAATGCCAAGACAGATTATTATTAGCTTTTATTGGAAATCCCATATGCTGTAAGTAACATTCTTCAGCTAAGTGGCACTCAAAGTATGATGCTCCCTTTCCTTCCCTTGAAATCACACTGACATTTTAGTAAGTAATATTTGACCCATATTCTCCAGTAAATCCAAATGATTATTACAAGGGGTGATCAATTAAAACTTTCATAATTTCTAGCCCTTTAATATGAGGGATCAGTATTTTCCAGAGAGGAAGATATGTTAGCAAATTTTATGCTGGAAACCCATAATATCAATGTGACCTGCGAACTTTGTTCTTCTCCCCACTATGTCACTCAAAATTAATGAAAAAAACATATTAAAGACATAAATGAAATTATTCCCTTTTTAGAAAATAGCACCTAGTCTTTCGCATGCAATAGTAATTAATCTTCATGTTGGATTTTGTCTGGTTTGCTCAATTCTTTTTTTGCATTGGAGAGGGTGAGAATTTAAATAATATAATTTATTTTTTTGAGTGACAAATTTAAAGTCATTATTACAGTGGCAGACCAGCCAACCTGTGTATGACCCTTAACAACTTAACAAGAGGCATTATGATTGTAACAGGACAATTCACTAGTATGTGAATTTCAAAGAAATGTATTAGACCACCAATCATTAACCCATTCTTTCGTAGTAATAGAAATCAAAGGTAGATGCTAAACATGTTTGTCTGTGTACCTGTATCCTGTTAGAAGTTCACCAGTGTAACCAAATGAGCTTTTAGATGCTAAATCCTTTACACGTCTTAATGGCCTTGCATTATGTATGTAAATATGTTCAGTTAAGACCAGAGGGTTGGATATTAAAATATAGTTACTGTGAGTTTTCTCCTTATTGTTATTGTTACCATTTTGACATTAAATCAGGAGGAGAACAGGGAACTGGCTAGAGTAGTAGAGTATAAGCTCTTTGGAGCAGGGAGCAACTTTTTGTTCTGTGTTTGTACAGGCCCTACCTTCATGAGACCTAATTTATGATAAGGGCTCCTAGGTTCTATGACAATACTAATAATAAATCTGAGGAAGTGGGTATTCACCCACAAAAGCTCATGCTCCAAAACGTCTGTTAGTCTATAAGGTGCCACAGGATTCTTTGCTGCTAATAATAAATAACCGTTACAACAGTTTGAGACTTAAGTGCTTGTTTCTGGTTCCTATTTTTCCCTACAACTAAATGGACATTTGATGAGCAAAAACAAAGCAGAGGTATAAAAATATTGCCCCTTCCCCCCCCTCAAAAAAAATCATATGCTCATCCTATTTCTACAGACAGACCTGCATTTCTTCTGGATCAGAAAATGTTGGAACGAGCCAAAAGCTCCCAAGCCACTCTCTGTCTGCCTGTGAGCACCAAAAGTGTTAATTCCAAAAGCCAATTGTAGACTTTGGGAACTGTAAAGCTCAGTTACCCATGTATTTTTAAATTATCTAATCAGAGCTGGTCTGAAAATGGAAATTCCATCCTCCGGGATATTCCAACATTTTGATTTTTTTCATCTCAAATTGATACAAAGTCAAACTTTCAAAATATTTTGCAGAACTGAAATTCCAATATATCTGAATTTGGAAACATCAGAATGACTTTCTTGAAGCATTTTGTTTCAATACCATAGAAACATAATATAAAACATAATGTGTAAAATATTAAAAATAAAATATAACATGGTCAGAGGTACTGGTGACTCTGTGGATTACAAACCTCCTTGAGACTGGATGTGAATGCACCCTTCAGTCAACATAACTGTCAGGATAAATTAATTACAAGCTGTCATGGTATAATTCCCCCACTCTGAATCTTAGCGTCCAAAAGATGGGGTACCAGCATGAATTCCTCTAATCTCAATTACCAGCTTAGTACCTGTAGCGCTGCCACCAACCAGGAATTCCAGTGCCTGGTACACTCTGGTCCCCCCAAAACCTTGCCCGGGGACCCCCAAGACCCAGACCCTCTGCATCTTAACACAAAGAAAGAAAACCCTTTCCCCCACCATCGCCTCTCCCAGGCTTCCCCTCCCTGGGTTACTCTGGAAGATCACTGTGATTCAAATTCCTTGAATCTTTAAGCAGAGAGGAAAATTCACCTTCCCCCCTCCTTCTTTCTCCCCCTCCCAGACTCTCCCTGAGAGAGAAAGTAATCCTAACACAGAGAGAAATTAACCTTTCTCTCTCCCTTCCCTCCTTTCTCCCCACCAATTCCCTGGTGAATCCAGACCCAGTCCCCTGGGGTCTCACCAGAATAAAAAAACAATCAGATTCTTAAGCAAGAAAAGCTTTTAATTCAAGAAGGAAAAACAGTAAAAATTATCTTTGTAAATTTAAGATGGAATATGTTACAGGGTCTTTCAGCTATAGACACTGGGAATACCCTCCCAGCCTAAGTATACAAGTACAAATTAAAATCCTTTCAGCAAAATACAAATTTGAACTCTTCCCAGCCAAATACACATTTGAACTCCTTCCAGCCAAATACACATTTGCAAATAAAGAAAACAAACATAAGCCTAACTCACTTTATCTACCTAGTACTTACTATTCTGGATCTATAAGAACCTGTATCAGGGAGATTGGAGAGAAACCTGGTTGCAGGTCTGGTCCCTCTGAGCCCCCAGAGTGAACAACAACTAAAAACTAACAGCACAGCACAGAAACTTCCCTCCCTCAAGATTTGAAAGTATCCCGTCCCCTGATTGGTCCTCTGGTCAGGTGACAGCCAGGTTCACTGATCTTGTTAACCCTTTCCAGGAAAAAGAGATATGAAGTACTTCTGTTCTATTAACTCTTACTTATCTGTTTATGACACAAGCCCCTTACCCTACAAGGTAGAAGAGATTGAGAACCCACCCAGGAGTTTTGGACTGTGTGGGCAGAGGACTTTGCTGCATATTCTTTGGAGAAGTGGGAGAGGGGTTTAGATAAGGCAGAGAGATTTAGAGAGAGAGAAAGCTAACCAGCAACCTGTAAGTACATTGTATCCATGGAGAAGCCTGCAGGAAACTTCTGTCTCAGGTGCTGATTAAAGAGATTTGGGTTGTAAGCAAGGAATTTAGCTGCTTCCCTCTCCCCCCCCCCCCATTCAAAGGAGCAGGACTTTGTACAATCCTTGTAAATAACCAAGATTGCATCAAAAGGAAATACCAGACTCCCTACTCACTTTCTACACCTCTCTGGAACAACCCCACAGCTCTGAAATTTAACTAGCTGCTCAATTTTAAAAGCGGGAACAACATATTAAATATTAAATATAAAATACAATGTTAAATACTTTATTAAACTTTTAAAAAATTAAGATGGAAGAGAATGAAATGAGCAAGTTAAACCAAAATACAGAGTCCCACAAAATATGTCAATTTGGATGAAACAGCATTTTCAAATGTTAAATTGTTCAGCTGATTTTTTTTCAACCAGGTCTAGTTTATATGTTAAAATAATCTAAAATAAACAACAACAGCTAAAGCTAGGGAAGCTATCCATTATTTCTGTACACTCATGTGGGTAGAATGGTTACCAAAATGTTAATCTGGCTAATATGTTTTAACCTGTGTTCAGAACATTGCCAGAAAATCAGATTCTTTTTTTTACAATGCCTGTTTGATCATTTAAAACAAAATCGATCTATATATATATAATATAAATGTTGCAGAAAACACACACATTGTCTCAGGGGTAGAAAGATACAGATAAAGCAGGGTGGGAAACATATTTTCCATTTCACAAGAAATTCCCCGAGTTCTTAATTTGTTGTATGTTCTGGAACTGAACTAAAACAAAAAATTGAAAATTTTCCAGTGAAACAAAATCCTTCCTCCCAAAATCAGCTTGGGTTGTAGAATCATAGGGTTAGAAGGGACCACAAGGGTAATCTAATTTAACTTTCTGCCAAAATACAGGATTTGTTATGTCTAACCCATCCAAATAGATGGCTATCTGCCTCCTTTTCAAAAACCTCCCATGAAGGAGCTTCCACAACCTCTCTGGGCAGTCTGTTCCATTGTCCTACTGTTCTTACATTTAGGAAATTTTATCTGAGATTTAATATACATCTGCTGTGCTGTAGTTTGAACCCATTGCCATAAGGAGAACAACTTTTCTCCTTTTTTTTTTGTCAGCCTTTCAAGTACTTGAAAACCACTATCATGTCCCCTCTGAATCTCCTCTTTCCAAACAAAGCATACTCAGTTCCTTCAGCCTTTGCTCAAATGGCTTGTGTTCCATCCCTTTGATCATCTTTGTCACTTGCCCCTGAATCCTTTCCACTTTCTCTACATCCTTTCTATGCATTGGTGACCAAAACTGGACACAATAGTCCAGCTGAGTCCTAATCAGTGCAGAGTAGAGTGGTACTGTCATCTCCCGTGATTTGATGCTATACCTCTGTCAATGAAACCTAAAATTGCATTTGCTCTTTTTTGCAACAGCATTGCATTATTGACTTATGTTGAGATTGTGAGCCACCACAACTCCCAGATCCTTCTTAGCAGTGTTGTTGCCAAGCCAGTTATCCCCCATTCTGTAATTCGGCATTTGTCTTTGTTGTGTATAGCCCAGTTCTTCAATTTATCAAGATCTCTTTGAATTTTAACCCTATCCTCCAAAGTGTTGGCAGCTTCCATTAGCTTTGTGTCATCTCCAAATGTGATCAGTATGCTCTCTATTCCTACATCCAGGTCATTAATAAAGATGTTAAACAACACCAGATCCAGAACCCCACTTTGTGGAACCCCACATGAGACCTCCCTCCTATCTGACATTCTTCCATTGTTGTTTAACCAATTATGTATCTACTTAATGGTAATTCCGCCTAGCCCACATTTCTCCAGTTTACTTATCAGAATGTCATGTGGGATTGTATCAAAATCCTTGCTGAAGTCCAGGTATATTATGTGCACCATATTCCCCCTATCCTCCAAACCAATTACCCTGTCTAAGAAAGAAATCAAACTGGTTTGGCATGGTTTGTTCTTAGTAAATCCATGCTAACTCCTAGCAATTGCCCTTTCTTACCCCACATATTCACAAACTGAGTGTTTTATACATTGCTCTAGTACCTTCCCAGATATCGAGGTTGGGATAACTGGTCTATAGTTCCCCAGCTCCTCCTTTCCCCCCTTTTTAAGATGGGCATTATGTTAGTCCCATCTTCCAGTATCCCTGATGTATCAATTAATGTTTATTTTGATAAAATCAACTTCCACTTTCAACATTTTAATGTTTTAATTTTTATAATATAAAATAAATTTCAGAATGAGATGTCCATAACCAAAAATATTAAAAAGCAACATTTTGTCCATACCAAAATCTTTTTTTTTCTACTCATACAGTATTTCAATTAAATTGACATTTTTTCCCATGTTTTAAATATTTTAAACATTTTGCTTTAACAAATCTTTACTTTCCAACAGGAAAACATTTTACTGTAAAAGTCCTGACCAGCTCTAGGTACAGATTGTTTGGATCTGCTGGGTATAAAAATACAGTTATGGATTCTGAGAGTCGTGGAGGGTAGCAACCAGAGCTGAGATTTTGGGTTTTAGTCTCATCCCCAAACCTGTCACATATGTATTTTTTTTTCTTTCCAAATTAATAAATCACTGTTCTGTGTGCAAATGACCTTTTAATCTATTGTATTCTCTGTATAATGTGGCCACAGTTGTGATTAGAGGATATGGCTGAACTGGAGCCCATTGGTTTGAAAGCAGAGGAGACTTTTGCAGGGAGTGTTATTAATGAAGCTCAGCTTTGGAACTCATTTTCCCTGTCCCCGGGGGTGCTGGGACAATTTGTATAGTGGGGGTGCTGGGAGCCATTGAACCAAACTGTAAGCCCTGCATATGATGGAAACCACTTCAAGCCAGGGAGTGCTGCTGCATCCCCAGCACCTTTATTTCCAGCACCTACACCTGTCCCTGTGACCGGAAATATCCCATATCTGTAAACCCCTAGGCACACTGCAAAATTCATGTGTTTTCTCAGGCTTTTAGAGAAGAAGAGATGGACAGTGGTGGCATATTTAATGTTGTTTGTAGTTGATCTTTTAGTTGCTTATCCTTGGCTATGTGGATGAACACACTGCTGGATTTATTTATTTTTATTGATTTTATTTTTAAAGATTTTTCAAAATCATCTAGAGCATGGGATGGGGACTTTTTATTTGATGGTCACTCAAAAGAAATAAAAGAAGTAAGTTCTTTGGGAAAGGGACTGTGTGAAATTTTGTCTCCACTGAAGTTAACAGCAAAGGTCTTGTTTGCTTCTGTGGGGTCAGGATTGACCCCATCTCTTCATATCTGATTGTACAGCACCTTGAACATGAAGGGCTTATTCTGAATTGGGGCCCTTAGGTAAATACTAAGGTATTTAACTCTATTTTTGCTCTTTATAACTTGTGTCATGGTACCTTGTGCCTTGGATAGACATTCTTTCATAAATCTAAAGAAATCATATGCAATAATAATGTAAGTACACTGGGTTGTATTCCAGGTATCTAATACATAAATCTACATAATCAGGTGTGATTATTTTGGGATAAACATAATCTGTTTTATAGCACTGGTTAGTGGAAAAGGAGAGAAGGGATATTTTCTAAATATCTGTGTAGGTCTGAGTGAAGGTATTTTTTGTCTTATGAGACATGAGATTCTTTCATGTAATCCCTAAGAACTCATGAATCTACACTGGAATAAATCCAGGTAATTTCTGTTAGCAAATAAAACTTTCAAATGTGAACATGAGAACTTTTTATATAGTAATATAGTTTACATGAAATGCCAGCTTTACCCTGTTTTATTATTTCCCCTTTCATCATTTTTATCATCAGTCTTTCTTCAATTATTTCATTTTAGTGTGTATTAAAGAGAAAGTGTTCTCTTCAGCATGTAGCAGCCACTAATGGATGAAGCAAGATATGATTTTCAGTGGGTTACAGAACTATTTGTTGGATGCCAGTAGAATGCTGAGGTTTGGAATTCCTGGGTTCTTTTCCTGGCCCTCGTCTATTGATAAAAGCAACGGCTACAAACAGATTTGCCACATTCAGTGTGAGAGGCATTGGGTGCTGAGTGCATTGAGTCTGTTATAGTAGAGACCTGGTCTCAGTTTTTTTCTAGAAATGATTTTGTGCAGCCTGTCTCATAACTCATTAGTAAAATAGAGATAATAGTGAGATCTGTCCAGTACATAGAAACATGAACAGTGATCTTCACAAATGTGATTTTCAAAGCCTTGGCCTCTTGGATCCTAGTCCTGTGCACTTTCCACCTAAACCAGTGGGTATTTTGTAGATCTTGTGTCCATGCAACATTTCCCAGTATGCTGGTGCTATGGAACAGGAAGGATAAAACATCTGGCATGAGGGACACTTGAGAAATATGCCTTTATGCTAGTGGCCTCCAAACAGTGGGGACAGCCCCCTAGGGAGGCATGGAGGAATGTTCAGGGGGGGTGCAGCTGGGCTCAGGCCAGCCCCCATGGGGAGCAGGGAATGAACACCACCCAGCTTTGCTCTGCCCCCAGCTCTGGCCTGGTCTCACCCCCAGCCTTGGCCACCAGCTCCCAGCCCCGCTCCCATTTTGCAGCTCATGGCCCTGCTCCCAGCTGTATCCCCACTTGCAGCTCTGGCTCTGACTGCGACCCCAGCCACAGCCCTGCTCCCAGCCATGGACCTTGGCTCCCGACTGCAGTCCCCAGCTCCTGGCCCCAGATGTGAGCCCACTTCTGGCCACAGTCCCTGGCTCCTGGCTCTGATCATGGGTCCACTCCCAGCCGTCGCCCCAGGCTCTGACTGCAGCCCCGATCCCAGATCCTGGAGGATGCAGATCAGGTAAGGGGGTGCATGACTGAAAAGGTTTGGAGACCATTCCCTTATGTAGTAAAGAAAAAAGAAATATTTGCATACTTAATCACAAAATCACTCCCTTAGGAGAGACAGGGAAGCCTAAAATTATTAGTGTTGGGAATAGATGAAGAGTCGCTATCTCCAGCTCCATGTGGGGCCTGGTTGAAGGTTATTTGCGCTTACATCAAATGCTTCTCATTAGTTTAGCTTGAAACTATGTCTCTTGCATCAGTTACAATAAATGTCAAAGTGAAGCTCTGCAGAGTTCATCACTCTGTGACATAAAGTTGAACTACTTTTCACTCTGTTGGTGTTTATTTTTCACAAGTTATAACCATTTCAGCCCATAAAGTGTTCTCTGTAGCTTATAGCTTTGTGAATGTAGCCATTTACAGTGAAACTGATATGAGAAGCAGCTTTAGTAAAGAAGCAGAAAATTTGTGCAGGGAGAAGGAATTAAGATATGCTTGTTACGGCCTGATTCTTTTCTCATGCTACTTTTACATAGGTGTTAACTCCATTTACTTTAATGCAGTTGCACCTAATTTACACTGCTGTGAGCGGAGAGTCAGGCTTTCAGTGTGTAAGACAGTTGATTTATTTGGACATGCTATTAGCTTTTGTCCCAGCCGGTAATATCATTTATTGCTAGTGTCAGGACCCTATTTATTCCATGAAAAATGACCTAAATACGAAACAGTCATGCCACACAGTAGGATCCGGGCCTGTGTCTTTCTCTGTAATATGCAAATCATCGAGCACAGTGTTGGAACTCAATAAATAATAATAGGAAAGCAGGAAGCCAATTAAGAACCTGAAAAAGAGGAGTTAATTCTGAGCTGCAGTAATTACAATGATTCCTTCATTCTCTCTCTATATATATTTTCAAAATAGTTAAAACTCTAATATAAATTTTGTTCATTTGTCAGGAAAGTGTGATTTTTATTGTAAAGTCTCCTTTCACTACAATACAAAAGATTAAATAGCTTTAAAGGTGATATGATGATTACATCCATTTAATTTACTGCCAGTTTGTGATACCAAAATGTGCTAAATGAAGTAATTTTGACATATAAATATAACAAGTGCTATTGTCTTCTCTTTTAGACGAGCATTGTAAGTTATCATGGTGTTGCTTATTTACTATGTGTTTTTGTTAATAGTTTCTTTTCACTCTTGCTGTAATTCATAGCCTTTACTTGAAACAAGGAAAAAAAATCTGTCGTGAGCATTTTGGGAATTAGTTAAACCATTTTGTGACCCACATTAACAATACCATTTCTCCAAAGGTAAATGTGCTGTAATAGATTCCAACTGTTGAGTCTCTGCTCACAATGTGTGAATGGAAGGCTACTCAGTCTTCAAAATTCTAAATTTTGTTTCTCTGGAAAGTCTCTTTTACCAAGAAACAGAGGGAGAGAGAGCTGTTTCTGAGAACTGTCTCTCTTGCACACCCCATTATCTGCCATGTGTCAGGAGACAAGAAAGAAAGTGTCAGAAGTCAAATATAGGAACTTACTGCCAGGTCTATGGTCAGAAAGAACAGTACTACAAGTTACATAGTGGTCTTCCACCTCAAAACCTCTCAACACCATTTACTAAATGGAGAATCATGGATGGTCTTATTTCCCACCCTCAGATCTCCCAGTGCAATCCCATTAGCTTCTGTGAACTTTTATATGAGTATATATAACAGTAAAATGATTCTCCATACCTTAAACAACAGATCTCCTTAATAGTGCACTGCAGTTTCAATATTCAGTATTAGACCAAGTTCATGTATGAGACATGCTAGGAACTCAAAAATACTGAAACCAATAAATGTCACAGTGTTTACACTGTATTAATGTATGGTTTCTTATACACTAATTAGAACAACAAAGTTTGTTGAATTTTGACTTTCAATAAAACATGAATAAAGTTATTCTTAAAATACTTTCTGGTATAAACAATGCAGTCAATTTAATATTTAATTATGTGCTCAATTATACAACTTTTCTGTGGAATTTCCTGAATTGACTCAGTTTCCTGAAGGAGTATGTGAATAGCACACACTATGCCAGCATATCATATTTCTTTCATAATGACAGCACTTTAGGGTCACATTCTGTGGCACAGAGCCTGTCACTGACTTTCATTAAGATTTAACCCTGGTCTACACTACAGACTATGTCAGAATAACTATATCGCTCCAGTGATGTGTAAAATTCACCTCCTGAGAGATGCAGTTATACTAACTGATCTCTTAGTGTAAATAGCCTATGCAATGGGAGGGCTGCTCTGTTGACATAGCTAGCACCTCTTGGGGAGGTGGAGTACTTACACCGATGGGAGAAGCTATCTGAAAGTAGCGTCTTCATTAAGCACAACAGCAGTGCAGCTGCAGCAGTGCATCACTATAACTGTAGACAAGCCCTTAGTTTCCTAATTGTGAAGATCACTTTTGAAAATCAGACTCTTGGCTCTTATGATACTCAGTTGCATTTGAAAATTTTACCCTTATCCTGTCTTCCTCCCTTTGTTGCAACAGCAGTGATGTTTCTGTAGCCCTAGAGCTGTTGTAACTACCATGATTTAGCATGATAAGAGAGACAAATCAAAATCTGTGAGAACCGTCCAGGTTGTACAGGATTGCAGAAAGCTAATATGCATATGTCTCAATTCTCAGAAGCTTCTTATGCCCAGAGAGTGGTTAATGCATTCCATTGGGTCCAGTTCAAAATCAGTTGGTTTGTTGCACAACTAATTTATGCTCTATGAGGGGCTACACACCCACACACTCCATTTTCAAACAACATTGGTTAGCATTTCCATAATATCCTAATAGCTCAGCTCAAATAGAGGTTAATATAATAGAACTTGATTTTGTAAAACATTTTTCATGGAAATTGTATTTTGGAAATTATTTGAAGTTGAACGCTATAGTCAGGGAAAAGCTACAGCAGAGCAAAGATAATCAGAGAGATATAGGTAAAAGCAAAGAGATATCTGCAGCTGGAATATGGGATGGAGGGGCAGAGAATTGAACAATGCTAAACGAGAGGAGAAGGAAATGTAGAAAATAACTGGGTATACGAGACAGGCTTCTGCAAGTTAATGGATGGACATTTTTTAAACAAGGTGATATAAACAGTATAAAAATAGCGCAGTGCTTATTGTTGTTCACTAATGGAGACCTTAGTGTCCAGTGGTTATGGCACAAGAGTGGAAATCAAGTGTTTCTAGCTTTGCCGTAGATTTGTACCTGTCAAGAGCAAGTCACTTCACTTCTCTTTGCCTCAGTTTCCTCTCTTAAATGGTGATAATATTTAGCTACATGTGCAAAGCACTTTGAGTTTGGATTGAAAGTTCTACAAAAGTATTATTTTATTTATCAATATTTTATTCTTATTTATCTTTGAAAAGGACATTGCAAGTAAATATAAGATATTTAAAATGTAAGATTTTTTAAATCACTAATATGATAAAGTCAGTGGGAACAGAGGGAGGACAGACCTATAACTTATTTGAGGTAGGAGAGAATGGTGTAGAGGTGGTCCTATACATTATAGTAGAGGCAAATACAAATGAAAAAAAAAACAAGTTGGTGAAAATTAAGTGAGAGGAGCATTACCATGACTAATCCTCATGGATTTTTTGAGAGTAATAAATCACACATAAGTTATACAGTGCAGGTAACCTTTTCTGACAAACTCCAACCACTTTCAACTTGTAAGTCAATGATTTTCAGAGATAGAGAATGAAGAAAATAGAAAGAATTAAACTCTGGGCTTGTCCACACTTAAAAATGCTGCAGCAGTGAAGCTGCACCACTGCAGCTATTCCTGTAGTGCTTCAGTGTAGGTACTGCCTATGCCACTAGGAGGGCTACTCCCATCAGTGTAAGTGATCCAGCTCCCTGAGAGGTGGTAGCTTCTTCCATCAACCTAGTGCTGGTCTATACCAGGCATTAGATCAGTAGCTGTGTCTCTCACTAGCATGAATTTTTCACACCCCTAAGAGACACTAGCCATACCAAAGTACATTTCTCAAGTAGACCAGGCATCTGTTTGAATATGCAGATATATCTCAAATTTAGCTCAACCTACTTAAATCTTTCTCTTTCCCTTTCCAGTGGTGATTTTCAAAGCTGAAGCTTCTGTATCTCATCTTTAGAAGGATAAAAAAACCATGGCTGATTACAGCCAAACAAGATCCAGAGAGAATAGGCAATATTTTTGAGCATGAAGAAAAAATTGTTGCAGATATGGTGGTGTGTGTTTGTACTCGGATTGCTGCATCCAAATATGAGTTATGAGAGTGGAATATATGTTCAGAGAAACTTGCAGATTCTATAAGGATTTTTCTAATTAGACACACGGGGTACATAATGTTGGTATTGAGTGGAAGGAATTGGAGTTGTATATTAAATGCCTTTATCTGCAGCTGGAGTTGCATGTCAATTTCCCCTTTTGATGCTTTGAAAATTTAATTAAAGTAACACTGTCAACTTCAATATCCCATTCCTGTATGAATTTTATTTTTAACTATTATAGTTACATGAAATGCCAAGAATTAATCTAACTGAAAGAAGTTAGTACTATATAGAAGAATATATATAATATATACACGTGTGTATAGCTATATAAAATATATTGTTTACTGTGAGATACTGGCAGAACACTTTCAGGCACCAAAAGTTTGGTTGTATTGCTCTTGAATTCATCCAGCAGCCCTTGCTGGAAAGACCCTGGTAAGCCACAGCAGGAAAGCAGGATCTCTCCATCAACTACCCTCACACAGTACACACATACTCTTTTAAAAACGAATTTCAGGTTTTTTTTTTATTTCTATCTATCTATCTATCTATCTATCTATCTATCTATCTATCTATCTATCTATTCTCCGGATACAGACTCATAGACTTTAAGGTCAGAAGGGACCATTATGATCGTCTAGTTTGACCTCTTGCACAATACAGGCCACAAAATCTCACGCACACTCTCCTGTAATAAACCCCTAACCTATCCTGAGTTATTGACGTCCTCAAATCATGGTTTAAAGACCTCAAGGTGCAGACAATCCTCCAGCAAGTGATCCATGCCCCATACTTCAGAGGAAGGAGAAAAACCTCCAGGGCCTCTGCCAATCTGCTCTGGAGGAAAATTCCTTCCCAACCCCAAATATGGCGATCAACTAAACCCTGAGCATGTGAGCAAAACTCACCAGCCAGACACTCAGGAAAGAATTCTCTGTAGTAACTCAGATTCCACCCCATTTAACATCCCATCACAGGCTATTGGGCATATTTACTGCAATAGTTAAAGATCAATTCATTGACAAAATTAGGCTGTCCCATCATACCATCCCCTCCATAAATTTATCAAGCTTAGTCTTGAAGCCAGATATGTCTTTTGCACCCACTGCTCCCCTTGGAAAGCTCTTCCAGAATTGCACTCCTTTGATGGTTAGAAACCTTCGTCTAATTTCAAGTCTAAACTTCCTGATCGCTAGTTTATATCCATTTGTTCTTGCGTCCACACTGGTACTGAGCTTAAATAATTCCTCTCCCTCCCTGGTGTTTATCCCTCTGATATATTTATAGATATATTTATATATGTCTATATTTATAGAGAGCAATCATATCTCCCCTCAATCTTCTTTGAGTCTCCTTTCATACAACAGGTTTTCCATTCCTCGGATCATCCTAGTAGACCTTCTCTGTACCTGTTCCAGTTTGAATTTATCCTTTTTAGACATGGGAGATCAGAACTGCACACAGATATACTGACGGTCAGTGTGTGTGAGGTATTTACACGACATTTAGGAAGAACTTTGAAATCATGATTGTTCATAACATCTACATGGGAGCTGACTGCTTATGATCACAGTCCTCAATATGCCATTATTTATATAAATCTTGTATTTATTACCCCATAACTTAGGCTTTGGGATTCCCCTAAAATAACTTGCCTCTCACCTCCTTAATCTGGGGTATGGACTCTGGGGTAGTCAAGGAAACACATGAAGGGCACCGATTTAATCTTCCAATTGACAATAGGAAGTATATTTTCGAAAACAAAGTATTTTTTTATTAATGTAACTACAATGTAATCTAAAATCGTAAATAAGACACAAATCCCTTATTGTAAGTTAACAAGCATTTAAACTGCAGTAGCATACAGTTTAAATGATCCTAAGGGAGGCATTTTGCTTCAAATGGCAGATTTGCAGCAAAGTGATGACAGCAATTCTTAACTTATATTTTAAGTTTTCCATAAGAAAATGACAATTAACATCCATCCACTCATCCATTCATGCACACCAATATTATTCTATACTAAACTTATGCTAAACTATAGTTAAAAAACAATCTTACTATCCATTCATTCTACTGTTTTGTTACAAATGTTGTTGCTGCTTGCTGCTAAAATGGCATTTCTTGGCAGTGTTCTTCTCAGGATTCAAAACTGTCTCTCCAGTAGCTCCTCTATCCTCTTGTTCAGCCCTCTGATCATCTGCAGTTAAGTCTCACAGCAGCTTCTTTCCAGGAGCTGTTCTTGCTGGCACTTGACTGACTTCTTTGCCTGCTCTCAGATCTCTCTCTCCACTGTGCTAACTGCCTGCCTTTTGTATTGTTAGCTTCTTACTGCACGTTCTCAATATTGTCCATTATCTTATCCTTGGACTTGGCACATGCTCAGTAACAGCCGTCAAGCATTCCCTCATCCTTAACCAACATTCATTCTTGGGCATGCCTGGACATGTCCAGAAATGCTCAGACTTGTTCAATACCAATGCCTTGTGCATGCTCACTGCTGTTGTACCTCAAGTTATGATTAGTTCACTCAACCCCACTGCTCATGGTCCAGATCTGAACTATTTTGTGTCCATACCTCAGTTTGTTATACCAATATAATAAAAACCAGCAGGATCTTATTAAGAGGGATAAGGCAAAGATGCCACATTTATTGTAAATACAATAATAAAGCAAAAGACAAAAATAAACAATGTTGTTTGACTACTTATCCTTATTACTACTTATTCCTTATACACACACACATATATATATTCATTCACGCAATCATTCATTCAAGTTCTGTATAGGTGTTATAGTTACCAGCCTAGAAGTTGCTCATGCCAAGTTACTGGCCAGGTATCTTGGTCTTGAGGATGGAGCCGAGTCTGTGTCAGATGCACCTGATGCTCCTGGAGGTTGGCAGCAGAACCAGAGACTCAAAGTCCTCAGTCTTTGGAGTTCATTCTTATAGGAATTAATTCGTATGTTAGTCTATGGGAGCTGTTTCATCCTGCTATTGCTACTCAATCAGCATATGGCACATTCCTGGTGGCTTCACATTGTTTAAAGTGGCACATTCCTGGTGGCTTCAAACTGTCCAACATTTGTGTTCTCATCCTTCCAGGTGATGGGATGGATCCCAGTTTACCCTCCGGGGGTTGTCTGGTGGTCCACTTGACACATTCTTCCGCTGATGGATACTCCCTTTCTAGGCTCGCACCTCCCTAACCATTCCTTCACATCAAGCATTCATCAACATACATTCCATATCTTAACCATATTTTAATTTACTGTCTCCACCACTTTCGGAGTGTGTGTTAATTCCTATGAGACTCCGGGCCCTGTAATCACAGAGGGTGGGGGTCTGTTTGTTTACATTGTATCAATTACAGCTTAAGGCTAGCATAGTGTTTACTTCAAGAACAAAGTCAATTAACTTGTTTGTAAGTTTTACATAGTAATAGAGTATCTTTCACAGGACAGATACAATCAATGTTTTCTACAGACAGGAGCTTACAAGTTTTAACAGAAGAGCTAAAAGATTTTTGTACTTGGTGAAACTGGGAGGTCACTGTCACTTGGGGAATCACTGTTAGTACCTTCTTTAATATCCCTACAATTTTACTCTGTCCTACTGGGCATGCACAGCCCAGAAATTGTGCAGTTCTGATCATGTGACCTACCATTGTCTAATGAAAAAGCAGCAAAGAATCCTGTGGCACCTTATAGACTAACAGACGTTTTGGAGCATGAGCTTTCATGGGTGAATACTCACTTCCTCAGATGCATGCATTCACCCACAAAAACTCATGCTCCAAAACATCTGCTCCAAAACGTCTGTTAGTCTATAAGGTGCCACAGGATTCTTTGCTGCTTTTACAGATCCAGACTAACACGGCTACCCCTCTGATGCATTGTCTAATGGTAAGTGACCTGAAGCTTTCAGTTGGTGAAGTGACTCCTGCTTATTCAAGAGGGAAGCTAGGGACAGAAAATGGAGGTTAAGAATACAAAATAGAGTTAGCGGAACTTCTTCAGTATCATATTCATCACTTGTATAATTCTCTACCTATAACTGTAAGATAGCTATCTTTCCTCTCACTTCTTATTCTATTTTCTACTTTAAGTTAAATAAATAATCAGCAAATCTTTGATATGCTAACATTCGGAGTATTACATTATACTCTACATTTCTGAAGTTCTGAAATAATTCTTACTATTTGCACAGTAATGCTTTTCAGCTTCTAAGCACTTTACTAACTTTCACTTATTAATAACTTCTCAATTCTCAGTCATATCTTTACTCAATCCATTCTGAGCTTTCTCAGTAGATAATTTTTATATTCTCATAATTTTATTTCAAAACTGAATTGTTCCCTGCATTGCAACGACATTACAAGGCTTACGTATAGTTCAGTTATGACATTTTTAAAACAAAACTTTTTTTTAGTTCTTCTGACACCAGAAAGCATTTTGTAAAAGTCTTAATGTGAATTATTTCTATCTCTGTGGTTGAATAACTGAAAAATCAATTAATTGATTTGTATAGGACTTTTCAGTTTATTTCAATTTACCCCCCAAATGGTGGCTTATTTCAAAATTTATAAGCATTAAAAATAGGTGTTGTTTATAATTGAGGTTTTGTCAGAGCCTTAATTTATAATGTTAAATAGTTAATTTGCCATTATAACTAAAAAAAAAATGTCAATTACTAGAAACTATCACTAAAGTCTAACATAGATTTTCTGTCAATCCTAATGTCACAATTTAAATTCAGAGGGCTAGAATCAGAGCTGCATCCAATTTAAACAATGGCAATTTCCTGGCTCCCCAGTAGGCTTTAGTCCTTGCTCTGATGTTTTGTAAGATACTGAATCTCAAGGACCAGATTGTCTACTGCCTTGTGCCTTCTGCAGTCATTTACAGTGCCTTTTCTTCAGTCAATCCAATCCATCGTATATAATCTGCACATCCACGTATTTCTAAGTAGAGTAATTAAAATCTAGGTGATTTAAGTCATTGATTTAAATAATGTCTTTTTAAAACAGACATAAAACTACTATAGACAAAAATCAAAATATTGACAATTAAGGCCCTGATCCTGCAAATACTTATTGAGGTGTGTTAAGTTAACTCAAATGACTAGTCCCATTGACTTCAATGGTTCTACTAATATGCTTAAGGTCATCCATTTGCATAAGTGTTTCCAGCATCAGGAGCTAAAATTATATATTTCTTAAAATCTTTTATTGGCATAACATCATTATACCTTCAGAGAAAAGTGCTTCAGTGTTAACAATGAAATATTTAGATTTTCAGTATATTAACAAAGGAATTGTGAAATTGTTTACATACATGTAACAACATTTTAAAAAATAAGTGACTACAATTTTGTTCCTAAAATCGTAAATAGACACTAAAAATGGTATTTTCAAAAGTACTTAAGTGACATAGAAACACAAAACACATTGACTGCAAACAGGAAACCCTGGTAGAGGATCACAGTCTGGGAGGAGAATATCAGTTTCCTTGACTTGTGGAAGTTCAATATGCCAGAAGGTGGTGATGTGATGATTCTAGAGGTGTCCAAGGTGACTGTAAAAGCAGCAAAGAGTCCTGTGGCACCTTATAGACTAACAGACGTACTGGAGCATCAGCTTTCATGGGTGAATATCCACTTCGTCATTCTTAACTCCCTGCTTCCAATGAGAGGAAGATTTGCTTGTGCTTAACTGGATGTCAGCTCCTTGACACTAACTGTCTGTTAGACACTACCCAGTGTGTTAGACAGCTCCCAGATACTACCCAAACAATCTCCTCAGGGTTTCCCCTGCCCTTCCTTTGCTTTTCAGGTTAATAATAGGTGCATCCCAGTCCCCAAGCCCACTTGAAGCATTCCCCTGTAGTATCTAGTCCCGTTGCAGGACACTCACAGAAATTACCAGGTAAGTTGTACCTCAGAGGAACAATGCATACATCAGCTTGTTTGGTGCAAAAATGTACAACAAACTTAACTTACCTTTAACAGGCTAAAAACCTTTATGAGATCTAAAGCAATCTGCAGGATCCCCCTTTCATGAAAGCACTGTCCTGTTTGCTTTCTCAGTGAAGGATAAAGGGGTTTCCATTTGCCTTCTTCTTATATACTAAAAGTTCATTATTTTGTCCCCAGAGACAGGATGACCCTCCCCCCCACACACACAGTGGTTCATTCCCTGGTGTGCTAGCTCCATGTTGCCTTCACATCCTCATGTTGACTTCGTATACAAAAGGGGGCTTCCATTGTGTTGGCTTACAATGCTTAATCTGCATGGCCGAGAGATGGAGATGATTCAACATACTTTATCTGACCTAAAATTGTTTGTCAATTCTGCCTTGGACACAGATTTTAAAAACACATTTTCAGTACATATACACGACTTCTTAAATAGCATCTGTACATACATCTCACAATGATTGTGAGAATCAGTATGATATATGCTTTGATTAGTTTTCTCACTTGACCCTTTTTGGATAAACACTACAGAAGGAATGTGCTGGGTATAGTTAGTTTATCCGGCCTGTCAGGTGTTACTGTTACAGAACAGTAAGCCCTTTGCCAGTTGACATGTAGGGATTCTTAGGGTCACAGGTATTGGTTGCACAAGCTATCTGGTTTTCATTTTTGAGCCTGAATTTGTAGCGGTCTCACATTAAGAACGTTAATAAGGCCATGGATGCTTCTTTCTCAGAATAGCTGAGCATAGTGAGTGTGAAACATCTTAGTAGATGAAACTTCTATGTAAAATCTGTAATTCTGTTAAGAATTAGGAAACAAAGTAAAGCAAGAGAGAGAAAACTGACCTTTTAGCAATTTAATAGAGCAGGCTGGAAAACAGCAATTCTATTTTGCAAAAAATGTTGAGATTTCAAAATTTGGTTTTGTTTCAGTGCAGAACAGAAATGAGCCTATTTTGGAAATTTTTCATGAAAAAATGAGAGAGAGCACCCAGAGTAGCTAGTAGTCCAGTGGTTGACATTCACCCACTCTGATGGAGAAACTTGAACCTGAATGCCCTAACACTTGGTTATAGAGGCAGTCTTGTTCTTGTACTGTCTCCTATTGAAGCTGTTTACTTTGTAGAAATATTTATATATTCTTTGACCAGAGAGAGAGAGACACACTTGCCTGGAAAGTAGAGCACCCAGATTTAAATTCCTGATCTGCCTTGTTTAGAGCAGCAACATGAACTTGGGTCTCCAAATCCCCTAATCCTCAGGCTTTGTGTTTGTGTGTGCGTGTGTCTGTCTGCCTCTTTCCCTCCCTCCCTCCAAACTGGACCTGAGACACCTTTCTGAAGAAAATTTCAGTGAAACTGACACATTTTTGCAAAACATTTCAGTTTCGATGAGACATCTTTTGATGTAAAAAAGTTCTGTCAAAATTTGTAACCAGGTCCACAATTTAGCACTATAAAATGAGGGAAAAATAAGAACTGGCATCATATAATTAAAAATCTGAATTTTTTTTAAATCATGATTTATATTGGGTTTAAAAGATTTTTCTGCACTGTGAAATATTTCTTCTTAGGATGTATACAAAGAAAAAGCAATGTAACAAGTAAATATCTATAAAGTGATTTCACCCCTTGACTGTAATCACATAAGAGCTCTCTGAATTTATCTTCAACTAATACAACTTATTAGTGGATTGGATAGTTTAGATACTAATAGCAGATGTATAGTCAACCCAAGATAACAGAGATGGCTAGGAATGACACAACAAATAGTAAAGTACCCAAAGTATTTTGCTCTTCAGAGTGTTTAAATAGATTAATTTACAGATTGCAAATTTTGGATTTAATCTGAACTATTCATTGCAGATCTTACCTAACTAAAATCTCTTCTACAGAGGTCAACTCATCCTGAGATTGATCTCCATTAGTCACATGTTGGTAACATGAAAATGCTGTCTGAGCCCTGTGAAGCTGGGGAGGACACATGCTGAACAGTAATACAGCTTCAGCAAATTAAAGAATCATAATGCAAGCCTCCTTTACTGTGCCTGAGATGAACTCATTCTAGCTTTAGTGAGCATGATTTTCAAGTTATTAGAAGAGGAAGTTTATTCTTTAATGTTGTTTTCTTATTTAAAAGGTGGCAGTCTTTTTGTTTCTGATCCATTGCTCCTGAACTACATTGGCAAGCTTATAAATCAGCTCACCAACCATACATAATTTATTTCAGTAGGTAACTGACTGTGCAGCATAGAATACAAATATGTTTTGAACAGTGTTTCTGTGAACTGCATACTTGACCAGGTTTTAAACTTACACAATGCATGCAGCTTTCTTTCTTCTCTGTCTCTCTAATCTGCTCTCTGAGTAGCTATAACACAAATATACAAACTGTACAATCATGGACATTGTATGTCAAACGTAAACTACATTTATAATCCTAAAAAAATCAGATGCTTTAAAAATAATTACTTTTTAAAAGGTGGTATTTTATACAGATTTATCCATGCAGTTGAGGCATCTGAAGGTAACTGAAAACATCTGCTAGAAATAAATTTTAGTTGATACCATATATTGAATTCACATGTTGACAGTAAAGTTCAGACAGTAATGAATTTGGCAAGAAATGATAGTATTTTGCTGTCTCTCTGGCATCATATGACACAGTGTCCTTGCTCTGAAATAATGTGACACACATTGACTCACACCTTGGACAGCAAAATGTTACTTCCTTTTCTAACAAAAAATTAGTGGACACTCTAAGTTGTTCTTGAATAAGCGTTATTCCAGCTAGCTTGTCTTACATTGTGCTATGAGTTGTCATGTGGGGCCATTGATCCAATCTCCACAGCCAAAGACAGACATTCATTAAGAAGACTGAGTAAGTTTTACTTCCTCTCCTAGTCATGCAGGGATACCATAATGAGGTTCCTTTTGTTGTTGCTAAGATGATACATAAGAAGTAGGTTCATGCCCAAATGCACTGTTTGCAGACCATGCAGTCTTAAGGCTCGGGCCAACAGTTCTTGCAAAGCTGCTGTTTGTTAAGCAGTCAGTTTTGGCTATGTTTCTGTGTGAATCCCTGAAAGGCTACGGAGGCAAAAGAGCTGTTTCTTGAGACAGGGCAGAAGCATGTAGCCCAAAGTTTCTGTCCGAAAGGGTTGTTTGTGTGGTGTAGTAAATGTTTAGAGCCTCTACGTGGGCTGGCCACTAGGGGAACATACTGAAAGGAGGTACAAGTCTGTAAATGGGACACAAAGACAATATTGCATTCAACCTGACCACAGTGTCCTGGGTCTGTGTAGTTTGTACTGCTTCCATGCCATTCATTGCCAGCCTTGCTTCAGAATTCAGTTGTCATGTATGTTTTATAAATAAATACATTTCACTAAGAAAGTACCTATTTCAGTGCCATTGATTTCTGCTCCAACCAGAAGAATGACACAAAAGCCCTCCCCCCCAAACATACTACTACTCAGCAGAAAGGCAATTAAATCATTAAAATTCCTGAATTTCTGAAAGAAGGAATTATGTACATGTATGCTGTCACTTCTACCCTTTTTACATTTATGCCACACACACAGGGTAGTAACCATATCCTGTACTTTGAATTGTCAAACATCTGTGTTTGCTAATCTGGCTGTTTTATTCACTATGGTTTTGGCAGATATAGATAGCTTTTTATCTCTTTTTATGCCCACATTGTGGTTTTTATATAATTATTTTATGTCCTTTATGTGCCTCGTTTTATGTGGCCATTCCAGAACAAGTTTCTCAGTCATTTCTTTATGAGACATAACAAAGGCAAGCATAGTAGATGAACATCATTTGAGAAACAAAACAAAACAATAGTATAGCTGAAACCACAGAATCTAAATAGTTTGGCCAATATGTGCCCACAAGAATAAGAAATACCATATATACCTAGTATCTGCCATAAATCATATGTATAATTTGTTTTCCGATGTGCCAATTTAACTATATTTAATTCCTTTCACTGTAGTTTTAAAGCAAGGGCCAGTTCTATTCAGGTTATTCTCTATACTTTTTGGACTCTGTGGCAAACACTGCAATTGTACAGGATTTTTACTGATCAATGATAGCTTCTAAATTAACTTAATACAGCACCTTAAGTATGACTTTTTAAAATCACGGCAGCTAAATACCCCAACAATTCCATCTAACTGCACAGTATATATTGCACACTTTGAAGTTAAGGATTATATCATATTTTGGTATGCTTTTGGTGAAATGGAAGGCATGCAACTTACCATTTTTTAATAACTGACTGCAAATGACTTAGCACTTAGTTCTATCTGAGAGAGCATGCAATCCAATTTTAAGGTGTTCAGGGTTGGCCTCAATCTCCTCCCTTCAAAGTCAATGGTAAAATAGCCATTGTCCTTAGTGGTGGTAAAGTTAGGCCAATGCTCACTGCTTTTTAAAAATCCAATCTTAAATCAAAAGTGGGAGAAAAAAGCATCAGTACTCAAAATTTACAGAGGGGAAACTGAAGCATAGAGAGATTAAGGCCCAGAGTGTACAGGGAGACTTTGGCAAACCAGTAAAGTGCCTAAAACCGCTATGGCTTATTGTTAAAAAGCAACCTAGTCAGCAGGCTGTAAAGTGGCCATGCAGCTTGACCAAGACAGGAGGGGAGTGGAGGTTAGGGTGCCACAGAAAGAGCAGCTTGTGTTGAAGTTGCTGATATGCCCCAGGAATGTCTATTGGGGTCTCAAGGCTGCAGACTCTGGAAAAACCCACACTTGGTTAATCAATAATCAGAAGGAGCCTCTTGCTTGCGCATTGGAACTGTTTGCTTGACAAGTTTTCTTTAAAGGACATGTCATTGTATTACTTATGTATAAATAAGAGGAAAAAGCTTGAGATGGGGGGACTCTTCGGGACTGGTCTCTCCCTCTGGATGCATCTTGTGTTCCCCAGCGGCAGATGGGCCTCCACTGTGTCATGCAAAAGCCACACTCAGCTTTGGTAATTATCAAGGGTTGGGGGTGTTTTATTAATCTTGTTGCCGACGTGTGTAAGTGCTTGAGACTAAGTAAAGTTTAGCTTTAAGTGAAAACACTCTTGTGTTGTCCTGTTTGTGCCATCTATCAATCAAACGGCCGTGTTTCCCCTGATTTATTTCTTGATACCACCTCACACAGAGTAAATGTTACCAAGAGCTTTGGGTTGAAAGAACGCTGGGTAACATAAGTTATTTAGGTGTGGACAATCACTGATGATAGTGTCTCCCTGGAAATATGTGACAGTACTGAATTGAGGAGCAAGTGAACTAGTACGACGTAAGGACATTATTTCAATCAATATTGTTGGTTTTAAAAATAAATTTTAATTAAATTACAAAATATCTAGTATATGTAGTGCTGTAAATGAAGTGGTGAAATGAGGTAGTTTAGGTGAAGATATGTTAATTTGTACTTAAGTTTAGGAAAATGTTCTATGGTACAAGCTATAGCTATGCTAGAAGGAGTGCTTGGCATGGACCTAGGATGTACTGCCAATGCATTATGATAATGGTGAACAGCTTTATAATTTGCTGAGAATATAAATTGACATGAGAAAAGGGTTAGCTATGTGAACAGAATAAGCGATCATTTTCTGCCAGTAGCCATTGCAAATCCTGTCAGTTTGCAAAACTACTTAGAGGGAATAATCCCATAGAAATCATAAACTGCAGAGATCAGATGCTGGAAAGGATGGATTTACTTTGAACTCTGCTGACATCAGCATGTGCTTAATTAGAGTGATTTTAACCATAACCCACAACTGTCAGGGATAAAAGTGTTATTGAATAATAGACTTGATGGACAGCCTTAAATAGATATTTGCTCTTTCAACATGAAACTATAAGGTGCCATCATCTAAGGGGCTTGAATTTATTGTTTTCTTTTATTCTTACATTATACATTTGGAATGCAATTTTCATGTTTTGAGGATTATTAATCTTTTAAATAACACATGGAGATAATTTCTAATACATTTCACTACTAATCATGTTGGGCATTAGAAATTCGAGTAGCCTATGTTAATCTTGGATTCAAGTGTCCAACCAGGCACTTTGATTCATTCTCAGATATGAGTATTACAGTGGGTTTCTTATACATCTATATTTAAAGTTATTTCAGAATTTTTATAAAGTGCCATGAGTGTAAGGTTTTATATTTCACCAGTAGCAAGTAAAATTGGTACAAAATTGCCCTATGGCCTGTGAATTCCAGTGACACTTTGTTTTTACAGAATTGAAATAAGATTATTTCTATTTAATTTGAATATTGCCAGTCCATAATATGAATTGAGCAATGCTGGCAATTTAAACAAAAGCAATATTTGGTTCTTGGGCACCCCTGGGAACATTAATTACAGTATTATACAGATAATTAATTGTACTTAAACTCATTTAATCTCTGATGACCAGATTGAAAATAATATAGTAACAAATTTGTAATCACATAGGTCACTTAATGATGATTACCAAGGTGTCCATCATAAGCAACTTTATAGTGACTGGGGTGGGGGGGGGGAGGGAGAAGGGGAGGATTCAGCTCCTCTGGCTCCAAAAACACAGATAAGCTTAGAAAGAGGCTTCCAGATGCCCTATGACAGAGTGGTGGGCAGTTCTGACTGTAGCCGGTAGACATATGTCAGTGTACATATGCATGCTATACAGCTCCTAATAACGTTCAGCGTATAATATCTATCTGGCTGGAAAACAGTATTTCCTTTTCCTTAACAATTCTGGATTGTCAAATTTTTGTTTCATTCTGCAGTGGAATGAAATATCAGCACTGTGGAATTTCCAATAAAACGGAACAATCCATTTCAGTGCTAGCCAGGCATCTGGGTATCTTGGGAGCTGGCCAACAGGCAAGTCAGGCAGACAGCAAGCTGAGCAGTTGGTAGCTGCAAAGCCAGGCTGTTGGGCAGCCAGCCAGCCAAGCAGCCCACTTGCTAGCCAGGGTTCTGGTCAGCTGGACAGACGGCAGGCCAAGGTGCCAGCCAACCAGCCTACCTAGTTTTCAGAAAAAAATCTGACAGAATCAATACATTCCCTCAGAATGCAGTATTTTGAGTCATTTGAATCAACATTTCCTGAGGGAAAACATCCACTGATGTTTTGACCAGCTCTAACATGTACATATTCTAATAATTATATTTATTTAAAAAGGGGGAACCAATCTACTGGGGGTTGGTATCATTTCAGAGTCACTTTCTACGTGTGGGACAGTATCTTATAAGAACATAAGGCTAGCCATACTGGGTCAGACCAAAAGTCCATCTATCCCAGTATCTTGTCTTCTGACAACAGCTAATACCAGGTGCCCCAGAGGGAATAAACAGAATAGGCATGCTTGTATGCCTTTAGGTTTCTGTGTGAGTTAGACCCCAGAGGAAACCATTGTGAGTATTGTGCAAGATGCAGTTTGGCTGGACTCATCACTGTTGGCACTGAAGCAGAAAATCAATGCCCTTAATACCCTCCTGATCCTCTTTATTTCATTTGTCCAAAGGGGACTGGCCTTGACCAAAGAAGTATCACCCTGCTGGTCAAAGAGTGGATGTATCTTCCGCAGACGGCCAGCAACAAGGTGATGCACACTTCCCACACACAAGGTGATGCTGGCATTCCCCACAGGGATGGCCTCTTATCACTCATACTTTCTACCTTCTGACCTGCCTGGACTTAGTAGTAAGAAGCTTTGCAATCAGGGGTCATTAGGAAAAGAATTGCCAGGATCTCAACTAGCCATGACGTTGCTCCTACTTGAGCATATTATTGGAGGGAGAGTTCAGGCAAGGAGAAGACTTTGCCTTACTGTGGACTCGTGTCTGGAACATCCCTTGGCACCTTAAGAGATACATTGGCTTCCAGTGGACATAGTGTGAGGAGAAATAGGAACTGGGAGTCCTGGTCCCTCAAGCATCACATGAATGGGCTATTATCATCCCACAAGCAAGGATGAAGCTTGAGCCTGTTCTGAAAAAAGTTGTCTGAGCAAAATATATCAGAGACCTGGAGAGGCAAGGCAAGGTCTTTGGAGTTATCTTGAAATGGGATGCCGGCAGCCACTTCGTTTCACAGGGTGACTTCAGTCATTTAGTGAACTCTCATTTCATCCACAGGGCACACCTCAGCTGCATCCCAACAGATCAGTCTGACACGGCAACCGGGACAAGCAATGCTGGACATGTGGTTATGAAAATGAGACCGTGCCCCATGTCATGTTCTGCTGTAAGCCCCATTCCAAAGCATGGCATAGAATCATAGACGATTAGGGTTGGAAGAGACCTCAAGAGGTCATCTAGTCCAACACCCTGCTCAAAGCAGAACCAACACCAACTAAATCATCCCAGCCAGGGCTTTCTCAAGTGAGGACTTAAAAACCTCTAAGCATGGAGATTCTACCACCTCGTTAGGTAACCCATTCCAGTGATTCTTCACCCTCCTAGTGAAAGTTTTTCCTAATATCCAACCTAGACCTCCCCCACTACAACTTGAGACCATTGTTTCTTGTTCTGTCATCTGCCACCATTGAGAACAGACTAGCTTCATCCTCTTTGGAACCCGCCTTCAGGTAGTTGAAGTCTGCTATCAAATCTCCCCTCACTCATCTCTTCTGCAGACTAAATAAGCCCAGTTCCCTCAGCCTCTCCTCGTAAGTCATGTTTCACAGCTCCCTAATAATTTCTGTTGCTATCTGCTGGACTCTTTCCAGTTTGTCCACATCTTTTCTGTTGCGGGGGCCCAAAACTGGATGCAATATTCCAGGTGTGGCCTTACCAGTGCCAAACAGAGGGGAAGAATCAGCTCCCTTAATCTGCTGACAACACTCCTACTAATGCAGCCCAGTGTGCCATTAGCCTTCTTGGCAACAAGAGCACAACGTTGACTCATATCCAGCTTCTCGTCCACTGTAATCCCCAGGTCCTTTTCTGCAGAACTGCCACTTAGCCAATCAGTCCCCAGCCTGAAAAGGCCATGAGATTCGTCCATCCTAAGTGCAGGACTCTGCACTTGTCCTTATTAAACCTCATCAGATTTCTTTTGGCCCACTCCTCCAATTTGTCTAGGTCACTTTGGACCCTATCCTACCCTCCAGTGTTTCTCCCCCCCACAGCTTAGTGTCATCCGAGAGACACTATTCTGCCACAACACCATGCAGAATGGATTCATTAAAACAATTCTGGCATCAATGGGAACAGGTATTGTTAACTCATCCATTCTGGGCTCCAACTGCCACCTAAGACCAAATGTTGTGATCACTGACAAGGAACAAAAGCTGATCATCATAGCTGATGTGATGATCCCCTTCGAGAACCAGATCGCTGCCTTCACTGAGGCAAGAGAACAGAAACTGGAGAAATATGCTCCCTTGGCTGACACTATGAGGAAATGGGAATACTCCATTACTGTTCATGAGTGGATTGTGGAAGCACTAGGCACTTGAGACCCCAAGAACAAGACTGTGTTCTGGGACTGTAGGTTGCCCAGATGCTATGCCAAGCTAATGTGATGGTTGACAGTTTCTGATGCCATGCATTGGTCGAGGGACATACGTATTGAACACATTGCGGGAGGCTGCCAATATGAAGATAATATGATCCAGATCACTAACTGTGGAGTGATTTAACTAACTAGCATATTTTTAATGTTATATTCTTAACCATTAACCCTTATCTGTTATTTTTACCCTGGTCAATTATTCGCTCATACAATTTTTCTTTTTTCTTTTCTTGATTTGCAATATATTATCATTTTTGATTAACATGAACGTGCAAGGCCAGGCTATTTATAATTTGTATTCTGCAATTTATGTGTTCTATAATTTTTAAATATTCTCTTTAAAAAGTTTTTAACAGTTCCGATTCTTTCTCTCTCTCTCCATTTATATTACTATTTTTATTTCCAAAGTACTTTTTACAATGAGCAAATTTGTCACAATATTACTTTCACTTCTACCCATGTATGCCACCCAATTTTCTCCCTTCTTTTTGTATTGGAGTGGAGGATAGGTTTTATATTATGTTTAGATGTTGCTATACAGTGGACTGAGTACTTTGGGAGGTGGTTGCTTTATAAACTGTATTTTTTTCTTATTCTTCTTAAGTCTTCTAGTGGGGAATCATGTCCTGCACTAGCTGGGATCCGGACTCAATAATAGGACCTTCCGTATTTGATTGATATTTTTCTACTTATATTTCCATCCGTGTAGAGAGCTGAGGTAGTTTATTTTATTTATCTTGTGCTCATAATCACGGTATCAAGATGCATTAAAGAAATTAAAGTAAACTTTTGCCAAGAACAGACACAAATCAGATCCAGCTCTGTGATTTCTTGTCACTGATGAGATAAATACCCACTGGCCATAGGCCCAAATAGAGAAGAAAACAGAATGAGTAAATATCTCTTGTATCATGCTAAACATCACAAAACTTGACCTTGTCACATTGCAGGGAAGAGTAAATTTCAGAGCCAAATACCTTCAATGAGACACCTCTACCATTCTCCTCATTCCAGTTCAGCTATAGAGTTAGTCTGAGTGTTCCAACTGATTTCATTTGCTAAGGACAGACAGCAAGAGACTTGTGGCAGCAGTATTGTGAAGACTGGGGTTCAGCACAACTGAAAAATGCCATCAGGTAGCATGGAATAAGAGGAGGCCTTGGAGATACCCAGGGCAAAATATATTTGTAGCTTTCTCTATGACTTCCAATACATTTCTAGGTGCCACTCAAAATGCTGGCATTTTAAGTTCCTTTATGAAATCATAGAAATCATATCGAGAGGTCATCTAGTCCAGTCCCCTGCACTTGTGTCAGGACTAAATATTATCTAGACTATTCCTGACAGGTGTTTGTTTAACCTGTTTTTAAAAATCTCCAATGATGGAGAGTCCCCAACCTTCATAGGCAATTTATTCCAGTGCTTAACCACCCTGACAGTTAGGAAGTTTTTCCTAAAATCCAATCTAAACCTCCCTTGCTGCAATTTAAGCCCATTGCTTCTTGTCCTATCCTCAGAGATTTAAAAAAAAAAAGTCTTCCTCCTCCTTATAACAGCCTTTTACATACTTGAAAACTGTTATCATGTCCTCTCTCAGTCTTCTCTTTTCTAGACTAAACAAACCCATTTTTTTAATCTTCTCTCATAAATCATGGTTTCTAGAACTTTAATCATTTTTGTTGCTCTTCTTTGGACTCTCTCCAGTTTGTCCACATCCTTCCTAAAATGTGGTGCCCAGAACTGGACACAATACTCCAGTTAAGGCCTAATCAGCGCAGAAAAGATTGGAAGAATTACTTCTTATGTCTTGCTTACAACGCTCCTGTTAAAATGTCCCAGAAGGATGTTTGCTTTTTTTTTGCAACAATGTTACACTGTTGACTCATATTTAACTTGTGATCCACTATGATCCCTCAGGTTCCTTTCTGCAGTACTCCTTCCTAGGCAGTCATTTCCCATTTTCTATGTGTGCAAACGATTGCTTCTTGCTAAAAGAAGTACTTTGAATTCGTCCTTATTGAATTTCATCCTGTTTACCTCAGATCATTTCTTCAGTTTGTCCAGATCATTTTGAATGTTAATCTTACCCTACAAAGCACTTGCAACCCCTCCCAGCTTGATATCATCCGCAAACTTTATAAATGTACTCTGTATGCCATTATCTAAATCATTGATGAAGATATTGAACAGAACCAGACCCTGAGCTAATCCCTGCAGGATCTCACTCGTTATGCCCTTCCAGCATGGGACCTCTTAATCTTAAAGATTGCCTCTGTCTCATCTTCCTGCTTCGTTTTAGCAAATGAGATTGGCTGGAACACAAGCAATTTTTCCTGAGAACCTCCAGAGTTTTCAATGATCCTTACTGTTGGGTTTGGAAAAAAAAAATCTTGAGCTTCAGCTCATGCTGCAAAGCCTGTCTATTCCCTCAGGCTTTCTTTTGCGTGGGTGGATTGAAAAAGGAGAATAGGCTCATATTTCACATATGTAACACTTAACTCTAATAGATGGACAGACACATTTCATAAAAAAGAAGACTGACTTCCTGAACAACAGTGTATGTGAAAACTCGTGGTAGGCTTGTCTATCAGAGTCCTCTGGGTCCACTTTTAAAGGAATGACTGGATCTGTTATCAAGCAGATCTAACTATATGTTAACTTCCACAGATTAGTGTGCAGCACATTATGGTCAACTATATCAAACAATGCTGAAAACTTTAATAAAAAATCAGTGGTACGCTTGACCTCTGCTCAATGTAAGAAGGGGATTATTAACCAAAGTTATAAATGCAGTCTCCATGCTGTGCCATGCCCAGATCTCAGCCTAGATTGTTAAAAAGAGAAAAAAAATGACAAAATGATGAATCCAAAACATTAACTTGGCAATTTAAATTTATTTTGTTATCAGACATTTTACTTTGATCTGCACAGCTTACATGAGTTTAAGGCTATAGTGCGTTGCAGAAAAATGTTGATATTATAAAAAGTTAACACATTTTTGGTGTTTGCATAACAGCACCCAGATAATACATTTTTTGCCAGCTATGGAAGAAATAATTCTGTCACAGTTCTCTCTGCAGTAATACAGTAATTATGTACCAGAGATTATTTTGATTTTATAATATGATAAAGATTGTCCCTAAGGCAAACCAATATAGCTCTTCAGGGGTACCCTTTTGAGGACAAGAACCTGGATGAACACAATTTTAAATGTGAAAAATTGAAAAATTTTGTTCTGACAGTGTTGAAATATTTCACTTTCACTTTATAGTTCTGATTCATTTTGAATTTACATTAAACAACAATATTATTTTAATATTATATATTTATTACCTATATGTAATACATTATGTTAAATGAATTAATATAAAATTGAAGATGAAATGAAATGAATCAAAATGATAAAGTCAAAATGAAATGTTTTGATCCCCTCAAATAAAAAAATTCAGAATTTTCATTTTGCGGCAAACTTCAAAATTTCCACTTTTTGTTAACATTTAGAATTAGAGAGGGAAAAGTCAAAATTTCCCATGGAACAGAAATTCCAGTTCTAGTTGTTATATTTAACCTACCAAATACATTTCTGTCAAAGTGTCACATGCAGCTATTTACTAGTTAAGACTTCATGACCAGGGCCGGCTCTAGCCATTTTGCCACCCCAAGCACGGCGGCACGCCGCGGGGAGCACTCTGCCGCTCACCAGTCCCGCGGCTCCGGTGGACCTCCCACAGGCGTGCCTGCAGATGCTCCACCGGAGCCGCGGGACTAGCAGACCCTCCACAGGCACACCTGTGGGAGGTCCACCGGAGCTGCCTGCCACCCTTCCGGCAACCGGCAGAGCGCCTCCCGCGGCATGCCGCCCCAAGCACGCGCTTGGCGCGCTGAGGCCTGGAGCCAGCCCTGTTCATGACTGTTTAAAATAGAATCATATTCACTCTGTCAAACACAAAGCGTGAATAGTTTCAATACAGGTAGTAGCGAGGTATTTGAATTGGAAGAGGAATGTGTAGTGTCTGAATATAAAATGGTAACTTTGGCTGTAATAAAATACTGGTCAACAGAGGAATACCTGTGTGTTTAGGAATAAACAAGACACAAACCACCTGGAGCCCATGTATAACTCTCGTTGTAATTAATGGGACTTGTGAGCAAGAATCAAAACATAATGTAGAATGTCAAGAACAAAGCATGGCCCAGTAGTTAGGGAACTAGCCTGAGACTCTGGAGTCCTGGGATAATTCTCTGCTGTTCGATGAACTTTCTGTGAGATTTTGGGCAAGTCACTTGGCCTCTCTGCACTGTATTTTTAAAGGTGTTTAGGTAGCTAAAGATGCAGGCAGGCACTTGGTGGTATTTTCAAAAGTGTTTAGGTGCCTAACTCCCAAATGACAGCTAAGTGCTTTTGAAAATCTCATTTGCAGTATATCTGTATCTCAATAGGCATCTAAATACTTTTAAAAATCCAGCCCTGTGTGCCTCTGTTCCCCATCTGTAAAATGAGGATAATAGCACTTCCTTACCATAGGAGTTGTGTGGATTAATACATTAAAGTTTTGAGGTGTTCAGATGCTATAGTACAAGGTACACAGTACCTTAGATAGACAGTATATGCCTTGTGCGGATAGTATATAGAATGTGCCTCTTGATTCCATTTGTTAAGGAAACCCAGACACTTGCTGTTCATAGGTTTACCATTCATGAGTAACATATGATATTCATTCATGAAATAAAAAGGCATATTCATTGTCTCAATGAGTTACACATATAGTATCTGAATAAGAGCATGTTTAGAAGAAAGCATTTTTTTTCCTCTTTAAAAATAAGGATTTATATCAAACTTCAAAAAATAAAAGAACTCCAGGTCTTCAGCACTGATGATATTTTCTGTCTACCCTCTATTAATTATTTTTATTTCATTTGTCTTTTATAACTCAGGTTATCTGGAATGAATATACCCCCTCCAATTATCAGCAACAAAAACTGGCTCAGACTTCATTTTGTAACGGACAGCAACCACCGATACCCTGGATTTAGTGCTCCCTATCAAGGTATATTTAATTAAAACCATTTTTCATTCCAGAATGTTAAAAAAGAGGGGGAGGGGTTGTAAACATTACTGCATTTCACATTGAGAGAAATGTGTTAATCTATTATAAATGGATAGTTCAAACATGCATAAATGATCATTCCCCTGCTGTGGGAACAACATAGTCTTTATTAAATTACAGTATAGACCAAAGTAGATAGTTGCTGTGCAAACGCTTAGCATTTAAGAGGAATCTGGAACTCTGAAAGGTAGTGTATAATTAATACTGAAACAACACTTCTATCCTAAAAGTACATCACCCACTCTTCAAAATGATATAATAGTGTATGTTTGTAAAACAGTGCATAAGAACTGCATACTAAAATGAAATTTTATCCAGTACATTTCTGTGTACACTGTGTTTATTATTGAGGGTTTAATTAACCTTGTTAGGATCCTTATCTACTGCTTTTATGAACAAGCATAATTTTGAATAAGTAGAGTAAAAGTATCTGAGGCATTAACTTGGGCATCTCACTGTTTGGAACAAGATAATTATAAAGATGAAGTACTAATGAAAATGTAGCTTCTATAATGTTTGGTAATAGTATCTGATTTTTCACAACCCACTATTGTAAATAATATATTTACAGTTTCAACTGGTCTTCAGGGAACAGTAACCCTTGTTATAGATAAATTTTCCATTTATCTGTTTAGAGAATTTCCATATAAGATGAGCAAAAGGATTTTAGCTGCAGTATCTTTTTTATAATTTTTATGACAATCCTACACATAATTATGCCTGGAAGAAAAGTTACCCATGTGCATAAGTGTTTGCAGAATCAAGCCCCATCTATCTGATATTTAGATGAGTCTTATATTGCAACTAAACTAGAATAAAGCTATACATATTCCTGAAATACAGTGTGTTTGGAAAGGTAGTTTATTATTGGAAGCCTTTTGTAACTTTGCGCGGCATGCCATGCCTCAGATACCATGCCTCAGATACTCAAGAATAGACAGACTTGAATCTGACTTGCAGTTCAGCAAACTAAAATGTGCACCCTGGTCTGCTCCATGGTTATGGAGCCCTGGTGTGTTTACCCTAACTGAATTTAGGTCAAATGAGTATTCCAAAGAGGAATGAAAAAAGTGACAATAAAAATAAGTTGAGAATTATATTCTCTAGAAAATGCAAGTTTTCTGTAACAGTGTTATACAAAAAAAATATTTTTATATCATCCTTCATACCAAAAATCCCTCTTTACTGTAAACTAGCTAGCTCCTGGGACTGGTAATAGGATATGATGGAGTCTTTCACAACTAGGTCACTAGACAAAGCCAGTCCGAGGTTGGTAGTGAAAAACTATCTGATAATTGATTTGGTGGCTTATGTAGAATGAGATGAGTTGGTGCTCTCAGTCCAGTTATCAAGTGGACGTGTGTCCATATGAAAAAACTACAATACAGTGTACACCCTTGTTGGCATTGTTGGTAGAGATGCCAAGGAACAAATGACCAAGGAGAATGAACTGCTGTCCGATTTCTAGAATTGTTCCCACCACATTGTGTTTGAGGCACACGGTGAATGTGCATATGAAATCTGAACATGCTCAATTTCTCTCATTCCTCTTTATCGATTAAATTATGTTCTTCACTTTCTAATGGTGACAGTCTGGAATCCTTTACAAATGATAAAGTTCACTTTACAAGCAAAATAAAAAAACTAAACCAAAAAATTATAAAGTGAGGTTCCCTTAAAAATTCATCAGCTGTTCTCACATAGTGAGATCTGAAATAATGCAGTAGTTTCCCATACCTGAGAAAGGAAATGCTTTATAAACTTGAGGATGGGAAGAGGGAGGACAGGCTGTCAGATAGAGGGAGAGAAAACTGGCAAGTGAAAAAAGATAATTAAAATTAAAATGTAAAATAAATAAACTTGCAAACATTGTCACAAACTAACCATGATGAAGGAGAATGGGGAAATGCAGTAATGTGGAAGGGAAAGGTATGGTTCAGAGCCAGTGACAGGCTATCACATGAGTTTGAGCATATAAAACAATCCTTACCATAGAAATCTCATATATTCATTAAAAATATTTCCTGTGATAGGCCAACCAGTTTCTTGAAAGAGATGATGCTCATTTTCTAGCAGCTTATTTGGTGGGTAACTGTATTTTAAGGTTTTACCTTTGTGATGGTAAGACATTTTAAAATAGATTCTGTAGCAAGTAAAAACATGCAGTTCAAAACTATTATGTTGAAGAGCAATGAAACAGAAATAAGAGTTTTAGATGTGGTGGTTTTCCATTCATGTTTTTCCCCTACTCAACTCTGAAAGCTAGCCATCAATCCTTTCAACATCCTGTAAATTGTAACATTGCTGTACTGTTCCTGTAATTGCTGTAGTAACTGCATTGCTAAAACCTACCCGTTCTCTACAAAACTCCAAATTCTCACATACATTATTATAACTTTCTCCTGTCTTCCCTCCCTGCCTCTCACAAGTCTAATCCTTCCCGCATACTAGCACTACAACCTGGACCGGCGCTAGGGGTTTGAGCGCCCTAGGCAGACGGCAATTTCACCGCCCCACGTGCTGGTCCCGCGGCTCCGCTGGAGCTGCCGCAGTGGTGCCTGCGGAGGGTCCGGTGCTCCATGGCTCTGGTGGAGCTGCCGCAGTGATGCCTGCGGGCGGTCCACTGGAGCCGCACGACTGCGGCAGCTCCACCGGAGCAGTGGAGCACCGGACCCTCCGCAGGCACCACTGCGGTAGCTCCACTGGAGCCGCCTGCCACCCCCTCCGGCAAAACGGCGCCCACCATTTATTCTGGCGCCCTAGGTGATTGCGTAGGCTGCCTAAATGGTAGCGCCGGCCCTGACTACAACTGACATCTTGCTGTCATGCCATTCCAACCACACTAACCCCTACTATATCTCAATATCACGAAGTTCAAAAGTTTCATCTGTGCTGGGAAGATTTGAATTCTACAACTGTTAATTGAGTCAGGAATTCCCACAGTACTTGCCCATATCTATTTCATATCATATTTATTCATACTGTCACACAGAATAGAGATTCTCAAAGCCAGTCTGCCACTTGTTCAGGAAAAGCCCCTGGCGGGCTGGGCTGTTTTGTTTGCCTGCCGCGTCCACAGGTTCGGCTGATCGTGACTCCCGCTGGCCACGGTTTCCCGCTCCAGGCTAATGGGGGCTGCGGGAAGGGCGGCCAGCACATCCCTCAGTCTGTGCCTCTTCCTGCAGTCCCCATTGGCCTGGAGCGGTGAATTGTGGCCTGTGAGAGCCGTGATCAGCTGAACCTGCGGACGCAGCAGGTAAACAAACTAACCTGGCCCGCCAGGATCTTTCTCGGACCAGCTTGAGAACCACTGACATAGAATCATAAACATGTGGAGGTGGAAGGGTCCCTGGGAGGTCATCAAGTACATCACCCAGAGCTGAGGCAGGACCAAGACCAAGGACCAAGGACCAGTCCTGACAGGTGTCTGTCCAACCTGTTCTTAAAAACCTCCAGTGATGAGGTATTCTGTAACCACTGGGCCCTTTTCACCAGAACTACTGCATAGTCAGTTCTTCCCCATTTTGTGGTTGTGCAACCTCCTTTGGACAGGGAGAACAATTGATCAAAGTCCTCTTTATAATAGTCCTTAAAATATTCAAGATTATTATTAGGTCCTCCTCAGTCATCTTTTCTCAAAACTAAATGTGCCAGTGTGACCCGGGGTGCCAGGGGTAGCCCTCACTGGAAGTGCCAACGTCAGGGCAGGCTGCAAAAGAAGAGCAGATTCTACCAAAACTGATGGTTAACCTGAAGTTTGACTTGCCAACCAGTCACAAACTGTACTTCTGATCTCCCATACTGGTTATCATGAAGTTAAAAAAGAAATAGCACAGCTCCCTTATTGCATTCCAGTTCTCTGGCTCTCAGTCAGCACCTAGGCCCAGTGCAGTGAGAAGTTGTTTAAAAACCTCTGCTCACTATACAAAATGTTCTTCTGAACCCTAAAGGGCCAGCCACATTGCCAGGTCAGTATTAGATTGGTCTTACCCAAAATACCACTTTGCCAGCCAGTCCTTTAGAGTCTAAAATTAAAGGCTTATTATAAAGAAAAAAAGAAAGAACAAGAAGTAGTCAGATACATACAGAAACATCAAAGTCTATATTTCAGGTTCTTAACAGTATTGGTGAGTTTGCTGGCTTAGAAGTCCCTCTGGAACACATCCACAACTTGGATGGGTCATTCAGTCCTTTGTTCAGAGCTTCATTTGTAGAAAAATTGTTCCAGAGGTAGAAACCAGGAATGAAGACAAAATGGAGATGATGCAGCTGCCTTTTATGGTCTTTTGCCATTTGGTTTGTACTTCCTGTGTCCCAAACACAAGCTTTACAACACATGGCATGGAAAAGCCTTAGGGCTTGTCTACATCAGAAAGTTGCAGCGCTGGTGAGGGAGTTACAGCGCTGCAACTTTGAAGGTGTACACATCTGCAGGGCACCACCAGCGCTGCAACTCCCTGTTTGCAGCGCTGGCCGTACTCCCGTTTTGTCTCGGGTGTAGAGGATCCAGCGCTGGTGATCCAGCGCTGGTAATCCAATGTAGACACTTACCAGCGCTTTTCTTGACCTCCGTGGAAGGAGGAAGCCTCTGGTAATCAAGCTGGTCTCCTTTCCCGGTTTGCTCTCTCGTTCCCGGAGCCCAGAGCAAGCAGGTCTCCTTCCCTGCGGTTTGCTGGGTGGCTCCGGGAACGCGAGAGCAAACCGCGGCGAAGCGGGTCTCCTTTCCCGGTTTGCTCTCTCGTTCCCGGAGCCCAGAGCAAGCAGATCTCCTTCCCTGCGGTTTGCTGGGTGGCTCCGGGAACGAGAGAGCAAACCGCGGCGAAGCGGGTCTCCTTTCCCGGTTTGCTCTCTCGTTCCCGGAGCCCAGAGCAAGCAGGTCTCCTTCCCTGCGGTTTGCTGGGTGGCTCCGGGAACGAGAGAGCAAACCGCGGCGAAGCGGGTCTCCTTTCCCGGTTTGCTCTCGCGTTCCCGGAACCCCCCTTGAAGCCGCCCAACAGCGCTGCAGTGTGGCCACATCTAACACCACTTGCAGCGCTGGTTGCTGTAAGTGTGGCCACTCTGCAGCGCTGGCCCTATACAGCTGTACTAATACAGCTGTAACAACCAGCGCTGCAAAACTTTAGATGTAGACATGGCCTTAGAGTTCTGTCCATTGGCATACCACACACCTTGCTGACTCATAAGGTGTATCCCCTTTTTCTTTCAGTGGGTTCATTGTACACGTGATGACCCTTGATGGGCCGTCAAATAGGTTAGGCAGTGTTCATGCCAAAAACACATCACAATTCTGGAAATACAGATATACTATACATATCTGTACATATCTATAACTCGTAATACAAAGGTCGGGGCAGCTCTATATTTTTTGCCGCCTCAAGCATGGCAGTCAGGCAGCCTTCAGCAGCATTTCTGCGGGAGGTCCGCCGGTCACATGGATTCAGCGGCGGTTCTGGGGGTGATCTGCTGGTCCCGCGCCGGCGTACCTGATGCTGAATTGCCTTCTAAACTGCAGGACCGCTGGACCTCCCACAGAAACGCCACCTAAGACGGCCTGACTGCCACCCTTACAGCGACCGGCAGGCCGCCCCCCGCAGCTTGCCACCCCAGGCACGTGCTTGCTGCACTGGTGCCTGGAGCTGCCCCTGAGAAAGGTGATACAAACATAAAAACAATATTATCATACTTGACAAATTGTAAGATTTTCACAGATACACATGGCATATCTGGTCAGATTCCTTGCAATTATATAAAATTAGTATCAACAATATCATAAAGTGTCCCATGTATTCTATACAGCATCACATCCAGTACTTTAAAACTTTCCTCATAGGCAGAGGCAGATTAAGGTTTCCTGGGGCCTTGGGGCCAAGCAAGCGTGGAGGCCTCCCCATCCCTTCTACCTGTGGACACACCCAAGGATCCACCTCACTCTGCCCCTTCTCCCATGGTCCCGGCCCTGTTCTAGCCATGCTCCGGCCCCATCTGCCTGCCTCCGCTGCAGCTCCATAACCCGTTTGCTCCTTTTTGCCCCCCCCACATGGTCCCAAGACAAGAGAAACTCTGTCCTCCCTCCATGGCCCCAGCGTTGCAGCAGAGCGTGAGAGCTCCTCCCGGCCCGGGGCCTAAGCCATGGTCCAAGTGCTGGAGCTTCCCTCTCCATCCCTCACTTCTGTGTGGGACCAGAGCTGGGACTTTTCCCGCCCCTCCCATCCACCCAGTGCTTCTGCTGTGTACTGTGGTCGGGGCACTGAGGATTCCCCTGGCACCCTGAAGCTTCTGCCAAGGCTCCAGGGTTCTTAGTCCATTGGATAATCCACCACTTTTCATAGGTCAAGTTTTCTAAACCTTTTATTGCAGTGGTGGGCAACCTGCTGCCCGTGGGCTGCATGCAGCCCATCAGGGTAATCTGATTGCAAGCCATGAAACGTTTTGCTGATGTTGACGATCCGCAGGCACAGCCCTCTGCAGATCCTAGTGGCCGCAGTTTGCCATTCCCAGCCAATGGGAGCTTTGGAAAGTGGCAGCCAGTACCCTGATGGGCCGCATGCACCCGTGGATCGCAGGTTGCCCACTACTGTTTTATCATTTTTTTGCTCTCCTCTTGTCTTTTTCCAATTTTTTCATATATTTCCTAAGATGTGGTGACCAGAATTGAACACAGTACTCCAGCTGAGGCTTCACGAGTGTCAAGTACAGCAGGACGATTACCTCCCATATCTTGTATACAACAGTTCTGTTAATACACCCCACAATGGTATTAGCTTTTACACAACTGCATCATATTGTTGACGCGTATGTAACTTGACATCCACTGTAACCACCGGGCCCTTTTCAGCAGTACTATTACTACCTAGCCAGTTATTCCCCATTTTATGGTTGTGCATTTTATTTTTTCTTCCTAAGTGTAGTACTTTGTGCTTATCTTTATTGAATTTCATCTTGTTGAATCCACACCGATTGTCCAATTTGTCTAGGTTGTTTTGACTTCTAATCTTGTCCGCCAAAGTGCTTTCAACCCTTCCCAAGTTGGTGTCATCTGCAAATTTATAAACATACTTTCTATTGCATTATCCAATTCATTAATGAAAACACTTTGTAGTACTTGGCCCAGGACTGATCCCTGAGGGAATTCACTAGATATGCCCTCCCAATTTGACAGCGAACTATAACTACTCTTTGAGTATGGTATTTCAAACAATTGTGCATCTACCTTATAGTAAGTTAATCTTGACTGCATTCCCTTAGTTTGCTTGTTGTGCCAAAAGTCTTAGTAAAAAATAGAGATGTATTGTATCTACTACTTCCCCCATATCTACTAGGTCAGTAACTCTGTCTAAGAAGGGAATTAGGATGGTTTAACATGGTTTTGTTCTTGACAAATCCATGTTGGCTATTCCTTATAATCCTATTATACTCTAGGTATTTACAATGTGATCGTTTTAATAATTTGTTCCAGTATCATTCCAAGAATTGAAATTAGGCTGACTGGTCTATAATTCCCTGGGTCCTCTTTGTTCCCCCTTTTAAAGATAGGTACTATGTTTGCTCTTCTCCAGTCCTGAGACCTTACCCATTCTCCAATAATTCTTGAAGATAACCTGTAATAATTCCAAAATTTGTTAGTCTCTAAGGTGCCATAGGACTCGCTGTTGCTTTTTACAGATCCAGACTAACACGGCTAGTTCTCTAATACAATTCCAAGATTGTTTCAGCTAGTTGCTTATGTACCCAAGGATGAATTTCATCAGGCCCTGTCGACTCAGATATATCTAACCTATCTAAATATTTTTTAACCTGATCTTTCTCTCTTTTAGGTTGCATTTCTCTCCCTATGTTAATATTATTTTTGTTATCTAGCCACCATTAACCTTTTTAGTGAAAACTGACGAAAAATAGATATTAAACACCTTAGCCTTCTTGATGTCATCAGTTATTAGCTCTTCTTCCCGGCTAAATTGAAGACCTATACTTTTCTTTATATTTCTATTACTCTTAATGTATTTAAAGAACTTCTTACTGCATTTTATGTCCCTTGTAGGTGTTAAGTCACTTCTTGACTTAGCCTGTCTGATTTTGGCCCTACAGGCTTGTGTTAATTTTTTGTACTCCTTAGAAATTAATCCTTTTTCCATTTTTTGAAGCATTCCTTTTTGATTTCCAGGTCATTAAAGAGCTCCTGATGAAGCCATATTGGCCTCCTAATATTCTTCCTGTCTTTCCTGTGCATCAGGATTGTTTGCAGTGATGCCTTTAATAGTATCTCCTTGAACAACTGCCAGCTCTCCTGAACTCCTTTATCCCTCAAATTTTCTTCCTAAGGAACCTTAGCTACCAGTTTTCAGAGTTTGTTGAAGTTGGCTTTTTTGAAGTCCATAGTCCTTATTCTGCTGCTCTCACTCCTTTCTTCCATTAGAATCATGAAATCTATGATTTCATGATCACTTTCAGCCTACATTCAAAATGCAATAAATTCCTCCCTATTGGTCAGAATCAAGTCTAAAATGGCTGTCCTTCTTGTTACTGCCTCCACTTTCTGAAACAAAAAGTTGTTGCCAACACATTCCAAGAACTTTGTATTTTGCCATACTACATTTTCAACTGATGTCTGGGTAGTTAAAGCTCCTCATTGCTACCAAGTCTTGTGTTGTGGCTCTTTCTGTTATTTGTTCTACACAAGCCTCATCCCTCTTATCTTCTTATATAAACTTTTGAGAGCCACCATCTCCTTTGTCTCTTTTTCTCATCAATCTTTTAATGTTCTAGCATTAGTCCTATTTTTATGCTATATTATTGTATTAGACCTATATTTATTATAGTATATTGAATTGCTGAAAGCATTCCTTACCTCCCTCTGCCTCCTCTTCCCTTTTCTTGGCACTATATACTGGTGATGATTATTCTTTTACAGTGCTAAAACTATGTACAAAGCAGTAATCTATTCTTGGCTGAATTCCCAGCATGATCTGCCTTCAGTTAACATTCTTTATCATAGAAACCTAATTTTAAAAATAAAGAGAGGAAATAAGTTAATGGGTATATCAGAGAAAAAATACAGAGACTTTTTTTTTAGCACATGCACCTAAAAATATGTGTAAATATGAAGCAACATGTGGACTGGTTACTCTAGTGGTTGACAGTGACTTGTGTATTTAAATTGATGTAAAAAAACGTGCTTTGGATGCTAATCTTAAATTGCTTGGACTGTTTTCTTTTTCACATTACTGTTTTGTTCTTTGTTCCTCCATCTTTCTTTTTATTCTTTTCTGGTACCAAGTAAGCTGGAGCATGAATTAACACAGTACAGAACCATGCAGAAATTCAAATATCTTTCTCAAACCCTAAAACAAAAAATACATATGGGCTTTGTGTGTTTGCTTTTTCTTGACAGTTGCCTCAAAGATTCGACAATGGGATACAGAGCCTTTTACTTCATGGGTCACTAGCATGGATGTGGGCTACGGCACATTGTCGGTCTAAGCAGAAACTGAAAGCTGTTATTACCTTATCTGTAATCACACTTAAGCTAGCTGATGGTCTTTGTTCAGCTCCTGGTTTTTTTTTCTGTTGACGACCTCACAAAAACCACTATAACAACTGACAGTACTAGGCACCCTTGTTGGAGAATTCAGCAAAGATGCCAGGGATTTTCTGTCTATGTAGACTGACCTAACCACCGTTGGGAATGGTCCCTCAAAGAGTCTGACACAATGTGGAGTTTAAGATAGTTGCTGACCATGCTTTAACGTTTTTGGTTTATCAGAAGATTTTAACTTCCATTGCTGTAAATATGGCACCTTTTTTCCAGACGCTAAAGGTATGCCTATATGTGATCTCCTCATCTCAAAAAAGATATACTGGCATTAGAAAAGGTTCAGAGAAGAGCAACTAAAAAGATTAGGGGTTTGGAACAGGTCTCATATGAGGAGAGATTAAAAATGCTAGGACTTTTCAGCTTGGAAAAGAGGAGACTAAGGGGGGATATGATAGAGGTATATAAAATCATGAGTGATGTGGAGAAAGTGAATAAGGGAAAGTTATTTATTTGTTCCCATAATATAAGAACTAGGGGTCACCATATGAAATTAACGGGCAGCAGGCTTAAAACAAATGAAAGGAAGTTCTTCTTCACACAGTGCACAGTCAACTTCTGGAACTCCTTTCCTAAGACAGTTGTGAAGGCCAGCACTATAACAGCGTTTAAAAGAGAACTGGATAAATTCATGGAGGTTAAGTCCATTAATGGCTACTAGCCAGGATGGCAAAGAGTCCTGTGGCACCTTATAGACTAACAGACGTATTGGAGCATGAAAGCTCATGCTCCAGTACATCTGTTAGTCTATAAAGTGCCACAGGACTCTTTGCTGCTTTTACAGATCCAGACTAACACGGCTACCGCTCTGATACTAGCCAGGATGGGTAAGGAATGGTGTCCTTAGCCTTTGTTTGTCAGAAGGTGGAGATGGATGGCAGGAGAGAGATCACTTGATAATTACCTGTTAGGTTCACTCCCTCTGGGGCAACTGACATTGGCCACTGTTAGTAGACAGGATACTGGGCTAGATGGACCTTTGGTCTGACCCAGTACGGCCATTCTTATGTTCTTATGACACTCAGAAAAGTTAAGAGAAATTTAACTAAAGCTGTGACATTAATGTACTTACATTACATCACATTATACTCCTATGTGGATGCTGTCACTCAGAAGTAAAGTAGCTTAATTCTCCTCCATCCAGAGAGGAACAAGGAATATTGTCTACTCTGAAAACGCTATAGCCACATAACTGCACTACTGCATCTACACCACAGTAGTGCTTCAGTGTAAACACTGCCTACGCTTACAAGAGGCTTTCTCCAGTTGGCGTAGATATTCCAACTTCCCAAGAAGCAGTAGGTAGGTCTGCAGAACAATTCTTCTGTCAACCTAATTATCTTTATACCAAGGATTAGGTAAGTTTGACTGCATCACTCAGGGGTCTGGCCTCAGTTTTTGTCTGTACAGGGTATGGAAGTAAGGACCAAGAGGCCTTCCATCCCCGTGAACCAGAATCAGGTAAAATAACAGTCCTTGTACAGCAGGGAAAAGTAGACACAAAGTAGGTGGAGGACCACAAGTTACTCTAGAGTTAGATGGGAAGGATGTGGTGGTGGCAGGGAAATGGTCCTATCCTCCCTCCATACTGGTCTATGAAATTGGTCAAACGTAGCAGGGAGAACAGGCTGCAGTATCATCCAAAGTATATATTCTGCCTGTTAACTGGGAAGCCATGGGACAGATGAGGTACAATCCCTCTACTAGTTCGCCCTGGGTAATGTGGCTCAGAACTAGCCACCAACATGGACCTCCGCCTAAATGGCACAATGTGACCTATTATATTTGAAGTTTTTTGTCTGTTGGCGAAGTACAGTCTTGCCCGGATCTTTGCCGACCCCCATGACTTCATTTTTTATTTAAGCAACATTCTCCATTCAAAGTCACTGAGTAACTTTTAGGATAGTTACTTTCACTTCAAGTTCTTTCTTTGATGGACTGCAATTGAGCTTCTCCTTCTTTGAATGGAAGGAATTGCTCTCAGGTGAACTGTAGATTTCTTGCTCACACCCTTTTTGTATGTGAGGCTTGAACTATTTCTGAGGATGACATGCAAGTCCCTTGTTTATAGTTCTTTTATTATTTCTAAAGAGTTAGTTTGTGGGCATTCCCCAGACTCAGAATGTGTTTCAGTAACAAACATATAGCAAAATCTCATGACTTCAAATACAATGATGATACACCCATGTTAACAGTATAATGATGTTCAATAATCCATGAGTTTTCAAATGATATCTGACAAGGCAAGCTTTGTACACAATATATCATAATCATATAAAAGTGGTGAATATGGGGGTTACAGGGAGTTATTCTGAGGAACAGCGTGACACTTTTACACCATCTTTCTGGGTGCGGTAACATTTGAGAGCACCTGGCACCACTTCATACACTGAAAAAGAGATGTCAACATACTGCATTGTTAATGGACCCAACGGGACAGATTCTGAACTGGTGTAAATCAGTGTAGTTTCATTGATCTCAGTGTAATTATGACAATTTACACCAGATGTGGATCAAGCTGCCTGTCTTCACATAAAACGTTATCAGATAGGAAGGTTAAATGTCTAAATTACAGGTCACAGTCCAAAGTTCCAAAAGCATGTCTGGACTCTGCATGAGAAATGGTGATCAAAGACCAAGAGGAGAAGTCCTCATATTTATCGCTTCTTAACAAGGATCTTCACAGACAGAAATGTTCACAGAGCATGGCATCAAAATGCAGCAAAACCAGAGCAGCAGACACAGGCTTGTAGATTTTTGGATACGGATGATGCCTGAGTTTGCTCTGATGATCCAAGAATCTCTCATCTCTTCATCTTGATGTCTTAACTCAGCGACATGTAACATTAATTTATCATTTGAAACAAGAGCATTTTGCAACAAAATCCCTCAATCTGTGGGTATTTTTTTGAAAGGAAGCTAATTTGTAAAACTCCCAAAATATGCTTGCTAAAGGCTGTTTTAAACAAAGTGTTTTTGTTTATTTTCCCAAGGCATATGATATTTTTCATAGCACTGCCAGAAACTTTCCTATGGGATAGTGTTCTTCCAGTCAGGCACTTGCATACCTTGTTTAGCTTTATCTACTTTTTTATTATTATTATTTTTAACTGGGAAAAAGCTTATTGAATTCTGGTAGATCTTCACCCTTGTAGAGAACTCCACATAAGGAAGTTAGAAGCAGAAGAAATGTCCATGTTCTCACAGATTAAATTTGCTACATTGGTACAGGACATACATTGCTCAGGGGGGATCCAGGAGATTTTCCAAAGTAAAATTAATCTTTTAGGTGAAAATTTGAAAACCAAAAGTTTAATCAGAAAACCAAAATATTTACATTCAGAAATGCTGCAGTGGCACCTCATGGGAGTTGTAGTTCAGATGCTGTATGCTCCCATTCTCTTCTGTAATCTGGGATACATAATCAGACTATATCACCCATGAGAAGCAATAGTCTCTACTCCTGGAGAGAGGAGACAGTGCAGCATGAGAGTTTCTGGCCATGGTGAATCATGGCAGACCTAGTCAAGCTTGAGAGCCCAGCCCTTCATTTCCAAATTTCCTTTTACAAAAAAACAAAGGATTAAAAATGCCTGAAATCTAAACAAATAACGTCATTCAACTCAAAATTGTTTTCCAGTTTTTCAGATCTGGCAGCAACCTACCGCCCCCCGCAAAACAACAACAGCAACACACAAAACTTTTACTTGCCTATCTGTGTTAGTAAGTTCTATACCTGGTGGTAAGCGTTTGCAGAATTGGAACCTCAGGTGGTATTGTAACTGAGGAATATTTGGACTGAGAAGTAACTATATTATATGCAGTAGGACAGTTAATTTCATGGAGCTAGATTTGTCCACTGATAATTAAGCAATAATTTGGAAACATCTAGAAGATAATAAGGTGATAAGTAACACTCAGCATGGATTTGTCAAGAACAAATTGTGTCAAACCAAACTGATAGCTTTCTTTGACAGGATAACAAACCTTGTGGATAGGGGGGAAGCAGTAAGTGTGGTGGTCCTGCAGGCTAAGTTACCTCTAAGCTTCTTGGCCATGCAGCAGCCTATTTAGCACTGCACAGGTGCTCAAGGAACCCACCTAGGGACCTGCCTCAGCCTGGGGAGGGCCGCCCCTCCCCTGGCCCAAACCAAGCCCAGACTCAAACTAGCCACAGCAAAGTGGTCACCCCTATGGCAAATCTGCTGCAGTCTGGACCTGCTGCGTACGGGATCCCCCTACCCCGACCCAGACCCAGCCGTGGAGGCTTGGCCCATGCCTGTCACAGGGCACCCGGCCCCAAACCTAGCGCTGGCTGGACCTGTGGGGGCTATGGGACGGGCGAATATCCTGCAGCCCCAGCCTAGATGCTGCTGCAGAGGGAGGGAGAGCTGGAGAGAATCCTCTCTCCCTGCCATAGTCTCAGAGCACCCTCTTGTACCTCAATGCCTTCATCTCCACCCCAGAGCCCACACCCCCAACCAGAGCCCTCACACCCCTGCACTCGAACCCTCTGCCTCAGCCCTGAGCCCCTCATCCCCAGCCCCACCCCACTTCAGGCTGGGGCAGGAGGTTGGGGTATGGGAAGGAAGTTTGAGGTGTGGGGTCCCGACGTCACTTATTGTGGCTCTCAGGAAGCAGTTGCTGGGTCCCTGTGGCCCCCAAGGTGCATGGGCAGCCAGGGAGTCTCCGTTTGCTGCCCTTGCACCCACAGGCATTGCCCCCGAAGCTCTCATTGGTCGTGGTTCCTGGCCAATGGGAGCTGTGGAGCTGGCACTCGGATAGGGGCAGCACACGGTGTTTTTTCAACAGCAGGGCAACATTTTCTAAAATGACTGGTGATTATGTTTGCCTCAAATTTTCGGCACCCTACTTGCTTAAAAGGACCTGATTTTCAGGAGGTGCTGAGTACTCCACCCCACTGAAAATCAGATGTCTTTTAAGGTGCCTCAGTTAAACATCCAAAAATTGTTACCTGAAGTCACTAGTTGCTTCTGAAAATCTTGGACATCACATGATTTTGGACAAATTTCAATGTGTGTTCTCCCATCACAGCCCAAGATGTTTCTCTATAAAATGTAGAATCCAGCCCAATAGATTCCCTGTGTGTCACTCCTTTCTAAATATATTATGGATTAATGTATACTCAGTCAAATGTCTACAGGTTATCTGAAATTATTTGACTAATAGTTCACTGGAGCTTACTAGCATAGCAGGTGCTGTTGAGCCAGAGCCATTGTGCCTTGCACAAAAGAGGTACGCTTTATAGCTTAACGGCCTACCTGTTACCTTCTTGATGCTGATAGCATCAATTACATTTGCAGAAATGACCTCTTTTCTTACAGTCTTAAGTACATTTCAGAATAGGTCCTGAATAGCTTCATAATGGCATTGGTCTCCTAGAGAGTTCTCTGCATCTCACTTAGGATAGAACTTTTTATTAAATTTCACCAGTTCTTCCATATAACTTTATAGTGCTGCCTAACATTTCCCTTGCTAAAAATTAATTGATAAGTACGACTATATCATATTTAATCTGAACAGAAATAACTCAGAAGTGTTTTCCATTACAAATAATATATTTATTCCCTCAGAAGATGGCCCTCATTTATTCATTCTGAAATAAATTCAGCAGTAACTAGCTAATGGCAATATGAGTTCATTAGGAAATATTCTGGTATTCAACTCTTGTCATATGAAGTGCTTTCCTTTATTAGTAAGCTGTATTCCCTTGTGGGCCAGAAAGAGCACTAGAAAATGGAACACTCACTGAAAAGTGAGATTTTATACATATCCTATGTTATGTGAATCATTTGCTCTGATATATTTGATAACTCTAGATGTGAAGATTGTGGAATTGTATAAGTAAATTATTTTCTAAAAAAAATATCCAGGCATTGCTGAGGCTAGTGTGTCTGGACACATATATCATATGGTATAATTTTGTTTCCTGATTGGATGAATTCAATTAGGTTTTACTGTGACTACTAATAATTACACATTTATAATTCACTTTTAATGGAATATACTATACCTCTTCCAGCATCCTCTCAATTTCAAAACATGTAGCACTTTCTTTATGCCCGTGTTGTATTGTGAATAGAATTTCATTGGGAGATATTTTTTGACCCTCGTTGATGGTTTGTATGTCCTAAAGCAGAAGACTGGATGCCTTTGTAAATTTACCTTTGCTATTGTAGCTTAGTAGATGCTATTGTTTTTCATAAGGACTTATCCTTTCTAAATCCTGCTAACATATTTTCCTAAATAATATCCTGCAAGAATGGGCTCCACAAGTTACTATATGTTACACTAAAGCATTCCTTTTGTTCATTTTAAATTTATTGCCCTCTTGTTTTTATTATAGGAAAGAGAAAATCCATACATCCCTTTGCTTTTTTTCTATGCCATTCATTATTCTATAGTCCCTTTATAATAGTCTCATTTGTCTATCCTCTCTAAACTGAAAAATCTTAATCTTATTCTCTTGGAATTCAGAACTCCACTCCACTGCTCACCACTTAACACCACATTCCTATGATCAGTTTAACCTTCCTTGGACCCATCTCAATCCTCCCTACTGTCTTCTGACTAATCTAAACAACTTGTGTTGTCAGCAAGTTTTACCAATTAACAATTGTCTTCTAGTTCTTTAATAAATATATAGAACAGCACCAATGCTAGCACTGATCTCATAAGAACGCTGCTATTAACCTCTTTTAGTGATGACACTTGGCCATTCATTCTGATTCTTTATATTTACCCAGTCTGTAATCCAGAATTACCTCTTTATGTCATTCTGAAGTTACAAATGTTCTTTAATAATCACTTGTAAAGGAATTTATTGGAAGTTTTTTGAGAGCATAAAGAAATTATATCCACTGTTTTCCTTATCCTCAATTTTGTTGAGTGTTTTAAGGCATTGCAATAGATTGTGGTGTCATGATTTACCATTAGAGAAGGATGTGTTGGTTATCTCTATCATTATACTCATCTAGATGCATTAAAGCTCTGTGCTAGATTCAACTGTGTCCATTGAGCACAGTTTAGGGGAAGGAGGTTAGGGACCACAGAGACATTTAATAATTGGAGATATCCTTATCTCCTAGAACTGGAAGGTCATCAAGTCCAGCCCCCTGCCTTCACTAGCAGGACCAAGTACTGATTTTTGCCCCAGATTCCTAAGTGGCCCCTTCAAGAATTAAACTCAGAACCATGGGTTTAGCAGGCCCCCTGAAGGATTGAGCTCACAACCATGGGTTTAGCAGGCTAATGCTCAAACCACTGAGCTATCCCTCCCCCTGCACCAGCTGCAGCTCTTGATTATGAAACCAGTTCTCTGCTGGCCCTGGCAGATTCAGGGATGCTGTAAAGTGTATTGGCTAGCTATAGCCTCTGGGGACCATTATACCAGCTAAGAAGAACTGGAGTACTGCCTTTTCAGACAAGCAGTCTATTCTGGGCACCACAGAGTGTGTGATGTTTGAAATTGGTACACTGGCTTTGCACCACCTGGTGACATTCTTGCAACAAGGATAGCTCAGTGGTTTGAGTATTGGTCTGCTAAACCCAGGGTTGTGAGCTCAATCCGTGGGGGTACTACTTAGAGCTGTGGTAAAATCAGTACTTGGTCCTGCTACCGAAGGTAGGGGGCTGGACTCAATGACCCTTTGAGGTCTGTTCTAGCAGATGGGTATGTCTCCATTATTTTATCTTTTTTTTTCCCCAGACTCTTTGAACCCCCAGATTATCACAACAGGGCAGGATCAGATAAGTTAATAAATCTGTATTCATTTTCTTAAATATTTTTCTCAGTATTTAGATAAGCATCATGAATCTATAATTCCCAGCATCACCCTTCAACCTTTTAAAAAAATGGACTAGTCTTCAGTATAGCCTGCAGTACAGTAGATGCTTATAATGATAAATTGCATCCTTTTTTTTTTTTAGTGATTCAGCTCTTTTGGTCTTACATTATTCAGAATGCTGATGAAAACCACATTTATTGCAATTTAATCTGTCAAGGTTATCAGTCACTTAAATAAGTGCAAGCAGTTTGGAGCAGGAATTTTCTCTTACTGAGTATGTACTGTATCTAGCTGTATCTGAACTCAATTGAATCCTCCAGACATTACTGGAATACAAATAAATGATACATTTCATTTTTAAACATGGCACAAATTTCCCTAAAATATGCTAAAGACACCAATCTGTATAAACAATAAGTTCCCCTCAGAAAGAGAATTTTTAAGATGTGTAAATTATTTCTTTGCATTTGGCTTCTCATAGGCATGAGTCCATCACTTGGCCAATGTCCTCTACTGTGTATCCTTAAGCTATTATCTTTGCCCAGGAAGTCACCAATAACCCTGTTCTAGCTCTCAGGCATCTCCTCAAACCTGCACATGATGATATGAAGAGGGAACTATTGTCTCCCATAGTCCATCAAACAGTTCTCTCAGAGAGTTTGTAATTCTCACAGCACTACATAACATGCGTCAGTCCAGGACTAGGATCTAGAGATAGACTTTCCTACAAGGGAAATCTTGTGCAAATATGTTTGTCACATTGTAGATTAGGCCCTTTAAGAGGGAACTGGACTGTGGTGTTAGTGATGGTGAACATTTAGAGTTACCACTAGGAGACAAAGTGCAAGAGGGTAAGAGTCTGTAAGCAGGAAACAAAGTCAGTCTTGCATTCACCCCATTCATGGTGTGATGGGTCTCTGTAATTTCTACATGGTCCAGCCCACCTGTGCCTTATTAATAGCCTAGGTAGGGCCTGGTAGAGGGCAGCTGGACTCTGTAAACAGCCAAAGGGAAACAGAAACCATGAGAGGAAGCTGTGACAGAGGTAGAAGGCTGATGCAAGCTGCAGTGAGCAAAAAGGCAGGAAGGTGAGGGAGTGGACAAGGTAAGAGGAGGATTCTCTTCTGAGTAAAGGAAAGAAGCCCTAGGATTAAGTATTGTTATGAATTATATATAAATAAGTTAGACCCCAAAATGGGAATGTTTTCAGGACTCTGGACTGGTAGAGTTTATGTAAGGAGCACTGCAGAAGGTAAATTGAGGCAGGGTGCCTACTAAGTGACCTCTGGCCAAAATAGGTTGACTAGACAGCAAAAGTGAAAAATCAGGATGGAAGTGGGGCAGTAATAGGTTCCTATATAAGAAAAAGACTCAAAAATTGGGACTGTCCCTATAAAATTGGGACATCTGATCACCCTAGGCCAAAATTGGGGCACTCAGGTGGTAGCTGGCCCTGTTACAATCTCATTTAAGTTTCATTCTGCAATATCTCTAGTCTATTCATTTCCCTCCGTACTTTCTTGGTGTGAGGAGCCAAAGCACTTCTATGGTATTTTTCTCTTCTAACTTTATTACTTTTAGTCCAGTTGATTGTCATTTTTATTCTTACTTGCACAAATGTGTTCCATTTTCTTAGTTATATTAGGGGTGGATTTTTAAAGATCGGGGTTTTTTTGGTTTGATTTGTGGGTTTTTTTCCCTATACAAACTCATGCACTTTGGCTTTTAATCATATAATTTACTCTCTCAGCTATTTTGCTCTAAATTATACCTCTTTTCATAATGATCTTTGTTCAATGAATGTTCTATTGATTCACTTAAAGTATGTTCATCTAATGAGATTTCATCCCTCTCTTTTTTATAACTTAGATTCTAAATACATCTAGTCAAATAAGTTATCATTAAGCATCCTCTTCTTAGATTATTTGGATTTTAATTTCTTACTTTTTTCCCTTGAAGCTTCTTTTTCCTCTCTATATCTTTTTAAAAATCTCCTTTTTTGAAGCTCAGTTATACAACTCTGCCTCTTGGTAGGAGAACCCTCAATGAGGATATCAGAGTTATATTATGGTCACTGCCACTAATGGTTTACTCATAATGAATTCTGATCCAACTCTTTTGTATTACTCAGAAGCAATTACAAGTGGCCCCTTTTCTTGTATGCATCAGATAAAACAGTTTGGTTTTGAGAAAATGTTTTATTTCCAAATGGGATGGTCAAGCAGGATGGTTACATTTGCATAGTGGAAGTAGCCCATAATTATTCTGCTAGTATTTTCTGTTGCCTCCTTTTTTCCTCAACTTTGACTTCACCAATGGAACCCTGTGTACATTCCAGTATTTGCATTTATAAATACTTCTATTTCTAACATTTATTAATAATCTACTTCCAGGGCTACATCTAGCTATCAGTTGCTTTCCCCACTTTGCTGGGCTAATACCGATGGGAAAATAGAGAAAGTATGGTTACAGAGCAGGGAGCAGCCTCAGCACTTGCATAGACCAGAAAGTTCATGGGCCTTCCATATACCTGCAGGACCCAAAGTTTTAGGAGTTTAAGATTTTGGGGCAATGTTCTCTGTTTTGCGTTGCTGTCTTGTACAGTTCTACAGCTTATCTGTCATTTTAGAATTTCCTGCATAATATTTCAGAAAGAAATGGAAAGTATTAAATCCACTTGGGAATTAATGCATGATTGCTCTTGCAAGATATTGCCATAAATATATATGAAGAATACACATAATGTTAAAATAAAGTTCTTGCTGGCTTCTCCCTGCTCTTCTAACACAAGGAAACCTCACAGGAAGTGACTCTTGTTCAGACAGTTGCACCCTTTTCTTCTCATCCTGCCCAGTGAAGCTGGGGAGGCTGCTTTTTGCAGCCTTCAGGCTCACTTTTCCCATCATTACCCACCCAGCATGGGGACTGCTGTTTGGGACTTCCTTTCTCTCCCTCTGCAGACAACAAATTGGTTGCTATTCAGGCTGCTGACCCCTTTCTGCTCTTGACTGTGATAGGATAAATGAGGTTGAGTTGGTGGCTATATAAAAATGTTTAGTGAATGCTCGGCTGTGGAGGTGGTTGAAATAAGGATAGGGAAAGACATTTCAACAAAAAATTGACTTTTTCCTATAGCATTTTAATAATTCTGTCAAAAATGGAAAATTCTTCTTTGAAAATTGTTTATTTTTTTTAAAACCTTCACAAACATGTTGTTTTTTTTCATCAAATTAATGTAAGAAAATTATTTACCATTTTCCAAATGCCTCTCTGTGACTAGGTAGTCAGATGACCATCTGGCTGACAATGCCTGGGGAAGGGGTGGGAAAGAGTAAGAGGTGGGAAAAACTGATACATATGCCAAGATGTTATGAGATAAACCACTGACGAGAGAAAAAGAAATATGAATACTGTGTTTAGAACCAGCTAGATCACCGGACTTCAATTATGACAGTGTCTGAAGCAAAGTTCCATTTCAACCCCTAGACTATGTTATGCAGGTAGCCCTGATTTGTATAGACCTCTTCTAGGAATTTGGTATATAGGAATTTTATCACATCAAGCTTTGTATTTTTTACAGATTGCAAGTAAATACTGCTTAGAGAACCATTCATGTATTATAAATTCTCAATTGTAACTTAAATTGTTTATCTAGAGTAGCATAAACAGAGCTCTGGCTTCGTCTTGATATCTTCTGCATTAACTCAGACCATGCTCCATTTACTTTTTTACTGATCATCTGCATGAGTCCATTTTTGTGTTGTAAATTGATACGACAGAACAACAAGCCAAGGGTTTTACTTGAAGGTAATTTTGTGTAGCCAGTCGCTACAGTTTTCATTGCACAGACCATTGGAGCTTTAAGTAAGTGGCTTTAAATAAGTGGTATTTTGCTTACTGAAGGTTTTCAAATGGAGTGTTCAATAAGTTGTAACAGTTTTTGAAACACCACATATCTAATATTATGTAAACTGGCCTCAAACCCTTAATATAATTTGGTTTTAAATTAGATATTGGTAGTAGCAGAGACTGCCTCTTTCTCCACAGGTGCCAACATGATGTAAATCAGTGGTTCTCAAACTTTTGTATTTGGTGCCCCCTTTCACACAGCAAGCTTCTGAGTGTGATTCCTCTTATAATTTAGAAACACTTTTTATATATTTACACTAATATAAATGCTGGAGGCAAAGCAGGGTTTGGGAGTGGAGGCTGACAGCTCAGGATCCCTCATGTAATAACCACAGGATCCCCTGAGGGGTCACGACTCCCAGTTTGAGAACCCCTGGTGTCAATAATATTTGTTCATAGTTTGGAAGCTTCAGGGATCAGTTATATAATTGATCGTGTAAAGGGCTCTTTGCTTCAAAGGGCTTTGTGTTCAAAACCATCCCTCTAGGGAGAAATGGAATTTGTGGGTTTTAACCACAAAAGCACTTTAAGTCCCATCACGTCACAAAACATGACTAGTGCAATCTTTCAAAATTGTTCATAAACTGTGGCTCCAGCCTGCTGCTTTTTTCTAGAATAAATAGTAGTTTTTATTTACATTGGTGTCATCCTGGTTCAATTAGTAATTTTTTCCCCCCTCTTTGCTAAAAAGTCATCCTTTTAAATCTGTGTTTTTCCCTGGTGTTGTCAAGGTCTTGCAATACTTCAAGGGGAAGTGCTGCTGCACTTTTAGAAGGGCTGTACTTTGGAACAGATACCAACTCAAGGTCCCTTTGGTCTGTAATAAGAATAATGCTTGGCATGTATTTTAATTACAGTCCACATGGAACTTACAGATCCTGTTACTGTGACATTTTTCAGAAAGAGCAGCAGAACACCAAGTCTTCTGCACAACATTCCCCATGCAAATAAAACTCATTTTAATGTCAGAGACTGTGTGAGTTGTTGAATACATAATGGCTGTTCTGTTTGCCACCACAGTTACTACATTAAATTACTTTATAAAGAGATTTAATATATCTTGAGTATGAAAGGTGTTATATACAGCCAAATTCCATTCTGTTTCTCTTATTCTGTTTTGTAGTGTGTAAATCTTTTCCCCCTTAAAGCTGAACAAAAAGCCTGGATGACTTTCCCCATGCAGTGTCTATTAGAACGCTTAGATGCGTACAGAGGGCAGGTTCTCAAAGTCTGGTTGGTGGAAACACAGCTAGACAGTGAATATAGAAACATGGAATGTTATCAGCTGAAAGGATATCCAGAAGCCTTTACCAATTATTGTACCAAACCACTGGTAAAGCTCTGTTTTAAAAAAATGTGCTTCTTTTAAATCTTAAGATTGTAGTATAAGGCTGCACAGTTCACACTACACTGGCTTTAATTATTATTATGTATTTGCATTGCAATTTCACCCAGCAGCCCCAGTAAATGGTAGTCCCCCCCCCCCGTGTGCTAGGTGCTGTAAAACAGTGGTTCTCAAAGCTGGTCCTCGTTTGTTCAGGGAAAGCCCCTGGCCGGACCAGTTTGTTTACTTACCGTGTCCGCAGATTCGGACAATCACAGCTCCCACTGGCCACGGTTCGCCATTCCAGGCCTATGGGGGCTGTGGAAAGGGTGGCCAGCACATCACTCGGCCCGCATCACTTCCCACAGCCCCCATTGGCCTGGAGCAGCGAACCGTTGCCAGTGGGAGCCGCAGTTGGCTGACCCGCTGACCCTGTGGACACAGTAAGAAAACAAACTGGTCTGGCCCACCAGGGGCTTTCCCTGAACAAGCAGTAGACGGGCTTTGAGAATCACTGCTGTAAAACACATAAGTGGTGATCCCTGCCTCAAAGCACTTGTAGTAGGGTTGCCAACTCTCCAGGATTGTGACCAAAATTGGCAACCCTAGCTTGCAGTCAAATATGTGCCAAGATGTGGCAAGTGAGAATGAGAAACAGAGGATGGAAGAGCATGGGGTGAAAGCACAAGATTAACAAAAATAAGTCCATGTGACTTGCATAGTTTATCTATTGTACAATTTCACTTTGCCAGATAGTTCAAATATTGTTTAATTAAATCATCTCCTAACTGATGTTCAAGCAAATACTTATTGGTTGGCTGATTTCTTTTAAGTGTTATAGCATATGTGATTTTGCAGTGGGATCTGAAAGATGTAATGGTGTTGGAGTATGTGTACCACATTCATTAAAGGTTCTGTATGGTACCAAGTGTAAATGGCTATGCAAAGTGATTCTTTTATTAAAACATTTACCTTCTAGTGCCCTTCTGTCCTTTTCCTTGTCAGGAGTGAAATGTCTTTCGTGTCTTTACTCAAGCAACACTGGAAAGAATGGAACTTAGAGTTTTTTTAATCTACATTTGAGAAAGGTTTACAAGCTACCACAGCTGTTGGAGTAGAATGAGAAAGCCGGCACCACCTCCATAGGCTGTGTTGTACTGCGGTCAGCCAGTGTCAGCTTTGCTAGGGTAGTTAGCATTATTCAGTTTCCCCCCTACTCACCATATAGATGTAGTTATCTTTTTTTTGTTTTAGGTAGGCTGCCTTCAGGTGTGTGCTGGCAATGAGTGACCTGTTGCTGCCAACTTGGTTGGTAACCCAAGAAGTACTGTACTTTAGTTTTTGCAAGGTATTTTAAATTCAAATATGATGTGTGTAATAGTCAGTACAGGCACATTGTGTTTACTGACACACAAATATTCTGATTACTTGCAATTTTTAAAACTAAACTGCTATGGACTCTCTCCGTTTCAGTTGTCTTTGCTGTGGTAAACAGAGGGAAATTTAATCTAATAAATTGTTCAGAAAACACAATTCAAAAGAAAAAGTTAGCATCCAGTGCTACTATGTGTCCCACAGGTTCTTCCAGTTTGACCAAAACTGCCTCCACTGGTGAGTTAGAGGAGCATATTGCGGCTACTACTGGTGCTATTACTGTTGCTAGCACATCTGCTGATGTTACTGTATCCAGTGTTACTGCTGTCACCAGCCATAGACTTTCCGAAGAGCAGCGAGTGCAAGCTATGAATCTCAGAAAATCAATTCTGGAACCCACCACTTCCAAGGAAATGCTCTCCCTTCATCAAGCAAACATACAAAGTGCAAGAAGAAGACCAAGAAATGCTGAGCAAATAGAAAGAACTAAAGAACTTGCAGTTGTTGCTCATCGAGGTATTGGAAATTATTTTACTTGTGCCCATTTAGTTACAAACTCAGGTATTTCACACAAGCAAATGGTGAAAAGTCAGTTACAGAATCAGACAGTGAAACTGAGTCAAGTGGTGAAAACTAAGAGACAGGTTTTCAGTCAGATTAAAACTGAAGAAAGGAATGTGTGCAGTTTTGATTCTAGTGGGCAGAGAGATGGAAAAGGAACCTGTAAGAAACAGCTGTTGTAACAGAGAAAATTTGGTGTAATTATAGAAAGGGAAAGAGACAGAGAAATGTAGGGCCTAATTATGATTACTCTTACTTTGATTTATATTATTGGATCTTCTGATTTACACTAGTATAAGTGAGATCAGGTAAAGTTCAGAAAGGGAACATAAAAATTAAACTAAACATCAATGCTATATATTTATGCAGGCATGACCAACTATGACATTGAAAAAAAATATACATTACAAGCTGCTGTGGTATCTAAAAAAACCCAGCTGATATCCACACCTAGGGGAAAAAAAAGAAATCTATAACTGTAGTTTGGCTTTTTTTTAAAACATCAGTATGTTGTCTCTCTGCCAGACAAAAGTTAATGAATGAAGCAGAGTGGGCAAAAGGGGAATTCAATGTCAAACGCTAATAGCTTAAAATTGACATCCTCTTGTATCCAAATGACTTAGTCTATAAAGAGAAGCAGTGAGGGATTTTTGGAATGTAAACAAAACAGCCTATTTTAGCTGAAAGGTAACTGACTGTCTGAAATAATGGTTTTAGAAACAAACATAGTTCAAATTCTTTAATTTAATCTGCATCTAAATTAAAATATAGAGTGAATGTCACCTATTTTGCTATTTCATGCCAGCACCTTCAGAAAGTTCATGGTAGGAGCAGATAAATGTTACACTATTGGCAGTTATTGAAATTTTGTATATATGCTAATCCATAGGTTCATGAACATCAAAGGGCTAAAGGGCAGCACATTTTATATCACAAACAGTTCATACGTAAATGGTTCAATAGCTGCTAGTTTAAGTAACTTTCAAGTGAGAAATCTGTTGTGATCTTATCACAAACACACAGGGTCAGATACTCACCTGATATATTTTGGTGTAGTTCCATTTGCTTCCACGGTGCTCTAACCTGTTTTATACCAGCTGAGGACCTAGCCTTATAGTATCTGAAAATATTCTGCACTCTGAATCGGAGAATCTGAAATACTAACGTGTGAGCATTGGACATACTTTCCATATGAAATGATCAAATAAATGTAATCATTAAATACAGAGAGCCACATTATACTCTTGTTTTACAATGGTGTAAATCTGCAGTATCTTCATGGATATTCACTCATGTAAATGCGTAGAATTTGGCCCAAAATAGCTATATGAAAATGTACTTGAAAATATCTTTGGTCAGAAAAGAAAGACAGGGGAAGGGTCACGCTTCATCAAATAAAACAAGGCTGTTCCAGGCCGTTATAATAATGTATAGAAACACGTATTGTAGCACTCATTGAGCATAGTAATTTTGAACTGATAGTGCAATCATACATATGCAATCCCTTTTATCTACAATATGTAATCTCTTCAACAAGATACATTGTCCTTCCTGCTGCTTTCCTACTGTCTTTTCTTCTCTAAACTGTCCTTTCAGCCAGTGCATCTTAAAGAGCATCTGAAACGTCATGTTGTATTATTATATTAAAATACAAAATCTTCTGTTAGGAATGAGCAAACTGTATTAGAAAAAGATGAGACAGCAACAAACTCTGAGATATTATTATTTATTAAAGATTTATATTAAAATAGTGACAAACAGATGAAGATAGTCTCTGCTCTAGAAAGCTACTTCACAGAGCCCAGCCCAAATCTACTTTTATGTGCACAGAAGTTCAGACAGGCAGTTTCTTCCTGTGTGTTCTTTAAAGGCTGCCATTTTCTATGTCAGCTGTTATAGTTTTAATAATAGAGGAAGTTATCTTTACAGAGTACTGTGGGTCCTTGTGCCTATGTGGAGACCCATTGATTTCATTGCAGGCTCTGAATACTTCAGAAGCCTGTGCAAGTGATTCTCTATTCAGGATTGGGGCCATAGCTTGTAATATTTGTATGGTTTGCTAAATAAGTTGAATGAAATGTAATGTATGTATTTATAAATATTGTTTTATAGTATCTGAAACAAACTTAAACCTCTGAACTTTGAGGTTCACCCCTCATCGCCTTCTTGATAAGTATGAAAATGTCTTTATTTTACTGAATCCAGTACATTAGTGCACTTGTGGTGTATTATCTTAACATCCATGAAGCTGCCATTTGACATTTTACTTTCCACAATCTTTTATTTTACTTTATCATACCAAATTTATACTGTATATGTTAATGCTGTTAGCTGTACATACATAGTGTACATATATGCTATTTTTGGTTAATGGTCAGTCATATGTAATATGGTAGGCATGTAAAATTTGTCATAATTAGATAACCTGCAATTTTCTTCAGTATAGTTCAGCTTATCTCAAAGTTCTATTCAAGTTCTTGTAGAGACAACAAGGAGATAAATCATCTTACCACAGATCATAAGTCAACTAGTAGCTGATGATGTTAGAAAGAAACTTATCTTCTGGACAGACTGTTCCATAATTGTTCCCCATGGGGTTTCCTGTACCTTCCACTCAAATATCTGATATTGGCCACTAACAGAGATGGGTTATTTGATTTGATGGGCTACTGGTCTGGCCCTGCATGACAAATCCTATATTCCTATGAAATTCTTTAAAGTCTATAAGCAAACCAAATTGTGTCAAACTTTGATATCACATTACTGTCTGACAGACACCAAACAATGTCAGTTCCTCTTCTGTATATATTTTCTGAATTCTTGGTTCTAACTCCAAAAGTTAAGAATTATGCTCCCAAAGCCACAAAATCTATCAGTAAAATATGATCCACTTTTAGAAAGGCAAAGCATACTTGCTCTCAGAATGTTTCATTTTAACCTATGATTAAGCACAGTTATACACTTTTTTCCCCTATGTCTAGTATATGTACATTTCCCAAGGTGTAGCCTACTATTAATATTGGGATCATGGCCATCTGCTGTTTGAGCAATAATGATGGACAAGGAAAACACTTTTCTGACAGTTGATGACCAGTTAGAACTGACTCATTTGTCCTCTTTCCCTATTTTAGATCATTACTAGCACTTTAGTATAGTGTGGAGGGATAGCTCAGTGGTTTGTGCATTGGCCTGCTAAACCCAGCATTGTGAGCTGAATTATTGAGGGGCCATTTAGGAATTGGGGGGGAGTTAGGACTGGTCCTGCTTTGAGCAGGGGGTTGGACTAAATGACCTTCTGAGGTCCCTTCCAACCCTGATATTCTATGATTAATACAACTCTCAGTATTCAAAGATTTACATATGAAACCAATCCTGCACCACTGAAATCTATAATAATGTTGCCATTGACTTCAATGGGAGCAGGACTTCTAAAGTGTGTTTGCATTTGCCTTTGGGATGGCATTGATATTTAATTATAAGTAGATAGTAAGCACCCTATGCCTACCCTTGCCTTCAACAGTGCTGTTCATATACAGCCTTGCAGGATCAGGGCCTAAAATTGTAACTGGTTGTTTGTGTTTTTTAACAATTGACTCTGGCTCAGAAAAGTTTATCTAGCTCCCTTCCCACAAAACAAAAATAAAAACTCTTGCCATGAATAGTCTGCCCTCATTCAGATTGTGCATACCTTGAAACAGCAAAGTCTAGTGCTAAGTAGATCGGAAGCATAAAACAGTAAATATGTGAACTGATCTATTTTCTTCAAACATGAAAGAAATCAGGGAGAAAGTAAACCACCCATTCCCTGCAATCCCTTGTCTTTTAAAGCAATTACATCCTGGGAGACTGGCCATCAATGCATTAATGACATATGTAAAAGATACTTTATCACTGCTGGTCTTTTTCTACTGTCCAACTAACCAATGTCCAGAGAGCTTATAGTGTGCTGGTAGCTTTTGAGTTACTGACTGTTGCTGTGATTCATGTCAACTCATGATGATGGGCTACAGTAGCTGTTGTGTAATAGACATGACACATACTCCTAGTACAGTACATAGTTTCTGTTGCATTTAGATAATTCAATGATTGCATGTTCTTTATGTGAATTTTCAATATCAGGTGTATCTCTTGGGGTCTCTCAGCCATTAAATCTCTTCCTTAATTTGTATCCATAGTATTAATAATTTCTACTCTGATGCCGCTTTTACACATAGGGAGCAATGAAGGGTGATTTTAAATCCTTGTTTTTAGTGGATATTTTCCTGGTCTATCAACATTTTCTAAAACTGAATACTTATTTTGGACACAGAGTTAGATATGATCCAGTACCACTTATGACAATGGAGTATTATAATTAACTTAACAGGGAACAAGGTTGGGGCCACAGTACGTGGCCACTAATTTAAACTTGAAAAAAAACCCTGGCTCTTATTTTATGTGAATTGGATACTATCACAACAACCTAATTTTTGTCATGTGCACATGTTGATGCTTCAGTTCTTGTGTCTTTTGAGGGATGGGGAAGAGTTAACTGTTTCTTTTAGGTAATGCCCCAGAAATGAGAGCTTTCAGGGGGAATTTGAATGAGAAGATAGAGGCTTCGTGAGCCAGGATGAAGGGAGCATACCATGGAGAGTGTTTTATCTGTAATGAACATTATGAGGCCCGATGCTCATTTACACTACTGCAACTTTACAGCACCGTGGTCTTGTGGGCATAAATTATATTTGTAACCATTTTAAGGACACTTTTTACTGCCAGAGCAGGGTTAAGAGGGCTTAAGATAAAATCCTGGTTCCTACTGAAATCAATAGGAGTTTTGCCACAGTTGACCAATACATAAGAGCTGTCTTTTTTTTTTTTTTGGTCCACTTTGTTCACAGACAAAGTCATAAAGTTAATTTGAAATCATTTTGATTAAATAATGATGAATAATCCCTGTCAGAGTCTTAAAAATATATACAGCAGAAACAAAGTAGTGAACTTTCTGTTTTGGAAAGTTAAAAGTTGAACTACATGTTTACGGCAACATCATCTGCAACACACCTTTTGAGCACCCTTTTCCTCCCCAGAGACATCAGGTCTACCCTAGGAAGAAGCATAGATCGCAGAGGAGGAGGCATTTGGGTCTTGGGTTTGGTCAGGTGACACATTCTCGCCTGAAGCTCCCCAAAAACCCATTTTGACTCCTTTGTCCAAAGCAATGGTCCCATCATCACTCCCTTTACCCTGCTTTTGTTAGGGATAGGCTGGCTGACTTTTTTGATGTTTTGGGGCTCAGTAACAACTGACAGCTGAATCCTAAACACATCCAGATTGGGCTATGTTGTCCAGTTCCTCTCCACTTCTCCCTTCCCTCCCTCCCCGTCCCTCTTCAGGGACCCTTACGCAGGTCTAATCTCTGCTGGTTTGGGGAGTGGTGAAGGAAAAGTAAAGTACTAAAGGGTAAATGGCTTTATTTCTGGTACTTTCTGGTTTCCAAATCCAGACCTTTGCAACTTCAACAAATATATCAGGTACCTGAGGTTCCAAATGGTCACCTATCAATTATCTTCCCTGTATTTTCTCAAAATGACTGGTTTGGTGCACTGGACCTCCAGAACACTTATTTTCATATGGGCATTTTGCCAAGCCACTGATAATACCTCTGGTTTGTTATGGCGGAGCTCCACTGAAAGTACATGGTCCTTCCACTCTGTCTCTTCTGCCCCCAGTGTTTTTACCAAGTATATGGTTGTGGTGATGGCATATCTCAAGAAGAAGGAAATTTATATCATTCTGTGTCTGGATGACTGGCTGCTGAGGGCCAAGTTCAGAGAGGACGCTCTTTCTAATGTACATGCTACACTCTGCTTACTCCTGTGTCAGGGTGTCATCCTAAACACCAGAAAGTTAGCTTCAGTTCCCACTCAGAAAATTGAGTTCATTTAAGACTTCATAGACTCTAAAAGTTTGAGAGCATTTTGCTGACCAACCGTTTTCAGGCGATTCACCACCTTTGTCTCAGTCTGCTGTCTCAGCCTTCCATGACAGTTTGGATGTGCCTGAGGCTCTTAAGCCACATGTGCACTTGCACACAGGTGGTCCAGTTTGTAAGATTGTTCTTTGCTCCCTTCAAATATGTCTCAGGACGGTGTACTATCCGACTCTTCACCTCTTGGACAGATTGGTCCATATCTTATTTTACAAGCCTTTATGCTAAGATAATTATGTGAATTCTACCACTATATTATCTAAACACCTCACAGTCTTTCTAAAGCACTTATCTTCACAGCAGGGGTAGGACTATATTTTTGTCTCCATTTTACAGAGGAGGAACTGAAGCACAGAGACTAAATAACTGCCCAAGGTCACAGAGGAAATCTGCAGTAAACCAGGGAATTGAACCCAGGTCTCCAAAATGCCCTAACTCCTGGGCCATCCTTCCGCCTTCAAGTCAATGTGGGTTGTATTTGTCCTTAACTGCAAAAACTCCTGCACTTCCTTTACATTCTTTTTGGGGAACTCCTTGAGTACCTTCAAATAATAAGGTAAAGTTATTTAGATATCTAAGCCAATTGGCAAGTTTAAAGAGGGATCACTATGCCAAAATCACATGATCATGCATTATAAATGATGCTTTCTATAGTCATTAAACAGGTTCCTGTTACTCACAATCTCAAAAATTGTAGACGCTATCCTTTGCTGACCTCATCAGTCAAAGAAATGAAGGAAACTAAGCCATTTGGGTAATTACTCAGATATTCAGTCCAACTGCCAGACAAATTTGGGTTGTTAGAGTGGAAGTGCAGTTCCAACCTTACTTACTCATATATTCATGAAAATGCTTATTCAGAAGTCTCATTGACTTTGAGACCTAACAGAAGCAACCATCCATAGTGAACAGCTGACCAGCCCAGAACATCTTCTAGAAACTTCATTCTATATGTCTCTGACAGTTGTTATGCTGCCAGCATAATGCTGTGGCATGTACTGATTACTTTTCAGAATAACATTAGAGAAGGGTGGTGTTTTGTTCTAAACATTCTTTAACAGTTACATATTGTCAAGATGTCCTGCAGTGGCTCAAGAGTGTGAGTATCAACATCAGAGCAGACTGTTAAGAAACAGGGTTTTGTAATTAGATTTCACCAGCCAATTATCAAGTAAAAAGTCCTCGGCCACTATAACAGCCTTAACATGAAGTCACAGACAGTCCCCTGGCGTACTTTGATCTGTCCTGCCACCCAGCTAAGATTTCCTTTGTGATAGATGATCCCTGACGCCAAAAATCACATGAATATTTGGGTTACTCTCAATCCGAAAGGACTGGACACTTACCCCAAGTCAATTGCACTTTAGATCTTACAACAAAAACATCACTTGTAGCCAGTCCTATAATAAACTATCTAAAGAATTATTAACTAAGAAAAAATCATACAGTTATTTACAAGTTTATAGCAGGTAACATACACAAACCAATGAGTTACAGTCTTAAGTTAAAAAAGATGATAGAAACTGCTCTAATATGGAAGCCTCATATGTCCTTCAGGGCTAAACCAGGCTGAGAGGCTGGGGATCCCTTGCTTATGCATAGAAATCTTACCCTCCCATAGAGGTACAGTTTTTACTGTTTTAAAGTCCATAGAGGTACAGTTTTTAAAGCACAGAGGTTTAGTTTTTTTTCTTGTCAGGGATTTTTAATCCTTCCCCCCTAGAGTTCATGCTGATGGGATGAGTTCACGTGCACATCTCCTTCTCATTGGGGTAAGGGAGTGTTGCAGGGGGGCAACAGTTGGGGTTCGTTTGCCCGGTGTGCGTATCCCCAATGACCACACCGGAGTGGAGAAGCAAGTATCTTTATTTGAGTCAAATAAGGTACAAGGAGATATAAAATCTCAGATCATGCACGAATCATTATCCTTTTCCCCACCTTATATACCCCACTTGTTTACAAAGATGCTCACAGGTGCCACAATTCATCATTTATAATTCATTAACTACCGGATCTTTTAATTAACTATATACTTAACCCATACTACTGACCCCCCCCCTTTGATCGATTACATCTTGTACCATAAACAAAAGAACGCAAGAAAATGATAAATGATTACATGTACTCATGCTAACTTTAAAGGAACATATTGTTTAGCTCGAAAGGCAGTCGTAGGCCTGAGAATGTAAACTTCTGACCCCACGCCATATTGCCAGTTACCTGGAGCCCTGCACCCCCCAACAATCCCCCCTTTGAGAATACTCAAAGGCCTTTTGTTGAGTTTTCTCATATTCATTACTTAGAATAAGGTCAAAGGGCAAGCCACCTGATGTTGGCAGCGAGACTGCCCTAAGGGGGTACATTTCTGTTGGCTGACGGAGGGCAGAAAGACAGATTTTACAACAAGGCACTCCTATCTGTAGACCACAGCAGAAGAGCAAACCAATTGCTATTACCACTAGCAGGGAGGTAAAAATGCTTTTAAGCCACCCAAACCAATTACCAAAACCCCAAGAACCCCACCAATTATTGTCACTATTTTGCGTTATGTGAGTGACAATGTCACGCAACTTAGCCAGTCTATTTTCAATGCTTTGGCTGTGATCAGAAAGGTTAAAGCAACAGAGACCCTTAAATTCCTCACAGCCATGATTATGCCTTAAGAGGAGGTAATCTATTGCAGCGCGATTTTGGAGTACCCCTTCTCGGACCCCTGTGAGTTCCGAGGCCAAGTCAGAGATTAAAGTAGAAGTTAGATTAATGAACTTGGCAAGGGCACAGGCCACTTTAGCAAGCTGGAGCTCTGCATCTAAGGCCAGGCCTGGGACTCCGACCAATGAAGTAGCAAGGGCTATGGCCTGAGATTTAGACACTAGATTTACCTTAGAATCACATGTTTCGTCCAGAGGCAGGCCTCGCCAAGCCCTCCGGGCTCGGGTAGGTCCAGGTGTCTTTAAAACTAGAGCATGGCCAGGGACAACCCCCATGGTTAATCGTCCAAGAGAACAAGGGCCTCCCGAACTGTTAGCTGGGACATAGGTAAATGAGGTTAGTCCGCAGAGCAAAAACCACCTACGGGGAAGGTATAAGTGTGCAAAAAAATAAGAAGTCGGGGTTGGGGAAACAGAAGAGTTCATCTCATGGTTGGTTAAATTAGTATCAACCTTCTGTGCCCCTACAATAGTAAAACAGGAAGTAATATTTGAGGACACGGCCATTAGCCTAATCTGAAGATGATGCTGGTTTGTATAGGGCTTAGGACTTGCGATAGAACCAAACCGAGACAGATGCCCAGCTGTCAATTTAATATTGAAACCAGCAAGTTTAGTATATTTGTGAATTTCTTGCAAGGGCATAGCCACCCCCACAAAACAAGTAGTAAATACAGACCCTAAAGTGTAACCACTCCCTACACAAAAGTGGGAAGAATTAGAGGCTGTGACAGCTAAAAGGGCCCACCAGTTATTTTCTGGGGAGTGGAAGGATAAAGGGGCCAGCTGTCCAGAAACAGTAAACACCCATACAAGTATTAAAAACATGGCCAAATTAGAGTGATTTGCGTTTAAACAATAACTTGAGTCCCAAATCTTCCAATTCTCTGGTTCCGGTAGGCTGAACTGTCCACTGCTTAGTGTCTGGATTCTGCGGTGGAGGTACAGCTTTTAGTCAGGAGTAGTGAATCCAGCTTTTGTGTCCCTCTACTTTAGCTGCCGTGTGGGACACCAGTAAGACGAGATAGGGTCCTTCCCACTGTTCCAGGAGGTGTTCGTCCTTCCAGGTACGAACAAGGACGAAGTCACCTGGCTGTAGGGAATGGACAGGTGCATCCAAAGGGAGTGGCTGAGAGTCCTTAATGTATCTGTAAAAAGAACATAAAACAGCAGACAGAGAACACATATACTGAGACAAATATCCACACCCAGCCTCCCGTTCCCCTAGCAGGATCGGGGTACCATTCATAGGCCATGCCCTTCCAAACATAATCTTGAAGGGGCTTAAACCTGTTCTACCCTTAGGAAGAGCCCGAATGCAAAGTAAAACCAAGGGTAGGGCATCAGGCCACTTTAAAGACGCTTCCTGACATATTTTGGCTAGGTGCCTCTTGAGTGTCTGATTAGTGCGCTCTACCACTCCACTGGCCTGTGGCCTCCAAGGGGTGTGAAGTTTCCAGTTGAGCTGGAAGATATCCGAGACATTCTGGACAATATTTGAGGTGAAGTGTGTTCCCTGGTCAGACTCCATCCATCGAGGTAGGCCAAATCTAGGAAAAAATCTCTTTAACAAGTTTAAGAGCCACAGTCTTAGCAGTGTTCCTCGGTTAATACTGTGATCCTTCTTTTGATGAGCCTGTAGTGCATTACTGCTACCTTTAAGGGGAGTTGTACGGCCTCCAAAAGCCGAAGAATTTGTAACTCGTGCTTGACCGGAGAGCCCTGAGCCATCAGTAATCCCCTTTGTTTCTACAGACCTGCGTGGGCATGTAGCACACCAAAAGCATATTTAGAGTCCGTGAAGATATTAACTCTTTTCCCTTTTGACAATTCAAGCACACGAGTTAAAGCCACTATTTCAGCTAGCTGGGCTGAGGTCCCGGGGGGGCAGGCTTTTTGCCTCCACAGTTTCATGGAGAGACACAACAACATAGCCCACCCTTCTAAGTCCATTTACAACAGTGCTACTGCCATCCGTGTACCACTCATAGTCTGCGTTAAGGAGAGGTCGATCTTCCAAATCCTGATGGCTGGAATACTGGGCATCTATAACTTCCAAGCAGTCATGTTCTTGGCCCTCTGTTTCTGGCAGCAAGGTGGCTGGGTTAAGGGAGGGGCAAGCCTGCAGGGTAACTTCGGGGTTCTCTAAGAGCTTAGCCTGATACCAGGCTACCCGAGCTTGAGTGAGCCAGAGACCCCCCCTTTGTGTCCAGTAAGACTTGTACCATGTGTGGAGTGTATACTTGGACAGCCCGCCCACCCCCCCAAAGTCAGTTTCTCTGCTTCCTCTAACACTAGAGCTGTAGCTGCAACTGCCCGTAAGCATGCCGGCCACCCCTTAGCAACCTGATCCAATTGTTTGGAGAAATAAGCCACTGGACGTTTCCAAGAGCCCAATAACTGTGTAAGTAGTCCCAGGGCCACTCCTTTCGTTCATGTACATACAATTGAAAGGGCTTAGAAAGATTGGGCAGACCCAGGGCTGGGGCTTCCATCAATTTTCTTTTTATTAAGGTAAAGGCATTATTCGCTTCTGTTATCCAGTAAAATGGTTCCTGATCAGTCCCTTTAACACATTCATACAGTGGCTTAGCTAGCAGTCCAAAATCTGAAATCCATATGCGGCAAAATCCTGCCATTCCCAGGAATGCTCTGAGCTGCTTGCGACTCCGGGGAGTAGAGACTAGACAAATAGCTTCAAGCCTCCCCTTTGAGAGCTGGCATTCCCCTTGTCTGATCTGGAAGCCTAGGTAACGTACTTCGGGGAGGGCAATTTGGGCTTTATTTCTTGACACGCGATACCCCCGCAGCCCGAGAAAGTTTAAAAGACTTACGGTTGCCTAGAGACATACTTCCAGTCCCACTGCTGCGATTAATAAATCATCAATGTATTGCAGGAGAAGGACTTTGTTCTCATTTTCCCATCCTTCCAAGTCCCGGGATAAAGCTTGGCCGAAGAGAGTGGGGGAGTTCTTAAATCCTTGTGCCAGCACCGTCCAACACGGCTGCCTTTTATTCCTGTTTGCGTCTTCCCATTCGAAGGAGAAAATTTCCTGGGACTGGGGCATCCTTTAAATCAAAAACTGAGAAACATGAATACTGTCCCCCCACAGAGGCTAGCAGCTTCTTTGGCTTGGGCACGAGGGGGTATAGAGTCTTAACCCGCTCGTTGACTGCTCTTAAGTCCTACACCAATCGATAACTGCCATCAGGTTTCTGGACTGGTGAGACAGGGGTATTCCAAGCTGAGTGACACTCCTGTAATACCCCACACTGCAGGAATTTATCTATAATTTTCTGTAATTCCTCCTTGGCCTCCTTCTAAGCATCAGGACTTTCTTCATATCTCCCTTCTGCTTCTGCCCGTGCCTTAGCTAAAACCTGGTTTCGCTCCACTTCATAGAGGAGTGTTCACAGAAGTACCTGGCAGTCATCCCAGTCAGGTTTATGACTAACCAGACAGCCTTCAAAAACTGAAATAAATCAGGAGGGGTTGGTAGAGAATTCCCCTGCTTGCGCTTTGAAAGCCGCTAGATCCACAGGATTAAAAGGAACATGAGAGTACACCTGCATAGTGGTTAACTCCTGAGTAGCCGTAGCATTGCGAGCGATTCGGGTTTCAGTAATTAAAGGGTACAAACCTGTGGTGGGCTCAATTGGCGGGATTGATGGGAATTTGTCACCATACAATGGGGGTGCTGTGGCCGAATGTGACCCCGCTACTGCTATTACAGTAAATGAGTTTTAAACATTTTCACAACTCTTCCCTAAGCCTGTTGGAATCAAATTACACTGCTTCAAAATATCTGTTCTGTTCCATAATGACATAAATATCTGACCATACATATGCTCATTCCATTTACCAGTTTGCTGACAAAATAAAAGAAGTTGGAGGATTGTATTATAATTAATCAAACCCTCCGGTGGCCACTGTTTCTGATCCTCCAGCTGATATTGAGGCCAGTCTATTGTAGAATATCTTTTTAGTTTACCTTTAGTTAGTGGATCCATTCCAAAGATTTTCCAATTACCTAGAATGCAACCAGAATGCATTCTAAAGGCCTGCACGCTACCTTATCCTGTGACTGTCCCTGTCCCATTCCTTACCGGGAGACCCTGGGCGTCCCCAGGTCTTAGCAGGTGACAGATTAAACCCTTTAACTTTTATCCTACCTTATCCCCGAGACCGGTTCCTCACCGTCTCTCGGGACCAAAGCTTCTCCACCTTCTGGGGCGTTGCACTGTTGTGCCTCCCGGGGTCGACCGTACCAGACTTCGCTGAGGCCCCCGGTGAAAGCACCGGTGCGCGCTGGGCATCAGTGAATGTCTCAGTCCGTCGGCCACCGGAGAGGGTCCGGGCAAGGCTAATTTTTCAGCCTCAGACCGTCCTGCTGCGGTCGCCAAAGCTGTTGCAGGGGGGCAACAGTTGAGGTTCGTTTGCCCGGTGTGCGTATCCCCAATGACCACACCGGAGTGGAGAAGCAAGTATCTTTATTTGAGTCAAATAAGGTACAAGGAGATATAAAATCTCAGATCACGCACGAATCATTATCCTTTTCCCCACCTTATATACTCCACTTGTTTACAAAGATGCTCACAGGTGCCACAATTCATCATTTACAATTCATTAACTACCGGATCTTTTAATTAACTATATCCTTAACCCATACTACTGACCCCCCCGCCCTTTGATCGATTACATCTTGTACCATAAACGAAAGAACACAAGAAAATGATAAATGATTACATGTACTCATGCTAACTTTAAAGGAACATATTGTTTAGCTCGAAAGGCAGTCATAGGCCTGAGAATGTAAACTTCTGACCCCACGCCATATTGCCAGTTACCTGGAGCCCTGCACCCCCCAACAGGAGGAATGCAATTAACAAAGTACTCTTTGATGTTCCACAATGGCTTATTTAGTTTCAATTGGACTTTCTTTGTGGGCAGGACTTAATACTATCTGTAAGAAGCCAGTATTTTACATTAATTAATGCTTCTTTCTTGTTTTATGACTTACACAGTTACAGAGAATTACAATAGAAGCACTTAATATCACCTTTATAATGTGGGTACAGATGTTGTATGTGAGATTAATACATGCAGCATCCTACAAGCATTTCATGAAGTCTAAACACATTTTTTATAACTCTAATACTATTTTTACAACTCTAACACATGGGTGAGGCAGATGGGTTTTAGCTATGTATTTATCAGTGTTCAGTTGAGGCCTAGGGGCCTTGGCATGAGCTGGCACCTGCTCTGCCATCGTCACATATATTCATTGAGAATTCTTTTCTAAATAATAGTAAAAGTATCCACAGCTTTAGTCTACATATTTAATTACTTTCAATGACACATTATTAGAGATAGAGAAATTTTGTTGGTTTCCCCCCACATTCATTGTGGGAGTGTTATGTCAACTGTTGTTAGGCAGCCTTAGTGACTGCTTTTTTCAAATATGAATTGTGATTATTTTTTTTAATCAAATTATTCTTGTATGTAGCACTGTTGATTGTATTCTGCGTACTGGTTCCTTACAGTATATTTATTTGGTTGACTGTAATTTCTAAAATATATTTTAGTGTTCTGTGTTTTATTACGTATATCTGCTTTTATAGCTGCTGTGTATTTTTTTTGACATATGATGGCTTTATTTTCCATCTTTAATACATATTCTATTTTCTTTACCATGGGATTTTGTTATAACTCAAATATTTTATTACTAATATATAATCTATAATCAGCTAATAATTTACCTTTAACGTAACTATATATTATATAAAATACACATAAACACAAAGGCATCTTAATCATTTTCTGTTTCCTTCATTTTAAAACTTTGAAGAGAGATGTCATGCACCTGTGATGGAAAATACTAGTAGCTTTCAAATTATTCAAAATCTTGTAAACATGCCATATAATCTATATGTTCCTTCATCACCTTTTGTTTAGTACTGTGCCCATATAAAATCTATACCTGAAATTCTTCATTGTGTATGTTCAGACACAGATCTGGATCTATCATTTTTGTATATTTCATAATCATAGCAAACTCTATCATACACTTGTTCTATGTATTAGTTATGACTTCCACCTGAGGCAGTAAACTGTGTACACATCAACAGCGTGCTTATTTTTTTTTCCCCTGGAAGAGGTAGTGAAGTGGGAATGTTTGTAATATACTGTCTTGTTGACAACTACAGCAGAGTGATATTCATTACAGTTCTAATTCCACTCTATATAGGTCACATTTTTCAACAGAGGCTAGAGAAAAAATGTTTTGTTTTTCTTTTGCAGGGACTCATTAGTGTACATTTAACTCAAATAAAAGCCAAAAAAGACATTTCAAATTGCATATTAAATCACATATGGCATATGCCATGTCACTCAGACTTATTCTCTGAAAGTTTTCATAGTTAGCGTTAATCTTGGGATATGAGAATATATATGCTTAAAAACTGCTCAATTAAAAACTGAAGACAAAATTAAGTTACATTTTAATGCAACACATGTTGTGAATAGAATTACAGCTTTAGGTTTTGCTTCATTGAAGCATAAAATAACAGACATTGAGTTATCAGAGCTTTTCATTTTATGGAAGGAAGCTTATATCCATTCTCATTTGCATTTTATTCCATTGTGAATAAAACTGTTTACCTAAAGGGGAAAAAAAACCTATAAAGTAGCCTCTAGTCAGCAAAATTATAAGGTATGCAAATAATCCCCCTGCCATTCTATCCATTCAACATAATTATGTTAGTGGATGGCACCTTGATTTCGATAACTATGTTGTTTTTTGCACAGGGGTAATGAAAGAGTATAACTGGGTTTTTTATAATTGATTTGATTTGTGTGCCATCATATGATCAGTGGGAAAAGCACAGAAACATTAATGTATGGAACTGAACTTTGTATAAGCAGAAAGAGTTGCTTGAGGCAGAAATCTTCTTTACTCTGTGTCATGAATTAGGCGATTTTCCACATAGGGCATTTGCCTAAATGAAAAGCAGGAGTCACAAGGGAGAGGGGAGGGGCAAGGAAGAGTACCCTCCCAAGCTTTATGCACAACCTAAATCCAGTCCATTTCAAACACCAAAATGTAATGGCAATAAGGGTATATCTACACTGCAATTAAACATCTGCAGGGTCCCAGACCATGGGATCCAGCCTGACTCCAAACATTTACATCTCCATTAAACAGATTTATAGCCCAAGCCCCATCAGCTGACATGGGTGAGCCACGGGTATTTAATTGCAGTGTAGCCATATCCTAAGAGTAGGTTGGACTCCTCTTCATAGTCTGATTGTCCCTTTTCTTAATAGTATGTGGTGTTAAGCAGAAAAATAGTCAAGTATTGGGACTTAAACTCTGAAGGCTGATGATTATTTAACAGTGAGAGTAATTAACCATTGAAACAATTTACCAAAGGTCGTGATGCATTCTCCATCGCTGACAATTTTTAAGTCGGGATTGGATGTTTTAAAAGATATGCTCTAGGAATATGTGTTGGGAGAGTTCAAATGAGGTGACCACAGTGGTCCCTTCTGGCCTTGGAATCTGTGAATCTGAGAGTTATCATCCCTTTGCAAAGAATAGTGACAGTAGTTCATGTCTCCTGCTGATATTTTTTTCAGGCTGTAAAATGACTCAGATAGACATTGCTGCATCAGTTGACATGTGGCTCATGGTCAAGATGTTTTCACCAACATTAGAGTCAGAGCTAATTGTTCTATGGCAGCCTCCCAAGACCTATTAGGCCCTCTCATAGTGGCTCAGTCAGGTAAGTGGCTCCCACACTCTTATCTCTCTCAAAATTCTTTAGCCATTAGAGGGTTATTATGATAGAGTTTCTATATATGTTAGACTCCTTCTCCCTTTCCTCTTTAGGAATCATGACACCACCTCCCATAGTGGCATTACTTCAAAATTTTGGTGTAATGAGAAAATATATTTGGGGTGGAAGATCATACTCCTAGATCCTCACAAAAAGGGATCACAGCTACCTCTATGACAGCAACCTCTATATTCCCTTTCCTCCATGGTGGCCTCTCAATTGGTCCTGGGAATTGCTTGGAAAAAGAGGACATGAAGCAAACAAACCGGGAGAACAGTTGGTGAGCTGAGAATCAGGATGAGGGGCATGCAAATTGCTTCCCCTTCAAATTTATGATGATTCCTAAGAAAAAGATAATTACAGCCTCAAACTTTGTCTGCCTCCAGCCTCCTCGGCAGCAGAGGTCTCCCTAAAGGGTGTTCTTAGGCAAGCATGGCTAGCAGGATTCTATGGTAGTTGTATTTCAATGAAGCCAAGGTGCTAGAAATAGGTGGTTTGCCAGGGGCACAGAGCTAGTGAGGAAGTACAGGGCCTCCCATTTATCTCTCAGCTTGTGTTCCATGGCATAACCTGTATGCAGCACTTGTAACCCTGGTTTTTCATTGGCATTTTTCCCTCAGGGATGCTAATCACTTAGAAATTAGTAAAGTAAACAATGTACCCCACCCTTCTCAGGAGTTTAGTATTGTGTATTTACAATATATCTGTCATAAATAGATAAGAAAAGTTAATAGCACAGAAGTACTTTATATCTCTTTGACTGTAAAGGGTTAACAAGTTCAGTAAGCCTGGCTGTCACCTGGCCAGAGGACCAATCAGAGGACAGGATACTTTCAAATCTTGAGGGAGGGAAGTTTTTGTGGTGTGCTGTTAGATTTGGTTGTTGTTCACTCTGGGGGCTCAGAGGGATCAGACATGCAACCAGGTTTCTCTCCAATCTCTCCAATACAGGCTCTTATAAGTTCAGATTAGTGAGTACTAGGTAGATAAAGCGAGTTAGGCTTATGGTTGTTTTCTTTATTTGCAAATGTGTATTTGGCTGGGAGGAGTTCAAATGTGTATTTGGCTGGAAGGAGTTCAAATTGGTATTTTGCTGAAAAGATTTTAATTTGTACTTGTATACTTAGGCTGGGAGAGTATTCTCAGTGTCTATAACTGAAAGACCCTGTACCTATTACATTTTAAATTTACAAAGATAACTTCTATTGTTTTTTCTTTCTTTAATTAAAAGTGTTTAAGAACCTGATTGTTTTTTTTTATTCTGGTGAGACCCCAGAGGACTGGGTCTAGATTCACCAGGGAATTGGTGGGGAGAAAGGAGGGAAGGGGGAGAGAGAGGCTAATTTCTCTCTGTGTCAGGATTACTTTCTCTCTCAGGAAGAGTCTAGGAGGGGGTAAGAGAAGGAGGGAGGAAGGTGAATTGTCCTCTCTGTTTAAAGATTCAAGGAGTTTTGAATCACAGTGATCTTCCAGGGTAACCCAGGGAGGGGAAGCCTGGGAGAGGTAATGGTAGGGGAAAGGGTTTTCTTTCCTTCTGTTAAGATCCAGAAGGTCTGGGTCTTGGGGTTCCACGAGCAAGGTTTTGGGGGGACCAGAGTGTACCAGGCACTGGAATTCCTGGTTGGTGGCAGCGCTACAGGTCCTAAGCTGGTAATTGAGTTTAGAGGAATTCATGCTGGTACCCCATCTTTTGGACGCTAAGGTTCAGAGTGGGGAATTCAGGTTCAGTGACAACATCATTTAAGGATTTGTATTTTAAATTTAATCTTGTGATGCATTCCTCCTTCTCCACTGTCTGGGTTGCAGATGAGTATGACTTGAGAGAGGCTTGAGGGGAACAGAGAATGAAAGTAAAAGTGTTTTGAGTTCCGCCTGTATCTGTCCTCAGGGAAACAAGTAGCCTGTATCTCCATTGCCTTGCATCTTGTGTAGTTAATTACACCAGGGGAAAACAAGTGTAAAGGGGCATTATCCTAATCTGGTAACATTCTGCACTCACTTTGCACTGGTGTAAATATACAGGGTGCAGGGCAACTGAGAACCATGTCCAAACACTTATCATGAATTTTTAGACAACTTTATAGTCTCTCTGCCTTTCTTTGAATATTCCTACTACTACAGTATTGTAGGAACAAACTCTCTTCTTGTTTAGAAATTATAACTTCTATTGACTTCACCTTCTCAATTAAGTCAACATTTATGTATTTTCATTTTTTTTAAAGCTGTGGTAAGCTACATTTACAGTAAATGGAATATGAGGACTCCATTAGATTACTTGCTCATACCTGCAATAGTCAAGGTTGCTGTGAACTTGACAGATTCCAGTTTTCCTTTTATAGTAGATTGTCTTAAAGGACAATTTTAAAATAAGGAATACATAATTCTGTATTTTTCCTATGATTTTATAAAAAATATTTTCTTCAGGTCTGGAAAACTAATTTGAAGTGTCACTACTAAATACAAGGTTTGAACAGGATGTTTAGCATAAGTAGTTAACACTCTGTTCATATCTTGTACTTAGTAGAGACACTACTATTTAGTAGTTAATAGGGCCGTTAGACCTGAATACCTACAAAACTCATTGTATTGAGATCACAGCTGTCTGTATTTGGTATTTGTTTATACAAATACTATATAAGTCATAGTCTTGACTGGGAGACAGGAACACCTAGCTTAAAATACTGGCTTTGACACTCACTCCTTCTGTGACCTTGGACATGTCACTTTTCATCTCATCCCTTATCTGTAAATAGCTATGTGGAGTATGTCATGTAAAGTGTTGAACTAATGTTATTTGATGGGTGGGGCTATGGGGAGCAAAACCAGTGGTTGGACCTGAGAATGTGATTAATATCCAAGGACATCGTAAAGGCCCATATGATTGCTAGGAGCCACCATTCCAGCAATAGAGTGAAGACCATTAGAAGGGAGAGTTGAGGATTACTGGGTAAAAAAAGAGTTTCTGGGATGTCAATGAAGGTGTAAGGAGTGGATGCTCTGGACTAGTCTGTAGGAGTGCGAACTATGGGGTAGGTGGCATTGAGACCAAGTTCAGAGGACATGGGACCCAGAAGCTTCTGAGAATGAAGTTTAACTGGAATATCTTCTCAGATTTTCCTTTGTTTTAGTGGGTAAAGAGGGCACTTCCAGATGATTTGTAGATATGTTCATTCAAGTATTTATTTACCTCTAATAATAAAATCAGAATTTGTTAACCCAGTGATGACTGAGTTTTGCAGCAGTGGCCTTCAAAGAGAACCTACTGAATTTATCAGTGAGCACCTTGCTCCTGAGGACAGAGTCTTTGGAATAAAGGAACAGACCAAGGTGTGAAACAATATAAAATCTCCAAGTATGATGCTTAATGGAGCCTGAGGTATAGAAAACTTAGGGTCATGAGAGGAGATAACTGTACATTCTTCACATGGATGTTTTTAAAGATTATTTTGATATTGTCCATACAAGGTTTGCAATACACTAAATATTTTTTCATTTTATTTAGAAGTGTGCCAAATCAAATGCTGAATCTTAATGCTTTTGGGCAATTTTGGACCTGGATTCAAATTGTGGGGATCATTCTCATCTTTATTATGGTTTTAATGTATGTCATGTTGTACTGATGGAAAAAAATGAGAACAGTAACCCTTCAATTGCTGGTTGTAGCTGACGATGCTACAGTAAAAAAGAGTGTATAAAGCTGATGCTATTGCCAGACAAAGCTATCACTTTATGTTTTTTTAAGATTTTTTTCCAAAATTCTCCTTCCTTCCAAGACCATGCAAGCAACAAACCCAATGTAAGAAATGAATGTTGAATATGGTCTTCATAAAAATCTAATTACTATATCATGCCCATGTTTCATAACAGTTGACAAAGATATTAATCTACATACAGATTAGCTGGATAAATGACTATTTAATTTAGCAAAAATAGGGTAACATTTCTTCTGAAACTCTAAAAATAGTAAATATTGCATTAAATATTTTCCTAGTAGTCACACATTACAGAAATATATTTTCCATCCAGTCAGTTGAAATAACTATGATAAAACCCATGTTGTGCACAAAGAGGCAAATCTTTCCTCTTCATGTGTTGGTGCATCGGGCCCTCTAGAATGTAAACTGGTATGGCTCTGCTCCAGGATTTCATGAGGCACACCCCCCCTTTGTAATGTACTTTGTGTATGGAGAAGCCCTACAGAATTTACTGGTAATAGCAAATAATACTCTCTCTCTAGTTTGTTTGTTTTTTTTTAAACCACCCTGCAGATTTTAATAGGGAATTATATCCCTGCTGAAGAATGTTATGTTTAAAAACATATGGAAAATATCTTATACTCTTTTCAGTTCTATAGTTCTTAATTTATAGACCCCTACTGAATTTCCATAGAACTCTGTTGGTTTTATTCTGATAAGATGGAACCTTGCTATGAAGCCAGAGGAAGACACTAGGACTGTAAAGCCTATTTCTGCACTTAGGCTGCAATAGCATTTGCACAGCATGTCCACATACAGTCAAGTGGACTCTTCTCCCATTCCTCCATCCAGACAAATTAATCAGTTCAGGAAGTGGGGAGATTTCACCTTTAGGTGCTTTGGCTTAGTAACATGAAAGTTAATTTGTGATAATCAGCTTGAGGAGTGTACAAAATAAACGATATATGAAGTTCATGTTTTATAGTATATTAAGCTCTGTATGAACCCTTTAATTAAGAAAATGTGCATTTTAATTTCTGAGAAACAATAATCTAATAATAGGATTTGAGGCAGGAAGGATAATTGGGTAGCCTGATGCTACTGTATTTAAGCACTTGTTGACCTTCACATGAGAAAGCTTATGGGTTTATAACTTGGGCTAAAATACTTTGGACTGGAACAAGGTCCATAAGAGCAGTTTGGGGGTGATTTGTTGACTGAAATATTTATGCAAACTCTTTGACCATATTGCCATTTCTGCGTGAGATGAATTGCTTGAATATTATATTTGACAGGAAGGGAATACAATAATAGGTCCATGATCTCAGTATGCATTTCTCATGAATGTAAATGGATGTTATGTGGGCAAGCTCCTTCTACTATACCCAACCCAACCCGTTGTTCTTGAGATCATATGCCTTTCTCCTTCTTCTTTGCAGTGAGCAATCTCAGCTCCCAGACTCTTCAAAAAATTACCTCACTTCCTGGGAACATTGGAAAATGTTGTTTGGGCACTCATCCCCCAGACTATGAGCAGCTCAAGCCATTGGGTACTCAGACAACTTGGGCATGACCAAATGCGATCGTGAGGATAAATACAATTATGTTTGTCAGGATTTCTGATAGATTATGTGTGCCATAGAAAAGGCTATAGATTATTTCAACACTTCCTCACAATATAACAAGATAATGGCTAAATTCTGAGACTTGCTGGAGTGCAGTGTGTTTTGGTGATGCTCTGTTTTCCCCACACCTGCATGCCCTGTTGGAGTGGAGGGGAAGTCAAGATGTATTTCACTGGTATATACCAACTGAGGATATTCCCCAGGGCCCATTTCCACTAGCATAATGAGACACTGGACAACCAAGAATTGAGTCAATAATGTATAAAGATCTGATCCTGTGAGATAATGCGTGCCTCTGCCAAGGTGAGGTGCTCAACATCTCACAGGATTGGTGGCCGATGATGTTTTCGTGCACTCGCTGGTTTGTAATCAGCTCCCTGCATCCACTATAGTTTTTAGACAGTTTGCAAAATGATTTGGGGTATATTTAGTATATATTTGTATGTGTGGTCTGTAAACCAGCTTTAGAATATAGTTTAATGTATGTTCAAGCTCAATACGTTTTATAATTTCTGGTTGACAGTTTGATTGCCCTTGTTAGGGACACACAGGAAAATAATCTTATTGTAAGTAAAAATAAAGAAAGTCCCTTTCAAAGTCAAAATGAACAAAGTGCAGGCAAGAAACTCTAATAATCATTTGAAATTTTGAATTAAACTCTACCCCATTTTCCTCCCCAAAACACTCCTTCCTTTGTTCAAATGTAATCTCAGAGACAAACCATGTAGTTATTGCATAAAGAGCAGATACTATGTCCTGGTGCTAAAGAAAGGGAAAAGAAGACCCAAACATTTGCAATGCTACTTTCTCACTTGTGTTTGATAATTTGCAAGGAAATAAAGAAGGGTATATTTTCTCCAAAACCTGAGATTGAAATTCATTGCAGTAAGTGAGGCCCTATATTGTTGTTGAATACTCCCATTGTACTGTTTCTGGATGTATGGTGAGAATGGCCATACAGGAAGATATCCATGCTCTTATGTATTTATGTGGGGGCTTCATGCCAGCTCCGAAGAGGGCAGTTCTGGGAAAAGGCCAGAAAGAGGTGATGGTTAGGTCTCTAGATCCATGTTTATGCAATTACTATGACTTGGAAATCCCATGAACTAGATGTAGAGGGGCCACACTGCTATTCCAGTTGGAAGTCCTGTACTGGTTTGGGATAAAGTCAAGGCCAGCTCCAGGCACCAGCCCAGCAAGCAGGTGCTTGGGGCGGCCAATGAAGAGGGGCAGCATGTCCGGCTCTTCAGCAGCAATTCAGTGGCAGGTCCCTCACTCCCTCTTGGAGAGAAGGACCGGCTGCCGAATTGCTGCAGAAGACTGAAGCGGTGGCGGTAGAGCTGATCGTGGTGTGGTTTTGTTTTTTCTGCTTCGGGCGGCAAAAATCCTGGAGCCGGCCCTCGATAAAGTTCATATCCTCATTCTTCCTGGAATTCTTTGCAGAGAGCCCTTTGGATAGACATTTGTTTTGGAGGCTGCAATGAATTTTTCACCATGTGATTCTAAGAGTTTGTCCATCTGAGAGATTTTTGAGAAAAATCATGGTATTGCGGAGCGACAGTACCATCTCAGCAACCATTTTACTCCATGTGCATTGTTTTATTGCTCTTTCTGGGGAATACAATCAGTATATGAGATCAACATGTCAAACCGAATTTTACAGCTTAGCTCTTTGTGTTCTAGACACTTTCCAAACACAGAGAGAAGCACAGTTTCTTACCCCAATATAGAGTGATAAATGTCTGTAGGTATTTGATGGCTTCCCAAACTGTCATTTCAACTTTTTTAAGTTCCTTGGATACTTTTCCTTCTGAAATTCTTGCACTTTTCATGTATGATTATTTTTAAGTAATTCAGTTACTTTTTTTTGTTCATGTCACATTTATGAATCCCTTTGGATACTATTTCTTCTTGTAAAATAAGTGAAATGGTTGCTTAAAAGTTCCTTTGTCGTATATCTCTCATTGTTCATCTGCTTTGCTCAGCTTTCCCTGATATATATTTTTAATCTTTGCCTTGTTCAGACTTCATCTTCAATAGTTCCCTGCAGACAACATACAACTCCTGCTGCCATTTGGACTGTAATTATGATGCATCCACTGTTGAAAATATCCTGGATACAATGCACTCAATCTCCAGATAAACCTTCTTTTCGGCTTGGTTTAGTTTAGTTTAGTTAGCACATTTTTGCAGCAGGCTGCACTGTTTACTTGGAGAAAATATCACACATATTCATCTGACTATTTCAAAGGAAACCATTCTCTCCTTTTGTTAGTCTCTAAGGTGCCACAAGTACTCCTGTTCTTTTTGCAGATACAGACTAACACGGCTGCTGCTCTGAAACCTATCATTCTCTACTGTGCTTTCATTCTCTCCTCTTTTTTTCCTTTCCTCCTTTTGACTTTTCTATTTTGTTTTTCTTTCCTTCTTTCATTTGACATCATCTGCTTCAAATGTGCCTGGAGACAACCATGCTCCCTCAGAACTGATTGGGTATAGCAAAAAAGCCATGCAGCCCGAAGAACTAAGGGCTTTTCCAGAGCTAATTCAGAAAGAAAGGAAGGTCAATCATCGGCCATAATAGACCTCAAAAATCAATGTTTCTGAGAGAGAGGGGGCAATTGCAGAACCAAAATTAGAATAGAGGAGCATATTTTAAGTTTTAAGTGCAAAGCACTCAGTAAAAAACAGTGTAGCTAAGTAGTATGCTTCCATTTTTAAAACCAATGTCATTGTTGGTGTTATAGTCCCAACTGGATTAGTATGTACATCATAAAACTATCAAAACAGAATTTAGATTTTCTACTTAGGAAAGACCTAAGCATGTGTTATCATAGAAAATGAACTTGTATTTCATAGATAAAGCTGGACCTTCCATGTTACGGTCAGGGTCACAAATGAGGCAGAAATTTCAAGTAGGTAGTTGGAACTGTTGTGGAGCTGCTTTTTTATTATTATTATTATTTTAAACAACATGTAGGCTATTTGGACATCCACAAATAAATCTTTCCAAATATCTGTATGTGTTTTAGAGTTGCAGAAGGATTCCTGCGAAAATATTCAAGGTTTAAAGATCTATTTTGGCATGTTTTTTGAATTATAAGATTGCGAATTTTTTAGTTGTCACTTTAGTAAGTTTAACATGAGAACAACCAACATTGTGATGCATATTGTTTTGGTTGTGTTCTGTTGTACAGTATGTGTTGAGAGAGTAGTAATATGGACTCCATCCTGCCATTAGTTTTCTGTGTCTATGGCAGGGATCAGCAACCTTTGGCACACGGCCCGTCAGGGAAACCTACTGATGGGATGGTTTGTTTACCTGCAGTGTCTGCAGGTTCAGCCAACCACAGCTCCCACTGGCCACGGTTCGCCCTTCCAGGCCAATGGAGGCTGCAGGAAGCGGCGTGGGCTGAGGGATGTGCTAGCCGCCGCTGGTTCCTGCAGCCCCCATTGGCCTGGAATGGCGAACCGCGACCAGTGGGAGCTGCGATCGGCCAAGCCTGTGGATGCTGCAGGTAAACAAACCACCTCGACCTGCCAGCGGATTTCCCTGACAGGCCGCATGCCAAAGGTTGCAGATCCCTGGTCTATGGGATACCTATTGACTTCACAACTGGGGCTATGATTTGGATGTGAATATGCTTTTAGGTATAATGTGATTAACACATATTTTAAAAAAAGATTCTCAAATAGACTGTTAGTGCAGAAATTTCAGATAATTTATAGATTCCAAGGCCAGAAGGTGCTTCTGTAATCATCTATACTACTGTACAACAGAGGCCAGAACTTCCCCAAAATAATCCCTAGTCAATATCATTTAGAAAAACATCCAGTCTTGATTTAAAAGTTCCCAGTAATGGAGAATCCATGACGACCCTTGGTAAATTATTCCAGTGGTTAACTACCCTCCTTGTGAAACATTTACACCTTATAGGACATCTCCAGAATAGCACAGTGCATTTATACAATTTATTAGTAGTTACCATTGCAGAGTTATTGAAAATTTCAGAGGGGAAAAAAAAATATTAGTACCAACTGTAAGGAAAATACCTGTTTCAAAGCACTCATTCAGTCATTAATTTACCAGGTTCCATAATTGTGTGGCAAAGTTTTACAAAACCACTTATGATGCATGGAAACTATTATATTTTGGTTTTGCATTAGAGGCACTGTGCATAAACTGGAGGGGAAAAAGTAACATATGTAAATATTATTCATTTCCTATACCTTATACACAATCTGATCTGAGTACTTTTCTTTTGTGTAAAAGGCTTTTTTTGTTTTATTTTGTTTTTTCCATTATGGGTAAATAATGCTGGCTTATTAGAAAGCAGTTACTCTAACTTGTATACTTCCATGATAACAAATTGAATAATCAATTGAAATGAAATCTTTTAGACTGTATTACCTGATACATGTTTTTGTTTGTTTTCTTAACTAGTGAAAAAGGCCATAGATTTTAAATCTAGAGGATTTAAATTGTTTCCAGGGAAAGACAACAGCAACAAGTTTTCTATCTGTGAGTGTACTCCTTTTTGTTACTTTTTTCTAGTGCAAGAGTGAAGTTTGTGCTGTCTGTGTTGTTTGTGTGTGTTTTCAAAAATGTTTATATATTTCCAATAATATAACTGCCTTAAATATCTTTCTACAATCTGCATGGTCAATTTTAAAGTGTGGTTTTACTCTGAAAGGAAGCTCTATAAATCATGGGTGCCTGTTTATTGTGTCTCAGTGATTTCAGATCAAATCTGATGAGTATGCAAATAAAAATATCCCCTCTTTCCCTTAACTACCAGTCTTGCAAAACTCAACCTGGAGTACACCCTCAGTTACAACTGTGCAACGACATATTTTCTTCAAATGATATTCTCAGTGTCATTCCAACAGTCTCTTTGCCTTCAGATGGCTCAGCTCAGATTAGAACTTGGAAACCGTTCTAGCAAACAGGTCAACTGTGCTCAGCACCTTGCAGTGTCAAGCCCTTGATAATGCACAAGAGGAGTAAAATCCAGCGCACTTCATGTTTGTTGTGTTTAATCTGCATGGCTAACAAGACTGAACATTGTAAGAACTTATTTCAGTAACTAAAGTAAGCAGATATGCCTCCGAATATATCAAGGAGAAGATCTGTTGAGAAAGAAGATGCCATTTTTACAGAGTAGAACCACATTTAAAATATTTAAATAATTAGTTAAATAAATATGGGCTAAATGCATACCATGTGTCCACATTTCGTTATTATTCATGGTAGGGGAAAAAGACTTATTGAATTTGCGTGCTTTTGCATGCTCCCTAGGCAGGATATATTTGCGCTGATAATATTTGCCTGAGATATCAGTCTTGAGGTCAGTTTCCAGGATTTATCATGACAATGACTTTCCCAAAGAAAATGCATTTCAATGGAATTTCAGCTTGTAGGTTTTAAATTGTCAGCATGCGAGTCATGCATTTTTAGATAAAGGTTTCCTAAAGTGGCAAGTCCCTATAGCTTTTAGGAAGTAAAAGTAATAAAATAAGCCACACTTCAGTGCAGTTTATCACAGCAGTTTACAATATTGCCAGATTTAATTTATCTGTAAAGAGTATCACCTAAACAACTCTGGAAACTTTTTCTTTTGTATCTCAAAAATGTGTTAAGATGCTTTAAAAAAAAATCCATGTTATTTTCACACCGTTGGCTCACGGGAAAGTAGGATGGTTGTAAGACATGAAATACAGTAAAATAGAGACAAGCCTATTTGAAAATACATAAAACTGTAAAATGTAAATATATGTAAACAATAGAGATTGATAATAGAATGGTTGACATAACAGATTTATATCATCACAATCTTTTTCTTATTAGACCAAATACAAATTTTCCATATTGATTCCATTTGCACTAATTTATTAGCTTTGCCATATATTGATCACATTTATTTCATGACCAACTTTAAGATATCTAGATATAGCTTTTAATGCATTAGTGGCTAGCAACTTCAAGCTATAATAGTGTGTTTAGTGCCTAATCATTATATCAGTCAAGTTTTACATAGCTGATATTTTGTGGATATTCCATATAAAAATTGAAGTATCAGTATTGTGGTTTGCAGGGAGTCAGAGATGGACAACACAAATGAGCAGCTAGCCCCTACAAAGAATTGATAAACATTTTGGTTGATTTAAAACTTGGTCAGACAGATTCAAAGTTTTTAGAAGAGATGTTCAATTTTATCATTCTGTTTAATTCTGTGTTCATTTAGGCTGTTTTGTAAATGTATAAAAAGACAATATTTCAATAAAAATACATTGTGCCAATGATTGTTGGAGAGAATTCTCAATGGGACCCCAGTGGGAGCACTGTATGCAGAACAATGAAAGAACACAGTCTTTTAAAATGAATGACTGCCCCTCTACTGTCTAATGGTTCAACGGAGAAAATTATGTATATATCTGTTATTTATAATAGTATCAATAAATGGCTACCTTAAATTACTGTCTTGGATTATCTAAGCCTCAGGAAACTACTGTCCTGAGACAGTTTTCATGTTTGTTCTCTCTGTCTTACTTCAATACACACCATAAACACAACAAACTAGAAAACATGTATATGGTGTTTTTCACCTACAAAGAATTTTGCAATTTCAACTCCTGAACCTGCAAAACACTCATTCAATGCTTAGCTTAAGGCACCTGAGATCATTAGAATTCCTCATGTCAGACATTAAGCATGTGCATGAGTGTTTGCATGAGCAAGGCCATTATTAATTGTATATATTCTTGTGATGTATGTAAGCATCATCCTCACTCTACAAATGGTCAGACTAAGCCCAAAGTCATAAGGGGATTGGTGTGAGAGTCTGAATTACTGCTCAGCAATATCTAGCTCCCAGTCCCATGCTCAGGCCATGAAAGAATGCCTCACTCATGATACGCCATTGTTTACAATAAAATACCCATTAACAGTTGTCACAGGACTGCATGGGATAATGGGAAAAGTGGGAAACTGTAAAGGAGTTATAATTTTATTTTAAAAAAAAAGTCAAGTTTTATGTGTGGTCACATTCTACATCAACAGTACAAAGGCTCCAGGCTCAGTGGACCATCCATGTTTGACCAAGCATGTTTAGGGATGAACATGAATAGGGATGGGATTGAAGCATGTGCTTAAAACACTTTGCTGTATTGTGGCCAAAATTAGAGTTGTCAGTTTAATGAATTCTACTTATATTTTTTTGTTGTTGTTCTGAAGTTCTAAATGTAGTGTGTGTGTGTGTGTGTGTGTGTGTGTGTGTGTGTTTTTAATTGTTGGATTGATAATTTTTCCTTCAGTACAGTCTTTCAGAAAATTGTGAATATAAAATATACCCACGTATCATGTTAAGTTATATTTCATTGTATTTCATTAAGAATGAAACAGTTTAGGCATAAAGCAGCATACACTTTCTCAGTCTTGTTATTTTAGCTGAAATGTGTAGAATCCAATTGTTTTCATGCTGTTAAATCAGTGCAGAAACTGCTCTTTTCACACATTTCCACAGTATTATCATTTTTTGAGAATTTCGTAGAGTACAAGAATAAAATATTCTATTTCAAATACTGAAAGATGAAATACAATAAAATAGGAAGTCCTGTTTAAAGCTGGATTTTTGTCCTGTTCATTTAATCATAGTAAAAAATTCTTATATCTACATATGCATATAGTTCAATAATGTTAAATGTCCTCTAAATATTGTATAATCCAATCACATTCTGGGATGTCATGTCAGTTATTTCCTGAGTACTATTGCCTGGGGCCAGCGCCAATAAAAGCTTCTGGCCACAATTTTAATAAACTTTTAACCACACAAAATCTTAACTGAAGGCCACTCCTACCCCACCAATAAACATAATCTCATTTTAGAATTCCTCCTAAGTAGAGAGTCAGTGTCACCTAAGAATTCCTCTTCCTGTGCACAGTGGTAATGTTCCATTCTATGTGGACTAACCACTAACTGCCTCTTTAATTCCCAGGCTGTGCCTTGGACTTTGGGACCATACAAGACACACAAAGTACTCCAACATGGATTCCCATCTAAAGTTCTAAATAACAAGTTCTTCCTGGACTGTCCATATGGACTCTAATCGATGGCAGAACCATAACTGCCAAACACATGGATCTTTCAATGGTAGCAAGAAATTTGCTTTCTCTGGGTGACACACTTCCAAGCTACCCACGAGCCTCATTAAGTTTCTCAGAGTAAAGTGGAAAAAAAACTTCTGACTCTTCAGCTAATGTGCTGCTAATGGAAAACTCCTTTCCAGTCACAAACGTGGAAATCCAGCTAGCCCTGTGTATTCCAATGTGGATGAATAGGCACTTACCCTTGCTTGCTGCCAATATCAGACCATCCATGCTGTAGCTCTTTCAGGACAGAGAGACTGAATAGTATGGCCACAGCCAGCAAAGGCTAAAGTGAGGGTCCATTGGTTGAAAAGGGTCCCAACTACTGAAGAAAAAGTAAATAATGATCACTTGCTCCCCATCCTTTCACCTTCATTGTATGGTCCTGACCTCACTCATCACTACTGAGTTAATTTTTCCACCTTTTGTGAGTATAAGTACCCCATGTTCAAGGCAAGGGAGAGTCCTTCAAACACTCCTATGGGAATTCCTCACATGGTGCCTTGGAAAAAAAATAGGTGGGGAGTACCCCATTTCAGGGTGCCTTAGTGTCAGCCTGTGTCAAACTGTTATTCCTGCAGAGGTAGACTCTGACAGTTTAGACATGTAATTAATTAGAAACAAGTGTTTTCTTTCTCTCTCTCTCTGTCATAAAATCAATTTCTAAAAATTGTGTGAATAAATCATTTCTGATTAGCTAATTATATACAAGCCCTTTCTCCCAAAGGAGTTTTATTTTGTTATGTTGAAAGCTGTCACCCTGCTATGCCAAAGCCCATTGACTTAACTCGTCAGAAATAAAGGCAGGTTAAATATCTTTTCCTCTTAACGTAAATGCATTAGCTTCACATCACTTAGTTTTGAAAACATTAAAAATAGTTTCATCTTAAGCCTAAACATTCCTCAGGTAACAGCTGACCAGCCGCCTGTGATACGGATTTATTTCATGATCATCAACTCTTAATTCAGTATACAACTAGGACAAACAGAAGTAAACTGGCCTAGAAGTATTTTTTGGAATTGGAACTTTTGCAAACTATAAATGTTTCTTTTTGTTTTATAGTAGAACAAACACGGTGTGTAAAATATGACAAAACTAGACAGTGCAAACTATTTTAAAAATACACTAATTTGGGTATCAATACTAGACTCTTTATATATGCATAGCTTCCACTAAAGTAAAAGGTTGTGTGTGTAAAAGGCACTGGATCAGTTCTTAATCTTTTTCTAATAAGAAGAGATGAATCCAAGCTAAAAAGTTAAAATCCACATAAAGTTTTCAAACCCTCGGGTTTGGTAATATCCAGCTCCGAGGGTTTGGTTTGGTTCAGTTTAAGAAATTTGTGAAAGTCAAAGCTGGTTCAGATCTTGAAGCTTCCCCCATGTCTCCAAATTCTGAGATATTTGGATTCACACCACTAATTAAGGCCTATCTGAACCAACTCCACTGGTTTTGTCATCGACACAAGGCAAGCAGGACAGACACTAGGAGAGAAGGCAAGAGCAGAGGAAAATTTCCCACAAGTTACAGTAAATGTTAATGAAGAGTTCATTAACTTTAAATATTTCTTTTTGTAAAGAAATAAAAGTAATGTATATGGATTCAATAAGATGATGAGCAAATAAACAGAGCTATTTGGTACTTTTTTCTATTATCATAAGACTTCTAGAATTTGCTGTATAGAAATATAAAACGTACTTTAAAAATGCACTTATCACTGAAAGAAAATAAATGTATTGAAACTGGAGATTGTGATCTACCCCAAAATCTAATAACTGGTGTTTTTGAAGAAGCAACATTGTAGCTAAAGTGAGTTTTTCAAAGTATTAATTGTCCAAAACATCATATTTCTTGGTTTCCTAAAAGTGTGTTGTTTTTCTTTTCTTTTGCAGTAAATGAAGGAGGTATTAAACAGGCATCCAATTTGTGTCCAGATCCTGGAGAACCAGAAAATGGAAAACGACTAGGCTCAGATTTTAGGTAACACATTAACCTTACCATTGTATTATTTCTATAATACATACATTGTTGAGAAACATTAAAATATATATTTTTAAAAGTATACCAAGACCACTGGCCAATCTTTGGTGAATTCTATTTAAAATTAGATGGCAAAATATAGTCCACTATTTATATTTTAGTATTAAGGGTAAAGCTCTCTGCAGCATACTGGGAAATGGTACAAATAGCTGGGGATTTCCAAGGACTTTAATTGAGGAAGGTTATTTAAAATAGTTCTTTCTTAAATACTCAGCTACCTTACTCCTACAAATATAGGGGTTATATGTAGAAATTGAGGCTTTTGTGGGACACTTAAGATAGTTTGAGGGAAGAGGGAGGAAAACAGATAACTTCAGGCTAGTCAAAGTGGTTTCCACTAGCTGACAAATTTCAGGCTCATTCAAAGTACCATTTTAATGGTCATCAGGCAGGGTCAGGACTAGGCAGGCATGCACTGGTGAGGCAAGAGGCAGGCTGCAGTGGTGATAGCTGTCTCAAATCAGTGTAGAAGCAGCTTGCTTCATCTCTTGCAGTCTAGAGAAGTTGTCAGTGTTAGAGTTTCTCCAGCCTACCGGTACACGTCCCCATGTGCACCTACAAGAAGGAAATCCCCCTGTGAGCTGCTGTTGCAGTCCTGGCAATAATGGCGATAGCTGATAATTTTAATAACTGAAACAGGATGTAATGGTTTTGGGGTTGTTGTGAAACATTTTTTTCCTGTCTCTCTCCCTCCCTGATATATAATTAATTTTCTCTCCTTAATTAACACACCAATATGCACTAGAGCAATCTAAGCATCTTATGGAGGGCTAGTGAGAGGATTTGGGGCACACATGAAACTTTACTAACTTGTTTTATTTAAAAACTGTTTGCATATTCCTTTACGCTGTCATAGCTGCCTCCTACAGCACTGGAGCTGAGGTGCATACTCCTTTATAGTCTTGACAATTAACAAAAATGGGTGTTAGCCTTGAAAAAATGAAAACTGGTGCACTTTTGAGGGAAAATAAGAGAGAGGGGATACTAGAGATTTAGGGTGAGATTTTCAAAAGTGCCTAAGTGAGTTAGTTGCCAAAGTCTGATTTAAATTCAATAGGATTTAAGTGCTTAATTCAATTAGATACTTTTTTAAAATCTCACCTTTAGTTTTCATTAAAAAAAAGAGAGAGACCCCAAAGGCCATCTCTTTTACAGGGGGCTCACAGACTTCAGATAAGTCTCTACAGCTCATCATTGGAAGTAAGCTAACAGTCAAAATAAAAATATAAAAGCCAAGCAAACCAACATATTTGCAACTCCCATTTCTGCGAATCCCACAGTGTTCTATCTTCTCTGCAATTTTTTCAAATTATAAACCCATCAGAGCAGGAACCAGCTCTATTTCCTGTGTTTCATAAGACGAAGCACATTGTTGATACTTAAGTCATCGTTAATAATAGGAATACTTCATAATAAGTAGTGCAGCTATAGTGAATTAGCAGGTAAAATCAAGCCAGATGTCAGAAGCAGGTGAGCAGGCTCTCCTGAACCCCTTGAGTATACTGGGTCTGCTATGGGGAGACTGTGGCAATATTCAGCCCTTTTGAAAATGTAATTAGCAGAGGAAGGTAATGGCAGATTGCAAGCAATGCAGATTGTTACATGAACTGTGGTGACAATGGAGGCAGGCAGAGCTCACTCTCTTTATTCCCTGGGATACAGATATTCAACTGATGAGTCTGGTGCAGTGCCAAGGCAGCATTTATTCTTCGAAGAGGTGGTAGGCTGAAGCCTCGGAGCTTGTATATGCACACTGGGGACACAGGGAAGCAGTCAAGTCTAGTTAAAAATAATATTTGGGGAAAAATCCTTCCTGGTGTAACAAGTGATATCTGAGATTCTTGAATAGGAAGGGATTTTAAAAACAAGTTCACTCTTAATTAATTCTACCTTTCCCTCCCGAGCTGAGAAATGAAAAACAGGCTAGTCAATTTATTTCATTAATCCATGCATCTCATGGGATCGTTCTCCCTGCAGGCCCCTGTCTGCCTGCCCTGCATCACAGCAGAATTATCACGTAATCAGCTAACCTATGGGCAAGCAGTAGGCATATGCCTGCAGTAGCTCATCCTACCACTGGTCTGCCGTGGCACCTGATGAGCAGACAGCTAAGCGGACTCTCCTCCTCTTGTCACACCACTCTTCCTGATGGATACCACCAGGAAGGAACAGCCGGATAAAGGAGGAGGAGAAGGCGGTGGTGATAGGTAATTGAACCAACAGCAATGTAGGGTGAGGAACTAGCCTAACCAGCTCCACCAGATTACCCATAGCTACTCCAAGTCATCAAAACAGCTGACCCAGGCATCTTCAACTGATTCCCCACCAACTATCTCTGTCAAAAAGGCCCCTTGAAGTCTGGATGTTGGGCTGCATGCAATGATTGTGTTGGGTGCTTCTAGTGATTGGAGCATGGCGGTGGGATAGGCAGCCAGTGTGCCTGTCCTTCCCACCTTTCACTGCTCTACGCCTTGCACATTGCTGTAGCAACCTGCATAGAGCTTGGAGAGAGAAGCACAGGTTTCAGGAAGGAAGAGTTTTGAGGAGTTTCCAGAAAGTCAGTCTCTTTGCACATGGCTGGAATGCTAGCTGCAAGCATAGAACCTCTGTAAATAGTTCTCTTAATAAGGAGCCAGTTTAATTTTAGAAACATGGAGTCCTCTCCCAAGACAAGGTTCAGGAAATACGGTGGCAGTAGTCAGCCTACAGAGATGCACAGTGAGGAAGAGAGTATGAGTGAAAGGAAAACAAAGCAGCAGCTAGAAATAGATCAGTCAAGCAACACGGAGAGACTCAAGCCACCAGAAAAGCTTGATTCCCAGACAAAAAAAAATTACACAAGCATAGAAGCAGTGGAAATAAGAATCGAGTTATATATCAGCTGGCTATGGGGATAAAGATGAGAAAGTTAATCTGTGGGTAGTTTTGAAAGTTTATTTTTATGCTTGCAATTTAAAGGACAGAAAAAAGAAGAAAATCTCTCTTGTGAGAAGACTGCATTTTCTAATGTTATCAATAGCTATACAGACAGTTACCAGTGTAACTTTCAGAGATTCAGCTGTAGTAATTGTAATGCTAAGAACTAGTTGATTTTCTTTTTCTGATATGTCTCATGTACTTAGATGATTTTCATTTGTCATGGTAGCCTGCAGTATGTAGCCTGCAGTATGTATACGTATGCTTTCTGGAGGCACTATGTTTGCACATGTTCATTATACAAAATAGATAGAACGTAGTCCCAGAATACCACTTAGAATTATACCTAATCAGCCAGGTTTGAGAGCCTGTGATCTACAGTGCTCAGCATTTGTGGCTGATCTGCCAAGTGCCATATTTTACTGTGGCTATAGAGTTCTACTTAAAATAACTATAATATTGGCATTATCTTGTGCATGTATATCTACTGCCATCTGGTATTGAAGTTTGTGTCTCTAGTGGTATAAACACTATTTTTGAAAGTAATTTATAGTTTAAGTAAGAAAGGACAGGTGTGGGATGGAAAGGAGGTTATAACTAGGAACAGTGGGATAAAATTTAGAGCAAGTAATTTAGATAAAAATATCAAACATCCTATCTGAAATCTATTAGAATGTAGAGCAGTTTCACATAGGCAATGGTGGAAGCCCCATTGTTTGGAGAATTGAAACTTGCATTGGCCAAAGTACTAGAAAATATACTGCAAGAAATAATCAAGGAAGGGGCACAGATTAGAAGACCTTCATCTTCATTGTCTTCATGGAGTTTAGACAGCATTTTAAACACAGAATAAGTGGAGAGGAAATCCTATTCAAAACTTGTCATTAATACCTGCATTACCTCCCAGCTCCTCTCTCTGACTTGTACCTCAACATGCTGTCCTGTCTAGATACTTCATTCTTCCCACACCAGATCAGTCCAGACCCTGCTCCAGAGGCTGCCCTCAACCAACACTTCCCCACATTCAATGCATGCACACTTCACACTCCAGACTCTCTGGTTATTCTGCCAAGACCTCTAGAGATCAGGGAGCTTCAGCATCATCTTCTAAGAGGATTGTTGATTGGTTAGTAGGCTGGAGCTTGGCCATCTAACAACTCCTGCCCGGATACCATGCTGACATTGGATGTATACTGTGTCATTAACTCTGGTATTGGCCTGGGGACATCTGTTGAGTCCAGCACCCATGACTTTTGTGTCAATACTGACAGTTTCCACACCATTGGCATACCTGGTGGCATCAGACCAGCTCTGCCTTTTTGTTACAGATTCCTCAGCAGTTCAGGTGCTTTCTGTGACTATGGCTTCTTCCTCATCTTCTCCTGTTGTGCCCATGGCACTGTCTAGTTGGATTGCATGGTTTTGGCACTGTATTCCACACTGACCAAGTGAACTCTGGCTGCAACTCTGCACTCTGTGTCTTTTTCAGTACTGATGAGCTCTTTGGTGCAAACACTATCTTTGACTACAAAAATGTCTGTGCTACAGACCTCATGATCAGGCTTGGTACTGACTTTGTCTCTGGCACTGTCATTTGTTCTAGTACCAGTTGCAAGTATGATGCCTCCAGTATCCAAGGCATTCATCCACAATACTGATGCTATCCTCGTATTGGATCTCAGATGAGGCTGATCATTTCCTTGCCCTGTCTGGGATTGAGTCTCTGTACAATGTCCAGATTCTCTCACTGTGACATTTCTGAAATTAAGTTTGCTGCCTCCATAAGGACAGCATATACACCAGCCTGTTAGGTTAGTTAAAAACTCACACTTCACTTTAATACACAGCACTGAGATGGTTTTGTGGTAAAATAAGACTAAGTTTATTTATAAAAAACAGAGATTTAAGTGATACTAAGCAAGAGAAAAAAAAGACTGGTATGAACAAACACAGTGGTGCAAGTATGGCGATCCAGTCCGGTCCCCTGTACCAGTAAGATATTTGTAGCCAGTACTCTGTACCTGAAAGACATAGGAGGGGCAGAATGTGGAGTCAGCGGGTGGCCCCATGCTGGCAGTTCCTCCGGTGCGGTTGTACCGCCCTGACCCCTGATCCCAGCCCTGTCCACCAACGGGGCTGCTGTACAGACCCCAGACTGGAATCAGAAGAAGCAGCTGCATGAAAGTCTAGAGGCAGGGCTGGGGGTAGTACAGCCATTCAGGAGGAGCTGCCATCATGGGGCCACCTAGCAGCCCCACGTTCTGCTTCTTTCACCGCTGCAATTCTGGAGAGCCCTATGAATCAGAAGTCTCTAGCACAGTGGGAAGAGGACAGAGCCCCCTCCCAGGTAACGTGGGATGGATCATGGGAAGGGGATAGGGAGAGCATGGGGGCCCTGGGCTGGGGGCGGGGTGAGGAGGAGTCCTGCAAGTGGTCACGTGGGGAGGTCACTGTCCCCGCATTTTGGTAGTGCTCCCTCTTTGTGTCCTTCCCATGCATGCAGTGTACTGGTAAGAAATTAATTCTATTCATACCACTGCAAAACAAACAAACAAAAAAACAACAACAGCAACACGTTATGTAGTGTCTAAATTTTGAGAGATTACAGGCTTGGTCTCAAGCAATTTCTCACCTATAGTCAATTCTCTGAGACTTCAACAGATTTGTAGTGGTAAGTGGTGAATGACCAATCTCAGAAGGGAGGGTATAAGTCTATCTCCAAGGACAAAGAGTTTAATAGGCTAGACTTGATGGGGAGAAAGGTTTACACAATTTCATCTTTACAGATGTGCATTGCAAACCATCATGTACTCTTATCAATATATCACTTGCTTAATTTGGGTGCTGTGTCCAAGTTCATAGATAAGTTGACAGAAGCCTCCAGAGAGGAGTTTAATGTATTCATTGTGGATGGCCAACTAGGGGCCAAAACTTTGTTGTAGATGCCTCTAGACATGGCAGATGCTTCATCCAGTATTCTGGCATTAGCTGTGGCCATGAGAACATCTTCACAATTGCAAAATTCCACTATAGCTGCAGATTTCATCCAAGCTTAGATGATTTACCTTTTGGTGATAGGTCTTATCATTTTCCTCCAACAAAAATCAAAGCTACTTTATGTTCATTGGAAATTTATACCCCAGCCACAAGGAGATGCCATTATGGGGGGCATCTGCAATAGAAGCAATATTGCTCACAGAGTATGTTCAGCAAGTTGTCCTTCCCTACTAGACAGCAGGATTTATCCAGGAAAGGACATAGATCACAGAGGAGAAGAGCCTTGGGGGTCTAACTTTAGCCAAACAGATTGTCCTCCATCAACACTGAGCAGGCAGCTATTTTGACTTTCTGGTCCAGGACATCATTCCAGCTATGACCTCCATGCCTCTATTTCCCCAGTTTGGGGACAGGCTGTGTCACTTTTTTGGTGCTTGGCACGCACTAACCATGGGCAAATGGGTCCTAAGCACCCTAAGATCGGGTATGCCTTCGATTCCTGTGGATCCCTCCTTCCCATCCCATTCCTCTTCAGAGGCCCCTCTTATGAGCTACTGCTCCTTCCACAGGTCCAGATTTCATGTGTGCTGGGAGCTGAGAGAGGTCTATCTTCAATTTACGTGGCCTCAACAAATTCATCACATATAAGAGGCTCTGTATGGTGACTTAGCATCGATCCTTCCAATGTTAAATCATTGACTGGTTTGCTGCCCTGGACCTTCAGGATGTTTATTTCCATGTGACAATTATTCTAAGCCACAGGAGGTTTCTGAGGTTTGTAGTGTCAGGTCACCACTATTGGTACACTGTGCTTCTCTTTGATCTGTCTTAAGTGCCTCACATTTTTACCAAATGCATGGCTGTAGTGATAGCATACTTCAGAGAGGAATTTATATTTTCTTGTACCTTGATAATAGTTTGGAGAAAGTCAAGTCCAGAGAATGTGTCCTCTTTCATGTTCAGTTCACATTATGTGTCCTTGATCATCTTTATCTCATTTTGAACAAAGGGAAGTTGACACTGATACCAACTCAGAAAATCAACAAGAAATGCACCCAACCATATTTACTTGCACCTTTCTTTATGGATAGGGAAGTTCATTGTGTTTCCTAGAAATTCAGACTTTGTTTTCCCTTTACAGAAAAAGTTACAGAGAAATGCAGGTCAGGGATGCATTTTAGGACTTCTCAGGCCATATTTTAAACCCTACACTTTTTAAGTCCCGTGAATCCTGTGCAAATTCTGACATATAGAATGTTTCATTCTTCTTCGAGTGCTTGCTCATATCAATTCCAATTAGGTGTGCATGTGCTGCATGCACGATAGTAGGAAGATTTTTACCCTAGCAACACTTGGTGGGTTGCCTGGGTCACCCCCTGGAGTGGCACAATTATGGCGCCGGATATATACCCCTGCCGGCCCATCGGCAGCCCGTGACTGTCGTTGAAACTGTGGAGCATGGTTTAGCTGATCTCCACTTCCCTAGCCTTCCTCATAGTTTCTCTACAGTTAGTTGTTGATAGTTCAGTAGTTTACAGTTATAGTTAGTCTTTAGTCATTTGTGTATAGTTAGCGTATATAGTTGTTGGGAGATCAGGGCTTATCCCCTTTTCTCCACCCCGGTGCCGGGGCTCATGCCTAGGACACCGGGTTTCAAACCGTGCTCGGCATGCCGAAAGCCGATGCCAACGGGGGATCCCCACGACTCCTGCCTTAAGTGCCTCGGGGAATCCAACCTCCCTGATAAGCGCCGCATTTGTAAGGCCTTTAAGCCTAGGACAAAGAAGGAGCAGGACTTTCATTTGAAGCAGCTCCTCATGGAAGCGGCACTTAGTCCAGCACCCTCGGTACCAAGCGCTGAACAAACGTCATCAGTCCGAAGCGCTCCTTCAGCTTCAGAGCGCTCCAGTACCGCGAAAGAGCCCTAGCAACGGCCCTCTCCGGCACCGATGACATCACAGCACCGCTCCTTATCTCCGCGGCCCAGGAAACAGCACAAGACTCTTGCAGCCTCGGCACTATCCATATCTCAGTCGGAGCACCTGTCCAGGTCGGATCGCTCGACTAAGTTATCTGCTGCGGCACCGCTGGTCACGGCACCGTCAATTCCGGTCCCGCAAGGGCCATCAAGTCCGGTGCCCCAAAGCTCCCCGGTGCACACCGTGGTTGAGCTCAGTTTCCCATCCGCTCTGGAGACTTTCTACATCGCGCGTGAATTTATTGCGCTGACGGAGCCCGGACTGCCTCAACCCCCGGCACCACTGATGCGGGTCATACAATCCATAGGCAAGCCTGCCTTGATGAGGCCGCCCTCCGTGGGAGTCACTGAGAGGCACCGATCCAGCTCTTGGTCCCACCGACGATTATGGTCTCACCGCCGATCCCGGTCCCGGCGCTGCTCGCAGTCCCAGCACTGTTCTCCATCGCGGTACCGGTCGCACTCGCGGCACCACTGAGCCTCCTGTTCACCTGCACGGCATACCTGGTACCAATCCAGGTCCCAGCACTGGTCCTGGCACCAGTCCTCCCTCAGCCATTCTCGGCAAAGGAGATCGAGATCCAGATCCGCTACGGTTGTAGGTCCTGGTCCCAATCATGGTACCGACAGAGGTCTCAGTACCATTCCCCGGTGCCATCCCGCGACCTGTCAGCTCGGGACACAGCACCCACTCAAGGACTTTCAGCCCCTCCTTGGCCTTCGAGACACACTTCAGTGTCGTCTCAGGCCAGTAGCGGATATTACATTCAGGGTCATGACTTGGAGACAGCCAGCCACACCTTTGCAGAGAGTCAAGGTCATGAACAGGGTCCCCTCAGTGGTCCTTCTGGACACCTTGGGCATACCGTCAGGCCCAAGGTGTTCTCTCAGCTGCACCATAGTCAGCCCCCTCGGAACACCATGTAGCAGAGGCAACCGTAAGCCGACCCCCTCCATGGTCATGGATGATGCTGCTGTGCCTCCGGCGGACACCCACGCCCCACCTGTGCCTGACGCCGGTCTTCAAGACCTTCACCAGCAGGAGCCCCCGCAGGACCCTTTTGTCCCTGGCCTTTCCTCCTCCTCCTCCTCACCCGATGAGACCGTGGCAGACACATCCTCCTCTGGCCCTCCCCCAATTGACCTGAGGGCTCATCAAGACCTTCTGAGACAGGTGGCACAGAATATGAATTTACAGATGAAGGAGGTCCCTGAGATAGAGGACCCAGTGGTAGACATTTTATCTGTAGACATCCCTACCAGAGTGGCCCTGCCATTTATTCGCACTATCCAAGCTAATGTGGATACAATCTGGCAGTCTCCAGCCTCTATTCCTCCCACGGCCAGAGGAGTAGAGAGGAAGTACCTGGTGCCTTCAAAGGGGTACAAATACCTGCATGTGCACTCCCATCCTTGCTCCCTGGTGGTGCAATCCATGAACGAGAGGGAACATCATGGCCAACAAGTCCAAGGAGGCTAGGCGCCTGGCCTTGATTGGTAGCAAAATTTACTCTGCTGGGGGCCTCCAGCTTAGGGTGGCAAACCAGCAAGCCCTCCTAAGCCGGTATAACTACAAAACATGGACCTCCATGGGGCAGTTCACAGAGTTTATTCCGCAGGATTCCCACCAAGAATTTGCAGCCTTGCTGGAAGAGAGGAAGAAGGTAGCGAGAACCTCCCTCCAATCTTCTTTGGATGCAGCGGATTCTGTGGCTAGAACTCTGGCTTCAGGAGTGGCGATGAGACGCATCTCCTGACTCCAGGTATCAGGCCTTCCACCTGAGCTGCAGCAGACTATACAGGACTTGCCCTTTGAAGGCCAGGGGCTATTTTCTGAGAAAACTGACCCTAGGCTTCAAAGCCTAAAGGACAATAGGATAATTATGCGCTCCCAGGGGATGCATACCCTAGTGACCCAGCGCAGACCCTTCCGCCCCCAGCCTCAGCGTAACTACCCCCCCCAGGCCACAACAGAACTTCGGGAGAAGACATGGCCGGGGTAATTGCAGGAGGCAGTCTGGTTCCCAAGGAGGTGAGAATCAGGGCCCCCCTAAACCACCGGCAGGGCCCAAACAAAACTTTTGAAGGGGCACCCGAGGACGGTGCACCAGCCTCTTTCCCGGATCCTTCTCCACCCTTCTGCAACCGCCTCTCCTTTTTTCCTCCTTGCGTGGTCCCAATTGACCTCAGATTGTTCAGTTCTGCACACGGTGGAATTGGGATACCACCTTCAGTTTTTTTCCCCCCCTCCTTCCCACTCTTCCTCCTCGTCCCTCTTCAGGGGCCCCTCTCACTAGCAGTTCCTCTTACAAGAGGTTCAGATGCTCCTAACTATCAGAGCTGTAGAGGAGGTACCAAAAGACATGAGGGGCAAGGGATTTTATTCCCACTACTTCCTAATCACCAAAGCAAAGGGAGGTCTAAGACCGATCCTAGACCTGCGAGGACTCAGCAAATTCATGATAAAGTTGAAGTTCTGCATGGTATCCTGGGAACCATTATCCTGTTCTTGGACCCTGGGGACTGGTATGCCACCCTCGATATGAAGGACGCATATTTCCACATTGCGATTTACTCACCACACAGATGGTACCTTTGCTTTGTGGTCAACCAGCAGCACTTTCAATTCACGGTCCTTCCATTCAGCCTCTCTATGTCCCCATGAGCTTTTACGAAATGTATGGCCGTCATCGCAGCCTCCCTCCATCGTCGTCGAGTACACGTCTTCCCATACCTCGACAATTGGTTTGTACCTCGGAGCTGCAAGTGCGGCATCATGTGGCTATCGTCAAAGATCTCTTCAGACAAATAGGCCTGATGATCAACATTGAGAAGTCCAGTCTGGTACCCACACAGAGAATAGACTTCATTGGAGTGATCCTGGACTCCAGTCTTGCCAGAGCCTGCCTGTCACAGTCCCGGTTTCAGGTGATGGCAGCAATAATTCAGGGCCTTCACAACTTCCCTACCGTGTCGTCTTGCACTTGTCTCGCTCTCCTAGGTCACATGGCCACCTGCACTTTTGTGACCAAACACACCAGATTACGCCTCCGTCCACTTCAAACTTGACTCGCCTCAGTATACCGGCCAGGCCGCGACAGCCTGGACATAATCCTCACTGTTCCCCAGGACATCTTAGGCTCCTTGGCCTGGTGGCTGACTCCCACCCTGGTCTGTACAGGGATGCCATTCCACCCACTGCAACCTTTGATGGCCCTGACCGTGGACACGTCATCTCTGGGTTGAGGTGCCCACCTCAAGGGTCTCCGTACACAAGGCCTCTGGTTGGCACAAGAACTGACCCTGCACATTAATGTTCGGGAGCTGAAGGTGGTTTGTCTAGCTTGCCTAGTGTTTCAAGAGCATCTCCAGGGCCGTTGTGTTACAGTGTTCATGGACAACACAACGGCCATGTTTTACATAAACAATCAGGGTGAAGCACGCTCCTCCCTCCTTTGTCAGGAAGCCATTCACCTCTGGGAGTTTTGTATAGCACATTCCATTGATCTGTTAGCGTCCTTTCTCCCGGGGGCTCAGAACACCCTGGCGGATCACCTCAGCAGATCCTTCCTGACTCATGAGTGGTTGATTCATCCGGACATCATCCATTCTGTTTCCCAAAGTGGGGCTTTCCCTACATAGACCTCTTCGCCTCTCGCGAGAATCGGAAATGCCACATGTTCTGCTCCTTCCAGGGATGCTCCCTGGGCTCAGTCTCTGACGCATTCCTGATACTGTGGAAAGACCATCTCCTCTATGCCTTTTCACCACTCCCGCTTGTCCTACTCAAGGTCTGCAGAGACAAGGCCCATCTAATTCTGATCACTCCAGCGTGGCTGAGACAACACTTGTACACCACATTGTTCAACCTGTCGGTGACCGATCCAATTCCCCTATCCCTCTGGATGGATCTCATTACACAAGACCACGGCAGACTTCACCACCCAGACCTGCAGTCCCTTCACCTCACAGCATGGATGCTGCGTGGTTAAGCCAGTCCGAGTTACATTGCTCCACCTTGGTCCAGCAGGTGCTCCTGGGTAGTAGGAAGCCTTCCACTAGGTCGACATACCTGGCCAAGTGGAAGCGTTTCTCCTACTGGTGCGCTCAGCATAATATTCTCCCCACACAGGCACCAGTTCCTACTGTCCTGGAATATCTCTGGTCCCTGAAACAGCACGGCCTAGCGGTCTCGTCCATAAAGATACACCTGGCGGCCATCTCCACCTTCCATTCAGAGGAGAGCGGGCGCTCTGTCTTTTCGGACCCCATGGTTTCCAGGTTCCTCCAGGGCCTGGAGCGCTTGTACCCGCAGGTTCGACGTCTGTCCCCGATGTGGGACCTCAATCTGGTTAAATCCAGGCTCATGGGTGCCCCCTTTGAGCCGCTAGCCACCTGCTCACTGCTGTGCCTCTCCTGGAAGATAGCCTTCCTCATCACCATTACATCGGAAAGGCGAGTGTCCGAGCTTCAGGCCTTCACAGCGGACCCCCCATATACAGTTTTTCATAAGGACAAGGTACAGGTGCGACCCCACCCTTCCTTCCTCCCTAAGGTGGTATCTGCCTTCCACGTCAATCAGGACATCTTCCTCCCGGTCTTCTTCCTGAAACCGCATTCCTCACGCTGGGAGCAACAGTTGTATTCCCTGGACGTTCGTAGGGCTCTCGCCTTTTACATCAAAATAACAAAGCCCTTTCAAAAGACACCTCAACTCTTTGTAGCAGTGGCAGACCGGATGAAGGGCCTTCTGGTCTTCTTGCAGCGAATTTCATCTTGGGTGATGTCTTGCATCCGTGCCTGTTATGACTTGGCTCACGTTCCAACTAGCCAGCTCACCGCCCATTCTACTCGGGCTCAAGCTTCATCTGCCACCTTCCTGGCCCACGTACCCATCCAGGAGATATGTTGGGCAGCTACCTGGTCATCTGTGCACACCTTCACGTCACACTATGCATTGATGCAACCGTCCAGAAATGACGCGGCATTTGGTTCAGCAGTGTTGCATTCTGCGACATCTCAGTCCTACCCCATTGCCTAGGTAAGGCTTGAGACTCACCTAATTGGAACCGATATGAGCAAGCACTCGAAGAAGAAAAGACGGTTACTCACCTTTGTAACTGTTGTTCTTCGAGATGTGTTGCTCATATGCGTTCCAAACCCGCCCTCCTTCCCCTCTGTCGGAGTAGCTGGCAAGAAGGAACTGAAAGGCTGATGGGCCGGTAGGGGTATATATCTGGTGCCATAACAGCATCACTCCAGGGGGTGACTCAGCCGACCCAAGTGTTGCTAGGGTAAAAATCTTCCGACAATTGTGCATGCGGTGCGCGCACACCTAATTGGAATGGATATGAGCAACACATCTCGAAGAACAACAGTTACATAGGTGAGTAACCGTCTTTTACTGTCTGAATTCCCTGTGTAGGTAATGGTTCAGTAGCTATCAGATTAATTTAGTGTTTTAGGGCTGTGCTGCTTGAGTCATCTTGTCTTTTTGCTTTATAGTGGTAGCTCTTTTAACAAGTTTTTATTCTGTTCCCCAGTTCTGGACACTGTGCAGTGGCTTCTTTATTTTTAGATGTAATCTATTTGAATCTTTTAAGCCTTTTAAAGTTGATCTTCTGTGTGTGCTATTTTCAGGTTTATTCATTTCCTTTTCCAGAATGGTATTTCATCACCCACCTCTTATTAACTACCTTCATCACTTCTCACACTGTCTATGATATAGTGCAATACTGTTGTTTTTTTTTTAATTTCCCCACCCTATTTATACTTACAAGATAAATATATGTTAGCAGAGGAACATTTAATTTCCAATCTCATGTAGCCAGCTGAGACTGACTACTACATAACCCTGACTTCTGAAAAAGTATGACTCTTAATTATATCTTCTGAGATACATTCATATACTGATTTTGGGTCAATATCTTCAAAATCATATGATTTTGACTGAAATCTCCACTTCTCTCACCCATCTATAAGTCTAGATTTTCATGACCTCACTATTAGAGTGGTTTGTCCCTTCATATCCATGATACTACTAAGATCATCTTCCTGATCCATCATTGAGACTGTGTCACCCACTTTTTGAGCCACCTACACTAGCTTCTTCTCTTCCATTGCCTAACCTGCAAGTTTTTTGTCCTTATCAACAAGGTCGTTACCAGCAGAGATCCTCCCTTCGTTTTCATTTTTGCATGTCGCTGAATTATCTGCTGCCACCTCCACTCACCAAGCAGCCTTCATCGCCTGTTTATTCTCCTCTTCCAAAAGCACCTTCACACTTTCTGCCAAGCTACTCCTTATGCATGGAAGGCCTTTCCTGAACTAGTCCATCAAGCTATTGTCCTGCTGTCATGAGTTTCTCTGAGTTGCTTGTCTAGGTTTATCTATCATCATCGATATTATTATTATTTTATGTTTAATTATGGCCCAGAAGCTCCTGGTTACTGTGACTCCAGAGTATTTCATGATGTCCAGGTGTGTTGTTGCAGGGATTCCCTCATTGTTGCACCCCCTTTAGTCCTTGTGGTGCCACAGCAGTCTGACATTTGATGTGGGCTAACCCAGCAGCCAGGTCACTGCTCGATCTATTCCCCTTCCAGGGTTAACAGAAAAGTATCTGAAACAGGAAACCTCAAAGTCTAATGGCTTTTGCTCCTGGTCCTCAATCTCCATCTGGGGCTTGTGCTACTTGACCTCTTCTCTGTCTGATGCCTGTACTTCCCTCCTAGTCTGGGGAAGAATGGAGGAAACTGAGCCACCCTCTCCTCTGGATTCCAGCCCAAGAATTCAGGTGGTTAAGGACTTAATCCCTCTGCCATTTTCTTTGGGCTTCTTCTACCTTTGCCCAGCTTCTTAAAATCTTCCCCAGGACTTTGGAGCCTCCTGGAAACTACTTCTTCTTTGCCAGTTATGGTGGTGCTCCTTCAAAGCTATTCCAAGCCTTTGTCGCAGCAACTGGACTGTGATGAGTAACTGCATTTGTTGCCCAAGAGTAGTCAGTCTTTCCTGTCTCTGAGCAGGAGCTTCCCTCCTCAGCCCTCTTTCCTGGAGCTGGTTTGCTTCTTGCCATAGGATAGTATATCTATCCCTCTTTTAAACAGAAGCCCCTTCTTCAGCCCGCTCTTTTTCTCAAGAGCTGGAAGTTATATAGTGTCAAGCAATATTTCCCTCCTTCAAGCAGGAGTTCCCTCTCAGCCCTCCAACAGGAGCTAGGGTTATCTCTCAGGCCTCTTTGCCTTAGGTTAATCAGTCTTATCCTTCTTCAAGTGGAAGTTCCACCTCCAGCCCTCTTACCATTTGTGGCTCAGGTTGTGCCAGTTCTCTTCAGCTGAATACTCTTCTAATTAACCTTTTCCTTTTGGGAGGTTCAAAAGGCGAGTCTTCTCTGACTGGTGTCTGCCTGCTGTGATGGAGGGAGGTGGCTTTTGAGCTGGTTCCTTTTTCCAACTGCTGCTCAGCTGGTTCAGTGAAAGGAGAGCCTTGTCCTATCCTCTCTGCAAGGCTTTGGTCCCTTAAATGTACAGTATCAGGATTTCTTCCCCAATAGCCATTCTTTAACAGGACCCTTATATCTATTAGGGCCATACCATGGGGTGGGGTGGGATGACCACTATTCACTACTACCTTAGATGGAAGACTAACCCATGACACTCCCTAAACTGGAACAGGGCCCAATTGTGTTAGGTCCTAAAGCAATTTGAAAAGTATCCTAATTTTCTATGAGCTTCACTCCTCTTTCTTTGGTATAATTCTTCCTTAATAATTAGCTCCATCATGTGTGTACTTTAAATTTCAATAGTTGAAAAGGAAAATGTGAGCTGTGCATTCTGCACTTGCAGCCACTCCAACAGGATCTTTTGCCTGTCAACTGAATTGAAACAGGCAATAAAGAAATAAAGCATATTACAACAATCAAACATGTGCACAAATAAGGAATGCAGTGCTTACTCTTTAAAGGCCAGATCTTGCAAGGCACTGAATGCTCTGAACTCTCTTTCACTGCAACAGGAGTTCAGAGCATTCAGATTCTGGCAGAATCAGCTTTAGATTTATAAGAGCTGAGTCAAACGAGCAGATTGAGTGAGCTCTTCTCCCCTGCTCCAGCCTCTTTGTACTGAGTAAAAGGCTCAGAGCAATGTAAAGGAGCCCTAAAAGCAGGGGCGGCTCCAGGACACAGCACGCCAAGTGCATGCTTGGGGCAGCAAGCTGCGGGGGGGGCGCTCTGCCTGCACCGCGAGGGCGGCAGGCTGGCTGCCTTCGGTTGCTTGCCTGCAGAGGGTCCGCTGGTGCCGCGGCTTCGGAGGACCTCCCGCAGGCACGGGACCAGCAGACCCTCCGCAGGCAAACCAGTGGAGGCAGCCTGCCTGCCGTGCTTGGGGCGGCAAAATCCCTAGAGCCGCCCCTGCCTAAAAGCCCAATATCTAGCCGTGGAGGATTCCCCTAGTGCAGGAACTATGGAAGACAGTTGTAAGGCTGTCTCCTGAGGACCCTCTCACAAGTTCTGGCATGCTGGGGGCAAGGCTGGGGGCTGGAGGGGCATGCCAGGGGCAAGGCTCTAGCATGCAGTTGTGAAGATTTCAGGCCACACTGTGGCTCATCAGGCAGCCCTGGGAAGCTGCCATAAATTAGATGGGGGACTGTAATTATGCTGGGGGCCACTCCAGCGCAGAATCACACAGCATCTCACCCGTTGTATAGAGGAGCCTGTATACCAGATCCAGGTGAGCTAGAATCCCATTATATGGAAGCAAGAATATTTTTTAAAGAAAATTTAGTTAAGAAGAATGAATGAGTGATGATGAAAATGGTGTCTGATTTGTAAAATTAACAAATGCAGCTTGCTGTTTTTTTCAATATAAAAGGTATTCTGTACCATACAAAAGCAGCAAAGAATTCTGTGGAACCTTATAGACTAACAGACGTTTTGGATCATGAGCTTTCGTGGGTGAATACCCACTTCATCAGATGCATCTGACGAAGCGTGTATTCACGCATGAAAGCTCATGCTCCAAACCGTCTGTTAGTCTATAAGGTGCCACAGGACTCTTTGCTGCTTTTACAGATCCAGACTAACACGGCTTCCCCTCTGATACCTGTACCATACAATGCTGAATAAAAAATAGCAAATACTGACATGAAAAAACTTAAGGATACAAGTGAGCAACTATGCAAAGATGAGAAAATATTTTACATTTTTACAAAGGCAACAAATATTTTATAAAACATACCAAAATGTGTATTATAACTAAAGATTACTCCCCTACCTTGCTATTGTTGAATATGGGGGGTGGGAAATAAAAAGTTTGCAAAACTGGTGGTACAATAATAATGAATGTATTGAGACACAATATAACCTGTTTGAAATAAAAGGTTTATTATGTGTAATAGTGCAGAGGTGGAAAGTACATAGTGGGTTACATGTTCAGTATTTTAAAATTTTGATTGACCCTGAGAGTGCAATTATTTTAGGCCCTGTTTAAAGAAGATACTTAAGCATGTATATAATTATAAGCAGACAGTTAGTTATTTTAAGTCAGTGAGTCTGCTCACATGCTTAAATACCTTGCTGCATTTGAGTTATATAATGTGCCATTATTATTATTGTTGCTGTTAAATAGTTATATTATGCTGGCACCCAGAAGCCCCAGTTAGGATCAGGATTTCATTGTTTTAGGCATTGTGCAACACATAGAATTAGTTTCTTTCCTGCACAGTTTATAATCTAAGAAGATAGTTTTTGTTAATCAAGGGTAATGAAATTAATATGAAATATATGATCTTGAGTAACACAAAATTAAACAAGTTTTAGACAACTACTGTGGTATATAATTCTTTATTTAAAAAGAACACTGTATATATTACCAAAAAGAAATGACAACAGAAGTATAGTGGGTACCATTTGGAAATAGACATTTAGTCCATTATGTTTACTTTCACATCAGTGTGTTATAAGCTCCATGAACTAGTTTTTTTGTTCTGTAGTAGTGAGGAGAACATAACTGAGGCTCCTAGGTGCTATGATGATACAAATAATAATTTGTAATTTGGAATAATTGTGGTATATCCAATACATAGAATGGAAAATATCACATAAACATGGTATATTTTATTTTCTGTCATATATGTTTTCCTGGAAATTGAAATAAAGCAAAAACCTGTCAATATCTCAATATTTTTTTTAAATTAAAAAAATATATAAGAATCACTGTCTTCCTGCTTTTCAACTTCTGCAGAGTTCTGCTATGCCCTCATCCCAGATCTTCTGGGAATATTGTGTTCTTTTGTATTTCTCAAATAAAAATGTAAAAACTCTTTTAGACCCAAATCATATAAGTATTTACATATTTGAGTAGCTTTATGTATGTCGGTAGTCACATTCGGTTAGTGGAGCTGCTCACATATATAAAAATATTTTGTGATGATGTGGTCTAAGTTTCATCACAATTTTTTTTACCTCTGAAAAGAGAGGTAACATGGGGAAGAGGAGAAGGTGATGATACTCTTCCAAACTCCTCCCACAAAATAAGGTACACCCATGTGAGTTGCTAAAATGTGATGGCATTATAGTAGATTGTGAGGATATTCAGAATATGATACAGCCTGACACTTGGCTCCTCCTCAGGGGGCTGTTAGTATGCTCATTGGGCTTTGCTAGTGTCTTTAATATTGTCTCCTTGACTAGGGGATGAGGGGTGGAGGTGGGGAGGGAGGGAAATAAGTGGTGGTATTTTTCCAAATACCACCCACTTGTAGAACCAAAACAAAATGTCACTTACAATACATTGTGCTGATCTGTGATTCTCCCACATCTTTCTTACATCAGGAATGAAGTTGTTAACAATGTTGACATTAAAAAATGTCATTACTGGATATTTGACTTAACATCTCACTGAGGTGAATGGGGCAGCTTACATCATTGAGTTATTGTTCCAGGCTCTCTGCAGCCTCACATGGATGTTTCTATGTGGTTTACATTTGGTCACATTTTTTAGTTGTTCTTCACAAACAGCTAGAGACTTTTTTTTTTAAATTAAATTTCTGATTCTAGAGAACAAGATAGTGGTTTCAGAATACCATATTAGGTCCATGCTGGCTGTTTTTGACTTCTGTTTTCTTTGTTTTATGGAAACAAGAAGGGACCTTTATCTTTAAGAGCAAAAACACAATCGCAATATGTTTACAGGTTGTGTTGGTTTCCTCAACATTTTTTTTTGTCAGCTTTCCATTGTTTGATTCCTGTTTCCTTCTCTGCAAAGTTTGAAGCACCAAAGGTTACCTCCATATATAAAAAACAAGCAAGCAGTATCCTTTTGAAGCCAATATTAACATCATTTCATGAATAATAGCAATCACAGATGTCCCAAAGTTGCTTTTTTTAGTTTTCTCCTGTTCTCTTCCATTATGTTAAGAAATGTCTGCCAGATTAAATAAGTGATTTTTTTGTGTCCATTTGGAACTCCTGTTGCCTCATAGTCATAATGTTCCCTGCATTTGTGACACTTGATACGATTTTGGTTAAGAAAGAAGAGTATTAATTATTTGTAAATCGCACCTCAGTATATTCTTTTTTCCTCACTCTGATTTTAGCTTGGGAACAACAGTGCAATTCTCCTGTGATGAAGACTATGTGTTGCAGGGGGCAAAAAGTATCACCTGTCAGAGAATAGCTGAAGTGTTTGCTGCATGGAGTGATCATAGACCCATGTGTAAAGGTAAAGACAAATTCTTAAACTATTATCATGGTTTATTGGTTTTCACAATTACTCTTTTGCATTATTTTACAATTGAAATGATGTCACACTGAAATAATGTCACATTGTTTCTTCTTTTTTAAAAAATATATATCAATGTTTTCTCTCCTCTTTTCCTTGTTTCTTTAATCAGCGATCCTTTTTTGTTTAAAATGCATGTGGTATTACATTTGTTTACCATTTCTTGAATAAAACCTGACAAATACAATTGGTTTTCATTGGAGGCTTCCTACCATAAATGAGAGCCTAATGGCAGACATTCACTTCAGTAAATAAGTAAAACAGATGACTGTTCAGTGACCTATGATACAAATTTCATGTTTCAAATTTGTGATTATTGTGTATGCAATCACTAGTTCATAATGAATGTCCCATATTTCAAAACTGTACTGCTTGAATGGTTGAAATCCATCATGAAGATTGACCTTTGGGTCAACTCTAATGGAAAAGTTAAATGTTAGGATTTCAATTTTTTGGTGCTCAGCAACCCATGATGAAAGAATGTTCCAAATTTCAGTATTCTAGGCCAATGGGAACATGAATGTTAATTGTGTCACTTTGCCATACTCTATATGGTATATGTTATATTAAATAATATTATTTCATAACTTGACAAAATTAAGAAGAATAGCTTCGAACAAAATGAAAGGACTTTGCATGAGGTACTGAATTTTGTCACTATATCCATGGGCTGGAAAGCCTGGTGATGAGAGAGAGAGAGAGAGAGAGTGTGTGTGTGTGTTTGTGTGTGTGCGCGTGTGTGTGTGTTGGAGGGAGAGAGAGAGGAGAGCGCGCAAGCAAGCAGACAAACAAACAGGGACAGGAACTGAGCTCAGACCAAAAAGAGCTTGGGGACTGACAACTTCAGGTGGAGCAGGTTGACAGAGAAAGATCTCTGTAGCTGAAGAACTGGAGCAAAGTATGGCTTGTTGAATTATGATTTTTAGACTTTATGTTGAGGCCTATTTGAACAATTGTTTGAATTATTTTGTGATTAAGGGCTCTGAAGGTTGTGTGAATTTTTATTGATATTAAACCAGCCCTAGAAAGAGGGTGCTGTGAGTTGTAACAGAGGCTGTCTGGAGTATTTGAGTCCCACAAAATGGGACTCATAGATGCCTGTATTGTCGCACCTAACCACAAGGGGCTGTTCAATAAGTGGCTACACCATTACAGTCACTCTACTAGAATGTCGATTGTATATTGTCACTGTCATTTATTTTTTCACTTAAAAAATTCTATTAACGTCGTAAAATGTTATCAACAGTAATGTATACCTATAACACTAAGATACATGCATGCCATTCAGGAAATTCTGAAAGGCATTACCAACTACCTTTTTTGTTTTTTCAGTCAGATGTCCTTCAGCCACCTGCTAACTGTCAGTAAAGACATTTCTTCGCATTTCTCTGTGCAGTATGCCTTTAGAAGTATAGCAATAAATTTCTGTATAAATTAATATAAAGGAAAACCAATATCTGGGATTTATCCTTGAGAATTTCTACAAATGTAACTACAGTGAAGAATGCATTGTGCAATCATAAACATTTGAATAATAATGTAAAATAAAAAGGAAGTTTAACAACCAAGCTAAAAAAAAAAGAAGTTTATATCCAGGGGGAAAGCTAGAGATGCTGATTGTCTTTGTACATATATATAGGTACCATGTTAACTAAATATCTCACAAGACCAATTAATTCAAGGGTAAAATATGTAACTGATAATTGAAGAGAGAGTGTCATTTACATCTTTGAGTTTTCCTACTTAGTAAAAGTAGTACATGCTTTTTCCAGAGCAGATGATGCATAGTAAGAAAGTTATTAGCAGTTAATATAGTGACATATGGTGAAAAGACAAATAAACAGATAATATAGATATAGCAGTTTGTCATACAGCACATGCTTTATAGTGTTCATTAGTTTCATTAAAAGTACCTTTGACACAAATTTGGTTTATTTTGTGGATTGATTAGCAGTTTTTGTTATACTCTTGAATTGAATAGAGTCTTCAGATTATAAATTAAGTTTTTTCTACACATTAATAATAATTGGCTCTTTGAAGGTCTATATGTGAAGTGTAAAACAAATATTTTAGAGGAATCACTGTTAGCACAAATACCATTTTGATAATAAAGGTGCCATGGGAGTAACTGCAGAAATATATGTACGCCTCTTTTGTAAATATACATTTGTGTGCACAAGCAAGCATTTGGACAAACAAAGCAAGCAATTGTGCAATAAATAGATTCTTTCATGTGTCAGTGAAGGGTTCTGTAGGTGCAGCGGGTACAGTTATATTTTAAAAGATGCATCTGTTGCTCTCCTTTAAAATTTCAACTGAATGGTTTTTCAGTATCATGTCCGATGTCCTCCCTAGATATAATCTCTTATAGCTTTTTGTTAATTTACATAAATTATTATATCTTTGCAAAACCAATTGAAAGTATACTTTTGAAAAAATTGCAATTTGAATATTAACAATTAGTTAAATTTATGTTCTGGGATTGCTCTGAAAAATTTTAAACTAAAAATTTCCAATTCCATTAGATTCATTTGATTCAACAACATAAATCCTTCTAACTGGTTCTCATATGAGCGCCTGAGTATAAATCTGCCTGATAAAAATGGAAGTGTTAGCTTACTTTAGAAGTTAACAAAAATACCAGCTGGAACTGGCATAGGATCATATTTGTTAAAGTAAAAGTTATAATGAGTCTGAAGCATTTCTGCAGGAGAAATAAAACTAGGTACTCTGAAGAGAGAAAAAAACTGAGACATCACTTAAAATATAGACAAACACATACTGCTGTAGATTATGAATTTCCTTTAACCCTTAAGAAAAGGACTAATTTTCAGACTGTTTCCTGGTAGGGCAGACTAATTTCTGAACCCGCTGGTCTCTGGCAGACACTATAAAGGAAGAGGCAGAGTTATGCTGGAAGTCTTATTTCAGCTGGCCCTGCCTTGTCCCTACTGACAATTATCTCTGCTTTTTGGCCTACTTTTCCAATGAGTCCCACCATCTTTCACCAATATATCCAGGACGTAGGACCGGCGTAGGGGTTTAAGCGCCCTAGGCGCACGGCAATTTCGCCGCCCCGCGCGCTGGTCCCGCGGCTCCGGTGGAGCTGCCTCAGTGGTGCCTGCAGAGGGTCTGGTGCTCCGCGGCTCCAGTGGAGCTGCCACAGTCATGCCTGCAGGCGGTCCACCGGAGCCGCGCAAGGAGCCGGCCGTCCACAGGCAGGACTGCGGCAGCTCCACCGGAGCTGTCTGCCACCCCATCCGGCAAAACAGCGCCCACCAATTATTCTGGCGCCCTAGGCGATTGCCTAGGCTGCCTAAATGGTAGCGCCAGCCCTGTCCAGGAGGCTGGTTGGCAGTGAGGAAATAGTGGAAGGAAGTAGAAGGCACTCTCCCTGCTGCATTTCTGAGGGCACTTTGAATGCTCACAAGCCAGGAGGGTAGCAAGACATTTTTGGAGAGAGAAGGAAGGAGTGCAAGGGTGGAGTTGGAAGCAAACCTCAACTTTGTGTATGTGGAAAGAGGTGGGGTTCACTGAAGTGGGCAGTTTCTGAGGGTACATTGCTTATCCTTCACACCCAGGAGGATATGGGATACTCATCCTTTCGGTGCTATGGATTAAGTTATATATAGAAATTTGAAAGATTTAGAGTTAAGACCAAATTAGAACACTGGATGTGAATGCCATACTCTCCAAACTTTGGGAAACCAATCCAATTTTTTGACAATACCCCAAATCTAATTTTAACAAAGAATATTCTGTTCTTGTACATTTAAAAAAAAAAAAGAAGAAGCTGCACTGTTGTAATGAGATACTGCTCTTACATTGTGTGAGATATGTCATACCTTTTCATCTGAAATCTTTATTGGTAGCGCCACACAGAGTACACTGGAAGTCATAAAAACATCAATTGCTGTGTTGAGGTTCAGATCTGAAAGAAATGCTTGCAAACATCCAGCATGGCACAAGGAAATGAAATAATCTGACAATCTGTATCCTGGGGGATTCCGGGAGTAGTTAGGGATCAATGAATACCTCCAAACTGTGCACATCTTTGACACCTGATTTCAACAAATTCTCTTAAGAACAGATCAGAAACCATAACTGCCACACCCTCAAGATCATTTCCCAGTGTATTTTCATCACCTACCCTTTATCTGCATTGAGAGTTTGTCATCTTGGCCAAACCCAAGACCTCACTGTGACCAGACATTGGGAAAGCACTGACACCACACCTTCTGAGTTTGACGAAGATACTGGTGACACTGCAGCTCATATAAGGATGCTAGTTCCCTTATCATCTAAAAAAAATGTTGACTAGAAAGATGACTGAACAAGAGCCTTGCTACAGGATTGCTTTCTCAGGCAGATATGTAAACCACCCTCTGGAATCTGAGAGAGGACAATTCAGGTCATTATATAGAAAAATCCTCCAGTGCAGAAAGGAACTGCAAACAAGATAGCAAATCTTCATGACAAAAGGGCCTCACCACAACCACAGTAGTTGGTGAGATGGCCAGTGCCAGGCACTGGATTCTTGAATAAAGGTTTAATGAATGTTCTTTTGGGAAAAGCTTGCTTGTTTTTATATGTTGTCTTGGTCTAGTAGTGGTTGATGCTGGTTGATAAACTATTTTGTGTTTATTTTCTTCTGTTTTCTTCTAGGACATTAACAGATTGATCCCTTAAATTTGACCTGATGTTTGAGTAAATGACATAAGTGACAAGAAACTTCTTTTGTTTTGTTTTTTATGAGCAATTTTATTTTCAGTTCAAGAATTCTTCCAGATTAATATGTTTTGTAATATTCGAACCATTTTTTGAGTAGAGGCTCTGCTTAGGTTTTTACAATCTCTTTGTGATTGTTCCTAGGAATTTAGGGTTAAAAGTGAGAGATGTTAAAAAGTGGTTTTCCCCTTTATTTGGTATCTGATTAGGTTTTTTTTGGCCCAGATCCTCAAAGATATTTAGGAACCCAACTCCCAATGGGAATTTGAGGATCTGGGCATTTGTTCTTTGTTGTTTATGTTGTTTTGCATCCCTTTCTGGTACTTATATAGATAATTTTACATCTACTTTGTTTCATCAGTAGTTATGGAATATTCCTAATGGAGAGCAAAATTTTGAGCTGGAAGAAAAGTTCTTAAATGTGGTCTGTGCTAATTGTAGAAGATTTACACTTGACTCCAGAACAATCTAGCTGAAGTACAGGGGAGAAAATGCAGGCAGAATTTTTTTTTCTTTTTTAATTTATGAAATTATAAAAATGTGCTCCAGCACAGTAAAGTTCTTCATAAGTGTTTCAGCTTATATATTCATATTAATTTAGCAATTGTTCAGCCTTCCACTTTGATGAGACTCTACAAGAGCCATAACAATGTGTGCAAATAACCACATAACTAATGTCTGATTATTATTTACTGATGATTTGTAGATGTTATAATATTTCTTCTTCAGTATGTTAATTTATAAACCTTGTAACACTTTGCACAGCAAAATAGGGATGGAGTTATGCTGTCTAAAAAAACAAAATAAACACTTTTTTTTTCTCACAGTGGCATTGGTGACAGTGTAGGTTAACTTATTTCATATTGGCACCAAAAGCATGAAAGGAATTAATATTTAGCTACATTATGATAATACAATATTGCTCTTGAACAAACTAAAGGAAAAAAATTCAACCATAAACTTTCCCTCAATCTTGTATTTGCTAATTCTGTACTGCAGTTCACATGATATATTGCAGTATGCACTTTGTCATCCTATGCTGCAAGGGGGATGACAGTTTTAATCCTGTTTCTTTAGTTTGCTCAGAATGAAGTCACCACTTCTGATATTGGGCAGTTTATCTTTTTAAAAAAATTTATATGCAGAAAACTTGAAATTATTTGGTGAGGAATCCCTGGTAGATTGTAATTTATCTTATGTCCCTATAATAAAGCCATGTGATTCTGTACCTTGTTCTCCTAATGCAAAGTGATCTTCCAGTCAAGACACGTTAAGTAAAGCAAGGTCCTCTTCCAACAAATCATTATCCATGTGAATAATTCTTACTCAAGCAAATAGTCCTGTTAAGGTCAATAAGTCTATTTATGATATTAAGGAGTATGCATCTGAAGAAAGATTTCAATGTCATTCTCTCCAGAAAATATTCTCAAATCTGTGCTGACACAGGAACATGGGGATCACCGTATCATTTTAGACTGGATGTCCATTTAGTCAAGCTGCTGACAATGACTTGTACCAAATGTTTCTCCTAACCTCAGGCAGTTAATGGTTGTCCTATGCCCTGAGGAATGAGATTTTATATTTCTTATTAAACAAAAATGAAACTGTGGATGTTTTCATTATCCATGTAAAAGACTAATCCCTTTGTGAATCCTTTGGAGCTCTTAGGGTATGTCTACACTACGAGATTATTCCAATTTTACAGAAACCGGTTTTGTAAAACAGATTGTATAAAGTCGAGTGCATGCGGCCACACTGAGCACATTAATTCGGTGGTGTGCGTCCATGTACCGAGGCTAGCGTTGATTTCTGGAGCATTGCACTGTGGGTAGCTATCTCGTAGCTATCCTATAGTTCCCGCAGTCTCCCCCGCCCATTGGAATTCTGGGTTGAGATCCCAATGCTTGATGGTGCAAAAATAGTGTCGTGGGTGATTCTGGGTAAATGTCGCCACTCAATCCTTCCTCCATGAAGGCAATGGCAGACAATCATTTTGCGTCCTTTTTCCTTGGATTGTCCTGGCACACGCCATAGCATGGCAACCATGGAGCCTGTTTTGCCTTTTGTTGCTGTCACTGTATGTGTACTGATGCAGTACACAGCAGCATTCATTTGCTTTTGCAAGGTAGCAGAGACCGTTACCATCCATATTGCGCCGTTTGCCATTGTAAATTGGCAATGAGATGACGGTTATCAATCATTTTGTACTGTTTGCAGTTGGAAATTGGCGATGATGGTTATCAATCATTTTGTACCATCTGCTGCTGTCATGGGTGCTCCTGGCTGGCCTCGATGAAAATGGGAATGACTCCCTGGGTCATTTCCTTCTTTATGTTTTGTCTGAAAATAGAGTCAGTCTTGCCTAGAATATGGGGCAAGTCTACTAGAGAGCCAGAGAGCACAGCTGCTCCGGATCAGAGCCCCAGAGATCCCGCAGAAACGATGAGCTGCATGCCATTCTAGGGGGTGCCCCTGCAACAACCCCACCCATTGCTTCCCTCCTCCCCCAACCCTCCTGGGCTACCATGGCAGTGTCCCCTCATTTGTGTGATGAAATAATAAAGAATGCAGGAATAAGAAACACTGACTTTTTAATGAGATAAAATGAAGGAGAGGAAGCCTCCCGCTGCTATGGTAGTCCAGGCAGTACAGAATCTTTTCTTTAGACATGAAAGGGGAGTGGGGGCTGATAGAGTTCAGCCTCCAGTTGCTATGATGAGGACGGTTACCAGCAGTTCTGTACCGTCTGCCGGGAATGACCGGGAGTCATTCCCATTTTTACCCAGGCGCCCCTGGCCGACCTCACCGAGGCCAGCCAGGAGCACTCACGGGATGATGACAGTTTTCCACCATTTTGTACTGTCTTCCATCAGGAAAAGAAGGGGAGGGAATGCTGCTAATCAGCGCCGCAGCACCGTGTCTACCAGCAGCATGCAGTAGACATACAGTGACATTGAAAAATGGCAAGAAACAATTTTTTTCCCTTTTCTTTCACGGGAGGGGGAGGGGTGATAAATTGACGAGAGATACCCTGAACCACCCCGGACAATGTTTTTGACCCTTCAGGCACTGAGAGCTCAGTCAAGAATACAAATGCTTTTCGGAGGCTGTGGGGACTGTGGGATAGCTGGAGTCCTCAGTTCCCCCTCCCTCCCTCCATGAGCATCCATTTGATTCTTTGTCTTTCCGTTAAGCTTGTTATGCAGCACTGTGCTGAGTCCCTGCTGTGACTTCTTTCTATCATAGCCTGGACATTTTATCAAATGCTTTGTCATTTCGTCTTCTGTAAGGGAGCTCTGATAGAACAGATTTGTCTCCTCATACAGCGATCAGATCCAGTATCTCCTGTATGGTCCATGCTGGAGCTCTTTTTGGTTTTGGGACTGCATCGCCACCCATGCTGATCAGAGCTCCATGCTGGGCAAGCAGGAAATGAAATTCAAAAGTTCACAGGGCTTTTCCTGTCTACCTGGCCAGAGCATCCGAGTTCAGATTTCTTTCCAGAGCGGTCACAATGGTGCACTGTGGGATACCGCTCGGAGGCCAATACCGTCGATTTGCGGCCACACTAACCCTAATCCGACATGGCAATACTGATTTCAGCGCTACTCCTCTCGTCGGGGAGGAGTACAGAAACCGATATCGAGATAAAGGGCCTCGTTGTGTGGACGGGTGCAGGGTTAAATCGGTTTTACGCTGCTAAATTTAGTTTAAATGCGTAGTGTAGACCAGGCCTTAGTCTCTTTGATATCTTGTGGCACTGACTTGCAAAGGTTAGTTACATTATGTTTATAAGCTCCTTCCTTTGATCAGCTTTAAATATGCTACCTTTTTAATTTAGTTGGCTGTCCCTTTTTATTGTATCATGAGAGAGGATAAACATGAGCTCCAAACGATTTTCTCTGTATTTTTCATTATTTTTTAAATAAATCTCTGTGTTGGCCCTATTATGTGTCTTCTCTGTAATCTAAATATTCCTAATCTTTTTAGTGAGCTGTCCACAGTGATTCCCAGATCTTTTTCCTGTGTGGCTACAGTTTCCTTAGAATCCAATTAATGTTTATGATTACTTCAAATTACTCTATCCAAGGTGCATTTTTCAAGATTGTGTTTTAATGATCCCCAACCACCTGGATGTGTCAAGTCCCTGCAGTGTTCCTCAGTTTTTTTTAGTCTTGACTAACTTAAAGTATGTGGTCTCATCGGCAAATTTTGTCATCTCAGTGTCCACCCTTTTTTGATTTCATTACTCTATAAAAGATTCCAGAAGCATCACCCTGTCGGTGAGCCTACAATGTTGAGTCAGTGTGAAGTGATGCAGTTATAAAAATCTTTTTATTTAGAATATCATGAGGTTCAATCATCACTGGAATTCTGGGTCTTCACTGTCTAGCTTTTAAGTTCTCAGACATGTGTTTTTGTTCCCCACAGTTTACAAATTATATCAGTACTACAACACAGGCTTTCATCTAGTAACTATATTAAATACTCCATAGATAACACCTACCTCAGTTCACAATCTTAGGATTTCCCACTGTTTCCCCTCCTCCCTCCACATTTATTCCAATGCATGGTAGCACTACTTGCCAGAAACTTGATCAAAGGCTTTTTGTAAGTCAAAATAAATTATAATAACTGATTTTTCCTTCATACTCTATTTATTGACACTTTCAAAGAAGTCTAGTAGATTGGAGAAACATGAATATATATTTTATAGCTCCATATTTAAATATATCTTCAACCAGCCTTCCTGACACTGAAGTAAGGCTTCATTCTCTGTATATCACAGGAACAAGTTCCCTCTGCATCTGGTCAGTTCCGTTGGTTAGTATGTAGTGGTGTGGTCGGGTGATTACCTTGCTTCCTTTGAAAAGGCTAGGGCTGCTGTGGTCATTTCTCCCATGTAGTTTTTGGGTGTATCTACACTACAGCGTAAACCTGAGTTTGAGCCAGGGCTCAAGCCTATGCCCCTTGTATCTACACTGCAATTGCACAAACCCAAGGCTTGGACGCAGGGTCCCAGGACCCTGCAGGGATGGAGAGTCCAAGCTTGAATTAAGTTGTGACACAGGGTCTGAGACCTATTGCTTTGCAGTGTAGACAGAGCCCCACTTGACTCAGGTCGTAGGAGTCAGCTGGAAGTATCCCACAATTCCATGGGACAACTTCCTTAGTCTTCTCCATCCCAGCAATCTGTACTCCACTCTATTAAAAACTGGGAGACACTCTCCCCTTTTTGCTAATGGCAGCAGCTCAGGTCAGTGATAAGCCATTTTCTTCCGATCATCAATCTACAATAATCGTTAATGATCTGGATGATGGGATGGATTACACCCTCAGCAAGTTTTCAGATGACACTAAACTGTGGGAAGAGGTAGATACTCTGGAGGGTAGAGATAGGGTCCAGAGTGACGTAGACAAATTGGAGGAGTGAGCCAAAAGAAATCTGATTGGGTTCAACAAGCACAAATGCAGGGTCCTGCACTTAGGACGGAAAAATCCCATGCACCTCTACAGGCTGGGCACCAACTGGCTAAGTGACAGTTCTGCAGAAAAGACCTGGGGATTACAGTGGACAAGAAGTTGAGTATGAGTCAACAGTGTGCCCTTGTTGCCAAGAAGGCTATGAGCATATTGGGCTGCATTAGTAGGAGCACTGTTAGCAGATAGAGGGAAACGATTATTCCCCTCTGTTTGGCACTGGTGAGGCCACATCTGGAGTATTGTGTCCAGTTTTGGGCCCCCCACAACAGAAAGGATGTGGACAAATTGGAGAGAGTCCAGCAGAGGGCAAAGAAAATGATTAGGGGGTTGGGGCACATGACTTATGAGAGAGGCTGAGGGAACTGGGTTTATGTAGTCTGCAGAAGAGAAGAGTGAGAGGGAATTTGATAGCAGCCTTCAAATACCTGGAGCGAGATTCCAAAGAGGATGGAGCTAGTCTATTCTCAGTGGTGGCAGATGACAGAACAAGGAGCAGTTGTCTCAAGTTGCAATCGGGGAGGTCTAAGTTGGATATTAGGGAAAACTCTTTCACTAGGAGGGTGGTGAATTACTGAAATGGGTTACCTAAGAGGTAGTCTCTCCTTTCTAAGCCCCAGCTTGACAAAGCCCTGGCTAGGATGATTTAGTTGGGGTTGGTCCTGCTTTGAGCATGGTGTTGGACCTCCTGAGGTTTCTTCCAACTGTATTTTCTATGATTCTATGATACAAGCACACTGTCAGAGAGTCTCCTGGGTTTGCAATGGAGAGTGAGCCAAATAAGCCTTTTGCAAAGCGAGTTGCTTCCTGATAACTTGTAGGGTGGGCAGTAAAGTTCTCTCACAGTGCACCACAGTCCTAGGACTAAAGTGGTCACATTTTAGGGGGATGGGGCACACGAGGGACTCTAGGATATGGTTACTTGGGCTTGCGCCTGCGCACTGCAGTGTGGATGCCAGAGCCCTAGGTTCACACATGGGTTAGAAAAGTCTTAACATAGGGATAAAATAAAATGCAGATTCTGAAGCCCAGGATTCCCTAAAATGGGTCAGCTGACTCAAGTTCTACTAACTGTGGGCTTACATTGCAGTGTAGACATATCTTGTGCATAAAGGGACTATAACTATCCTTTCATTCTTGGGGAAGGTGTAAGAAGGCAGAAGTCTCCTTGTTTACCCTTTATACAACTGTGCAGGGCTGAACACAATTAGGCTCCGAAGATTGAACCATTTTACCTGCAAGGAAAGTTTACATTTTCAATGATAACTTGCCATTCTACATGTCAGTGATGATTAATAAAATTAAAGGATACATTAACCAGACTTAATCAATGACTGTAAATATAAATATTCACTGTTTTAAATAATTACCACAATTTCTTGAAGATTTTTTCGTGAAGAAACTTAATTCAGCAATTTTTCTTTTAGTGATTCAAAATGATAATGCATTTTAACTTGTGGGGCTGAAAAACCATTGTTGCTTTAAGTATATTTGTGTCTAGTGTTTATAGTATAGTAGCAGGCATTTTTCATCTTTTTTAAGATTACTACATTGTTATTTATGTGAAATGTAAACTCAAACTGTTGAAGCTAGTTTACCTCTCATTGTTAAAGGGTCACAAGGTCAATTTGAAAATTTAATTGATATGGGGGGAAAAATCTGTATGTGTTGTTTACAAATAACAGCAACAATTACTGTAACTCAAATGGAGTAGAGGAAACGTATGTATTTCTCTCTTTTTAGTTAATATACATTGGACATTTGATCACACTTTATTGCTGGCCTGTTGCACTTCCTGTCTCATGCTAAATGATGTGCTGTTTGGCGCGGGGCGGGGGAGAGGGGGAAGTTCATGTGCAAATATTTATCCAAGCCCTGCAAGATGATATTACAGTAGGACCTCAGAGATACGATCACCAGAGTTACAGACTGACTGATCAACTGGACAGCATGTGAAACCTGAAGTAACCAATCAGGCAGCAGCAGCGACTTTGCTTTTTTTTTTTTTTTTTTAAATAAAATACTGTGCTGTGCCTGTATTGTATCCTAAAGGTAGGCACAGCTGGGCTGCATGTCCCCGTCCCCACCCCCACGTGCGGGGCAGACACTTACAGCAAGACACTGGGGCTGCCAGCCCAAGGCAGCTGGAGTCCGCAGAACATGAGCAGCACTGGAGTGTGCTGCTTTCACTTTTCCCCCCATCCCCCCTGGGAGATGGACATGCTGTATGTTAGTTCCCTCCAAGGGGCATGCTGTTTGCACACACAACCCCACTGGGAGGGAGATAAGCTTGCAAACTCATGCTGGCACTGAGTAGGCAGCTCAGCTGCTGCTGACACCTGGCATGGAGTGTCAGCTGATGGAGCTGGAGACAGAAAATTCCTTTGTTCAGAGTTACGAACATTTCAGAGTTCCAGACAACCTTCGTTCCTGAAGTGTCTGTAACTTTGAGGTTCTACAGTACTAGTTACAGTAGCTACAAAGCTGAAAGTGAAGAAACGGTCAGAAGGCAGGCATGTACCCATGAACCCTTAGAAATAGAGTAGGGAAGCAGAAACCATTAACATTGTAAAAGGGAATTTAACAAAAAAAAAAAAATCTGTGCATGCTACTGAAATGGTGAAAATTTAAACACATATGATGGCTTTGGTGTAGATGGAACCATCTCAAATTTGTTAGGATTTGGGCAAGCAGAGACAGAAAGAATATCTGAAAGCTTTTATTTATATATAATAGTATCTTAGTAGTCTCATGACTCTTAGAAGGATCATCTTTATTTAAATCCAGATGTTACCCAGTTAATGTCTGTTTCCTGTTTAATTTTGCTTATCAAGTATTATTTTCTGCATGGCCACCTTTGATAACTTTTGGCAATATGACAGATTTTTATTATGTGGAGATGAGCCTGAACAAATTAAAATGTTGTGTTTTTTTTTTTAAAAAAGAATATGTCTGATCCATGATAGAGAGTAACAAAAACAAACAACCACCAAAAATTCAAAAATCTAAAAAGCTGAAAAGTGTGACATTTGAATAATATATTTATTTCCAAGTGAGTTGTGATTGAATGTAGAAAACTCTGGCAAAAATAATTAGTTCTCAGTACTACAAATACTAATGCATGCTATTAATGTTAGGCACATAAATAGTTACTTACTTCATGGGGACTGTTCACAGGGTGTACAGATAAGCACTTGAATGTTGTCAAGGCCTTATTCACTCATTCATCATGTACGCAGTATACATCATCAGTGCAATTGATGACATTGCTACTGACAAAATTTGCTTGCCTAGCACAAACAATTAGTTAATTTGAAATAAATACTGAAATATTTTTCCGTTGAAACATTCCTTCCTCATATTTACATTTTAGGGGATGAAACAAATAAACATATTCACATCTGATTGATTAGTCTTCCTCCCTCAACACCTAATACCCCTTTCTCTGCCTGTTTGTCTCTTAGCCTCTGACAAACATTTCTAAGTGATCTGTCTCTTTTATAAATCTGACTGCTGGCAGGCAAGTGAATAGAAATTGAACAGCTGTGCAGCAGATACAATCGTATTTGCAGAGAGCTGATGCATTATTATCTGCAGAATGACAAAGGGTTGGTAATCAGATAATTATTTGTGCCTGGGAAACCTAAAGGGCAGTTGCCTTTTTTGTTTTTGACAGTATCACTTACCTGAATCTGAATGTAACACAAACTAAATTTCAGTTTGAAACTGTGGATTATTTTTTTTTAAAAAGGGCCAAAAAATAGAACAGAGGCTTTCATCTGCTTCCTGCTCTGCCTGGAACTATTCCCTTGATGCTGGAGACATCAGCTGCTCACTGGATTGTGGACTTGGGCTTGGTCCCTCTGGAAGCGATTTAGGTGATGGGCTGTTTCTGTTCTCTGTGAACTGCTTTCCGCTGGTGCACTAGGTTGTATTTCAGACTCCAGCTGAGCTTCTTGTGCAGGTTTAGCTGCTGCTGCCAGTGCAGGCTTGGTGGTGCCCTCCGGTGTTGGAGTTGCAGATGGGTTGCAAACGCTGGCTTCAGTGCTGGCAATGGTTCTGGTGCTGGTTGCTCTGCTAGTAATGGTTCTGGGACTGGTTCTGGCTGAGTCTCCACAACTGGATCCACTACGGTTGTTGCAGATGTTGGCATGGGGTCCTATTCTACCACCTCAGTCTGGGTCTCTGGTAACACAGACTGGGCCCTTGTAGAAGGCTCAGGAACAGAGCTAGATGTGAAGGCTTGCTTAGCCTGGCTGCGAGTGACCATTCCCACCCTCTTGGCTAGCTTCAATGGTTGGCCAAATCTTCCCCCAGCAGCATGGGAATGGGATAATCACCACAGACTGCAAAAGTCCACATTCCTGACCAGCCTTTGTACTGGACAGGCAACTTGGCTGTAGGCAAGTCAAAAGACTTTGACTTGAAGGGTTGAATCGTCACTTGGGCCTCTGAGTTGATGGATTTAGGGTCCTCTAAGGATTGGTGGATAGCTGACACCTGTGCTCCAGTGTCTCTCCATGCTATAACCTGTAATCTGTTGTGGTTCTTGGGGCATGCCCCAGCCCGTTACATTTAAAACATCACCCAGCTGACTGGTCACTGGGGTGAGGTGGATTGCTGGAGAATGGAGTGGTGGGATGATAAGGTGTCTGGAGTTTTCCTTGGGGTGTAGGTGGGCCTTAACCCAAGAACTAGAAGGAAAAAAAAAAAAAGAAAAGAAAAAGCTTACCCAGCTTGTGAATTCCCATGCAGGAACTTAACTACTCTGTCCTCAGGCAAACTAAAAACACTCCAGTTGCTCTCCGCTTGAAAAAAAAAGAAGTGTCCCTTTTAAAAAGAAAACAAACAAACAAACAAAAAAAACCACACAACCCTCCCTGTTTTTCAGCCAGACAGGTTGAGGTCTGTGCTTCTGGTTCAAAATGATCACATCATGCTGCCACCATATCAGGGTTCCCTCCCCGCTCTGAACTCAGGGGTACAGATTCATAGACTTAAGGTCAGAAGGGACCATTATGGTCATTTAGTCTGACCTCCTGCACAACGCAGGCCACAGAATCTCACCCACCCACTCCTGTAACAAACCCCTAACCTATGTCTGAGTTATTGAAGGCCTCAAATCATGATTTAAAGACCTCAAGGTGCAGAGAATCCTCCAGCAAGTGACCCGTGTCCCATGCTGCAGAGGAAGGCGAAAAACCTCTAGGGCCTCTGCCAATCTTCCCTGGAGGAAAATTCCTTCCCGACCCCAAATATGGTGATCAGCTAAACCCTGAGCATGTGGGCAAGACTCACCAGCCAGCACCCAGGAAAGAATTCTCTGTAGTAACTCAGATCCCGTCCCATTTAACATCCCATCACAGACCATTGGTCCTATTTACCTGCTAATAATCAAAGATCAATTAATTGTCAAAATTAGGCTATCCCATCATACTATCCCCTACATAAAATTATCAATCTTAGTCTTGAAGCCAGATATGTCTTTTGCCCCCACTACTCCCCTTGGAAGGCTGTTCCAGAACTTCACTCCTCTAATGATTAGAAACCTTCATCTAATTTCAAGTCTAAACTTCCTAGTGTCCAGTTTATATCCATTTGTTATTATGTCCACATTGGTACTAAGCTTAAATAATTCCTCTCCCTCCCTGATATTTATCCCTTTGATATATTTATAAAGAGAATCATATCTCCCCTCAGCCTTCTTTTGGTTAGGCTAAACAAGCCAAGCTCTTTGAGTCTCCTTTCATAAGACAGGTTTTCTATTCCTCAGATCATCCTAGTAGCCCTTCACTGTACCTGTTCCAGTTTGAATTCATCCTTCTTAAACATGGGAGACCAGAACTTCACACAATATTCCAGATGAGGTCTCATCAGTGCCTTGTATAACGGTTCTGACACCTCCTTATCTCTGCTGGAAATACCTCACCTAATGCATCCAAGACCACATTAGCTTTTCTCACGGCCATATCACATTGGCAGCTCATAGTCATCCTGTGATCAACTAATACTTCAAGGTCCTTCTCCTCCTCTGTTACTTCCAACTGTTGTGTCCCCAATTTATAACTAAAATTCTTATTAATCCCTATATGCATGACCTTGCACTTTTCACTATTAAATTTCATCCTATTACTATTACTCCAGTTTACAAGGTCATCCAGATCTTCCTGTATGATTTCCTGGTCCTTCTCTGTGTTGCAGTACCTCCCAGCTTTGTGTCATCCACAAACTTTATTATCACATTCCCACTTTTTGTGCCAAAGTCAGTAATAAAAAGATTAAATAAGATTGGTCCGAAACCGATCCCTTAGGGACTCCACTAGTAACCTCCTTCCAGCCTGACAGTTCACCTTTCAGTATGACCCATTGTAGTCTCCCCTTTAACCAGTTCCTTATCCACCTTTCGATTTTCATATTGATGCCCATCTTTTCCAATTTAACTAATAATTCCTCATGTGGAACTGTATTAAATGCCTTCCTGAAATCGAGGTAAATTAGATCCACTGTGTTTCCTTTGTCTAAAAAATCAGTTACCTTCTCAAAGAAGGAGATCAGGTTGGTTTGACAAGATCTACCTTTTGTAAAACCATGTTGTATTTTGTCCCAATTACCATTGACCTCAATGTCCTTAACTACTTTCTCCTTCAAATTTTTTTCCAAGACCCTTCCTACTACAAATGTTAAACTAACAGGCATATAGTTACTCGGATCACTTTTTTTCCCTTTCTTAAAAATAGGAACTATGTTAGCAATTCTCCAGTCATACAGCACAACCTCTGAGTTTACTGATTCATTAAAAGTCTTGCTAATGGGCTTGCAATTTCATGTGCCGGTTCTTTTAATATTCTTGGATGAAGATTATCTGGGCCCTCCAATTTCGTCCCATTAAGCTGTTCGAGTTTAGCTTCTACCTCGGATGTGGTAATATCTACCTCCATATCCTCGTTCCCATTTGTCATTCTACCATTATCCTTAAGCTCCTCATCAGCCTCATTAAAGACTGAGGTAAAGTATTTGTTTAGATATTGGGCCATGCCTAGATTATCCTTAATCTCCGTTCCATCCTCAGTGTTTAGCAGTCCCACTTCTTTCTTTGTTTTCTTCTTATTTATATGGCTATAGAACCTTTTACCACTGGTTTTAATTCCCTTTGCAAGATCCAACTCTACATGGCTTTTGGCCTTTCTCACTTTATCCCTACATGTTCTGACCTCAGTAAGGTAGCTTTCCTTGCTAATCCCTCCCATCAGATGTGGGGACCCACATGAAAGACCCCGTAAGCTTATAAATACCAGCTTTAGGTTAAAAAATTCTCCAAGGCACAAATCCTTTCCTTGGATGGTATTGCTGCCACCACGAAGTGATTTAGATAAAGATTCAGGAAAAGGACCACTTGGAGTTCATATTTCCCCAAAATATCCCCTCAAACCCTTCACCCCCTTTCCTGGGGAGGCTTGAGAATAATATACCAGACCAGACCCTTTAACTTTAGGACACTAAAATCACTCAGGTTCTTAAAAGAATAACTTTATTATAAATAAAAAAGTAAAAGAAGCACCTCTGTAAAATCAGGATGGAAGGTAATTTTACAGGATAATAAAAAGATTTAAAATACAGAGGAGTCCCCTCTAAGCTCAACTTCAAAATTACAGAAACAGGAATAAACCTCCCTCTTAGCATAGGGAAAATTCTCAAGCTAAAACCAAAGATAATCTAACGCATTCCCTTGCTATTACTTACAATTTCTGTAATTTTAAGTGCATCATTTCAAGATCTTTTCAGGAGCTGGTTTACCTGTTTGGTCTCTTTGTCCTGAGAGGGAACAAACAAAAAAAGCACAAACAACTGCCCCACTCCCAACACACGCCACTACCACAGGATTTGAAAGTATCGTCTTTCCCCATTGATCCTTTTGGTCAGTTGCCAACTAGGTTGATTTAACTGATTAACCCCTTACATGAAAGGTGATTCTGTACCTCTATCTAGGAGGGATTTTATGTTACTGCATACATAAAGATTGTTACCCTTCCCTTTATGATAGTTCCCAAGATCTCGATCAAGATTGTGGCCCTTGTATTCAAACATGCAAAAAGGCATTATTAATGCTCCAAAGCGCTTACAATCTGATTTTAGATTACACTAGGTTCTATCTAGTCCACAATACCATCTCCAATAGTGACCAATGCCAGATGATTCAAAGTGAGGCCTTTTATTTGATTTAAAGTACGTTTTAGAGATGTTGTCTTACACAATCATGTTTTTGGCTGTAGTTGCTACGGTTTCAAGCTCAGAGTGAAATTGCATCTGGTGCTTTTCTCACATTCGGAGGCTCTAGGGACAAAGGAAGTCCAAGGATAATGACTACAGATACAAAGTCTTATCTGTACTAAATTGTTTGTTTATTAAAGCAATAAGTAAAGTTACAATTACCCATGCATATAGAAATCCTATACAAACCCATGCAATAATTATAACTGCATGCATGCTCACTTTCTCAATGATATTCTAGCATCCAATGACCCTCTCAATAGATGAGCATCACTAGAGGAATGGGACCTGCTGGGGTTTCCTGTGATGTCTTCCCACTATTACCCAACCATGAAACCTTCTTTTATATTGTTATTCTGACCACTGCTAACACCGTATCCATAAAGGTGTCAACCTTCTTTTCTTTATCCATATTTTCATACCCTATGAGTATTGGAGTGTCCTGTTTTTCATAGGTTGTTCGTAGCTCCTTTTAGTCTATTAAAATTTACATGTGACATATATTGTGCAGTTAAGACAGATATCCAAAGATGTCACAATCAAGTGTCTTGTAGTCTTGGACAATGCATTGCTGTCTATTGCAATCCATTCTTTCATAACATCAACTATTGGCACATCTTATTCAGTAACCTTGTGACTTTGCTGTCAGAGGGTTATTCCTAGGTCACCCACTCATGTCAAGCATTCTTAAGCCTTTGGCCTAATATGGCTAAGCTAAAATCTTACTGGTATCAGCTTGCAGGCTTTGCATTTCAGCCATGCTTTACCTGTATACCTGCTACACACTCATCAATCCTAAATACTTATCCTATTCTTTTATAATCCTACAGCCTAGATCTATTTAGCATACATTGTATATGAAATATCATATAAACTGACCATAATATCAGGCAGTATAATGATAAATGGATGATAAAATGAATTAACTGTCTACAAAAGGAAGGTGCAGGAATCCAAGAATCCCTCTTCTTCCATATCCCTTTATGGAAAATAATAGAAAATTATACTCTTTCTATAGGTTTTTAAGTATCCTATTGTAGAATTAGAATATGTTACCTCTACATTTTATAAATTTTAAGGAACCTATAGGAAGGTATTTTTTTATTAAATGCTATAGGTGTTCAGAATAGTTTCCATAGCACACTGTGACATTTTTATAGAAATATATTTTTATAATCTCTGTCAAATTCTATAGCTTTGTTTTTTTCCCCTTCACAAATGCCATGTTGGACAATAATAGAATAACTGGTTTATAGAGGAATTGTCTTTCTATCCTTGAACTATGAGGGTTTATAGATGTTATTTTATTATTCTTTCTATGTGACTATTTACCTATAGACATCTCAACATTTTCTAAATCCTACTGAGAAATTTGCCTTCAGCAAATTTTGTTTCAATGAGTTCCCAAGTTTGTAATGATTTAAAAATCTCATTCGATTATAAATGTATCTCAGTTTAATTGGAAGTGCCATTGTTCTTACACTATGAGATTGTTTACCAATTTAATCTCTCTATAGAAAATACTGAATGGTATTCCTCTTTAACGTCATTTTATTAGTCTCTGCTCTCATTATGCAGTCCGGACTTTCTCATTTGAAGACTTTTGCATGTCTCTCCCATGCCAGTAACCATTCAGTGGGTACTATGTAATAACATCTTAATTTCATCATTTCATTGCTACTTCAGTTAATCAGATGTCACATTATGATAGACTTGACATGCAATCTTGTTCTAGGATGATGGTATCAGACCTTAAGACCTAGTATATCACATCTAAAACTGAGGAGTGCTTTGTGTACTGTTTTGCATTATTTTAATCTGTGTACTTATAATGGATTCCTATAATGATACTAAGAAACATCTTGGTCATTCCCTACTGCAGTCAAGAACTATTGTTCTTGAACATACATTAAATTATGTCACTACTGCATTGGATGGATATAGTGTTTCTTGCTATGTGAATCATACATAACAGGGAAGTTGCAGAACATATCTGTCTACCCATATATCTGTAGCAACTGTGACAAAGTTCCTCCTCTATCTTGGTGGGTCCTGCGCTTATTTGGCAGATTTGCTCACCTCAGTGATCTTCCCCACAGTCTGGGTCAAATTCTCCTGTGTCTGATTATGAGTTGGGAGGTTTGGGGGAAACCTGAACCCGCCCTCTACTCTGAGTTCCAGCCCAGGGCCCTGTGGATTGCAGCTGTCTATAGTGCCTCCTGTAACAGCTGCATGACAGCTACATCTCCCTGGGCTACTTCCCCATGGCCTCCTCCAAACACCTTCTTTATCCTCACCACAGGACCTTCCTCCTGATGTCTGGTAATGCTTGTACTTCACAGTCCTCCAGCAGTATGCCTGCTCACTCTCGTCTTCTTGCATCTCTTGCTCTCAGCTCCTCACACGCATCTCACTAATTGAACTGAGGTCCTTTTTAAAACCAGGTGCCCTGATTAGTCTGCCTGTCCTATTTGATTCTGGTAGCTTCTTAATTGGCTCCAGGTGTCCTAATTAGACTGCCTTAATTGATTCCAGCAACTTCCTGATCACTCTTTTGTAGCCATCTGGCCTGACCCTGTTACGGTATTTATATGGCTCCCATTGCCATATATCTGAATGCCTCCCAATCTTTAGTCTGTTTATTTTCGCAAGAGATGTAGACAATCCTCCTAAAAATAAAAACCATGGATACAATGTTGTTCTCTGAAATAAGTTTTGCATAATATTTTTGTACTAAAATATGCTCTTTTTCTACATTGTATCTAATTTAGGAACCAAAGAGTTATGAACACCAGAGTTACAAAATGACCAGTCAACCACATACCTCATTTGGAATCAGAAGTACTCAATCAGGCAGAGATGCCCCCCGCCCCCAAAAAAGGCAAATACAGTACTGTGTTAGACATAAACTACTACAAAAAAAGGGAAAGCAGCATTTTTCTTCTGTAAAGTAAAGTTTCAAAGCTATATTAAGTCAAGGTAGAGTTGTAAACTTTTGAAAGAGGACCCAAAACATTTTATTCACAGTTACAAATATTTTAGTTGCAAACAACCTCCATTCCCAAGATGTTTGTAACTATGAGGTCCTTTGTACAGTATAAAAAAGATTGTGTTTACAACAAAGATGTGTAGTGCTTATTACATGGGCTGGCTTCATTTTAAATGGATTTTACATATTATGAAAAAAACATTTAAAATGATAACTGATTTTTATATACTGTGCAGCAGTGACAACTATCCATTATAAAATGATCACAAAATACTGAAGACAGATAAACTGGTGATGATTTTTCATTTGTTATTTTAAAAAGAGATTCCAGTTACTAGAAATTCTAATTCATGAAGGGAAGGATTTTGAACTCTGATTTTCACCTCCTCATCTACCCAGGTTTATTGTATATCACTCAATAGAAGATACCTTTGTGATCTAAATTTGCAGTAATTTTAGGATAAACTTCACACACTGTAGTAATGTTGAATGGTTAAAAGGTCACAAAAATGATCAACTTATTCCTAAAGATGCTAAATTGCTCTTCAGTGCCCCTGCCAGATGCTGTGTGCACTGTGGTGGTATTGATAGTTCTGAATGAAGCTAATTGGTCACCTTCCTGGGCAGCAACAAAATGTGCCAGAAGCAGTCATAGTGGAAAGGAGAGAGAGAGAGAGAGAGAGAGAGAGAGAGTGTGTGTGTGTGTGTGTGTGTGTGTGTTTTCTAGCAAGCTAGCTAGAACAGAGAAAAGAGTTAACATTATAAAACTGTTTTATATCTGTAATAAACATAGTTATCCTTAGGGATGATATTTTCCTGGAATATCTGTGATTAGATCTGCACCACATTATCCTACAGCTGTCAGTTAGGTTGTTCTTGTCAGAATTTTAACTGGTGTCTGTGGGTATCAAATGTGCACTTGCTGTAGATTGTCTAACATATTCTCCATAATATCATGCAGCAATATGTTTCTGTGAAGGTCAGGGATGATTGCACCATTCCAGTTAGAGATAATTATCAGCAAATAATTTTAACTTGGGGGGAAGAAGGCGTGGTAATAACTGAAAAAGAAAAAAGCCTCCATCAATAGGAATTTTTTTGATTCTTTTAAAATTTTATTTTCAAGTGTTAACTTTATTATTTAAAGGGCGATGGGGCTGAGTCCCCCAGATTACTAAACATTCTTTGACAGGATTTCTGGCCTAGTAGATAGAGAAGAAGTAGTAGATGTGACATGTCTTGATTTTTAGTCACATTTTCAACACAGTCCCACATGACTTTGGTGACCAGACCCTCTGAGGGCCCTGCTGGAGACCTCAAAGCCCTGCCACGCTCTGCCCCAGAAAAGGGCAGTTGAGAGGGTCTCCAAGCTGCCTGGAGTGGCTATGTGGGACACAACCAATCAGAAAGGGGCTGGAGGGAGAAGCCAATCAGGGCCCAGCAGCCTAGCATAAGAAGAGTGTGAGATCAGTTTCTTTCTGGAACTTAGGGAGCATATAGAGTGTATGGCTGGCCTGAGGGAGCTGCAAGACCTCTGACAGAGCAGTCCTGGCAGAAGCTTCAGGGGGAGTGAGAAGAAGCTCTGGGCTGGTTTCTGGGCTCATCTGAGGGCCTTCTCCTAATGAAAGGCAAAGAAGGTTTGAGGCTGCAGAGAAGTGGCCCAGGGAATTAGAGCAACAGTGCAGCTTAGATAAAGGGACATGGCAGATGGCTACTATCTACAGAGTCCCTGGGCTGGGTGTAAGTCCCTTTTACTCCTCCATTAGCCACTGGGTAAAGTGGCCTGAATGTTGAGACACACTAGAAGGGAGCTGAAATCTTTAGTGGCCCAGCATGAGAGCTGGGTCCTGAAACATCCAACGAGGATGAGGACATTGCCTCCATGGGGAAACCCTACAGTAGAGCACAATACCAGGGCTGAGACCATTGAGAGACTATGGGACTAATTAAGGACCTCAGCCCAAGGAGGGCTACTGGGAGAGAAAGTACAGGCCTGCATGCACTTGACCAGGGGGCACTTGCAAGAGATGACTGCTCCTCCTGTGCGGGGAGACTTTGGCAAACCAGTAAAGTGCCTAAAACCACTATGGCTTTGTCATAAACAGATTGTTAAGGGTTAATTTCTCTTGTACCTGTAAAGGGTTACAAGCAGGGAACTGGACACATGACCAGAAGACCAGTCAGAAGACAAGATACTTTTAAATATGGGTGGAGGGAAGTTTTTGTGTGTGTTCTTTGTCCGTTGTGTGTTCTTCTCTCGGAGGGTCTGAGAGAGACCAGACATTACTACAGGCTCTCTAAGTTTCTTTTCAAATAGTAAGTAAAAACAGGCGGTTTAGGCTTTTTGATTGTTTTACTCTATTTGCAATTGTGGATCTGGCTGGTTAACTTTTATATGTGTAGTTGCTGGGAATATTTTGATTTGTATTGGTACTGGGGGGAAAGTCTCTTTCTGGTGTCTGTAAGCTATAGGACCCTGTAATATTTACATCTTGAAGTTACAGAGATAATTCTTTACTTTTTCCTTTCTTTTATTAAAAGATTTCTTTTTTTAGAGAACCTGATTGATTTTTTTTCCTTGTTTCCCTTGTGTTATTCCAGGGGATTGGGATAACTCACCAGGATGGGTGGGGGGGAAACGGGAGAGGGAGAGATAGAATCTCTCTTTGTTTTCCTTGAATCTGTTTGCCTCTTTGTGAAAGGGAAGGGAGATGCTTCTCTGTATGGTGATTTAAGAGGTTGGATCAATATCTCTCAGGATAACCCAGGGAGGGAAATTCTGGGAGAGGGAAAGGTGGGGGAATGGTTTATTTCTCCTTGTTTTAAGAACCCAAGGGATCTGGATTCTTGGGGTCCCCAGGGAAGGCTGGGGAGGTCAGAGTGCCCCAAAACACTATATTTTTGGGTGGTGGCAGTGCTATCAGATCTAAGCTGGTAATTAAGCTTAGAGGATTCAGGTGCTAGTATCTCATTTTCTGAACTCTAAGGTTCAGATCTGAGAAGGAATGCTATGATATGGTGATAGCGGTGGGATAGATAAGAATCCAAAAGCCAGTAAGATTATTAATTTGCTTCTCTGCTAGCTGGTTATAAGCAGAGGGAAGGGGTTTATTTTTTTTAAACTGCAGCCAGAGAAATTTTTTTCTTCCTTGCTCCGTTCTAGCTGTGCATAGGGAGGGCTATTAAGGTTTAACGATGGTCGTTTGTTAAACAAAGCAGCCTTAAGTGGTCAGCAACTACACATATAAAAGTTAACCAGCCAGATCCACAATTGCAAATAGCGTAAAACAATCAAAAAGCCTAAACCGCCTGTTTTTACTTACTATTTGAAAAGAAACTTAGAGAGCCTGTAGTAATGTCTGGTCTCTCTCAGACCCTCCGAGAGAAGAACACATAACGGACAAAGAACACACACAAAAACTTCCCTCCACCCAAATTTAAAAGTATCTTGTCTTCTGGTCATGTGTCCAGTTCCCTGCTTGTAACCCTTTACAGGTACAAGAGAAATTAACCCTTAACAATCTGTTTATGACAGGTTTATTGTTAAAAAGCAACCTAGTCAGCAAGCTGTAAATTGGTCATTCAGCAATCTCAGCTTGACCAAGGCAGGAGGGGAGGGGGTTTTGGGTGCCACTGAAAGTGCAGCTTGACCTCACATCCTTCCTGATAAGAATTATGTTGAAGTTGCTGATACATGCATTTTAGAAGAGCAGGATTGTCTGTTGGGGTCTCAGAGCTGCAGACTCTGGAAAACCCACACCTTGTTAATCAATAATCAGAAGGAACCTCTTGCTTGAAACTGCTTACTTAACAAGGTTTCTTTAAGGGACATGTCATTCTATTACTAATGTATAAATAAGGGGAAAAAAGCTTGAGATAGTTGGACTCGTTTGGGGACTCTTTTGGACTCTCCCTCTGGATACATCTTGCAATCCTCACTGGCAGATGGAAGATTTGGTCACCAGAAGCCTGTCGCTGTGTCACTCGAGAGCCACACTCAGCTTTGGTAATTATTGAGTGTTGGGGGTGTTTTACTAATCTTGTTGCGGACGTGTGTAAGTGCTTGAGACTAGCAAAGTTTAGCTTTAAGTGAAAGCACTCTTGTGTTGTCCTGTTTGTGCCAGCCATCTATCGGTCGAATAGCTGTGTGTACCCTGATTTATTTCCTGACACCTCCTTGCACAGAGTAAAGTTACCAAGAGCTTTGGGTTGAAAGAACCCTGGGTAACACCCCCTACACTTTCTCATAAGAAAACTAAGGAAATGTGATCTTGATGCACTCATTGAGGTCGGTGTACAACTGCTTGAAAGACCGTATTCAAAGAGTAATTATCAATGGGTCACTGTCAGACTGGGAGAGTACATTTATTGATGTCCTGTAAGGCTTAGCCCTGGGTCTGGTATTATTCAATACCTTTATTAATAACTTGGATAACTGAGTGGAGAGTGTGCTTATAACATTTGTAGATGACACAAAGCTAGGATGGGTTGCTAGAACTTTGGAGAACAGGACTGCATGGGAATTAAAATTGGAGAATTGGTCTGGATTCAGCAAAATGAAATTCAGTAAAGATAAGTGCAAACTATTTTACTTAGGAAGGGTCGGGGGCAGACAGAGCAGTTCTCAGCAACAGTGGCTGCTCTGTGGCCAGGAATCCTTAAACAGAGGAGAGTGGGTGAGTTCACTGGAACCAATTGGCTCATTCTTCGCTCCATGAATTGGCAATTGGTGGCATGGGGAGGTGGATCTCTGCTCCACTCTCCTCCGCTCTGGAATGATCCTTATGCTTGGGGCAGAGGAAAGGGACAAGGCAGCAGTGCCAGAAGGCATGGCCCTTCTCCAGCCAGGATTCCAGGAGGTGGTTATTTCCCTGTCAGCCCAATAAATAGAGAGACTGCACTCACTTTATTGGCTAACTACCTGCCTCCTGCTGGCAATGGCTGAGAATCCCAATAGGTTTCTTGTTGATTCTTAAGCATGTCAGCTGCCTTTGATATCATTGATCACAAAGTGTTACATACACAGTTCTTGCTCCTGAATGGGTAGAACAGAGTAATTCTTGAGCACTTAATTTCTTTCTTGCTGGAAGGACATAGAGAGGGCTGTTGGCTTGATAATTCTTTCATATGAGGTACCACATGGTTCAGCCTTGCAAACCGTCCTTGTCCTATTCAAAGTATATATGTTACACTGAAGAAAATAAGGAAGTATAGGCTCAGATGTCTCCAATATGCAGATAACCCTTGGCTCTTTCTCCATATAAGAATCAAAATAAATAAATGCAATAAAAGAAAAAAGAATCATAATTTTAAAAATCTGCAGTAGAAAAGACGAGTTGCACTTTTCCTGGCCAAAAAATAATCAGTGAAGTGTATACACAAAGTCTGTGTTAGAGCTTCTACTTACTGATTATTTGTAATTTAAGATTATTTAGAGGCATGATGACAAATTGAAGCTGCAGAGCATACCATGTGCTGAAAAATCTTATTTAATGCAAAACCAAGAAAATTGCAATTCTATCAGCAAGCTAAACATAATGATGCCATTGGCAGTGAAATTGAACTCTTCAAGCATAAGAAGACAATTTTATTTAAAATCAATCTACCAAAATAATTATCTTTAAGAATTTAAACATGGATGTGACTAGTGCCCTTGAAGTTTCCTACTGTTATGCACTGCAAATTTCTAAAGTCAGGAAGCCACAATAAATTGTAGAGAAACTTTTGAAAGTGGCCTACATTAAAATAGTTTAATTAATGTGTGATGTGCACACTAATGGCTTAAAACCTGAAAAGTATGTTTGTTTTTTTGTAATGAGACTGCTAAATAGATAATTGATTAAGTGGCTGGGGACTGTGAGGACACTGGGAGATTCCTATTTCACACCTCAAAACCTCCATATTTTGTATTCCCTTTAAAGGTACAACCACAAAAGAGTCATTGCTGCTGCTTTTTTTTTTTTTTTTTAAACATTGGCAATGATAAACAAGACTGGAGAGAGACAGCTGTAAAATAACTGCATCTGCTGTTTCTGGCTTGGTTGTAAATTTGTTATACCTGAATGTAATGTCAAATGATAACATTTTTCAGTAACACCCCGGGAAGGTGAAACAGATGTGATATCACAGCATCAAAAATGAAGTAATTCTGATGGCTGCACTATCATCTTGAGGTATATTTCAGTGGAAATTCTTAACAGAAAGATGAGAAAAAGACTTAATGCCTCCATAAAAACATGGGTGTCAACATAAAAGTAGGACTAAGTATTTAGATACTGAATTGCAGGATTTGTCACAGTACCTCCAAGTTAAGGAATCATTTTTCCTCATATTTGTAAAATGCGAATGATACTTCTCTCCTTTGTAAAGTGCTTTGAGATATCTATTGCTGAAGAGTGCAGTGTAAGAATTAAGTAGAGTATTAATAATTATTGTTATAATGAGAAAACTGGAAGAAAAAAACATTTGCATTATCATCAGTACGAAAAGACAGCTACTATACATTAAATGATGATATAATCATCACCTAATGAAGGTGTTGTCATTCATATTCAGTGAGAGGTGCAAATAGAAGTACCTAATATGTAAACATTTATTTTTCCAATTCATTTCAGTGGAAGGGGGGAAAAAATGGGTGTGCATGCTATAAGTGATTCTGTGGCTTCCATCATGGCAGTACCTCTCAAACATTAATGAAATTATCCTTAAAACACAACTGGGAAATAAGGAAGTATAATTATCACTATTTAACATTATAAGGAAATGAGGCGGAGTTTCAATGGTCACACATGAAAGTTGTCAGAGTTAGAAACTGAAATAACTTCTTTCCTTACTTTTAAAATATAAAAAAAATCAAAAAACCTATTTGAAAGGGAATGAGGAGGATGAGACAGTTTTAGCATTAGATCCCTAGCTTTGTTTGTCCTCTATCTTTAATAGGTAGTTTGTGAAGCTAAGAGACAGAAATAACTTGAAGACCTGACTCTGCAATTACTTAGGAACACAAGTTTCTTGACTCATGTGAGTATCACACTGAGTTCATTGGGACTAACCATGTGCATAAAGATAAGTTCACGGGTAAGTATTTGCAGCGTCAGAACCTTAGTGAGCAGTACCCTGAAATTTACCTCATAGATATATAGCATCTATCTATCTATCTATATTGCATATATCTATATACAAATGATGAACGCTAGCTTTTCCCCCCCCAAAAATTGATTTTTTCCAAGTGTTACCAAAACTGAATTTTTAGTGTTTTTTTTTCTGTAATTCGGTATCACTTTTGTGGTATGACACTTGCATAGACACTACGGCACTCTTCTTTGGCATTCTCTTCCCTAGTGATAAAATTTCAATAACATTTAAAAGCAGACAGGACAGAGCACTGGAAAACATATTGTAGGGAAGACCCTGCTTTAGATGAGGGTTGTAGATTTCCTGATCTCTAATTTATGATTTCTGTGTCTCCACAGATGGTAATTTACACAGAGATGATTAAAGAGATTCTCTTGTATAAATTATCCCTAAACACTAATGATTGGAGGTGATCTAGTGCAGTGGTTCTCAACCTTTTCAGGTGCAGGAACCATTTGTAAACATTTTAGGCCTGTTGTGACCCAGTAAATAGTCTAGGGGTGGAGGCCCTGAGGTGGTTTTTGTCAGGTCTTGCCACCCCAGCGAATTGCGTCCTTCCTGGCACACAACCCACAGGGCAGCTCCTGCAGCTCCTGGCTGGTCTTGGCTCTCTGCTCAGGACATTACAACCTCTAGGATTGCAGTGCAGCTCAGGTTTGGCCCTATTCCCCTCACTGTAACAAATTTGTGTAACTCAAGTTGCGATCTGGCACATGGGGTTAAAATGCCACTCACTCAGATTTGGCCTATCTGGACTCCCATCATTATGTCAGCTGGGCCAAACCTGAGTGGCACTGGGACCCCAGAGGCTGCAGAGCCTGAAGTGAGCACAGCGAGCTCTATGGCACAGGAGCTACAAAAGTTGACATGCAGTGCTGTAACTAGGTATTTTAATGCCTGGTGCAAACAAACGTATTCACACTCCCTTACTAGAGCCCATCGTGGGACTACTTTTTTAATCCTGCTCCCATCCTGCCCCACAATACCTGCTCCCACATTATCTGTTGAATTTTTATCATGCTCCTGCTATTATGGTTTTGGGCCTGGGACTGCTATGATAGCAGGAGTGGGATAAAAATTCAGCAAACAATGCTGGAGTGAGTGGCAGTGGGTATTGCAAGGTGGGACAGGAGTAGGATTAAAAAAATAATCCTCCCGCACTGCAAACAACATGAATGCCCTGGACAGCAGCCGCCACTCACCAGCTGCCCTGCTCTCCCCAGAAATAAGGGTGGTGACATCATGTCTGCTGCAGGGCTCTATCCCCTAGTGTTTTTTCATCCATCCCCCCAGCACTGTGACCGGGGTGGCTGCCCTACTCAACCCATCCAGGCTATGACGCCGGTGCCACCTGACCCTTTGAAGCATTCTGGTGACCAAATTTTCGGTCCTGACAGAGGGCCTGAAAAATCCTGATCTAGTGAGTAAATCAACAGACAGAACTCCGAAATTCTGGGTTATTTTCCTGGCTTTGCCATTGATTTATAGTGCGGCTTGGGCAGGGGCACATTGCCATTATATTTCAGTTTCCCCTTGTGTAAAATGAGGACAATCATACTTATCTACTTCACGGGGGTATTGTGAAGCTGTGGCAATTAATATCTGTAAAACAGTTAGAAATCTTTGGATGTAAGATTCTGCTGATGGAAAGTATATTTTTTCTAATAGTAATATATTTTTACCTAAGATGTAAGACATTTTTGACATACGAATGACCAAATCTGAAGTTAGCAAAAGATAACATATGTAGTAATATTAGTGTATATGTATATTTAATTTACTCTAGAGATTACATTTTCCTGTGCATTTAAAATCCAGTTCTATAGCTGGTTGCATTCCTTTAAATATGTGTAATATATGTTAAATTAGCATTTACCTTTCTAGGGTCCAGGTCTCTATCATTATCTTATTTTACTGATTTTATTCTCTTCTGTATTAGTCAATGATCCTAAGCAATTCTCAAACACCTCCCAAATAAGAAATTCCATTGAACTCAATGGGACTAATCACATGCTTATAATTAAGCATGAAACACGTCTTGCTCAGATCAGCACAACCTCTGATCCACTGTGTTAGTGCTTTGCCTCAGCAAGAGTGAGCTTTGCTGCTGCTCCTGAGCTATCTGTCAGATCCCCAACACACCAGCTCATGTGCCTTGCCAGCAAACTCTTCAGGACTCTACCAGTCCAAACCTTGCCTTGCAGGTCACAGTCAGTGAGTCTCTATTCCCGACTTCCCAGAGATGTTTCTGAATACAGTCCCTCTCCATGGACTTCACAGAATTTGAGTTCACTGCTTCCAAAGAGACAGTGCACATATCTGCCTATTAGGTTAGCTGAAGATTCACACTTTACTTCATTATCACAGCATTGAGATGGTTTTGTAATAAAACAAAAATAAGTGTATTAACAAAGAAAATAGGTTGTAGTGATTTCAAGTAAGAGTGAAAGATATGAAAGGTTACAGACAGAACATGCATCTGACAAAGTGGGTATTCACCCATGAAAGCTTATGCTCCAATACTTCTGTTAGTCTATAAGGTGCCACAAGACTCTGTCGCTTTTTACAGATCCAGACTAACATGGCTATCCTTATGATACTAAACAGAACGTGCTTTCTAGTGACTAAAGTTTAACTCCAGCTAGTTACAATCTTTGTCTAGGAAGGTTTCTCACCTGTAGTCGGTTGTCAGAGACTAAACCTCTCTTGGTTGAAGAATTCATCTTTCTCATATTTCAGGAGCCATGGCCTCTTTTGTCCTTCAGGCAGAGGATGCCAAAATGGCTTTCTCCTTTGGCTTATGTTTCCCAAAGTCCATTTCCTCTCTTTAAAGAGTCAGAAAGGCTTCCTGGGGGTACAGCCTCCATCCCCTGCCATGATTGTTAAGTAGTCATCAATTCCATTTGCTAGTTGGATGGCTTTGTTTACTTTATATGTAAATATACTTCCATTGTTTCTGGCCTCACCTTGCTCAGTTCAAATTCAGGACACAGTCAAGCAGGTGAAACAAAACTCCTTGTTTGGGAAAGGCTGGAATTATGCACTGCTTGTGTCATAAACAGATAAGTAAGAGTTAATAGAACAGAAGTACTTCATATCTCTTTTGCCTGGAAAGGGTTAACAAGATCAGTGAGCCTGGCTGTCAACTGACCAGAGGACCAATCAGGGGACATGATGCTTTCAAATCTTGAGGGAGGGAAGTTTTTGTGTGTGCTGTTAGTGTTTGGTTGTTGTTCTCTCTGGGTTCTGAGAGTGACCAAACATGCAACCAGGTTTCTCTCCAATCTCCCTGATACAGGTTCTTATAGATTCAAAATAGTAAGTCCTAGGTGATAAGGCGAGTTAGGCTTACATTTGTTTTCTTTATTTGCAAATGTGTATTTGGCTGGAAGGAGTTCAAATGTGTATTTTGCTGATAGGATTTTTATTTGTACTTAGGCTGGGAGGGTGTTCCCAGTGTCTATAGCTGAAAGACCCTGTACCATATTCCATCTTAAATTTACAAAGATAATTTTTACTGTTTTTCTCTCTTTAATTAAAAGCTTTTCTTGTTTAAGAACCTGATTTTTTTTTATTTTGGTGAGACCCCAGGGGACTGGGTCTGGATCTACCAGGGAATTGGTGGGGAGAAAGGTCGGAAAGAGGAGAGAAAGATTAATTTCTCTCTGTATTAGGATTACGTTCTCTCTCAGGGAGAGTCTGGGAAGGGGAGAGAGAAGGAGTGAGGAAGGTGAATTTTCCTCTCTGTTTTAAGATTCAAGGAGTTTGTCACAGTGATCTTCCAGGGTAACCCAGGGAGGGGAAGCCTGGGAGAGGCAACAGTGAGGGAAAGGGTTTACTTTCCTTGTGTTAAGATCCAGAGGGACTGGGTCTTGGGGGTCCCTGGGCAAGGTTTTGGGGGGGACCAGAGTGTACCAGGCACTGGAATTCCTGGTTGGTGGCAGTGCTACAAGTACTAAGCTGGTAATTGAGCTTAGAGGAATTCATGCTGGTACCCCATCTTTTGGACGCTAAGGTTCAGAGTGGGGAATTATACCATGACAGCTTATCAAACATGTTAAGAACATATTTCCAGCACAAATATAGGATTCCATATACACCGCCCTCATGCATCGCTCAATAATACATGCATCACTCAATAATATTAATGTCCAGCATTTTACCAGTTTGCATAAACTTTACATTTTAGGTACAGATTATGAGTGAGTTGGGGGAATGAGTGTGTGAGTCCTGATGCAAGTTATCTTGTGGTGTGCCCTCTGCCAGTTGGCACTCAGGAGCTCCCTGGGTCACAGCATGTGTTTGTCTTTGCAAGATTGGGATGATGATGTGCACATCTGTGACAACTTCTCTCTCTAATATGAGAGCACTGTACAAATATTACCCTTAATAGTCACCCTTAATATCTTCTTAGTAATTAGCAAACATTATTTTAGTATTTGCACTATTTTTCATACCAAACATATTAAGTAATCGTAAACTCTAGTGTAAAGAGTGCAACATTCTGAGGTACTCCTTTCTAATTAAGGTAAAATTAGAACATTTGTAAGGGCACCTTTTCATTATGAGGATTTTATTTTGTATCACTTTGTTTCTCCCCAAAAAGGTTCAGGGATTTTTATTATCTCCTTTCTCCTGTATTATAATCAATAGTAGCTGTTTTTGTGCACTAAAGGCAGAAGACTCTTCAGTACTTCTCTTTCTATAATACTGAAAGATTTGTCTGTTTATCCAGAATGAAATGGTATGATGAGGGCATAACACCAGATCCATCTCCCAAATTCCTTTCCACTTGGTGAGACGACTATCCTTGATTGCCCTATTCAAAGTTATTTGTCTAAAATGTTACTGCCAAATAGCCATCTGTGACATTGGGCGAGAAATCAGAAATAATCTGTACAAAAGAAAAACAGTTTTAGAAGAATAAAAATAATCATTGTTTATAATTATTTGTATTATGGTAATGTCTAGAAATTCTAGTCTTGGATCACATCTTCATTGTGGTAGATACTGTACAGAAAGGTAGCAAAGAAGTCCCTTCCAAAGACAGCTTATAATAAGAGGATCTTATTTCATGCCTTTTCAGTGTGGTGGTGGGTGCTTGATTTTTGTTTTGTTTTTGTTTGTTTGTTTGTTTGGGGTTTTTGTTGTTGTTTTTTACTGTTCTTGTGTGAATACAGGTTTTTCTTTATTAATTTGTGTGTAAGTATATAGATCTGGAATGAAATTGTTGCCTTAATGAACTAAATGACAAAACTTCCATTGACTTCACTGGGGCTATGGGACTAGGATTTCCCCCCAATCTTCATTTGTACAATTTTCAGGATGTTTGACTGACTTTCATACATGAAATTGTTCAGGCGCAAGTTGGACTTATGATCTAAAGGTTGAGCTGGTAGATCTAAATATAAACTTAAAATCTGGAATTTGAGTTCTTTCTGCTAATTCATTGTTAAAAGTACTAAATGTTCTTAAGGACAACCTACATTCTTATTTATGCCTATGCAATCATACTGGCTTCAGATTATGTTCCCAGTCACACTATGTAGGCTTATTACTTTGTACAGGTATAACTGATTGAATCTGTATTTGGAGCTTAGTAAACCATGTAATTGAAAAGAAGAAAATATACCTAATTTCCTTACCTGTATTGGCTCTGTAGCGCTAAGGAAAGAAAACGGAAATATAAATCACTCCCTAAACTATGATACTGAATACCCAATGTTGAGTAGAGCTGCTCAGTTTTTTTCAGTTTAAATAAAAACTGAGGAAACCTACAACTTTTTTTTAAATACTCCCTCCCCTCACTTTCTGATTATTAAATAAGAAGAAAGCATTTTTACATAGTCACTCTAGGGAGTAGGGGCTAAATGCTCAAAAGGATTTAGGTGTTGTGGTGCTCAACATCACAACTCCTGTGTTTTAGGTTCCTGGAAAAATCACTGTTATTCACAAAGCCTGAGTTAGGCTTCTATACAATGAATGAGGTGAGGTAGGCAACTTTGAATGTGATTCACTGAAGCCAGAAGATTAGGCTGGGAGCCACCTAAGCTAGCTAATGGAGAAGATGACCAGAGGATGGGTGTGCTAAATCCAATCCCTCTCTCAGAGATAGGCACCTAAGTTCAGGCTGCAGGGAGATGACTATCTCTGCTTCTGATTTTCAGCTAGGAACCTGCTTTAGAATTAGGGTGCCTGTGCAGTTTAAACAAGAAACCATGGGGTTGGCACGAGGACCTCCCTTAAAACTTTTAGTCCAATGGTTAGGGTACTCAGCTGGGATGTGGGAGGCCCCTGATTCAAGTCCCTCCCGCTCCTAAGGGGAGAAAAGATTTGAAATGTCACATGCGTGCTCTAGAAATCTCACTTGGGAGTGGATTTCAAACTGCTATATGGGAGATGAAGAAAAACCCTGTCCTCCAGACAAAAAATATGGGGAAAATTCTGCTGAGAGAAGTGTTTTTTTCCTCCACAGATTTATCAACCCAGATCTCAGGTTTTACATTTTTTTACTCAAACTCCCATTGACATAAGTCAGAGTTTATATGAGTAAAGTTGTCAGAACTTGGCTCCTACTCGGTAATGTATTAATTTAAAAAAGTCATTATGTATTTGCATGTACTTACTAAAAAAGCATTACTCAGTGGTCAGACTGAGGGGAAATACATAAGCACAGTAAACAGCCCAATTCAACCTCTGGCTTTGAACTAAGCACAAAATCTTTGTTCTTTAAATTATCACCATATATAAGACCTCTCCCTTAGAACTGTGGATTTGAAATGCCTAGGAATTACATTATATTCAATTAACAGCCACATACTAGATAATTTAAAAATTGGCTCACCCACAGATCTCAAAATGTAGTTGATAATGAGGAGATCTTAGTGAGCAAGGAACTGGTTCTTTGTCCAACTCTATTTAGTATTTTTATCAGTGTTCTAGATGATGGTATAAAATCTTTACTGGTAAAGATGACATGAAGATTGGTGGGGCAGTAAATAAAGAAGACAGGTACTATTACAGAGAGATCTGAATTGCTTGGGTAATGGCCACAATCCAACAAAATGTATTTTAATACATCAAAATGCAAGGTAATACATCGGGGAACCAAGTATGGCAAGTTATATTTACAGAATTGGAGACAGGTCATCATATATAATTGCTGCAACATGAGCTCTCAATGCAATGCTGTGGCAAAAAGGCTAATGAGATCTTTAGATGTATAGTAAAAGGAGAATATGAAGAAGAGGTAGAAGGTGATCTTGCTGTTGTATATAGCACTGGTTAGACTGCTGTTAGAACAGAATATCTTGTTCTGGTGTCTTCACTTCAAGAACAATGTGGAAATACTGGAGATTATTCAAGGAAGAATGATAAAAATGATTCCGGGGCTATAAAACAAGCTTTAGGGTATAAAGCTTTGTCTGTTATGTTATGCTGGTATAAATGTGTCACTCAGGGGTATGGAAAATCCATAGTGACAGTTATACCGACTGAACTCCTGGTGTAGACAACACTATGTTGATGAGAGGGTTTCTCCAGTTAACATAACTACTGCCTGTCGCAGATGTGGAGTCCCTATGTTGCTGGGAGAAGCTCTCCCATTGACAAAGGTAACATCTTCACTAAGTGATGTAGCTGCACTGATGCAGCTGGGTTGCTGCAATGCCTTAAGTGTAGATAACATCTATGGCTGAAGGAACTCAAGTTATGTAACTTATCAGAGAGAAGTTTGAGAAGTGACTTGATTATTTTGTGTAGGTACTTGTACATGGAAAAGCTATTTGATGAGGCTGAGGGCAGGGGAAGGATAACAAGGCATAACAAAATCCAAAGACCAGAAGTTGAATTTAGACAAATTAAAGCTTGAAGTCACATGCAATTTCCTAGGCCTGGTCTACACTCGAGGAGGGGGATCGATCTAAGATACGCAACTTCAGCTATGCTTTTCTCGTAGCTGAAGTTGATGTATCTTAGATTGACTTACTTTGTGTCTTCGGGGCACAGGATCGATGGCCACTGCTCCCCCATCGACTCCGCTTCCGCCTCTCGCCATGGTGGAGTTCTGTAGTCAACGAGGAGTGCTTTCAGGGATTGATGTATCGCGTCTAGACAAGACGTGATACATCAATCCCCAATAGATTGATCACTACCCGCCGACATACCCCTAGAAGTGATAGTATTTAAGCATTGGACCAACTTACTGGGGTAAATTGTGGACTCACCATCACTTAGATTCTGTTAAAGATTAGATTAGATCTAGTTTCAGGGAGAAATTCTGCAGCCTGGAGGGGTTGGGCTTGGAGATTGTGGTGGTCCCTTCTGATGTTGAAATCTAAATCTGTGGGTTCCTTCTTCCTTCATGGGCTATGAGGAAAACAGAATTGCTTGCATTATAGAATCATAGAATCATAGAAGATTAGGGTTGGAAGAGACTTCAGGAGCTCATTTAGTCCAACCTCCTACTCAAAACAGGACCAACCCCAGCTAAATCATCCCAGTCAGGGCTTTGTCAGGCCAGCCTTAAAAACCTCTAAGGATGGAAATTCCACCACTGTGCTAGTTAACTCATTCCAGCGCTTCACCGCCTTCCTATTGAAAGACTTTTTCCTAATATCCAACCTAGACCTCCTGCACTGCAACTTGAGACCATTGCTTCTTCTGTCATCTGCCACCATTGAGAACAGACTAGCTCCATCCTCTTTGGAACACCTTTTCTGGTAGTTGAGGCTGCTATCAAATCCCCCCTCACTCATCTCTTCTGCAGACTTCATAAGCCCAGTTTCCTCAGCCTCTTCTCATAAGTCATTTGCCACAGCCCCCAAATCATTGTTGCCCTCCGTTGGACTCTCTCAAATTTGTCCACAGCCTTTCTCTTGTAGTATCACCAGTGCCGAACAGAAGGGAATAATCACTCCCTTGATCTACTGACAATGCTCTTACTAATGCAGCCCAATATGTCATTAGCCTTCTTGGCAACAAGGGCACACTGTTGACTCATATCCAGCTTCTGATTCACTGTAATCTCCAGGTCCTTTTCTGCAGAACTGCCACTTAGCAAGTCATTCCCCAGCCTGAAGCAGTGCATGGAATCTTCTGTCTTAAGTGCAGAATTCTGCACTTGTGCTTGTTGAATCTCATCAGATTTCTTTTGGGCCAATCCTCCAAATTGTCTAGGTCATTCTGGACCCCACCTTCGAGCATATCTGCCTCTCCCCCAAAGCTTAGTGTCATCTGAGAACTTGATGAGGATGCATTCCATCCCATCATCCAGATTATTAATGAAGATGTTGAACAAAACTAGTCCTAGGATCGATCCCTGGGACACTCTGCTTGATACCGGCTGCCAACTAAACATCAAGCCATTGATCATTATCTGTTGAGCCTGGCAATCTAGCCAGCTTTCTGTTCACATTATAGTCCATTCATCCAACTCATACTTTTTTTTAAATTGCTGGCAAGAATACTGTGAGAGAGTATATAAAACACTTTGCTAAAGTCATATCCACGAAGCCAGTTATCTCATTATTGAAGACAATCAGGTTGGTCAGGCATGACTTGCCCTTGGTGCATCTATGTTAACTGTTCCTGATCACATTCCTCTCCTCCAAGTGCTTCAGAGATAATGGCCAATGGCTCTGCAATCACATCAGCAAACTCCCTCAGCATCCTTGCATGCATTAGATATAGACTCATGACCTTGTTTGTTAAAACTTGCAGTTCTGCATTAAGATAAACAAATCCATACTTGAGCTGGTTGCCTACAAGGGTCAGGAAGATTTCCCTCCCCACACTCTCCTTGAATTAACTAGATACAGTTTGTTCGTTCGTTGGTTTTTGTCCTTCTCTGAAGCATCAGAGATTGGCCACAATTGGAGACAGGACGCTGGATGTGGTGGACCAATGCTCTGAGGTAGCATTGAGAATCCCTTTTAGATGCCTGTCAGGCATGTCTTGCTTGTGCACTCAAAGTCATACTGATTGCCAGATTTGGAATCGGGAAGGAATTTTTCCCCAGGTCAGATTAATAGGGACCTTGGGTTTTGTTTTTACTTTCATCTGTTGCAGGTGTGGAAGCAGAGAAAAAGATAAAGGGAATTTGAATGCAGCTATCTTAGCTTTTAGGAATAAAGTAAAAGTCAGGCTAACACTAACTCTAATAATGCAAGATTTCAGGCAGGGCCTGAGCAAGTGGAAAGTGAGTGGAACAAAAAACTATAAGAGATACTGTTTTTTTTCCTTGTTAGATAAGAATAGAATGTAGACTGTGGCAAGTGTCAGGAAAATAAACTATCTCTGACTTGTTGCAACCAACCTGAGAGTGAAGACTCTGTTTCCTTCCATACAGGGGTTCCAAAACTTGGTTCATGGCTTGTTCAGGGTAAGCCCCTGGCAGGCTCCGAAACACTTTGTTTACCTGAGCATCTGCAGGTATGACTGCTCCCAGCTCCCAGTGGGGGCAGTTCACCATTCCCGGCCAATGGGAACTGTGGGAAGTGGTGGCCCAGCCAGGGAACAGCGAACCATGGCCACTGGGAGCTGCAAGCAGCTGTACTTGTGGATGCTCAGGTAAACAAAGTGTCTCGCAGCCCATCAAGGGCTTACCCTGAATAAGCCGCAGCTAAGTTTGGGAACCCCTGATCTATTGCATGGTTCATGTATAGCCTGCTGGGATCATCTCAGCATATCTCACCTAATCACTTCCCTGCCACTGCAGGGGCCTTGGGCATCAGTGGTGTCTTTGGGTATCTCTACTCTGCAGTTAGATGCCCACAGCTGGCCTATGCCAGCTGACTAGAGCTCACAGGGCTTGGCCTAATGGGCTGCGTACTTGCCCTGTACACATTCAGGCTCGGGCTACAGCCCTCCCATCTTACAGGGTCCTGGAGCCTGAGCTTCAGCCTGAGCCTGAACAGTTAAACCACAATTAAACAGACCCTTAGCCCGAGTCAAGTGGCACAGGCCAGCTGCAGGTTTTTAATTGAAGTTCAGACATACCCTTAGTCACTCCTGTTCTCTCCTTGTGCCACATAGTTCAGTTTCGTGTGGAATTAAAAGTTTTTGGTTCAACTGAAATCTCTGGACTTTATATAGGAGTATATGGGTGTAATTTAATGGCCTGTGTTATACAGGAGGTCAGACAAAATGATATGATGGGCAATTCTGGCCTTCAATGCTATGAAACAGATTGATATTTGAATGGATGCTGCTGAGACTTGGTATAAAAAGGCTGATAATTAACGGGAACTTCATGAATATCATCCCATTTTAAAACCAGTCACAGGAGCAGGTAACAAGCTTGAACTAGCATGGGCTTCTTTGCCCTTACCTGTACATTCAAGGTTTTCATCTACAGTAAGTTATAGCTATTCATGTTGTATGCCCTTGCTAAATCCATAGCTGTTTTTACCTCTCTATTTTCCTGGCTATTTTTCAGGGAGGAAAAATCCTGAAAAAGATCAGGAGTGAAATCCTGGCCCTAGAGACGTCAATGGGAATTTTTATCTTTGCCTTCAATGAGGCTGGGACTTTTACCTCAGTTATCAGCACTAGAATGATTATTGCACCTTCATTGTATATCTGCTTCCTCCGCATTTCTTTCTTCTTTTATAACAAAATGATTTGCACTTCATATCATAACACTGTCACTAGGTATGAACATCACTGGCAATTATTTTCACGGGATAGCCTCACTTCATTACGTTGCTTCCAAAACCCTCTTAAAATCATGTTTAATTGGTTTTAGGAGCAGTATATATATGTATATATCCATTTATAGCAGCATGTTGATTAAATAATTATGTAAATTAATCTTCAGTAATGAGAGAGTCTTGTGATATACTTCAGGCTGGAGAGAATCCACTCCTCTTTCACCCCATCAAAACATTTGCATAATAATACATTTATTTTAAATGTAATAAAGTTATCTTACTTTGAATAATTTCTTTGAGGAGTTATTGGTAAATTGTATATGTTTACTTATTACATAGGTGATTATTATATTGTTAGGATCTATTCTCTGGATTTATAAATATTATTTTTCTGTAAATACTAAAGTGCTGTTGCTTACACAGTGAAACAAATGGCAATGAAAAATGTTATTGTGGGGCATGCCTTCAGAATAGATTATATTAATTCATATGGTATCCCAGAAATCCTTTATAAATACAGTAGCAACAACTGTCAGATGTAAACAGGCAAACAGAGATTTTGAAAAGAACACAATCTTATATTTTCAGATAGATAACTCTAGACTTCTCATTTACCTCCTCTAAAGTGTTAAAATTGCTTGTAGTCACCATTTTCCTGCCAAATAGTGACCTTTTATTTTTGTCTGGCTAGCTTCATGTACAAAAGCTATGCATCCAAAGAAGTGAGCTGTAGCCCACGAAAGCTTATGCTGAAATAAATTTGTTAGTCTCTAAGGTGCCACAAGTACTCCTGTTCTTTTTGCGGATACGGACTAACACAGCTGCTACTCTGAAACCCGAGATTTTTGTGAATTTTTAACCACAGTTTGCTTGTATTTTCAAGTTGTTTGTCATTTGCACCTTTGAATATAGATTTACAGATGGGGGAGGGAGGGAGGAGTTTCTATGCAATTCATCAAACATATCTTCAGTGACCCAAAGAAATTGGGAAATCATCTATTAAAAATAAAAACACAAACATTTAAAAGTCACTTGATTTTTTCCCCCTCTCTGTTTGAACCTTTAAGGAACAAAGGAAAAGAGAGTAGACAGTTTAGGAGTTGTATATTTTGTGATCTGGTTTTGGACCATCTCTGCTAAAAATCAACTTGATTAATAAATACATTGGAGAACATTGATAACAATACTAACCTGGGCATACTCCAGCAGTAGCTTCATTGCAGGGCATCCTGTTACTAACTTCATTGATTGGTCTTTTTTTTTCAGTTTTTCTAGTTTAACCAGTTTTTAACTTTTTTCCCCTCTGTAAGCTCTTATGAGTGATCTAATTAATAGCATTTTGAAAACAATTAAATTGTGTCTATCTGGTAGACTTTATCTGCTAATTTATGATTTTTTAAAAAAGAACTCTAAGCGGAACTACCTAATTTGCACACACAACTGAGGTTTTTGCACAAAACAGACAAACACAGAAATTGTGTTGTACATAGATTGGATGTTCTCAATCAGATTCCCTAGCTGATCTGTTCTTAATTACCAGGGTCATCCATGACTGTTTTATTTGTATTTTTTTTCTGAGTAAAGCAAACATTGTTTCTTCCAGTTTTCCAAGGCTGCCACTGTTTTTTTTTTAAATATCACTTGCATATCATCACTGTCGGTATTGCCCACTATTACAGCTATGCCTATTCTAGCACCATTTTAAGCTAATGGGAAGTCTTTCTATTGATTTCAGTGAGAACTCTATCGTATTTAACAATAAAGACTGATGGAAAAAGGTAATTTAATGTCTCTAATACTTCGCTGTTCAAGTGTCTCCTTCTCTTTCTTTTCATTCTAATCTATAGGGCTTCATTAAACATGCAGCATTCACATTTGTAATATATCTAAAACACGGATGGGCAACCTTTCAGAAGTGGTGTGCCGAATCTTGATTTATGCACTCTAATTTAAAGTTTCACATGCCAGCTATATTTTTTAACGTTTGTAGAAGGTCTCTTTCTATAAGTCTATAATATATAACTAAACTATTGTTGTATGTAAAGTAAATAAGGTTTTTAAAATGTTTAAGAAGCTTCATTTAAAATTAAATTAAAATGCAGAGCCCCCCGGACTGCTGGCCAGGACCCGGGCAGTGTGAGAGCCACTGAAAATCAGCTCGTGTGCCACCTTCGGCACTCGCGCCATAGGTTGCCTACCCTGATCTAAAATATATATCTACTTTTGACACGAAAACTTTTTGGTTCTGAAGATAGTGTTTACTTTGAAAATGGTGGTTTGAAGCCTCAGCAGGTATACATCAACATACTTCCATTACCTATATTGAGTAACTGAACTAAGAATCTGGCCAGGTATATTATAGTGCATGTAAAGGTGTGAAGTATTTTTAAAACTTAGATTTGGCTAGTTCTGCCATATTTTTGGACTATGCCTCTTATCAGGATAGAGTCAATATCTATCATCATCCCTTTCATGGCTGCTTCCTAGTACTGTTGCGGTACTTGTGGTTCAGTTCCCAGTCCAGCAAAACTACCAACTGACAGTTTTTCCCTTACTTGTACTGGATCCATACACAGGATACATGTGTACCACTGAAATCAATGATAAAACTCATATTTGACATCAAAGATACGGAATTGGGACTCTGAAATGGAGAGAACTGATTTCCCTTCCCCACTCAGAACTGTATTCTTGTATTGAGTTAGAGAACATTGTGTGTGTGTGAGAACAGTTATATTTATAATTACGAGTGATCTGTTTCTCTGTGTTTGTGATCCATATAATATCAGAACGTGTGCTGTGGGAAACGTTCAGTTAATTTGCTAAAATTGATTATGCAATCACACTAATGTAATTTGGGCAAACACTTTTAATTACCTAGAGGTGCAAAAGCCAGGTAAACTGTGGTAGGGAAAGCCCGTTCAAAAATATAGGAGATTTTGCAATTTTAGAGACTCTTAACTACGTACATACACCATCAACCAGGTATTTTTGTATATCAGGCTTATTTGTTCTTCTTTGGTATTTCTGTTTAAGAGCTTTCTCCTACTTCCACTGACATCAATGGAAATATTCCTCTTGGATTTCAGTAGGAACAGGGGTTAAGTCTTGATCTTGTGTCTAGAACCATCAATTGTTAGTTTATTTTTAATAGTATTTGGTTTTAAATATTAGGCATCCATGTCTCTGTTCTCTTGAGAAGCTAATTTAATAATTGGAAATAGAGGATTAATCTTCAAACACATGTTTCATCTGCATAGGAATGGAAATCTAATTCATGTATTTAAATCAGTTTCACAAAACAAAGCAAATACATGATGAATAATAATGAAACAAATTCAAGACAAAACCCTAGCGGACACCACAGTAAACTAGAAAAGAACTGATCATAGTGATGAATCATTTATTGGTGTTCCCACTTGTAGGATTAATAGGCTACAATTAGGACAAAATACAGCAGCTCAGATTTTGACTGATGCTAGGAGGTTGGTTTATGTGACCATAATCTTGGCTTAGTTGAAGTGGTAACCAATTAAGCTTTCCAAGGTGTATGTGCTGATTTATATCACCCTTCACCAAGAGGGCATAAAATACCTCCTCAATATTTTAGAAGAATCCATATGATGAATAAGTGTGAGGTCCCTGCAGAACGTTGGCTTTTCTGCTTTGTGATTCTGGGACATGTATCACTGCATCCCTGCAACATACAAATAACTAAACTGAGAACTCAGATTGCAAAAATAGGACTAGAGAAGGCTCTCACAAAGAGGAAGATAAGTTATTTAAGTTAAGCACCAGTGGGGAAATAAGAACAAATGTATATAAACTAGCCATCAACAAATGTAGGCTTGACATTAGATGAAGGTTTCTAACTGTGTTCAAAACTGAGCTTGATAAATTTATGAAAGAGATGGTATGATGAGACAGCCTACAATGGCATTTAGCCAATCTGTGACTGCTAGCAGCAAATATCTCTAGTGGCTGGTGATAGGTTACTAGATTGGGAGGCATATGAGTTACTACGGAGAATTCTTTCACAGGTGTCTGGCTGGTGGATCTTGCCCACAAGCTCAGGGTCCAACTGGTCGTCATATTTGGGGATGAGAAGGAATTTTCTTCTGGATCAGATTGGAACAGACCATGGGTGTTTTTTTGCCTTCCTCTGTAGCATGGGGCATAGGTCACTTGCAGGTTTAAATTAGTGTAAATGGTGGATTCTCTGTAATATTGAAGTCTTTAAATCATGATTTGAGGACTTCAGTAATTCAGCCACAGGTTAGGGGTTCTGTTACAGGAGTGGGTGGGTAAGGTTCTGTGGCCTGCAATGTGTAGTAGGCCAGACTAGATGATCAGATGGTCCCTTCTGACCTTAAAGTCTGAGTCTCTGAAGGAGGGACAAGTCTGAAGAATTCAAGTATGAAGTGGTGTTCTTCTAGTGCTAGCAGCAGTGTATTCCACTTAGATGTGCATGCTCCTAGGGCACCACAACTGGGGAATTTTGCTTAGCAATATTCACCAGGGTGGTTCTTGTGCCTTTGGCCCCTTGTAGTCCCTCTCATGTTTTTTAAAGGTCAGAGCTGCCCTGACCTCCATCAGTTTCTTCTCACAATCCGTGACTTGAGTCAGCATGTTCTGTTTGGTGTCGTATCTTTTATTTTTTGGTCACAGTGCTTTCCTGTGATCTTGTGTTGCTAGTTAGTTAGTTAAATAGTACCCTTAGGACTCAGTTAATTAGTAGTAGCTAGTTAAATAGGATTTAGCCTATTGTGATGCCCTAATCAGTTTTAACCAATGCCTGTTGTGTGGAGTGACTATGCCTCCTAGTGACTGCCACGCTTGATCTTTATTATGCCTTGGGAAGGGCACATTACAGAAAAGTGCTCCATCTGTAAGTTCAAAAAGAGAATGCAGGTGGATAGATACTTGCACCTGAAACAATGCCTCATGAAGGAGGCCCTCTTCAGACATCCGCAGACAGCTGGCCCTTCAGAGAGCTTTGAAGCTGGCACAAGCCATTGTTCCACAGCAAAATTCTGATTCTAGAGACTGGAGCCACTCCAGAGCTTAGAGAGATTGCTCCTTTCATAAAAGGAGTGAAGACCGGCAATATGATTTTTCCCTTACTCTAGATAGAGCTGCACTGTCTAAACTGTCTACGCTGTCTACCCAGAAAGATCAAGAGGAAGATCAGGAGGTCATCTAGTCCAACTCCATGATCAAAGCAGGACCAACCCCAACTAAATCATCCCACCAGAGCTTTGTCAAGATGGGCCTTAAAAATCTCTACGGATAGAGATTCCACCACCACCCTAGATAACCCTAGATCAGCTAGACATCACCCTGGCATTTCTAGTACAGTCTGCTAGATGTCCATTGAGTCCAGCACTGATGACATTGGTGTCAGCACCAAGTGTATCAGGCAGCATCAAACTTGCTCTGCCTTTTTGTTCCTGACTCACTATTAACTCAGGAACATTCAGCTGTGGTGGCTTCTTCTGTGTCCTTGGCACTGCCCGGACTGGCTGCAGGCTTATCACTATTGTTGGCACCATTTTATGCACTGCTTAATACTCAAGGTGCAGAACTGAGGTAGTTTTCTTTCCTGGTACTAAGAGGCTCATTGGCACAGATACAGTCTCCAGAACAGATGACAATTTTGGTGCTGATCTCATTTATGGGAATGTTACCAGCCTCAAGGTCAATGCAAATGTCTTTCTGGTGCTGAATGTGAGAGTAATGCCCCCACAGGTACTCATGGCATCAGCTACTTTACTATCATTGTTACCAATATTATCTGCGTATTGGGCTTCAGTTGAGGCTTGACATTTGCTGTTTCTGATTGGAGTGGCTCCTCTGTTGCCACCGAACTACTAGGAAAGACCTCGAGCTCGATCTTGAGGAATTCTTCCCCCCTCTCCTCAACTTTGAAGTACTGTTCTCTAAAGTCGGCGAGATGTCCTGGGGATCACCATCAGTACCAGAATCAGCACTACTTCCACAGTAGGGAAAAGAGGCTCTTGGCCCAGTTCCTACTGGCCAGCAGTGCTGTACCCTTATCCTCTGTGACCTCCTTGGAACCCTTGGGATGTAGATTGATCCGCAAGGCCCTGATTCTTGGTTCAGTGAAGAGTGAGGTCACTGATCCCATTGGTAGTCTCCTCTCTTGAGCTGCCTATCCTGCAGACAGATTGAGGTTGTTCACACTGAGCTGGGCAAGTGTTACCACACGAGATAACAATTGGCTCTGCTTCCTTCCTTTTCCTCTTCATTGTATGACTCCATGGTGAGAGATTCCTCCCCTTCTGTGCCTAAGAATCTTGTCATATTTAAGATGGAATTACTTTAAGTCAAAGTTGCAGAACTATCTGAAGCCTGCATCCGAAACAAGGGGAAAAATTCATAGGGAAGGGAAGCAAACCAAGCTGGATTAGCAAGCATCTCAAACAGGTGAGTAAGAGAAAGCAGAAAGCCTTCAAGGAATGGAAGATGGGATAGATCAGCAAGGAAAGCTACCTCTTGGAGATCAGAAAGTGCAGAGAGAAAGTAAGAATTGCTAAAAGCCAAACAGAGTTGGATCTTGCAAAGGGAATTAAAATCAATAGTAAAAGGTTCTATAGCCATGTAAATAAAAATGAAAGAAGTGGGACCACAAACCACTGATGAAGGCATGGGGATTAAAGATAATCTATGCATAGCCTAATGTGTTAACAAATACTTTGCCTCAGTTTTTAGTAAGGCTTATGAACAGCTTAGAGGTAGTGGTGTTTCTGTCAAATGAACAATTTCAAGCAATTTGTTTCCTGTGTCTGTCCATTCATGCTGATCCTTCTATGCCTGAAGTTGTTAGGCCATATGGCCATGTGCATTTACTTTTGTGGTTCAGCATGCATGACTGCACCTTCATCCTCTTCAGGGCTGTTTGAAGTTGGTATACTTCCCGAATTGTCAATTGCTGGATGTCCTATTGGTGGATGGATCAGATACACATTTGTGAATGTGTTCCTTTTGCCCATCCTCCAATGATCAGGACCACAGTTACCAATGTCTCTTCAGTAGCTTGGACAGTGTATCTGGGGAAATTGAAAGTTCAAAGTTTGTGGACAGAATAGGAAGCTTCCTTTGATATCAAAGTCATGGAGCTTAGAGCCATTTACAATGTATGCTAGGTTTTCGGGCACACCATCAAGGACACATATTCTCACCAACCATACCAATGCACTGGTATTGCAAGCAAGGAGGAGACCATTCCAACCGGCTTTTTCAGAAGCAATAAAGTTTTTTTTGCAATTTTGCAAGATGGAAAACCTCATTCTTGCACCTACTCACTTACCAGGTGCTCAGAATCTCTTATCTGATCACCTCAGCAGAAGTTTCTTCCAGAATCATGAGTAGTTTCTGAAGAGCAGCATCTTCAGAGAATGTGGCATTCTGACTATTGGCCTTTTTGCAACAAATGACAGAAAGAATTACTGTCAGTTTTGCTATCGAGTGGATTTCAGTCCAGGCTCTTTAAACTACAGCTTCCAGATGAACTGAGGATCAGTACTGATGTATGCCCTCCCCCCACAGTAATCCCATTCATTCCACATGGTGTTCTCAAACTGAAGTTGGATCAGGCCAAACTGATACTCATTGTGCCAATTTGGCCAAGATAATGATGGTTTTTTAGTTTTGTCAATCTGTTTGACCTTCCAGATCTCTTCCCCTCTCTTCCAGCCTACTGACTCAGCACCATGGTCAAAATTGAGATCCAGTGCTGAGCACTTTGCACCTCATGGCATGGGTGCTAAATTGTTATGTGAGAAGGAAGGATGGTGTTCAGTAAGTTCTACTTAATATTACTAGAAAACATGCCACTAAGGCTACGTATTTGGCCAAGTGGAAACCTTTTTTGGTTTGGTCACTACCTTGTGGAATTCAACAGAGGCTTGTCTGCATTCGGGACATCCTGAATTATGTAAGAACATAAGAATGGCCATACTGGGTCAAACCAATAGTCCATCCAGCTAAATATTCTGTCTTCCAACCGTGGTCAGATGCCAAATGTGGATGAACAGCACTTTCATACTTTGGATGTGATACACGGCATTTTGGCACTTTATTTGGAGAGTACTAAACCGTTAGAGCCCTGCAAATCCATGGATATCTGCTTTACATCTGCAGATACCTGCATCCGTGGACCATTTTTGCAGATTGCAGATCAGATGCAGATACAAATTTTGTATCTGTGCAGGGCTCTATAAAACATTTTATCACATTGGATTTTTGTCTCCTATGCAAATCGGATGAAGGGTCAGACTGTCTCCACACAGACCATTTCCAGAATGATCATTTCCTGGATTATGATGACATATAGGATAGTTCAGACTTCTGCTCCTCCTTTCAAGGGGGCCCCAACCGGCTTCCTTGTATTTCTCAGTAATGTTTCTATACAGGGCATTTGCAGGACCACTACTTGGTCTTCTATTCATAAAAAAAAAATTACTAGCCTCTTTGCTGACTGCATCTTGGTCAGATGCAAACTTTAGAAAAGCAGTCCTGTTGCTGCTGTTTACGTAGGCTCGGAGCCCCACATCCTTCCAATACTGCTTGTGAATCATTCTGAGCAGAATACATATTTTGAATCATTTTAAGAAGAAAAAATGGTTATTTACCTGTATTGCAACAATATAATACAGTAACTGTATTGTAAGTAGTCATGAGAGGAGCTACATGGGCCAAAGTTACTGGTGAGCAAAGTTCTTTAGCTTTGGTGTGCTGGACACATGCACAACTCACAACAGTTACAGTACTGGTAGGTAACTCTTTTTTGTGTTGTTATTCTATTGCAAGAAAAAATTATATCCCCATGTTTACTCATTGAACTCAGGTTCAAAGAACTCAAAATCTGTATACTGTAAGCTCTTCATTTTTAATTTTTGAATAAGCATTTTGACAGCCATTGGCCCTTAATATGACACCATACTACTATATTGCTATTGTAATCTTATTCTGCAAAATCAAAACAGAGTTCTAGTTCTTGAATCCTCTTTATCGTCATGGAGAAAACATGAAGACATTTCAGTATCACTGATAACTTTTCATGCTTGACTGGTTACACTGTGCAATAACAGACTGAGGTTTAGTTTGGTTAGATGATTTGAATAACTTCAAAATGGTGAATATACAATGATGCTCTTCATTGTCCACTAACATGCTATTAGCAGCATATTTTGTTGTAGTATGTCTCTTTAAATCTATAAGTTTTTAGCATTATTTCTATAGAACGCTATTTTGTTTCATCCATATTTATGTTTTATAAGACTTTTTTTTTCTAAACAGGAAGTTATTTTGTAAAGTATTACTAGGCTAGAGTGGGAATATTCATACTAGGTACTAGTCAGTGCATTTTCAATTTTTTCAAACCTCTTGATCTGTTCAGTGTAACTGGGGAACCTGTAAATGTGCCCATGAACTGAGCAGAGAGATGCCAATCCTTAACTGCTATTTTCAACCATCTTATTCTTTATTTATTCAGTAAGGCTTAAGACACTTGTCAACTCATGTTGCCTCAATTTTTGTCCAGAACCAGCCTTCCACTTTTTTGATACTGGCAAATCATACCTATATAATGTTATTTGGCATTGGCATATCTTTCTTGTATGTTTATTATCCAGTATACTGGAAATAAGATCGAGTCTAACATAGACGTAGACTCTGAGCATGATCCGGAGATCAAGCCCTGACTGAAAATTATAGGGGGTGCCCAGCATCCACAAGCTACCAGTACATGGCAGAAGCACATACATGGTATACAGTGAAACCAGAAGGTGAAAAGCACCCACCAGCAAAAACAAAAGTCAGCACCTGTGGAGCCTAACCAGCAGTACAAGTAGGGCGTTACAGTCAGATACACCATAGCAGCAAGATATTTATAGCTGGTACGGTGTTCTGGAACGACACAGGAAGAGCAGAACATGGGGCCACTGTGATCCCATGCTGGCAGCTCCTTCAGCGTGGCTATACGCCCACAGCCCCGCCCACAGCCCTGTCCTCCGGCGGGACTGCTGTATAAACAGAGGAGACCCTGCATGGAAAGGCTAGAGGACAGTACAGCTGCATTGGAGGAGCTGCGGGCCTGGCCTACCCAGAGGCCTAACGTTCTGCTCCTTTCGCTGCTGCAGTTCCAAAGTCTCTGGTACAGCGGGAGGAGGACAGAGCCCCAGGTAGTGAGGGTGGATCATGAGGAGGGAATAGGGAGAGCATGGGGGCCCTGGACTGGTCATGTGCCCCCCATTAGATGCTGCCACTCCCTGAGGCACCACTTGCACTACTGAGCCTAACACTGAGCACTGATTATCATCCGATCTATAGAATCCATTGTTAAAAGTGAATTTCTTCTTCTTTTTTTTTACTTACTCCCTGCAGTGCTGTAGGAATCAGCACAGAAACATTACGGCAAGGTAATACTTAGGTGAGATGGCTTTTGAGGTATGCCTTGACATCAGAAGGGTTGTCAGGAAAATTTTTCAAAACAGAAATGTGGGATGTCTTAGAGATATTAAGGAAACAAACGTGCTGCCCTGTGTTTACTTTCCTTCTGTGTGAATGAGACTTGGTTTATATATGAATCATTAAAAAAAATACTAACTTTGTATATTTTTCAAGAAATTTTGTTTTCACTACTACTACTTCTAAGTGGAAACTGTTCTGCTACCCCTAAAAATAGTCACAGCTGTCTGAGTTCTTGCTTTTAGATATTTATTCAGTGGTTTGTATGCTCCTTTTTTTGTGGGGGAGGGAGGAGAATAATATGGATTCAGCTGAAAGCTCTACATCCGATCAAGGATATCATAGTTAAAATCTAACTAAATCTAAAAATCTGTTTTTTTTCCTATTTGATTTCAGTGGGATTTCAGAATCTGACATAATTTTGTAGCCTTTTATGTGGTACAGTATCTAAAGTCATATTAAAATGAAATTGAATAATGGCTTTACTGCTTTATATTTGCATTCTCAAAAAACTAGGACTCCCATTTATCTCTGCTTTTCTCTCCTTAGTTTGTCCTCAGCCATGAGTTCTGTGTTGTTCTAATCTGTGATGGTTTTGTGTATTTTATTATTTATGAGTCATCAGTGTTTGAAAGGCGCCTACTAGATAAATACAGTTATGGAAGTTACAGACGAAAAAGATACATTAAATCATCTATTCCAGGTTCTTCAAATTTCTTGCCATGCCACTGTATTTTGATATAGATATGCTCAACATTTGTTTGAGATTTAGAGATATATGCAACCTATTAAGTTGCAAGAGAATGTGGAGGTGCAATTGTGTGTGGCATTGTTTAATTAACAAATACAAGCAATGTTTTAACATAGTTATTTTGATTTATAAATTATTTAAAGCAAAATGCACCTTACCTGGGCCCTTGGTGTCTTTGGCAAAAAATTATATAATACAATATTTATGCAAATTCAGCAAATTTGAAACAGATGATGTCGAAGGCTTTAATAGATTAACAATATCTACCATGACTTCCAAGACTCATGTCAAACACATCACTTTTCCACAAATGTCTTGTTGATATTGAGGAAAAGGACCTTTGGAGACAATCATTCTTGGTTGTTATAGAAACTACAATAATTTCATTATAATGATTATGTTCTTGTTAACATTGAACTTGTTATAAAATATCTTCTGCTCTTTCTTTTCTTTAGCCGTAGTGTTTTCAAAATATTTTCTTTTGCAGAAACATTTTCAAATACTCTTTGCGCAAATATAGTTGAATGAGCCATGCCAGTCAGACAGTCAAATGGGGAGAACAAAGGAATTATACTGGTGGTTTTTAGATTTAGATTTCTAAGGTTTAAAGAAGTTTCTTGATATAGTAAATACTTTTTGTGTAGATTTGCATAGGAGAACAACAATTGGTGCGAATTAAACTTGGAGAGTGGGTTCAATGAATCTACTAACTTGATCTCTTACTCTCTCATATTTGCTGAGTGACATGCAGACTGTAGTTAGTTCCCACTGGAAATGCAGATGGAAGTTACTGCAGGAAATGTAAACATGAGTTGGAATCGCTAAAGTTGGAACAAAGAGTAGGGAATGAACAGCGTGTGGACTTCTTTAGTATCTTAGTAAACCGAAGTTTCCATTTATGAAAACCTTAGGACCCTCAAGAAGAGCTCTGTGTCTTAGAACAAGCTAGCTTTGATTTACTGTCTATCCCTGTCCAAATTAGCATGCTTTGTTAAAGTGTAAGCATATTGTATGACAGATTCACCTATCTTAGTCAAAATTTAAATCAGTGAAGTGAAATGGTCTGCCAGACTCCAGCATTAGCAATTATTTTTCTGCTTCTGCAGCTTACTCACTACAATGCTATAGGAATCAGCACAGAAACATGACAAAAGGCTCAGGTATTGCTTAACCCAGAAAAAGGTTGATCAGGAATGTTTTCAACTCAGGTATACAAAATGTCAAAAACAGCACAGACCCAAAGCCTACATACACTATCTCTGTGAGAGGCTTGGCTTGTATGTTGTTTAGGGTATGCTTATTCACACTGTGTGAAATCCTGTTATTATGGCAGCCAATGACAAAACTCTCAATTGACTTCAACAGGGCCAGGATTTCACCTACTACGTAATATAGCACCATTCTGCACAAATGGTCCCATTGATGTAAGAGAATTTTTGTGGGGTAAAGTGCTACTCTTCGTGAATAAGGGTGGCACAATCTCATCCTAAACAGAGAAGAAAAGTCCATTAATGTTTCATATTTTGCTAGAACACAGTTTTCACTAGTACTACATCTAAATGTAAGATACTCTGCTCTATCTCTAAGTAGTCACAACTGACTTTTTTAAAATACATTTACAGTACTTAATAGTTCACATGGTCTGTTCTTTAAAAACTGGTATAGCTTACTTCATTTAAGGGCAGAATCTGCAAAGTTTCCTTTGAAAGATCTCTTTATTGCAACTTAATGTAACTCCAGCAGAGACAAAAGCAATAGACGTACTAGCGTGAACAAAGAACAACTAATCCTCAAAAACGTGCCAGTAGTAAAAGTGTGCTTTGTCATTAAGTCTGGTATATGAACACTTCTCTTTACCGGTATTTTTTGAGAGCACTGAAACAATGTATTTATCTTTTTACATTATTCTGATTTATTTCAAATAAATAGAACAGTTACTTTATATAGTCTTGGTGCATACTCTTAATCACAGCTAGTTTCTGTTTTGTGTCTTTTCAAAGGTAATATCTTGAACCTTAGAGTATGTGCATTTCACTTGTGTCTCTGAATAATGCAACACAAATGTGATGATATTATGTTGCAATGGGTATATTGTTAACTGGTATTTTAATCCTTTGCATATTTTTAATGTAGGAGAGAGAATGTTTTATGCATTTGCTGTACATGTTTCATGCATGAATTCTAAGTTAAACATTTTATTTTTGCAGTAAAAACTTGTGGATCTAATCTTCAGGGACCCAGTGGCACCTTTACATCACCCAATTTTCCATTCCAATATGACAGTAATGCTCAATGTGTTTGGGTCATCACAACTATAAATACCAATAAGGTAAGTTTAAAACTTAGTGCTAGTTTAAAAAAACAACAATACAAAAGCATGCACTGACTCTAATATTTATTTTAATATTATTTATTACTAAAGTGCAGTTCATATTTCTATGAATATTTTTGGTTATGTATGGACAGATAGTGAAAGAACGATGAATATCTACCTCTAGAGTATTTAGCTTTTTGTTTTCCAGTAGATGCTATCATGTTTTTGTTGTAAGTCACAAAAGTGATACTTAGTAGAATAAAGTTACTGGTAAATCAAAACAATAAGGGTCCAGTTTTGCTGAGACTTACAGTTGGAAGAGTTGTATGACATGAAAGATAATGTTTTATGGCTGGTTAGGTTGCAAAATCTGTGATGACATCGCTGGGGTTCTGACATTTGGTGAGTTTCATTTAATATGGGGCAGTGCAAAAGCTGAATAACTGTATGATTGACTAATTGAACCACTGTACTGAAACACATGCCCAGGTATCAGTAGCTAAATTCTGCAGGCATATATCCCACTGAAAACCTGTTGCAGTGAATGGATTTGCACTTATATAATCAAAAAGAAATTAGACGTGTATCTCGAAGTGACACTCTGTTGAAGAGCATCTTCTTTTGTGATAGCTACTACACGGCTGGATGTGTCCCATAAACCACCTCTGTTACTTATTCTGCCCCATATCATAGACCCCTCAGCAAATCCTTTGTGGGTTTGTGGTTCTACAGTGCAGAGAGGACAAACTACAGTGGAGGAGGGTAAAGCTAGCGTTACATTTGTTGTGCCCATGCTAAACTGCAGGAAATCTTCAGAAAAGTAAGGTTAATAAGGCCTTAATTTTTTTTTAACTTCAAGGAACACTTCACATTCCAGAACCAGGGTTTAAAGGGGGTGTCTCCACTACAGGATGTCTCCAATATAGCCATGATGTTTGATACCTAGGTAAGGGTGTGAAGCCCTGGAGCTGAAAGTAGAGGCACAAGTCTTCTGCATACATGGTCATGATCTCCAGTGGATCTCCCCAAGATCTTTGGGTGAGATACTTATTTGTTCCTATGACAGAAATGCTGATGCAGGTGTAATAGGGTTTGGGCAGGGGTGTGGTAAAATGTGATGCTACCTTACTCTAAGTTATCTCAGTGGGATGAGAAGCAACCAGTCTCTTACCACCCCTGGGATTACCTAGAGGAACAAGTTGGGGGACTTCCTTTCCCTATCTACTTAGTGAGGCTACACTATCAGAGCCTTACCTACTGGGTCCCCAGAACACTCTGTGGTTTGGTTTATGGCTGTAATCCAATTACTTTCCCTCTTGAGGGACATCACAGTTGCTCATGAGACCATAGTACTGAACCTGAACACTGGAGATTATAGTGAGGAAGCTTCTAGATTGCCTTATCTTCTTGTCACAGTACCTCTTACCTAGGGAGGTGGTGGAAACTCCTTCCTTAGACGTTTTTAGGGTCAGGCTTGACAAATCCCTGGCTGGGATGATTTAGTTGGGGATTGGTCCTGCTTTGAGCAGGAGGTTGGACTGGACGACCTCCTGAGGTCCCATCCAACCCTGATATTCTATGGTTCTGTGATTCTTCCTCAAATGCTTCTCTTACCCATGTCAGATCTTTCTGTGAGGTGGAGTGTTCCCACCTGGTTACTAGATAGATTCCTGATAATTAACATTTCTCTAACAGGGTAGTAGCTTTATCTTGAAGTGAACTGTTAAAAAGGGTGTGCACACACACACACACACACACACACACCATCACCATCACTACCACCAGCATCAAACCTTCCCAGAGGACCCCAAGACCCAGACCTTCTGGATCTTACACAAGGAAAGTAAACTCTTTCCCTCACCGTTGCCTCTCCCAGGCTTCCCCTCCCTGGGTTACCCTGGAAGATCACTGTGATTCAGACTCCTTGAATCTTAAAACAAAGGGAAATGCACCTTCCCCCCTCCTCGTTTCTCTCCCTGTCTCCCACCAATTCCCTGGTGAGTACAGACTCAATTCCCTTGAGCCTCAACAAGGGGAAAAAATCAATCAGGTTTTAAAAAAAGAAAAGCTTTTAATAAAAGAAAGAAAAAAGTAAAAGTTGTCTCTGTAATTAAGATGGTAAAGGTTACAGGGTTCTTCAGCTTATAGACACTAGAGAGAAGCCTTCCCCCCAGCACAAATACAAATTAAAATCCTTCCAGCAAAATACACATTTGCAAATAAAGAAAACAATCAAAAAGACTAAACCGCCTTCTACTGGTACTTACTATTTGAACAGAAAATTAGAGAGCCTGTAGGTACGTCTGGTTACTCTCAGAACCCAGAGAGAATAACAGACAACACAAAACAAAGACTTCCCTCCACCGAGATTTTAAAGTATCTTGTTTTCTGATCGGTCCTCTGGTCAGGTGGTCCAGGTTCACTGCTTGTAACCCTTTACAGATAAGAGACATTAACCCTTAACTATCTGTTTATGACAGGGTTACCAGGGAACTAATTAGGTTCAGCTGGCCCCAATTGCTGGAGACTTTTTAAAACCCTCCCTGGCATGGAAGGGGCAAGGTGTGGGGGAAGAGAGGGAGAGGGAGAGGAGCGAGCCAGCCAGCCGGCCAGCCGGCCGGCCGAGAAGCTGCCAGTGAGTAGGTGCAGCAGGACTCTGAATTCTTCCAAGAAGGAAGACTGCACTCTGTCCCAAGAAGGGGAGAAAACCAGCACAAGACTGGGACTGATTAAGGGAAGGGTCAGCCAGACCCTGTGTGACCTGGAAGGACTTTGCTTTGCACAAGCCTGTGTCTCCAAGGCAAAAAGTGACTGAGCCAGCTGAGGAGAAGCAGGTACTTTGCCACACTTAATTATACAATATGATCTGTTAGTGAGGACTCCTGCATTTGTGTAGAATCCCAGTGAAGCCAATTGGACTCCATATGGGCTCAGACTATGCTACATTGGTGGATCCCAGGGTAGGATGAGGGACAATAGCCATAAAACCTGTTTATATTGGTGTCTGACTTGGTCTGAAAACATTGCCCTTTGCAAATCTTACTGCAGGCATTCAACTTCATTCTAATTTAAACTAGTTGATACATAATAATACTATTCTGTGAAAATCACACTACCTCCGACTGGTTTTTGATATCTTAAAGTTAAGCAGGGTTGGGATTGATCAGTGTTTTGATTGGAGAGGAAGAAACATTTACGCGTTGTAAGGACTATAGAGGCAATCCAAGAGATTGTATTGAAGATTGTACCAAGGTCAAAGAAAAGGAGGAACTATCAGCAGTAGAAAGATTGTTAAAACTTACACAGACAGTGGTTTTCATTCTCTGCCAAAAAAGAAATTCAGTATTATTTTTGTTGAGAATAATGTTGTGAGAGCAGTGAATGAGGAGAACAAAGAAGAATGCATTTTAGCACTTTACTGAGAGAGAAAGAATCCAGTGGTTAGTAATATTCATCATGGTCATTAATTTTATTTTTGAAATTTTTTCTTGAAAAGAATATGCACAGATTATCACAGTAATGATGGACACTGTGGTACATTTCAGAGAGTTGGAAAGCGAAAAAAAATATTCAGTCTCTACTTTTACTTAATTATGAATATTTGTATTGTGGTAGCACCTAGGGGCTCTGATTAGATACTATTCAGACACATAATAAAAAGAGAGTCCCTGTGTGACACACACTGGGTCCAGGGTGAAGAGCGTCCTAATATCATTGAACTCCTTAAAAAAAGTCCAGAGGTACTTGAGGAGGAAATTTGTCTGCTTATCACATAATTAATTTTGTCCACTTATTTCTTTGACCAGTTTTTATAAGTACAGACTTCTAGCCCTTCATGGCTATAGAAAAATCTCAGTGTCCTAGCCTCTAGCCTATTAGTTATATATTAGGGCTGCAGTAATATTTCTTTAAAAATCAAGGATTCTTATGGCAATGCTTGGTTGTTGCTCTAAGATGATCGTTGAAGTTATTTTGAAATGTTGTTACTGGGGTTTGTTTAATTGATAATCCTGATTTAAAAAAAAATCAAACTATTGTTCAGTCTGAGATTTCTAAGAAGTGCAGAGTTAAAGATAATGAGGGAACAAATCTGAAGAAGTGGGTGATAGATGAAGAACAGCACAAGTAACCTTAGACTGTTACTTGCTGGTCCAGGAGTATAATTGCAACCTATGTGTGGTTATCAGTGTGACGGGTGACAGGTGCTTGCTAGAGGAGTCAAAAAACATTTGAGGAAACTGCCCCGGAGTGGAGTTATAGGAAAGAGAACGAGAGAGTGAGCCCGGGGCAATTTTTCTATATATACCAGTTTCTGTGTGGCATGTATTGGAGGCTTACCATTTATTAAGCTGATCCTGGCAGAATCACTAACTTTGCCACCTATCCAATTCTGAATTGCTTTCTGCTGAATTCTACTAATGTAGCCATATTGTTCTGGATGTAACAGATAATAATACTTGCCCCACACGAATGCTTAGAGGCTTAATTTATTAATGTTTATAAAGCTCTTTGAGACCTTGAGATTGAAGATGCTGTAAAATGTGATTATTAGTACTAATAATGTATAATAAAATGTATTTATTATAATGCCAATATGACTTTAATAACTGATATATTTGGCTGTCCAAGTAGCTCTCAGCTGACATTAGAAGTGAGGTCAAGTTTCTTATTAAATCCAGTGTTATAGTTAGGACTAGATCATCATCATCATCATCATCACCCTAATTAACTGAGCTGCAGAGAATGGATGCAAAACATAACAAGCCCTCTCCTCCTTTTGAGGGCCACAGAATAACATAGCTCTATGGACAGATAGGATAATATTCAACATGACTAAGGGTGAGAGAATCTGACTTACAGGGGGCATCTTTGTCACAGTGTTTAAATTTGTATTAAACAAAATGTGATGCTTATAAGAACAGCATGATATTTTCCTTCCTTATAAAAGAGAGAAATAAAAGCAATAATAGAAAGAGAAGTAAAGGTTCCTTTTTTCAAAGTATCCCTTAGACAGCTGTGATGAGGTGCCCAATGTTTATACAATTTTACGCCAAGTGCACCAATGCCTCACGTACGAATTGATCTTTTGATGTTTTAGGCCCTCTTTTGTTTCATCATTTGTTATTAGATTATTCAAAAATATTCTGAGGAAAATTGGGTAGATGTAGGAGTTAAAAAGGAAAATTCAGCCCTGGTGTACATGTAAATTGACGTCATTCTTATGCTAGGGTTGAATTTGGTTCTAAGGATCTGTTTCTCTCCTAACTATCTTCAGTGATGTATGCACTGGAGTTGTAGCCATGCCAGTCTCCGAATATTAGAGGATCATAGAATCATAGACTTTAAGGTCAGAAGGGACCAATATGATCATCTAGTCTGACCTCCTGCACAATGCAGGCCACAGAATCTTACCCACCCACTCCTGTTTCAAACCAGTGTCTGAACCATTGAAGTCCTCAAGTCATGGTTTAACGACTTCAATATGCAGAGCATCTTCCAGCAAGTGACCAGTGCCCCATGCTGCAGAGGAAGGCGAAAAACCCCCAGGGCCTCTACCAATCTGCCCTGAAGGAAAATTCCTTCCCAACCACAAATATGGCGATCAGCTAAACCCTGAGCATGTGGGCAAGAATCACCAGCCAGACACCTAGGAAAGAATTCTCTGTAGTAACTCAGATCTCACCTCATCTAACATCCCATCATAAGTCATTGGGCATATTTACTGCTAATAGTCAAAGACCAATTAATTGCCAAAATTAGGCTATCCCGTTATACCATCCCTTGAAGCCAGATATGTCTTTTACCCCCACTACTCCCCTTGGAAGGCTGTTCCAGAACTTCACTGCTCTGATGATTAGACACCTTCGTCTAATTTCAAGTCTAAACTTCCTGATGGCCTGTTTAAATCCATTTGTTCTTGTGTCCACATTGGTAATGAGCATATATCATTTCTCTCCCTCCCTGGTATTTATTCCTCTGATATATTTATAGATAGCAATCATATCTCCCCTCAGCCTTCTTTTGGTTAGGCTAAACAAGCCAAGCTCTTTCAGAGTCTCCTTTCATAAGACAGGTTTTCCATTCCTAATAGTCCTTCTCTGTACCTGTTCCAGTTTGAATCCATCCTTCTTAAACATGGGAGAGCAGACCAGAACTGCACACGGTATTTCAGATGAGGTCTCACCAGTGCCTTGTATAATGGTACTAACACCTCCTTATCTCTACTGGAAATACCTCACCTGATGCATCCCAAGATCGCATTAGCTTTTTGCATGGCTATATCACATTGCCGGCTCATAGTCATTCTGTGATCAACAAATACTCCGAATCCTTCTCCTCCTCTGTTACTTCCAATTGATGCGTCCCCAGTTTACAGCAATAATTCTTGTTGTTAATCCATAAATTAATAACAAGGATAGCTCTGTAGTATGAGCATTGGCCTGCTAAACGCAGAGTTGTGAGTTCAATCCTTGAGGGGGCCATTTAGAGATTGGGGCAAAAATCTGTCTGGCGATTGGTCCTGCTTTGAGCAAGAGGTTGGACTAGATGACCTTCTGAGGTCCCTTCCAACTCTGAGATTCTATGAAATTTATGACTTTTCACTATTAAATTTCATCCTATTACTATTACTCCAGTTTGCAAGGTCATCTAGATCTTCCTGTATGATATCCCGGTCCTTCTCTGTATTGGCAATACCTCTCAGCTTTGTGTCATCTGCAAACTTTATTATCACATTCCCACTTTTTGTGCCAAAGTTAGTAATACAAAGATTAAATAAGATTGGTCCCAAAACCGATCCCTGAGGAACTCCACTAGTAACGTCTCTCCAGCCTGACAGTTCACCTTTCAGTACAACCCGTTGTTGTCTCCCCTTTAATCTGTTCCTTATCCACCTTTCAATTTTCATATCGATCCCCATCTAGCTAATAATTCCCCATGTGGAACATGCCTTACTGAAATTGAGGTAAATTAGATCCACTGCATTTCCTCTGTCTAAAAAAATCTGTTTCCTTCTCAAATAAGGAGATCATGATCTGCCTTTTGTAAAACCATGTTGTATTTTGTCTGAATTACCATTGACCTCAATGTCCTTAATTACTTTCTCGTTCAAAAGTTTTTCCAAGACCTTGCATACTACAGATGTCAAACTAACAGTCCTGTAGTTGCCTGGATCACCTTTTTTCCCTTTCTTAAAGATCGGAACTATGTTAGCAATTCTCCAGTCATACAGTACAACCCCTGAGTTTAGAAATTCATTAAAAATTCTTGCTAATGGGCTTGCAATTTCATTTCCTTTAATATTCCTGTGCCATTTCCTTTAATATTCTTGGATGAAGATTATCTGGGCCCCTGGATTTAGTCCCATTAAACTGTTCGAGTTTAGCTTCGACCTCGGATATGGTAATATCTACCTCCATATCCTTATTCCCATTTGTCATCCTACCATTATCCCTAAGCTCCTCATTAGCCTCATTAAAGACTGAGGCAAAGTATTTGTTTAGATATTGGGCCATGCCTCATTTATTCTTAATATCCAATCCATCCTCAGTGTTTAGCCTCCCACATCTTCTTTCTTTGTTTTCTTCTTATTTATATAGCTGTAGAACCTTTTACTATTGGTTTTAATTCCCTTTGCAAGGTCCAGCTCTACATAGCTTTTGGCCTTTCTCACTTTATCCCTACATGTTCTGACCTCAATAAGGTAGCTTTCCTTCCTGATCACTCCGATCTTCCACTCCTTTTAGGCTTTTCGCTTTTTCTTAATCACCTCTTTGAGATGCTTGCTCGGTCTACAACTCCTTCCTATGAATTTTTTCCCCTTTCTTAGGATGCAGGCTTCTGATAGTTTCTGCAACTTTGACTTGAAGTAATGCCAGGGCTCCTCCATCTTTAGATCCCCAAGTTATTCAGTCCAATCCGCTTCCCTAATTTCCTTAATTTTTTTAAGTTAGCCCTTTTGAAATCAAAACCCTAGTCACAGATCCATTTTGGATTATCCTTCCAATTAGTTTAAACTGAATTAGCTCATGATCGCTTGAACCACGGTTGTCCCCTACAATCATTTCTTCTTTGAGGTCCTCACTACTCACCAAACCAAATCTAAAATGGCATCCCCTCTTGTTGGTTCAGCAAATACTTGGTGAAGGAATCCATCAGATATCGCATCTAGGAAAATCTGAGCCCTATTACTGTTACTAGCACTTGTCCTCCAGTCTATATCTGGGAAGTTAAAGTCTCCCATGATCACACAATTCCCTTTAGTATTTACTGCATTAAAAACATTAAAAAGGTCTCTATCCATGTCCAAATCAGATCCCGGTGGTCTATGGCACACTTCAAGCACTATCCCAGGGTTGGCTCTAGTAGGTTTCCTCCCAAATGTGATTTTTGCCCAGACAGACTCTGTCTTATCCATTCCATTCCTTCTTATTTCTTTACAGTCTATCATCACTGATATACAATGCTACTCCACCACTTTTGTCTTTATTTCTGTCTTTCCTAAACAGCACATACCCTTCAGTACCTGTACTCCAGTCATGACTACTATTCCACCATGTTTCTGTTATCTCTATAATATCTGGTTTCACTTCCTGCATCAGTAACTCTAGTTCCTCCATTTTGTTACCTAGGCTCCTCGCATTGGTGTACAAACATCTTAATTCTTGCTGTTTGGCTTCACTCACATTCTTTACCCAATTAGGCCCAGATATTCTACCACCAGTATCACCTATCAGAATGGTATCTTCACTACCCTTCCTCCTTATGTCCATTCTCCTACCCATGGCTGTATCCTTTCTTACTTTGTTTTCTTCCCTCTCAATGTTAAAATCCAGCGTGGAGATCACCTGGACATCTCCCAGCCATCTCCCCCAATTCCTAGTTTAAAGCTCTCTTAATCAGTTGTGCCAGCCTCCATCCTAGAAGTCTATTTCCCTCCGTACTCAGGTGAAGTCAATCCTGAGAGAACAGTCCTCTGTCCATGAATGCCTCCCAGTGGCAATACATGTGAAAGCCCTCCTTATAGCACCACTGCCTGGGCCATCTGTTGATCATCATAATCTTGTCACACCTTTGTTGCCCTTCTCTAGGAGTGCCACTGAAGATCACCTGAGCCTCGATTTCCTTGAGAGACAAGGTGGATAAGGTAATATCTTTTATTGGACCAACATCTGTTGGTGGGAGGGAGATGCTTTTGGGCCACACAAAGCAGAGGAAGTGCTCTCTCTCATGAACAGAAGTTGATTCAGTACAAGATATTACCTCACCCACCTGTCTCTCTAGTTTCAGTGATATCAGTTCCATGTCAACACAACACAGATTTGAGAAATATCTTTGGTTCCAGTAAGCCACCTACCTCCAGGCTTTTTTACTGCATTACACTTGGCCCCTCTATGCACACTGTTAACCAAATGCACCAGTCATTTCCAACGCTTATTTGCAGTGGAGTAGAACCATAACTTTTTGATAATAGAAGACCAGTACAAGACCATTACAGCAAAAAGGAATTAAAGGCTGTGAGAACAGCACCTAATTGGGCTGCATTGTCAGTACCACTTCAGGTCTGATCTATCAGTTTCTAATGAAAAGTGATTTATTACAAAATCCTCTATCTTAGCAGCAGTGTAAGAGATCATCAATCCTGTTGTCATAGGTCTCACCCCCACTCTGAACTTTAGGGTACAGATGTGGGGACCTGCATGAACACCTTTAAGTTTAACTACCAGCTTAGATCTGGTCTAGCTGCCACCATCCAGATGTCTGAGTTATCTCTGTCTTCCCCTGCAAAACCTTTCCCTCCCTGGGTAGCCTTGAGAGACTGCTCCACCAAGTCCCTGGTGAACACTGATCCAAATCCCTTAGATCTTAAAACAAGGAAGAATTACTCCTTCCCTCCCCCCCACCAATCCTTGGTGAGTCCAGATCCAATTCCCTTGGATCTAAAAAACAGGAGAAAACTCTGTCAGGTTCTTAAAAAGAAGGCTTTTAATTAAAGAAAAGAAAGGTAAAAGAAAAAAACCTGCTGGGAGACAGCATACAAGACAGATTTAAAACACAGGATGTTCCCCTGGGCAAAAACCTTAGTACACACAAGAATACCCAAATTTGATTACTCCCCTAATTGCACAAAGACAAGTTACAAAAGAAAATAAACATAAACCTATTTATTCCTTCCTAAAACTTACTACTCTGATAAGAGGCTATTTCCTTGATCTTTTTCACTCCGGCTGAAACTGACTCTAAACAAAGGAAACTTCACTCCTTCCTTTTGAAACATCTTGTTCACCCATTGGTTCCTCTGGTCAGGTGAAACTAGGCTAGGTGAACTTCTTAACCCTTTACAGGTAAGAGGCATTAACTCTTAACTATCTGTTTATGACACCTGTGATAAATACTTATTGTCTGGCCAAAGATGGCAATGGCTTTAATACCAGATTGTATGGTTTGAGAAGTGGAGCCGGAGAAACTAAATAAAAATCAATTATGAAGGAAGGACCATGTGTACGGGAGTCAAATGTTAAGTCTTATTAATCTGAGTACACAGGAGCAAAGATTTAAGCTTTGTGAATATTTGGTGCATTGTTGCTCTACAGATTTTTGCATTAGCATTCTCACCTGGAATCTGCTCTGGGAAGTTTCTGTTCTATTATTAAGAATATAATTAAAGTTACCCCTAGAAAAATCTGAGATGAAAGATCCATAAATACTAATCCAGATAAATAAGAATCCAGGATATGTGGGCATAAGTAGTGAAAGTAGTATAAGAATGGTTGATAACCTGGATGATAACATATTTGCCCTTGTGGTTGGGAAATAATGTTCTTCATTTTTATGAAGGGAACTACTTTATGGATTGGGATATCTGTTCCACATGTTTTGGTGTTATAGGACAAAGCAAGAAAATTACTTTTCCAGCTTCATCTAAATTTCAAATGCTCTAGTTCAGTTAAGTAAGTTTTCTATATAAGAAATGCAACTAATTTATGACAGTTTCGATATGTGAGATTCTTTTGTTCATCAGAGGAAAATAGAGATCCCTAACACTTTAAATATTTTATTGTGAGCTAAAATTAGTGATATCTGAAATGTCTGGGATAGGTAAAATGATTCAGTTGAACCAAAAGGCATGTTGTTTCCCATGAATAGCACCTGTCCTATTTGGGTCTTGTCATCACAGACATACCTCATCAATCACTGCTTAATATTGAAGTCTTATGACTCAAATTCAGGAACTCTGGAATCTGTTTTGAAAACCTGACATCTAAAGCATTATTTGGAGTTCTGCATGTTCTGTCAGACACAGACTATATAGAGATACATGTCACAGTGTTGCTCTGTTATATATTCTCTTTTCTATTCTTTTTTTAAATCTCAGGTATCTAGGGAGAAACCTTAACTGCACTGTAGTCAATGGTAAAACTCCCATTGGGAGAACTTCTGGCCCCATTGAAGCCAAAGTATTTTATCCCAGTTGTTCTCAAAATATCAGTAGTCTTACCTTTCTAATGTGAAGGATGCGCCCTCTCAGCCCCCACCACAGCAGCCCCTGAGCTGGGGCTGGGAAGGAGTGGGATCTCTCCCTGGCAGCCGCAGTCCTGGAGATGGGGAAAGTCACCTCTTTCTCTGGCTGCTGCAGCTCTGCATGTCCAAAATCCCTCCCCACCCCCTCTTCTCACACCAGTGCCCCCTCGCACCTATGCCCTATTCCCCCAAGGCTACCACCTCACCTTACATGTGCATCTTCTCCAGGGTCTAGGCACCTAATTAGTGGAGTCACGCCTGTGCAGCTCCACTAATTAGGTGGGTGGCCCTTCATTTCCTTGTATGCAGCCGCCCAGGCATGCAACTTAGAGGGAACTATCCGTGGACCACCTAAATGGAGCTCATCCATGGACCACAGTTTGAGAACCTCTGTTTTAGCCTATTGTATCCTAGAGAACAAAGACAGATTCTGTGCTGTAGTATGGCTGCTCTGCTCCCTAAAGGTGGTGCAGCAGGCCACAAGAGGATCACCTTATTTAGGGGAACCTCTGAGTGCAAAAGCCAGTATAACAGCTCTAATGTCATCTTTCTCCTGGTTAGGGGTAAGGGCAAGGAAAGAAGGCATGACCACTATTACTCTATGTATCAGAGGGGTAGCTGTGTTAGTCTGGATCTGTAAAAGCAGCAAAGAATCCTGTGGCACCTTATAGACTAACGGACGTTTTGGAGCATGAGCTTTCGTGGGTGCATGCATCTGACGAAGTGGGTATTCCCCCACGAAAGCTCATGCTCCAAAACGTCCGTTAGTCTATAAGGTGCCACAGGATTCTTTGCTGCTTTTATTTCTCTATGGTCTGTTAATCTTGAGCTGCCACACTGGGTAGTCAACACAAATTAGAACAGCCTTCAGGCTCCCCTCAGTTTCACAGCAGGACCAGTCAGTGCACAGCTGGCCCAGGACTACAAAGCCATATTTGCAACACCATCTTCTAAGGTGCACTGTCTACTTCTCTACTACAATCAACAATCTCTGAGAAACTGTAGAGGTGAAGGCCCATTAATGTTTAACACATGCATATATAGAAATTTGAGAAAATATTTCATGTTCATGTCATTTTTATGTCTTCATCTTTCTCTGACTAAGTTTGTATACAAATTTTATTATCCTTCTTGACCACTTTGCATATGTATATGTGTGCGTCAGTCTATCTAGTTGTGCTCACAATGTGGTAATGTAAAGTATCAAATCTAAAATCCTTTTATTATCTTCGGATTCTCTTTGATAGAAGTTTCCAAAACTATTCAGCATCTCTCAAATGGAATGTATGTATTTACAGTTTTTTGCTCTGTGATAGCTTCATGATATATATCTCACTTTCATAAGCATTCTACGGTATAGTAATTATACAATCTTACAACACGTTCATATATTGCAGGACATTGTCTGAAAGAGCAGACAGTGAGTAGTCACAGTTTGCCATTTTACTCTGACCAGGTGTCTGTGGCATGCAATTTTGTTCACGAGTAGAGGATGCCTTTTAAGACACACTACTTCAGAAAAACTTGATCCAAATTGTTATAAGTAGAGTTCCAACAGACTGTCTAAAATATCATTCCAGAACATCCTGCTGTCTTACATTGGCTCAAGTATGCTGCAGTAGGTCTAGTATACTCAGCAGAATATTTAGTTTGCCAGGTAGTGCCAGATTGTGAGCCCCTAACCCACATTGGTTAGGAGGAATAATCCTGTTTACTTCACTGGGACTACTCATGTAAATAACTGCTGACCGGTGTGAGTAAGGGCTTCACAATCTGGCCTTTAACCTCATTGCGTCTGTTTCATTGTCTGCAAAATGGGGAGAAAAATACTTCAAATAAATACCTCATGGGATGTTGTGAGGATTAATTAGTTTTCACAGTGCCTTGAAAGTACAAAATGTTGTTGTTTCTTTTATTCTGACGTGGGGTGATGTGATTTGATAAATTTACTTTTAAGTACATTGTAGTGCTACAATTTGTCTAGGTTTTAAAAGCTGAAAAAAACATGATCTCTCTCTTCACTCTTCCTAGACCAAACCAGCTTCTTGAGTAACATTTCCTCCCTCTCAACAGATGGAACCAGAGTAACTAAGTTTCGATGCCATTGTGTTGATTAGGTTCTAGCCAGCTCTCAGACTTGAGATGTTCCATTCTTCAGTGGGTGGGGGACAATTCTCTTGCCAGCTGATTAGCTGAAGAGTAAAAAGAGTTATCTTCTGTCTAGGAAAGACCCAGTCACACTTATGCATGCAGCGTAAGTGCAGCATCATTTCAAACACTGGCAGGCATCTGATAATCCCAAACTGCTATATTGGACCTTACGTGCGCTAGGCAATCTCTAGCAAGTGTACAGTGTACATTCTGATAAATGATAACTGATAAATAACACAGGAGACATTCACCTCCTTGCTGTAAGGAGAGGGGGATTTCAATTTCTGTCACTCAGTATCTGCGGCATCTAGTACTAGCACAGCTTGTATGAATTCACTTCACGTACAATATAGCAGTTTTTGCTAAAGCTGATTACAGCCAGTCTCACATCCTAAGAAATTAAATTACCATCTCCTGAATTTATAGAATTATTATCCTCATGAGAGTATTTTTACACTGTTATAAATGTTGATAGACTTTTTGTGCTGCACTGGTTAATGATAAAAGCCCATTCCATATGTTCTATTGCTTCCATAAATGGAGGACTAACTGTGTCTACTGCTGCATCTGATGTAACCATCATTGCCCCTGTTCTTTAACCTTTTTTCAGAAAATTGGTATTTTTATGTTCATCATTTTTGTGGCATAAAATAAGTGATACACCGAGCAAAATTCCAGACGTAAAACGTCCACAATGTGCTATTAATATGCATGTGATATAAAAAAACCCAACAAAATAAAATGAAATAAATTATGCACAGACTTGTAGAGTATAACAATACACAGGGCATTAGCAACACTTCAGTATAAAAATGCATTTGATATGTTTTAAATATCCAAAAGACTTCATACACTTAAGACCCTTTATCCTGGTTTATATTCAGAAAAATGTAACTGGTTTCTGTGTTTTAAGTAATCATATTGGTTTGTTGCATTCCGCTGCATTAACCTCTCCAGATTTATAGGACTCATTAGTACTGAGTTAAAAAGACTGCTTCCAGCTCGGTAGCAAGGTTTGGTTATAAACCTGTTTTAAGTAAATCAGCTGCTAGCTTCTTAATGTACAAGAATAGTTATAACACTAGAACGAACAATCCTCTTACATTCACATTGATGATTTTCCTGGAAGTTGTTGAGAAACTGGATTTAGAATTGTGCAATTTATATTTGTTCCAGAATTTAAAGTGAAGGCTGGATCAGCATTTGTCCTTATGTCCACTGGAATTACTATTTACTGTTATACACAATTTAGTGTACCATATTACAGCTTCAAGAGAGTTCAAACTTAATGTGGAAAATATTTGAAATAACTTGGAAATTCAAGATAATTGAGAACTTTAAATTTAATGTAATCTTCAGAATAAAGACTGGGTAGACTGAGATATATTAGACTTTCCTTTAGCTAATGGGCTAAAGCTGTCCAGTAATGCTGTATGAGAAGTATAGGTGACTGAACAACTTGGAATAAAATTTTTCTTTGATTCAAAGGAAAACTGGCATAGAAAACTGTTAAGATTGAGACTTTAAACATGTGAGTTAATAAATATCTGTATGTATACTTTAACAGTATACAAAGTAATTGATTATTCAACTACTTTGTATGTTAAATATATGTCTTAACATGTCTAGTATGTGTGATATCACGTGTCCATTATCCTCTCCCTTAAATCTAAACATGTTGTTGTCTTGGATTTGCAAAAGGATTTGAGTGCTTAATTCCCATTTTATGTATCAGGCCACACTAAGATTCAGGAAACCCCCTCTCAGCTGCCTCCAAACCCAATAGGCACCCAAACTTGCTTGGCACCTTTTTTTTGGTGGCAGGGGAGGGCAGGAAAAAAACATAATTACCATGTTTCTGCATCTGCATACGGGCACAGGAGCCCCATGCCAGGCATCCAGATACATAAGGCTCAGTGTAATGTATGAACTGAGAAGTTAGGTGTTCCTTTGCCTAACTTGTTTGTGGAGCCCAATCCAGTAAATGAGCTCAGACTTCCCCTACCTTTACTTCATTCCTTTATAAATGAATATGCACAAAAAGAACAGGGCGGGGATGGGAGGGACCTAACACACAACATTTAGCCAGAGGTTAGAGTAATCACCAGGGTTTTGGAAGACTCTGGGTTCAAGACGCTTCTCCACCAGGAGTGGGAGAAGAGATTTGAAGTGGGACCTGCTACCTCTCAAGTGAGTCCCTAGCCACTGGGCTATAGCATATACTGGTGATGCTACCTCAGTCTCTCTTGTTGAAGCTGTTGCACTGTGGATAAATATAAATATTTTTTTAAATCATTGGGCGTAGAGCGATTAGCTACTGAGTCAACTACCTCCCATATAAGAACTCTAACCAGCAAGCTACAGAGTCATTTTCATGCATATGCTCTCACTCATCTCTTTCCCCTTTTCTTCCAACGATTCTTTCATTATTTATCCGCAGTGCAACAGCTTCAATACTGAACCAGAGAGAGGGAGAGAGAGTTTGCAGCTGAGAATCTCAAAGAGAGGAAAGTAATTACCTGCAGCCCAGACTTAGGAACTGAACTCCCTGAGAGGGCCATGGCTTTCACATGCCCCACAGCTTGGCATCTCCAATTGGCTATTTTAGGCAATAAGCCCCCCAGAGGGATGGTTTTTGTGAATCCCATTCTAAGGTGCCTTTGTGAATACCAGTGATTTTCTAGGCACCTACTGATTTCTTTGTTCAAACAACAGGCTACATTCACAATGTTACTAAGTTTAAATAGCACATTACTAAAGTGAATAGGGAGAGAATCTTGCTTCTGTTCTCCAGGGAGATAAGCCAAGGAGGTTGTGTTCAGTCTAGAATAGATATAGTCCATGATTCAGATCTGAGTTAAATCGGGTATAGAGTTAATATAAACAGTGTCAAAATCTTGTGAGCTGTACTTTGATTTTTAATCCAAAATGACAAAAATCTCATGGAAGAAGCCAATCACATGGGATAGTCTTTCTGACAAATATCAGCCACTTTAACATAAGAACTGAAAAAAAAAATAGACTTCTTCCAGATGGATCCAACTGAATACCAACATAGTGATGTTTGGAATTTAAAGAGGTCATATATTTAAACATTCAGTGAAATTCAAACAGAGTTGGGACACTCAGTCTTTGCTTTGGCTTATGTCTGTTCCCAAACCAGGAGCTTTACATGAAATGTATTATGCCATTGACAAATTGTCATCACCATATTCTGAGTTCTTCATACTGTGTATTATGAGCTCTCTAATGTTATTATCTGCCTTAATTAGGTTAAAGATTTGAAAATGGAGTTATGTAAAATATTAGCTTCAACGATTTTACTAATGGGGATGGACATATTCTTATTTCTACTTTTCACAAGAGTAGTTGGAATATTAATTATCACTAAGAAAGATTATATATGCCTAACAGTAAAGAATACTACATTTATACATAGCATACTATCGTTGGAACTCTGAAATTGACTGTGTTTAATGCAGCCCATTAGCTGAGAGAGGAAGGGGAAAGCAGCTTTCATTTTCGCCTCCTACTGTTGCTGTCTCAACTTTTATAAAGGTAAAAATAATATAACTGGAAAGTAAACACAGAAAAATAGACTTTAAAAAGCATTGTTAGGAGTTACTATGTTCAAATATAGATAAAAGAACTACCATGAATTGCCCATTGGCAGAAATAAGGGATGAAGGGGCGAGAGCCCAATAATCTAACATCAAGACAAATGTACACAAAACTTAAATCTCAAATGTTAAGCAATGGGAATGGTCCATCAACAGGATAACACAATTTATTTTTTGTATTACTGCTGAAACTGATGTGTCATTCCTAAGAAATAGTTCAACCATGAAATCTCTAAGCATTACTCGCAAATTAACACTTTTCTAACAGGCAGTTTCAAAGACACATACTGCATATGGCAATCTTGTTTTCAGAAGTGTAAATTAAAATAATCAGGTACTTTTTCATATCTACAGGTCAATAGAATCAAATCATTAAGCTTCCAATAGTCATTGTGATAGAGCATACTGCAACAGTGCCCTTCTGCTGAACATCAGACATCTATTAGCGAAGCAATAAACAGAATATTTTAGCAATGAGTAAAACCATTGAAAATCAGTGAGATTTTACCAGATTTTCTAGAATTCCCCTTTCTCAGATTCTTTAGAAATTGTTGGGAAAATTTGTGAGACGTTCTAGATAATATTGCCTCAAATCCTAAAGGAAATGAGCGAGACAGTGCTCAGGAAATTAGTTGCATCTTTGAATAGGTTTATTTAAATGCAGCTTTCTAGTTTTCTCATTTTAAAAACAAATCACACAACTCCCTGAGATCTTTCATGCTACTTTCAATATCTCCTGTTCCTACACAGGTATTTCCATTCTTCTCCTCTCAGGGAACCTTTCATCCTGTAAAAAGACATTCTCTTTTCCCCTCTCTTCTGGACTCACAGCTAAGGACTAAATAAATGTAAGAAATTAGAATTTTTCTACTAAAGTGATCACCAGTGAATTAGCCATGACTAGGCTTTGTTATCCCCTCACTATTCCTTATTTCAAGTTGTTTGAGTCAGGGCAATGGCAGTGTCTGTACCCATTAGAAAGGTTAATTGTCACAACTGCAAGGGGTTAGCAACTAAAATGTAAATCTTTAATTCTACACACAAAACCCTGAAATCTCTGTTTTAGGTTTCTGTCCACATTACAAGGCTAGGTGTATTTTTGTATCTACTTCGTGGCACTCTTATGTAACCTGATCACAACAACCTCAGTGTGAGTTGTATCCACACTGCAGATTTTAAGCACAGGTAAAGGTTATTATTTATATTATCTTAGCATCTAGGGGCTCTAGGCAGGGCCCAGGACCCCACTGTGGTAGGCACTGTGCAAACAGAACAAAGAGTCGCTGCCCCAAGGAGCTGCCAATCTAAGTGTAAAACAAGAGACAACAGATGGATACAGACAGATGGGGGGTGTACAAAGAAACAGTGAGAAAATATTAGCGTGGGTAGGTGGGTGAGGTGTTTCTGACCAGGTGGGAAGCTGGATTGGAGGGAGCTGAGGACTTCTGGGGTATTTCTGAGCCATGAGGTGGATTGGGTTGGCAGGGTTCAGTGGGAAAATGGAATCCAAGGGTGAATGAGGTGAATTGGGGGCAAGGAGTGTGTGTGTGTGCAGGGGGTGAGTCTGTACTGGTAGGGTTGAAAGAGAAGAAGGGGAAAGGTTAAAACTAGGAGACGAGGGTAAAGAGGAAGAGTGATAAATGATTTTTTCTTCCTCCCACATCTTTTTACTGGAAAGTTTCTCTTTTCATTCTGAAAAGAGGGAAGAGGGGTTAGGGTACCCCTTTTCTTTACCAGCCTCCATTATATCCCACCAAAATGCTTCTCTTTAACATGCACGACTGCAATGTATTAGTTTTTCATTTTGAAAATATGATTGATCTGTGCAGAAGGATATGATGGAAGTGAATAATAGCCCCACTTAGGTTGGCAATTTTAAAGGCTTTCCATTGTAGAGGCTGTTCTGCCAGCCTGGGTTAACTTTCTTGATTACCTTGTTTAAGTGTGGTGTTATATAAATTTGTGGCCATGTGACACAAATTCCAAATTCACAAATGGGACCAATTTTAGTGGTGATTTAAACAACAGCATAAGTTAGAGGTTGTGCATATGTTGTAGAGTTAGGTGCTTATCTGACATTGTATGGGTGCCCCAAAATTAGTATAATTTACTTTTCCTGCTACATATCCTCTTCCATTCCTTTGACATGTTAGTGACAGAAGGAGGTCGGATAAGGCGAGTGCAGCAGTAGGTTAGTTTATAGTACACCATCTTATTAGTTACTTTTCCAGCTCTCACCCTTCCACACTTTTGACATGTTAAGTTACACTCATCTTTGGAGTGCCAGATCAGTGCAAGCAAACTTACTAGTACTTTCCCACACCCATTCTCTGGTCAATATACCCACTAGATGTAATTTACAACACTGTTTATGGCATTATTTGAATATAGTCCAGAGACTACCATGTGGGATGCACCAGCCTTTGGCAAAGTTTGAGGAACTTTGGCAGGTGGGCTTTGGTACCTTCCTCTCTACTTAAATCCATGTCATTGCTCCTGTGCGTAATCTTTTCTAGAAGATTGTTCTACTGCAGTTATATTGTCCCTGGCATCTCTCTGAAGTTGCCAGGAAATGGAGCTATCTGTTGGATTTTGTTTTTGTCTTCTGTTTCCCTGAATGACTCTTTTTTAAAGACAGATTGCACATTACATAACATGACTCCCACTGTTGGCTGTGCCACATAGGAAGCTCCAGAGGGACTGTGCCTCCTATATCCCTTCAGCTTGCAGGAGGGGAAGTGAAAAAGCTTCATTGTTCTTGCTCCCTGCAGTGTCTCTGGCCGGTTTTGCAGGCCTCCATGGGATTAAACAATGGTCATGTCTCCTCTTCTTTATCTTTAATGTGATGGTTACTTCCCAGACTGACAGCAGGGAGTCGTGTCTGTGGTTCCTGAGTGCAGGGATTGCTATTGTAGCTGGGTGCTGCATGTGGAGGACCAATAGGGTAAAGCTATTCTAGCTCCGGCATCTGTGCAGAGGTCCAGACATCATCTGGTTCTTGAAGGGCAGTGATTTTGTCCTCTTGGCACATGTTAGATCACTCTTAGCTGGCATTTGTTCTTGTGGAATTGGATTTTCTTTTTCCTTACTGTTTAGAACATCCCTATCGCTATTCATCTACTCTGGACATGAGTAATCACACTTCTCATGCTCTCCAGACCAAACCCAGTCATCTTATCTGTGGAATTCAGTAAATTGTTATTTGCAGCAAACCGTATCAATACATTTCAGAGTGCCATGCATTTTATTAGCAAATTTCTCTTGCAACTAGTCAATTGGACTAATGGATCTTGCTTTAAAAAAAAATAAAAATCTGATGATCTGCTTTAAAAAAAAGACTGTCAAAGTCCATTAGATTTTTTTTAGATCATCTGCAGTGAAATATTAACAAAGAATAAAACTACATTCCCAAAAGATACTATCTGTGATACATCCTCATTCTTGAGATCATAAACTAGATTAGCTGGGGGTATAAATCACCACAGCTTCATTACAGTAAAGAGAATTATGTCAGTTTATACCAGCTCATGTTCTTGGTGTGGAACTGTGTGTATTTGTATGTCGCAAGAATTTCCATGGCTCAGAGTTTTAGATTTATTGGCCAAAATTCTCTCAGGTAGGAAAATGTAGCTCTGGGGGTGCCAGTGATAAAATTGGTGATGCAAGTGACTATTTTGAGGAATGGGTAACAGGGAAATTGTATGAAAATGGGATTGAAGAAAAGAGAGGGGAAAATGATTGTGGAAGACTGAGAAAGAAAAGGAGACTGAAGATGGGGAGGAAGAATTAGAGTAGAGTTCATGGTCCAAAAAAAATCCAAATTTAGCTGTTCAGTGTGGCACCTGGCAGGTGCTCTTGCTGCTACATTCGCATTCCATTTCCTCAGACAATGTTTTCTTGTTTTTTGTCAGAAATACTCTTAGATTTCTGTTGTGTTCTGGTCGTCTTTTGAAGCACCAGCTCTGCCATGTATTCCTTAGTCTCAGCTCATATCTTTTTGTTTGTTTTCTATTTACCGGTGTAACGCTATTTGTGAACAAAGTTTATCAATCTCCTTCATAATGTCCAAAGTTTTAATTAGGTTGCCATGAAATCTCTTCTTTTATCAACTACCTTGATCTTTCCCTATAACGTAACCTCTAGTAATACAATTTATTACCCTTGTTTGCCTTTGTTATTTTTTTAATCACTGCCGCTAAATGGGTTGAAGGCTTCAGGGATTTTTCAACACATGCTCACAGATCTTTTTTCTGGTTTGTATTCTAAAGCACCCTGTCCTTCCAAAGATCCTCTTTCATATGTATGATTCTTTGCTCCAGTACTTATTATGTGCATTTAATTGCATTCTCTTCATATTAACCTGGGTAATTAAATGAACTAAGTCTTTCAAATATAAGCATACTACTCAATTCTTTGACAGAAAATAAATGAATAAAGACAAGTAAGACAAATGACTAAAATTAAAAGATGGGATAAAATGTTAAGAATATTCCGTACATGAAGCTAATCGTTCTATCTTTAGAATATTTTCATTAAGTATATCATCATTTAGAATGTGGATGCAGTAAAACATGCCACAAGAATGAGTTAGGCTACAATAGAGAGAATAAATTTGAGTCCAAATTAGGTTCATTTGAAAGTTACGGATCAAAGTAGATGAATGATGAAACACAGATGAAGCAATACTCTCAGGGTATTATGAATCTCATAGTTAATTTGAGTCAGCAGCTATAGTGTAAATTTAAGCATGAGCCAAATGCACCAACAAATGCACAATGATTGAACCTGAGTGCACTAAGAGTGGAATTTTCAAAGAGGCCCAAGAGTATTAGGGAATGTCTATACTATGGGATTTTTCCATTTTTACAGAAACCAGTTTTTGGAAACAGATTGTATAAAGTCAAATGCACGTAGCCACACTAAGCACATTAATTCGGCGGTGTGCATCCATGTACCGACGCTAGCGTCGATTTCTGGAGTGTTGCACTGTGGGTAGCTATCCCATAGTTCCCGCAGTCCCCCCGCCCATTGGCATTCTGGGTTGAGATCACAATGCATGATAGGGCAAAAATAGTGTCGCGGGTGATTCTGGGTAAATATCGTCAGTCAATCCTCCCTCCATGAAAGCAACAGCAGACAATCATTTCATGTCCTTTTCCTTGGATTGTCCTGGCAGACGCCATAGCATGGCAACCATGGAGCCCGTTTAGCTTTTTTTCACAGTCACCGTATGTCTACTGGATGTTGCTAACAGACGCGGTACTGCAGTGCTACACAGCAGCATTCACTTGCCTTTGCAAGTTAGTAGAGACGGTTACCAGTCCTATTGTACCATCTGCTGCTGTCATGGGTGCTCCTGGCTGGCCTCGCTGAGGTTGGTCGGGGGCGCATGGATAAAAATACATACCCTTCTTTACATTTTGTCTAAAGGTAGAGTCAGTCCTGCCTAGAATATAGGGCAATCCTACTAAAGAACCTGAGAGGACAGCTGTTCCAGGTCAGAGCCTCAGACATCCTGCAGAAATTATGAGCTGCATGCCATTCTAGGGGGTGTCTCTGCAACAACCCCACCCGTTGCTTCCCTCCTCCCACATCCCTCCTGGGATACCATGGCAGTTATCTCTCCATTTGTGTGATGAAGTAATATAGAATGCATGAATAAGAAACACTAACTTTATTGAGATAAAACCGGGGGGAGGCAGCCTCCAGCTGCTATGATTCATAGACTTTAGGGTCAGAAGGGACCAATATGATCATCTAGTCTGACCTCCTGCACAAAGCAGGCCACAGAATCCTACCCATCTACTTCTATAACAAACCCCTAACCTATGTCTGAGTTACTGAAGTCTTCAAATTGTGGTTTGAAGACCTCAAGCTGCAGAGAATCCACCAGCAAGTGACCCATGCCCCACGCTGCAGAGGAAGGCGAAAAACCTCCAGGGCCCCTGCCAATCTGCCCCGGAGGAAAATTCCTTCCTGACCCCAAATATGGCGATCAGCTAAACCCTGAGCATGTGGGCAGGACTCACCAGCCAGCACTCAGGAAAGAATTCTCTGCAGTAACCCAGATCCCATCCCATCTAACATCCCATCACAGACCATTGGGCATACTTATCTGCTGATAATCAAAGATCAATTGCCAAAATTAAGATATCCCATCATACCATCCCTTCTGTAATCTTATCAAGCTTAGTCTTAAAGCCAGATATATCTTTTGCCCCCACTACTCCCCTTGGAAGGCTGTTCCAGAACTTCACTCCTCTAATGGTTAGAAACCTTCGTCTAATTTCAAGTCTAAAGTTCCTAGTGTCCAGTTTATACCCATTTGTTGTGTCTACATTGATACTAAGCTTAAATAATTCCTTTCCCATCCTAATCATAGAATCATAGACTATTAGGGTTGGAAGGGACCTCAGGAGGTCATCTAGTCCAACCCCCTGCTCCAAGCAGGACCAATCCCCAGATTTTTAACCCAGTTCCCTTAATGGCCCCCTCAGGGATTGAACTCACAACCCTGGGTTTAGTAGGCCAATGCTCAAACCCCTGAGCTATCCCTCCCCCCAAACAAGGGACCTTGACAGGTCATTGAGTCCAGCTCCCTGCCTTCACTAGCAGGACCAAGTACTGATTTTTGCCCTAGATCTCTAAGTTGCCCCCCTCGAGGATTGAACTCATAACCCTAAGTTTAGCAGACCAATGCTCAAACCACTGAGCTATCCCTCCCCCTCTGTAATATTAATCTCTCTGATATATTTATAAAGAACAAGCATATCTCCCCTCAACCTTCTTTTGGTTAGGCTAAACAAGCCAAGCTCTTTGAGTCTCCTTTCATAAGACAGGTTTTCCATTCCTCGGATCATCCTAGTAGCCCGTTTCTGAGCCTGTTCCAGTTTGAATTCATCCTTCTTAAACGTGGGAGACCAGAACTGCACACCGTATTCCAGATGAGGTCTCACCAGTGCCTTATATAACGGTACTAACACCTCCTTATCTTTGCTGGAAATTCCTCGCCTGATGCATCCTAAAACTGCATTAGCTTTTTTAACGGCCATATCACATTGGCGGCTGATAGTCATCCTGTGATCAACCAATACTCCAAGGTCCTTCTCCTCCTCTGTTGCTTCCAACTGATGTGTCCCCAATTTATAACGAAAATTCTTATTATTAATCCCTAAATGCATGACCTTGCACTTTTCACTATTAAATTTCATCCTATTACTATTACTCCAGTTTACAAGGTCATCCAAATCTTCCTGTATGATATCCTGGTCCTTCTCTGTGTTAGCAATACCTCCCAGCTTTGTGTCATCCGCAAACTTTGTTAGCACATTCCTGCTTTTTGTGCCAAGGTCAGTAATCAAAAGGTTAAATAAGATTGGTCCCAAAACTGATCCTTGAGGAACTCCACGAGTAACCTCCTTCTAGCCTGACAGTTCACCCTTCAGTACGACCCGTTGTAGTCTCCCCTTTAACCAGTTCCTTATCCATCTTTCAATTTTCATATTGATCCCCATCTTTTCCAATTTGACTAATAATTCCCCATGTGGAACCGTGTCAAATGCCTTACTGAAATCGAAGTAAATTAAATCTACCGCATTCCTTTGTCTAAATCATCTGTCACCTTCACAAAGAAGGAGATCAGGTTGGTTTGGCACGATCTACCTTTTGTAAAACCATGTTGTAATTTGTCCCAATTACCATTGACCTCAATGTCCTTAACTACTTTCTCGTTCAAAATTTTTTCCAAGACTTTGCATACTGCAGATGTCAAACTAACAGGCCTATAGTTACTCGGATCACTTTTTTTCCCTTTCTTAAAGACAGGAACTATGTTGGCAATTTTCCAGTCGTACGGTACAACTCCTGAGTTTACTGATTCATTAAAAATTCTTGTTAATGGGCTTGCAATTTCATGTGCCAGTTCCTTTAATATCCTTGGATGAAGATTATCTGGGCCCCCCGATTTAGTCCCATTAAGCTGTTCAAGTTTGGCTTCTACCTCAGATGTGGTAATATCTACCTCCATATCCACATTCCCATTTGTCATCCTTCCATTATCCCTAAGCTCCTCATTAGCCTTATTAAAGACTGAGGCAAAGTATTTAATTAGATATTGGGCCATGGCTAGGTTATCCTTATCCTCCATTCCATCCTCAGTGTTTAGCGGTCCCACTTCTTCTTTCTTTGTTTTCTTCTTATTTATATGGCTATAGAACCTTTTACTATTGGTTTTAATTCCCTTTGCAAGGTCCAACTCTACATGGCTTTTAGCCTTTCTCACTTTATCCCTACATGTTCTGACCTCACTAAGGTAGCTTTCCTTGCTAATCCCACCCATCTTCCACTCCTCATAGGCTTTCTGCTTTTTCTTAATCACCTCTGAGATGCTTGCTCATCCAGCTTAGTCTACAACTCCTGCCAATAGCCTTTTTTCCCTTTCTTGGGATGCAGGCAAGGACTGATATTCCAGGCAGGACTGAATGTACATTAGACATTAAAACGGGGGGGGGGGGGGGAGGAGAGGAGCACAGCCTCCAGCTGCTATGATATTCCAGCGAGGACTGAATCTCCAGGACACAAAGCTTAAAGAAGGGAATGACTGGGAGTCATTCCCATTTTTGCCCAGGCGCCCCCGGCCGACCTCACCGAGGCCAGCCAGGAGCACTCATGGGATGACGAAGGTTTTCAGCGCCCCAGCACCGCGTCTACCAGCAGCATCCAGTAGACATACGGTGACATTGAAAAAAGGTGAGAAACGATTTTTTTTCCCTTTTCTTTCCCAGGGTAGGGGGGGAAGGTAGACGACATATAACCTGAACCACTCGGGACAATGTTTTCGACCCTTCAGGCATTGGGAGCTCAGCCAAGAATGCAAATGGTTTTCTGAGACTGCGGGGACTGTGGGATAGGTCGAGTCCTCAGTCCTCCCTCCCTCCCTCCATGAGCGGCTATTTGATTCTTTGGCTTTCCGTTACGCTTGTCACTCAGCACTGTGAGTCCCTGCTGTACCCTCTGTCTATCATAGCCTTGGAAATTTTTTCAAATGCTTTGGCATTTCGTCTTTTGGAACGGAGTTCTGATATAACAGATTCATCTCCCCATACAGAGATCAGATTCAGTATCTCCTGTACGGTCCATGCTGGAGCTCCTTTTTGATTCTGGGACTGCATGGTCATCCATGCTGGTAGGCGCTCCACGCTGGGCAAACAGGAAATGAAATTCAAAAGTTTGTGGGGCTTTTCCTGTCTACCTGGCCAGTGCATCTGAGTTCAGATTGCAGTCCAGAGTGGTCACAATGGTGCACTGTTGAGGCCAATACTGTCGAATTGTGGCCACACTAACCCTAATCCGACATGGCAATACCAATTTCAGTGCTACTCCCCTCGTCTGGGAGGATTACAGATACTGGTAATAAAAGCCCTTTATACCGATATAAAGGGCTTCGTTGTGTGGACGGGTGCAGGGTTAGTGCAGTTTAACGCTGCTAAATTCGATCTAAACTTATAGTGTAGACCAGGCCCTAGGTGCCCAAATCCCCTTGAAAATCTATGTTGGGTATCAAACATAGGCAGGCTTCTTTGAAAATCTCTGACTAAAGCTCTCAGAAATAGGAGAAATTCCACAGTGAAAATAAGAGGTCAGTGGCTTTACTGTCTCCTACTGCTCTTGGGGGTTATAGCAGCTTCACCTGCTGCATTGTGGAGCTCCCTTTGCATGGAATTCATTACATGGAATGGGAAGGTATCCTGGGTGCACCTCCATCTAAAAGCTGAGGAGGCATAGGTGCCTAACCCCAGACTTAGAATTAGGCTTTACTGCAGTTCACAAAACTTCTGCTTGGCTATCTCATAGTTCTGTAGGTGCCTAAACTCATTTGGCATCTAATTATTCATTGTAAAATTCCCTTAAATGTCTATGTTTCTGTGTCTGGGCATATACCATTGTGCCTCACTCTAGGCTTTTGGATGCCTATCTTATATCAAAGTGATCCATGAATCAAGAGAAGAAAGGTATTTGCTGCCTATCTTGGTTGCAGGGCCCAATATAGTAGCCATACTCAGTGGCTGCTTCCCAGATCAGGTCCCATTCAGAATCTGGCTGGAGAAGAATCTGGTGTTTAACTTTCAGCTTAGTGGCTAGAGCATGCACCTGATAAGTAGGAGGTTTGGGTTCAATTCCTTGGAAGAAAGGATTTGGACAGGGGTCTCCAGTCTGTCAAGAGTGCACTATGAACACTAAGTTATGGGATATTCTGATGTGGGGCTCTCTCAGTCACTCAGAGCTGTTCTACTGTATATAAATAGTCATGGGAGAGGGGCATTGGACCCTATGTCCCTTATCTCCCAGGTGGGTGACTGAACCACCAGGCTACAGAGCCATTCTCACTCCCTATTGCCAAATAACTCTAAGTTTTTGTCCAAAGTGGAACAGCTTTAATAAGAGAAATTGAAGGAGCCTCCACATCAGAATATCCCATAACTGAGAGGTTAGGGCACTCTTCTGATGAGGGGAGGGGAACCCTCGTTCAAATGCTTTCTCCCCCTCAGGCAGAAGGGAGGATTGAACCGGGTCTCCCACATCCCATGAGTATTCAACCACTGGGCTAAAAAAATGTGTGGGGAAAGCAAGTGCCTAATTCATTCTCACAAGAAACAATTTAGGCATCTAAACCACCTGACTCCAGCAGAGGGGTTCCTGATGTGGCTCACAAACAGAGAGAGGAACCTTCCTGCACCCCTGGTTGGGCATCTATCCCTCTTATCAGCACCTCCCATTGGCTAGCTTAGGTAGCTCCCAGCCTAGTGTGCTGGAGGTTTATTTGGATCCTATCCTTAGTCTCCTATCTCTCCCCATGCATTGTATAGGAAGCCCAGGTGCCTAACTCAGGCTTTGCGGGTAGCAATATGGTTTTTCTGATTTTCTAGGCACTTAAGTTACATTCTTGTTCATGATGTAACATCCTTATTCAGGAAACACTTAAGCATGTTCTTAAAACTCATTGTAGTACTTCAGGTAATTAAGTTTTTTCCTAAATCAAGGCCTAGGTTCTGACCATAATGAAGATGTTGGCAAAACGCTCTTCAAATTCATTTGGACCAGGATTGAGTGTACAATAAATGCTGGAGACAGCTCTAAACTGAACCATTGCTTCCAATCTATTTGACCATTGGGGTTTAGATGAAATGACAAATCATTCTTATCAACAAGAGCTTGCAAAACCTAAAGCAAAGCTACCCAGTGGTTTTCTAATGAATGATGGCATCAATATATCTTTCACTGAAACTATTATTTTTTATAGTAATCAAATATATTATTAACACAATTATTTTGATAGTGGGAGCTGTGTTTCTTTGGAAAATTACTGCTGAGGTAAAGCCTATCAATCAAACTACAGGACTTCATTAGGCTCCATAATCTGACATAACTATTCGTCATCTCTTAACTGGGAAATAGTCAGTCATCCTCAGCACAAAGCAATTAGCCATGCTGAGAAGATATGAGGAATATAAATATAAGCAAGACACATTTTCCTTTTCTTATCTTGCCTCTCTTTCCCCAGTGAACCAGACAACCAGAAAATTCCACTTTATTGACAACAGGAGGGTGGGTTTCAGACTTCAGCCAGTTTTCTTTAGGTCAGTGGTTCTCAACCAGGGGTGTGCATAGCCCTGTGGGCAGGCAGAGGTCTTCCAGGGGGTATATCAACCCATCTAGATATATGCCTAGTTTTACAATGGGCTACATAAAAAGTACTGGCAAAGTCAGTACAAACTGAAATATCATACAGATAATGACTTGTGTATACTGCTCTATATACTATACACTGAAATGTAAGTACAATATTTATATTCTAGTCAATTTATTTTGTAAGTATATGGTAAACAATGAGAAAGTAAGCAAAGTTTCAGTAATAGTGTGCTGCAACACTTTTTTGTATTTTTATGTCTGATTTTGTATGCAAGTAGAGGTGAAATTTGGGGTACACAATACAAATCAGACTCCTGAAAGGGATACAGGGACACTGATCTAAGTGGTCCTGTTTCTAAAGTTTAACAGCTAAAACTTGTGACACAAGCCAACTTGTTCCCCTGAAGCTGAGTTATTGCTGCTGCTTCTGTATTTGGGCTGATTCTTCCCCTTCTTTTTGGTCAATATTTTCAGATTTAGTCTCACTTGCAAATCCTTGACAAAAAGGAATAAGATCTAGAACCAGCACTAGGTAGCAGGAATGAGAGTGCTCTGCCTCATTCTCTTCCCTGCAACTCTGAGGTGCAGACAACACATCCCAACATCACCTTCAACAGCGAGGTCTTATCAGCTGCCTTCTCCAATTGCTGCCAGGAGAAGAGACAGTGTCTTGTGCTATGGCTGTATAATGCCTACCATATTTTGTCCAAAAATCACACTAGAAATAAATGTTGGTTGTTGTTACATGCATTGCAGTAGTACCTAGGAGCCCAAGTCACGGACCAGGTCTCTATTGTGCTAAGTTATCTATAAGTGCAAAACAAAAATGCAGTTTCTGCCCCAAGGAGATTACAATGGAAGTAATGAATAGTAAAGAAGAAGAAGAATAAAGGGAAACATCAAGATATAAATGTAAAGATATAAATCTATAAATGGAGCAGTATGTATTTATAGTTGTTGCTGAAAAAATGTTTAAAAACATCTGTCCACCAAAATCCTGGATAAGCGAGTATATCAGCACAAGAATTCATTTTAAATTCCATCATTGTTAAAAACAATATGAAGTTTACTAGCACTTTGTTCAAAATACGAAATGGAAAATAAGGGTACATGTTGGCACCTTTACTCATATTGAGCAGTAACTTACTCCAAAAGTAGCCTCATTGATTGAAAGTGGTACAACTCACACGTCGTTCAGTGCGAGTAAGCGTGGCAGAATTATAATGAGGTGAGGGCAATATCCTGACTAGCCCTTATGCAACACTGCAGGGGTATGTGGCCTCTGAATTAGGCTACCAAGAATTTAGCTATAGGTGCTGGGGAGGGTGTAGCAGCTATTGCCTGCAGGGATGAGGAGTCAGCAGGGAATAGACTGAGCCATGGTTTCCCACTCCTTTTTAATCATTACACGTCCCACTGGATGTGTGTATGTGCATGTACATGTGCCTTTGTGTATGCTTGTATGTATGCACCTTTATCTACAAATAGTCCCTACCCCTAGTGCAACAGAGGGTGTGTGGGAGGGTCTTGCCCTTTATAGACTGCAGTTTCCTGAGTAGGTGCAAAATTTAAATTCCTGGGTATCGCACTGCATACAGTTGAAATAGCATTAAAGAAAATCATATATATAACTTCTGCTTTATAACAGGCACATAAGAGGTAGGTGTTTACAGGGGTATTGAGAGACTCCATAATTGCACAAACACAGAAAGCAAATCTAACATACGTAAATTCATGAAAATAAACATAATAAATCCAAACAATGTTTGGTTTTGTAAGATAAAAGTTAATAGACTTCTTTGATTTATTGGGAGAAAATATGCTAAACAAACATTGAGTTAAGTGAGAGACAAAACATTTTTGTTTGTTTACTCATTTATTTGCATTTATTATATTTATTTCACCATGTGGGTACTGTCTTGTCTTTTGGATTAAATTGTGTAATACATTAATTTTTTTTGTTTGGAGAGCCTTATTTACAGGATAATCTCTGATGTTTTATAGAATATAAATCAGTTGATAGCTACTGAGACTGATTAAATATCTCAGCTTTGATTCCCCAACTAATCAACTCAAAAGGTCTTATTTTGAGTACAATATGAAGTAATAAAGATTATTGCTAAACAAACCATAACATGAAAAAATAATCTATTTATTCTTCTTACTTTGTGATTATTTGAATGTGCGGTCCTACCATTATCAGAATAAGTGACATTTGTCCTTGGGATATGTCAGAACTGAAGAATGACTTTTCTCAAAAGCAAATACTCATTCCACTATGACTTTGTTTTAAGAGAATGGCTGACTATGGGAGCAGCCTGTGAGAAAGTTGAACATAAAGGGGTAAATCGGAGAGGTGTGTAGCCTTTGCAGAGGGTGGGGATCTTAGACCTCCTGAATTGTAGTCCCAATTTAGGCATTGACTCTTATTGTGGCTTTTCTGCCATGTCACTTACACCAAAAATTTCAAATGTAGGTGTCTCCAATTAGGCACTTCAGTTCATACTTAGACAACCTCAATAAAGCACCCTTATTTTCAGAGTTCCTGAGTATTTGCAACATCCATTGATATTCTATAGATAATCTAATTACACACACACACACACACACACACACACACACACACACACACACACACACACACACACACACACACACAGAGTTTCCTGTAAAAGTCATCAAATTCCAAATTCATGAGACTCCTGAGAACTCCTAAATCAAGTCCTATTCTTAGCACCAGGATAGGTTTTCTCCCTCTACTTCTTTCCCCACAATAAAAATGGCTGATGAGTGCAGAGTGCTTTTCCAATTTTTGGTCTGTTGTATCCAATTAAATGAATGGCGTGTCATACACCTGCTTTTGGATATTATGAGTCAAACTGAAATGCCTGCAACATACCACAAAAAGCATGTATAAAAATGTTGCACTATTTGATAGAACATATTAATTCTGTTGTGTTCTCTCTTTTTCATATTGTGAAAGGTATGACTATTTACTTACCTTCTGCAGTCTCAAAATACTTATCCGAGGCAAATGAATGGAGAGTTCCCTTGTTCAAAGCATGATACATGAAGGCCTGGGATTATATTGGTAAAATGTCAAATGTTAGGGAATTAAAATATTCCTCAGTGTCCATGTGCTGTTTTTAGAGTTAATGTTTGCTCTGCAAGCTTTACATTAGCAGATTCAGGTATGAAAATACATTAAACTTTTTATCTCGCTAGTGCCTCTATGTCTGAAGGAGCTGAGAAGCCCAAATTATTGAATTGTACACTGATTAAAATGGCTGTAATTGCATATTGTAGGTGTGTAGGATTTGAGAGTTTGAAAGTTTCACCGGGAACATTACTTTTCTCTGTAAACTCTTGTCATCTTTTGGAGATGTCAGCACAAATCTATCAGACATGCAGAGCATTAGATTCTATGTAGCATGCAGCTACATCAAACTGTTGGCTGGGGAAAATGCTACCACAGAAATAATCACCTGAAAACATGCTCTTTGTGGACATCTGCAGTGCAGTTCTCAGTATAAATTTAGCCTTTAGGTATTCAATAAAGTTTTGTTCTGTATTACCTTTTGGGGGACAACATACTATTTTCTGACATAGTATGGATACAGGGTAAAATTTCAAAAGGAACAAAGGACTGTTAGATTCTTCTCTCTCATTGAAAATCAATGGGAATTGGATGCCTAACTTCTATCTGTGCCTCTGGAAAGTCTTTCCTCAAAATTATTAAAGACCAAAATCTACATCCTTTCCTCAGACAAGACTTCTGTTCAAATCAGTGGGATTTTGCGTGAGTAAACAATGAGTAACAAGTATGGCCTTAGACTCTTAGTTCCTTTGCTACTTCTTGATATGTAATTATCAGAGTTGAGTCATAGCATCTCTTTCTGTGTCTGGCTGGCTGAGAGACAGTTGCCAAGGAACCTGCTGCCTTTATTTTAGATGCAGAAGAGGCATTAGTTAGCCTGCAAGGGAGAATTATGTAATCTTGCCTAAGTTTCAGTAAACTTAAAAAAAAATCTTTAATGTATGACCTACGCTTTTTTTTCTTCAGACCCACCTCTGACCACATGACTTAGCAGATCTGGCAATCCAATTAATAGTGAGTAGGGGAAATTCCCTGTATTAAATAAAACTGAAAATGTAACTAGACTGTGCTAGGATGGTTTTCAGGCTCTACTAACTACTGAGTGATTGTATGTCATCAAGACTGCAAAAATATCATAAATATCTAAAATTTTAGTAACAGCTCAATGGTTGAAAGCTTTTTTGAAAATTTAGGGATAAATAATTAATGCATCCCTATCTTTAAAATGGAGTAGACTTTTTCGTTTCTGACTCCATACACATATGCATTCCAATACAATTAGTGAATTTACAGAGCAAAATTTGCCAATAAACTTTCTCAGATTCAACATATTTACTACATAAGAGTTGTTACATAAACATTATGCTTGAGGTTAGGTACTGCAGTAATAAATCTGGTATGCAATGCTGCTTGTAGCCCCACTTTTTGGCTCTGACTGAAGATCCACCACAAAAGTTACTGGAGCTTTCTAGATAGTCTTGACTGTTGGTTCTGATAAAGTAGATCTCTAAGGTTGGCAATAATGTATTCTCAACTGAAGGTTCTCCCCTTTGAATTCCATGGTGGACTCTCAGAGCCTAAATTTGATTTGCTATGTCTTGCTCCACAGGATCTTTTTGTTCAAGCAACCTTTAGGAGATTTTTTGGAGAAGGGTGTTAGAGGGCTCTCTTTTCACTCTCTCTTCTGGTTCCTTTCATACAGACAGAAAGCAGAAAGCCAGAAGTCCAAGGTGTGGGCAATGCAATGTTTGTTGGGGTTAGTTTCCAGCAAGCATATCCATAACTCTGATGCTGCAGAGCCTTATTTCTCGGTGCCCCATTCCCCCACATCCTTAGCAGGCATAATTATACCTGAAATGCATGCTCTCAGTCTACCCCTTAAAATATATGGTCATGAGCTGTTTTGGGGAGTTGTAGGTCTGGGATCTTCATCCCACTTCTTTTGTATCCCATGGGAGGGGTAAGGAGTGAGGTTGTGCTACTGTCAGTGACAGGCATTTCTTTGGCCTTTTAGTGTTTTATACCTTCCCCCCTCCCTGTCCCTCTTTGCCCTTCCCAACTGGTTGCTTGACCTTGCCTTGAGGTAGGAGTTGAGGCGGTCTTAAAGTGTGTGCTCGTATATTACACTCCCACCATGCCCAGTAACACTTTAACTGTTCTTCTTTGTTCCCATTATTAACAAACCCACCTGGGTAGGCAGAAGCAACATACACAATGTCTTTGTCCTTTGTTTACACATATTAGTAAGGATCCCTTTGTTCACACATATTAGTTAAGAATATAAGTGTATCAAGACTCAAACAAGCAAACAAGACCTAAAATTCTATCTCGTGCGAAAATACAGGCCTGAATCCTACATTGTCACTAGCACTCCTAACAAAGGGCAGGATTATCTATGAATAAGCTTGGAGCTCTTTGTTTTTAATATTCACTGAATATTACAAGCTACTTTGTTACAGGCACTATAAATAAAATGATTTAAAATGAAATAGTTGCAAAGAATCCTGTGGCACCTTATAGACTAACAGACGTTTTGGAGCATGAGCTTTCGTGGGCGAATACCCACTTCGTCGGATGCATGTAGTGGAAATTTCCAGGGGCAGGTGTATATATGCAAGCAAGAAGCAAGCTAGAGATAACAAGGTTAGTTCAATCAGGGAGGATGAGGCCCTGTTCTAGCAGTTGAGTTGTGAAAACCAAGGGAGGAGAAACTGTTTTTGTAGTTGGCAAGCCATTCACACTTTGTTTAATCCTGAGCTGATGGTGTCAAATTTGCAGATGAACTGAAGCTCAGCAGTTTCTCTTTGAAGTCTGGTCCTGAATTTATTTTGCTGCAGGATGGCCACCTTAAGATCTGCTATTGTGTGGCCAGGGAGGTTGAAGTGTAATCTTAAGATTTAAGTGTAATCTTAAATTGGCCATCCTGCAGCAAAAAAAAAAAAGAAAAAGCACATTCATTAGATGCTGTAAATCTACTCAGGTGCTCTACATTAAATCCAAATTGACATGAGTAATTCATTAGATGGTTAGTTGGTTCCCTGTGAGCACATTTTGATAAACTTGATTTTGATAATATTTCATTGTCACTGTAATATAGTTGAAACAGCTGATAGTAGCACTTTTTTTTCACTCTAGGGCAAGGGCAGTATTGGGTAGTGCTTGCTGACTAAGAACTGTCTTTATGGTTTTCCATTCATAAAACAAAATGTAATATAGAAATCACTGCTGCATTTTTGTTTGGCTGCTGGCAGTTGTGGAGAAATTAACAGCATTTTTCTAATTTTCACTTCATCCAGTATTTTTGAGAGAGAGGAAATTATGGTAGTAGGAACTGCAGTGATTAAGACTGCCTATTAAATGCTAATGCTCCCCAAATTTTTCAGGCAATTAAAATAATATATATGGTTTCCCTTTTAATATGCTCTTAGTTTGACAATAATGCAGTACTTTGACACCAATTATCTTCAATAATTGACTATTTAAGCACCTAGTACACAAGAGATGTAGATTTATTGACACATATGTGTGGGTTTATATAGTAATACATATTTTTATGTGTGTGTGTGTAAATGATTATGTAGTATATTGGTTTTATTAGCAGACATTTGGAATAGCTCTATTACTCAGTGGCAAAGTTTCAGAGTTGTCCAGACTTCCAAAACAATTGTGAATAAAATCTTAATGATACCTAGCTCTTATAGAGCATTTTTCATCAGAAGATCTCAGAGCACTTCACAATGTGTTTTTTTTTAATGTACTTATCCTCACAACACTCCTGCGAGCTAGGGAAGTGCTGTTATCCCATTATACATATGGGAAACTGACACACAGAGAGGCTAATTGACTAGTTCTGGATTGTACAGGAAGTCCGGAGTGGAGCAGAGAATAGAATCTGGGTCTCCCAAATCCTAGGTCAGTTGCCTAATCATTGAATTATAATTCCACAAGATCATATATGAGTTATCTCTTCTTCTTCCTTCTTCAGTTATCCCTCAATACGAGGATGATATCTGCCCAGGGGGTTCATTGATGGTTTTTTAATTTATATGCCCAGTATATAATAGAAAAGCTATTTTGGAAACATTGTAAAGAGAAAAAAAAACTTCCTTCTACCCATCCCCACCTGTAAAAGCCATGTGCTCTAGCTGTTTTGAGCCAAATGGAGTTAAAACTGGGGTCCAGCTTTGCAACAGTCTGGCAATTTAAAATAACTAAAATGCCAACTTAACTGGGTTCTTTTTAATGGAGAATCCCTGGACTGATATTACAATCATACAAAATCTATTCTGTAGCTGCACCAGGCAAGAACCATATGATTATGGCATTTTAGTATTTGTGGTCCCAAGTTAGATTTAACTGATTTTTTTAAAGGTGCTCCATTAGCAAATAATTCAAGGAAAGAACACAGGTGACTAGGGATTTGCTCCTCAACAGTACCTTATGGAGCAGCCCTGAGGCCTGCTTCGGCACCCAGTACCTCTGCATATCGTCTGGCCCCTCAGACAAGTTCAGAACCAAGAGAGCCAATGTTCCTCAGCCAGACTCTGATGCCTCTCCCAAGGGGGAGGGAGATCATTTTCCTTCCTTGGTCCGCTGAGAAAAAGTTCTCACAAAAGAGACCACAGCTGCTCCAGAGATTGGAGAGATTCATCCTCCTCTTCCAGGATGAGTGCAGACTAGTACCATGATTCTTCTGGTAGGCAGGATGGAGTTGAGCCATCTGCTTGCTCTCTGGTACTGATGTGACATCAGTTAGATGCTACACATTTGACTCTGATACCATCCCTGGGACAGCTGTTGAGTCCAATACTGATGACATCAGCACCATCTATTTCCGTGCCACTGGTGTACCAAGCACTGTTAGACTTGCTTTACCTCTCTTTTCCTGACTCCCCAATTACTCAGGAGCTGCTGGCACTACTTTTTTGTGGTCCTCAGCACTGCCTGGATTAATTGTAGTCCTGTCTCAATTGTCTGCATCATCTTCAGCAACACCTCAGAGTGGGCAGCTGAGGTTTGCCTCCTTATATGTACTGAAGGGTCTGTTGGCACAGTTACTGTCTTCAGTACAGATGCTGACTGTGGTACAGTCCGCATCTACAGGATCGTTCCTGATTCTGGGTTTGGTGCCATCTCCTGTTTTGGTATTGAGTGGGAGTATGATGCCCCGACAGTCCTGAAATGTTGACTACATTATCTACCTTGGTATCAATGCAATCAACATTTTTGGCTTCAGATGAGGCTGGATGTTTGCTCACTCCACCTGGGATGTCTGCCTGTTTGTCTTTGGATGCTTTTGAGGAGGGTTGTCAGGATTAAGCTCAGGGGCATCCTCCCAATCTTCATGGTCTTTGAGACACATTCTCATAGATTGTCAAGACTTCCTATGAATTGAGATTGAGAATGGTCTGTGGAGAACAGAATGTTGAGGTCCATTTTAGGAGAATGAGGTATTCTGGCTATCAGTCTGAAGACAAGAAGAAGTGTCATTGATTTATCTCCTAAGCAGGCCTCAGTCCTGGCTTCTTGACGTATGTCTTGCTCCTGATTTGGGGATCAGAATTTATGTATTCCTTCTCTCCAGTCCCAATCATCCCTCATGTCATTCTCAAATTGAAATTGGATCATGCCAGGCTGATTCTCATTGTACCAGAGTGGCTGAGACTGTAGACTCTCCAGTCTCTTCAGTTTATCAGTTTGACCACCCATATCTCTTCCTCTTTATCCCAACTTACTGATCCAGCACCATGGTCAGGGCAAGCAGCACTTCACCGCATGGATGTTACATGGATAGGTGAAGAGGAGGAATGATGTTTGGAAGCAGTTCAAGTGTTACCTAATAGTAGGGAACCTTCCACTTAGCCAAATAGCCCTACTAGATGTAATTTTCAGTTTGGTCTCTAGCCTGGGAAATTCAGCTAATGCTGACCTGCATTTGGGTCATTTTGGGGTACCTGTTGTACCTTCAGTCTTCTGGTATTTCACCCATTTTGTTAAGGGTTCATTTAGCAGTGAACTCAGTGTTTCCTCTGTCCATCCAAGACAAGTCAATTTTCTTGAACTCCATGGTAGTGAGATTTCTAAGAAGAGTCATTAGTTTCCATGTGGGACCATAACACTCTTAAGCAGGCTTTATGAGGCCTCCATTTGAGCCCTTGGCAACTTGTTCTTTTGTCCCTCCTGTGCCAGAAGACAGTCTTCCTTGTTGTTGTAACATAAGCCCTGCAGCTCACTTACTGTCCTTGCTGAACAGCAGAACCCCCGCATGTGTAATTGTTCAAAGATAAGGTGGCCCTACGGTCATATCCAAAATTTTTGTCAAAAGTGGTTTCACCTTAATCAAATTATTTATTTAATGGTGTTCTTTCCTAAACTGGACTCAAATACAGATGAACAGTGACTTCACATATTGGTTATGGGATGGTACTTAACTTTTTAACTAGAGAGAACTAAGCCTTTTCAGGCATCACCTGGTTTTTTTGTCTCCTATATGGACCGAATGAAGGGTCAGGCTATCTCTGCAAAGATGATTTACAGGTGGATAACTTCCTGGATGAGAGCATGTGAAGTAGCTCAGATCATACCTCCACAGAGATTACGGGCTCATTTGACAAGAGCACAAACAATGCTAATGGCATTCCTCAGTGATGTTTCAATATTGGACATTTGCATGTCTGCCACCTGATCTTCAGTACATATTTTTACCAAGCACTATGTTGTTACCACTGCACTTAGGTCAGATGCAGACCTTGGGAAAGCAGTACTGAAGTCTTTGTTTAAATAGACTTTGAGTCCCTCCTCCTGTGAGTACTGGATGTGAGTCGCCTGAGCGGACTAAATGCTTGCAACTACTTGAAGAATGAAAAATGCTGTTCTTGTTGTTGTACTCCACAAGCAATTCTCTTTCCAATTTCCATCTCAAAGAACAATTATTATAGTGTATATAGGTAACCATGTATTTCCTGGGTTTATAATGCTTGGATTTTGGATCATTACAATAGTTGTATAAGGTATATTACCCCAAATTACTGATATGAATTCTTGATCTTAATTCAATCTTAGCATCATTTTTGTCTGGGAATTTCCAAGGTTTTTTAACTTACATATTGCATACGTGATCCATAAATGAGGAACTAAATGAAAATGTTAACAAGTGATATATCTAATGATTTGAAGACATGAAGTATCAACTTCAAATCTATTTATTAATTTTTCAGTTTTTATGGTCAGATTCACTGTCATGTTCTGGCTGTTTTACTTGACTCTAGAAAAGCCAAATCAGACAGAATATACTGGCCACTGAAGCTGAGTTCAAAGCTGCTTTGCCTGGCAGAGCAGTGTAAAGATCTTGTCCTGCAAATTCCCCCTGCCCTTTTCATTATAGTCATCTAACTAAGGGCAGCACTGGTTTCAGTTTTGCTGAGAACAATGGGAAGATGACAGCCATTTTGAAGGATGGCATTTTTCTTGTGGAATCATTTGGAGCAGAACATTATCTGACAGCTGCTGCTGAAGGAGAAATTTTCAGTTCTCTCTCTCCATATATACATAACCCACCCCAATCACCACCACCAAAAAAAAACCTACCTTATAATGTAACCTTCGCACAAGAGTTCAGTTATTTTTAATTATATAGGAAGCTTGCGGTACCTGTGTTATTTCTATTTTTTTTTAAATGTAGCTTAAGCAATTGATGGGGAAGGTAAGCTGCATTTTTAATACATAACAGTGGTTAAATTCCTGCTTTAAGTGTGAAACTTGTCTCATCATTAAATATAGAGTTGACTGTTGTTCTCCATAATATATAACATGCATGCTGCACATAATTAAATATCTGTCATATTGCAGTTTAGAGTACAGAGGCATAACAAAATTTTCACCTTTGGCAGTCATGTTTTTTTACAAGTCCATAAAAATATGTAACAGGTATAAGGTATAGGCTGGAATATGTCTTCAGAGGCTTCTTTGTACCACCAAAACTTGGTTGTAGACATGGGGTGTGTTTAATTATGTTCTCAGCTCTTCAGAATTTCCTGGACAAAGTGAAATTTTTAAATGTAATATAGGCTGCAGTGAATTTCAGCCTCAGTAAGTAATTGTTGCCCTGTGAGGGTACCACACTGGAAATGTAATACAATTGTATAGTACTATATATAAAGTACAGTAACCACATAATTGAAATGTAGGTGCTTCTAACATACCAGAAAACTGGTGCCACATAAAAAGAATGTTATTTTAATGGAATATTGTTTAACTAATTTTTCATGTTAATAAAAACAGGGTGGTATCAAATAAAATGTCACGATATGTAGCTATTACTTATTTGGGGTTTTGTTTTATTTTTGCTGTTTGAAAGTTATCCATATTCACTCATAATGAAATTTCTTTTTAAGAGCATATTATTTTTTTTCTACTAGGTTATTCAGATAAATTTTGAAGAATTTGATCTGGAGATTGGCTACGACACACTGACAATTGGTGATGGAGGGGAAGTCGGTGATCCTAAAACTGTGCTGCAAGTGTAAGTCTCTGTTGATTTGATATGCTTTGCAGAATTACTTTAATATAGGGTTTTCTGGTGGTATTGAATGATGCATAGATTGGACAAAATTATTTTCTAGTGTAACCTGAGACAGGGCCGGCTCCAGGGGTTTTGCTGCCCCAAGCAGCCAAAAAAAAAAAAAAAGCTGCGATTGCGAACTGCGGCATTTCAGTGGGAGGTCCTTCGTTCCGATTAGGAGTGAGGGACCCTCTGCCGAATTGCCACTGAATAGCTGGACCTGCCACCCTTCTCCTGAGTGGCCATCCCAAACACCTGCTTGCTAAGCTGGTGCCTGGAGCCAGCCCTGATCTGAGAGATGAATAAGGTCAACAGAAAAATAATCTTATGGAGCTCATCAAATTATTCAAGACTGACATATTGGATAAGGTATTTTAGTTCATATTTACCATTCTAGTTTCAAAAGAAGATGGGCAGGAGAGCTAAAACAGAAAAATGTAGCCCCAGTTCTTCAGGCAGACTGATTCTGTTTTGCTAAAAGTAAACCTATAAATGCAGTTTTCCCAGGGTTACTGTGTTCCTCTGCAAGGGCTGAGTGGCCAGATTAAGAATGTGACATAGAGGAAAGAGAATGGACAGAGAAATGTACTGCTTAAGTAATTGTCTTTTTTAATAATGCCCTTTGAAAAGCCCATCTTGACAGCAAATGAACCATAGGAACCTTTATAGCTCACTGACTATGACAGGTAAGCCCTGAACACAGGCTAGATCGTCTCTGTAATTTCCTGTTAAATATTACTGTTACCTAAACTATCTAATATTATGATTTCAACAGTTCTGGGTACCTAATGCAGGTAACTTACTGAATGTCTATCTTTGGGTTTTAGATTGTCACATCACCACAGTATCTATGCACCTAAATCTATTTTATAATAATCAATTTGTTAGGACCTGGATTCACATTTGTCATTTACTTAACCTGCTGATGGTGTTTGGCTCTCTTGTGGTGATCAGTCCCAAGAAGCCAAGTTCATAAAACTATATTTAATTAATATCAGAGGGATAGCCGTGTTAGTCTGGATCTGTAAATGCAGCAAAGAGTCCTGTGGCACCTTATAGACTAACAGACGTATTGGAACATGAGCTTTCATGGGTGAATCGGGTATTCACCCACGAAAGCTCATGCTCCAATACGTCTGTTAGTCTATAAGGTGCCACAGGACTCTTTGCTGCATTTAATTAATGTTTTAAAAGACATCAAATATAAAACAATTATTCTGACCATAATTTCCATATATTGAAAAGGGCAGAACAGTCTAACTTGGCATTAGTTGTCTTTTGTTAATTTGTGTTGTACTGTTTTTTTTTTATTAATCTTTGTCAATTGAAATAATCTGGAGCAAAAGTAGGTAGAAAATTGTGTGATTTGTTTTCATGAGGTCCATTTGTATGCATTTAATTTAGTATTCCATATTTGCTTCATTTTTCTTTAAAAATAAATAAAGATAATATTTAGTTGCTTGGGATATGTACAGACTACCCGCCAGATCGGCGAGTAGCGATTGACCTATCGGGGATCAATATATCGCGTCTTGTCTAGACGCGATATATCGATCCCCGAACGCACTCCCGTCGACTCTGGAACTCCTCCAGGGTGAGCGGCGAAAGCAGAGTCGACGGGGGAGCCACGGCCGTCGATCCCGCGCTGTGAGGATGAGAGGTAAGTTGAAATAAGATACGTCAACTTCAGCAACGCTATTCCCGTAGCTGAAGTTGCGTATCTTACATCGACCCCGGCCTCCCACCCCAGTGTAGACCAGGCCTTAGAGAAGATCCTATGAGTAGATAATAAGTGACACTTTTTGGCCAGTACTTTTTTTTCTGTGAATAACACAAATGCACAACATTGAAACATTTCACAAAATTGTTGTGGAAAAAAATTGTGGAAAAAATCAAAACATTTTGCAAATAGCTGTGTAAATAATGTACAAATGGGGAGAAGAGTTAATAATTTTATTAACAAATATCTTTTTAATAATCACTTCTGAACACTTATCTGCCGACTTTTATTCTGATTATTTTTCAAAACTGAGTTTTAAACTCTCATTATATGAACTTCTATATTCAAAGTGCTGGGGAAAAAAGTGGTAGCTTCTCAAATGGGTATGATGTATCTGTATAAAATGAATCAAACATAAAAGTTCAATCCTGGACAAAAATAGACATAATTGTTCAAACAAAATAAATCATCCATTAAAAATGGAAAGACCTTTTAGGGACATCTAGTCCACCCCCTGCCAAAGCAAGTTTATTCCCTACAGCACATTTTCTAGTCATTTGTTTAAAGTGTTTTTAAATGTCCTGAGCAATAAGGCTTCTATCACATCCTTTAGGAGTCTATAGCAAAGCTTACTAGATCATAGTACACAATGTCAGGAGGATCTTTTTGATATTCACCTTATTGTCCCCTTTCTTAAGTTCATCTAATTACTCCTAATTATACAGCCTGGAACCTTGCTCTATCTTCCTGACATTTATACCCTTCAAGTGTCTATAGACTTTCATCATGTCTTTCCCTTAGCAATACTACCCTTTTCATCATAAGATAAACCCTAACTATTCTTTGTGGCTCTTTTCTGTACTCCTACCTTTCTGTCAATATCTGGGATATTACTGTGTGGCAAGATGGTGCACTGTAGATTCAAAACCTGGCTTGATGCACAGTAACTTACCCTGTAGACTTAAATCAGCACAAAAACTGGGTGTATGTAACCCACACACCTCCTGGGTGTGGTGTTCTGTCCCATCTAGTGGGAGGGAGGGGGAGAGAGAGAGAGAAAATGGATGTGTCTGCTCTACAGCCTTAGGTAACAGGCAGTTGGTGTTTAGCTCATACTGTAGAGGCTCATACTCTAAGCTCAAGAGGTTCTCAGTTCAATGCCACCTGCCAACAACCAGGTTCTGTCAGTGTTGCAAGTAGGGATTTGTCCAGGATTTCAACTGGGAAGTCCCCAAAGCTTGGGATGTGCTTCCTCAGCTAGGAGAAGTATGTAACTCACACACCTTCTGGGTGTGATGTTCTGTCCCATCTGGAGACAGAGAGAAAGCAACTGCTTTATAGTTAGTCAGTTGACTTTTAGCTCATGCAGTAGAGGCTTATGCACTAAGCTCCAGAGGTCCCAGGTTCAATCCCACCCGTCAACAACCAGGATCTGTCAGTGTTACATGTAGAGAGGCCCTCAATATTTCAAATGCAATCACATTTGTATAGTGATATATATCTTCAAAGGACAATATACATCATTATTCACATTATATTGAAAAGTTAAAAAGTAAGATTATTATCCCCATTTTATATACAGGGAAAGTGAGACACAGATGTTAAATGACATTCCCAAGAGCACACGGCAGTCACATGTAGAGACAGAATTAGAACTCACATGCTTCTACTTCTCTGGACCACATTGCCTCATTGAAGGGAGAGCATTTAGTAAGCACTAATTCTTCAGGTTCTAATACCACTTAAATGAATTGTTGGTATTATTATCTTTGGCACTTAAATTACAGGCGAGTCTCATCTTACGCGAGGGTTCTATTCCGCAGTTAGCTTGTAAAGCAAAAATAGCATAAATCAAAATTACATTAAATTGAATGGTGGGTCCAATTGCCCGCACTACAGGTACAGTATTAAAATTATTTTTCTCGTTTTTTTTTTGCCGACCGCATAAAGCTGAAATCGCGCATGTTAAATGTGCATAAGATGCGACAGACCTGTACAGTAACACATTCAGATACAGTGCAGCAATATTTTACATTTTGACAAATATAGTGAACCATTCTGTACTGGTTTGGTTTCATTAAAGGTGTTAATATTTTACAAGAATGTATTTGATGGTGAGGCATATTTGAAGAATGATGAAATTACAGTATTGAAGCTGTCAAGAATATGAATTAACTCTGTATCATTTTCTCTTATCAATGCTTTACTGAAATTGTCATGATATTCTATTAAGTAAGGATTAACATAAAGTGTAACAGCAAAATTGTGGTGAGTAGAGAGCTGGGCAAATAAATTTCAACAAATATTTTCACTTCAGAGGATGCTGATGACCACAACATGATTTCCTCAAAATATTTTGTAGGTCTTATGTTTTGTTTTAAATCCATACTTGAATTCTGAGATGTGTTAGTTTGTTGTGACTGGCCACATCTGACACATAGATATTGTTTCTGTTCCCCAATGTTTGAGTATCAATTATTTTGTAATAAAGCTTGTGGCAGTCACTAGGTATAAAACCTCTCAGGAAGAATTAACAATGTAAGTCAAGGCAATAGATAATTAGGGAACGTTAGAAAATTGTAAATCTTTTCCTGTCTGGGCCACATAGAAAAAATAAGCTACTGTGCAACTTTAGAAGCTGGGGTGGAATCCACAAAAGAACTTAGGTGGCTGTGTCCCTATTTTGGCTCCACTGTGATTCACTACACTCTTGCTGAACCTTGTAGACATCTAAACTCAGCACCAGTTTTTCAGGGTAAAAATTCCATAGGCACCTAAGTTTCTGCCTCTGGCCATGTGCAATTCTGCCTCCTTTTAGGCATCCGGACACACATCTCCCACCTAAGCCTCAAAGTGATTCATGAAACAGGGGAATACAGGCATTTGTCCACCTAAGTCATGTGCAGGGTTCCATCCTACAGATATGCTTAGAGGCTCATTCAAAATCCAGAAGGATGAGAAGGTGATGGTACCCACCTTATAATTTTTAACCACACTCACTTGGAATGGGAGAGACCCAGGTTTAATTTCTCCATCTCTGCTAGAGTGTGAGAAAAAATGTGAACAAGTGTCTCCACCTCTCAGGAGTGTAATGACAGAGCTAGGGGTTATTCCAATGTGAGGCTCCCCCGGTCTCTCCTGTTGAAGCTTTTCTGCTGTAGATAAATATTGAAAGTGATTGGAGCAGAGGGACTGGACCCTGGGTCATTCTCTCTCTCTCTCTCTCACCCAATTTAATCGTTTTTCTTCCAGCAGATTTTCATATAATATGGTGAGAATGCATGGTCCTACCCACAAGCATTGCCATCAAATCCTTGTTAGACGTGTTTACCTGTCACTTTACCAAGGCTAATTAGGAAGATTATCAGTGTCTGAACCCACTAATTATACCAAGCACTGCTAGACACTTATTACCGAAAGCACCTGGGGTCCAGATCATCAACTTGAGTAAATTCGTGCAGTTTAATTGAAGTCATGGGGGCTATAATTACCACAGGTGAGAATCTAGCTCCTAATTTACAAAGTGCCATTCAGAAAAGTGCTAGGGGTGAACAAAATGAATTGTCGGTGTTTTAATTTTACCGAAGTGGGGTAAACCTTGTGAAAGTTTAGGGATATTTTAGGGTCAAAGTTTGTGGAACTATTAACTAAGATTTGTAACCTGTCCTTTAAATTGGCTTCGGTACCCAGTGACTGGAAGTGAGCTAATGTAACGCCAATATTTAAAAAGGGCTCTAGGTGTGATCCCGGCAATTACAGACCGGTAAGTCTAACGTTGGTACTGCGCTAATTAGTCGAAACAATAGTTAAGAATAAAATTGTCAGACACATAGAAAAACATAAACTGTTGAGCAATAGTCAACATGATTTCTGTAAAGGGAAATCGTGTCTTACTAATCTATTAGAGTTCTTTGAAAGGGTCAAGAAACATGTGGACAAGGGAGATCCAATGGACATAGTATACATAGATTTCCAGAAAGCCTGTGACAAGGTCCCTCACTAAAGGCTCTTACGTAAATTAAGCTGTCATGGGATAAAAGGGAAAGTCCTTTCATCAATGGAGAACTGGTTAAAAGATAGGGAACAAAGGGTAGGAATTAATGGTAAATTCTTAGAATGGAGAGGGGTAACTAGTGGTTTTCCCCAAGGGTCAGTCCTGGGACCAATCCTATTCAATTTATTCATAAATGATCTGGAGAAAGGGGTAAAAAGTGAGGTAGCAAAGTTTGCAGATGATACTAAAAAAGATATTCTAGCACTAGAAAAGATTCAGAAAAGGGCAACTAAAATGATTAGGCGTTTGGAGAGGGTCCCATAAGAGGAAAGATTAAAGAGGCTAGGACTCTTCAGCTTGGAAAAGAGGAGACTAAGGGGGGATATGACAGATGTATATAAAATCATGAGTGGTGTTGAGAAAGTGGATAAGGAAAAGTTATTTACTTATTCCCATAACACAAGAACTAGGGGTCACCAAATGAAATTAATATGCAGCAGGTTTAAAACAAATAAAAGGAAGTTCTTCTTCATGCAACACAAAGTCAGCTTGTGGAACTCCTTACCTGAGGAGGTTGTGAAGGCGAGGACTATAACATTATTTAAAAGAGAACTGAATAAATTCATGGTGGTTAAGTCCATAAATGGCTATTAGCCAGGGTGGATAAAGAATGGTGTCCCTAGCCTCTGTTCGTCAGAGGATGGAAACAGATGGCAGGAGAGACATCACTTGATCATTGCCTGTTAGGTTCACTCCCTCTGGGGCGCCTGGCATTGGCCACTGTCAGTAGACAGATACTAGGCTAGATGGACCTTTGGTCTGACCCGGTACGGCCGTTTTTATGTTCATGTCATTTTCCCCCATGAAAGTGCTAAGGTATTTTGTGCACAATGGTGATTTCCAACAATGTGGAAAAAATGAATGTATTAAACAGAAATTGTACTAATTTCCATGGCCCTATGTTATAAAAATGTTTTCCATTGAGATCAAAATGAAATGTAGGTCTGGAAATTATCAATGGCTGTTGCCAAAATCTAGAATCAGCCAGCTACCAGAGATAATTACCAAAATCTAGAGGTGGCCAGTCCACCAATGCCTGTTCTAATGGAGAGACTATTAACTTGGCAGTTTATGAAATTGCCAGTCATGGCAAGATATATTTGTTTTGTAGCAGGAATAAGCATTTAATGCATTAATTTCTGCCACACAGTTAGTTGTTCAGTGCTGGCAATAGTGTGTATAGTAGCTCTATCTGTGAATACAGATGTGGGAAACTGATGTGAATTTCTCACAAAAAAGTGTATTTGAACAGAAGCAGGCTAAGATGATCAGGGAAGAGTTCTAAAATTAGCTACAGTTTGTATTTTAAATAATCCATTTTGAAGCTCCAGCACAGCTTCAACGATTGACTTGAATTGGAAAATAATTTTTGAATGCCCTTTTTAGGAGATAAACAATTCCTAGACTTTGCATGATCTCTTTCTAATGATCCTGGCTTCATTTTAAAGAAAGGAAACTGAGCTAAGTTAGTTGCAGCCCATCTGTTCTCATAGACAGACCCTTGCCAACTTGGAAAAAAAGAGTTGTTCAGCACACATTCTGCTTAAAAAAAAGAACACATTATAAAACGAAGTGGTGTCTATTATTCTTCTAAATACAGTTTTCATTAGGGCTATATCCACACAGGGATTTAGGCACCTAACTGCCACTTTAGGTGCCTAAATCCAAAACATAGATTTTCAAAACTTCTACTTACCTGCTTCCTAATCCTGTAGGCACCTAAAGTCCCTAGGCATCCAATTTTCTGCCACTAAAGTCCCCTACACACCTAAAACTCTGCCACTGGACAGCTGCCTATCCCTGATGATGCCACAGCACAACTGGCTGCTGAGCTCTGTGCCTTTATACTTACACACAACTATTTCAAATTTGATGACAATATATATCTCCAGATCAGTGGCACTGCTATGGGCACCCGCATGGCCCCGCAATATGCCAATATCTTTATGGCCGACCTGGAACAACGCTTCCTCAGCTCTAGTCCACTCACGCCCCTTCTCTACCTACGCTACATTGATGACATCTTCATCATCTGGACTCATGGGAAGGAGACTCTGGAAAAATTCCACCACGATTTCAACAGCTTCCACCCCACCATCAACCTCAGCCTGGACCAATCTACACGGGAGGTCCACTTTCTTGATGCCACGGTGCAAATAAGTGATGGTCACATTAACATCACCCTATATCGAAAACCTACCAACCGCTATGCCTACCTTCATGCCTCCAGCTTCCATCCCGGGCACATCACACAATCCATTGTCTACAGCCAAGCACTGAGGTACAACCGCATCTGCTCGAACCCCTCAGACAGAGACCAACACCTACAAAATCTCCACCAAGCATTCTCAAAACTACAATACCCGCACGAGGAAATAAGGAAACAGATCAACAGAGCCAGACGTGTACCCAGAAGCCTCCTGCTGCAAGACAAAGCCAAGAAAGAAACCAACAGGACTCCACTGGCCATCACATACAGCCCCCAGCTAAAAGCCCTCCAACGCATCATCAAGGATCTACAACCCATCCTGGACAATGATCCCACACTTTCACAGGCCTTGGGTGGCAGGCCATCCTTGCCCACAGACAACCTGCCAACCTGAAACATATTCTCACCAGTAACTGCACACTGCACCATAATAACTCTAGCTCAGGAACCAATCCATGCAACAAACCTCGATGCCAACTCTGCCCACATATCTACACCAGCGACACCATCACAGGACCTAACCAGATCAGCCACACCATCACTGGTTCATTCACCTGCACATCCACCAATGTAATATACGCCATCATATGCCAGCAATGCCCCTCTGCTATGTACATCGGCCAAACTGGACAGTCTCTACGGAAAAGGATAAATGGACGCAAATCAGACATTTGGAATGGCAATATACAAAAATCTGTAGGAGAGCACTTCAACCTCCCTGGCCACACTATAGCAGACCTTAAGGTGGCCATCCTGCAGCAAAAAAACTTCAGGACCAGACTTCAAAGAGAAACTGCTGAGCTTCAGTTCATCTGCAAATTTGACACCATCAGCTCAGGATTGAACAAAGACTGTGAATGGCTTGCCAGTTACAGAACCAGTTTCTCCTCTCTTGGTTTTCACACCTCAACTGCTAGAACAGGGTCTCATCCTCCCTGATTGAACTGACCTCGTTATCTCTAGCTTGCTTGCTAGCATATATACCTGCCCCTGGAAATTTCCATTACATGCATCTGAGGAAGTGGGTATTCACCCACGAAAGCTCATGCTCCAAAACGTCTGTTAGTCTATAAGGTGCCACAGGATTCTTTGCTGCTTTTACAGATCCAGACTAACACGGCTACCCCTCTGATACCTGCCTATCCTAATGCCTCAGTGCCTAGCTCACGTGTAAGTCCATGCAGGATCATCAAACAAGGTATCCCCCTCACAGCCTTGCCTGTGGGGCTCAATCTGGTAGGCAGTCTCAGAGGTTGCCTAAGAGATCAGGCCCTGCACAAAACTCTGCTGCTGGTGGTGCCCTTATAACTTCTGGCTCAGTGGTCAGACTTCTTATCCAGGATGTGGGAGACACAGGTGCAAATCCCCCTCTACCTGTTTTGGAGTAGAGATTTGAACACAAATTCTCCCACTCCCAGGTGAATAACCTAACCATTGAGATATGGAATCACTCATTTTTATTTTTTTTTTCTTTCACCCAATGACTAGTTAACCACTGGAACAAATGAATAGGGATTGTGGTCAGTTCTCTACTGCTGGCAATGTTTAAATCAATATTGGATGTTTTTTTTCTGATATACTCTAGTGAGTTCAAACATAATTTTATTTTTCTTACTGTCTCTTATTGAGAATGATATGAAACAGTTTAACTTAAAATGAGCTAAATAAACTGTTTCCCTTTTTAAAAGAGAGTTACTTCAGGTTTTGTTCCTACACTGGAGGGATTGTATGGTCTAGTGGTTGAAGCAGTGCACTGAAAGCGAGGGATAGGGAAACACTTACAGGAGTAATTTCTCACTAACATGAGTAAGGTTCTGCAGTTAGGCCCTTAATCTTTTTTCTATGTTTCAGTAATTTTTTTTCTTTTCCTATTTTATCACTGCCATAATAGATTATGATGAGAACAAGATTATTATCCTGGTGTGATAGTAAGCATGACTTGAACATTGGTGTAGAAGGATACAGCTTGCTCAGGAAGGATAGACAGGAAAAAAGGGAGGAGGTGTTGCCTTATATATTAAAAACGTATACACTTAGATTGAGATGGAAATAGGAGATAGACTTCTTGAAAGTCTCTGGGTAAGGATAAAAGGGCTAGAGAAACAACGGTGATGTTATGGTAAGGTCTACTACAGACCACCAAACCAGGAATAAGAGGTGGATGAGGATTTTTTTTAAACAACTAACAAAATCATCCAAAGCACAGTACTTGGTGGTGATGGGGGACTTCAACTACTCAGACATCTGTTAGGAAAATAACAGATCAGGGCACAAATTATCCCATAAGTTCTTAAAATGTATTGGAAACATATTTTTTTAGTTCAGAAGTTGGAGAAATCTATAAGGGGAGAGGCTGTTCTAGATTTGATTTTGACAAATAGGGAAGAACTGGTTGAGATTTTGAAAGTGGAAGGTAACTTGTGTGAAAGTTATTATGAAATGATATAGTTCATGATTCTAAGGAGTGGTAGGAGGAAGAACAGCAAAATAAAGACAATGGATTTCAAGAAGGCAGGCTTTAGGAAACTCGAAGTTGGTTAGTAGGTTCCCATGGAAAGCAAGTTTAAAGGGGAAAAACAATAGACATTTGGCAGTTTTCAAAGAGACATTATTTAGGGCACAAGAGCAAACTATCCCACTGCATAGGAAAGATAGGAAGTATGGCAAAAGACCACACTGGCTTAACAAGGAGATTTTCAATTATCTAAAAATCAAAAGAGTCTTACAAAAAGTGGAAACTAGGACAAATTACAAAGGATGAATATAAACAAATAACACAAGTGTCATAAACAGATAAGAAAAGTTAATAGCACAGAAGTACTTTATATCTCTTTGACTGTAAAGGGTTAACAGGTTCAGTAAGCCTGGCTGTCCCCTGACCACAGGACCAATCAGAGGACAGGATACTTTCAAATCTTGAAGGAGGGAAGTTTTTGTGCTGTGCTGTTAGTTTTGGTTGTTGTTCACTCTGGGGGCTCAGAGGGACCAGACGTGCAACCAGGTTTCTCTCCAATCTCTCCGATACAGGCTCTTATAAGTTCAGACTAGTGAGTACTAGGTAGATAAAGCGAGTTAGGCTTATGGTTGTTTTCTTTATTTGCAAATGTGTATTTGGTTGGAAAAAGTTCAAATGTGTATTTGGCTGAAAGGAGTTCAGATTGGTATTTTGCTGAAAAGATTTTAATTTGTACTTGTATACTTAGGCTGGGAAGGTGTTCCCAGTGTCTATAGCTGAAAGACCCTGTACCTATTCCATTTTTTTAAAATTTACAAAGATAATTTTTACTGTTTTTTCTTTCTTTAATTAAAAGCTTTTCTTGTTTAAGAACTTAATTGTTCTTTTATTCTGGTGAGACCCCAGGGGACTGGGTCTGGATCCACCATGGAATTGGTGGGGAGAAAGGTTAATTTTCTCTCTGTGTCAGGATTACTGTCTCTCTCAGGGAGAATCTGGGAAGGGAAGAGAGAAGGAGGGGGGAAGGTGAATTTTCCTCTCTGTTTCAGGATTCAAGGAGTTTGAATCACAGAGATCTTCCAGGGTAACCCAGGGAGGGGAAGACTGGGAGAGGCAATGGTGAAGGAAAGGGTTTACTTTCCTTATGTTAAGATTCAGAGGGACTGGGTCTTGGGGGTCCCCGGGCAAGGTTTTGGGGGGACCAGAGTGTACCAGGCACTGGAATTCCTGGTTGGTGGCAGCGCTACAGGTACTAAGCTGGTAATTGAGCTTAGAGGAATTCATGCTGGTACCCCATCTTTTGGACACTAAGGTTCAGAGTGGGGAATTGTACCATGACAACAAGTATGTAGGGACAAAATTAGAAAGGCCAAGGCACAAAACGAGATCAAACTAGCCAGACATAAAGGGCGTCAGGTGTCACCCCCACTCTAAACTTCAAGGTGCAGATGTGGGGACCTGCATGAGATAACCCCTAAGCTTACTTATCAGCTTAGATCTAGTAGCTGCTACCACCAAATAGTTTAAACAAACATTTATGGGAGAGTCATTTGGAAAGTCTGTCTTCCCCCTAAATATTTTCCCAGTCTTTATCCCTCTTTTCGTGGCAGGACTGAGATTGATTCACCTCCCACCAGTTCCTGGTGAGTCCAGAACCAAAAAATCTTTGGATCTTAAAACAAGGAAAAATCAATCAGGTTCTTAAAAGAAGACTTTTAATTAAAGAAAAGAGGTGAAAGGAATACCTCTGTGAGATTAGCATGCAAGCTACTCTCACAGACAACAGATTCAAAACACAGAGAATGTCCCTCTGGGCAAAAACCTTAGTTACACAAAGAAACTCAATTCGATTCTCCCTCTATGCAAAATGGAGTCACACAAAAAAATAAACATAATCTAATACATTCCTTCTCTAAACATTTTACTACTTTTAAGAAATGTTAGATGGCTGATTCCTGGGTCCTTCACTCCAGCACAAAAACTTTTCTGAACAGATAAAAGACTGATTTCCCTCCTCCCTCTTTGAAAACATTTTGTCCCCCCATTGATTCTTATGGTAAGGTGTCAGCTAGGCTATGTGAACTTCATAACCCTTTACAGGTAAAAGAGGAATTAACCTTTAACTGTCTGTTTATGACAAAGGGTAACAAGAAAACATTCTACAAATACATTGGAAGCAAGAGGAAGACCAAGGACAGGGTAGGCTCATTACTTAATGGGGCCAGGGGAAAATAAAAGAAATGTGCAAATGGCAGAGGTGCTTAATGACATCTTTGTTTTTGTTTTCACCAAGAAGGTGGTGGTGATTGGATGTCTAACAGAGTGAATGCCAGTGAAAATCAGTTACGATCAGAAGAGGCTAAAACAGGGAAAGAACAAGTTAAAAATTACTTGGACAAATTAGATGTCTTCAAGTCACCAGGGCCTGATGAAATGCTTCCTAGAATACTCGAGGAGATATCTGACTCATTAGCAATTATCTTTGAAAAGTCATGGAAGACTGGAGAGATTCCAGAAGACTGGAAAAGGGAAAATATAGTGCCAATCTATAAAAAGGGGAAATAAGGACAACTGGGGTAATTACAGACTAGACAGTTTAACATCTGTACCCAGAAAGATAATGGAGCAAGTAATTAAGCAATCAATTTGCAAATAACTAAAAGATAATAGGGTGATAGGTAACAGTCAGAAAGGATTTGTCAAAAAAAAGTCATGTCAAACCAGCCTGATAACTTTTTTTGACAGGGTAACAAGCCTTCTAGTTGGGGGGGAAAGAAGTAGATGTAGTATATCTTGACTTTAGTAAGGCTTTTGATACTTTCTCGCATGACCTTCTCATAAACAAACTAGAGAAATACAACCTAGATTGCGCTACTATAAGGTGGGTGCAAAACTGGTTGGGAAAACCATTCCTAGATTATAGTTATCAGTGGTTATGCCCTTCCAGCATGTTTGTGAACAACCTGGGTCCCGCAAGGATCAGTTCTGGGTCCGGTTCTGTTCAATATCAATGATTAAGCAATGATTTAGATAATTGCATAGAGAGTACAGTTATAATCTTTGCGGATGATACCAAGCTGGAAGGGGTTGCAAGTGCTTTGGAGGATAAGATTAAAATTCAAAATGATCTGGAGAAATGGTCTGCAGTAAATAAGATGACATTCAATAAGGAGAAATGCAAACTACTCCATTTAGAAAGGAACAATCAGATGCACACATACAAAATGGGAAATGACTTTTTAGGAAGGAGTACTGCAGAAAGAGAACTGAGGGTCATAGTGGACCACAAGCTAAATATGAGTCAACAGTGTAATGCCGTTGCAAAAAAAGCAAACATCCTTCTGGATTGTAAGCAAGACATGAGAAATAATTCTTCCAATCTACTCTGCACTGATTAGGACTCAGCTGGAGTATTGTGTCCATTTCTGGGCACAACATTTCAAGAAGGATGTGAACAAATTGGAGAAAGCCCAGAGAAGAGCAACAAAAATGATTAAAGGTCTAGAAATCATGACCTATGAGGGAATATTGAAAAAATTGAGTTTGCTTAATCTGGAAAAGAGAAGACTGAGAGAGGACATAACAGTTTTCAAGTATGTAAAAGGTTTTTCTTAACCTCTGAGGATAGGACAAGAAGCAATGGGCTTAAATTGCAGCAAGGGAGGTTTAGGTTGGACATTAGGAAAAAATCCTAACTGTCAGGATGGTTAAGCACTGGTAGAAATTGCCCAAGGAAGTTGTGGAATCTCCATCTATGATGGGTTTGGTCACAGAGATTACCTTGGAACTGTCACCTGATGTGCTGAAATTACCTCTAAGCCCATTTTCTCTGCCAGCTTGGGACTCCAGAACCCTGTCTTGTTGAGCCAGACATGCTAGCCTGCTGCAATACAGACTCAGGGTTTGGGCCATGCTCCCAAAGCTGCAGACTTTAACTAAAAACTGCTCAGCAGGTTACCTGTCTCCATCATCCAGACATCCATAAAGACGGGGTCAGACCAAAGGTCCTTTTAGCCCACTATCTGTCTACTGACAGTGGCCAATGCCAAGTGCCCCAGAGGGAGTGAACCTAACAGGCAATGATCAATTGATGTCTCTAGGCTAGGGACACCATTCTTTACCCATCCTGGCTAATAACCATTTATGGACTTAGCCACCATGAATTTATCCAGTTTCTTTTAAACACTGTTATAATCCTAGCCTTCACAACCTCCTCAGGTAAGGAGTTCCACAAGTTGATTGTGCGCTGTGTGAAGAACTTCCTTTTATTTGTTTTAAACCTGCTGCCTAATAATTTCATTTGGTGACCCCTAGTTCTTGTGTTATGGGAATAAGTAAATAACTTTTCCTTATCCACTTTCTCCACATCACTCATGATTTTATATACATCTGTCATATCCCCCCTTAGTCTCCTCTTTTCCAAGCTGAAGAGTCCTAGCCTCTTTAATCTTTCTTCATATGGGACCCTCTCCAAACCCCTAATCATTTTAGTTGCCCTTTTCTGAACCTTTTCTAGTGCTAGAATATCTTTTTGAGGTGAGGAGACGACATCTGTACCTAGTATTTGAGATGTGGGTGTAGCTTGGATTTATATAAGGACAATAATATATTCTCAGTCTTATTCTCTATCCCCTTTTTAATGATTCCTAACATCCTGTTTGCTTTTTTGACCACCTCTGCACACTGCGTGGACATCTTCAGAGTACTATCCACGATGACTCCAGGATCTTTTTCCTGACTCGTTATAGCTAAATTATCCCCAATCATATGTATAGTTGGGGTTATTTTTTCCAATGTGCATTACTTTACATTTATTCACATGAAATTTCATTTGCCATTTTGTTGCCTAATCACTTAGTTTTGTGAGATCTTCTTAAATTCTTCACAGTCTGCTTTGGTCTTAACTATCTTGGCAAGTTTAATATATATCATCTGCAAATTTTACCACCTCACTGTTTACCCCTTTCTCCAGATCATTTATGAATAAATTGAATAGGATTGGTCCTAGGGACCCTTGGGAAACACCACTAGTCACCTCTCTCCATTCTATGAATTTACCATTAATTCCTACCCTTTGTTCCCTGTTTTTTAACCAGTTCTCAATCCATGAAAGGACCTTCACTTTTATCCCATGACAACTTAATTTAAGTAAGAACCTTTGGTGAGGAACCTTGTCAAAGGCTTTCTGGAAATCTAAGTACACTATGTCCACTGGATCCCCTTCGTCACATGTTTCTTGACCCCTTCAAAGAACTCTAATAGATTAGTAAGACATGATTTCCCTTTACAGAAACCATATTGACTATTGCTCAACAGTTTGTTTTTCTATGTGTCTGACAATTTTATTCTTAACTATTGTTTTGACTAATTTGCCCAGTACCGACGTTAGACCCAGCCCCCAATGGGATCTAAACCCCAAATAAATCCATTTTACTGTGTATAAAGCTGATACAGGGTAAATTCATAAATTGTTTGCCCTCTATCAATAATAGAGAGATATGTACAGCTGTTTGCTCCCCCAGGTATTAATCACTTACTCTTGGTTTATTAATAAACAAAAGTGATTTTATTAAGAATAAAAAGTAGGATTAACTGGGTTTAAGTAATAACAGCCAGAACAAAGTAAATCACAAAGCAAAATAAAAGAAAACAAGCAATCTAAGCCTAATACATTAAGAAACTGATTACAGGTAATATCTTACCCTCAAAGATGTTCTGATAAGCTTCTTTCACAGACTAGACTCCTTCCTAGTCTAGACCCAATATTTTCCATGGTACAGCCTTCGTTAGATCCAGCAAACATCTCAGGTAGTAAGCAGGGATTTTCTCATGACTGGCCACCCCATTTGACCCACTCAACCCCCTTTTATAGCTCTGGCACAAGACGGGAATCTTTTGTCTGCTTGTCCCCACCCCCACCTCATCAATGGAAAAGTACAAGGATTAAGATGGATTCCAGTCTCATGTGACATGGTCACATGTCATTGTAAGACCCCTTGTCAAGGTTCCTTCCCCACTCTGAACTTTAGGGTACAGATGTGGGGACCTGCACGGACACTTGTAAGTTTAATTACAAGCTTAGAACTGGTAACACTGCCACCATCTAAAATTTCAGTATCTGGAGCACTCCCTGTCCCCCCAAAACTTTCTCCTCCCTGGGTTGCCTTGAGGGACTTCACCAATTCCCTGGTGAACACAGATCCAAACCCCTTGGATCTTAAAACAAGGAGAAATTAACCATCCCCTTTCCTTTCCCCCCACCAATCCCTGGTGAGTCTGTGTCCAATCCCTTTGGATCAAAAAAAAAAAAAAAACAAGGAAAAAATCAATCAGGTATTAAGAAAAAAAGGCTTTTAATTAAAGAAAAGAGAGGTGAAAGAAAACCCTCTGGGAGAGATTAGCATACCAGCTACTCTCACAGACAACAGATTCAAAACACAGAGGATGTTCCCCTGGGCACAAATTTAGTTACACAAAGAAAAAATACCCAAATACCCAATTTTTGATAATTCCCTTAATGATAGCAAGACAAGTTACAAAGATAATAATCATAAACCTATTTATCCCTTTGTAAAACTTATTACTCTGATAAGAGGCTGGTTCCTTGATCTTTTTCACTCCGGCTGAAACTGAAAACTCTAAACAAAAGAAAAACTTCCCTCCTTCCTTTTGAAACATCTTGTTCCCCCATTGGTTCCTCTGGTCAGATGTTAGCTAGGCTAGGTGAACTTTTTAACCCTTTACATGTAAAAGAGGCATTAACCCTTAACCATCTGTTTATGACACCCCTAGTCTCCATTCTTCCTGGGTTGGCTCACACACATACAGGAAGGTTTGCAGGTAAATAAACCATTTACAACCAATTGTCCTAGTCAATGGGTGCCATCAAGATTCTAAACCACCATTAATGGTCCACACTTTGCATAATTACAATATATCCTCAAAGTTATATTTCATATTTGTAGCTTCGGATACACAATGATGCAAACATACAAATAGCAGCAAAGAATCCTATGGCACCTTATAGACTAACAGACGTTTTGGAGCATGAGCTTTCGTGGGTGAATACCCACTTCCTCAGATGCATGTAATGGAAATATCCAGGGGCAGGTATATATATGTGTGTGCTAGCAAGCAAGCTAGAGATAACGAGGTCAGTTCAATCAGGGAGGATGAGGCCCTGTTCTAGCAGTTGAGGTGTGAAAACCAAGAGAGGAGAAACTGGTTCTGTAATTGGCAAGCCATTCACAGTCTTTGTTCAATCCTGAGCTGATGGTGTCAAATTTGCAGATGAACTGAAACTCAGCAGTTTCTCTTTGAAGTCTGGTCCTGAAGTTTTTTTGCTGCAGGATGGCCACCTTAAGGTCTGCTATAGTGTGGCCAGGGAGGTTGAAGTGCTCTCCTACAGGTTTTTGTATATTGCCATTCCAAATGTCTGATTTGTGTCCATTTATCCTTTTCCGTAGAGACTGTCCAGTTTGGCCGATGTACATAGCAGAGGGGCATTGCTGACATATGATGGCATATATTACATTGGTGGATGTGCAGGTGAATGAACCAGTGATGGTGTGGCTGATCTGGTTAGGTCCTGTGATGGTGTCGCTGGTGTAGATATGTGGGCAGAGTTGGCATCGAGGTTTGTTGCATGGATTGGTTCCTGAGCTAGAGTTATTATGGTGCGGTGTGCAGTTACTGGTGAGAATATGTTTCAGGTTGGCAGGTTGTCTGTGGGCAAGGATTGGCCTGCCACCCAAGGCCTGTGAAAGTGTTGGATCATTGTCCAGGATGGGTTGTAGATCCTTGATGATGCGTTGGAGGGGTTTTAGCTGGGGGCTGTATGTGATGGCCAGTGGAGTCCTGTTGGTTTCTCTCTTGGGTTTGTCTTGCAGTAGGAGGCTTCTGGGTACACGTCTGGCTCTGTTGATCTGTTTCCTTATTTCCTCGTGCGGGTATTGCAGTTTTGAGAATGCTTGGTGGAGATTTTGTAGGTGTTGGTCTCTGTCTGAGGGGTCAGAGCAGATGCGGTTGTACCTCAGTGCTTGGCTGTAGACAATGGATCGTGTGATGTGCCCGGGATGGAAGCTGGAGGCATGAAGGTAGGCATAGCGGTCGGTGGGTTTTCGATATAGGGTGGTGTTAATGTGACCATCACTTATTTGCACCGTGGTGTCAAGAAAGTGGACCTCCCGTGTAGATTGGTCCAGGCTGAGGTTGATGGTGGGGTGGAAGCTGTTGAAATCATGGTGGAATTTTTCCAGAGTCTCCTTCCCATGGGTCCAGATGATGAAGATGTCATCAATGTAGCGTAGATAGAGAAGGGATGTGAGTGGACTAGAGCTGAGGAAGCGTTGTTCCAGGTCGGCCATAAAGATTTTGGCATATTGTGGGGCCATGCGGGTGCCGATAGCAGTGCCACTGATCTGGAGATATATATTGTCATCAAATTTGAAATAGTTGTGTGTAAGTATAAAGGCACAGAGCTCAGCAGCCAGTTGTGCTGTGGCATCATCAGGGACAGTGTTCCTGACAGCTTGTATTCCATCTGTGTGTGGGATGTTTGTGTAGAGAGCCTCTACATCCATGGTGGCTAGGATGGTGTTTTCTGGGAGGTCACCAATGCATTGTAGTTTCCTCAGGAAATCAGTGGTGTCGCGGAGATAGCTGGGAGTGCTGGTGGCATAGGGTCTGAGTAGAGAGTCCATATATCCAGACAGTCCTTCAGTGAGAGTGCCAATGCCCGAGATGATGGGGCGTCCAGGATTTCCGGGTTTGTGGATCTTGGGTAGTAGAGGCAAATAGGAGGCATATATTCAGTAGGTTGTAACCTTTGTTATGAGACCTTTTGAATAAAGCATATTCCAGTTACATCATATTCACACTCATAAGTATATTTCCATAAACTATATGAAGGTCAATGTCACACCATCATTGGAAATTTTTAAGAGCAGGCTAGACAATCACTTGTCAGGAATGGTCTAGATAATACTTAGAGCTGCCATGAGTGTGGGAGACTGGACTATTTGACCTCTCGAGGACCCTTTCACTTTTATGATTTTATGATTACAAAGCAGTAACATACTGTGATTTAAAAAAAAAAAGATTTTTCTTAAAAGATGAATAGATTCTATCTTTTTCCTCTATCGAATCTAAGTGTCAATGGCACAGATGAAACAAAATTAATCTGATTTTATTTTTTACTCTTGCAAACCAAAAACAGTTAAGAACTATTAATTTTCTCATAATCATTTTTATGTACCTGAATATTGTGGTTCTCCGAGTGCTGTAATCAAGGCTTCCTTACTTCTATTTTATATATGTGACAAACTCATATTTAAATCCAGATGATTTTCTCATTAAATATTATTTTTGTTTGTTTTTCTTCTAGGTTAACAGGAAGTTTTGTACCAGATTTAATTGTGAGCATGAACAGTCAGATGTGGTTACACCTTCAAACGGATGAAAGTGTGGGCTCAATTGGCTTCAAGGTGAACTACAAAGGTAACAATAAGTTACTGTGGACATGCTTAGCAGTACATAAATATAAGCAAATATTATATATGGTTTATTTTTCATGCTAGGAAATGCTCTTCATTCTCTAATCAGTAATACTGGAAGCATTCAAATGTCTTAGGCCCTGATTGTGCATGGAGCTCTGTATAGCAGCTCTGTACATGTCTGATTGTCCTTAGAAGGACTGAGTCCTCAGAATACAACTGAAAAATAAGTTTATTATTTATTGGTATGTTTTATGTTGTAGAAAAGTCAAAATAAAATACTTCTGTGATTATTTAAATCCAGGCACTTGATACAAGCAAATATATTTCCACTTCAGAAATTAGCCCATTCCATAATTTGTGTGATATGTCTAGGTGTAACTTGATTTAATTTGATTTATATTAAATGTGAAGATGAGTTTCTAACCTCTTTTGTGCCTAAACTCCCATGCCTATCACAACAATATGAACAGATGCCCAAGTCTGAAATAATATGGGTTGAGATTGACGTATATCATTCAGTGGTGTAAATAAACTTAACTAACAAAGTTCTTGAGCTGGTTTGGCATGAGGAAGTTATGTAGTGTATAAGATGAAAATGCTGTTGCTGTTGTGAGGATGTATCAGTATCTATGTGGTCTTCTTATCCGATGCTGACCTTGCCAAACCAATGCACAGTAGCGAAGTGTGGATCCCTCAGACAACCATCAAGTCTGGTCAGAGGGCAGTTGTCAGTAACATGTGACTTTGTCTGTTTTTAGCCACAATAATATGTGTAAAAGCAGCAAAGAATCCTGTGGCACCTTATAGACTAACAGACGTTTTGGAGCATTAGCTTTCGTGGGTGAATACCCACTTCCTCAGATGCATGTATTCACCCACGAAAGCTCATGCTCCAAAACGTCTGTTAGTCTATAAGGTGCCACAGGATTCTTTGCTGCTTTTACAGATCCAGACTAACACGGCTACCCCTCTAATAATATGTGTGGTCCTCTTGTTCACCCTAGGTGATCTATGTGGCATAAGCATCAGTTTCATCCAACAGATAATGGTATACTGATATATCACCATAGTCCCATGTTGTTTGACACAGATTTTAAAATGACATGGTCCCTGCCCTGCAGAGCCTAATAGCTATATTAGAGCAACCGAAAATGTGATGAGAGCAAACAAAAAAAGGTGGAAAGAAAAGGAAAGGGTCAAAGTTACTAATCATGTGAGTCATAGAGTGTCTTTTTCACATTGATATTTTAAAATAAAGATCTAGGTCAGGGAGAGGGATGGCAAAGTGAGCACAAAGGAGTTTTCCAGTGCTGGATAGCAATCTGAAAATAAATAGGTGTTGAACAGGGATTTAAAGGAGGAGGCTGCTTGGTGTACCAGAAGAATGATGTCATCTCAGGTGTAAGAAGACAATGTGGGGACATTGGGACAGTGAGCTTGTGAGGAGAAGCAATAGGGAATAACTAGACCAAAAGAGTGAACAGAGCCCAGAGATCAAAGTGGGGAGGAATGAGATATAGCCAGCACCAGAGGTATGGCAAGCCTTACAAATAAGGGCAGGTATTAACTTAATGCAGGAGAACACTGAGACCAAGAAAGGAGATTTGAGGAGAGGGTCAGAGCGGTAGGAGAAGGTTATTTAGTTGCCAAATGTTGTATATATTGAAAAGAGTTCCTGTGAGCATCACAAACGCTGGAAATATGGAGGTTTCTGTACTTTGGGTGAAAGAAAACAAAGAAAACAGGAGTTTTGCCAATGGGGATGTATTTGAGGAAATATTTAAGAAGTATGCACAGAAAGTGAGCAAGTTTGGAGAGAATCTGTATCTGAGGAGGAAAAAAACCTCCAATACTTTAAGCTTGGTTGGTTGGGGCGGTAATGATGGAGCAATTGAGGAGATGAGAGGGTTTAGGAGAAAAGATTAGAAGTTCATTTTTTGCCATTTAAATGTAAGATATCTATAGAACATATGTGAGAGGGTATCAATGTGATAAGAAGAGATGTGGGTCTGGGCATATGGAAGTATGTCAGAAGTGGAGGAGCAGATTCAAAGGATAAGATAAGATCATGGTTCTATCTAATTGCAGTGTATTCATTAATGATACTAGAACAATATGAACATGCATTTTACTTCAAAATAGTTGAGAGTTAATCAGTACCTGAAGGCTTGGAGGATTAAGCCCCCATGGGGAACACAATACAGATGGTACCCATTATTCTACCCTTGAGTCATTCCGCCTTCTTCCCATCACAAGGACTACTCATCTGGTGCCCTTTTTCCCATAACAAGTCTGGTCCATCATTTAACCTTACTGTTGGTTGGAGGAAACATGAGCTTCCACACACTCTACTCTCTATACACATATGCTTATTTATCCTGGGCCTATCTGACTCCTTCCAGTGCTTCCCTCTGGTCCTTGGTGTTGCTGGGTGGCTGGTATACCAATAGGGTCTTCTGAAGTCCACTCAGTATGGATTGCCACTTCCTTCCATCCTAAAGAATATTCTGGGTAAGTTAAACAACTCAATCATATAGCACAAGTGGGAACAAATTCACACATCCTTGCTATCTAGCTCTACTGAGCTAGGGCTGAGAGAAGTTCTTCAGTCTTTAGCATGGTAGTTAGGGAAACCCAAGGCTACCACATTCTAGGGAACCTTGGCAAATCTTCTGCTAGAGCTTACCAACTAAGAGTTCTGACTGTCTCTTTGAGCTCAGTGCAGCTGCTAAGCAGGAAGAACAAAGATTCTTCTCTATTCCTTCTTGACAGATTTTTGGCAGGGTGAGCAGAGAGTGGGGTGGATCTGGGGAGGCATCATGTCCTCTGTCCGTACAAGGAACTCTGAGTATTGAGATAAGGGAAACAGCCCATACCCTAGGACGAATGAGCTGCATGAGGATATAGATGTATAAAACTTCTAATAAACCCATCACCATACTATTTAGGGACCATACTCAAAACCAAGACTAGCATAATTTTAGCTCATGAAGGACCATACTGACTGTCCAAGTACAGGGTCCCCCTTAAGACAGCTAATGTAAGAAGGAAGTCCAGTCTTAATTACATTAAAAGCAAGCAGCTGCTGAGAGGAGAAAGTGGATAGGATTATGAAGCACATAGAGCAGACAAATACACACCAAAACCCAAACTCATATTTACCATATTTCAGAGGCAGAGGGTGCAGTTTGTGAATACAGCAAACCTTGAACAGTAGGTAAATTTGAAAGAGAATTTGACGTTTGTTTTAGATATTTTGCACAGCTTAAATACCTTCCTTTATTTACACGACTCACTTTTAGAGGGCAGCTCATTTGTGGGCAGTGTCTTATTATACACATGACATTTTATTCATGTTGTACATTTATTCTTTCACATAAATAGTAGTTCTTCAATAACTAAACTAATGTTATCTGTGTAGATAGAAAAGAGAGCACAAAGATGACCACTTACGTTCTCATCTCTGTTTTGTTCTTCTATGTGTGTATTTGCATACCTATTTAAATCTACCTAAACTTTTATTTTTTCCCTAAATAGTATACTTTATACTGCCTTATCACCATGATACAATTTGAATACCTCCATGGTATCTGAGTGCCTATGTGTTTGAAAGATAGTCTGTTCAGCTGGAAGTTGTAGCTAGATTCTTCTTCAAGTGTCCTCTGCACATTCCCACTTTTGGGATATGTACCAACTGGTGCCCTTGAATTGTGCAGACTTCTGTTAGCAGTGCCTGTCAGAGTGCTCACATGCCTCCTCTCCCTCCTCACGTAGTGTTTGAGCCCAACCCAAGAGAAGGGCTGTACAAAGGGCACAGACATGGTTGCTGCATCATTTCCTTCCAGCTGCTAATCATGGATGGATGTGAGCCGTTCTCAGATTTCATGTTTCTCCTTGGTTATGTTACCTAAAAATTCCAAAACCCCTGTCACCTCCGACACTGCTGCAGATCCCTACCTCAGCAGTATCCTCAATTATTTGCTTGTCAGATCTGGGCTTGGATCCTCATTATGAGGAAGAGTTGGATCCAACCATTTAGCCATATCCTTAACTTTCTAAGGGGCAATCTTCTGAGATGGACCATATTAAATGCACACATTCTCCTACCTGTGATATTGTACTGAACTGGACAAGCTGGCAGGACTGGGAAGTGCATCTCTGGATCCCTTGGCCATTCTGCCCAAATCCAGAGTTTCCATCTCAACCTATTTCAAGTGCTAGCACATTGCATCTGCACTGAGGCAGGAATATTTTGACAGATCCAGGACACTCAGTCTGAGACACTCTGATCTGGGACACTCAAATCCCATGCTAATGGATCCCGTACCAAGGTCCCTTATGGTTATCCAAGATATCTTATATGATGAGGAAGAAATGTGTTGCTCCTCCACAAATCAAGATTTTGCATCAGCATCATGAACTCATAGGCAGCTCCGTTCCAGATGAAAATGTAGGAGTAGCCTCAGCTCCCTCAGCTTCTGAGGATGGTATCCAATTCCACAAGTTAGTCAGCAGAATGATTTCTACTTTAAAATTGGCTTCTGTTTCACTGGAGGGGATTCCTCATCCTGTTTTTTACATCCTTGGAAATACCTCTAGAAACAAAGTTGCTCTGCCCATTCTGGAGGGTTTTTGGCAGTCAGCAAAATCAATATGGAGTATTCCATCTTTCTGCCAACCAATTGGTAAGAAAGCAGATAAACTTTATCAGATCCTGTATGATGGGTTTTCTTGTTTTCACATGCACCCTGCCCCTAATTCTCAGATAGTGACTGCAGTGATCAAAAACAGGATATTTATATTCTACTCCTAGTGACAGAGAGGAAAAACATTAGATTATTTAGGAAGAAAATTATTTTCTTCATCCTTAGGTATCTCTTTATTGTCTTCCTCAGTAAAGGCAGACAGCAATACCAGCACTACTTCAATGTTTCTTAACAATATAAAAGGCATCCCTTGAAATCCAATATGAGACCTAAGTATTAATCTTCCACTTCTTTAAATGCAGTTACACCTCACTGAGGAAGCAGTAGATGTGGTATATCTTGACTTTAGTAAGGCTTTTGATACTATCTCACATGAAAGATTGAAAAAATGGTTTATTTAGTCAGGAAAAGAGAAGACTGAGGGTGGGAGCAAGATAACAGTTTTCAAGTACATAAAAGGTTGTTACAAGGAGTAGGGTGAACAATTGCCCTCCTTAACCTCAGAGGATAGGTCAAGAAACAATGAGCTTAAATTGCAGTAAAGGAGGTTTAGGTTGGACATTAGGAAAACATTCCTAACTGTCAGGGTTAACCACTGGAATAAGTTGCCTAGTGAGATTGTGAAATATCTGTCATTGGAAGTTTTTAAGAACAAGATAGACAAACACTTGTCAGGAATAGTCTAATTATTACATAGTCCTGCTTTGAGTGCAGGGGACTGGACTAGATCTACTGAGGTTCCTTCAAGTACTACACTTCTATGATTCTATGAAGTTTGAGAACAACAATTCAACCTTGAATTCTGTTTCCCTAACATTTGGAGTCAGTTTATGCCGTTTTTACAAGTGGCAAAAGATCACTATGGACACATGGGTTTTAGACACTATAAAATATGGTTATACCATCCAATTCAAAACCCTCCCTCTCCCTTCCTATCCAGGGACCCCTCTCATGAGTCTGTGTTAAAAATGGAAATCAATTCTCCTCTAAGAGAAGGCGTAATAGAGGAGGTTCTTGTAGATCTCAGATATCAAGGTGTCTGCTCCTGATATTTCCAAAGGAAGTTGGTGGTCTTTGTCCAATTCTGAATCTGAGGAACTGAACAGATATATCTGAAAGTTTTGGTTCAGAATGATAACACTAGGATCCATTATCCCCTCCTTCCTTCTCCTGTCTAGATTGAAATTGAGAGTAGTAAACCAAAGACGCTCACTTTGATAAGACCATCACGCAGGAATTATCTTTCTTTTTGCCATAGGGCAGGACCATTTCCAGTACAGGATTCTCCCCATTAGCCTTTCTACTGCACCCCAAGTATTTGCAGAATGTCAGTCTGTAGTGGCAGCTTTTCTGAAAAGACAAGAGATTTTTAAAAGCAGCAAAGAATCCTGTGGCACCGTATAGACTAACAGACGTTTTGGAGCATGAGCTTTCGTGGGTGAATACCCACTTCTTCAGATGCATGTGGTGGAAATTTCCAGGGGCAGGTATATATATGCTAGCAAGCAAGCTAGAGATAACAAGGTCAGTTCAATCAGGGAGGATGAGGCCCTGTTCTAGCAGTTGAGGTGTGAAAACCAAGAGAGGAGAAACTGGTTCTGTAGTTGGCAAGCCATTCACAGTCTTTGTTGAATCCTGAGCTGATGGTGTCAAATTTGCAGATGAACTGAAGCTCAGCAGTTTCTCTTTGAAGTCTGGTCCTGAAGTTTTTTTGCTGCAGGATGGCCACCTAAAGGTCTGCTATAGTGTGGCCAGGGAGGTTGAAGTGCTCTCCTACAGGTTTTTGTATATTGCCATTCCTAATGTCTGATTTGTGTCCATTTATCCTTTTCCATAGAGACTGTCCAGTTTGGCTGATGTACATAGCAGAGGGGCATTGCTGGCATATGATGGCGTATATTACATTGGTGGATGTGCAGGTGAATGAATCAGTGATGGTGTGGCTGATCTGGTTAGGTCCTGTGATGGTGTCGCTGGTGTAGATATGTGGGCAGAGTTGGCATCGAGGTTTGTTGCATGGATTGGTTCCTGAGCTAGAGTTATTATGGTGCGGTGTGCAGTTACTGGTGAGAATATGTTTCAGGTTGGCAGGTTGTCTGTGGGCAAGGACTGGTCTGCCACCCAAGGCCTGTGAAAGTGTGGGATCATTGTCCAGGATGAGTTGTAGATCCTCGATGATGCGTTGGAGGGGTTTTAGCTGGGGTCTGTATGTGATGGCCAGTGGAGTCCTGTTGGTTTCTTTCTTGGGTTTGTCTTGCAGTAGGAGGCTTCTGGGTACACGTCTGGCTCTGTTGATCTGTTTCCTAATTTCCTCATACGGGTATTGTAGTTTTGAGAATGCTTGGTGGAGATTTTGTAGGTGTTGGTCTCTGTCTGAGGGGTTAGAGCAGATGCGGTTGTACCTCAGTGCTTGGCTGTAGACAATGGATCGTGTGATGTGCCCGGGATGGAAGCTGGAGGCATGAAGGTAGGCATAGCGGTCGGTAGGTTTTCGATATAGGGTGGTGTTAATGTGACCATCACTTATTTGCACCGTGGTGTCAAGAAAGTGGACCTCCCATGTAGATTGGTCCAGGCTGAGGTTGATGGTGGGGTGGAAGCTGTTGAAATCATGGTGGAATTTTTCCAGAGTCTCCTTCCCATGGGTCCAGATGATGAAGATGTCATCAATGTAGCGTAGGTAGAGAAGGGGCGTGAGTGGACGAGAGCTGAGGAAGCATTGTTCCAGGTCGGCCATAAAGATATTGGCATATTGTGGGGCCATGTGTGTGCCCATAGCAGTGCCACTGATCTGGAGATATATTTTGTCATCAAATTTGAAATAGTTGTGTGTAAGTATAAAGGCACAGAGCTCAGCAGCCAGTTGTGCTGTGGCATCATCAGGGACAGTGTTCCTGACAGCTTGTATTCCATCTGTGTGTGGGATGTTTGTGTAGAGAGCCTCTACATCCATGGTGGCTAGGATGGTGTTTTCTGGGAGGTGACCAATGCATTGTAGTTTCCTCAGGAAATCAGTGGTGTCACGGAGATAGCTGGGAGCGCTGGTGGCATAGGGTCTGAGTAGAGAGTCCATATATCCAGACAGTCCTTCAGTGAGAGTGCCAATGCCCGAGATGATGGGGCGTCCAGGATTTCCGGGTTTGTGGATCTTGGGTAGTAGATAGAATAACCCTGGTCGGGGCTGTAGGGGTATGTTGATTTCTTCTGGTGTTAGTGTAGGGAGTGTCCTGAGTAGATGCTGTAGTTTCTTAGTGTATTCCTCAGTGGGATCTGAGGGAAGTGGCCTGTAGAATTTGGTATTGGAGAGTTGTCTGGCGGCCTCCTTTTGGTAGTCAGATCTGTTCATGATGACAACGGCACCTCCTTTATCAGCCTTTTTGATGATAATGTCAGGGTGGTATCTGAGGCTGTGAATGGCATTGCGTTCTGCACGACTTAGGTTGTGAGGCAAGCGATGTTGTTCCACGATTTCTGCCTGTGCACGCCGGCGGAAGCATTCAATGTATAGGTCCAGACTGTCATTTCGACCCTCAGGAGGAGTCCATGTGGAGTTCTACATGGAGTCCATGTGGAGATTTTTGTTTTTCATTATTTAAACAATTGACTCCTAAAAATTATCTACTGGAGATGGTCTGAAAGGAGTCATTCAATTCACATGTTTTCTATTCCAAAACATGGGCTTTTGGATAAACAGAAATACCTTTTTTACCCCAACACAAAATAATTTTTTCATAGGAGCACTTCTAAACTCCAGCATGGTGAGGACTTATCTCCTGGAGAAGAAATTTCTGAAACTGAAATCTAACATTCTATTTCTGCTTAAGAGTCCATCTCAGAGAGTAAGTTTCTTTCTCTCCCTTCTGGGTATTATGACATCAAATACTTATGTCATGCCTTATGCAAGACTAAGAATGTGACCGCTTCCACACTATTTGGCAACAAGCTTCAGACCTTCAGTAGATAACATGAATCTAATGCTTACCATTCCAAAGAAAATCCAGAAACCTCTGTTATGCTGGATGGACCAGGAACATTCATCAATCCTCCCTCTCTTTCCATGATAATTATAAAAGACACCTCAAAACAGGCAAGGGGGCACACTTCAACAATTTATTAACAAAAAAACTGTCAAATCAGCAAGAGTGTCACCTTCATATCAGTGTTCTGGAGCTAATAGCAATTTGTTTGGCACTCAGATTATTCCTTCTTCAGGTGCAAGGATTTTGATTCAAATGGCCACAGACAATAGAATGGTAATATACAATGTAAACAAAAAGGAAGGGACTCTGTCACCACAGCTTTGCAAAAAGGCAATTGGTACTGGGATTGATATATAATGCACAAGATTTATACAGTAATTCTGCATGTGGAGGATCTCTCCAAGAGTTAGCAGACCAACTAAGCAGAAACTCTTCCCAGATGCAGAAATGGTCCTTAAAGGAGATTGTGGTCCAGACATTTTTTTCCTCTTTGGAATATGCCAAATATAGACCTATTTGCCACAAGACTTAATGTCAAGTGCCCTCATTATTGTTCAAGATAATGAGCAGATGCTCACTTCCTACAGATACATTCCTCCTCAGTTGGGGTACAGAGGTGATTTACGCTATCCTAACAATCCCTCTAATGTTGAACGTTGTGAAGTTCAAACAAAATTCAGCCAAACTGGGGTGATACTTATCACCCCAACTTAGCCAAGACAGTAATAAACAGACTTACTCCTTCTTTCTAAAGGAAGCAACAAATGCTTACCAATATCACCAGACCACCTGTGACAGCAGCAATGGATAGTGTACTATCCAGATCCTCTTTAGTTGCATCTGACAATGTGGACAATAGGATGCAGATGTACAATGTGTTTTAGGTAAAGCTAAAAGACAATACACATGGAAAAGTTATTTAAAATGGAAAAGATTTTCATTATGAGTACATGATTATGTCCTGGGTCAGTTCTTATTCAATCCATAAGAGAGTATTTGCTGTTTCTAAGAATAAAGGTTTATCTACTGGATCACTCAAGGTACATCTAGTTGCAATAACCACTTTCCATATACCAGTAGATGGTAAATCTTTATTCTCTCACAGAATTGCCAAGAGGTATCTGAAAGGTTTGCTAAATCTTTATCTCCCTGTGAGAGAGCCTCATGGAATTTAAACTTCATGCTAACAAAGCTTATGTCTCCATCCTTCAAAAGTTTCTTCTTGTTCTCTATTTCATGTTTCAATTAAAACCACATTTATGCAATAACTTCAGCCAGGAGGGTCAGTGAACTTCATGCCATAATGGTTCATTCTCCATTTACAAGTTTTCATAAAGTAGTTCTTTGTCCTTACCCAAAATTTATATCTAAAGTTGTTTCCAATTTCCATATCAATCCATCCATTCATTACTCTACAGGTGTCCCAGACCATGTTTACATAAGATGGAGTAAAAATTACATTGTTTGGATGATAAAGTGCTATCTTTCTATTTAGATAGAACCAAAGATTTTAAAAGCAGCAAAGAATCCTGTGGCACGTTATAGACTAACAGACGTTTTAGAGCATGAGCTTTCGTGGGTGAATACCCACTGCATCTGATGAAGTGGGTATTCACCCACGAAAGCTCATGCTCCAAAACGTCTGTTAGTCTATAAGGTGCCACAGGATTCTTTGCTGCTTTTACAGATCCAGACTAACACGGCTACCCCTCTGATACCAAAGATTTTAGAATTTCACGAACAATTTCATATGTGAGTAACCATAAGGGAAATACCATTTCCACCGAAACATCATCTAGATGTGTTGGCTGTGTATAGTAGAAAGTTATAACAATGCCTCATGGCCTCTTCCCTGTTCCACACTCCACTAGATCAATGGCTGCTTTTATAGCATATTTAAGGCATGTTCCACTAATTGAAATTTATTAAATGGTCATATTGAGTTCAATACATTTACTAAGAATGATGTCTTAAATATTACAGCTAGATCAGATGCCCAATTTGGTAGATCAATTCTGCAGTCATTACCTGCCATCTATTCTTTCTTTTTCTCTCTTTCTTTCTATTACAGTTGATTACTTGTTTACAAAGCTTCTTCATACTCCTCACCCACCTTCTCGTCCCTCTTCTGCAGAATCCCAGCTAATCACGATTCTGCATTAGCAATGGAATGAACTGAGGCGGCAACATCTGCCTTGCCCCTTTTATAGGTTCTCCCCCAGAATGTGCTCAAATGCTGAGAGGAGAGGTAGGGAGGGGGCACCTGAGGACTCTACAGGCGCTGCTAATAGAAGGCTGAACTATTCAATGGCGTTGATTGGCATATATCCAAAGAGTGGGAATGTGCAAGCCAATCTCAAAAAGCCTCCATTACAAGTAAGAAACCTTCATTTTCAAGGCAATTCTTTTTGTTGTGGTCCTTGAGAGTGTTTGTTTATTCATTGTAGATGCCAAAAAAAAAATCCCAACAAAAATATAACCAACAGCCAATATGCCGTAGATAAAATATTTTCATGCCAAGCCCTTTTGGGTAAAGTTGGTAGATCCACAACACAGACAACTAATTGGATGAGATTTTGGTTGGAAATTGGCTTTTCAGAGTTAAAGGATGCTATAAGTAAAGATTTGGAACTGGTGCACATCAACTGGATGACATACAGAATTATCTGAATGGAGCAGAGAATAAAAGTGGAAGCTATATCTGCACAGATTCAGGAAGTGGGAATTTGGGTAGCTGAATTAGAAAACACTGCATCAAGGTCATGACACATTTTTGACTTCTTGATTTAAGAACAAGTCCCTAATATCAGAATGGTTATATTATTTAAAAAAAAAGTTATTTTCTGTCTTGCATATTGTTAGTATTTTGGGAAGCAGGGAATTGCAGATTTTGTTTTTAAATAGCTGAGAGTTATTGACTCTGAACATCCTACCTGGTTATATTTATCTCTAAGTTGCTAGAAGGTTACATGTAAAGGAGTTTATCCTTTCTGAAAGTGCAAAAACTATATAGATGACCTGTAACAGAATTTAAGGCAGAAACACAATTCTAAACCAGCCAAACTGGAAAGCAAGTTGGAGTGTCAGGGGAACTGTATTATCCAGCCTATACTTAAGAGGAGAAAGCATTTTGATGTTGTGAAGAGATGGACTTGAATGCTGTGTCTTTTTTTCCTCCTTTCTGGCCAGCATGAGAGTGGAATTTGGGAAACAGATGCATTGTCCAGCTATGCCAGAAGGAGGACAGGAAATACAGAGTGTTGTTGTTTAATTAGGTCTCAACTTTATATCTGAATGTCAGGGAGTAACTGGCAGATAAAAGTGTACAGTGCAAAGTAATTCCATAATCATTTACATATACTTGGAGAGGGGAAGGGTCTTGTCTGCCCACATCCTTTTCCCATCCTGATCCCCAGCCAACCCACTGTTGAGTCCTCACCAGCAACCCCCTTGAATGAGGGTTCAGGGAGGCTATAAAGAAGGTGGGGGGTTAGTTCTCTGCCATACCATTCATGGGAGCCACAATCCCCCTCTCCCTTTTTCCAATACTTTAAAGAATATCTCCTTTAAATTCTTTACCAATTCATTTGATCTGATCATCATATCGCTTCCCTATGGGGTAACCTGCATTGGACATTTGCCCCATACTTACATCGTGAATTACATAATCATAGCCTGACCCCTGTTTCATATCCTCCCCAACTAAGCCCCCAACCCACTGTGGGGAAGGTGAAAAAAACTATCTTGCCTTGGCAAATCTGATGGTGAGGGGGGAAAAAAAATCTTCCCAATCCCCTGAGAAAGGAATGCCCACAGCAAATCATGACAAAACCGGGTATTTCATTACTTCCAGGGGTGGGATGGTGAGTGCTGATCCATCTGGTCCAAGTAGAAGAGGGCATTTTCTGCCCTGGCACAAATCTAAATACTCTCCCCTTTCTTCTAGTCACCTGGGGGAGAGGATAGGACCTGGTCTGAACCTTGTTCAGCAAGTCACTCTCTAGCTACCTGGCCCTTACAGGGACCACACACTTTTTCCTACAAGCTAGATGGCAACTCCCACCAATAATGTATGGGGCAGTCATTTCACTTTAGCTCCTTTTTCTTTGCAAAGACTTATTGAGATCACCTGGGATGAGTACTGTGATTTAACACACAGGCTAATACATGGATTAATCCTGACCCAGAAACTCTTTTGGGCACTATAATTTAATAATTTTGGTCTATACCATATTTGGATAATTTGCCTTTTTTATATTCTGAGCTATTTTGATGTTCCTCTGCGGCAGCCATAGAAGAAGAAGTCTCTGCATGGAAGTTCTTCAATAGCTGTATGATGGAGACAATTGGTTCTTTATGGAGTCAGTGTCAGGAAGATTCCGAATTGCTACAGTAAGGAACTTTTCAGAATACCTAGCCAAATTCTGCTCTTAGTCATTCCAGTGTGAATGCAGAGTAACTCCAATAATAATTTCTATTGATAACTTTTCAGTATCCTCCTGACACTGATTCTGTAAAGACCCAGCTGTTTTTGTCAAATTCATCTTCAGGGAATTCCAAGAGCAGAGACTTGGCTGTTTTACTAATGGGGCTATTACACATTTTAACCAATATCTGGAAGCCAAATTTAGAGTGTTTCTTTTTAGTTTTTTTAATTTAATTCTCTTTTGTTTTGGATAAATAAGCTAAGTTTGAAGATCCAGCAATGCCAGCTGAAAGTGATTGCCTAAATATTTTAATACTCTATAATGTAGCAGGTTTTAGAATGAACATTATCTGAAACCTATTCCAGAATGTACATTCTTTTTTTCTGCATATTTGAGTTGTGAGAGAATCTCTGATATGAACATGTGATATACTGAAAATGTCTTTTGCCTTTTAAGATTAAGCAGTACTACATATAGTATTATTTTATGTTCCTACTCACTTAGTTTTATGAAAATTATTTAAATATGTTGTAATAATACATAGATTTGAAACCTCTATTTAAAACAAATGTTTTATTAGCTTGCAAGACACTTAGGACCTATTCTTCTCTGTTGGATAAAATGCCTGCCTAAAAGGTTAATTAGGAAAGTAATTAGGAAAGTATTAGCAATAATAATATGCAAAAAAAACCCCAAACCTGAGAATGGAATATTAACAATAATATATTGTATATGTAATGTATGCCTTCACCTCCAGTATATTCTTTGTTCAAATTCCAAAAGTTTAAGTCTTTATATTTTATCTAGAAACATTAAACATCTTAACATCTTTTCCTGTAGTTCTAGGGAATAGTGCTGAGGATTGTGAGATAAACATAGGCTCTCTCTCTCTCTTACTGCACTGATAGATAGGGATGCTAGAAATTTGGGGACAAAAATAGCCTTTGCTCAGGCTATGTCTACACTACAGCTTATGTCGTATAACGTATGTCACTCAGGGATCTGAATAAACCACCTCCTTGAGTGACAAAAGTTACACCAACTTAGGGGCTGATATCTGCAGCTATGTCACTGTGGAGAGTTGGTTGTATCATACCGATGGGAGAGCTCTCTCTTATTGGCATAGAGCCTCTTCACCAGACATGCTGCAGTGGTGCAGCTGTATCAGTGCTACAGCACTGTATAGGTAGACATGCTCTTAGTCATGTTGGAGGGATTTTTCTCTATTGTTTACAATGGTGTGGCTGGGGGAAGAAATGAAATCTTCCTTTCTTGTTTTCTCATCCTCTTGCATTTTGCTCTCTCATCTTATAGATCTCTCATTCATTTTGTCCTCTGCTTATCCACCTTCATTACCTGATAACTATTTTTTTGTCTTGTTTTGCCTCTGTTTGCCCTACCTGCCCCCACACTCTGTCTACATTTTCTTTTCTACCCTTTTCATTTTTAAAGTGTGCCTCATACTGATATGGAACTACCACTTTATTCTTTTATAAGGGTAAAGCCACATTTCCTAAAACACTTTCCTAAGAGTCAGAAGAGGCATGATCTCATAGAGCTTGTTCTGTTGCCACATTTTCAGACTGTAAACTTATTGGACAGGGACTGTCTCTTCTTTCAGATATATACAGTACCTAGCACAATCTGGGTGCTACTTCATTAAAAATAATAAATAACTAAACTAAAAACTCTCAGTGCTACTTTTCTAGGTTCTTATATAGCAACCATAACTAAGCCCCTCACTAAGATGAATGAATTTATCCACACAGCACCACTGTGATGAAGGGAAGTATCAGTACTCTCATTTTATTGTTGAGAAACTGAGGCACATGTTAAACATGTTCATACCACTTCAGGGAAGCCTTGATTTCAGTTCTTTGCTGATAAAGTGAGGGAAAGCTTTTTCACCCCTAAATATTTTGTTTTACAATGAAAATATATTTTAAGTTTTCCAGTCTACAAAAACATAGATTCTTGATGTTTAAAACATGTCTTTTCCCTCCTTTCAATAAAACTTTCTGCTGAACTTTAAGGAAAATCTTCATAACCTGTTTCTAAATCAGCTTTGCTTTAGGGACCTGCTTAACAATGTGGCTGACATTTTTTCCCATCAAACAACAGTTCTTTATGTATTTAGAGATTGACTGGATCAGGTGTAGACAGCTTCAGGTTGATATTATTAAATATCAACTTGAACACCCCCCAAAAAATCATAATCTAGACAAAAAAGATTGAAGAGCTTCTACCGGACAGTTATTTTTAGGAAAGCTGTCACAGGATTGTAAATAAGTTCTTTTTTTGGCAATGTATTTACGTAAATACCCTGCAAAAAAAGTTAGTTTGTTATTTCATTGTTACGTCTGGGATACAGGAAACTGAAATACTGAAATGATGCTTTTCAACTGTGCATGTATAAGTTAGAAAGTGCATCTGAAATACTATATAATTTGCCTCACTGAAACACACAGCTAGTAAACTTTAAACCGTGTCATTTTTCATACTCTCACCATGTATTGGAAGAATAAGATTTCTTCCAGCATAGACAAAAGGAAATATGTGAAACTCAGCAATAGTCAACAGTATGGTAGTTTTTAACCGAATCAGCCCATCTCCTCCTGTTGATCCTATTGGGAAAGGATTAAGTAGGTTCTGTTGATTCAGTAAGTCTGGTGACTTATTATGACACCTGCATATAAATATGGTGGGAGTGGTTCTCTGAGGAGAGAGGATCTAGGGGATGACCTTGATGAGTCTTGAGGAAAGAACTATAGCAGCAGACAAACCTGAGGAGCAGGTTTGAGATTTGTATGTACTGACTACTGGGGCATTTTTTTAATAATATTGTCTTGGGGTTACAGATTTCTTAAAAAACCCAAGAAGCTTGTACTCATCAAATATCTCAGAATTTTACCCAGTATAACAACATCAGAAGTATTTCGTTACAGGCAAAAGCAGGTTGAACATAAAATTTATGTGAGACAGAGAATATATATTTTTGTAGACTTTATGAAAGAATACGTAAGCCGAATGTATTTTTCATTACCAGGTAAGATGTCAAGAAGAATATTTTGTTCAACAAAATTTAAATTGATTAAATCAGTATATTCCAAGGTTCACTACAAAAAAGCTAAAAGTTGCAGAGACCAGTACCTTATTGATTGCAGATTTCAAGTGTTTTTCTTCCCTGAACAAAACACATTCTTTCATCAATACACACACAAAAATTCCTTTTGGGAAGCATTTTTAGCTTCCTAAGTAGTCTATTTTAGTCTGTTTCCAAAGGAAATCTGAGGCCAGAAGTGGTAGCAGATCCTCAAGATGTATAAGAAGTAAATGTATTGGGTTGTAGAATGTATAGCACAAATATTTTCTGTGAGGAGACAAATGAATTTAAAAAGAACAAGAGAGAGGAAACTCACTAGGAATGGAACTTTCAGGCTCTAATAGAAGGGGGAGGGCTTGCAATATTTACTTTCCCTGTTGTCATTGCTTTAAATCAAGGCAGGGTTGGTACATGCAGCTCCAAGAACTTTGCCATGTAGAATTCTCAGACCCTAGAAAAGAAAACTATTTTTCTGTGTGTAGAGTCTGTGGCATATATTGTAGTGGGTGGCTGCGGCATCATTCATGGATGGAAAGAAGTGTTTTTAATTGGAGGTCGAGAGTTAAAAAAGAAAGAAAGAAAATAATAGCTACTGAATATCACATTTTTTGTAGTAGTTTTGTAGCATGACTACATTTGTCTATTTTTAATAAAGTGAGATAAATTTCTGTTCCAAACTCAATGTTTGTTTTTGTTTTGTTTTTTTGTGGAAGGCGGCAGCCCACACCTAAGCCCTCACTTTTCCAATTACATGCCATTGTATGACATTTCCCCTCCTGATATTGAGCAGTATCCTGAATATCAGTTGGCTGCAGTTTCTCTTTCCCAAAGCCTGCTGTAGTTCTGTGGGGCTGTTTTTTTCAAAAATGGTTTCTAATTTCAGGAGTTCAACTTCACCTAGGGTCTGATTATGAGGACTCAGAACCCTCCTAAGGACTTCATTTTCATTTCTGAACAGTTAGCACACCAGAAAATCTGGCACAAAATCTAAATTTGGACAAGAGATGAGAGATGAGAGATCCAACATTAAAGGCATCATTTGAAAGTTTAGATCTATGTATAGAATGTGTGAAATGGTAAAGTAGATAAAAGTGCTATATACTATTTAAACAAATTTACAGTCCATTCCTACAGCTTTGGTATGTATATCAAGACAGCTATGTTGTTAGGACATCTGGCAGTAAACTACTTTGATTGTGGGTATTGAATGGTAGTAATTACTACTTAATTGGGGCAATGTTATTCTAAACAGGGAAAATATTAGCTAGGGCAAGATATTTTAATAGTGATTCCTTGCACTGATTTCTAAATGGCACACATGGTAGTGTTTAAGTGTGTCTAGGTAATGTGACAAAGTCAGGCCGGACGGCTGCAGGAGGGGCTGGGAAAACAGGTATGTTAGCCTAGAATGCTAAAGGCTCTTTTTCCTACAAGCTGGGAGTGGGAAGGGGTTACTTCAGGTCAATTAGAGACACTTGAGTCCAATTAAGGGCTGCCTGAAACCTGTTAAAATCTCTCGGGGGGGGGCAGACAAACTGATGTAAGGCTGGAGACAGGAGGGTGATAGGCTTCTCCAGTGTGAAAGACTGTGCTCCTCCCCATAGAGGAGACACCCAAAACCCAGTGCCTGTTTAGGGGAAGGGCTGACACCCCAGGGCCAGTGAGAGGACAACTCCTGTTCCTTTTAGAGGGCCAGAGAAAGGTATTTCCCCTTTGTTTTGGTGTGTTATAGACTTTTTCCCTCTGTTTGGCAGAGGAGCACTCCTCAGGCCTGCCCCGAGGCCTACTGGGAAGGCTCTGAGAAACAAATCCCAAAGAGGGAAGAGAGACACTCTCCAGAGTGCTATTTTTTCTCCTCCCTTTTTTTTAAAGAAACAAAAGCCAATAAAATCTAAATAACAAACAGTAAAGAAGTACATTAAGATAATATTAAGCACTCAGAAGTCAAGAAATGCAAAAATTAAAGTAACAAGTGCAATTTAATCTCTAACCCTTGTGTATTATACAATGCAATCTTAAATCTGTATGCTCCTTATTTAACTAATCACATAAAACCACTTATCATACTTTTCCATAATACCTGAGATACACATGTAGCATCTTACAGTATACGTCTAACTGTTGTATAATAATGTTTCAATTTAATATATCTTTACTAATTTATGATAGAATGCTATTATTAAACCATCTATAAATATGTTTTTTAACATTAAATGGAGAAATAAGACATGGCAGCTGAGTTTTGTAACATCAGCTCTCCAAGGTATTTTATTACATTTAGCAATAACTTTTTTAAACTTCCTACTCCATGCTTTATTTGCCTATACTTCACCACGCCCAATTTAAGCATTTTTAATTCAAACAAAAAAGTAGCTTTCAAGTTTGTTTGTTTGTTTTGTCTTTTACATGGTCAAGGAAACTGAATGTTTGCATGATTAATAATTCAATTAAAGTTGATAAAAGTTACCCATCTTTCCTGGATACATGTGGCTATCTTTAGCTTATTTACTAAATAAATGTAAAATAGCATTGCAGCATGTTACTGAAGTATTACTAAGAGCCACAGATATTTGAGTAGTTCTAGATTTAAAACTGTCTCCACTTATACCCCTATTCATATTTGTATTCTCACTGCAGTTTTCATAAGCATTTCACTCCTTCTCATTGCCTTTATCTTTAACTTTAAATAATCCATGCATTAAGTGCTAAATGTTGAAAATAAAATAATTGTAATAAACTGTAAATTAAAAGATAGGCAGTCCTGAAAATAAGCTATACTAAACACATTTTCAGAAAGGAAGGAAATTTCCATGAAAATAAACAATTACGTATGAAAAATGTTACATTTTTCTCTCCATTACATGATATTACATTTTCATTTATTTTCAGTAGGTGATATTATCAGGCCTAGCTAATAAAGAAATTGCACCTAGTGATTATGATTGTTAAGCTATTATTGCATCCCCAAGAAGTGTGCACATGTAAGAGGTTTTGAATCCAGTATAGTCTCTTTGTCACCCCAAGAACTTATTCTTCCCTCCACTTCCGCCAACATAGGCAAAATGAAAATCACATTTCAGCTCTACAAATAGAGTTGGGGAGTAGACCAGTCTCACTCCTCCAAATTCTCCCTTTCTAAACCTGTAAGGCAAAGCCATACAAGTTGGAACAGGCAGTGCCCATGCTATGGAACACCTACACGTGCACACTATGAGGGCATCAGTGGTTGGGAGGGTCTTTGGCTGTCAAAGGCTACACTATGGTGAGGAAGCCAGGTGGCAATGCAGTGGAAAGGGACTTGTTCTGGGATGTCTGTTGCCTGCGGTCAACATCCCAGGATCTGCTCAGATCTGTGCAATGGAAGATTTTTGAGGAAAATCTGTGAGTAAGATTTCAGTGAGATCCCTATCTCTTTGAGAGTTATCCATATGTTGAGGAATATCATGTGCTAAGAGAAGGAAATATCAGGGCAGATGTTTTCATAACAATTCTAGAAACCTTGATATAACAGATGTCATGATCTGGTGGAAGTGCAAGTATTAAAAATAAAAATCAGTGGTTGCTGCTTGTTTCTGGCTAAAAGCAGAAAACAAAATACAGGTATTGGCCCTGTGAAGGGAGTGACATGCTACATAAAGGAGTCCATAGATTCTTTCATGCGACTATAACTTATGTATACAAATCCCAGATAATACAAATGTAGTAAGCATATGCTACAGACTACTAGGCCGGAACAATAAAAGAAAATTCTGTACACTAAAGAGATTTCTCACATTGCAAGTTTTGAGAAGTTAAATTAATTCTGTGCATCATTCATCATGGATGAAAATGATGAGAAAAATCCTGTTTCAAGGCCACTGTTATTCAGGAGCTCATGATGGGACATAAACAGAGACATCACTAAAGAAAGAATAATGGATTAACTTCAGATACATACATGCAGTAAATCACTGGACCTGGATGATATTCATCTGGGGGTATGAAAAGACCTGAAAAGCAAAACAGAAGAACTACTGACAAAGATATATAATAATATATTCTTAAACAATAACTTCTCCTAAAAAGATTAGAAAATAGCTAATTTGGTGCCCGTCTCAAAACAGAACCTGAAGATGAGCTGAAGGATTATAGACCAATGAACTTCACCTCAATAACAGTGAAAGTGATTGAAGCTGTAATTAAGGGCGTGGTATTACAACAACTGCATAAATATAAATGGAGAGGGTCAAACTAATTTACCTTCCAAAATAGAGAATGTCCTTGCAAACAGAATTATTTGAAAGAGTTAACAGAATAGTATATGAGACCTAGTGAGTCCACATCATTTATCAAGATTTTTTTTTCAGTCTTCTGACAAGTTCGCTCACATGAGACTACTGAAGTAGAAAAACAAAATAGCCACAGGGTTACTTCCTTTTTTTTCCTCTTGTGGAATAAAAACTGATTAAGTGATAAGAAACAAAGCACATGTATAATATATATACTCTGTGGCACAATCCTGCATTTGTAGGAGATGGAATAGATGTCCTCATAGGTCTGTCTTTGGTTCTAATTTGATCTCTGTGGAAAAAACCCCAACAACAAATAAATTAATAAATTCCTTTTCGTCAAAGTTGAAAGAAGCCAATAGTGAGTCAGCCTTGAGGTCAGCCTCTTTTATTACCATGACATCTTAGCTCTATCCAGAGTTTTAAAACAAACCTAGCCCCGCACACATACACACCACCACCAGACTAAAGTTTGTCAAATGGTGTTTCCTCTTTTTTTCTGTCCCTTAACAGGAAAAAAAATGTGTGATTTTTATTCAGAAAGAAAAATAAGTTTTCTCTCTACTATTACTTGCCAAGAGAAGGTGAAAAGTCTCTTTCTACTTAAATGGGACTGTGATGAGGTTTGTGTTAGTTCTTAGTTCTTGAAAAAGTGAGTTCTAGACTGTAGGACCAGCCTCCAAGAAAGCCTTGTCTCCTGCATATTCGACCATAATGGACAATTACATTGTTCCTGCAGGACAGACCTGCTGAATATAGTCAAAGTCTCAGAGGATTTTCTTTTAGGTGTCTTCACCCTAGGGCCTAGGCCATTCTTTCCTTTTAAAGAAAGGGCTAGGATTTTACACTTAATATTTTATTACAATCAGATGAGTGAACCCCTATTTGTGAGGAAATGTGCTACTGCACTCTGTGCTAATTAAAACGTTCTCAAGGCTGATATTTTCTATCCCAAGTAAATTGGACTGGCATAGTCCAAAACAGGTAGTAACAAATACAGGCATTTTTGTGGAGGGGTGATCAGCAAAGAAGATATACAGCAAGGAACCCAGAGAAACCCTAACCTGCAGACTGTCCTGACAATTTGTGGGTATACATTCTTTGTCACTGGGGGCTCTGCTGTGGTAGCAAGCTCTTTATAAGATTTTTCTCTGCCTAAAGCGAAACTTCCATCTGGGGTTTACCGTTAACCAACTCTTCTTTATTCAAGGTGCTGTTCTTGTACAGAAACTGAATGCACGAGGATTGTCCTGTAATTAAATGCTGGGAAGGACTGATGGAATTGTGAGTCATCTATATAGTGTTGACCTTTCAGTCTATCTCTCCTAAGAGTAGATACTGAATAGGATTGGGGAAATATTTGAGCCTTGTGGCAAAGTTGGCAAAGATGCACATTTCCATTACTATGTTCTGTGGCTTTAAAGGAAAAATACAATCCCTAAAATGATTCAATTATTTCTATGGAACCTGGTATAGTAATATAGGAATTGCCATATTGGATCAGACCAGTGGTCATCTAATCCAGTGTCCTCTCTCTGAGTGACCAGCAGCAAGTACTTCAGAAAAAGCTGTAAAATAATCCTCAGTGGGATAATTTCTCCTCCATGAAAGTCTCATGCTGATCTCTAGTAATTAAGAGATTGGTTTAAACCTTAAAGGATAAGGTTTTATATTCCTTTCATTTATTTTTACTTTTTTTTTAAGTTAACAAGATTATCCAGAGTTGTAGTACATACCTATATAAATGTCAGATCTCTTTTTGAATCTTGTTAAGCTGTTAGACTCAATTAGCTCATTTGGCAGTGAGTTCCACAGTTTAATAATGTTTTGCAAAAAAAAAAGGTCCTTATCAATTTTTTAATTTGATACTTTAATTTTAATCATATCCTTGTGTTATAAGGCAAGAGTAACAGAAGCTTCTGATCTACTTTCTCTGTTCCATGCATTATTTGATATTATTTTATCATGTTCCCTCTTATTAGTCTCATTTCTAAAATAACCAACCCCAATCTTTTCAATCTCTCTTCATATGCAAGTTTTTCCACGTCCATAATCTGTCTTGTTGCCTTCTGCGAGGCCCCACTAATTCTGCAGTATTTTCTGAGATAGAATGACTAGCACTTCACTCAGTATCCCAGATGAAGCTATGCCATTGATTTATTTAAGGCATTATAATATTTTCCATGCTATTCTCTATCCCATTCCTTAAGCATCCTAATATCTTGCTTACTTTCTTGACTGCAACAACTAATTGGGCAGAGGTCTTCCCTGAGCTGCTCACAGAGATGCCCAAGTCCCTTTCCTGAGTTGATACAGTTAATTTAGAACCCTGTAAGTGTCTAACTTAATTGGTTTTTTCCTCCTGCAATGTACATTAATTTATTGAGATCAACACTGAACTTTTGCCCGGTCATCTAGCTTGGTTAGTTCCCACTGAAGATCTCTGGACTTGAGGAAGCTAAATAAACTTGTGTTCTTTGCAAATCTTGCTCACATGGCTCAAACTACATCTCACTCCCTTTCCAGCTTACATTGATTTCTGCTCATTTCAATGGGAGTTGGGTACCTAAACACCTCTAAATATCTTCCCAAAGCTCATTTAAAAGTCTAAATACCGTCAACTGTTCTCCTTTCACCCATTACTGTATTGACATGTTTGAATAATTATAAGTTGCTGAGATGTGATTTTTCTTTGCAGAAACTAGGTTTAGACTCTATAATATCATGGTCTTCCAAATACTGCTTTATTCTATTTTTCAGTTATCTTTTCAACCAATACAAATATAAGGCTTGATATTTCTCATTCCTCTGATCATCCATAGAATCATAGGTGAAACATGTGCAACCCTCCAATCCCCTGCTTTTAATGATATAGATATATCTTAGAAGCTCAGCTTCTTCGGAACTCCTGGATGTATACTGTTGGCTGTGGTGACTTACTGCTTTTTAAATTAAACCATCAATTTGTTCCAACACCTCTTCTGACACCTGAATCTCTGATAGTACCTCTTTTTATTACTGGAAAAGATCAGATGTCCTTCATAGTGCCTGGAGACAGGAAGTGCGGTAGCCACTGCCTGAATAAAATGATAGTCTGTCCAAAACAGTGGCAGGATTGTAATATCCTGGGTATCAACATCCAGCCCAGAGATCATGCCAAAGGAATAGCCTGCAATATGGGAAGAACTGGAAACAGACTGTTTAAGTCCTAAGAAGAGAGGAAATTACTTTAGGGGTTTCTGCAGCCGCGGCTTTACTGACATGCTAACTAACTGCCCCCAGCAGGATCAATCAAGAAAAGTTCAAAACTACCCTACAGAATGTCTCAGTTAACTCCTTTAAAAACCTTTCATCTATGAGAGTATGTGATTGAACTGAGCAAAAAAAAAATCTAAATTTGATTTTGCTAGGAGTGAACAAGTTAAATGGAAAAATTGAAACAGTATTGTATATCAGACGCCCTTTTCTGCATTTGAGGTTGGGTGAAAAGATAAATGTAGTCCTACCTACTGGCTTTTCCTTTCTGTCTTGGAATGTGACATGTTTAAAAAGTTCATTTTTAAAAATTCTAAACTGGGGCCAAATTTGACCTGAGATTTGAAGAAAAAAAAAACACTGCTGAAAAACTGAGATGTATAAAATCAACTTAAAAGTGAAGGGTTTGATTTTTAGAAGAGGGGAGCATCCCTAATTCCAGTTGAAGTCAATTTCTATTTTGGCTGACTATTCAGGCCATGAGAGAGCTAACAGCTAGGGGAAGCTCCCAACACTGTCAGGAAACCATGTTCCTAGGAGAACTATTGTTGATTTGTTTCTTTACCTCTAGGGTATGGAATAAAGTTAATGTTAACATGAATGAGAATTAAGAAGTGTGTGATTTTATGGAGAGAAATATATTCTCATCTTCCTAGACTTTTGCTAAGTCTGTGCCAATGCACCATAGAAAAATAGATGTTTTAAAAATAGAAATGTGCCAAATGGAGCTTAGACAGCAGTATTTCACCTTACTAAATTTTTTTATAATAGTGTTGGTCTGTAAATCACCTAATTATTACCCTTATTTTATATGTATAAATAAATAAAGCATAAGAGTGAAAACATTCTTGTGGTTTAAAATGACATTTTCTAGGAAAGAAGATGGCCCCATTTCATCCTTTTTTCCTCAATTTTTACTGGAATTGACCTTTTTTCCCAGTTGCTTATTGAGATTTAATATTGACTTAACTCTGTATTAAATCTCCCTTGAGATTATATTCTCAGAATTCATGTTTAATAGGATTCAAAATATTTATCTTGGGTAATTCTTGATTAAATATTTATATTATTTAATTAATGGTTGTGTTTGGCTGTATGTTAATTATTTTCATGAAGTAATATTTATGATCTCTTATTCCTCAGTTCAGTGGAGAGCTGGTCAGAGTAATTTGTAAAATTCAGGGTTTATTTTGGGGTTGTACCTCTCTACTTTTCAATTTTGTTCAACAGGAGACTAGATATGATGCTTTCTATTCAATAAAACTTCATTAAAAACTATTTACTATGTCATAGATTGATCGTCTGTGGTGCTGAGGAGGATATAGCAGTGGTCAGCTGGCCGCATGTATCACAGAGGAAAATCACTTTCTGCTTTATCCCTACGCTTTGGGCATTGCTGGAGCCAGGCAATCAGATAGCTCATTAGTGGGACACTGATCCCATTTTTAATTCCTTATAGACTCAACTACAGTATTTCAAAATGTATTCACCTATGTGAAAAATAAGAATGAGCATTCAATCTAAGAGTGAAAATGCCCTATTCCTTATTGGGAAATATATATGAAAGTATGTTTACTTTGTGAGAATGAAGTGAAAGCCTTGCCTTTTAACTCCTTTGTGCCTTTTACTTATAGCTTCCCACAAGTATCCATGGCAGAATGTAGCTAAACTCATGCTTCTGGAAAGGTTTTATAGGGGCAGCATTTATACAATCCAAGTAATGTTAGAATGGTGGTTATAATTAGTTAAAGAGCAGCTCTAGTCCAAAAAAAGTGAATTAAATAAATCTGTAATGTGGTTAACTCACCACTGGGGCATCTTCTCATGGCTGTGTCTAGAGAATCAGCTCTCACCGAGTTTGGTGCTTCCTTCTGTCATTAGCTCACCCCATGGCCTGCCTCTCTCTCTTTCTACATGGGTTGGTCACTCCGTCATTCAGCCCTCTGCTAGGTCACTGTATAGTCCCCCCTTCTAGAGTATCAAAGTCTCTCCAGACCAAAGGTTCAGTTGGTGTTTCCCACTTGTGCCATTTCCCCATGGCTGGTAGGGGAATGTGACCCCACCTCTTACTCTGGGTTCCAGCCAAGGGACCCTACAATCAGCAGCCAAGGTCTGCACAATCTCTATCTTCTAGCCTTGTTACTTCTTTGCTGGGATGCTTCCTACTCCACCTCCCATAAGCTCTTTTGCATCCTTCTGGATAAGCCCCTGTCCTCAGGGCCAGGATCCTAGGGCTTCTTTATCTCCCTGGGATTCTTTCTTTTCCTTCTCTAAGCCCAAAAGGTGACTGCTGCCTTCCATACTGCAGCACCTTTCTGCTGCAAACTTCCTGGCTTTATACTTTAGCCACCTTCTCCCCCACTTGGCCTTTTATCATGCACTAGTCATTTTCAGTCAAGCCAAACTCTCCACCGTATGCAGCCTATAAGATTAATTGGTCGTATCTCTACCCCACAACAGCCTGAAGGTGGAAAACCCCATCACAATAGCATTGCATGATTCCATATTCACTGGGTCTCATTGATCTTCATATAAATTGTTCTCGGTTTTCAATAAAAAATATTTTTTCTGACATCTCTACAAATTTAGTCTGAGCTCTGCCTTTTCAGTTAGTCTTTCAGTCTCTCATATCACCAGTAGAAGAGATTCTGTAGGCCTGATCAGGCCTTCATTTGCACCTGTGCTCCCCCATTTTCTTTAGATTGGTCTTGTAGAGGCTACAGTCAGACAAAGTGTGCTGAGGTATGCACAATATCTCAGAGTAGGGGGAACCATACCTGTCAGCCTGCAGTGCTATTCCCCTTTACAGGTTATACATACATTTCCTGCTGCATCAGCCCTAGCCTTTACCCTGCTTGGCCATTTGGGTAGTCTATTGCTATAGTTATTGCTTGACCCCACCCAATCCTTGCATGACATGAGTGCAGGGGCCATAAATGTACCTAACACTTGCATACATGAGTATTGGACTTTATTCTCCCTGCTCCATTTGCTCATTTACTTTAAAATAATTTTTTTTTTTTAGTGAAAGCATTACAGGGATATGTGTAATAACATCTAAAATCTAAGCAAAGATGACATTTTTGTGACCAAATGTGTGGGCTAGACCACCCTGAGACTGCCACACTCAGGGCAGACTGCAAGAAATAGGGAAGACAGTCTCCCAAAACTGGTGGTTTCTTCTATAATTTACCAGTCCAGTAACAAAATAGCCTCTGCAGTACCACACAGGTTAACCAGAAACCAAACACAATCCCATTTAGACAATCCGGCCCTTGGCTCCCATCCAGACAAACAGGTCTAATATGAGAGATTACTGAAAACCCATTTCACCATATGTGAGGTTCTTTCTAATCCCAAAGGCTCAGACACTTATCCCCAGGTCAATATGAATCTCAGATCTTACCGAAATATCACGCTGCCAGCCAATCCTTAGTAAACTAACTAAAGATTTAATAATAAAAGAAGAGAGAGATGAATTGTTTATAGATTGTATACATACAAATGATTGCAAATTTCTTATATCAGATTTGTAGCAGTGATGAGATAAACTGCTGGCTTGTAAATTTGTAAATTCTCTCGGTAATTTTCAAAAGATTAGAAGGTCCTCATGTGACACATTCGGTCACAGAGACCCTCTTGGGACTGTCCCCTGATGTGCTGAAATCACCTCTGAGCCCATTTTCCCTGATGGTTTGGGACTCCAGAACCCTACCTTGCTGAGCCAGACACAGTAGCTTGCTGCGACACAGACCCAGGTCTGAACCACTCCCCCAAAGCTGCAGGCTTTAACTGAAATGCACTCAGCAGGTTACCTGTCTCTGGCACCCAGACACTCAATGGGATCCAAACCCCAAATCAATCCATTTTACTCTGTATAAAGCTTATTCAGGGTAAACTTATGAATTGTCTACCCTCTATATCACTGATAGAGAGAGATGTACAGCTGTTTGCTCCCCTAGGTGTCCGTCACTTACTCTGGGTTAATTAATAAACAAAAGTGAGTTTATCAAGTATAAAAAGTAGGATTTAAGTGGTTTCAAAGTAATAACACACAGAGCAAAGTAAGTTACCAAGCAAAATAAAACAAAATACATAAATCTAAGCCTAACACATTAAGAAAGTGAATACAGATAAATCTCAACCTCAGAGATGTTCCAATGAGCTTCTTTCAAGACAAGACTTCTTCCTAGTCTGGGCCCAATCCTTTTCCCTGGTGCAGTCCTTGTTAGTTCCAGCAGACATCTTAGGTGGAAAGCAGGGGTGTTCTCATGACTGGCAGCCCCCTTTGTTCTGTTCCACCCCCTTTTATAGCTTTGGCACAAGGTTGGACTCTTTTGTCTCTCTGGGTTCCCACCCCTCCTTCTAAGTGGAAAAGCACTGGGTTTAAGATGGATTCCAGTTCCAGGTGACGTGGTCACATGTTCTGTGAGACCCCAAGCCTCCATTCTTCTGGACCTGACTCACACAAACACAGGAAGGCTTGCAAGTAATCAGAGCCATTCACAGCCAGTTGTCCTAGTCAATGAGAGCCATCAAGATTCTAAACCACCATTAATGGCCCACAGTTTGCATAATTACAATAGAACTTCAGAGTCATACTTCATATTTCTAGTTTTAGAAACAAGAATGATACATACATACATACAAATAGGATGAACACATACAGTAGATTATAAGGTTTGTAATGATATCCTACAAGAGACCTTTTGCATGAAGCATATTTCAGTTATATTATATACATTCTCATTAGCATAGTTCCATAAAACATATGGAGTGCAATATGTCACACGTCAGTCCATAGTTCAAGATGCTCCTTTTAGTTGTAAATCCATAGTCTAGAGAATTATAGCAGGAAAAGAGTCACCATGAAGTTGTTTCAGGTGTCTTTTTATATCATCTGCCATATACATGGAAATTTACTGTCCCAAACAAAGCCCACAGCACCTGTATGTGAAAAGTTACTAACTCAGGATGGAGTCCAGGGTCACATGAGCATATCACATGTCCCTACATGGTTTACTGAATCACAGAGGGTGGCCATTGGCTCCTTGCTGTCTGGAGGAGCCATCCAGATGGGATGAGTTTCTTCAGTAGCCCATTATGAGACTGGAGTGTCCTCAATAGGTCATCAGCACATATCTGTCTAGCTCTAAATTAACACCCAGGAACAAACATGTTTACAAGTACATAGCCAATATTGATAACATCCAATACAAAGATGACACATGCATGTAAACAAGATAATCATACTTAGCAAATTGTAACTATTCCACTGATACCTTACATGACATACTTTGTACAAGATTTGTTGCAATTGTACAGCAGTGGTAATACCAAAGATATAAATGGTCCTCTTTAGACATACAGCATCACAACATTATCTATATTGGTCACCCAGATTATATAGGCAAAGTGACAGCCTTATTTAAATTTAGATGTAGTTTATTGTTGCCCTTTTTGTACCCAAGCAGCTAGTCAAAGATTAGGGCCCTGAGATGTTCCAGTTGGAAGTAGAAATTGGTGATAGGTATTTCTTTCTTTGTCTTATTTATTTATTTTATTTTATTTTATTTTATTTACAAAGAATGTACAAAATTCTGTGTCAGAGAAGAAAATAGCTGGAATCTGCTTCTTTTGCTCACAGCACTGAGAACACTTTTTCCAGCCTGCACTCTGATCCAAAAACCTCTCCCTAGGTTTCTTCTGATGTCAGACCCTGGCTTCTGTCTTTGAGTGCATGTCTACACTACAAAATTAAGTTGACTTAATATACGTTGATAGTAACTACATTGCTGATATACAGGAGCACTTGCACCAATTATACTCTGTCAGTGTGGGACATTATGGGATGGCTTCTGAAAGCAAAATGGTGTCTTATCTGCCACCTCTTATCCCTGATCAAGTATGCTGCAAATCTACAGTTCTTGCATGCTCCTAAGAATAAAGACTGTATGAAGCAATTGCCCAAAGTCTCACTAGCCACCCTAAACAAGAAAGGGAAGGTATGGGACAGGCACATGTTTGGTTTCTCTAGAAGGGTGGGTTGGTTGCTGCACGACCTGGGAGTAGGGTGACCAGATGTCTGATTTTCAGCCAGAACACCCGATGAAATAGGGACCCTGGCAGCTCTGGTCAGCGCTGCTGACCAGACCATTAAAAGTCCAGTCAGTGGTGCTGTGGAGCTAAGGCAGTCTAGTCCCTACCTGTCCTTGCTCTGTGCTGTGCCCCAGAAGCGGCTAGCCAGTCTGGCTCCTAGGTAGGGACTCCGTGCACTGCTCCAACCCCGAGCACTGGCTCTGTACTCCCGTTGGCTGGGAATCATAGCCAGTGGGAACTGTGGGGCAGGTGCCTGCAGGCAAGAGTAGAGCACAGAGCCGCCTGCTGTGCCTGCACCTAGGAGGAGCTGGACCTGCTAGCTGCTTCTGGGGCACAGCGTGGAGTCAGGACAGGCAGGAAGCCTGCCTTAGGTCCCCCACTGCACCACTGACCAGGAGCCGCCCAAGGAAGGCCCATGCCCCAATCCCCAGCCCTGAGCTCCCCCAAATCCAGAGTCCCCTCCTGCACCCCAAACCTCTCATCCCCAGCCCCACCCCAGAGCATGGACCCCCAGCCAGAGCTCTCACCTCCTCTGCACCTCAACACCCCCGCCTCAACCTGCAGCCACTTCCTGCACCCTAAATGCCTCATTCCCAGCCCCACCCCGGAGCCCTCACCTCCTCTTGCACCCTAACCCCCAGCTCCAGCCCAAAGTCCTCTGCCCCACCCCCCAACCTGGAGCCCTGTCCTGCACCCCAATCCCCTATCCCAGCCTGGAGTACCATCCCTCACCCTGAAGCCCTCATTTTTATGGCCCCACCCCAGCCTGTACCACCAATTAGAGCACTTACCCCTTCCCATACCCCAGCCCAGTGAAAGTAAGTGAGGGTGGACAAGAGGGAGCCACCGAGGGAGGGGGAATGTAATGAGTGTGCATCAGGGCCTTGGGGAATAGTTGGGGCTAGGGTGTTCAGTTTTATGCGATTAGAAACTTGGCCACCCTACCTGGGAGCTTCAGGGCAACCATAATGGTACTTTTAGTTTCTGTTGGGGCACTATGACTCTGCATTTTCCCAGCAGAGGACTTGGCTTAAAAGACTCTGTTTTTTGGATCTGATATTTTTGAGCCTACTACAGATGCTTACAACCTGGCTGGAAAGTGAAGTACTTTGTGACTGTGATTGTATAGATGCCTTAAGTAAGACATAGTAAATCTATTTTCATCATGATTTCATTGCAAAGCAGTGTCAATGGAATGTGAGTCTGTTCTTCAGTAAAGGTCACTGACAGATAAGTGGTGAGGGGAAGCAGAGGCATTTACCATTGTTTTTTTAATTGTCTTTCACTTTCAATAATAAGTTACAGAAGTTGCATAATTATTTTAATTAGAACCAACTAAGTCCTGTTTGAAGAGGACTATGGTAACATTAACTTAGGTACCTTTTAGTTTGCACCAGCAGAGTCCACATGAAGCCATTACAAGACAGTTCTTTGGTGTTTGCTGCAATTCACATCCCTGTAATCCAAACTGCAGAGCCATATAGACAAGCCCTAGAAGTCTGCACATTTCTATTCAGTTGTTTGATCAGTTCATCTTCCATTTCATTCTGTTCTGTATAGGTCCTTTTATTCCACTAATCACTGTAATATCTGATTGGTGATGTAATTCTTTTCAGGGCCTGATCCGGTGCTTGTTGTAGTAAATGAGCGTCTTTCTATTGGCTTCATTTTGAGTTGGATTGAGCCCTTGACAAGGAGTGTGGTCTTCTATTATATTATCTTCTGTTCAGAGTCTAATACTGTGCATTCCAGTGTGGTATGATGTCAGAACTGTGGTGTGTGAGCGCTTTCCAAAGTTAAAACAAAAAAGGACTATCATCTTTGAGTTGTGTTTCCTTTTGTTCTTCTCCCAGAGAAGAATTGCATGTGTTTTCATGTTTTAAGTTAATATGCTATATTTTGTTATTTGGCAAGATCAACTAAGATGCCTTTGTGGTTGTACTGTCTTGTAGGTAGAGCAAGAGATTAAGAGCCACATGTTGAAATTCTGTCCTTTAATGTGTGATGTTCACTTATAATTTAGATAATATTATGGCAAACATTATATAAATGCTGATTGACAGGTTCTGCAGACAGTTAATGAATGGAGTCTGTGATATGCCTTAATAATTAAAGTACATCTAGAGACGATGAAGGGTTAGGATAATAGTATTTTGGGTAAGTGAATGTTGTGCAATTTTAAATTGTTCTGTTCAAGTTTAATGATTCACATTTTATTTTTTAATGTTCTAGAAAGGTGAGTAAGTAGCAGCTCATTCATTTCTACAAGTTGCACCTGTTGTCATGTAGTTGGAAAGTAATGTAACAGAATGTTTTCAGTTAGAAAACAAATAAGTAAATTATCCTTTCAAAAAATCACAAGGAATAACATTAATTTGGTGTCATGTTAGTCCAGAAGACAAACTATTTGAAAACTTGACTTGTAGAAAATGTGGTTAAATGAATAAGTATATGCCAACTATCTAATTTCATTTATTGCTGTGGCTAGTCACTTGAGAATTTTCACTTATTTTTTGAACGCTTTAAGTGGCTAGAGAGATTAGTTTATAGGAAGAAATTAAAATAAATATGTACAGTATGCTGTAACTTTATTGAATCATAATAAAAGAGGGTGTATGTATACTTGGTATTTATATTAAAACCTGTAGAAAGTTAGAGATGATATTAAACAGTGGAACTTGTTGGGTTAGTTTTGTGTGTGTGTGTGTGTACACATACACAAAATATATATATTGTGGCAAGGCACCTCTTTTACCTCACCCGCCTTAGCATTTTTCTCTTGTGATGGTGGGCCTGGGGTAATCAGTCCCACTCAGCCAGGGTTTGCCTTCTCCCTTCAGTTCTCCCTTGGTTGTGTCTTCAGGGAAGGCCTGAGAGTTAGCCTAAGGGGTGCTCCTTCCCCACTCAAAAAAAAAAGGGAAATAGTCCCATAGACCCAAACAATGGGTGATACCTTTCCCTGCCTCCTCGCTGGGACGGAGTGTCATTCTGTTGTTTGTCCTGGGGTGTCAGTCCTTCCCCTAGCCAGCACTTGGTCTTGTCTGCTTCTTCTATGGGAAGGAACACAACTTCTCCTTCTGGAGATACTACTAGCCTGGTAGCAGCAGGTGTCTCTCTCTCTCCTCCCTTTCTCTCACTGGAAGAGGGGTTTTAAAAGGTCTTAGGCAGAGGTAACCCCTTCTCAGTTTGTACGAAAGAGGGCCTTTAACATTCTAGGGCTAACATATCTGCCTTCCACTACCTTCTTGCAGCTGTCCGGCCTGACTTCATCACGATAGATAGATGGATAGATGGATGGATCTGGCCTGGTATATTCTAAGGACATCCTGGTATATCCTAAGAACATAAACAAGGTATATGCAGTATAGCTGTAGCCATGTTAGTCCCAAGATATTGGAAAGACAAGATGTGGAAGGTAATATCTATTACTGGACTATCTATGTTAATTATATTAAGAAGGCCAACCAACAACTGACTGACACCACCTATTATAAAAAACTCAAATAAGACCCAACACCACATTTTCTTCAAGAAGTTAAAGGTTATAATCAAATCCTTCCCCAAATATTTCCCTAAAAGACACTCTGCAAACTCACCTTGCCACGAACCTACCCCAGGGACCTTCTACATGCTTTTGAAGATACGCAAACAATGGAACCCAGCAAGGCTCATCATATCTGGCCAAGGCACTCTTACTGATATTGGGACTCATAGAAATCATCCTCAAACCACTCACCACACAAAGGGCCAGTTTCCTCCAGAACACAGCTGACTTCCTCCACAAACTCCCTCAGAACACCATCCTCACCACCGCAGATGTCATTTCCACCCCTCACAATGACAGAATATCTGTCTGCCTCAAATATTTGTAAGACAATGGACAATCCTCAGATATCCTCCCCAAACACTCCACCAAACAAAACCATTTTATCCTTACCCACAACAATTTTATGTTCACAGCAAACACTTTGTCCAAACCATGGGAACAGCCATGTATACTAGGATGGCTCCCCAATACACTAACCTCAGGACCACCTTGAGGAAGAATTGCTGGACAAATGCACCACAATGACAATGATATACCTGGGATACATAAATGATATTTTCATTCTCTGGATAGACAGCTTAAATTCCCTCAGATTTTCCACCACCACTTCAGCAACCACCACCCTTCCATTAAACTCTCTCTGGAACACTCCCACACCAGCATCAACTTCTTGGACACCATGATTTGCTTCAGCAATTGAAACCTACAGACAACCATATACAAGAAACCCATGGATCACCACACCTACCTTCATAGATCCAATAAACTCTCTAAACATACCAAGAAATCTGTTACCTACAGCCAGGCACATATCACAGAATATGCTCCAAGGAGAAAGCCCGGGATATACACCTCAACACACTTAAAACTGCCTTCACCAGACAAGGACACTGCACCAGAGAAGTAAATCACATCATGGAACAGGCCACCCAAATACCGCAAGAGAACCTGATTCAGTACAGAAATGAAACCCCCTCTGATTGCACACTCCTAGTTGGAGAATCATTAACCAACTACAACCAATACCCAATGAGGACTGCCTCCTGAAAGAAATATTTCCTGCATCTCCACTTCTGGTCTTCAGACAACAACCCTATTCTCCAAGCTCATATAAAGAAGCAAAGCAAAGCGAGCTCCCCAAACACAAGGAGAAACCATCTCAAAGAGGCACCAGACCCTACTAGAATAGCTGCAAAATCTGCAGATATATCTGTACTGCTACAATAATCAACACTTCCCACAACACACCTTTCAAGATCCATGGATCCTGTACATGCTTATCTCAACATTTGGTATACATCATCTTGTTCATGAAATGCCCTAATAACGATTATTTGGGTGAAACCAGACAATCACTATACTCTTGAATGAACTCACACAGAAAAATAATAAAAGACCCAAAGCACTAGATTACCTCTGAGTGGACACTTTTCACAAAGTGATCACTCTATATCTGACCTATTGGTCCTCATTCTCAAATAAAACCTGCACAGTACTTTCAAAAGATGAACTTGGGAGCTTAAATTCATTACTCTGCTAGACGCTAAAAATCATGGACTGAACAGAGACACTGGATTTATGGCCTATTACAACAATCTGATTTCCACTAACCAGTTCTTTTTGTCCTATGCCTGCAGAGGTGTTAATGGGCACTTTGTCTTGATATGGTCCTTTGCAATATGTGCTAGCTACTTCTGCTAAACAGTCTGTTTCACCTTCCATTTTGCTGTGATGCTGGCAGCTCTGCTTGGGTTGAAAGCTTGTTTCTCTCACCAAGAGAAGTTGGTTCGATAAAAGATATTACCTCACCCATCTCTAAGCAAATATAGTTATAGTAATATCAAGCAGTTGTTAGAAGAGAATGGATCTTATCAATCCTGAAATTTTGGACTACATTTGCTATTTTCCCATTGATGGCATTGTTAAATACAAATGTTCAGTTGCTAAACAACACAATCAATACTTCAAATTCAAACTTTTCACTCCCCTCCCCCCAAACTATGGCTGAATAATAGTAAACAATTAATCAAATAGGGAGAAAACATGAGTGAATATTAAAAAAATAATAATAATTTTGCATGTTTAACTCAGGTGTTTATATACACAAATTGATTTATTAGGTGTTCAAATATCCAATTTACTCCTGAAATTTAGAGGCTGCCTTAAAATTTAGATCTATACCTTCAAACTGTTAAAAGATGAAATACCGGTACACAATATTTGAAATAAATTATCCATTTAAAATAAATAAAATCTGCATTATTTTAACAAGGAAATTAAGATCATGTATAAACATTTTCAAGGATTTATGTTTTGTAGCTGCTTTGTTTTATATAATAGCATTGGTCTTTATAGAGATCCTCAGTTATTAGAAGTATGCAGTTGTTCAGATGCTATTGCTGAAAATGTCAGTCCTACTTTTTACATTTTATTTTGGATTATGAACTGCTGCCATCTGTTGAGAAAAATAGGTGATGTGAATTTCTGGTGACTGAGACAGTATCTTACGAGCTATTATAAGAGCTTAATGCTATTTCAGGGGCAATAGGAGAGAAAGTGTTTCTTTCAGTCAGTATGATAGACTGACAAAGAAAATTACAATGAGTAGTGGGGAAATCATTAACAGATTGATGAAATAGCACATTCCACAATACTAGATAGAAAATAAATAATGAAAAGTTATAAACAATAGCTATATACGTTATTAGATTTATGTTTCACCAAGTCAGACTTTTGTAAGGAGAGAGTGAGTGAGTCTCTCTCTCTCTCACACCCATACTCTTCTTTAGATTTTTACACAGTTTTGAAAGAAAGTACAAATTCCAGCAGTATTTCCCATTTTAAGTAGAGAGTCACTTTTAAAGTGGTAATTTTTCAACATGTCAGAAACTTTTTAACCACTATATTGCATACTGGAACATAGCAAATGATTGCCAATAATGTACCTCTTTGTGACTTAAAATCTATGTTAAAATGATTTCTTTAGGGTTACAGGCACAGTCATAATAATTTTGCAAAGCAGTTCGTACTCATTTGGGCAGTACAACACCAAGAGGAATGATAGACATTTAGTGTAAACATATTTTAAAGATATTTATTTTTCAACTACTAAAGTATGACACAGAGTGAAGTTTATGAACTAAAGTTGCATCCTGCAACACATTTGCAAATTAAATGTATGCCCTATTCTTCATTAAAACTTCTGTCCAAATATGAAGGCTACAAGTCTTTGAGTGAGTGGCTGTGGTAACATAATTGTATTGCTTTTGCTTCAATTTAGTTTGTTCATCTATTATCTTTAATTCATTTAATTAATTTTTTTTTCTTACACAGACAAAAGTGCGATTATAATCAACTGGAGTTTTAACTAATTAACACTGCAGGATTTGCCCCTGGGGCCTGGGCTACACTAGTGGTGGTGGTGAGGGTGAGGGTTTGAACTAAGATATGCAACTTCAGCTATGCTATTCGCTTAGCTGAAGTCGAAGTATCTTAGTTCGACTTACCTGGCCATCCTCACAGTGGCAAGTCAACTGCCGCGGCTCCCCAGTCAACTCAGCTTACTCCTCCTGCTGAGGTGGAATACGGGAGTCGATTCACGGATCGATTTATCGCATCCAGACAAGACCCAATAAATCGATCCCTGATACATTGAACACTACCCGCCAATGTGGCGGGTAGTATATACATGATTTGGAAGCCTAGTTAAGATAATCATGTATTTGCTATACTTATTTTATTTTCTGCTTTGTACTGCATAGATTTATATAATGCTTCTTCTGATTTTAAGACATGCTGTGTATAAAGTCACTTCAAATTAATGCTTTAATTGTTTTAAACGTGATTGCTTTAAGTTCACAAGAGTTGTCACAAAAACAAGAAAGAGGACAACAGAGACATCTTTTAGTGCTACTTTTATGACAAGAGAAATTAAAACAACTATATTATGCCTAGCAAAAGTCTAGCTTATCTATCAAAAAAAATCTGCTTGAATGATCCTTCACACCAACCAATCCTGCTCCCTAGAATTATCATGAGAATCAGAATTGATATTTTACACTCAATTATTGCCTTATTCAAGACATACTTTGGATACTAATTCCTCTGTTTCCCAGGCTACATATCATTATTTAACTGCAGATAGACACATCAGGATTCCACAATGTAAGTCATGTGTAACTTAATTGAAATCAATGGAGTTACACTGGTATAAAAAACAGTGTTAATGAGTGGAATATTAGGCCTACTGACTGTCCTGCATTGCCTTCTTTTCATTCTTCTATTATAGTTATTCAGTGTTATTATGATGGCAGTACTCACAGTGCTAATGATTTAGGAGAATTTTCTTGGGCCTTAAGACATATCTTAAGGATTCATTTAATGTTGTTGAACTTTTTGATCCATTTTGCTGCTGCTGCTGTTTTAATATATGTCACATTTTGGGGGTAAGAAGCCTGTATTAGCTAACTGATTATACATGTGACCTAGGAATTTAACTGGTGCTTCATGTGTATAATTGCATATGCTATTCTATTCTTTATCTCAGTGTGATATACACTTTGCCTAAAAATGTTTAAAATGGGAAGCAACTGCATAGAACACTCATTTAAAGTGGGAATAGGGGCCATTGTAAAGACGCAATCTTTATTGAACTGTGAGGGGCACACAGACCTAGTTCCCCCAGTTCTTCTAAAATCCTTCATGTCCATCCCCTCCTTCTCAGTGGTTGTACTCAAAAAAGCTTCCAGGTGCCTTTTTGAGTAACCGAGCCTGTATCTTGAAGGATGTTGGAAGAAATGGAGGAATGAAATGAAGGAAAGTCCTGAAAACTTACATTAACATAATTGCTTATAAACAGGAAATAAAGGTATAGAGGGACAGTAGATGGTTACAATGTACTGTAACATTCCATCTATGTAGCAATTTCTTAACATCCTCCTAAAGGACACTGGAAATCTATGAGTCCTCCCCTAGGCTTCATGGAAACAATGTAATACATAATAAATAACATTTGGTATACCAGTATGGTGCATTGTTGCCTATTCAAGCAATGTGCTGGAAACATTGAAAGCTGCACATGGAAGACTTCAACCCCTGGGCATAATTTTGTCAAAGTACAAAATGTTTCTAAAATGAAAACACCAACAAATAGGAATAAAAAAGCTGCAAGGCACCTTTTCCACATCTTTGTACAGGCTGAATAGCTTGATCTAATGTAGCATATGTACAGCACTGTATCGGGTGCCAAGTCAATTAAATCACTAATTGACTGTTTTCAAGAAAGACAGATGGTGGATCAAATGGTATTCATTGGGAACTTTCTTAGCCTTCACACCTATGCATGATATACTCAGATTATCCAACAGGGAGCTCAAGAAGGGTTATTGATGTACTTTTCACACAGTACTTCCTTTCATGTTTCCCCTCAGTCACTTTTGATGGTGCTAAAGCTGAATTTTGGCAATATGACGTCTTGAAAAGCTATAGTGGATAGACATAATTCTATTAAAAATGTAAGAGATTAGAACTTTGCCAATGTTGATACATCTTCAAGAAGTTATCAAAGAGCACAATCTTAATTGGCTTTCATGCGGCCTTATTGCTCTCATTCTTGCCTGGACTTTTTCCTGGATTCCACGGATTATATGGTTCGTCTGAGTGCACATTACAGAAACCTACCAACAACTATTTCTGGAACATTCCTGCCGGGCATGTGAACTCTATGTTAAAAAAAGAAAAATATCTTAATTTTGTTTGTCTAAAAATGACTAAGATTTTGATTGTTCTCTCTGCTTCCATACACAGAGCAGTTCTCTGAAATACCTCAGTATATACATCTGACTGGATAGCACTCTGCATGCGTATGAGTACAGTGCTGAGGCTGAAAAAGGAGTTGTGTGTGTATGGGGGCAATAGCAGGACTGGATTCTAGAGCATGTTGCTCATCAGTGATGGTGCATATCTTCATTTTACTGTTTGTGGAAGCAGAACTAATTTAAGTGCTAAACCTACAATCCACTGAATGTAGGGTTAAGCACAGCTGGAGCATGAGTGGCCAATAGGAGCATGTATCCTAGAGCAGCTCTGCTATTCGGGGTAAGGAAGCCAGAGCAGCAGAACAGAGATATCAACCCTCCACACAGGCACATCAATAACCACAGGATTGCAACTTCCATTTCCTGTGAATCCGCACAGGACATAGATTAATTACAGTATCCTTCCCACCTCCTCATTCACCAATCCCTGTCCTGAGGAGAAAATTAAACAGAAACATTGGGTTGGGAATCTCACCATTTCATCTGTGCTCCTATGTTTTCATTTTATTCTTTGTTTCTTAAAAGCCTTTGCAATGCCTCCAGCAGGATGTGTGTTGGAGAGTGTGTTAAATAGGTAAACTCTGGGGCTATTGAAAGCCAGTATTTCTAGAGATGCATGTTAAATTACACTTGTAAACTTTTCATTCTAGCAAGATGATGCAACCGTTAGATTGTTTGTTCTGTTGTAATATTAGTAAGAGGTATTGTTTTACCATTTAAAGTTTGGTTACAGATTGCATTGTCTGCAACCTGTAGGAGAATTCCATAGAAATAATGGGCTATATCTTTCTATTTGCGTAAATCAATGCTGTGCTATTCCAGTTTATCCCCACCAAAGATCTGACCCAATAAACCCGATATAGATGTTTCTTCTTTTCAGTGTTTGCTTCAGTCAAGGTAAATCTGTTGGGATTTGCTACCTCTTCACTTAGCTATTCACATATTATAATTTCTGGTCTAATCAGGCTGATTTATTTACAAGAGATTGTTCTTTTTTCCCATAGCTTTATTACTTATGATACCCACAATTTTATTACTCATGATAGCTATGGGAAGTGTTGTTTACTGAAAATTGAATGTTTTGCAAATATGGATATAATTTTTGGTTTTGCTTTAATTTATTTTTCTGAAATATTTCAAGCAAAATTAAGACTTCCAAACTTACGACATACTTTTACTGCTTTCAGCATAGTGGTCTTTTATAAATTAAATCTATAACAGGTCCATATTCCATGGCTGTCATTAGAAACCTGATTTAGTAAACAGATTACTTAGTGTGTTGAAATTAGTATTGTACTTTGCATTCTTCTTTTGATTAGTTTGTTCAACCAAATAAAGTTTATAACTTCAATATGCGGAGGTAATTTTTTTAAAGCCTCAGCCATTTACCTGAACTACAGAAGAAAATAAAAAATTACTTTTAAGAGTTTCCTATGGGATGAAATGAACACTACCAGATTAACATTCTATAGAAACCCTCTACTGTATACACTCACCATACCAGATTCAAAACTGTTACTGAAGTTTTATGCCAGCATAGCTGCTAAAATCACCGGGATAAAACTGAAATAGTCCTCTGGTGAATCAAGTCCAGTATGCACATAACATAACTGTGTACATTTGCTGTACAACTACCTGAATTTATTCATGCTTTGAACAATTTTATTTATGATAGGCATGTTTTAATATCTGTTCTAGCCAAACATACAGTTTAAATACATATCACATTCATAGCATTGTGCCCCATTAGTTCCCTAATCTGTCTCTCCAATGGAATAGTAGTGCTATGGATGGATCCTTTTCATCCTCTGACCCTATTTGATGGCTCTCGATGATCCAGTTGATCTAAGGCCTTTGGCCTCTTTACCTCGATCCCCTGCATAGCCTCTTTTTTTTTTAAATGGAACAGAGGTTGGTAGATGAACTCCATATCAATCCCTACTGAGTCTTTTATTGGGATAGAGGGACACTGGGTGACATCCCATTAGATCTCAATTCAGCCGTACTGAGGAGACCTCTAGATCTGGCACTTTTTTGGATCTTCCATCAATAATCTTTCACCCCATCTCCTTTTCATCTTCTTTGGTGGGATTCAGGTAGTCATTGCTGAATTAGTGAATCTGCTCTTATGCACTGTGAAGGTTTGGCCTGTCAACTCTGGTTTTAGATCCTCATGTCCTTTCTCTGTCTGGTGCCACTATCCTGATCTCTTTGGCAAAACAGCAGCCTTTACAACACTGCCATAATGAGAGAGAGCTTGCAGTTAGTGAAGACTAACATTTGCAAATTGAAATGAGCATTTTGTGTGTTTAGTTTCTTCAGCAGACTTTTGAGCAGCTGAAAAGTGGGTTGAACCTAGAGTTGCCAACCCTCAAGGATTACCCTAGAATCTCCAGGAATTAAAGATTAATCTTTAATTAAAAATAATGTCATGTGATGAAACCTCCAGGAATTCATCCAACCAAAGTTGGCAACCGTAGTACCACCTGTAAAAAAAAAAGTTGCCAGAGAGTGCTCTGATTCTATTCCTCCCGCCAGAGATGACTACCTATGGATACTCAGGAGCTATAACTATTCCCACCAGCAGCAAACCTCTGTTCCATAAAATTGACTCTCTTCAGGGCACCAATGCTCCCCAGGGCCACAGAGAATTTGTACGTTTTATGCCAACTGCATTAAATTTGTCCCATCGCATAAAAGGTGGCAGCATCTCTGGGCCAAATTCAGAGGTGAGACTAGAGGTAGTCAAGCTTACATAATTAGCTTTTTTCTTCCACTCATCTTGTGTGCATATTACACCATCTTACATTTCTTTTAGGCTTCCTCTGGGCTAAAATATATTTATTTACTGAGTCTTATGTACTTACCTAGACTAGCAACCACTTAGCAACATATACCATACACACAACCCTTTGCACACAACCAGTCACTTTGCACACAACCAGTCACTGAATCTAAGGAAACCTAAATTGATGTAACTCCAGTGTCAAGGAGCTGGGAGATAGGTGTATAGCCAGAAGTATACAGGAGGATGTAGTAAATGGGAATTTAAATTAGGGGACTGTCTCACTGTACTTCCTACCTTGTAATACTTCTTTTCAGCTTCTTGGTGTGTAAGGACTTGTCTCCATAGAGGAATAATGCACTCTACAGGAGTCAAATATTAGAGGGGTAGCCGTATTAGTCTGGATCTGTAAAAAGCAACAAAGAGTCCTGTGGCACCTTATAGACTAACAGATGTATTGGAGCATAAGCTTTCGTGGGTGAATAACCACTTCGTCAGACTCACATGTGTCTGACGAAGTGGTATTCACCCACGAAAGCTTATGCTCCAATACATCTGTTAATCTATAAGGTGCCTACAGAAGTGTGATATGTGTTGCACTTTAATTTGTTCATATATACCCTCCTGGTGTGTAGGAAATGTTCATTAGTGTACTTTAACATACAGATGTTTGAAACAGTACACGCAGCCTCCTCTTTTCATTACTGAGCCTTTCTGGACAGTAGAGATTGAGAAGCAACATAAGTAGCACAATCTATACCTGCCACTATCTCCATTGACCCCAGGGGCTAGGCTTACCACGTTATCCTTCTGGTGCAATAATAACGGTCTTTCTGTAACATAGTGCTAAATATACATTATAGATAGATATGTGGCCTTTGGCAAGTCACACAATCTCATTTTCCCTAAACTTAGTCACACAATGGTATCGTGATAATAAATACATTGTAAAGAAATTTGAAAGTCTCCTCTAAAAGGTGCTATTTAAACACATAATGCAGTCATAACGATTTTTAAATACTACAGACACTATGTAAGGTCTTTAACAGGAGCTGTAACTGGTTTTTCTGATTTACAGTTTGATGGTGGGATTACCAACTCTGTAACAAATTGGGTATAATTTTGATTCATTTTGCTGTTTGAAAAATATATCCTCCGTTATATTATTTTCTGTCAGCTAAGAAAATTCTGCAGGCTTCTTGATAGCCTAATTATCTCCCACTGATATTGTTCTTCGTACATGTTAAAACTGGATCATTTAATCTCAGTTTTAGAACACCTTAAAATTCTCAACAGTGCCTGTGCTCAGATAATTTAGTCATTAGAGCTGTTCAAAGGAACACAGTATTTTCTAATCTATAGTGAAGTGAATATTACAATGTATTGTATAATATGTTTATCACATATAATGATGCCAAATCTGGCATTCAACAGATTCAGATTTTACAGACTTCAGTTTTTTAAAACATCCCCTGGTCTGTCGTTCTAGAAGAGGAATAATGTAGATCTTTCAGAGACACACAGGTGGAGACGCATGGATTTTGTCATCAAGTGGGTTTAATGGCAAGATGGGGCATATATATTTAATGACGAACATATTGGTCATCTAAAATTTTAGATGGAAAATCTTTTAGCCTATAACACTTCAAATGGTCTAATATCTATAGTGACATACAGAGATTAGGCTATATCCATGCTTCTGAGTTAAACACTGTTTTAATGCCATTCAAAATACTTTAGAAATTTGAAATTAATTTTGAAAAATAAATTGTTAATTTTTCTATATACAATTCAAGAACATGTATAACCTTTTAAACACATTGGTAAAAAAAATCAAACTCTCAAATATTAAAAATATTGGAAATCACAAACTAAGGTTACATAAAAAATTGTGACATCAAACTTAACATTTGCTTCACCAATACAGATGATTAAATGAAGTGGTGTCAAGTATCAGAGGGGTAGCCGTGTTAGTCTGGATCTGTAGAAGCAGCAAAGAGTCCTGTGGCACCTTATACACTAACAGATGTTTTGGAGCATGAGCTTTCGTGGGTGAATACATCTGACGAAGTGGGTGATGCATCTGACGAAGTGGGTATTCACCCACGAATGCTCATGCTCCAAAATGTCTGTTAGTCTATAAGGTGCCACAGGACTCTTTGCTGCTTCTAAATGAAGTGGGTAGATCTCAGTTGCCCATACTCTGCCCAATAATGAAACACTTACAAGAACTACAGAATCTAAATGGACCTTATCTAACTGTCATATAGCTGTCTCTCAGGACTACTCATGTAATCTTTAATGCTTTATTGTTAAATATGTATATTTTAAAAGCTGTAAAATGTCTGGCCTATTTTATACCTATACACAATTCACAAAGTCAAAGATATACTTCAAACACTCAAGAGTACCTGAATATCATCCATCCATCAATGTGTTTTATGGCATGTCTGTGTAGCACCTATCGTGTTAGTGTAAATGTACTTAAACATACCAAAGCAGCAATCTTTTTCAAGTGCACAAAATAATTTTCTTAATGAAACAAACATCACTGGATGAAAAGCTATTCTTTGAACATAGCCAGGGGTAAGATTGCACTTGCACAGATACACATGTTGATAGCAACACATCTCCAAAGCAGTTGTCTATTATTCCAAAATCCCAGCTTTCTTTTAAGATAAAGAGTAATTCTTTGGTTATTATTGTTGTGAGAAAAACCTCAAAAATGTGAACAGAGTGTAATTAATGCAGCAAGAACTAACTGAGTCCATTAACAATGATTCTGAGATATCTGAACTGCCCTATTCATCTTAGTGAAGTTTTAACTCAGGTACACAATGATGATCATTAACAATGTTAATATTTAAATTATTTCACAACTCATGGGAAGGAGAGGGAGGATCAGAGTAGACTGTGCAGTTCTGAGGTGACATTTATTTATTTTGACACCATAAATGGGTGACGTTTGGGAGAGACACCACCAGCTCTAACTTTCCTGAATCAACAAGGAGCCAGTTCCAAGGTTGTTGGAATGTTGGCTATTGAGACATTTTCTGTTTAATGGTCTGTGTGAGGGAAGAGTTAGGCTTGGTGTCAGGATGGCTTATGAAACTGCTTGTGATTTCCATATGTTCGAAAATTTTATGTTTCCTAAAATGTGTTTCAAGGAATTTGTGTTTGTTGTACTGCACTTACCAATTTTAGCCAGAACTTAAAGATTTTTCTGTTGCTGATAAGGGACTATATGTCATGATTAGAGCTTGCAATGCTGTTGTAGCCCTGTTGGTCCCAGGACACTATTGAGACAAGGTGGGTGAAATAATATATTTCAGGGATCTGCAACCTACGGCATGCGTGCCAAAGACGGCATGCGAGCTGATTTTTAATCACACGCTGTTACCTGCCGGAGCAACATGCCAATAAAAGTCCTGCCCAGCCCGGCCCAGCCCACTCTTCTCCGCCCTCTGCCCCCCCGCGCAGGGGCAGGGGGCAGAATCATAGGTGTAGGCACGGGTGTGCTGGGTGTGCCCAGGCACACCCTAATGCAGGGGTGGGCAAATGGCCCCACTATCCCGGCTCGGCAAGCCATGGGGTCCGCGGTCCCGGGCCAGAGCACCCAGCCGAGTGCAGCAAGCTGCTGGCCCCTCCGCTGCCTTCCCGTCTCCCCTGGAGCCCTGCCGCCACGTGTACAGTTCTCTGGGGGCTAGAGCTGTGTCTCCCGCGGGGCAGTGTTTGGCTCCGCAGGGAGACAGACACTCCCCGCTCCCCTGGAGCCCTGCCGCCACGCATGCAGTGCTTTGAGGGGTGGAGCTGCCTGCTCCTGCGGGGCAGCGTGTCTGGGTCTGCCAGGAGCAGAACATGCTGCTAGGAGCCTCATAATAAGGGGTCCGGGGCCAGGAGGTTTAGATAAGGGGGAGGCAGTCAAGGGACAGGGAGCAGGGTGGGTTGGATAGAGGGTGGGATCCTGGGCAGGGTGGTTGGGGCAAGGGGTCTCTGGAGGGGGCAGTCAGGGAGCGGGGGAGGGGTATTATGGGACATGGGAGTCCTGGGGTTTGCAGAGAAGCAGCAGGGGCAGGGCCTTGGGGAAGAGATGAGTGGGTGGAATGGGGCATATCCTCTCCAGCCCTCTGCCCTGACCACGCTTTCTGCCCCCCCTTAGCCCTCTGCCCTGACCCCCCCCCTTACACACACCCAGTCCTATGCCTTGAGCACTGTTCCCCGCACACACCCCAGGTCCCAGCCCTGAGCCCTGTACCCCTCTCATACACACCCAGCCCTCTGCTTGACTCCTTCCCCCTCTCACAATCCCAGCCTTGACTCTGGCACCCTCACACATATCCAGCCGTACCCCTGCCCTGACACCAGCACCCCCCCTCACATGCCCCGAGCCCTCTGCCCTAGCTCTTGCACCCCCCCCACATACCGAGCTCTCCTACACCCTATGCACCCCCCCACATCCTGACTCTTGAACCCCCCCACATCCCCACCTGAGCACCAAATGGGATCTTCTGTGCGCGCGCAAACACACACACGCACACACATTCCCACCTGCACCCCTCACACCAAATGGGAGCTCGAGCGCAAACACACACACGCGCGCGCGCGCACACACACACACACACACTCTCCCACCTGCACCCCTCACACCAAATGGGAGCTGCTCAGGTAAGTGTCCCACACCCAAACCTCCTACCCCAACCCTGAGCTCCCTTCCTCATTCTAGCTCCTGGCCAGACCCTTCACCCCCAGCCCTGTGCTCAGTTCACTCCCACCTTCAGCTCAGTGCAGAGAGAGGAAGAAAATGGCCAGAACCAGGGAGAAAGTAGGTGCCCACTGTATGTGGGCAGGGCTGGAACCCCAGACCGGCACTGGGCTGAGTGGGTCCTGCAGCCGGGATCCCAGCTGACAGGAGCCGGTGAATGGAACCCCTGAGTGGCAATGGGCTGAGCCACTCAGCCCACTGCTGGTCTGGGGTCCCGGCTGCTGGCCCCGCACAGCCTGCTGCTGGTCTGGGGTTCTAGCAACCGGACCCTTGCCAGCCCTGGTCCTGGCCGTAGGCCCTGCTCAGTTCACTGCCAGTGTGGGGTCCCAGCTGCCAGCTCCACTCAGCCCACTGCCGGTCTGGGGGTCCCGGCTGCCGGCCCCACACAGCCCACTAGTGGTCTGGGGTTCTAGCAACCAGACCCTTTCCAGCCCTGGTCCTGGCCACAGGCCCCGCTCAACCCACTGCCGGCCTAGGTGAACAGAACCCCAGACCAGCAGCAGGCTGAGCAGGCCAGCAGCGTAAGATTAACATTTTAATTTAATTTTAAATGAAGCTTCTTAAATATTTTGAAAACCATGTTTATTTTTCAATACAACACTAGTTTAGTTATATAATATGTAGATTTATAGAGAGAGACCTTCTGAAAACTATTAAAATGTATTACTGGCACACGAAACCTTAAATTAAAGTGAATAAATGAAGACTCGGCACACCACTTCTGAAAGGTTGCCGACCCCTGATATATTTTATTGGACTAGCTTCTGCTGGTGAAAGAGACAAGCTTTCTACAATTCCCTTGGGGCTTTCCTCACCTCCGAGATCTGCCACTGATTTGCTATGTGGCCTTTGACAAGTCACGTATTCTTATTTTGCCTAAAAATATCCAAATATAGTTATTGGGATATTTAATATATTGTAAAGAAATTGGAAATGCTCCTCTTAAAGGTGCTATCATAATTATTTTTAAATGCTAAAGACAGTGTGTTAGTAAGGTCCTAAGTGACTTGCCATTAGTGATCACATTATATGTGTAACCCCTATATGTAAATTGCCTTACACTTCCCATTCTATAAGATTCCTGTGAGATCTTTTTTGGAGAAACTGTAACACTTCAGTTGTTTGCAGTAGGCCTTTGAAATCTGGTAGGGAGAAAGTCCTGGTACTACAGTGTGCCTCACTTTTGCCCCTTGAAATTCTGCTCAGGTTTGGCTGAAATATAAACTGTTAAAATGCAAGGTCTCTTCTCTCACTTGCATTAACAACATTTTGGTAGCATACCAAAGTAACTGAACATGAATGTTCTAATTTATGGATGGACTCGTGCCACTACCAAATCAGCAGCATGTACTGCATTAGGAACTCCATGAGTAGACAGCCTTTGTGGGGAGTGAAAGTGGACTGAGACTCTCTTTGACAATGCCAACCACAAAGGACACAGTGTATGGCCCCCGTGGTTCATCTTCCCTCTGAAGCACATAGGGAAGGAACTCTGCCCACCTCCTAAGTGGAAAGCCAGGTTGGGCTTCCCTTAAATAATATTGGACCTAACATATGGCCTTGGTTGCCCATTTTGCCACTTCTGGGATAAAAGTCCTCTCCTGCTGCTAACTAATGTAGTTAGTCCTGTAGCTTAAGCTGTGATGCAGTGCTAAAGGTTCTGTGTTCCAACAATTCTTATTATGCGTGCTGGGGAGCTGTTACAGTTGCACATAAAATGATATATTTTGTTTATATCTTTTTCTTTAATAATAACCCATTAATAATTAATAATAAACCCCTCTAAAACCACATGTAAAACTCTACATTAAACTGATTTTAGGCTGCAAAGTCAAGCACTTGAAAATTTGGAAATCCCAGAATTTGGATTGCCTATGCAAGCTTAAATTCATCCCCCCTTGTGCATACACATTATGATAACACCTTTAATTACGTGACCACATAGAACTTTTTATCACTGCCCCTTTGGCTCATTCAGTGCACAAGCTGGATAGTACCCAAGGAATGTCCCACTTGTTCAATATTTTTAGCCTGATCATTGAATTATTGGCCCTTGCCTTATTTACTGCACACTATTCAAAGCCTGAGTTCAGAAAAGAATTAGATAAGTTCATGGATGATATTGCCATCAATTGCTATTAGAAAAGATGCTCAGCGATGCAACCCTGTGCTCTGGGTGTCCCTAAACCTCCAACTGCCAACAGCTGGGACTGGATGGCAGGGGGTGGATCACTCAAAATTACCATGTTGTGTTCATTTCCTCTGAAGCACCGGGCACTGGCCATCATCAGAGTCAAGATACTGGGCTAAATGAACTATTGATCTGACCATTCTGATGTTCTGATGATCCAGGATTAGACCTCAGGGCCTCCTGACTTATATCCCTGTGCTCATTTTTCCAGATCATGCTTCCTTGTTTTCTTAGATGCTAAGCATCTACAGCTTGCATTAACTTCATGGCAGCTGTGAGTGCTCAGCACTACTATTTGTCAGATTCCTGGAATCTCAGGTTGGGCACCCAGAAAATGAGGTGCACACAAATAGTGGCCACCTACCAAATATTTGGCTTAAGTGACATCACATGGGGTAGTGTGGCAGAGGCAGAACCAAATTGTCCTGCATAGTATCTGTCACAGTTCAGGATAACTACATCTTTACTCCCCCGCCTGCATCTTTATTTAGACTCCCGGCTCCTCAGACATCACTTCTCTTGGGTGGAGATCAAAGTGTTTCTCACTCTTGACCAGGGACTTTCCCGGGTGCTCAGTTCCCTGCCTACATTTTGTTATTCCCAGCAAGCCAGACTGCATAAACAGGCCAGCATCTGCACTTTGCTCTCTCTCCAAAAACTATAAACAGCATAATTTTTCTCCCCCTTGAATACCCTGTCCCTGTAGCAGCTTCCCTTATCTTAATCTGGTGCAAAATAACTCTCTTCCGCATTCCACTCTGAGTCCCTTCATAGACTCCTTCTAGGGTGAACTGCTTCTTTTGTTCTGCCTTTTAGTAAATTTCCATTACTCTAAAGCACCCCTCTGTTCAGATAGGAGAAGTAAGTGTCTTCTCCAAGGTAGAGGAAACCTATTGCCCAGTGTGTTTTACTTTTAATAGACAATAATTGAGTGTTGAGCCTTCCCCATTGTCTCTGGCTCTGGTAGAGACATGACCTAACCCTGCTATTGCTATTGAAGATATGTCTATGTTGAAAATTGTGTCTTTTGACTAAGTAGCAGAAGAAAAATACACAATATTAATAAATATTCTTCCCATGTACAGCAGAGTTGGGCTGTGTGCATAGATATATGGAAGCATAAGTGGAACATAGTTGGGAAGACAGAGGGGGGACTTGCTAACATTCATTATATGAGAGAGTTGAAGGAAACACTTTAATTTTGCACACCTTACTGTCAGATTTGGCTGGTGCGGTGCATCATTGATCTGGGCACAATGCCGAAATGAGGACAGACACAGAGATGGATTTTAAGTGGTAGGCGGCACTTTTATTAAACTTAAACACACGTGAGGGTACCATCATCCATCACCCATACTTTCCTATATCAGGAATTTAAATGTTCCAATGCATTGGTTACACAGTTCCTACTGTATATCCTGTAACTTGGGGTAGGATCTCTTCACCCAAGACTCAATGCACCCTAAGTCCTCCCGTCCCTGAACCCTCATCCCCGATGAGGGAGACAGAGAATGCAGAAGTGTGGGACCTTGGCTCATGAGGGCCACAAGGACTCACCGTATCCCATAAGCCCAAGGCCCATCAGCAAAATCCCAGGTCTCTTACCTTTGGAAACCATTCATTTTATCTTTTTAACTGCAAATTGTGATGAATTAACTCAATCATATACCTCATTTAGGTACTAAGTTAATTCCTGATTAACCTATTGGACTCAAAGCTTCTATGAATAAGGTGAAAAAGCTGCCTGGACATCTGCTAATGGGCCCTATGGTAGAAAATATTCTTCCTGATACCCAAACAAGAGGTTGGCTATATCTGCTGCATCTGCGAGGATGGATTCCCATTCCTGTGAGTAGGGTAGGGCTGCTGGAACAGAGATGGGAGATGCTCCACACAACCTGTTCTGCAGGTTGAATCCCTAGAGCTGGGAGATAAGGGCCAATCAGCAGTTCCACCAACTGGCCAATGGGTACCAGATAATCCAAAGTGGGAGGAGCTACCTGGTGTCCCTTAGTGAGTGTCTCCGTCCCTCACTGTTAGAACCATCCCCCTTCGCTGCCAGCCTTATAAATTTCCTCCATCGTTGATGTGGACGGGTGGCATTTGGTGATACAGTGGCTATAAAGTGAGTCGGAAATGGAGCCTAGAACTGGTAGAGGTTAGTATCAACTGGGATGCATGGAGTGTTCTGGCTGTGCAGTTTAGAATATCTGCTCTGGAAGACTATAAGAGCTGCTAGAGGGGCACAGTATAGTTCCTGAAGGAATGAAGCTATAATAAGGTAAGCTATCTGGGATCAGAACAGCTCTAACACTTTTTTTGCAGACCTTCAGACCAGAGATTGGTCAAGGTTGGGAAGGAAAGAAAATGTATGGTTAAAAACTTTTTCTTGACCAATTAACTATTTTATTTAAAGATTGTAATTCTTTCCTCTCAAGAGGCCAAATTTACTATGGACATAGCTTCCTTGTTCTTTGACTGATAACCTTCAGTATAACAAGGTTAAAGGCTGATTTTTTTCAGTAGGCTAATGGTCAATGTGTTTTCATCATAAGGACATAACTTTTGACTTGTTTGTTTGCAATGAAATTATGCAAATATAAATATTTGTTATATTACCAGTTCTCTAAATATTTGTTTTATGGGTTTGCTGTTAAAGTGCTTTCATCAACTGTGATACTTATTTGTTATAAAGCAGTAGAAGTGCTTTCTCGTGGTTGGAAATGTTTTAATGTAGCCAGATAAAATTCATTCTGAAATGGAGGTAATACATTTATACAATGATTTTAATTTATGTAATATTAATAACTGTTCCACAAATTCTGAATGGTAACAGTGGTGGAACATTTTAGATACATAAATGTTGTTGAAGGTGGATTTGATGGCACCTCAGAGGAGGTTTTCCTTGGTGGAGTTTTCAGTCTCTGATTTGCTTAGTAAAATGCTGCCAAAGTTTTAAGAAGGAGCTACCACAGAAATGTTTCTCTGGCCTGTGATAGACTCTGTCCTAGGGATGTATGTGTATACAATCTCTGCACAAGTCAGTGCAGAAGGGAGTTTCAGAGTTGGGCTGTGGACCAAAGGTCAGGGATGCAGCTAATGAGTCCATAGTTATGCAAATTCAGTGTCCATAAACCCCCCACTAATGTCCACAACTCCCCCAAACCTAGTTCTGGGTTGTGTAGAACAGGGGCGAATGGTGCTGTGAAGCTCCCCAGATTATGCCAATATACTGACAGCACATTCTGTCCTTCACCTTTGAGAACTTCCTCAAAGTTCTTTTACTTGGATTTTTTGCCAGGTGGTCAGGGAAGTGACTTTCACCATATGTTTTTCTGAGTCCAAATAAACCTTACCAACTGAGCTGTATTACAAGGAGGTCTCTTTTTTATAGAACACAGTTGCATGTGTAATAGAAATGTAAAGTTCCCATTATGAAGTATACATGTACAGGCAGCCAGTTTTACGTGGTTTGCATGGAAAAGCTATACTATAGAACAGGGACTTTTTCAAATGAATTATTTTGATACATGTGATTCTTAGACCATAAGCTATAACACTTGCCTTCACAGCAGTGACTCAAAATAACTTTTTTTGTGCTAAACTGTAATATTTTAAATAACTTTAATTATCTTGATTTTTGGAGCTAGAGTATAAAAACAAAGATTATTTCAGTATATATGGAAAATAGCTAAATATTAATTTTGCACAAGGAGTGGAATTGGATTTAAATAATTTACTTTTGCACTTCTATATGCTTCAACGAAAGTATAATCTAAACAGTGATGGGAAAAATGGTTATTCTTCCGGAAATGTACCAATACTGGCACTAAATATTAATCTATCATACCTAGCAATGACATGAAAATTATAGTCTGAATAGAATGTAAGACTCTTCAAGACCTGGTGACACACACAAACGTCTTCCTCATTTATGTCGTCTTAGACTCAGCTTTTGGCTGTCACTAATTGTCTTTCAATGCTAACAGCATAAAAACAGAAAATCCTTTGCACTATACATGAAATAGTAGATATGCACTCCAATTATGTTTGACGGGCACAAGCTGAGAATACAACATATTGTGAACCAGTAATATTTATTCCTTTTTCATACTTTAATTTCCTAGAGATGGCTTTTTCTTTTCTAAAGAGTAAGTTTAGTATTACTGCCACAACGACTGACATATTTATTGTTCTCTATATGAAGGTATTCTACCTGAAATATGTACTGAATGTATTGCTTGATAGTCACCTTTGTTCTGTCTGCAGTGTGCTTAACATAATACTGGGAAAGTCAATTGTTTTTATGTAGCCCTTATAGTACAGATAAATACACTTGTATATAATTACCATTATCCAGTACCATTTTCTATATGGTCTTAGATATTTGTAAGTGTGAAAGGTGACCCTCACTGGCAGTGCTACCTAGAGGTCAGGGAGGGGTGTGGCCAGTGATCCCCCTTTCTTCTATAACTTTGTCCCGTGGGGTCTTTTGTGGCTCAGCCCTCCAGCCATGTCACACATCCACTCCTTTTTGGTATATACAGAAGGAAAAGTTCAATAGTGGAGAGGTCTTTTGGTGCCTGTGAGGACTTGGGATGTGGACCCTTGTGTGTTCAAGGTCTTCCCTAGCTGGATTCCCCACCAAGGGGTAGACTCCTGATGTACCACCTTCAGGGGTCAGTAGGGGAGCCCAGGCTCACCATCTCCAGTGGGCTCCAATCTAGGGCCCAATGATGGGCAGCTAAGTTCTGCCTCTTGGGGTGCTAAATAGCTGCCTTCCTGGATCACTTCCTACCTGAATTCTGTCTTTTTCCCACAGAAGGAATTAAAGAACTAAATGAAAATAAAGTTTCTGACCTTTCCGCACAGTCATCAGTCTCTCCTTTGTAGGCTTGATCGGGTCAGTGCAGTCAAGTATTGGATAGAAAGAGCTCCTGGGCTGTTATTTCTCAGCAGAAGTCTGTTCCTTTCCACTTCTTCTTTCCCTCTGAGTCGCTGTGCTTCCCTTTTTAAGCTCTTCTTCCAGCTTGTGTAGGCTTTGTAGGTGCAGCCTGGCGGGGGACATCTGGGCCTGGAGCTGCTCCTTAACCCCTTGATTTCCAGTGTGGGTTTGTACTCCCCAACACAATAAGGTACGTATCATCTTCGTATTGAAGCATCTATGACTTGGTATCTAAACATCACATGGCCTTTTCTTATGGCACGTTAATTCTACACCATGAAATGTTTCAGACTTTTGCCTGAGCTGTTGGCCAAAATATGAAACCTTATAGAATGTTTTCATTAGAATGAGAAATTATTCATAGAGATAGGTATATTGAGGGTTGCCACCTGTCTATGTTTTCACAGAGTTGTCCCTTTTTTGTAAGGGTGCTCACTACACAGTACCATCTCTCCAGTTTTATGCACTCAGGATCATCCCAGATGTCCTGTTTGTTTTTGTTTTTGTACCTCAGCTGTATATTCTCAGTGCAATCTTGTGCCCCAACACACAGGCTTCACCCAATCTCCTAGACTCTACAGAGTCTAGTTACAGAGACCCAACCCACTATGGCTGGGGTAAATGAAAGACAGACTTGATTTCCTGTTTACATATACTCTTACCTCCTTGCTGTATGGCCTCTACTGGTCAATCTATATTTTCACAACTAAGACCACATTCCCCTTTTTGAAAAGGAAAGGATGATAAAAACTGTATCTAAACTTTACGTTAACCAACAACATATATCTGGAATAAAACATCAACAGAAAACAAGAATAAACAGAGCTAGGAAGGATAGGGTAGACTGTCTGAACCTTCAGCCTCATATCAAGGATTTATTCTGTCCTTTTAAGATGAGTTCTTGAATCCTGAGGAGCATATTGGTCCCAGACTGGAAATGGAATCCAGTCTGCATATTAAGGATCTGTAACCTGCTTGTACCATCTGTTAGGTTAGGGTGAGACACTGCTGGATTCAAATCCAGTTTAGTTTGTAGAATTTAGACTGAAAATTTATTTTCATTTCTTAAATAACCAACTTTGATCTCTATGCTTGCTACCAGGTCTGTGTTCAGTTAGTCCAGAAAAGTCTTCCCAGGAAAGTGGTGGACAATGCATTGCTTAAATCTAACTTTAACAAAGTACTATAAGATATGCTGTGGAGCACAGTAATGCTTTGCTGGCAGGTAGTTAATGGTAATTATGGCAAATAATATGGCAAGATATTGGAACAGGTATTTTAGAATAGAAATTTTTAAATGTTTATTACTATACAATGTAAACACAGCAGCCATACTAATGGCAAACCTTTTTTATTGTTATAAAAAAACCTTATGCTCTTTCACTGAAGACAGATAAAATAACATGACTTTACACAAGTTTTTCTCTCTCTCTCAGATACTATTACAAATAATTTTGTTGGGGGTTGTTGGAATTTAGTTCTGTTTCAAAGAATTTGTTCAAGAATGCATATGGTTGGATATAGAGCAGCACAACATTTATACCCAGCATGGTTTGCTAAGCTCCTGATTCACTGAACTAAATCCTAAATACCATATAATTTTACTGTCTGTGTCACTGTAGCTTCCTCTTTGCCTCTGGAATCTGTACTTTAGATTGTGATGTGTTACAAAACCCTGATTTTGGTCTTGGTTGAGGAATCCTGATAAACAGTCTGCCTTTCCCTCCCCTGTCCCTTTCCTTTTTCTTTAATACTTGTCAAGGTGAGATTTCTTTCCCCTGTTACTGGAACAGTGCAAACAGGCCTATAATTCAAAAAGCAGCATACATTGCTGAAATTGTCTATTAACTGTCTAAGCAGCTGTCATGTCATTCATTCAAGGTTTTTGTGATGTCCTTCTTTACTTTGCCAACTAGGTTCCTTTTCTTTGACCCCACTGCTTTCTATGCCTCTCTGAAGAATGTATGTTCTTGTGTTCTCTCTTTTCCTCTCTCCATCCTTTTGAGGATGTCAGTATCTTTCTGTCTAATCAGGGAGTGGTTTATGCTGCTGCACTTGAACATAATAGCTGTACCCATGTCATGCTCTTAAACAGTACTGCTTAGTCATGGAGTCAAAATCAAAATGACAGCTGAGAGGATTTAAGACCTTCCCATGTCGAGAAATGCTTTGGCAGCAGTACCATCACTACGCAGAGTACAAAAACTCATGTGGAAAACATACCTCTTTCTGATAGATAACCTAAAGAAAGGGAGAAACTAAACATGCTGCTGCCTGCCTGCTTTTCTGCTAGTTAGCAATCTCATATAGGCAAGTCCTCTAGCAGTTACTAGGTTTAGGAAAAACAAAAACTTTAAAAATGGCCTTGATAGTCTCTTGAGGCCCTGACTAAATCCGAAAGAATTGATCCCTTCCTAAAACCGCAAGCGTTAATGCTGCTTTAGAGAAATATTTGTTCTTTTTTTTTTTTTAACTATGCTTCATATCGCCTCCTGAGATTAACTTTTTTTTAACCTTAGTTCACTGTTACCACTCTTTAGTATCCCTTGCTGAACGGGATACTGTAGGCAGCCTAAATCTACCATGCCTATATTTTGGGACTGAAAGTTTAGTTAACCTTTTAATTATTGTTTGTTCATGAGGGAATGCTGCTTTAGTTTCTGGTTTTAGCAAGATCTGGAAGTGCAGAAATATAGTGTCTTAAGCATGGTATTTCTGGCTTGCTCAGAAAGTAGACGTATTGGAAATCTTGTTCTTGTGAGATTTCCATCCCATTTTGGAGACACAAGAGTTTCAGAAAATGTCTGAACTTCTTAAAGTTCACCCAACGCTATTGCTCCTGAGACTGTAATCTGTGTGACCACGGTAAATACATTGAGTCTGAGACTTACATACATGTTCTCAATCATATGTGACTAAACTGTGCATAACCCACATTTTGTAGTGGACCCAAAGCTAAGTGGTATACACTATTAATCTTTGATTACTAATGAATAAATTAATAAAAAGGCTAAATGTCAGATTATCAGATAGTAACAGAGAATCATAAAATCGTAGGGACTGCAAGGGTCATATACTCTTAAGCCCCCTGCCAAGATGCAGGATTTGTTGTGTCTACACCATCCAAGACAGATGACTATACAGCCTCCTTTTGCAAACCTCCAGTGAAGAAACTTCCACAGTCTCCCAAGGCTGGCTGTTCCATTCTCTTACTATTCTTACCATGAGGAAGTTTTTCAAAATCTAAATCTGCTGTGCTGTAGTTTGAACCCATTACCTCTTCTCCTGCCCTTTGTGGCAAAAGAGAAATATCGATTCTGAAATAATTTGTATAGTGGGAGTGCTGAGAGCCATGAACAAAACTGTAAACTCTGTATATGATGGAAAACCAGGGGGTGCTACTGCACGCCCAGGAGCCCTAATTCCAGCACCTTTGAAGAGAATAACGTTTCTCCATCTTTTTTTATGGCAGTCTTTCAAGTATCTGAAGACCACTATCACATCCCGCCCTTAATCTCCTCTTTTCCAAAGTAAACATACCTAGTTCCTTCAGCCTTTGCTCATATGGCTTTCATTCCATCCCTTTGATCACCTTTGTTGCTTGTCTCTGTATTCTTTTCAATTTCTGTAGATTGGTTACCACAATTGGACACAGTACTCCAGGTGAGGCCAAATCAGTGCTGAGTAGAGCAGTACTGTCATAAACAGATGATTAAGGGTTAATGCTTCTTTTACCTGTAAAGGATTAAAAAGTTCACCTAGCCTAGCTAACACCAGACCAGAGGAACCAATGGGAGAACAAGATGTTTCAAAAGAAAGGAGGAAAGTTTTTCCTTTGTTTAGAGAGTTTCAGTTTCAGCCAGAGTGAAAAAGATCAAGGAACCAGCCTCTTATCAGAGTAGTAAGTTTTAGAAAGGAATAAATAGGTTTATGTTTATTTCTTTGTAGCCTGTCTTATGCAAATTGAGGTAGAATCAAATTGAGTATTTGAGTATTTTTTTTGTGTAACTAAATTTGTGCCTAGGGGAACATCCTCTGTGTTTTGAATCTGTTGCCTGTGAGAGTAGCTGTGTCATAAACAGATGGTTAAGAGTTAAGGTCTCTTTTACCTGTAAAGGGTTAAGAAGCTCAGTAAACCTGGCTGACACCTGACCAGAGGACCAATCGGGGGACAAGATACTTTCAAATCTTGGTGGAGGGAAGTGTTTGTTTGTGCTGTTTGTTTTGTTCATTGTTCGCTCTTGGGGCTAAGAGGGACCAGATGTACACCCAGGTTTTCTCCAATCTTTCTGAATCAGTCTCTCATGTTTCAAAATAGTAAGTAATAGCCAGGCAAGGCGAATTAGTCTTATGTTTGTTTTCTTAACTTGTAAATGTGTCTTTTGCTGGAAGGATTTTTACCTCTGTTTGCTATAACTTTGAATCTCAGGCTAACGGAGGCGGGGGAGGTCCCTCTAGGCTATATGAATCTGAATACCCTGTAAAACATTTTCCATCCTGATTTTACAGAGATAATTTTTACCTTTTCTTTCTTTAATTAAAAGCTTTATTTTTTAAGAACCTGATTGATTTTTTTTCCTTGTTTTAAGTCCCGAGGGATTGGGTCTGAACTCACCAGGGACTGGTGGCGGGAAAAGGAGGTGGGGAAGGTTAATTTTTCTTTGTTTTAAGATCCAAGAAGTTTGGATCAGTGTAGCCTCTCAGGGTAACCCAGGGAGGGGAAAGTCTGGGGGGGAAAAGGGGGGGAAGGCTAACTTCTCCTTGTGGTCAGATCCAAGGGGTTTGGGTCTTGGGTTCCCCAGGGAAGGTTTGGGGGGAACAGGAAGTGTGCCAAACACTATATTTTTGCCTGGTGGCAGCATACCAAATTTAAGCTGGTAATTAAGCTTAAAAGTGATCATGCAGGTCCCCACTTTTTGGACGCTAAAGTTCAAAGTGGGGAAAAGACCTTGACAAGCTGGTATGTTAATCTCTCCCAGAGAGTTTTCTTTTACCTTTCTTTTCTTTAATTAAAAGCCTTTTTTCTTAATACCTGATTGATTTTTCCTTATTTTTTAGATCCAAAGGGATTGGATCTGGACTCACCAGGATTGGTGGGGGGAAAGGAGGGGAGATGGTTAATTTCTCCTTGTTTTAAGATCCAAGGGGTTTGGATCTGTGTTCACGAGGGAATTGGTGAAATCCCTCCAGACTACCCAGAGAAAAAGGGGGTACTTGGGGATGGTGGCAGCGATACCAGATCTAAGCTAGTAATTAAGCTTAGAAGTGTCCATGCAGGTCCCCACATCTGTACCCTAAAGTTCAGAGTGGGGAAGGAACCTTTATAAGTACGATCACCTCTTGTGACTTGCATGCTATGCCTCTGTTAATGCAACCTAAAATTGCATTTTCTTTTTTCTTTCTTCCTTTTTTTTTTTTTGGTAACAGCATCAAATTGCTGACTCATGTTGAGGCTGTGATCCACCACAACTCTCAAATCCTCCTCAGCAGTGCCATTGCCAAGCCAGATTTCCTCCATTTTGTATTTGTTCATTCTTTCCTAAGGGCAGCACCTGTAATTTGTGTTTGTTGAATTTCATTTTGTTGTCTATTGCCCAGTTCTCCAATTTATCAAGATCCCTCTGAATTTTAGTTCTAAACTCCAAAGTATTGGCCCCCCACCCCGCTTTGTGTCACCTGCAAACTACATCATTATGCTCTCTATACCCAGAAAAGGTCCCTGTGGAACTCGACTTGAGCCATCCCTCCAATCTGACATCATTCCTTTAATAGTTACTCTTTGTTTTCTTTGCGGTTGTATGTATGAAGGATCATGCATAGGTGACAACCAGTTTCTTCTTTTTTTATGTCTGTGACAGCTGTTTCTTGAAAGCAAAACAAAAACAATCTTGGCCAGAGGCAATAAAAAATTAAGTCTATAGATGCAGAATATTCAAACAACTAAACCAGAATCAGACCTGCGAAGTGGGTAAACCTTAAACTGCAAAAAAATGAGTTTTCTGTCTCAAACTAGATACCTAGAAAAGTTCCTTGACAGTTTGTTGGAAGTTGCAGAAAATGTTTCTGATTCAACTAAATATGGAAAGTAAGTCAGAATGGTAAATAAATCCCTGGTTTGTTTAGGACACCACTAAAACTAAATGTATGAATTTCCTTTTTCTGGAATTTCTCCTGTGCTGTAGATATAGAGATGGAGAGTTATGAATGAAAGGTTTTATATCATAAGCAGATGGTGCCTTCCACCGAGCTTGCTGAGCTAAATTAAGAGTAATCAAATCCCATGTGGCATAACATAAATTGTTCACCTGCAGGTGTGAGGACTCAGGATAGAAATTCTCCCCCACGCATGGTATTGCACAATTGGCAGGCCAGTGAGGGGAAGAGGGATTCACCTTTCTCTGAAGCATTAGAATAACAGACTTAGTGTACCCATGATCACATCTGGTAGGGCAAATTTTATGTTATATTTTTCAAATAAACCCAGTGCTATGCATTGATTAGCGTGATGTCCCTTCTCCTTTGGGAACACGCTACAACTTCACTAATTCCTCATGGAAATATTTGGAACAGAAACAGTTTTATATTTTTCATTGTCTTACAAAAATTGGAGATGGTAATTGTACATGATTACTAAGACCCCCAACCCTGTAAGCTGCTCTACCTGGTTAGATCCCTGCTGTCAAAGAAGCTTCACTGGAGTTGTTGGAGCTCCATGAAAATGGATTGAGGGTCCACATATTTTTTTTTAATTTTGCTTTGTTATAATGCATGTTGTTTATGTGTTTTTAACATATGTCCATCTCCATTTGGATCTTTCCAACTTTATTTTTTTCTGTATTCTTTTATTTTGTTACTGGTTTTGTGTCACTGATGTTGTGATCCTCAACCCTGAAGCTACTGTGATGTAGCTGATCCAGACGCTACTGTCAGCATTACTTCTCATAGAGCTTTGAACAAAATTTAACACTGGACCAGGATCCATTTATCTTCAGTCTTTTAGTTAGGGTAATAAATTTGGGCCTTTTGGAATAACTTTAATCTATCCGGTGTTATTCCAAAAGGCCCAAATTTATTACCCTAACTAAAAGACAGAAGATAAGTGGATCCTGGTCCAGTGTGAAATTTTGTTCAAAGTGGCAGTCAAGTCCGGCAGGCAGTTAACTGACATTTAGTTTCCTGCAGTACTTGGCTAGTTTTAAATATAATATTTAGGTGTATGTATTAGCATTCGCACCCTCGGTTAGCAGAGGGGGTTCCACAGGTTAAAATAATATTTTTTTCCCTATATTAGTGCTGGCCTTTCTTTCTTTCTTTCTTTCTTTCTTTCTTTGCCAGCCTTAAGAATTTGGAAATTAGATAACCAAATACTAAAAATGTGCATGTGTGCACATACCATGGGGGTCAGGGAGCTATGTATCTATAACACAGTTTAGATTAAGAATAGTAATTTGCTTAATCAACAAGGAACTTCTGACACTATGGACCTCCATTCATTGTATACAGCAGGCAGTAAGTTAGTAATAAGAAAAAAATACTAGAACTCTATGGAATTCTGAATAAATAATGCCATAGAAATCACTATTAGTCCCGTGTTTTGTTCAAAGTCTTATAGTTATGTCTCAGTTTCTTGCTTTTTGTACTTTTGTTTATTATGTTGGTAGCTAGAATGTGGTGCTGTAATTTGTCATGATAACATAATTTGCCACATGTCAGCCCTGTGGAATGTCACAGCAGTATTATTTGAACTGTACTTTAGGTTTGCTTTTTGTTCCTTTCTCCCTCAATTTTATATCAACAGCAAATGTAAATGGTTTGCAACTGGTTTGATATAATGAATTCAGGATAGTGAACCAGAGGTCTAAGTACCGACCTGAGGGCAAAGGTGTAGTACTGCACATCAATGCAAATTAAAAGCATATGAACTGCTATCGTTAGCTCTGGAAAATATAGTGAATTAATCTGAACACCAGAAACAGTCTGTCTTGTAAAAGTTCTGAATAATAGGGCATACTATTAACTATTAAGACAAAGGACATGGTGATGAAGCATAAGGATAAAATTAAGTCAATGCAGGTTACAGTATCAGATATATTACAACTTACAATGCCATCTCTGTTACAGCTTAGGAAATCATTAAGATGTGGTGCGTTAGAGGTAACGAAAATAATACATGACAACAAGACAGAATGATGAAATAAGAAACAACTTGTTGCTGTAATTCCATGCCTTGTTAGTTGAGAGACATATAAAAAGTCTAATTATTTGTAGTTTACCTTTTAGACAAGCATCAAATCCTAAATTAAAAATTGCAAGTGATGGAGAATCTTCTACCTCACTTGGGTTGGTTCCAATCGCTAATTACTCTTTCTGTTTAAAAATTGTATCTTATTTCCTGTTTGAATTTGTATAGCTTCAACTTCCAGCCACTCGATCTTGTTAGGTCTTTGCTACATTAAAGAGCCCAATACTGTCAGATATCTTCATCCCATATGTTTTTTTATAGACTGTGATCAACTAAATATTTAACTTCCTTTTCAGTTAGTTAAATAGATTGACCTTCTTAAATCTCTCACTATAAAACATGTTTGCCAGTCTTCAAATCATAATTGTGACTTCTCTGAAATCTCATCAGTTTTTCAACATCCTTTCTGAAGTGTGGACACCAGACCTGGACACACTTCTCTGAGTAGTGGTTTCGGAAGTGCCATGTACAGAGGGAATATAACCTCCCTACTTTTCCTTAATGTTCCCCTCTTTATACTTCCACTTAGTGAAGAATCGCTTTCATTTCCTCTCCCCTCCCCCCCTGATTTTTGTGTGTTTATTCCATTCCACAACAGCTCAAAGAAAAATACATGTAGGTGGGACTGGTAGCATTGCCTATTATTAAGGTTGCCTGACACTTCCCATTAGAAGACCCTGTTTTCAGTTGCATATGATTTTGTCCTTATACCTGGTAATTATTACACAAGAAAGTATTTCCCTATATGTGGTGAAGGTGTAGTTATTATATGTATGTTACTATATTTTAATGTAAATGTAACTATTTTATGTAAGAAATGGATAGAATGCCTTTGTTTTGTTTTTCTGTGTTCTATCTCTTTAAAATTTGGAAGAGGTCAAAGGAACACAATTCTGGTGAGCAGAGCATAAGGTGACCAGAGGTCCTGGTTTTAAAGGGACAGTCACAATATTCAGGACATTTTCTTATATAGATGTCTATTGCCCGCTACCCTGCCCCTATTTTTCACACTTGCTCTCTGATCACCCTAGCAGGGCAGGGCATGATGGTGACAAAAGAGTTCAGTGTTCCAACACAAACTCAGCAATGGGACTTGTGTAAGCTATATGTGTGTGTGTGTGTGTGGGATTCCGAGAAAGGTTTTAATAAAATGCTTCAGTTTGAAACAGCTCTTAGGTGTGGGGGTGAAACAGCAATCAAGGCTGTACTGTGTATGTGAGTGTTTACCTAGCACAATGGATGTGTGAGGAATGACTATATTGGCTTATTCTGTAACCTTTAGTTTTAATTTTGTTTGTATTATGGTAGTGCTAGGGGCCCCAATCATAGAGCAAATATATGATAAGACACTCCGTACCTCAACTTTACAAACATGAAGGGATAGACCAATCTATTTGTGCTGGTTACTCCAAAAGTACACTTATTCACACTGAGTAGTCTCTCACTCCAAAAGGAGTCTCACTGAAGGAATAGTCATTCAAAAGGCACAGAACAATTTTCATAGGTATCTGTCTCCCTAGAATGATTTTAATTTTTTTGGCAAATCTCTTACTAATAATTTGCTGCATAAGGACACTTCTGTAGCCTGAGTTTGTATTCCCCTGGTTTCTTTTTGATAGTGCTCAGGAATAGTTTTTGGTCTGAGGCATAACTGTGGATTCCCATTTGAGTTTTTATTTTAAAGTGTAACTGTTTAAAATAGGTTTATCTGGTGGTTTTATAACAGGTCTTGTTTGGATTTTGCCATTTTTTCTGTTTTATATATCTTGGTGATATCTAGCGGCTATTTGTGTGTAAAGAATTGTTTAGTAGTCTGTCATTAAAAAGTAATACATGTTTGGAGAGGGTAAATAATCTTTTTGTTTGTTAAAACAATGAGGAGTCCTTCTGGCACCTTGGAGACCAACAAATTTATTTGGGCATAAGCTTTTGTGGGCTAGAGCCCACTTCATCAGATGCATGAAGTGAAAAATACAGGAGCAGATATAAATGCATATTATTACTGGAATTTAGTTGTACAATAGATAGTTCCACAATTCAGAAGTGTGAAATTATTGTAGCCAGCATAGAACACATTGTTTTAAACACACCACTTGTATTGTATTTGTATTCTATTTATTTTCAATACAGCTCTATTAAGTCTTAGACAATACAGCACTTAATGGCGTATGTGGTCAAATAAGCTCAGAACTGCATATATCTCTCTCTATAGAGAGAGGAGGAATACCCAGTAGTTAGGACACTAGCCTAGGACTTCTTGTGCGACTGTGGTCATGTGTCATTTAGACTCTCAGTGCTGTGGTTCACCATCCCTGCCTCACAAGGGTGTTGTGAGGCTATTTTGGGGGTCCTATAAGTATATTTAATAGATAGATACATATAGCTAAAAACAAAATGTAACTGGAAACAAAATATCACATCATGCTACAATCATGAAGCACTGACTGAAATCAGAATACAAGAAGGGCTTTAATTTTGTAAGTATCAGAAGGGTAGCCATGTTAGTCTGGATATGATCGCCATATTTGGGGTCGGGAAGGAATTTTCCTCCAGGGCGGATTGGCAGGTGCCCTGGAGGTTTTTCGCCTTCCCCTGCAGCGTGGGGCACGGGTCGCTTGCTGGTGGTGTCTCTGCAGCTTGAGGTCTTCAAACCATTTTTGAGGATTTCAATAACTCGGTCCTGGGATAGGGGTTGTACAAAATTGGATGGGTGGGGTTCTGTGGCCTGTTTTGTGCAGGAGGTCAGACTAGATGATCAGATTGGTCCCTTCTGACCTATGAGTCTATGAGTCTATGAGTCTATGGATCTGTAAAAGCAGCAAAGAGTCCTGTGGCACCTTATAGACTAACAGAAGTATTGGAGCATGAGTTTTCGTGGGTGAATACTCACTTCGTCGGATGCATTTAATTTTGTTTTTATCTCTCACATAGTATCATTTCAGAATTGCAGTTAGATGTGATTGAGGTGTATTAACACTCTACCTTCTACAATTTTTGACTGGACTTTCTCTGTTCTGTGCTGATTGGTTGTTTGTTCCTTGCCACTCCATCACAGTCATTTCACCTGACCTTCATTTGATACTTGCTCCAGCCCTGTCCCCACTTGCTTCCGGCCTTTTCTTTCTATTTAGTTTATCCTCTTCTAAGTAAATAACATTTGAAGAAAAAATGTGGAATGAACATGCCGTTTGCTGCTATCACATTGTTCACACTGCTTGTTTACACTGCTTGTCTATTCAGATTGTTAGCTGTTTGGGGTTGGGACTGTCAGCTATTCTGTGTTTATACAGTACCTAGCACAATGGGGTCCCCAATCTTGGTTGGCCCAGGCACTACTGTTATAAACATGATTAATAATAAAAAACATCGTATGGTTTAAAATAACTGGACTCCTCTGTTCTTCATACCATGATTAAAGCAATCCGGGACCCTATGTACCTCTGACATGGGACCCTGATTCACTGCCCCCACACTATGCCATTCTGGTCTGTGCAGGATTGGCTCAGATCAGCAGAGAAATAATTAAGCCATCGTTATTTTTATTATAATTAACGCCATCAGTATGTTATAATCGTTAACACCCCATTGAGTTGAACTGTCACTGCTCCTACTTTTCAGAACATTTGCCACAGTCTCTCTGCAGATTCAGGCACACATCACTGCGTATAATTTTCTTCATCAGCAGACATCTAGAGCAGGCTTTTTTGAACTATGGATATGTCTTCACTGCAAAAATAAATTGTGTTCTTAACATGGGTCAGCTAACTTTAGATTGAAATAGCAGTGAAGACACAGCAACTCAGATTTGAACTCAGATTATTAGCCTATGGTAAAGGCTATATAGGGTTGAGCTCAAGCCACTAACCAGAATTAAACACCGAGCTGGCTAACCTCACTGCTGTTTTAACCCAAGTAGGCAACTCAGTTTAGAATTGCAAATCATTTACTGGGATTTTTTTATAAATTACCTTTGTCCCTGTTTTAGCTCAAACTAAAGTCTCTCTCATGCACTCAACAGGCTGTTGGAACTAAGTGAGGTTTGCCTTGCAGAAACTGCACCTGGTTAGTGGGGGGCTGCTGTGGTGCTGGCAGTGACGGCAGGAAAACTGTCTTATCTCCCCTGTCAGTGGTCCCACTTTTGTTAGCCTGCTAGTGAGGAATCAGGGGGAGAAGGAGCAGGAGAAGGCAGCAGTTGGCTGCTGCCTCAGAGCTTTGCTGCAGGTGAAAGGATGAGGATGGGAGAACAGAGACACAAAGGGGTACAGGCTGGGCAGTCTAGGGTTCAAGGGTATACAAACTGGAAGGATTGGGGTTCCTCTTGGACCCTTGATTGTCCCATTCTATCCCTACAGAGAAGGTGGGAGGGTGAAACAAAGCGGGCAGGGGAAGAGAGAAAGCAGGGAAGGGCAGACTGACATGTTTGTGGGGGATTGTGTGGTGCAAGAGGGAGGATGAAACTGGTTTGTGTGTACATGCACAGGGCAATGAAAATAATGCAGGGTTCCCATAGCCAACTGTATTCTCACAACTTTATTCCAAGTCTTGTGATTTTTCTCAAAGCTCTAACTGCTGGCATCAATTCATTAAATGAGACTGTCAGCTCTGAATTAAACAAAATTAGTTTCTAGATTTTATGTCTGCAGAGAAAAGTTAAAACATGAATCTTAAAGGATCAAAAGCCAGAAGGCAAATAAAATCCTACCTCCCACCCACCTTCCACAAAACAAACATACAAAAGTTATTTAAAACTAAAAGCCTTCAAGATGTTTAAGTCAATCTCACAATTTTTGGTGGCTGACTCATGATTTTTGAATGTATGGGGCTGGCAATACTGAGAATGGTATAGCAGCAGTGGTTTCCCCAGGAATTGAAATTATGGAGAGTGTTCGAATTTACAGGGTGTGTGTGTCAGGGCTGATGAGATATATAAAAGAGATATGAATAAAGTAAATGTTTTGTTAGGATAATGCAAATTTAACATAAGGATAATGCAAGTTACACCAAAACACATAACAGGTCTAGATTTCTTATAAAATGTATTTAATTTAAATTGACTTTTGAAAAGTAAGCCATCGTGGGATAAGAGGGAAATCCTCTCATGGATCAGTAACTGGTTAAAAGATGAGAAACAAAGGATAGGAATAAATTATCAGTTTACAAAATGAAGAGAGATAAATAGTGGTATCCCTGAGGGGTTGGTACTGAGATATTACTGTTCAACATAATCATAAGTGATCTGGAAAAATGGGTAAACAGTGAGGTGGCAAAATTTGCAGCAGCAGTCAAAAAAGCAAACAGAATGTTGTGAATCATTAAGAAAGGGATAGATAATAAGACAGAAAATATCATATTGCCTCCATATAAATCCATGGTATTTACATACCTGGAATACTGTGTGCATGTCTGGTCACCCCATCCCAAAAAAGATGTATTGGAATTGGAAAAAGTACAGAGATGGGCAGCTAAAATGATTAGGAATATGTAACAGGAGGAGAAATTAAAATAACTGGGAATTTTCGGCTTAGGAAAGAGACGACTAAGGGGGGATATGAGAGAGGTCTATAAAATCTTGACTGGTGTGAAGAAAGTGAATAAGGAAAATGTTATTTAATTCTTCACATAACACAAGAACTAGGAGTCACCCAATGAAATTAATAGGCAGCAGGTTTTAAAAAAACAAAAGGAAGTACTTCTTCACACAATCCATGGAACTCTTTGCCAGAGGATGCTGTGAAGACCAACGCTATAACAGGATTAAAAAAAGAACTAGATAAATTCCTGGTCCATCAGTGGCTATTAGCCAGGATGGGGAGGGATACAACACCATGCTCTAAGTGTCCCTAGCCTGTTTGCCAGAAGCTGGGAATGGGCAACAGGGGATGGATCTCTTGATGATTACCTGTTCTGTTCATTCCCTCTGAAGCACCTGGCCTTGACCACTGTCAGAAGACAGGATATTGGGCTATACGGACCATTGGTCTGACCCAGTATGACCGTTTTTATGTAAAAAAGAATTATAATAAAAATGTTTAGTACAGAAACTCCCCAACATAATGACCTCTCAAGATAGCACCTTGTGAGATAATAACCTTGGCAAATAATGCATTTTAAAAATCTTGGCCTACTTGGAAACATATTTATGTAAGTTTCCATTCCCAGTCACAAATCTAGCATTCTGGAGAAAAGTCACTAAAATACAGTCCAGCAAACAAATGTTTATTTAATGTGCCCCTCACTTTTCCCTCCATCGCACCCCATTCACCAGTGTTGTCCTTGGTCAATGGAGACTCAGAGTTCAGAGGTGCTTTCAAGTGAGTACACCTCCCAGGTGGAGGGCAAGAAGGCACCTTGGTCTTTCCTCCAGCTGGTCATTGTTCGCTCTGGCCACTGCTGTTCCTTGTGCCACCGTTCACTCCACCACTCTGTTGCCAAGGGCCCTGTGCAGTCACCTTCTGCTGCCACTTGCAACTGAGACCTCTGCGAGTTGGTCTCTTGAGGTTCCTCCAGCTCTCAGTGATTTCAGCTGAGCTCTCAGTGAGGGAACCTCGCTGCTAGTGCAGTCTGGGCCATCTCTTCCACAGAAACACTGTCACCACAGCAGGACTAAGCACTTAGACCTGATTATCAGTATTTCAGCTGCAGTGGTCACCTAACAGAACAAAAGACTATCTATGGAGCCTAATCAGCTCTGTCTTTAAACAGTGGAGAGGGACAGGTCCCCATCCTCTCTCTTGTTGCCCTCAATCAGCACAGGCTACATACAGTTCTACTGCTCTTTACTCATACAATAAGAACAACATCATTTCATTCCACCCCCTCCCCCCGCCTTGCATTCAAGTGATTTGTAACCCAACTCCAGCCAAAATCTATCAGTTGGGCAACACATCTCTGTTTGCTGGATACCTAGGTAGATTAGGTGTGAATGTAAACACAATCTGGTCCTGAAGCCTTTCCCCCCAGCCCCAGCTCATCACTAGCTGTCAGGGAAAGCTCATTTAGGCTTTGCTTAACAAATCATCATTTGAAATTATTAGATTGGCCAACATCACTAAAATGAATGACTGATATTGTCATAAAAAACAACAGCTGTATAAGGAAGCTAGTCTATGTTCATACTTTTCAAATCTATTATACTTTTTCAGATACACATATTTTATCATGCACTGTATATGCTTTTAAAGTGTGTATTAATGTTTCAATTTCAATTCAGATTTCCAAACAGTCACTAAATTGGCATGTAGCTAGTTCACAAAACTGGGGTGGGGGTGTTGGGGAAATTCAGGTGGGGAAGTAGGGAAATCACTGTATAGCAGGGAAATGTGGGATGAAGAAGAGAGGGGAAAATAGGAGTGTGATGCAAGCAAGTTAAACACCCTGAAGGATAAATTACTCAATTTGAACCCTTAAAGACATATGGATAGATAATGTTTGTGGTTTTGTGTATTTACATATATACTAGTAGAGGTCAACAATGTAATCAAACAGTCCCTGTCTATGCTGTATTCTGTTAATTAAGAGAACAAAAGGACAGTTTAAGATTTAAGTTAACTGTAAACATGGGATATCACTGCATTCATCTCTCCTTAAAATGTATAGCAAATCATCTGTTAATGGTGAAAAAACAGGCAATTGATTAATGTTAATCTGCAGAGATAATTACTGGTTTTGCTTAGTAAATGGGTCCACTTCAAAGTCCCCATGAGTGTCTATTGTTTGCTGAAGGACTCTGAGCTGTCATAAGAGGGCCTACAACTGTATAAAAGATCTTTGGGTCCCAATCCTTTTTCAGCTCAGATCTGCTTGAGACTTTATGCAGGGGAGACTTTATGAAGGAAGTCCCATAAGGACTGAGATTCCAGTCCTTACTGGATCATCCTGAATATAAATATTGGACTATAACCTATGAACTATTTCTGAAAGAATACTTTGCTTCTACAAAGCGCACAATTTCGTCTCTGAATCTGAATCTCAAGATTGTACTCATATCTGTGTATACTTATCTTTTAACCAATGCTCTCTCTCTTTTCTTTTTAAATAAATTTTAGTTTAGTTAATAAGAATTGGCTGTAAGTGTATATTTGGGTAAGATCTAGAATATTCATTAACCTGGGAAGTAATGTATCTGATCCTTTGGGATTGGTAAAACCTTTTTATATGTTGAATAAGATTGTCAGTAATCCTCATCATATTCGACTTGGTGTCTGGGTGGAGGCTTAAGGCTCCTTATTTCAAAGGAACTGTGTTGTGGGCTGCAGGGTAACCAGTGAGGTATTATAGAAGCTGTTTTGTGCTGGTTGATAAATCTAAGTATTGGAATATCCACCATCTTTGCAGTTCACCCTAACCAAGTGACCTCAGTTGGGTCCCCTGGGACTCCAGTCACAGGGAGGATTTCTGCAGAAAATCTAGGAAAGTATGAAAGAAGAGGAATTTGGAAGAGAGACATAAAACAGAGAGAAAGTTCTGGTGGATATGGGCATAAACATTGAAATTAAAACATGATTTAAGGTTGATACTTCATATCTTAAAATTATCACATAACATTGTCTTTGGGTTTCTGCTGTATATACATGTGTGACTTTTTTTTTAAATAAATCAGATTTTAAAAATCTGTTAAACTGGAGTTAAGGTGGAAGGTACAAATCAATAATTTAGGGTTAAATATGTCACAGATTTGTTGCAATTAACTCAAAACAAAGAATTATAAAACAAGGAAATTCAAAGTTAAAGATCACCATCCTGCACTTAAGCAGGGAGGAGTTTGGCTGGCTGGCCGGGAGAAGGCGGCAATGCTTTCTGGCTTGGGGAGGAGGGAAGACATAAAGCTGCTGGAAAGAGCAGACAGTGTGGTGGATGACTCACCACATAGGAAAATGGGGTTTAAGAAAGGTCAATTGGGCCTGGCCTCTCCTTTCTTTACTTTAAACAGTTTGGGCAGCACCTATCCTCCCTCCCTAATTAGGTCACAGATATAATGAGTGTTCAGTTATATCTGCTGTGGGCATTACACTAACCACCCCACTAAAGGGGGCTGGGAAATAATTTTTCTCTTACCACCATATTGGCCAGGTGCAGTGAGAGGTTTTTCGCCTTCCTTGCAGCAGGTTCAGGTAGGCTCGGTTCATGCATAGTTTGTCGGGCAGTAGGCCATATGTCGCAACTCTTTACTTAAGTGTATAGCAGATGTTCAGTGCAGGTCCTCCATAAATTAAGGAACAAAAGAGTGAAAAAATGACTTGGAGAAGGAATTAAGGAGAGGTGCTTGGTAACTGAACAAACTGGGGGCAGTTGTGGACTCCTATGACTAGTACAGCAGGGAGCCAACCCCCCCTATATTATAGTCCACCTTAACCGGCAAGGAAATTGCTGGAGGGACCTGGTCCCGGCAAGAAAATTGCTGGAGGAACCTGGAGGAAAATGAGGAGGGGGGGGGGAAGCCATGGAAGCCTCCTCCCACCCTCCCGGAACTGGCTGGAATTGGTAAGGTCCCAGCAGTGAATCTGTTGGAGGGACATAAATTTTACACCTGCACTGCATACGTTTTATCTGCTGGGTTAGTTCCAGACATCTGTCAATAATAGAAATGCGGCCTGATTAAGCCCATATCTAATGTCTCCTGTCATTCTTTTGACATAGCCAGGAAATAAACTTTAAAGAAATATAGATATGTTAAGGAATGGAAATGCACAGTGAGGCCACACATACAATCTTTCTTATCTCTTTCCTCACATGAGGAAGGACTCAAAGACAATTTATTTTGTATGCCATACTATTTTGAGTACCAGTTTTAATAATTTCTCTCTATACTTAAACTTCACAAATTTTACAATAGTTATATGATATCTCTTGTTTTTTGCTTAGGATGCAAACTTCTTTGTATTCTCTCTACTTTGCAATATGGTATAGTGTCCACTATTGCAATTACTTCATGTAACAGAAAATCTATGGGTGAAAACCTGGCCCCATTTAAATCAATGGAAGTTTTGTCATTTACTTCAGTGGAGTCAGACTTTCAACTTAAGTTTCTTACTTTCCCTTCTTTCTAGTGTACAGTGATTTTTGAAACATCAGGGGTTTTGCTCCAGCTACTTCATTTCTTTTGCTCATTTTTAAGGCAGTAGTGCTCTCATAGTTTTTTAGCTAATCAGATTTCAGACTCTGTTAAACTTTTTGAAAAATAGTGATGCCTGCTTTGACAGCAGTTGACATTCCTTGTATTTGTTGTTTTATCATCCTCCTCTTGTAATATGGTTGTAAAAAGCTCTTGTTTGTCTCCATGTCAGGGAGGCTGTGGAGCTGTTTCTAATCGATCTGGAGCGTTTTGGTAGAGATCCATTACTTCCTATCTATTTTCTCCCCATTACCTTTCCTATACTTTTCAGTTGAGCCATCTACATTTTTTGTTTTGGTAGAAGCCACTTAATGTGCTTGGGGATGGAGGGATTTACATGTTCAGGTAACTATGCTGTACTGGTTATAAAGTGTCACCAGCATGGGCAAATGACTACTTGTTTGTAAATGGGTGTTTCTTTGCCCCCGTCTTCTTACCACACAGAAACTGCACAGACTCCACTAGTTGTGCATTCACAGTGCCATTTGTTTCTGAGTTCCCTCTACCAACACCGTGACAGTCCTTGTGCAACCGTCTATTTATGATATCTAGGTATCTACTTAAATCACAGAGAAATCACACATAACAGAGAAGGAAGAAGTATGATATACACTTTTTTCATGAGATGGTCATAGCATAAATGGCAAATTTCATTATTACTAAGTACCATACCTTCCTTACTTCTGCACTGCTGCTGGCAGCAGCAATGGCTTCCAAGCTGGGAGCCCAACCAGTAGCCGCTGCTCTCCGGCCACTCAGCTTTGAAGGCAGTGCAGAAACAAGGGTGGCAATATCACGATCCCTCTTACAATAGGCTTGCCACCACGTTTTGGGTTTGGACTCCCAATCTGAGAAATCCTGTGTACTTCTGTATACTTTTACCCTTTAGTATAGGGTAAAAGTACACTGGAGAGACCAGATTTCATAGCCTTTCTGTTCCCCTCTGTGCTTTTGGGTCTCTCTTCAGGACTGGGGAGAACAGAAGTCTCCCTTCCCTGAAGCCTGTGTGGCTGGTCTCAACTAGCCCTGTTCCTCTCCCCCAAACACTTCCTTCCTTTGCCTCTTTGTCAGATTTAGGTTGATGGTCTAATTGGCTCTTTCTCCCACCCAGCCTGCTTCTCTAATTACCTCTATTGGCTTTCTCTGGGGAACTAATTGGTGTGTGAGTGATCAGAATGCAGGCTCACCTCTTCGCTCCCTTCAGTCTGTCACACCATCCCTAAGTAATGTTTTATTGATTTTTGTTTCTGTTGCCATTTACTGGCTGCTGAGTATGTATACTACTGGGTGGATTCAGAACTGTTCATTGTAGTTACAGGATAAAAAGAGCTGTCTGAATACTGGAGGAATAGAGACTCATTTTTTCCCCAGCTTATTAAACACACTTTCTGTTAATGTATTCGTAATGCTTTTGTATTCACCTTCCATGAATATTATAGTAGAAAATGTACTTGCAAAATTATTCATGTAACCAGTGAATTTTAAGTTAATATTGCATGATATTTGCTGAAAGGGATTTTATATTTCTGATCGGTATTTCCCACCAGAAACCAGATTATAAATTACACTAATTGAGTCCAGAAAAAAAAACAACATACCGTAAATGACAAAACTTCCATTGATTTAAATTAAAAATGTTGGCCCATATTCAGAAAAACCCAATAAATAAAGTTCAGAATTCAAATAATGAATACAAAAATATTTTTGAACAATCCATAGGCTGAAATACATGTACCTAAAACTTTTCATCAAACAGTTTTGAACAAACAATTCAGAAGAAATTGTGATCTGTTTGCCGTTGTGTCTGTGATGTTCCAGTGACCACAGTATGCAACATAGTGACAACCAGGAAGTTTTTTGGGTGGCCCTGGATTTTATTACACTGTGATTAACAAGTACAAGTAAGAAATATATTTGTCAGTAGACCAGTAGACTATTTTACTACTAAATGAGGTCACCTGAAATTGACACCAACACATCAAAGGGGTTTACAGCATAGAAAATGTGATAAGTGTAAGTGTTGAAATAAAAAAGACTTAAATATTTTGCTTTTTAAAATTGCTCTGTCCTTTTGTAGTAAATAGAATAGTTTGCTGAAATATTGCCCATCTGCTGTATTGAATCTACATTTAATATGTTTAGTTGGTTTGGAATGCAAAAAATATATGTTAATCTATATAATCCATAATTATGATGTGGAAAAATGTCCTGATAAGAAAGTGCAATTGGTGTAAATAATATGCTTAAATAGTGTGTTTAATCAATGGGAATAATACAAAATTACCCACCCTAGTTATAGTTAGCATTGAGATTAGTTATTTAAATTTTCAAGGAATGGAGAAGCAATTAATTTTTTTTCATATTTTGTTATATTTATTGAATGAAGAACTGAAGATCACATCTAAATACAAATTGCCTGATTCTTTCACTTAAACTTTGATTAACCAAAATTTATTTAACTTTCTATGTTGTGCAAGATAGTGGAAGCCACAAATTAATCATACGTGTATTTATTAAATGTCTATATTTTTATTTTTACCCTCTGGTCACCCAGTATTACATTGTACTGTACTATATTGTCTGTCTAGTTTATGCCCTGATTAAGAAACGTATCCCTGTTCAGAAAAGTATTTAAGCATGTCCTTAAATCCCAAAGCACAGGCTTGAAGTTAAGCGTAAAATGTTTTTCTGAATATGGGCCAACATTTTTAATTTAAGTTGGGAGAAACTTTATCTTCCTATATGTTTTGTTTAGATAATAATAATAATAAATGCTATATTATATAATAATAAAAATAATATATTTGTTTAGAAAATAATAATATCCTGCCTCCAGCTTTCTCATGGAATGTTAGCACTTCCATTTAGTGTTTTGACTGGAATTACCCTTATGGGGGCAGATCTGCAGATAGTATAAATTGTCGTAGCTCTTTTTAAATTAATGGAGCTATGACAGTTGTAAGCAGCTGAAGATCTTCCCCCAGTAGGAATTATACCAATAGTCTTTTATATAAATTAGCTAGGGTTCTGAAGAGACTGCCCTCAAAATTTATAAAATATAATAGGGAATAATATCCTCACAGTATAATTTTTAAAATCATACTAAGAAATTCCTTCTCTATAGAATTCTATATGGTTTTTTAAATGTTATAGAAAGGATATCAGGATATCATTCTATATTAAGATCTATGACACTGCTTTGTAAAGGGAGAAAATATATAGATTACTGTTAAGGATTTTTAAGTAACGTCTACGCTAAATTTTCTCTGTAGTTTCAGACCATTGTTACTTATTGATGTTTTCTCAACCACTATAAATAATCCGTTGTCTCCTTTATACTGTTATCTCTCAAATATTTGTGGACAGTTATATTCTACTTTTCCTCCAAAATATATTTACTTAGTCCAAAGTCCTGCAAACATGTATGTGAGACGTATCACTGAGTTCTATGTAACTGCTCATATGCATGAAGTTCCTCATGTGCATAAGTGTTTGCAGGATATTGGACTAAGTTTCTCCAATCTTTCCTCATAATTCACATCTTCCATTAGTCATTTTGTAACCCTTTGTGTATTGCCCTCCTAATTTATTGATGTCATTTTTATAATATGCCCAAAATTTGTATTCCTTCTTCTAGCTGAGCTATAGCAAAGTATTATCGCCTCACTTGTCTTTTTGCCTGAATGAGCATTGCCTTTTTTTGTACCTGCATCATCTGAGCTCACACTCGATTTATCCACCATTACCCCTGGTTCTTCTCTCTGTTGTTCTTCTTTGACCTATGGTCTCCCATATACTTACCTTTTATGTCACAGTTGTTTTACACATTTTTATTATTTAACATTTGTTTAGATTAAATCTTCTTCCCCTTGAATTTATTCTGGGATTACTGTCACATTAGATTGCATATAGATTGCAGTTCATTGTCCAAATATGAATAGAATTGTATCCTCTTATAGTGGAGGATAGGTTAGCACATACAACCCTGTGGGACTAGTTTATTACCCTCCGTATTGGAGCAAATTGACAAGTAAATTAACTCAAAGACAGAACATGGTGTTGAATAATAGAAAATGAAGAAACGTGGTATACAATATATATAAGTATATATACAATTTATAAATAGAACAATGTTCATGGGTTACTTGATGTACATATCAAGAAAACTCACCCAGATTCACCAGTGTGTTGGGAGCAACAGTTATGTCTTCCATCATGGTGTCTGGTGATAGCTGTTATCCTTCTACTAGTTAGATTGGTGCTCTCTCTCTCTGTCTGTCTCCACTTGTATTTATATGGGATGTTGCTAACAAGCTCCCGCAGGCATACTGGGCAGTGGCAGTAAATAATATGAATCCAAGGTGGATTGGAAGTTCATCTGATTTTCCCTAAATGACTGTGGCATGTTACCCTCATTCAATTGAACATGTTCATCCTTGTGTGAAATGACCAAGCTCCTGCTGCTCAGTCTACCCTACGTGGAAACAGATTAGAAACAGACCTGACCCAACCTGCTTCCATGTAACAGCAGCTTTTCAGGAGGGTCCCTTTCCCGAGCAACACAACAGGTAGGATGGACTTATGCTACCATTTCTGCTGTTGCATTTTTTTGCTGTGAGCAGTGTCAGTGGGTACTATCCATCAATGGAAGATTGATTACATCATAATAAAATTACTAGCTGCTAACCTTAGAAATATAGTGATACCTTTGAACAAAATTGGAGAAAATCTTCTTTTCCCATGTTTGTGAACAAGTTATCAAAAGCCCATTCTAGTCACAAGAGAGGCTAAATAAATTACAGCAGTAGTTTTATGTTTGAAGGAAGAGACACTGTCTGAGTGTCTGTAAAAAATAAAATACAGCTAAAAACACAAAGTATCAATGTGCTGCTGTTTCTTCTGAAACATGATGCACCCCTTTGCAAAATGTTTAGACTTCAGTGCTGACCTATTTCACAGAATTGGAAGGGACCTTGAAAAGTCATCAAATCCATGCTCCCTGCCTTCACTAGCAGGCCCAAGAATTGCCCCAGATTAGTGGCCCCTGTAAGGATTGAACTCACAACTGTGGGTTTAAGCAGATCAATGCTCAAACCACTGAGCTATCCCTTCCCCCTAGATATATGGAATGTTTTCCTTCCTTTCCTGAAATAGGTTGTATACACTGGACTATTTGGGACCAGATTTCAAAATTAAGTGCACACAAATATATGTTTGCAATTTTGGCCCCTCCGTCTGTAACAGTCTAAACTTTACTGTGTATATGTCTGAGACATCGCCAATCTAGTTTGAGATCTTGCTGAAATATAACAGTTTGTCTACTACAGTATTGCTGGGACATATCGTCAAGATATGTTTCATACCTGTTGCTTGTTTTATGGTAGGTTAGAAAGATGATCCAAGAAGCACATATGTTCATGGTTCAAAATTCAAGACTTTTATTTTCCTGATCACTGCTTTTTTTTTTTTTTTTCCCCTCTTTAAGATTTTGGGCCTGCTTTTCAAGATTAGGCGTATACAGTATGGCTATTTTGTCCATGTTGTTGGCCAAGTTACATGTGCAAAGTAGGCAAATGCTTGTACAAACAACTAATTACAAATCTTACTGGCTGTTTGCACAGGCGGTTACAGAAATTGATGTTCCAGGCATGTTAATTGCAAGTGCAAATTAGGTATGCGTTTGTTCCATCAGTTTTTTGTTTGTAATTAAATGTGTCTAATTTTGGAAATCAAACCCACAGTGCCCTTTTCACTCCAGGATATGCAACATTTTTCTGTAAGTTGATACGAGAATATGTGGTGCAATATTAGATATAAATAACTGAAGTACTAAATAGGCCACTTCATACATTTTTGAGGTTCAGGAAAGGACAGCTTACTGAGCTACATGTGATTTTTTTTTCCTTCTTACCTATTACCAATCAGTAAACCCAATCTGTTTGGTTTCAAGAAATAATGTCTATGATATTTAATTTGTTCTGTCTCCAGTTTTACTAATGACAAAATGTCTTTGGGTTATCTTTCATATTTCCATTCATTTTAGCCAGTGAAACAAAATGAATTTACACTAAACCTTTCTGAATATTTACACCTGTATTTGGATATTATTTCTCTGAAACACCATAGCTTCTCTGCATCTGTGCTAAAATTTGTCTTCCAAAAATGTTTTCTCTTATGAGAATCACAATCTCGTCTGTTTTCCTTCAGCAGAAAGAATAGGACAGACAAGTTGCCTCTTTAGGGTCTGAATCCAGTCCCACTCTGTCAAGAGGCATTTGTGTAGCAAGTAACCATCTCCTCTCCCTAAGGCCTAAGTTTGTCACCTTCACAATATGCCTGACCTCCACTGGGCCAGGGAATAAGAGAATCAAGAACATTCTTGAACTGATTTGACTCCTGCCCAGCTACTGTGGCTTTGGACTTGCCCTTAGGTGTATCACTGATAGATTTGAGATCTACAAAATACTTCAAATAGGAAACATGTAACAAAGTGATACTTCTGAAAATGTTAAAAGTCCATTATTTTTCCATTTTTATCTGTTTCTCTGTTTTATTAAGAAAAAAAATTGAGATTAATCATTTTGCTCCCTTTATAGTGTGCGGAAAGTTACAGCTACAAATAAATATAGATTTGATCATCAATGGTCAGGTACCATAGATCCGTTTATGATGTGTTTTGAAAAATATACTTTGAATACACATTTGCTTTGATATTTGTTACATTACAATAAAATGTTAAATCATGGTTGTAGTCAGTTCATCTTTCTTTAAACTAATATAATTATTTAAAACTCAAATTGACATCTCATTGTTTGCAGGTTTTAGGTCCTTGGATCAAAAAACAAACATTAGACAAAACTGAATTGAGCAACATTCTGAGGACTACTGAATTGTAAAGATAGCTTACACAAGTTACTGCTCAGTAACTTAAGTGACATCTTATCAAGAAGATGAAGCATTTAAAGCATAATGTCTTACCTGTTCTTACATATTCTTGAATATTCTTGGATGAACTCTTTCAATTCTCTTGAAGCTCTAATAAATCATGCATGACTTGATTGCTGGCTTCCAGATTCTCTTGTTACAAAATGTTAGCAGTTGTACATTTAGTCCAGTGCAATAGGACCACATATTTCTTAGTTTAATACAAGCCGATCTCCAAGCTAGCTGGCGTTTCAAGCAACTTCAGGAACACTCTGTAGGTCTTTTGCTTCTTTTCTGTATAAGTATCCTTCATCCACACATGGATGCTCCCATGATACAGAAGAATTTGAAGGAGAGTGTTAATGATTGTCACATAATATTTTGACCACTGATAAATTTCCACCATACCTAGGGCAAGATGCTGCCCTTTGGAAGGAAAAAAAAAAGTGCTTAATCTAAAAATGTTGGCATATCTCTCTGTGATATAATGTCAACAGGATTTGTAACAGCTTATGCTATTTGATTTTCATGGGTCATCTGGAGTTGTGAAATAATTTTTAAAAGCAAAAAATATTGTTTTCTCAACCCAGAAGGCTTAGGTTTCAGTTATATTTATTAGTTTCTTTATGTTTACAAGTACTTCTTTTTCCTTGACATTTTAGTGTCCTGTTCTGAGGAAATGTGCACTGTATATTATCTATAATAGGAGTAATATTAGAACATGTTTTTATCATGTCAGGTGGACACACTAGCCCTTCTGGTTATAAAGTAGGAGGTGCATATGATCCTCTTTTGGTAAAGGAAGTGTAAGTAGGTCAGTTGGACCTCTGTGGTTATTTAGCATTCCTTCTCCTTGATTGTAGTGGTGACCAAAGTATAAGCAAGGAGCACTGAACCCTTACCATCACTACTGTGCCCATAGGGCCTGTGAAGTAACTGACCCGTCTGCTGTTTTAACAATATTGTGACTATACATTATTCTCAGGTTTCAACAAATACAGCCATTGTGAAAACTGACATGTAAACCCACATGGAAGAAATCTACCTCTTTAATTAATATTTTTATGCTGTATGAAGAATTATTTTTCTAACTTTTAAACTGTTCTATATGCTATAAAATTCACCTCTTTTATATGATTTAATCTGTATGTAATATACTGCGGACCTAGGGTTCACATGTTAAAATATACAAATTTATAAACAGACCCGGCATAAATTGCATGTGCTTTACATGTGCATAGTGTGCATATTTATAATAAATAATCGGTGCATTAGTAAGATATTTAATAAAATCAAGCAAAATAAAATATATAAATTACAGTGATGTTTTAACTTGGCGGTGGGGCCCTTAGGTCCATAAATCAGGGCAGATGAGACTTATTCTGAAATCATAGCATTCTCAGGGAAGGTTCTTCTTTTAGGAAAGTTCTGCACCGAGGATTGAAACCCAGTGTATTTTTTTTTTATTTTGTTGTCTTGCTTATTTGATGGGTTGCCTCAAAGGCTGAGAGCAGCTTAGTAGTTCAGGACATTACAAATGAGAACATTATTTGCAAAAAAAATTTTCAAAAATATGTTCTTGTATTTACTAGAAAATATATTATAATGGAAATTATTTCATCAGCTTTATTTTGAATTTTTAAAATTGTTTTTGATGTTTATCCATGACAATGGGAGTATAGTACTTTCAGAAGAAAGGTGTTTTCTATTTTGTGGTCAAATATGCTCCGGTGTATTTGCAAGGACTATACTGCAGTGTCATCACTCCAGGATCTAATGAGAAAAAGTACCGTGTCTATTTTCATTCCATATTCTTGTAGGAAAATGGCACTTAGAGGAGTTGTCAATATCTTATTTAGTGAAAATATCTTACCGGGAAAAAAAGAAAAAAAAAGGCTGCTACAAAAATAATGTACAGTCTTATTTCTTATGTCAGCGGCGTACAGAAACCTTTTTATGTTGTTATCTTCCACATCTTCAGAAGACACAGCTGTTATTCTTCAACTATTTATTCACGTTTAATTTTGCAATTTGTCTGCTAGCATGTTTGTCTATTACAGAGCCAGGCCATTGAATTTATCCTCCTTCTAACTGACACATAATGATTCTGTCTTCATTTGTTGCTATAAATAATAACAGTAGCCCTTTACATTTGTTAGATCAGTTTTCATTTGAGAACCTCAATATTTTGCAGAGGTGGGTTTATATTACTATTCCAGTTTACACCTGGGCAATTAGGTAATGATTTGCTCAAGGTCACACAATGAGTGAGTGATGGGCCATAGTTAAAACTCATTTCTCTGATTCCCATTCCATTGTTCCAAGCACTAGATTATTCTGCCTCATGAAAATTACATTTGTTGGATAAAAAAAAATGAGCTTCTAAATGCATTTACTAGTAAATATGTCAAGACATAAGTAGAAAGTGACTTAAAAACAATATTAAAACCTAAAAAAATAAGAGTTAGATGCTTATTAATAATAATAATAGTTTATGCTATTAATCCAACATGAAAGTGAAAGATGTTCCATAAAGAAATCATTGAAAAAAAGCATAGGCTACATCCTATTAGGAATTCAAATCTTCTTCATAATAGGAAAAGTTTTAAGAAACATTAAAGAATTTCTCATGCCATTATAGGCATATGAGGTAATCTCAACCAATCCAACAGTTCATTGGATTGTTGTCAAGCTATGCTGGAAGAAGGACAGTAGGCACTTGTATGGTTTTAATCAGGCCAGAATTTTCTCCTTAAATACCTGGGATACCTGGCAGATAACATTGTACAGGGCAAGTAATTCTATGTATATTTTCATGTACTCAGGGAGATGATGAAAGACAGTAATGCAGATTAAGCAAGCATTGTATAAGGTTGCAGTTTGAATTCTAGGCAGGGTGAAAAAGTTAGAAAAGTTAAGTTAGATATGAGGGAGGTACTTTTATGTTTCAGTTAATTTGCATAAGAGAGAGACTTTTTGGCTACAAATGATCACAGACAAAATACACATATGTATAAGTTATATAAACACTAGCAAGATTAATATGTAGAAAAAATAAGGAAAGAGCACAATGCTCTTAGTAACTGGAATAAACAAAGTTGTATAAACCTGTAACAATTTCGGTTTCCACACGCAAACATGAAAATGAGGCTATTTTGGAGTGTAAAGTGTTAACACAATAGATAACTGTAGTATGAAAACACTATTAAAGTCAATGTCAAAGTACGTTAAAGTTTATAACACACACCAGTGGAGACTGAGGTGAATTTTGGAAGTTAGCAGATAGCTTTTATCACTCACACACCATGTAATGATATCAGGGAGAAAGACCTAAGTATGCTTATCCCACAGCAGGTAATTGTTATTCACACATTGAAAGGCAGGAGGACTGAGGGACTTGAAATTATAAAATGAAGGGTAGAGAAGAATACTAATTTAACAAAGTTGCTAGTGCTCAGTAGCACTTAAAGCTACATATTGAGTTGAAACAGGACAACAAAATATTGTCTGACTTTGCCAAAAGAAGGCCAGGAGACATTTGACATGGGTTTAGTCTGGCCGCAACTTTATTATTAGATGTCGGACTACCCAGCAGATAATAGTATACAATGCAAGTAACCCCCTGTTAATTCCGTAATTATGTGGGGGGCTTTTACCACTTCCCCTTCTTTTTCCATTCAGGTCCCTCCAGCAAATCCATTCCTGTGACCTTACCATCCACACACACCTCCCTCGTAGGAGGGTTAAGGTGGGCTATAAAAATGGGGGGTTGGTTCCCTACAGTACCAATCATAGGAGTCCCCAACCACACCCTCTTCATTACTTTAACGAACACCTCTTTTTAAATCCTTTTCCAAGCCATTTATCCAGTCACTGTATACCTTTCCTACGGAGTACGTGCACTGGACATCTGCCCCACACTTACATAATGAGTTGTGATATATGGCCTATTGCCCGTCATGCCATGCATGAAAAGAGTCCTTCCTGAAACCTGCTGTGGAGAAGGCGAAAAAATCCCCAAGTGCACCCAAGTCAATATGGTTGTAAGGGAAAAATTCTTTTCCAGACCCCCTAAAAAAGGGGCAGCTACTGTAGTGCCCACAGCAGGTGTTGACTAAACCTAGTATTTTACCACCTAAAAGGGAGGAAGGGTGTGTCCTGCTTGAGTCTTGATCCATGTAAAAAGGAAGGCTTTAGGCACCAAGCTGCCCCTTTTAAACTGTGCATTCCCAGGGGATGAGTCAGTGACCATGCTGTGCCATTTTGCAGCAGTTTTCATCTTCCCTCCCCTGCACCAAACATAAAGCACTGTTCCCTTCACTCAGCCAGCCAGAGAGCCCCTCCACCCCAATGCTTAAAGGTGCAGGGCGGTCAACATTAATCACGAAACAAACTTACACAAAGATACAGCTGAGATTTAGTTATGTATTCATCAAACTAAACTCATCCAAACTCATAAAAAATTTAGGTTTTAAATTTAGTTATTTTAAGCAGAAAGATAGATGATTTAGCAAGACAAGAGAAGTGAGCTGAGCACTACATAGAAGTCATATGACCACTGTGAACAAAATGCTGACAGTTGCAGGTGAAAGAATGCACTTAAAATCAACACCAAATCAATTTAATTTACAGCGCTGTGAGATTCAAATCCTATAATTTAGAGAATTTTCCACAAACATAAGATACTTTAAGGTTTATATTCGTTCCTACTTCTAGTATAATGTTTCTTGATATTTATTTGAAATCAGGTTATCTTAATAGTATCTATGGAAATTGTTAAGTTTATTAATTTGCTATTTTTCAATCAAGTGCTCCTACCAGACCAAGAGTCTCCTTTTATGGATAGCTCTGAACTCTAGTATTCTAAGAAAGCAATAATTATACCCTCCAAGGCCAAATTTTGACTTCCTTTGAAGCACAGAAATTCCCTATGGAATTTTTAGCAATAAGCATTTATTTCCTAAATCTTCTGCATATTTAAGCAGTTGGAATTTCTCCCTCCCTCCCCTTGTGTTGTTTATTGTGCATACATCATCTTTGTGGTGGGACTTAGGATTCTTTGTTCAGGGAAATAAATGTATTTTCCCCAAATCTGCTTATAATTGGATTCTGAAATTTAGCATCCTAGGGTCAAAGATTCTTGTCCATAAAGGACTCTGAGTCAAAGAAAATCATAGTCTCTTTGGGAGAGTTAAACAAACACTTATGTGGAATGGGCCAGCTTTCTTTGAATCAGACATTGATCTGCTGAACATGATCTGCCAGACACATGTTTTGCTGGACAATCATTTTTTTTAGGGATTATCTTCCCATTTGGTAGCATTGAGGTGTTTGGCGTACCCTGAAACTACACATTTGCAATTTTCCATGGTTCTTTTACATTTTGGGGAAGTATTTCCTTTTTTTTTTACAGGGGGTAATTCATTAACTGGACAAGTCAAAGTGTCATTGTACATTTCTTACCTATCCAGTAGGTATGCGGTGTTGTTGTAGCATTTGAGATTCAGAAAATTTTCAGAAGATTTCCCAAGGTTTCCAGTCACCCTGGGAATTCCTTAATTTCATCTTTTACATAGTTAATTAAAATATACATGTAACAGAACTGTTTACCAGTCTTTTGGCTCAGTTTTTAGTTGCTAATTGTTCTTGAACGATTTAATAACAGGATAAAGTTTTCTCTCAATATTTTATTATAACTTGGTGATCATCTTCTGGAAGCTTTATTTTCCTTTCTTCTGACATATGGTTATCTCATCTTTCCCTTAAGAGCAGAAATGGTGTTATTCCATTCCACTTCCAAAAGCAGGAATAAGTCATTCCCATTTTTATTCTAATTTGAAGACAATTTCCAAGTTGTTATAAAATCCCATATGTTAATTCCAAATGGTTGAATATTCTAGTTTATTTTAAGCATTGTCCTAGATACTTCAAAACATTAGCAGCACAAGTGCTAATTCTTAGTAATATTGTCTAGTATAATTTCAAAATTGCTACACTTAGTCATTATGCAACATTTCTAGATATACTAATATATTAGCATGCACTGTAATTTTATGCACCAAAATCTATGTTTTCTTAGTAAAAATCTTGTCATATGTACATGACCTTATTCAAATATACAAATCCCTATTTTATTACAAAAGCCTTTCTTTGAACACTTTAAGCCTTAACAGGAATGCCATAAAATGTGATTTGGCCTTAGATTTGTATTGTTCCCCAAATGGCTAAAACATTGTTTACTTTTCTTCATTTTATGAATTAGGGGAAGTTGTGAGACAAATTATTAAACTAATTTATTCCTTTGTACATCGCTAAGAGGTGCATTAATGGTAGTGATGAAACCATCTAGTTTGCTTAGAGATAAGAAATAAAAATTTCCTTTCCAAAACAATTATGGACATGTTTATTTTAGAGACGTACTGGTTTATGGTTTCACTTTGATTGGCCCTTGACTCTTTTAGCAAGGAATTATTGCCTGAGAGCACACAGAGAAAATGAATTGTCACATCCTTATTAGGAGATGAACTGAAACATCTGTTCTGATATTAACTATATTTTGTGACCTTTTGATGTATTACGTCTAATTTCTGACGTTATTAGTGTTTTAGTTTAACAGAGGCTAATTCAAAGTGTTGAATAGAAATCTAAACAACAGGGGTTGGAGGAAGGACAGATCACTCTTTAGGGTCTGAATGTGAGGAGACATTGAGAGACATTGTTTATTTCTTCCCTTAGAACCGATATTCTTCTTGAAGGACATAAGATAACATATAGTTAGAAAGGTCTCAGATTCAGTTGTAGATAACTTGGCCTAAAATCAGGCCTTAGTTAGGTGTGAGTTACTTCATTGTATCATTATTGTATAACTTCTATGTAAAAGAGAATATAACAATTGGATATTCATGATTCAAAATCAGAACCTTTAGGCACCACAACTGACATAGCATGTGTAGAATATGTTTCAAGTCTGGATCAATCAATATTCTTTGAGTAACACAGAATAACTTTTTCCTTTTATTAAATAGTATCTTGAGTAACATCTGAAATATGTTATTATGGTGCGGTGTGCAGTTACTAGTGAGAATATGTTTCAGGTTGAAACAGATCAACAGAGCCAGACGTGTACCCAGAAGCCTCCTACTGCAAGACAAACCCAAGAAAGAAACCAACAGGACTCCACTGGCCATCACATACAGCCCCCAGCTAAAACCCCTCCAACGCATCATCAAGGATCTACAACCCATCCTGGACAATGATCCCACACTTTCACAGGCCTTGGGTGGCAGGCCAGTCCTTGCCCACAGACAACCTGCCAACCTGAAACACATTCTCACTAGTAACTGCACACCGCACCATAATAACTCTAGCTCAGGAACCAATCCATGCAACAAACCTCGATGCCAACTCTGCCCACATATCTACACCAGCGACACCATCACAGGGCCTAACCAGATCAGCCACACCATCACTGGTTCATTCACCTGCACCTCCACCAATGTAATATACGCCATCATATGCCAGCAATGCCCCTCTGCTATGTACATCGGCCAAACTGGACAGTCTCTACGGAAAAGGATAAATGGACACAAATCAGACATTAGGAATGGCAATATACAAAAACCTGTAGGAGAGCACTTCAACCTCCCTGGCCACACTATAGCAGACCTTAAGGTGGCCATCCTGCAGCAAAAAAACTTCAGGACCAGACTTCAAAGAGAAACTGCTGAGCTTCAGTTCATCTGCAAATTTTGACACCATCAGCTCAGGGTTGAACAAAGACTGTGAATGGCTTGCCAACTACAGAACCAGTTTCTCCTCTCTTGGTTTTCACACCTCAACTGCTTGAACAGGGCTTCATCCTCCCTGATTGAACTGATCTCGTTATCTCTAGCTTGCTTGCTAGCATATATATACCTGCCCTTGGAAACTTCCACTACATGCATCTGAGGAAGTGGGTATTCACCCACGAAAGCTCGTGCTCCAAAACGTCTGTTAGTCTATAAGGTGCCACAGGATTCTTTGCTGCAATTATATGTTTATTATCTGCAGTACAGGAATTAATACGATTTGGAAAGCAGTAAGTCTATGTCATTCTCTCTTTTAATGGGACAGTACATTTCTGTAAATTTGAAATTCTACTCTTAGATTACCCATAGACACCTAACTTCTGCTCTGTACAAGAAAATGAAATAGATAAGGATCCTAGGAAAGCTACACCAAAAGATAGCATATTTAACAGTACAAGAGACACAATTTTTATTATTTGTCCCTTCAATGACTTCAGCTAAAGCTAAATTAGTACCATTAACTGGATCCCCATTGTTCACACTGTGGGCATCTGAAAGGAGCTCAGCAGGTATAGAGGTTTTTCTTGGAGTTTGTTTATTGCCAGTCCCAAAATAAAATTGGATACCACTAATACAGATTTAAAACTAACAAAGAATAATCATCTATCTCTGATTCCTGCTAGAGCTAAACAAGACCACATAATTACATCCAGTTTCAGATTCCTAAATCAACCAATACAATCAGGAACACTACACAAGAAGGTGTGTGTGTGTGTGTGTGTGTGTACGCGCGCGTGCCTCTAGGGATATAAAGGGGAGGATGCCATGTGCTGGGTTTTTTTTATTTAATTTTAAATCATTAGTACACGTAACACTGTGCTTAACTTAATCCCAGTTCTTACCATAAAATAAAATATAAATTTAGAGATATAAATGCTAAAAATCTACTGGAACACCCACATGGCACTGAAGAAAATAGCATGTTTTTATGTTATGCCAATGACATCTCTTAGGAGCTCTCAGAATTGACCAGGTAGGATTTCTAATCCTTTCAGATAGTGATAGTGATATCAAAGAGAAAGCAGAGGAAAATCGAGCTGGAGCAGCTCACAGCAGCAACCCTGATCAAGAGTTCAAACTCAGATGTTAGATATTGCAGAACCTGTGCAAACTCTTGTTATTTAGGTGAAAGAAAACTTTGTCCAGATGGATCAAAATACCATCTCAAAAGTCAAACAAATAAGAGAATATATATTTAAACTATAGTTGAAGTTATATGAGAACACCACTAGTCACTGTACAGTGTGAGATTTCTGTGGATTTGTGGAAAGTAGCCAAAGGAAAATGTCCTGAGAACAATATGAAATTTGTCAGAATCATTTGTCAGATGGTAAAATATTTTTCATACATAAACCTTGTAGTGATGTAAACACTTGGGGCTATATTCCTCTTTGATAAACTCAAGTAATGCCTGTCAACACAGCTTGGCAAAATTATAAAGCTTATGGGCATGTAAGAAATTTATTGTTTCTTTGTTTTTTCTGTATTATAATTTTATTTCCCCATTATCATCATCACTGTGGTAAGGAGGGTGAATAGAATTTGTGCCTGAGCTTGTATATTTTCTTTATGACTGAGTCTTAACATTTATACAAGTTGTGTGTATGAAGGAGAACATACACCATTTATTGCTGATTCTTTAAATTTTTAATCAATCCCCACACGCCATTTTTGTGTAAAAAATCTATGGAAAGCAGGTAAACAAATTACAAGGTGTTTATTTCATTTCCCATTCCCCTTAATCAAATAGAACAAGATAAAAAGAGCATTGATTTAGTAAATACTTTGAATTATAATACAAAGTCAACATTGATTTTGGTTTATGCTCATTATAGAGGCACCCACCTTAAGAGGGGGAAAAAGAAGCTATGAAGATCTTTAAAATGGGGAATTTCTAGACCCAGCTCTTAGTGATATGTATTACTTATTTGTTTCTGGCAGCACCTACAATTCACTAGGCTCTGGACAAAATCAAAAAAGGGTTCCTATCCTGTAGTATTTATGTTCTAAAAAGGCAGAGTCAGAGCACAGGGGAAAGTCTATAATATAACCCTCCCCCATGCGTACACACACAACTCTGCAAAGATGCATATGCCAGTAGTCCCACTCAGTTCAATGGGCGTACTCATGCAAAATGTTAGATTCAGGCATGTTCGCAGGGCAAAAACGGCCAGATGATGTTGGTAGTATCCTTATATTACAGAAGAAATATTATTTTAAATAAAATATATCTAGACTTTTCCTCCAAATTTTCCCTAACCTTGGCATAATCAGCTAGCTAGTTTCTTAAAATATACCAGAGATGTCAGAGTAGGCATTGATATTCAAGTATAGCATGCAATATTAAATGGCCAACATAATCTAAAACAGTTCTAATATTTAGAATAATCAAATTTTCAACATCCCGTTGCTTACTACAGTTAAAGAGTGATCGTTTAATCCAAATAATGATTGTTGCTTTAAGTTCATATAGATGTAATGTTGCCTAGATTTGCATGGTGTAATAATTTGGGAATATGAATATTAGAAAAATACAAAATAACCATGATCCAATTTACCAATCGTGTTAGAATACCCATTGGAAAGGTGATGGGGGAGGAGGGTTTGGTGGAGAGAAATTCCAAAATAATCTCCTTGCAAAGATTTCCTGTGATTGTTCTATCAGGGGGTTTTCAACCTCCCACGCTCTTCCTTGTAGAGTAGGCAGTGGTTTTGTCCCCAGTCTTACTGATTTCTGTGTTTTTTTTTCAAGAGGCCAGGGTTTGCGTGTGTGTATGGCATGTGCATGTGCAAAAAGTATTGGGGGTGTCCTGCCTGTGCGTGCGTGTGTGTATGTGCGTGTCTGTCTGTCTGTCTGTCTGTAGCGGGTGGGTGGGTGGAGAGAGGAGTCATGAAAAAAATAATACCAACTCATACTGCATTAACTTTATGCTCTATTCCTTCTAAGGCTTGCTGGAGGGCTAATGTATTTCCACTGTCCATACTCCAAGCACTCCCTAGCCTTAGAGAATCCCCCTATTCTGCACTGAACTCCCCATGGGATCTTGGCTGGATGCTGAAGATGGCAGCATCACAGAAGTGGGTGACCATTTACCCAATGTGCATGGGGGAGATCAATTTAGAGCAGTGTTTTCAAACTAGAGTCGCCGCTTGTGTAGGGAAAGCCCCTGGTGGGCTGGGCCATTTTGTTTACCTGCCCTGTCCGCAGGTCCTTCCGATCTTGGGTCCCACTGGCCACGGTTTGCTGCTCCAAGCCAATGGGAGCTGCTGGAAGCGAAGCGGGCTGAGGGACTTACTGGTTGCCGCTTCCAGCAGCCCTCATTGGCCTGCAGTGGCAAACCGCGGGCAATGGGAGCTGCAATCGGATGGTCCTGCGGACAGAGCAGGTAAGCAAACCGGCCTGGCCCACCAAGGGCTTTCCCTACACAAACGCCGACCCTAGTTTGAGAAACTCTGTTTTAAACTGTGTTTGGGCACAGATGGTGCCTCAGTTTGTACAATGCCTAGCACAGTAGAGCCCTGATCTCTGTTAGGAATTGTCGGCATTATTGTAAAACAAATAATAGTTCTCATGTGAGCAGGAGTTTGCAGGATTGGGTCCATAACGATTAAAACATATTATAACAATCACTTGTGAGGAGGTAAGGAGAGATCACTTTGTCCTCCTCTTTATTTTTGAAAAGTTTTGTGAAATGATACTTGAATATCTGATCCTGCCAAGATTCGTACTTAACATTCATAATTTGATTAGGAGTTTTATGTATGGAAAGCAACTCAGATTCATGCCCTGTATATTATTAATTATTATTAATAATAATGTACTGCGATTTGCTCAAAATTCATTTGCTCAAAATATGTAATTTTGTTCCAGATGTGAGTGCATGGCTATGGAGAAAATGTTTGATTCCTCTAGAAATAAAATTGACTTTTATTTGCCGTTTCAACAGAAATTGAAAAGGAAAGCTGTGGGGATCCTGGAACACCATTGTATGGTATCAGAGAAGGGGATGGATTTTCCAACCGGGACATTTTAAGGTTTGAGTGTCAGTTTGGATTTGAACTAATTGGAGAGAAATCCATTGTGTGTCAGGAGAACAACCAGTGGTCTGCAAACATTCCAATTTGTATTTGTGAGTACCAAATGCTTTTTTTAATGCAACATATGTTACCCTGTCCTTGAGTAATTGCTTATGTGATTAACTGCAAAGTTAGTACAATGTAGTTATTTTTCTCTGGCATGGAGAATTTACTCTTATTTAACGAGAGCTTCACAATATACATTCTATGACCACTTACGCCAAATATATATTTTATGACCACTTAAAATATTCTTTTTCTCTTTTTTTCTCTAGCAGTTATTAAAAGGAAGTATTATTATGTGCCTATGTATAAAATGTTATTGTTAACATACTGTATTTTCTAGGAGGCTGTATATTTTATGAGTAAGATATTTTTATAGTAACTATTATAAGTTGATGAAATAAATTGTTAGAAATTGTTGAAATGCAGTCAAAGGCATTTAAATAATTTACAGATGTTTTCCATGCATTATGCATGAATATATTTTAGAACTTAAATAATCATAGAGGTGTATAGTTCAGTTGTCTATCAATAATATTATGCAGAATAAACTTCACCAATGATATATATAATATATTTAGATATAGATATAGATAGATATATAGTAACCAACATATCTCTCTCTTACATTTATATAAAATATTATGGGCCAAGTATATTAAGAGCATCATCACTAACTTTCATTGTTGTAAGTTAATTTGATATTGCTTAAATGGTGTGGTTAGACATGCAATATTGTCTTGATAGCAGTAAAATAAGCCTACCCTTTCTTTGTGGCTAGTTTAATTCCTGTGCTTATGTATGAGCTATAAATGAGAGTGGCAGAATTGACCTTCTGACTCTTAATGTACTCAGTGAGAGGTTTGTTCATCTAAACAGTTCCCTAAAGCAGAAAATAAGTGGTGCCAAAAGATTAGGGATTGTTGAACATGGATAAAACATGAGGACTACTGTGGTTTCCAGAATCCTGTTACTGATCTATGTAGCCCGGGGTGATGCTTTCTACAGGAAGCCTGTAGAGACAAAAGCAGTGAGAAGATACCAAAAAAACAAAACAAAAAAACAAAAAAAAAACCAAAAAAAATCAAATTGATAAGTTCTTCTTTGGCTTCTTAGCTGGTCCCAAAGACATTGGCTTTTTCAGTTGTGATAGTAAGCACGTCTTAAGGGAATTTTAGGAAGAGATGATAATATGAGATGATTCTCTTGAAAATAGGTTCTATTCTGTTCTCTAATTTCTTTCTCTCTCTTTTGATAGTTCCTTGCCTTTCCAATTTCACTGCACCGATGGGAACAGTTCTTTCACCTGATTACCCAGAGGGATATGGAAATAATTTAAACTGCATCTGGACAATAATCTCAGACCCAGGGAGCAGAATTCATCTCTCTTTTAATGACTTTGACTTGGAATCTCAATTTGACTTCCTTGCAGTTAAAGATGGTGACTCTCCAGATTCTCCAATACTTGGTACTTTCACTGGTGCTGAGGTTCCTTCGCATCTTACCAGCAACAGTCATATCTTGCGTTTGGAATTTCAAGCTGACCATTCAATGTCAGGACGTGGCTTTAACATTACTTATAACAGTGAGTAGTTTTTCAATGTGGACTTGTAAAGTACGTACATCCAAATGTGTGGTTTGTCTTCTCCCTGAGTACTTTGCTTGAATCCTACTTCCCGTCTTTTTGTGTTTTGTCGTAGGGTATTTCTAGACTGCAATAACTGAGACTGCAGCTTGAGTAAACATTTCTGTGCTAGGTGTAATGTAGTTAGCCCCAGGCCTGAACTAGTGAAACTGGTCAGCTCATGCTTCAGCATAGGCTAGCCCTGCAAGGAATTACCTAGGGTTATGAGTGGCCTTGTACAGCCTGGCACTGCTGAAACTCCACAAAGCTGTACTCAAGCTAGCAAAAATAGAGCTAGGTCGCGTAAATCTGATCAATCTGCAATCACTGCCTGTGACTATAGTCTAGACATACCCTTAGACTGTCAGTCTGTCAGCCAGCTGGTAATACCATCCAGGGGACAAGCTGAGACTAAATTTGCCTACTGTGCAAAACATGCTTTTTATACTGTTATCCTTCACTCCCATCCCTCCCTGTTTGTCTGTTTCACCCACATCATGTCTTATCACAAATGTAGAATGTGAGCTCTGTCGTGACGACACTGTCTCCTTATTACTTGTTTATACAGCTCCTATTACAGGTGCTCCCACCTACCACACTAAAACAAATAATGTGTTACCATACTCTGTATTTCTTATCCTTTGTTGTATTCTGGGATCCTTCACTATGATGTATTTTCTCTGTTGCTTAAGGGCCCGATTTTGCAATCACATAGTATTGAGACTACAGTTTTACTACCTTGAGTAAAGGTTAAGTTCTCACATCTGAGTTGTTGTCACATAAGTAAAGCCTAAAGATACTCCATGTGAGGAAATGTTCACAGGATCGTTTCTGAGGCTCCCGTCCTGCAAAGACATATACATTTTCTTAACTTTATGCATTGCAAGTTATCCTGGATCTTTTGCAGGATCTGTGTCCAAGATTGGGGTATAACCACAGTCATAACAATTAATATTTTTCTGAAGGATTTAATTTGCTTGTTTACAACTACTTCTCTGTATTAGGATTACAGTCGAAAAGGGAGATGCAGAGCAATTAGCATAACATAACTTTTTGTTACTTATATTTTTCTCAGGGACAACAGCACTTCATTAAACATTGAGAAAGCTGATGGGTTAATATTTCAAGGTCTTATAAGTATAGTAGTCAGAAAAAATGTCTATTCATATTGGCCTTGCAGAAAAAGTACTGTTTTTTGTCAACACTGAGCCTAAGCAATTAATAACAATGCGAGTTTACAGCCTGTCCGAAGTGACACTGGTGGCTAATACTGTCACTAATAAGTTGTCAAAGTGTAATTTCACACCATTAAAGTTAGCTGGGACATATGTCATAGCAACTTGCTATATAAAATTGCAGCATTTGGTTTTCTATCTCTCTGTATTTCAGATTGTGTCTTTCTTTGACTAAAGTGTATATTACACATCTTATTAAACCTAAATTTAAATGAGATTATTCTATTCCTAGGGATTTACATAAAGAAGATTAATAAATTAAGTTACAAATTCTAGGTTTGTTCATATATCTGTATATTTTCCTTAAAAAAAAATTGAAGTATTTGAAAGAATTGCAAGCCACCAGCAGAACATTATTGTATGTTTTTAAACTTGCAGAACTTATAACTAGCCTTAAAAACAAACAAACAAATAAAAAACACCAACTTTTCTGGGAGTCAAGCATGCCAACTTTCATTCTCCGACAATTTGTTACATTACAGTGATGAATCCTTAAAACAGGAAAAGGCATCCTGAGAAAAGTCCATGCTATTGTATATTAATATACAAACTATCAAATCATTCCCAAGTCCTTTTTTTTTTTTTTTTTAGTAAAGCAGTTTATGTTTGAACTCACCTGGGCTCTCTTGAATTTACTATAAGTATAATGGTGGGGGATGGAGAGATTTGCTCTCTGCCAAGAGCTAGAAAAAAATCCAATCTGAACAGGAACCTTTACTTTATAGAGGATTTTTCCATTATTTATTTTTGTTTTTCCAAGTGAATAAAACTATTTTGAATCGCCAGACTATGGGCCTGGTTCTCCTCTCCCTTTTACACCTTCTGTACCCTGGAATTATTTCAATGATTTAAATGGAATTGAGCCTGATGAGAGTACAGAATGAGGGACCCTATTTTTAGGCCTGTAGATATTTCATGCACTTGAAAAAGAAAACCAAACAAAACAGGATCGAAATCTCTGACCAGAAAAAAGAAAAAAAATGATGGGAAAAGAGAGTGCTTTGATTATGATGTCCTTCAGCACATAGCAATCATTTGCAGCATGTGTTGATAATATCTGAACATTTGCTCTTATATATGAAAACAATGAGAACATTACCTTAGTAACCTCTACTAAATGCATATATTGGAATATATTTTACAATAATATTGTTTAAAATAATAGAGCTTTTCTACATTTTGCAATAGATTTTAAATGTCTATATTTTAAAATTCTTCTTTATGGTTATGTTTAAAGTAGAATTTTTTTTGGGGGGGAGGTGCGAGGGAGAGCAGAAGAGAGGCTCTTAAGTTAGCATTATGCTTGCAAAAGACAGAAGTGAGAGCAGCCCCCCCACACCCAGACCTCAGCTTCACCTGGAAGCCCCTACAGAGTCCCATTGCCCTTCCACCTGGAACCCGTCCAACGAGCCTCTGTGCATCCAGATCCCTGCACAATAGACCCCGCTGAGCTTCCTGCACCCACATTGTCCCACACAAAATCCTCTCACTCCACACCTGGATCCCCCCCACTGAGCCTCTTCACACTTGGATTCTGCCTGGCTGAGCCTGCCTGCCCCACACCTGGTGCACGTGGTGTCTGCAGGATGATCTTCCACCTTCATGCAGCCGGTGGCCTGTGCTCCCCGCTGCCATGCTGGAGTCTCTGCATTTATTTATTGACATTTAAAACTTGCAACATTTTGCAGAATTTTAAAATATTGTGCGCAGATTTTTTTTTCTATTTGGTGAAAAATGCCATTAGGAGTAGTCTGTGTGTCATCTAATGCATTTGGAATCTTATACCAAGCCTGTTGAAGTCAGTGAAAAGACTCTCAATTACTTCAGTGGACTTTGAATCAGGCTCATAGAGACTGGTAGATACAAGTGATTGCCCAAAGGAATAAAGTGAGATTCACTAAGGCCATGGCTACACTTTACAGCGCTGCAACTTTCGTGCTCAGGGGTGTGAAAAAACACCCCCCTGAGCGCTGCAAGATACAGCGCTGTAAAGCCTCAGTGTAATCAGTGCCACAGTGCTGGGAGCGTGGCTCCCAGCGCTGCAAGCTACACCCGTAGAGGATGTGGTTTACGTGCAGCGCTGGGAGAGCTCTCTCCCAGCGCTGGCGCTCTGACCACGCTCACACTTCAAAGCGGCAGCGCTTTGAAATTTCAAGTGTAGCCATACCCTAAGCGTCAAAATGCTCAACATCTGTCAGGACCCTTGAGCCAGATAAACAGAATTCCAGGGAAATCAAAGACATTTAATTTCCCCCTTGCTATTAGTTTTGGTGGTCCCATATTTACAAGGCTATGTTTTGTTTCAGTCTCTGTGTGTGCATTCTCTGTAAGTTAATGGAGTCACAGAGAAAGAAAATTAATTTGGTATGTTCACTTTAAAAAAAATGGAAAAGTGTGTGTGAAATTTTTAAGAAATGAAAATTAATGTTTGATCATTTTCCTGGTAAAACCCTCCCTTTAATTTAAAAGTGTATGCCTCTCCAGACAGGGATGGGGTTCTGGTCTGCAGACCTCACACCTGTGTGAGTAGTAATGCCATTTGCTACTCCAACTCTTGAAGTTCACTTTGCTTTTGGTTCAAGCATGAACCAAACTAATCTCTACAGTGGAGAATGCATCCATATCTTAATACTAGCAATTGTGGAATCCTTTTTTACTTTCTCACTTAATACCCCATATTCAGATGTCAAAGTACTGTCCTGGACAGAAGGATAAATCCCTGAAATAGCAAAATGTAATTGGTGTTATGCAGTATGTTGGCATGCCAGTGAGCATAAATCTCATGAAAACCAGATCTATTATGTATAATATTGATATGTCTGAGCCTTCTTGAGACTATATTTCTCAATGTCAAATGCCGATTTAAGGATATACATCTGTGTCTGTCCTTTGTTATAGTATATAGTGCTGGGGTCATATTAATATTATAGTAAGTGAAAAAAGGTAGCAGTCAATCTCTTTACTAAAAGTACTGACTGTACATAGTTTGTTGAGGGTGAAAAAAGATCTATTTGCAATTCCCAGCAGTTCCTGCTTATTTGAATGACCTGAAGCCATACTTCTGCCACAATATCTGCACATTTTTTTTTCTTTTCTTAGAACATATAACATTGCTAAGGTTCAATTCAGCAGGTAATATAAAACATTGTTTACATTTGCATACAAGATGGTTAAAGGGGTTTAACCAGAAGACTGTTTGCTATTTTTCAAAATATCTTCAGTTGAAAGATACTTATGCCATGGTTTATGCTATAATCATAAATGCAAAGCCTTCATGTAGATAGAAGATTTGTATACCCAAATGATCTCAGGAAATAAGATGATAGATATAGTATGAGAGCACTGACTAATTTCAAAACTTTTTTTATAAATATTCACTGAAATTTTTGAATGAATTTAGTTTCCTTCCCTTTGAGTTTGTTTCCTGTGGAGAATGAATGATTTCGCAAGAATGATTGTCCGAAGTAGATTTCAAAGTTGCTTGTGTGGATAGCCGTGCAGGAAGTGCTCAAACATTTATGTAATCATGGAAGAGAGCAAAACAGTAATTTATTTTGTTCAATCATAGTTAAACAACACAGCTTACATAGTGAATACTGTTAGTATACTGTCCATGAGAAATCCTAACAGTGTAAAAAATTGACCAAAAAAATCTATTTTTCAGTACAAAATAAATTCAGTGAAATTGACATCTACTTACTGGTATTTTTTAGCAGGAAAAATATGATGAAATTGATTGGATTAATTATTTGTTGCATATTATTCTCTCAGCTCTAATCTGTAGTCATGCCCATGTATTTTCCTAGTTTTGTGCCCACTCACCAATTGTTCTTTCAGGCCAATTTAACTATGTTTCTGTATAGGATGACCAGATGTCCCATTTTCATAGGGACAGTCCCATTTTTTGGGACTTTTTCTTATATAGGTGCCAATTACCCCCAAACTTCCTGTCCCATTTTTTCACAGTTGCTATCTGTTCATCCTATTTCTGTATAAATGAGAAGTGCTGTTAATCTTATAGCGTCAGGCTCTTAACACTACAAGTACCTTCTCTTCAGCAAATTATCCTATCTTGCACCTCCCCCCAAACTCATCCTTCTTCAAGTACAACAAATACACAAAAGAATAATTTACAGTTAATGTTATTCAAACTGACAGACACCATGTCCAGTGTTGTAAATTTTCCACAAGAAATTGATGCTTAAAGTTGTATTTAACATTTTTCCATATAAAGAGAAGATCCAAGTAAGCCATGAATAATAACTCTGTATGTTTCTTTCTAAGGGTATGGATCTAAGGATAGTTATGCCCTCCTCTGATGTATATATGTGTGAATGAGTGTTTGTTTTTGTGCACTCAATGTACAATTTATTCAGTAACAATAACTATGAGACGTCCGGACATGTACAGAAAAATAACTCTCCTTTCTGCATTTGCCTTGTAGGTACTGCTTAACCTTTTAATCTAAGGGCTTATCTATGCTAGAAAGTTTTGCTGCTTTAATTATACAAATATAATTAAGATGGCAAACTCCATAACAGTGTGGTTGCAGCTATGCCAGTATAAAAGTCCTTTTACCAGTATAAGTTATTCCAGTTCCTGAAGCAAAAGAAGCTATGCAGAAATAAGGCACATTTATAACAGCATTACTGCTTCCACTCTAGGTCTTTTACTGGTGTAGCTATTGTAAAAAGTCATACCTCTAACCAGAAGAGTTACACTAGTATAACTTTCCTAGTGTAGACCAAGCCTAAGTTGGATACATAGAAACTACTGTACCAATTTTTTTTTTTAAAAAAAGCAGCTGTCATTTCAGTTAGAAACTGCACAGTAGAATTTTTCCTTTCTATAGAGCCCTAAAAATGTCAGCTTAGTTGTAAGGCTTTATCACATTCTTTTTTCCTCCTTTCTCTTGCTTCTGTTTTAAAGCTTTTGGACATAATGAGTGTCCTGATCCTGGAGTACCAATCAATGCACGGCGTTTTGGTGACAACTTTCAATTAGGGAGTTCAATCTCAGTCATTTGTGAAGAAGGATTTATTAAAACACAAGGAACCGAAACCATTAGCTGTATACTAATGGATGGGAAAGTAATGTGGAGTGGACCTATCCCTAGGTGTGGAGGTATGTGAATATTTACGCTGTTGCTTTTCTATTTAGGATAATTTAACATTACTTCTTTAAAGTTGTCATAGGGTGAAATTCACACTTCTTCCAAAGACCAGCACAAAGAGTATACCTCACTTAAGTCTCACTGAACCTCTGCAAAGGAGTGAATTTCATTCATTCCAAATATTTTCTAATTAGTGCAAAAATAATTACAATTAGTTTCTCTAAGTCAATTTTCTTTCAAGTGTATTTGAGAATTCCTGAGAGGATGACTTAAATTTGCTTATTTTTTTTTAAAAAAGCAGAACAAATATGCTAATAAATTGCAAATATGGGTAATAGTTTATGCAAATTGTCTTTAATTTTTTTCCACCTGACAAGTTGCTTATTTTTGAAATACAGTTATTTATTTTCTTTAAAGAATGAGTTAGTTAGTCATAATATTATTGGTAAAAACAAAAACAAAACTTGCTGAATGCAGTCTTTGATAGTGATAATAGCTATTTGTTGGTAACATTTAATTTGTTTGATATTTTGACTTTAGAGTAAATGATTAGAATTCCACTGAGGTCAATGGAGCTACACCCATTTACACCAGTTGAGAATTTGGACTCTTATTATTTTGAATTGATAGAAGTTTTAATAACATGCATGGGTCACTACATTTTTAGTCAGATCACTGCATTATGCCTACTTCCATTTGCCTTAAAATTTCAGTTGGATACTGTACTTCTTCACTTTCTGTCCTAAACTTGTGGAGGAGCTGGTTGCGAGCTCTTTAAATATTTGCTAGATTCCACTTCAGAGAGATCTGCATTTCATATATGGGTAAAATGACTTAAATCCCTTACCTGTCTCACAGGATTATTGACACTTAATTAGAAAATGTGTATAAAACAAAATAAAAAAAAAAAGCACTACAGAAATACAAACTATTGGTGGCAGGCGGCTCCGGTGGACCTCCCGCAGGTGTGCCTGGGGAGGGTCCGCTGGTCCCGCGGCTCTGGTGGAGCATCTGCAGGCACGCCTGTGGGAGGTCCACCGGAGCCGCGGGACCAGCGAGCGGCAGAGCGCCCCCGCAGCGTGCCGCCGTGCTTGGGGCAGCGAAATGACTAGAGCTGGTCCTGCAGCCAGGGCGGCCCTGGACTGGTCCCGACCTCGGCCGGCCGGGTGGCGCAGCACCAACCGGCGTGGCCCCAGCCTGGTCCCGACCTTGGCTGGCCGGGCGGGCAGGTGGCGCGGCTCTGACCCAGTCCCAACCTCGGCCGGGCGGCATGGCTCTGGCCCAGCCCCTGGGTCCGGCCAGCTAGGAGGCACAACTCCAGCCCAGCTCTGGTCCTGGGCAGCTGGGCGCCCCGACTCTGGCCCCGGCCAAGCGCCTCGGCTCTGGTCCCAACCCCGGCCAAGCAGCCCAGCCTGACCCTGGCCCTTGCCCTGGCCCAGCCCCCACCTCCAGGCAACGCGGTAAGGGAGTAGGGAGGGGGTGTTGGATAGAGGGCAGGTGAGTTGGGGGGGTGGATTAGTGTCGAGGCAGTCCGAGGGCAGGGAACAGGGGGATTGAATGGGGGCAAGGATCCTGGGGGGCAGTCAGGAAGAAGCAGGGGTTGGATGGGGCAGTGGGAGGCAGGCTGGGGCAGCGGTACCAGGGGCAGTTGAGGACAGAGAGAAGGGGTGGTTGGATAGGGCAGGGGTCCCGGAGGAGGCTGTCAAGGAACGTGGGGGGTTGGATGGGGCAGGAGTCCCGGGAGTGTGGGGGGGCATGACCCCCTTGTGGGGTGAGGAGGAGGGAACCGGTTTTTAATATTTTGGCAGCTCATCACTGGGGGTATTGCTCAGTTTCCCCAAAGTTCTTTTCTCTAGGCAGGGCTCTGTCCTGTCCCTTTTCTTATTTAAATAATATATTTGTCCAGTATGGGAAACTGAGAGAACTTCTGAGCTTTGATGCCAGCATACTCTGACAACTTCCTGTTCTGCATCTCTGAAACCTAGCACAGACAGTGTCATTACCAAGTTAGCCAATGTCCAGGAGAAATAAATGGCTAGATGGAAAACAGCTGGTTCAAGTTAACCAAAAGAGGATGTGACTTCACCCTTTGATGAAGGCTTCCGCTCTCCAACATTCAAGGTGTTGCAATATCTGGGTCCAAATGGACTCATCACTGTTCTTGGGCAACCAAACAGCAACAGTATTCAGAATTCTCTTCTTATCTTTCTTTGGGCCTGAAATTGTGCCTTTTCTTTTGAAGGTGGACTCAGCAACAGGCAGCAGTGGTCCCAGTACTTTTCTTGGGTTTCAAGGCTGCTTCAACATGCAGCAGCCTACTGCCCAGATCAGCTAAACCAACAAGTTCACGTCATTCCAGTGCTGTGTGCTGTATGCTTACTCCCTGTCAGATTCGGGATCTGCCTTGAGATAGGGATTTTGATATTTAAAGCACATTATAAACTGCTACTCACAACAATATCTCTACCCCAGAATGTTACCTCAGCAACAGAATTCCCTCCTGACGGAGATGATGAACCCAAGTCTCGTCATCTTTACAATACCATGCTATACATATTTCCTTGTACCAGTCTGCCTCCGTTAACAGTAGCCACAGAAATAGCATATTGTCCTACCTACCTTTCACAGGTTGAACTATAGTCTTGTTGAAAAAAAACATACCAGATTCAGGAAATAACTTAATGTGTTTCACTGACTTTGGTTCTCAGTAATTTGAAAATTAGGGCATTTATTTAGGTGTCTAAACTTTGACTTGGGATCTTATCTCTAGGCACTTATTTTTAAAAATCTTAGACCAGATCTTCATTATATAGAAAGCCTTCTGACAAATTTTAATGGGATTACATACACGAATATGAGACCCTACAATGTAAGTGTTATCTATACACTTTCAAACAATTTTCCCTTGTTGTATAGCTTCATTCTTTCAAGAGGTGCAATCTAAATAAGACTAGTATTCTGATTGTGTGTGCGGGAGCACTGTTCTTCCAGTGCCTTAAATTTATTTATTTTGCTATCATTCTGCATTCAGATTACACTTTTCATGACAAAATAGTCAGGAATATCATCTATATAGAAATGGATTAGTTGTATTAGTAAAAGTTAAGCATGTGTTTAGTGCTTTGCTGTCTAGGAATGGATTACTGAGTCAGGACCTGAGAGCACTTCCTGGTGCACTGAACAGTCAGTTTAGCAGTATAAACAACAACAAAGCAGGCAGTGGTAAATGGAAGATATTAAGAAACCTAAGGCTCTATTCTACTTTTATATCCTCTTTCTTTTCAGCATACAGATAATTTCTCTCCTTCCCCTTGTCTTCTTGGGTTTTTATTCACTTGCCTCCCTGCTTTTCCCCCTTGCCTCTTCCTTCTGTTTCTCTCTTTTCCCTTTTTTGTCTTCTCCATTTCTTTCTCTTTGCCCCAAAACACTGATATCTTTGCCCGGGTCTACACTGGGGGTGAATAACGTAGCTAAAGTCGACATACTTAGATCAACTTACCATGGTGTCTTCACCAAGTGAGATGACTGCTGCTGCTCCCTCATCGACTCTGCCTGTGCCTCTCGTAGCACTGGAGTACAAGAGTCGACGGGAGAACACTTGGGGGTCGATTTATTGCATCTAGACTAGATAGGATAAATTGATTCCCGCTGGATCAATCACTGCCCGCCAATCCGGCAGGTAATGTAGACATACCCTTTGTTTCTGAAGAATATGCCTGAATGCAGAATACCATATAGTCTGTAGAAGGTGGTCTTCTCAGCAGCAATGGTAAAGAGTGCTACCAAAGCTGATGGAAAACAATATGTGGATAAAGTACTTTTTCTTTATTTCTATTAATCTGTCCAGTTAGTTTTACATACTGTATAACTATTTGTAATACCTACTAACCTTGAAAAGTTTATTAATTTTAACACTGACAGGAACCATTGTAGTTCTTGGGTTATTTTAATCGCACACAAAACAATAATGCCACACTGATCTACTTTGTAGTTAATGGAGCTGGATGAAATTGCCAATAAAATTAAAAGTGGAATATTCACTGTCATATCGAGAAGCTAAATTAATCTGGGAACACCTCAAAATGTCCAACCATGCACAAGGCAGACTGATGAAAGGATAATTTTAGCCACTAATTGGAACATATAGTTGAATTCTGGATGATGGGATTGCTATTGGTAGGATCACTAGTTGGAGAATTAGACATATTTTTAAAAAGCGAAGATATCGATTAAAAAAACACATAAAAGAGGCCCTTTATAAAGCAGAATTTTGTAGCCAGTATTGCAGCTGACATGGTGGTATATGCCCAGAGTTTTGTTTTATTTTTGTAAAAATCAGTGTTCATTATTAATCAGTGCTGTGCAATTAACACTCCAAATGCATATCTTTATTTCATACAAGATGAAATCCACTCCACTTGCCTAAATCCCAAATAAATCACACTCTATCCAGGTGAAGGGTAGCATGGTTAGTAAGTCAATTCCACTTCTAAATCAGAGCCGGGGGTGGGGCTGCTTTTAGGCTCCCCTCCCTTTCTCTTTAGCTACCTGTCTGCTATTTCAATCAGTATAAGCTAGAATATCAAATACCGTTTGACCACACCCATTGTGAAGAGGGTTGGGACCACTAAATATAAGTGAACATATGCCTCATCACAGCCCTTTCAGCCAACTTACATGGAGCTCATGTGGAGACACTTTCTATGTTTTGGATGCTGTGCTGGCACACCTGGGTGGCAGCTCCACATATGCTCATCCTGTATAGCTCATATGCAGGATTTAAGTGGTACAGTGAGGTTGCCCTGCTTCTCCATACCAAGGAGAAATAATATCTTGAAAAATAATCTGATGTTATGAACTACAGAGTCTGCATAGAATCACCAGTCAGATCTGGTACCCAAATAAGTATCAATTGTGAGCACCTGTTAGCATTAGGCTTTCCTTATGCCCATATATAGAGTTCCTGGCTTATGGTTTATTGAGTACTGTTACATTCATGGCACACACACACATAGAGAAGTTAGATTAAAAACATACATTTCTCTTGCTGGAAGATTGCTGCCTAACACTACTTTGTATTCCAAACAATAACAGAGAGGAACCCCAAAAGAAAGAGAAAAACAGGCTGTTCCCTAAAACAGAGGCACAGATCAACTCACTTTACTCTAGGCTGTCTGTCTGCAGACTGTCTGTTTCTTGACACAGAACACATACTTCCCCATAGGCTGCAAGCAGGAGCAGGACAAAAACAAAACCTGAAATTTAAAGTGACAGCTTACAGTTTTAACACAGTTTTCAATACACCACAATTTCCATACATGGAAATAACTTGGAATGACATCGTGGGAACTCTTAGAGCATGTTTGGAGACTCCTGTTTGATATTTTCATGTGGGCTCTCCTTTGACTGTGAGATGTTTGGCTAATGGCTGCCTCTAGTTATATTTCCAATATTTTAATTTTACCTGGCTTATGACAGGAATAGATGTCAGTCAGCTATAAAAGAGGGTTTAAAGAAGCAACAAGACCTAAAACTTAGTATAAAGGAGGATGGGAAAATGACCCCATTGGCAAATTGACTAGAATGTTTTATTTTTAAAAGTTAGGCATTTGAAGATAAGCCTAGTATCTCTCTGTAGATGTGAATATGAAGGACTCCTGGGTCTTGGAGTTCAGAACGCAGTGGTGGATTTCAAATTAGAAAAAAATGGAATCATGCACTGCAGGCATCAGAAAGAGCCATATGCAAGAGAGAGAGAATAGAATTTTTGTAAATGCCTTTATTATTCTCAGCTTCCAGACATGAAAATAAATTACTTGAATGTATGTAACCATACTATACTAATACTATACTAAAAACTATACAACACTATACCATTATTGTACTAAAAATACTAAATATAGCAATTGGTATTCTATGTGTGTTTTACAGCTAATCCTTAGTTTGAAGTTGAAATTTACAAGAAACTTTTTTTTTAATGAGAAAATGCTGATTTGCACAAGTGTGACAAAATTGAATTCTTACTGTGGTAATACATTGGCTCAAGATAATACCATCTGGTGTTCCTATTTTTGGTGATTTATTTTTCAGTTTATAGGCTCCATATGTTTTATGAATATGCATGCATGGTAATATGCACTAAAATGTAGTAAAAATTCAAGATAGTGTTAACCCTTTGATTGTTGATGTCCTTAAATGACATACTGTTTTGGCTGATAAAGTAGAAAGAGGAAGGCAGCATAAGGTTTAGGATCTAAACATAAGGAGTCAAATCTTTAATTTATCACTAAGAGTAAAACTGCAATGCAGTAATAAAATAATTGAAAATTAAAGACTAAAAATTATTTAGGCACAGTTCTCAAAACTATGTAATTTTGAACTTAGTACAGAATTTACAAAATGCTGTTGCTCATCAAGAAACTATTTTATCTTTGTTAGACACGTACGGACATTTAATTACATTACAGTGTTTAGGGTTTGTATCCTGCTGCAGCTGGGACCTTTGTTATTGACATAGGAAAAAGATAGGACCCTATGTTCTTCAAAACATAAAATGTCTTTTTGACAGTAGTTCATCATTTTAGCATGGGAACGTCTCAATTTCTTTAGGAACATTAGAATATAAACATAAGCATCATGCCTTATGCCCTCCAATTCTTGTGTTATAAAAAACAATATACCTCCTTTATAGTGAAGAGAGCAAGAAGGTGATAGAATCTTTGAAAAACTTTTACAAAACAGAGCTGTGTAAGTTAATATGTATCATGTCATCTAATCATGAAAAATATATAACTTATAAGGAGCATGAATAGAAATAATCACTGCACAGTTATAAAAAACTTGAAGAAGGAATGTGGCAGAATCTTAGTAGAGAGTCAAGACCTATAAAAATGTGCAACAAGATTTTCCAATCCCTTGGCAATATAAAATGAAGTGTAGCACTCTCCACTTTTGTGGATGGCACTGGCTGCATAAATATTCATGGAAACAGTAATATTTTGGCACAGTATGGTGCGGCTTTTTTTCTGCTAATGAGTTTACTTCTGTCTGTCTTATCTAATTAGGACTAATATGACCTCCATCACCATATTATATGAGAGCTTTCCAGTAATTAAAAATAGGAGTAAGAGTAATAATATATTTATCCTCCGGCCCCTGGACTGTAGGTGAAACAGCTTAATTAGTTCATAGGCCATTTGTTTTCTTGGTGTATGGGTGTAACTAATTATTGCTCGTGACAGCATTAATTTACTATAAGTTTTCCTTTGTAGCTTAGGGTTGTGACCAATTCACAGTGCAATCAGTGGAAGTCTTTCCATTGACTTTATTACAAATTAAATTGAACCCTTAATTAAACTCTAGAATAAATACAGTAGCATTTTAGTTAAGTCCATATTCCTCCAAAGTTACCTCAAACCACTTCCTATCTTTTATTTTGGAAGTGCCTATGGAAACATCCTACTAACAAGTCATAAGTTTTAGCTTATGTGTAGAAAATAAGAGGCAGGTTTAGTTGCTGTATTTTTGACAACATTGTTTGCTACATTATGCTCAGTGAAAACTTTATTCAGCAAAAAAAAAAAACAAAATAAGAGATTAAACGTGTATATATGATTAGCCCAGAAGGACATTTGTTTATAAATGTGTTCTGGGTCAAACAAGAAAAGTTGTGGATACTGATTTTGGTGTTGGAAAGCTCAACCTTCACTTAACAAAGTGAACGTTTCACTGTTATATAATGCTATCTACTATCCGTTATGTCCCAGTAAGGAGTTTAAATAAAGAGAAAAATAATCCAAGTCCATCGTAGACCTCAAGAGCAGGCCAGTGAAGCCAGAGCAGAGGATATTTTTTCAGAGTTGACAAGCCTGTCGGAAGCCTGCATCCCGAGAAAGGGGAAAAGAACCATGGGCAGGAGTTGCAGGCCAAACTGGATGAGCAAGCAACTCAGAGAGGGGATTAGACAAAAGCAGAAAGCTTACAGGGAGTGGAAGGAAGGCAGGATCAGTAAAGAAAGCTACCTTGCTGAGGTCAGAACATGTAGGGATAAAGTGAGGAAGGCTAAAAGCCGCATTGAACTGGAACTTGCAAAGGGAATCAAAACCAATAGTAAAAGGTTCTACAGCCACATAAATAAGAAGAAAACAAAGAAAGAAGAAGTGGGGCCGCTATACACTGAGGATGGAATGGAGGTTAAGGATAACCTAGGCATGGCCCAACATCTAAACAAGTACTTTGCCTCGGTTTTTAATAAGACTAGTGAGGAACCTTGCGATGATGGAGGGATGATAAACGGGAATGTGGATATGGAAGTGGATATTACTGCAACTGAGGTAGAGGCCGTACTTGAACAGCTCAATGGGTCGAAGTCGGAGGGCCCGGACAATCTCCACCCGAGGATATTAAAGGAACTGGCGCGTGAAATTGCGAGCCCATTAGCGAGAATTTTTAAGCAATCGATAATCTCGGGTGTTGTGCCGTATGACTGGAGGATTGCTAATGTAGTTCCTATTTTTAAGAAAGGGAAAAAGAGTGATCCGGGTAATTATAGGCCTGTTAGCTTGACGTAGTATGTAAGGTCTTGGAAAAAATTTTAAGAGAGAAAGTAGTTAAGGACATAGAGGTCAATGGTAATTGGGACGAATTGCAACACGGATTTACTAAAGGTAGATCGTGCCAAACCAATCTGATCTCCTTCTTTGAGAAGGTGACGGATTACTTAGATAAAGGAAATGCGGTAGATATAATTTACCTAGATTTCAGTAAGGCGTTCGACACGGTTCCACACGGGGAGCTGTTAGTTAAATTGGAAAAGCTGGGAGTGAATATGAAAGTTGTAAGGTGGATAAGGAACTGGTTAAAGGGGAGACTCCAGAGGGTCGTATTGAAAGGTGAACTGTCGGACTGGAAGGAGGTCACCAGTGGAGTCCCTCAAGGATCGGTTTTGGGACCGATCTTATTTAACCTTTTTATTACTGACCTTGGCACAAAGAGCGGGAATGTGCTAATAAAGTTCGCGGATGACACGAAGCTGGGGGGTATTGCTAACACGGAGAAGGACAGGGATACTATTCAAGAAGATCTGAACCACCTTGTAAACTGGAGTAATAGAAATAGGATGAAATACAATAGTGAAAAGTGCAAGGTCATGCATTTAGGAATTAATAATAAGAATTTTGGATATACGTTGGGGGCGCATCAGTTGGAAGCGATGGAGGAAGAGAAGGACCTTGGGGTACTGGTTGATAGCAGGATGACTATGAGTCGCCAATGTGATACGGCTGTTAAAAAGCAAATGCGATTTTGGGATGCATCAGGCGGGGTATTTCCTGCAAGGATAAGGAGGTGTTAGTACCGTTGTATACGGCGTTGGTGAGACCCCATCTGGAATACTGTGTGCAGTTCTGGTGTCCCATGTTCAAGAAGGATGAATTCAAACTGGAACAGGTTCAGAGACGGGCTACGAGGATGATCCGAGGAATGGAAAAACTGCCTTATGAAAGGAGACTCAAAGAGCTTGGCTTGTTTAGCCTGGCCAAAAGAAGGCTGAGGGGGGATATGCTCGCCCTATATAAATATATCAAGAGGGTTAACGTTAGGGAGGGAGAGGAATTATTTAAGTTTAGTACTAATGTAGCCACGAGGACGAATGGGTATAAACTGGATATTAGGAAGTTTAGACTTGAAATTAGACGAAGGTTTCTGACCATTAGGGGAGTGAAGTTCTGGAATAGCCTTCCGAGGGAAGTAGTAGGGGCAAAAGACTTTCCTGGCTTTAAGACAAAGCTTGATAAGTATATGGAGGGGATGTTATGATAGGATCGTTAATTTGGGCAATTGATCTTGAATTACCACCAGACAGGTCTGCTCAATGGTCTGCGGGGAGATGTTGCATGCGATGGGTACTGAGTTGCTGCGGAGAACTCCTTCTTGGGTGCTGGCTGGTGACTCTTGCCCACATGCTCAGGGTTTAGCTGATCGCCATATTTGGGGTCGGGAAGGAATTTTCCTCCAGGGCGGATTGGCAGGTGCCCTGGAGGTTTTTCGCCTTCCCCTGCAGCGTGGGGCACGGGTCGCTTGCTGGTGGTGTCTCTGCAGCTTGAGGTCTTCAAACCATTTTTGAGGATTTCAATAACTCGGTCCTGGGATAGGGGTTGTATAAAATTGGATGGGTGGGGTTCTGTGGCCTGCCTTGTGCAGGAGGTCAGACTAGATGATCAGATTGGTCCCTTCTGACCTATGAGTCTATGAGTCTATGAGTCTATGAGACAATAGCATGGTAGGAGCCCATTCCACATTGTCTGAACATGCATGGTGAAATCTCACCAGGGCATTTGAATAATCAGCTTAGGAAAGTGGCTGCAAAGGGTAAGTAATGAGGTAGAAAGTTTAAGTGAAGGGATTCTCCTTCAGAAAATATGATTAACCCCTGAGGATGCAGATCTTAGGAAGATTTTGAAGCTCATAGAAGCAAATTTTGGCTAGATCAAAACTTTAATTAGCAACTAAATAAGAAGGTTGCTATATAACAGTAAATCTATCACTTGTTTATAGTTCTGTTGGCCCCAAGAATAGTGTGAACATGTTCACTGGAACAAACAAAAAAATTAGTTAACTAAACGTTTACTTAAACAAATTGCATTTACCTAAGGACTTTGTAAATTCCCTCCACCTCACCTCTGAGGCTGGCTGTTTATGCTGCATTTTAACTCTAGTAAAAGTGCAAGCTTCCAACGCTTCGCAATCAAACTATCCAGAACTAGACACAGTTTTCCCCAGGGTATTGGCATATAAGTGTGAGGTTAATTGTTGCTTGATCAGCTCCACAGCTCTCCTGGCAAAATTCCCCTAACATAATTAGTTCAGCAATCATTTATGTAATACCGCTAGAAGGACTGGGATAGGTTTATGTTGACTTTTTTATTAAATAAGGTAAATCTGGTGTTTTATTACTGAAGAGCCTCCTAGCGGCTATAGTGAGCGTTTGTCCTCAGCCCTGAGTGTGCACTGCCACATAGCTGTACTACGCAAAAGGGGATGCACAGGGAAGGGATTGTGATCCAGAGAGTTACAGGTCTTTCACTCTGGGATGAAATAATTTACTGTCGTTCTGAGAAAAAGTTACAGCGTTCTTCCCCCATGGCACTCAGTGAGTTCTTCTGGCTGATGTGTTCTGGGAACTTGTGTAAGCTTGTCTGCTTGCTTGTGCAAGTCACTGGTCAGCAGGTCTTATGTCCCCCTTTGTGCCTCACCTACAGAAGATGTGAAAAAGATTGGTAGAAAAATTTCCATCAAAACTATTTTACAACAGAAGATTGGATTTTTTTCAAAATGAGGGTTTTCATCAAAACATTTAACTTTTTGTTAGAAAAAAAAATAAATCAGTGTTAATTTTTTCCAACCGCTCATTGACATTTTCTGTAAACAAACAAAAATATTTCTTGACCAGCTCTAAATGTCTGTTACAGCCACCAGCTACAGAGCTTGGCTCTTCAGTTCATGCTGTAGAGATACAAGGAGAACTTAGGCATCTAGCTGCTATATCAAGCACTACAGTGCAACATTTAGGCACCACTGGCATTCACAAAACCTCCCCTCTGCGGCCACCTACTCCTTTAGGTGACTAACATCTCTAGGCACATAAGTTTCCACTGGCAAAATCTCTAGGCACCTAAAATTTTATATGCACAAAGCTACCTAAGTCCTGACAGTGCTGAGCAGCTCGGCACCTAATTCAGCTGAGCCCCAGTGAGATTCACAAATTAGGCATTGACTTGGACCTAGAGGCAAAATCAGCACAGATATGCATGGAATTAAGTGGCAGTCTGCAAATTTTATTACACTTTAACACAGGGGAGGGGTGCTACCTGCCCATTACTCATACATTCCTATACTAGGCACTTACTTGGTTCCAGTGCAGAAGTTACAGCATTCCTTACCATATAACCTATAACACAAAGTAAGTTCTCCCCAGGATTCAGCTCTGAGTCATACCACTCCCTCTTCCACCCCCACAAGGGGCACAGAGAGGGTGCAGTAGAGTGGGGACCTTGACCTGCATGGGCCAAAAGGAACTCGGCCTGCAAGGGCCACAAGATCTGATCCTATCACATGACCCTAAGGCCTAACACCAAAATCCCAGGACTGTTACCTTTGGGAACCGTTCATTTTAGTCTCTTACCCTCACAGGAAACTGTGACAGGGGGCACCAGCAATTTGCTTCCTTCCCAAACATGCCGCCTGGTATCAGAGCACCAGCTTAATCTAGGCCTGCCCATGCTGTAGCCATATGTCAGCACTTCCATCTGACAGGTGTATGCCATCATCCCTGACAACCTCCAGCTGATTGTAACGGATGTCCCTATGTGTTATCACTGAACACTTATCCAGGAATGTCTTGGTGACCCCCTTATTTACTTTCTTTGTAGCCTTGTCCACATGGGCTGGCTATTCTCCAAGCCCTTGCCCGTCAGGGAGTGCCGAAGTGACATGAACTGATCCCACTGCATGCCTCTCCTGGATGCAAACAGCATCAGCTCAAAGCTAAGCTGAGATCCCGCTGCCATTCTGGCTGCTCTCTTGTGGGCACAATGCACTATAGGGTGCCCACAAATCCAAACATTGCATATGCTCTGGGTAGCTTCTGAAACAAACAAGCACGTTGGGTTAGTTACATTTTGCCATTCCCTGTTATCTTTTCATTGGTACAGATGTAAATCCTATAACACCTTGATTTTCAGGGCCCTGTAGCGTGCACCTACTGCAGGCAAAAAACCCTGTGCAGTCGCTGACATCGCTGTGCTAATACTGAAGGAATGAGTACTGAATTTATATGGGTCAAGGTTTTTCTCGGTACCATGCTGAATTGGTACTTTGCCAGGAAGCTACCATCACTATGTGTGAGCAGCAGGCCTGGCTGCAGGCTCTGGATTTTTAGTGAGGCTCTTGTTGCCTTTAAAGGGCACAAGCGCTTGTCTTCACATTCCTTCACTACCTCATAAGCCCCTCTTCCCTTCTGGTTTCATTGAATACCTTAAGTGCAGAGACACCACTCCTGTAGATACTGTAATTCTCTTATGCTTAATGCATGTTGGGAACTGTCCATAGCTGCCATAGGAGTCAATTTATTCACTCTCAAAGCCCTAAGGAAGGCAACAAAAAATGGTGCTTTGAATAACATGTCCTCCCTCCCATAGCTACAGCCTCAGCAGAGCCTTTGACAGCTGTATAAGGGCTTTTAGTGTTATGGGTAACCTGACATCCCTCTGGCACCCTGTCCTCCTGAACCACCCTTCTAAGAGTTTATATACTTTGAAATGCCTGCACAGGTCTGGAATATGTCCAGCCTACTCCGGGAGGACTCATCCACTAGTTGGCCAGAGATAGTGGAGGGACCCACCCACAGAGAGTCCGAGGCACCACATATTGTACCACCTGGTGTGTATGTATAGGTCACCCACAATGAAGTCCTGCCTGTGCCCTAAATTCTACAAACTCTGACTGGATGGCCTTGTAGGAATTTAGAGTCTGCAGAGGAACCGAGTACTTGACTAGTCTCCCAGCTGTCATGAACCAAAGTCCAAGAGTTTTTGGGCCACTGGCCATGGATCTCTGCTGGCCAATGTGGTGAGTTTCCAGAATCTGCCATCCTGACATTGAGAGTGCATCGGCAAAATCATTATCCACTTCTGGGACATGCACTTCATGAACAAGGATGTTAAACTACAGGCAGTGTACAAGGAAGGTCCTCATTGGCCCTTACTTAAGCAGTCTTAGCCAACTGTCCATTTACAAGATGGAGAACAGATTGGGTTGTCACGCTAGAAACAGCCTTTTTTGTTCTGAATGTTTTGTCCCCAACTAGTGACTGCCACCAGTATAGGGGGAAAAAAACTAGAGGAAGGTGATGTCCCCTATGATAGCCTGAGCCACCCAAATTCTGTATACCTGTGCGCACACCACTCACCTTGAAAGTAGATGCCAAAACCTATACCTCCTGAGGCATTGGATTGTTCCTGCAACTCAATCTTTATAAACTAGTCTGAACAAATATTGAAACTCCATTTAACCCTTTCAGGAATCTTTCCCACACTTCTAAGTCTTTCTTCATTTCCCTGATCAATCTGATAAAATAGTGGGGGTTTCGTTCTAGAGGAGGCAGATGCTAGATGAGCACAAAATGCCTGACCAGGAGCCACCACCCGACATGCCAAGTTTAGGTGCCCCATGACCACCCGTAGTTCCCTCAAAATAATTTTCTTAGGAGATCTCAAAATGGGAATCAGTGGCCTGGCCAATTCCAACTTCTCTGTAAGCAACCTAGAAACCCTGAACTGTGTCCAGATCGATGTCCAGGTATGTTAAACTATGGGCAGGGCTCTCTGTTTTTTCTGTGGTGAAGCGAAGCCCAAAGCACTTGACTAGGTTCTGAAATTCCTGAAGCATGTACTCACAGTTGCTTGTTTCTAATCTTCCTGCCCATAAAGAGACGTCAAGATTGTCATGAGACTGACCTATATCATACAGTGCTTTATCACCCAGTCCAACATGGAGCTGCATCTTTCCAAAGCGGTACATGACACTGAGCATGGCTTTATCAAAACAGTAGTGGCCTTTAAACTGAAATCCAAGCAAGTTAAAGTCCCTGGGATGCACTGGAAGCAAGTGGAATGCAATTGATGTCGAATTTTGCTAACATCGCTCCTGGGCTACACTCCCTAACCATCGCTACTGAAGCATCAAGTGATGAGTATCTCACTGAACACAGCTGGAGTCGATATAATCGTTTTACTGATGAGCCTGGGGGTCGGACTGGTGATGGATAAGCTTATATTCCCCCTTCACCTTCTTTGGTACCACACCCAGGGGACACATGCAATTCTGGCATTGTAATGTATGGGAAGGGACTTGCCAGTCTCCCTGCTGCCATCTCCCAGGTAACCTTTGCCCTTTTTCTATGCTTAAAGCCTTTAGAGGACTTCAAGTTCTCAGCCCAAGAGCTGAACCTCTCATATGGGATTTGAAAAGAGTCCAAAAATCCATTTCATAAATAAAATATGGCTTTTTCCCCCATGGAGTAGTCCAGTAACAAATTCTATAACCCTGTATCTTAACTGGAGAAAAGAACCTTTTGTGTGGTTACTGCCTCCCTGGGTAGCATCTCTTGAAGAACTGGGACCTTGCAGATTCCCTTTCCCACAGCCCTGTTGGAATTTCCCTTCACCCCCATAACAGGAGAGTGCACTATCCTTCAGCAGTACTTGTAGCTGCCTTCGGTACAAAAAGCATTTCCTATCATCAATTCAAAGTTCACATTGGCTTTCATATGCATATTTTGAAAATGAGGTTTTGTCACTGGCAACCCACTGTCTGTGAATGGCAGCTGGGCGGCATGATAAGGAGTCATACGTCCAGCCAAAGTCCCTGGTCTCTTTTATTCCCGGTGTCTCTGGCACCCTCTATTTAAATTCTCTATTTTACCTTAACTGTTCTATTCCACCATATGTAGCATAAGCCCTCACTATGAAATTCTAATACTTCAGGAAAGAAATATACTTCTCGGGGCTTCTCATACAAAATATACTTGCAAAAGGCTGCCAACCAGTTCAAGAGTTTGTGGGACAAAGGATGGGGGAGAGCAGTTTTCGTAGAGCTGGTTCTGGAAGGGCAGGGCAGCCCAGGGAAACAGAGCCAGGACCCTCCACAGCAGCCATAGCAGCACCACTTGACCTCCCCCCCCTCCTCTTTGAGCAGGGAGAGTGCTGGGGGATATGGCAACAAACCCAGCTCCAGCAGGGTCATTCTGTGGCCCCTGGGCTTCCCCCTGCCAACAAGGGCAGGAATGAGAGAGAAGAGGCCACGGTTGCAGGCCTGACCAGGGCTACACCGCTTTGGGTCCTGACAACTCTAGTGGCCCCTGTCCCATGCAGCCCTCAGCCTCCCCACGCCCGCAAACAGAGAGGGTGGTGGCATCAGTATGGAATTGGTTCCTATGGGGACTCCTTCTGAAACACTAGCCAGGAGTCTGCATGGACAGAGGCAACTGTGGCCTCCTCTCCCCCATCCCTGCACTTGTTGGCAGGGGGAAGTCCGGGGGCCACAGAATGACCAGAGCCTACAAGTGGTGGAGCACAGAGGTACAACCCCTGCAGTGGGGCAGACACCCCACACATACCAGTGCAGATTCTCTGTCCCTGGGGAGAGGGGTACCATAATCCTTACTAGCCTCCTTCTGAATCTTGAAGACTATTGTTGTGGCTGCTGGAAGCTGGGGAGTAACCCTTTGTCTGCTGGAACAGACAGGAAAGAACCTGCATATGGCCCCTGTGCTGGTGTAAATCCTGGGTGCTGGGGAATGCTGACCAATCAGAATCCCTGACCCCTTGCTAGACAATGGATGCCAGAGACTCTCAGGGGCAGCAGCTGCCTATTGTTCCTTTGCTAGTGTCTCTATCCCTTGCTACAGGGACTGTCTCCCTTTCACTGCCAGCCACAGCAGGTTCCCCAGCTGTCAATGCTGGTGGGTGGGATTTCCTTCATTTGTTTGCCTGCAGGGCCTGACCCAATATGTGTGCTCAGAGCTCACCTAATAGCACACCTCCCGAGCTGAGCCCCTCACAAAACACATGTGATGGCAAGGTGGTACTGCTTGTGCCTCCCTTATATCTAATTAGGCTGATGCTTAGAGCCCTTAGCTGGCATATTGCCAACCCTGGTTCAAGTCCCTGCTCTGAATTATGCAGAGAAGGGATTTGAATCAAGATCTCAAACATTCTGGGTGAGTGTCCTAGTCACTGGGAGACTGAATATAAGGGTGGCACCACATTGTTACCTCCTCCTTTGTTTTGTTTTCTTTTATGAGAAAGGGCTGGCCTGGCTTAGTCATCTAACTCCAGGTGCGGGTTTGTGGCTGCTAATCCTGAGCAGAGATAGGCATCTACCATAAACCTGGAGTTAGGTACCAAACTTCCCTTGAGGAGTTCCTCTTAGACTACATCTCTCACCTTGATATTCCTGCAGGCCAGTTTACATGACTTTCCTCAGTGTGCTCTCTTCTGTGAATCATTTTTTTTAGGAGCCTAATTCCCCCAGTACATTGTATAGGGAGACTGGGCATCTAACTCAGGATTCTGAATTCCAGTAGGCAGCAGGGTGCCTAAAAATTTAGGTGCTTCAACACATAATTCCTCTTGTGAATCCGATTCTCATACTGTCAATCCCTGGCATGGTGGGCATCACATGGGGGGGTGGAACAGCAATAACACAAAGGCTACACTCCAGAAGGGATTCACAACTGCAATCCAAGTAGCTCTAATGTGGCTGCACATGGACCGGGTGGCCTTACATGTCTGTGTAGCTCTGTTAGGGCCAGTGACAACCTGCTCCTACATTATTATTCCCCACCTCACCCCCATTTTCTCTGCAGTAGGCCTTTACCTTTCAAGGTCTCATGTTCCGAGAAAGGAGGGCTTAGATTTAACTCCCTTCAAAGGTCATAAAATCACTGCTCAGCAAAAAAACACACACCAAAGAACTGGGTACAGCTGCCTACACTGTCATTCTCCTAGCCACTTGTACAGTACTTTGGCCTCTGGTTAATCCATTTTAATTTAAAATAATGAAAAAAAAATGTCCCAACCCTGCAGCAAGTGCTACCTAGTCAGTGGTTGGGTTCACTCAAGGCTATCAAGCTTTTCAGTCAAACACAGTAAGAGAAATTTCATCCCTGGAATAAGGAACTCAGATAACATCCTTGAAAATGCAGCATTATAATAAAGAAAAATAAAAATCTAAGTCTGTTACTTTACAGAGAGAAATACCTAGGCACCAGTTGCCTCTTTGACCATGTTTTCTGCAAAGCAAGGCATTTTTTACTTCATTAATATTTTTTCTAAAAGGTAAAATAGGTGCATAATACTTGCTTGGTTCAGCACATTGTATATGCATATAATTCATAAACTCTCCTAGCATTACTGTATCCATCCTGAAGTGCTGGAATGACATTGTTATTTTATCTATTTCTAAAATGTTAATATTGCTAGTAATAGAATTGCAACTTGTCTAGGATTTTAGAAATTTCACTGAATTAATTTCTATATAGAGAGAATATTAGCTTCCCACAAAACAAATAATTAAAAAAAAACACACAAGCAGCTCTGCAGCAGTGATTTTTTTCCCCCCAGAAGTGTATAGGGGAAGATGATCTCATTTAAGGCCTTTACAATACTAGTGGACTGATGAGGTGGAGAGAGCTTCCTACATTTGTTTCTTGCTCTGTTTTTTTTTTTCCTCCCACAGATTCCTTCCATCATTCTTTTTTAATTTTGGTGTCAGGGAAAGAAACTTGATTTTTGTAGCACATATAGTAATGAGTGCTTCTCAGAAGGTGTACAGATCAGGTTTAGACAATTAAGTAACCAAAGGTTTTGGATTTGTATCAGATGCATACACTAGATGAATCTTTGAGTTCTCTGAAACTGAACAGACTTTCTAGGACAGTGGTTCCCAAACTTCTCCTGTCGTGCCCGCCCTTCCCAGTAATGGAATCTGTCCATGCCTCCCCTCCATTACTGCACAGTAGGCTCAGCAGAGGCGCTTGGGATGAAGGTGCATCTAGGGGATGAACTAGGGATGGTGGAGGAGCTGGGGCTAGAGGCAGAGCTGGCCTGGGGGCAGAGAGGGAATGAGGGTAGAGCTGAGCTGGATGTGGAGCAGGGAGCATATTGAAGCTGTGGCTTGAGGTGGAGCAGGGGTTAGAGCGGAGCTGCAGCTGGGGCCAGAGCGGGGAAGGGTGCCGTTCCATCCCCATCCCCATGGGGGCTGGCCCAGGCCCCACAGCATGATCCCCCAAAATCTTCCTCTGTGCCCCCTAGGGAGGTGCACCCCATAGTTTGGAGACCACTGTTGTAGGGACATTTCTGGCACATCTGCTTCCAGTGATAGTTGGGGAAAAATATCTTAAAAGCTGCCTTTCCTTTATGATATTTTGTTTCTTCCTGATCTAGTTATGAGTAAACACCACAATTACAGTCATTTCAGAACCATAAGGCTTCAATATAAGAAGTATATAAACATTCTGGGTAATGTTTATTTTTCCAAGGAGCACTGGCCATTGATAGCTGTATAGCTTCTTTTCTCCTCCTCCTTTTCTCTGGGTGATTGTCAGAATGGAATACTGGGCCAGGAAAGCACTGGAGATTTTGAGCATAGCCTCTTTATAATTTTTCTCTGACTAGCTAATAAAGCTCATTGCTGTGATAAAATGTTGGAGGTACCTAGCTCCTAGCATAGGAAGAGAGCAGCCATAACACGCCTAACAGAATTAACACTGTGGTTCCCACCGCGGTAGCATTTCATAGACTTAAAATGGGGGTAGGAAGTAGCTTTCACATCTGTGGAATCAAAGATGATGATATAATTTAATGGTCTGTCAGCCTTGGAAGTTCCTTTTTGCTGGATTGACCCCGACTGTTAATTCATATTACCGTTTTTATATGTGCTACTCATAGACATTTGTTTGGTAACTATGGTGAACTGTAATTTAAACTTTATAATTAATAGCTAGATTATTGCCATGATTGAAATGTCATCAAGCCACTGTAAAGTCTTAACTATAAACTCTCCATTTGAATTATGTTGACTTTAATGTAGCTTTTTTTTATTTAACTACATGCACTCAGTTGTATCTGAGAATAATAATACTTATATTTACAGCTACAAAATGCTTTACAAATCCTTAGCTACTCTTTATAACATCCCCATGAGGTTCGTAAGTATCCTCCTTTTACACATGGGAAATTTGCTCCACAGAAAAATCAAGCGACTTGCTCAAGTTACATAGGTCAAGCGTCAGCTGGAATTGATATTCAGCAGGTTCTACCATGTCCAGATCAGATATTTTAAAGACTCAATCCAAGCTTCTGTATATCCTTTTCAAAATCTATAGTTATATTAATAAGGTCAAACTAATAAGATATATTTTAAAGTAGTGCTTTCTGATTTTCTGTTCTTGTCTATAGGATGATAGACTGTATTTATTATACTAAAATGTAATAATCATTGTCAATGTTTACAGCACATATATAATTTTGCTTTTTTAGGCTTTGATCCTGCATTGAGCTCTTTGTGGGTGGCCCCATGTGCTTTACAAAGTTTACTGTAGGCTTGGGGCCTAGAATATTGCAGGGGGTGGGGAACCTTAAACATCTTGCTATAATAATAATAACTTTAGGAAGCAGTGTGAATTCTGTTTTAATAATGGTGATGATGTTAATCTACAACCTGTAAAATCTCCATTATTATATTCTTTCTATCATTTTGTTTTTAGCTCCATGTGGTGGGCATTTTTCATCTCCCAGTGGAGTAATCCTCTCTCCAGGCTGGCCTGGGTACTATAAAGACTCCTTGAATTGTGAGTGGGTGATTGAAGCTGAACCAGGACACTCTATCAAAATTACATTTGAAAGGTCTTGACAAATGTTTTTCTTACTTGATATATTCTTTCCCAATTTTACCCATAACCAGGAGTTATTTTCTATGTCATAAAGTTCTTTTACAGTTTGACTGGAGTGGTTGGGGATTTTGCCTTATTGGGTGAGATTTTCAAAAGCAACAAAATGCCTTTAGAGCATAAATTCTGTTTGCTTTTAATGGGAATTGTGCTCCTCAGTCACTGCACACCTTTTGAAAATCCCTCTTTTTGTTGTTAATTTTAGCCTGTCTGCCCCAATTTAAACTTTTCATGTATCTAAATATGTTAATTTTTTGCTGATAACATGTTACTACTGCTGAGCTGTGCATGCAAGACCTTTTTTTTCTAGGGATGTTTTATTAATTTTGTTTTATTTCTATAGTAAAATGCCTCCAGCTATGGTTTAATTGTTTTTAAAATACAGATCCTGTACTGGGATACACATCAAGCACAGTCTGCCTTCATGGGTCCTGTTAAATTTGATCTAAAATGATATTGTTGTTGTTTGACAGTATTGGTATTAAGAAGTTGGACTCTCACATAGCAAAGGTCTGTTTAATAAGGAAAACCTTAAGGAAGCTTGAGTGTAGAACTTATAAAATATTTATTCGCAAAATTATTTAAAATTTTACATAATTCCTTCCCTCAAAAGAAAAATATCATGTTAAAATACAACACTTTTCAAACCAAAGAACCTATTTTATGTCTGAATATGAGCCCACCCTTTAGGTTTTCAGTTTCTAAACTTTCCAATCAACATGCAGGGTGAAATCCTGATTCCTCTGAACTCAGCGGGGCCAGGATTTTCCCCACTATGATAATCATAAATAAAACTAATAGGTCAGATAATCATGTATCCGTGCACAGAAGATACCTCTGTGAGTGGATTTCCGTGCTCCCACACAGAAGTGCAGAGGTCAGCTCCTTCTGCATTACTGGTTCTCCCAGATCCCAGAGATATAGCCCTCTGAGGAACATGGAATTCCACACGTTGACAGGTGGGAAAAGCAGAGCTAGTACTTTACATCCATTGCTTCCATTCTCTCCCCACAAGAGGAAAAGAAGCTGCTGGTAAATTGCTGATGCCTTTTTTAAAAAAAATGCATTAAAATAAAGCAAAAATAAGCTTTAATTCACAAAAAATGCCATTAGCTCTACTACATTTTGTCAAATTGGTGTGGACTTGGCAAGTGGGTGCTAAACTCTTTCTGTAAATATTAATCTTAAATAGCCTAGCTGGTAAGCTGATAATAAAGAACGATTTGTGGGAACGTTTGAATTTATAAGGCACAAATATCCTGTAAATAGTTTTAGGATGATTTACATGATACATCTTGGCCATCCAATCAAAATACATGGGACTGGAGTGACAAAAGGATTTAGGCCCCTAACTGCCACTTTAGCCACCTAATCCCACAATAAGGCACCATTGGGACTCACAAGACCTCCAAGCCTTGCAGGCACCTAAAATTGCGGTGCCCCTACATTTTTGCAGTAAAAACTCCCTAGCTGCCAGTGTTCCTGCCTCTGACCACATGCACTGCAGTCCCATGGCAGGTGTCTGGATGCCTAAGCCTCCGAGACATGAAGAACTGAAGAAGATAGGTGTTCTTCTGCCTAACTTGCTTGTGGGGCCTGATCCAGTAAGTATGTTCAGAACTTGCCTATCGGATCATGCCCCTATAGATGAGCTTACATAAAATGGCAGGTTCTGCGGGAAGGGAAGGATGACTCCTTCCTAACTTTCAGGCTAGTGGTAGTAACAGTACTCACCTGGGATTTGGGAGACCCCAAGTTCCAGTCCTCCCTCCACCAGAGAGAAGAAAGCATTTGAACTTGAACCTCTCAAGTGAGTTCAAGCTGTTCCACTGTGGATAATTAATTTAAAAAAACAACAACAAAGCACTGGGATTGGATCTTGAGTTTTCCACCTCCCAGGTGACTGGTCTAACCACCAGGCTACAAAGTCATCATATATGCATGTTCACTTTCTTTCTCACTCTCTTTTTTCCCCAATGATAATTTCATTAATTTAGCCATAGTAGAAGAGCTTCAACCTTAGGCCTGAGAGAGAGGAAGCAGAAGAATGATAATGTAGTCTGGTGCTTACAGCACTGTAGTGGGATACCTAGGAGTGAGGGTTCCTCATCCAGTTTTAAAAAAATTATTTATCCACAATGGAACAGTTTCAGCAGGAGAGACTGAAGGAGCCTTCCCCTCCTGCCCCATCAGACTATCCCATAGTCCAGTGACTAGGGTCCTCATCTGAGGGGTGGCAGATGCTAGTTCAAATCTGTTCTTAAATGGAAGATTAATTTGAAGTTGGGCCTCACACATCCTAGGTACACTAACCACTGGACTAAAAGTAGGTGTTTAACACCAAGAGAGGATTTGCAGCTGAGAATCACAAGTGTAGGGAGCTCCCTATCTCTGAGAGAGGTGTGAGGCTTAGCACATGACTGTCAGCTTGGCATTTTTTATAGTCTAGTTTAGGCAAGGAGCTGCCTAGCATGCTGGCTTTTGTGACTCCTAGTGTAAGGTACCTATCTCTCCCCATTCATTTTATAAGGTGTCTAGATGCCAGACTTAAATTTTGTAAATCCCGCAGATTTTCTAAGCATCTAAAAATTATGTCTTGTGACTCAGAGCTTGCCTTACTTTCTTTGTGAATTAAGCCTGTGCTTAGTATCATATAATGGCAAGCAATTTGTTTAATCGGAATAATGTACATAAGAACACTTTATATCTGAGGCCATACTGAGCCACTTTTGGTGCGGGGAGGGGAGGGAAGAACTTGCCATTGCAGTCAATGTAGAAATCTGCTTAAAACCTTAACGCCTAACATTATTTTAGTGTTCTAAATCAGAGTATATTGGAGAGATCAGTTGAAGAAGAAAAAAAATTGAGTGTAAGCTGTCAAGGTATGAACCCCCACTCTGAACCTTAGCATCCAAAAGATGGGGTACCTGCATGAACCCCCCTAAGCTTAATTACTAGCTTAGAAATGGTAGAGCTGCCACCACCCAAAAATATAGTGTTTTGGGGCACTTTCTGGCCCCCAAACCCTTCCCTGGGGACCCCAAGACCCAAACCCCTTGGATCTCAAAACAAAGGGAAATAAACCATTCCCCTCCTTTCTTCCTCCCAGATTCTCCCCTCCCTGGGTAACACTGGGAGATCCCTGTGATTCAACTCCTTGAATCTTAAAACAGAGAGGAAATTCATCTTCCCCCCCTTTTCTCCCCCTCCCAGACTCTCCCTGAGAGAAAGAGAGACAGTAATCCTAACACAGAGAGAAATCAGGCTTTTCCTTTCTCCCACCAATTCCCTGGTGAGTGCAGACTCCCTCCCCTTGGGTCTCACACAAGAATGAAAAAAACAATCAGGTTCTTAAAAAGGAAAACTTTTAATAAAAGAAAGAAAAAACTAAAAATTGTCTCTGTAAAATGTTACAGGGTCTTTCAGCTTATAGACACCAGGGAGAATCCTCCCCCCAGCACAAATACAAGTTGCAACAGAGATACAATCCTTCCAGCAGAATACACATTTGCAAATAAAGAAAACAAACAAAAAAGACTAAACCGTCTTTCTGACTGGTACTTGCTAAATTGAACAGGAGAGGCTGTTTCAGAAAATTGGAGAGTCTGTATACATGTCTGGTCCCTCTCAGAACCCAGAGAGAACAAAGAAAAACCCAAGAAGCACAAACAAAGGCTTCCCTCCACCGAGATTTGAAAGTATCTTGTCTCCTGATTAGTCCTCTGGTCAGGTGTTCCAGGTTTACTGCTAGTTAACCCTTTACAGGTAAAAGAGACATTAACCCTTAACCATCTCTTTATGACATAAGCATCCAGAATTACTGCAAAAACTTATACACTTCCTTAATTTAAACAAGTGAGCAGTCCTCTAACTTTACTGCGCTTTAGTAATCATACTAATTTAATACTAATTAAAATACAGGTAAATAAAGTTAGAATGCAATTACTTACCAAATACTGTAAACTCTATCAATTCTTCTCTGCTGATTTTATTTCATTTAAGTGAGAAGACGTTTTAGAGTTATCTGTCATGATTGATTTGCCATTTTGATGCTGTAGATAAGGTTATTTCCTTATTCTTTTTTTTAAACAACAAATATATCTTGCTGAAATTTCCCAGGTTTGGGCTTGGTTCAGAAGTTGGTTTTAGGAGAAAAAAAATATAATAGGCATTTTTAATTTATGCTGTTGAAAAGAATATTACAATACACTTCCCTTTGCCACCTTTTTTAAAGTAGATCCAATTTTATATTTTTACTCATGTGATTATTCCTTGTTCATGCAAATAATCCACCAAGGTCATGTTTATTTACAATAAAGCAATGGGATCATTTGTGTAACTAAGGGACTGCTCATTAGAACTGGCCAGGAAATGGATTTCCCATCCTGAGAGAGTTTTTGGGATTTGGGGAAAAAAGTGTCCTATCCCAGTCTGACCTCCTATTTTCCTTCCATTCACCTGTAGTATTGGTTGTATCACTCTCTTCAGCAAGGAAACCAAGAAGTCTGCAGCTTAGTGTCTTGTGACTCTAATTTTGTTAAATATACAGCCATGTTATTTCCCCCCGTTTTACAACCTTTTCTACAACTTTATATATTTTATGCAAATATTTGCATTTCAGTTCTGCCTTTCATGCTGCGCTAAACATTCATTGATGTAATATTTAAAGATATTAGTTATGTGTTCTTATGGCTTTATGAGAGGGATAAAATATGTATGGTTTTATTTAGGGGGTCTAAAATCTTTGGATCCCTCTAGATTGCATCTTCTACATGGGAGGGCACTGCTTGGCAATACATATTTCCTGCAAAAATAAGCCACCTTAACCTTTCAGCTTTTCAGCTTGTCACTTGCACAGTGGTTTCCATTCTCACTCGATGTCACTCTGAATTCATTCTTCTTCCTACGGTTTCTCCTTTCCCTGTGACTTTGAAGATCTATAGGACTCAGCAAGTCTGATAGCCTTGTAGCTATGCCCCTGAAATGCTTCTGTCTCTAAATATCCTGGCATAAATATCTTGGTAAAAACTAGAATAAAGAGACATTTGCAGGCATAGAAAATCCATTAATTTTCTGGTTTTAGGTCTCCCAGTAGATTTATTTAATATTTTATTATGTTTTTATGAATTTCTGGTCTCTAAAGAGTCTACTCCTTCTGGTGACAGTGATAGCTGTGACAATGAGATATGTTGGGGGTTTTTTTGTTTTTTTTTTGTTTGAGTCTGCACTTAGACTGACTGACTTGAAAGAATAGCAGTGAGAAATGTGAATTGCCACTCTTCATCTTGTGGCATTAATCTTGAAGCCTAATTACAGCAATTTAAATGCCATTGCTGCTAATCATCTCACTGCTGATCAGCATACCAAACATATTTGACTAATGAGATTATTCAGTATTTGCCTGGACATATTATACTGCTCAAGTCCTGAGATTGCATTGATTTGATGGGCTGTCTCTTAAAAATAAGGCCCCATTTTGTGAACGTACATGTAGTTTAATGTTTGATTGATTTGATTTATTTTGTTTGGGTAGCTGAAATGTTTGCTACCTCTGAAAAAATGAGATTAGAAATGATGTTTGTTTTCTTTGTTTAAATATGTTGGACTCCCATAGAAAGGCTTATGGGATGTTATGAGTCTTCAATAAAACTAGGCCCACTAGCAACACAAGTTTTTCAGATTAACTATCAGGACACTGCTTAATTTCTGGGAGGTTTAGTGTTTTCGTAAATGTCATTTTTGAAGGATTAGGAAGGAGTCATTAGAGAGGACTCTACCAGGAGCACAAAGGGGGTTTTGGCTGACTTGGCTGACTTTCCTGTTAGTTCCCAGACTCTTTCTCAGATAGGAAGGTAACAAGCAAGGGAATATGAGGTGTGCCAAGAAGTCAGGATGTGGGTGGTGAAGAAAAATTACCATCAGTATGTGACTGTGCCCTCCAAGCACAAATGCAAATTAATCCCTTCACCTGCCTAAAACTTTCAAACAAAAACCCTATAGACATTCCCTTCTTCACATATTCCCCATCCTTGCCACACAAGCATCCTTCCTTTTTCACACCTTCACCTGGATACACCTGTTATCAGGTTTCCTATAGCAGCAATCACCCTCTTATTTTAGTTACATTCTTTCTTCTTCTGGGGGTTCAATTTTGCTCTCATGCTTACCTGATAGTTTCTCTGTGGAGAAGAAAAGAAACCCAGACAGAGGGCTGTACAGCAATTTTTTTCCTCTGCCTTGTTGTATGTGTGGCTAGGGAGAAGGGAACTGGAGATGCCTGAATGAGGTGTGATTTCTGGTATTAGGGTTTTACAGATCAGAATCAAAACCCAAAATCAAGTAAGAAGCTAGTGTGACCTCTAGAGAGCAGGTGTTTTATAAGGAACCATATCTGCACTAGCTCAATAGTCCTTAAGGGCAGAGCTATGCATGGGACCCCAGGTACTCCACGACACAATGGGACCAAGTGCCATGTCAGTGACTCCTAAACGCTGCGGCATTAACCTCTAAATTCTGTGGGAATGTTAATTTGTTCTATTTCCATGAAATATCATTCATTCCCATTCTCCACTGCCTCACAAACATACACAGGAATGACTCATAGTTGAAAATATTCCTTGGTGTAAAATTCTTCAATAATTATTTTCAACCATGATTTTTAACCCCCACTAAGTTCTCTAGGCAACTCAGCTCCAACCCTTCATCTTTTTCTGTGATTATATTTTCCAAGCAGCCCATCATAGAACCTCCTTCTCCCATTGTATCCCAGGGAGGATGGTAGAGTATGTAGCCTGTTTCATTGAATCATCTCCCTGGCTCCTTGGACTATGGCATCTGTACATTTTGTACAGCACAACAGTTATTAACAGTTACCATTACAACTGGTTGGGCAGGTATTTCTCCATGCTTAGGGAATAACTGGAATCTCAGATACAGTGGTGTAGTAATTTTTGATGGCTTCTGACCTTTTAATGTCAATCAATATAGAGTGCATTGCAATACACTTGAGAGTCTGTAAATTGCAAGATTCACATTGGAGAGACAGATCTCAATCAACCAGTCAAATGCAGATGTAAAAAAGATGCTTTGGGCCACTGATAGCATCTGAGACTTCAAGAGTAATGGGGTATGCAGACACACTGCTCTTCCTTGACAAATGTTAACATATATCCCTCATGAACAGGAGTAGAAACCACCTCTTGCAATGATATATACATGTTCCGTTATTTGCCTTCACTTCTGTCTTGTCTCAATTAAGCCTTAACTAATGCACTGTCATCTAGCTCTCTAGACCTTACTTAGAAGCTGTAACAATAAAAATTCGTATTAGGATTCTGTTAAAGTAAATGGCACTTTCATGTTGTTTGTGCCTTATAGAATAAGACATTACACAGCAGAAAAAAGCATTGCCGTATCTCTTTTGTTCCTTTTCGTAGTAAATTGAATACAAATTGTTCTAATGACATTGGGAATTAATGTTGTAAATATTATAAAATAATATTTTCCAACAAACCCATAGGGTTGATTTTTTTCTCCTATGATGTTAATTTAACCAAAATTTATAGACAAGGATGACTTAAGTTGGATTCCTAATTCCATATTTAAGCCACCTAAATGAATGCGGCTGTTTCAGAAGTGCAGGGTACCACTAGTCCCGTGTAAGTGAAGAGTTTTACAATGGCTCAGCACCTTTTCAAACCAGCTGTGTTTATTTAGGTATCTACTTATTGTAGGACTCCATTTTTAGGCACCCAGTTTTGAACCTTTAGGCCTTTCTGCACAATATTTTGAAGACACTTAAACTGTGTGCAAGCCTCTCTTCTTATTAGAAAACACACCCGAGTTGTATTGTTAATAATATTGTAAATTGGATGTTATGTTGAGAAGTGATTCAAATGATCTGTTTGCGTAATGTTCGGGTTATCAAATCCATAGAGATACCCTATATCAATCAATTCTTGCTGCTTCACTCATAAAAAGAATCTCTTGTACATATCATATAATGTTGTTTGAATTTTCACCTTATAATGGCAATAAAAATGAGGCACAGACTATTTCTGAGAGATTATTGACTAGCTGGAGTAGATGGCAGAATTTTAGCCCATCACATCCTCCTTGAAAGGCATGAATCCTTGGTAAATTATGTTCCTGGCACCTTGAATAAGACTGTTGAAATAAATACTGTTAATTTACATTAAGTTTGTTAATCCTCAACATTTACATACATGTTACATTTAATTTGAATAAGATTTAAAATCTGAAATGTTGATTATGTTTACATCAATGTAATTCTAATGCAGCTATTTTATATATATATGTCTGTATGTGTGTGTATATATATTTGTGTGTGTGTGTGTGTTTTCTCAACCCTAGATTTCAGACTGAACTCAATTACGATGTTTTGGAAGTTCACGATGGACCAAATCTCCTGTCTCCACTTCTGGGTTCCTACAATGGTACACAGGTCCCACAGTTTCTGTTCAGTAGCAGCAATTTCATTTACCTTCTTTTTACAACAGACAACAGTCGTTCTAATAATGGATTCAAGATTCACTATGAAAGTAAGTAATGTTTAACTGTATGCTTTTGTCCCCCCCCCATTTAAACACACATGTACCCTTGTGCATACACAAATACACACAAATTTTGTCCCCATCTGTACTATCCTAAACTACGCCTACCATCCATTCAGCTGAAGAGGATTTGGCGGGATTCTTTCGAGAGCCCACTAAACCTTTCCTTAATCAGTCAAAACAGTTTAACTGCTGTGCAACATGTAAGACATTTCCTTAGGGTTTGCTGCTGGTGATTTTGTACTCCCACTACTTACTAGTTTAATAAACAGAAGACTGAGATTGGAGTCAATGGATGATAATTTTATATCTTGTTATCTTTTCTTTTTTACAGCTAGTACAATTTTTTGTATGTGTGCAAAACTATATAAAATCAGTGACTATGATAACATTATGGAAGTATAGGTCACAATGTTCAAACTTGGTTGGGCATTTATATCTATGCTTTGGCTCCTGAATTAGTGGCTTGATTTTCAGATGGGCTGAGTATGTGCACCCTCACTAAAGCTAATGGGAGTTTGTGTTGCTCAGACCCTCTTAAAATTAGGCGATTTATTAATTAATGCCTAAATATAGATGTAGGTGTCCAACTTTAGACCCACAAATATGAAACTTTTAGTTAGAGCTCTCTTCAAATACATTATTATTATTAGTTATTTTTCTCTATACAGCTCTAATGTTTATCACACTATAGAAAACATCTCTCAATCTGAAATATATCTACAAAGTGAATTCATAAATATTAATATTTGATCTTGTCCTTTACTTTCTACATAACTCAACTCTATAGTGAATGTTAATGGTAAATTAAGTTCTTCTTAGGCATTGAGTCATATTCTGATGTCACTTTCAGCATGACCTACATATTTCATATTGTAGTGTACAGTAATTGAAATGAAAAATGTCATAATAAAACTTTCTCATTTAAATTACTCAGCAACAGTGTTCTCTCTTGGAAACAGTGTGTGTATCTATCTAGGGAAACTTGCCAGATACACAAGGAAAGTGTTGAGATATGTTCCAAGGTGGTAGGAAGGATGGCATTCATATAATCTTTTTTTAAATCACTTGGCAGAAATGGTTTTGCAATGAACATTAACTTAGTTATTTTGTGTGAACAGCACTTTATATAGCAGACCAGTGCGTATCTCACTGACCTTGGCAGCATTACATAGGTCACATTCTCACATGAATAAACTGTTCTTGAATGACTTCTTCAGTGTACTCAACATCTATTTAACATCAGGCATGTAGGTCTTCTGCTTCCAACTTTTTTTCTTCCACACTAATGGTTACTGGAACTACTACAAGAGAATAATTCCCACATGATCTTATTGTTTAAGATCGTTTGTGACCCTTTTACATTATCCCAGAAAAGTAACGACACTGGTGTTAAGGTACAATGTATAAGGACTAACTTCTATGGCACAAAGTTCAGGCTGCTACAAGTTCCTGTAGGCACTATCTGAAGCCTGCTTTCAAAGTGTCTGCAGTTGATCAAAGAAAATCTGCTAGCAGTTATAAAATGTTTTGTGTTTCTCCTCCCTGGGCTTTTTCTTGTACCTGATGGATAATTGAAGATCTGCCCCATTTTTTTCAGCTTTAACCACCTTGATGTATTTTAAAGGCCAATGTCCTTTCATCCAGAAAGACTGGATGGTACTTTATCAAAATCTATCAGTGCCTTTCCTTATTCATCTGGAGGCATAACTGTTGAGTGACACAAGTCACTGTCTCTGCTCAGCATTTGAGCACACTATATCTTCACTGCACCCTGCTTCAGCTTGCTGGGAAGTGAATTGTGAATCTCTGCCTGACAATGCAGATAAATATTATTTCTTGTTTGGAAACATATGGAACAAATTGGAAGTGTTTAAATGAAATTGTTATGGTTGATTGGCAACAAAATTGAACTACCTTCACAAAAGTTCATCTCAGCTAGACCCTCAGGAGTCCCTCCTTTAATTTTCCTTTGTAAAGCACTTCTTCTCCTATGTAGAATTGCCTTCACAGATCTCCACTCTTGCAGTCACACTCTTTGCCATACAAATCCAAGACTGAGAATCTGCAGAGATAATGCCATTAGAGAAGTTAAGTTATTAGTAAGTAACTTAGATGAACTTATCACTAAACACAATGTGTGTGCCCTATTGTGCAGTACTTTTTGTTTTCTGTATGACTACATCATAATATTTTACAATATAAGGAATTATTGGTTTAAAAAATAAGAATAGTATAATAAAAAATTACATGAAGAACTGCTGTCAAAATATATCAATTTTTGGACCAGATTATTACCATTTAAGGAATATTTTTCCATTAATGACCTGAATAATTTCTCTCGGAAGAAAGTTATTGTTCATTTGACATTTAATTACATCTGCAGTGTAAGGCTCAATAATAGATGAGACCCATATATTGTTGCATAACTATATAAAATATATTGATACATAACTCAATCATAGACAGATAAGGGGGACAGTATTTCAGGTATGCCCTCAAAGCAATATTGTACTTTGGGGAGGGAAGAGAGGAATTATCTGCCAGATTCATAGTCATGCATTTTTCTCTTGGTATAGGTTTTATCATAGAGTAGATAGGAACTTGATGAGCCTCAGACAGGGCTATGGCATAACCCTTCCTGCCCTCCACCCCATTCCCAATAACCAAAATACTGAGGCATTGATTCAGGAAAGCAGTTACATGCATACTCAAACCCATCCCTGGTCAGGGCAGCACGTAAGCCCAAAACTTTAATAGACCTTAAACACATGCTTAAAATCAAGGACCTGAATCATATAAATTGAATATGCAGAGTAGCTTTCTGATACTCTTTCTGTTCCCTTATGCACGCAAATAAATGGTGTCTCACCTAATCACAACTAAAGTTCAGAATTGTGTATGCATCCGTTCAAATTCTTCCAAGGCTCCTACCATTTCAGCACACATTATCCTATTTGCTTTGTCCTGGGTACAGAATATAAAAAAAGCTCCATCAATTCCTATATTTTGAGGTGCAAAAGTCTACACTTACTGCAGATGAAAAATTGAGAAGACAAAGTCAATCCATGAAATATAATGTACTACCAAAGTAGTTTGTCCATTCTATTAGAAATGAACCAAATCTTTGATTTTATTTAAAATTGTCTTTTTAATATGATTTTTTATTTTCTAAGATAATTGTATTGGCAATGAAATATGTATTCAAACTATAACACGACACATTCAGAATATACATCTTAACACTATATTTTATAAAGAAGAAATGTGATTCAGAAGTTACTGTTCTGTTGACTATCCACTCAGAGTATCTGACAGGGTAGTAGCTGTCCCATACTCAGGCTTTTTCCCTTCTCATCTGATTCCTCCTGGTTCACCTTATGTTCTTCAGACCAGCCAGCTTCTAACTGACTTTCCCTTATGGGTAATATTGGTTACTGATGCCTTTCTCTGCCTTTGTTTTTCTGTACTGTTGAAATTATTTTTTCTTCTACCTTGCTTGGATAGAGTAGAAAGTTCTTGCCCAACCATTCTCTTTGTCTTGGACTATACACTTCCCTTTTCTGGTGCTTTAACTTTTCTCTTCTAAGTATACTTATTCCATTACTGGTACTAATTTCAGAAGCAAAACAATCTATCACGCTTTTCCTTCAAATATCTCGGAGAAGTTTCCTAGATTCAGTTATTAAGGTTTTTGGTTTGTTTTCTTTTAGTTATAACACTTTTGGCAGTAGCATGTATTCTTTGGATTGTTCCAAAAACCAAAACAAAATACCAAATCAACCAGCCAATTAACCAACCATATAAGATTCTGAATAGGAAATAAAATCAGAAAATGACATTTGCTTTCTTCAAAAGATGCCTTTCTGTTTGTAGCTAGAATTCTCTGAAATGTCATTTCCATTCTTATACGGTCTATTAATGAACTTTCTGTTTTGTTTCCTTAACTGAAATATTGAGATTTGTTTTTTCTTTTTGTGTTTTTCCCTCCCTGTTTTATCATACTGGAATTATGCATAATCAGTCTTTCTTGTTGAGAAACAAACTTTAAAGATTCAAATTTTGTGACACATCTAAAATTAAGCAGTCCCTTGTTCTTTCCTCTTCGGCTCCTTTTCTCCTCTTCTCAGTTTCTGCAGCAGCTCACATAACAAGTGAATGTAAGATGTTAGGCTATTCAGTTACTCACACAAGCATAGGCTAAGACAACTTAGCTAAATATGTGTATAATAGTGGTTTGCTATTTTTTTCCAGCAGAGCTGAATACTTTTTAAAATACAGTACTTAGTTTTTTGTCATGTTTCCTTTGCATTCCAGGTGTAACAGTTAATACCTATTCTTGTTTGGATCCTGGCATACCAGTTCATGGAACTCGTTATGGTCATGACTTCTCTATTGGTTCCACTGTATCATTTAGTTGTGATCCAGGATACAGGCTGAGCCATGAAGAGCCTCTGCTATGTGAAAAAAACCATTGGTGGAGCCACGCGCTCCCAAATTGTGATGGTAAGAATGAATTAACTAGGTATAAAAATTTATCTATGCCATGTATGTGTTTTTCTGAGACATTATGAACTCTGATGTGCCAATATAAAACATTTAAGTTTAAGAACAAAGAGGCATTTTTATATAATGTACCATTTTGTACAGAAATATGTAATTGTAGAAGCAGCTCATTGAACCGGTAGATAATAGACGTCATATCTACATTAGAGTGCATTTTACCTTGTTAATTTATTAGCCAATTAACTTAAGGTATTTAACATGTTAGTAAAGGTGTCATGGTATAATCCCCACTCTGAACCTTAGCGTCCAAAAGATGGGGTACCAGCATGAATTCCTCTAAGCTCAATCCCAGCTTAGAACCTGTAGCGCTGCCACCAACCAGGAATTCCAGTGCCTGGTACACTCTGGTCCCCCCAAAACCTTGCCCGGGGACCCCAAGACCCAGACCCTCTGGATCTCAACACAAGGAAAGTAAACCCTTTCCCCCACCGTTGCCTCTCCCAGGCTTCCCCTCCCTGGGTTACCCTGGAAGATCACTGTGTGATTCAAACTCCTTGAATCACAAAACAGAGATGACAATTCACTTTCCTCCCTCCTTCTCTTTCCCCCTCCCAGACTCTTCCTGAGAGAAAGTAATCCTGGCACAGAGAGAAATTAGCCTCTTTTTCTCTCTTCCCTCCTTTCTCCCCACCAATTCCCTGGTGAATCTAGACCCAGTCCCCTGGGATCTCACCAGAATAAAAAAAAAAAAATCAGGTTCTTAAACAAGAAACTTTTAATTAAAGAGAGAAAAAACAGTAAAAATTATCTTTGTAAATTTAAAATGTAATAGGTACAGGGTCTTTCAGCTATAGACACTGGGAATACTCTCCCAGCCTAAGTATACAAGTACAAATTAAAATCTTTTCAGCAAAATACCAATTTGAACTCCTTTCAGCCAAATGCACATTTGCAAATAAAGAAAACAAACATAAGCCTAACTCGCTTTATCTACCTAGTACTCACTATACTGGATCTATAAAAACCTGTATCAGTGAGATTGGAGAGAAACCTGGTTGCACGTCTGGTCCCTCTGAGCCCCCAGAGTGAACAACAACCAAAACTAACAGCACAGCACAAAAACTTCCCTCCCTCAAGATTTGAAAGTATCCTGTCCTCTGATTGGTTCTCTGGTCAGGTGACAGCCAGGCTCACTGATCTTGTTAACCCCTTCCAGGCAAAGAGATATAAAGTACTTCTGTGCTATTAACTTTTCTTATCTGTTTATGACAAAAGGCTTGTCTGAACTAGGGCTGGGTGAGTAACTGAGTTATTGTTTGTTTGTTTTTTTATCAGAACTGCCAATGAACTGGAAAAAAAATCAGTTTGGGTTGAACAGAATCAAAATAATTCTGGATTTTTTGGTAAATCAAAAAAGTCCACTTCAGGTCATATGAAACATTTAATTTGACCTGAAATATTTTACTCTTGGGAATTTTAAAAGGACTGCACTCACAAGACAGGAATTATGGGGAGGAGGCGGTGCTGGTGTCCCCATATAACAGTGGATAAAAAGTGGAACAGCTTCTCCAGGAGAGATTGAGATAGACTTTCTCCAGAGTACGCCATAGCCCCATACTCTTTTGAGAGGTGGGAAACGCAGGTTTAAGTCCCTGTTCCACATCAGGTTGGAGGTGGGAGGGAACTAAATCTGGCTCTCCCACATCCTCAGTGAGCACTTCCTCCTACTGTGTAAGAAAAAAAATATCATTTGCAACCATTTGGTGAATTTGTGTCAAATTCACCAATTAGTTTCAGGTTGGCAAAAACTGCACTTTTCAATGAATAAATTATTCATCCAAATATTTAAGCCAGCTCTAGTCTGACCCTCTCCCCCACCCCCATTTATTCCAGGATAGAATCATAGAATCATAGAATATCAGGGTTGGAAGAGACCCCAGGAGGTCATCTTATCCAACCCCCTGCTCAAAGCAGGACCAACCCCAACTAAATCGTCCCAGCCAGAGCTTTGTCAAGCTGGGCCTTAAAAACCTCTAAGAATGGAGATTCCACCACCTCCCTAGACAACCCATTCCAATGCTTCACCATCCTCCTAATGAAATAGTTTTTCCTAATATCCAACCTAGACCTAATTTCCAACTTGAGACCATTTGTCCTTGTTCTGTCATCTGCCACCACTAAAAACAGCCAAGCTCCATCCTCTTTGAACCCCACTTCAGGTAGTTGAAGGCTGCTATCAAATCCCCCCTCAGTCTTCTCTTCTGCAGACTAAATAAGCCCAGTTCCCTCAGCCTCGCCTAATAAGTCATGTGCCCCAGGCCCCTTATCATTTTGTTGCCTTCCACAGGACTCTGTCCAATTTGTCTATATCCTTTCTGTAGTGGGGGGGCCAAATCTGGATGCAGTACTCCAGATGTGGCCTCAGTAGTGCTGAATAGAGGGGGATAATCACTTCCCTATATCTGCTGGCATGCTCTCACTAAAGCAATATCCCATTAGCCTTCTTGGCAACAAGGGCACACTGTTGACTCATATCCAGCTTCTCATCCACTGTAATCCCCAGGTCCTTTTCTGCAGAACTGCCGCTTAGCCAGTAAGTCCCCAGCCTAAATTCTTCCATCCTAAATGCAAGACTCTGCACTTGTCTTTGTTGAACCTCATCAGATTTCTTTAAGCCCAATCCTCAAATTTGTCTAGATCACTCTGGACCCTATTCTTACCCTCCAGTGTATCTACCTCTCCCCACAGCTTAGTGTCATCCGTGAACTTGCTGAGGATGCAATCCATCCCATCATCCAGAACATTAACGAAGATGTTGAACACAACTGGCCCCAGGACCGACCTCTGGGGCACTCCACTTGATACCAGCTGCCAACTAGACATCAAGCCATTGATCACTACCCATTGAACCCGACGATCCAGCCATCTTTGTGTCCACCTTATAGGATACAAATATGGTTGGGTATCCATTTAATGGGTAATCACTTAACCTCCAGTAAAAATTCAGGTGAAGATACAACTTCAGAAGGAGCTGAGATCTAGAGTCACTTTGTTTGTGTATGACTTCCACAAGACTGCATTTTCCCAAGTTTCAACATATTAAATTCTTTATTGCTGTGTACTTGGGCTATCACTGAACCCTGTTTCCCATTCTGGCAGCCTGAGCATCCATCAATACCATCTCTGGGTTGAAACTGTGTATATGGATGTGAAGTCAGACAAAAAAGACAGGTTTGAATGGTAAATTCAAAGTGATGCCTTACATCTGACATTTTGTATAAAAGGTCTTCTTTTGAAACAAGAGCTGCAATGAGCTCTCTGTCAGATGAGACAGATGTCACGTGATATTTTCACTCTGAATGTTTTTCAGCAATTAACTATTGCCTCCGCCTGATTATTGCATTGGGAAGGCCTGACATAGTTCTTGTCCTCTCTTTCTTGATTACATTTGAGGTATTTTTCAGCATTAGTTTCCTATCTTTACCCCATTAGTAAAAATATTTATATGGATGTAGAACAACTTGCATAACAGTAAGCATTATTAGATGAAATCTGCTAGGTTAGCATTAGGGTCTGTTCAGTATAAATGCTGTTGCTTGCCGTTATGTCACATATATAGAGCAAAAGGCACTACTCTTATTATAAAAAAAATGTCCATAGAGTTAATATCTGCTGTTATTGGATAGCAAGTAGAAAACTGAGGATTAAAGGTTAATGAAAATAATAAAGAAGCTGATTAACTCAGGAATGCCTAGTTTATTATGAATAAAATTATAGCATTATTCATGATCTCCCCTATTGCAGTTTTTGGTATATATGAGCTTTGCACCTGACTTTTTTAATTCAGCAGACAATTCAGGTTTGAAGCTGAGCTTCATTTGGAGGTGCCATGAAATGTTGATCTTAAGGATTTGCATTGATGAAAGGATGGGTGAAAAGCCCCCTCTCTGAAGCTGGCATTCTGTCATTGTGGGATACACTTCATAATAGGGTCTCTGAATCACAGTCACACTCTTTGAGTAAAGAGCTGTAGCTCTCCCTTAACCCCCAAAACCAGAAAAAACTAATTTATGCTGAATAGACCTCATATATAGGGGTAATGTTTTCTTACATTGCTAGGCACTAGATGCTTACCATCTAAAACAAACAATGTTAACATGCTCTCTGTGAATAATATGCTCTGCTGTGCAATAACCTTACACATTGTGATACATTTCTTCTTCAAGATGCTGAACTAGCATGCAATTCATCAAATAAATGAGATTTTTTTTTCTCTAGAGCACATTGCTAAAAGGCAATTGTCCATTGAATAAATATGCTTTAAAGGCAGGATTGAGTGTATTCATTCTAGTAAATTTCATCAATTAACGGTTACATTAATTTTAATTTAATTGCTGAATCTTTAACTTTGGAGTGATTTGTAAATAAGACTAGGTCTAGACTGGACCTTAGGGAAATGAACATTTGCCCTGTGGCTTGCATCAACAATGTTTTGATTTAAACTGTACTTTTCTGCGGAGAGAAAATCCTGTAGCAACTCTTCCCATGGAGTGTGTGTAAATATTCAGGGTGTGGAGAGGAGTCGGTAGCAGAATATCTCTGCATTGACTCCTCTCTGAAGTAAAAGAAATCTGTTGGATGGACTCCATCCTATTCCCTAGAAGAGAATAAATTATAAAATAATTTGTATTTGTTCAGTGCTTACATATTACAGTGATGAATTAAACAGAAAAGCCCCATGAAGAAATGAATAATTCCTTATTCAATACAGGGTATGGAGCGTCTACAATAGATAATGTTTTCTGCACACTGAGTATAAAAAAACCCCATCTCATTCTGTGAGCACCATCCATGCTGTGCTCTGAATGAGGTGGTGTCTCTAAAGGAAAAAAAAAAGTATGTGATCTTGAAATTACAGAGTGTATCATAGAAACTTAGAGATGGATGGGACCTTGAGAGGTCAACTAGTCCAGCCCTCCTGCACTGAGGCAGGACCTTCCCTTACAGTTGTTTGTCTAACCTGTTCTTAAAAACCTCCCGTGATGGAGATTTCACATCTTGGAAATCTATTCCAGAGCATAGGAATAGTATAGTTATAAAAGTTAAAAAGTTAAAGTTATAATTAAAAAGTTTTTCCTAATATCTAGGCCTCAACTGGAGTATTGTGTCCAGTTCTGGGTGCCACATTTCAGTAAAGATCTGGACAAATTTGAGAAAGTCCAGAGAAAAAGAACAAAAATGATTAAAAGTCCAGAAAACATGACTTACGAGGAAAGATTGAAAAAAAATGGGTTTGTTTACACTGGAAAAGAGAGGATTGAGAGGGGACATGATAACAGTTTTCAAGTATATAAAAGATTGTTACAAGGAGGAGGGAGAAAAATTGTTGTTCTTAACCTCTGAGGATAGGACAAGGGAGGTTTAGGTTGGATATTAGGATAAACTTCCTAACTGTCAGGTGGTTAAGCACTGGAATAAATTGTCTAGGAAGGTTGTGGAATCACCAACATTGGAGATTTTTAAGAGCAGGTTTGACAAATACCTGTCAGGAACGGTCTAGATAATAGTCCTGGCATGAGTGCAGGGAACTGGACTAGATGACCTCTTGTGGTCCTTTCCAGTTCTATGATTCTAAATCTCCTTTGCTACAGATTAAACCTATTATTTATTGCCCTACCTTCAGTTGACGTGGAGCACAATTGATCAGCAACCTCTTTATAACACCACTTAACATATCTGAATACTATCAGGTCCCACCCTCAATATATTTTTTTCAAGACTAAACATCTCTAGTTATTTTTACCTTTTCTCAGAGGTCAGGTTTTCTAAGCATGTTATCATTTTTGAGGCTCTCCTTTGGACTCTCTCCAATTTGTACGTATTTTTCTTAAAGTATGGTCTCAGAACAGGGAAAAATACTTCAGCTGATGCCTCACCAGTGCTGAGTATAGTCAGACAATTATCTCCTGTGTCTTACATATAACATCCTTGTTAATACACCCCCAAATGATATTTGCCTTTTTCACAACTGCATAACTTTACTGATTCATATTCAACTTCTGATCCACTAAAATCCTTAGATCCTTTTCAGCAGTACTACTGCTTAGCAAGTTATTCCCCATTTTGTAGTCATGCATTTGACTTTTCCTTTCTACATGTAGTTCTTTACACTTATCTTTATTGACTTTTATCTTATTGATTTCATACCAATGCTTCAATTTTCCAAGGTCATTTTCTATTCTACTACTTTCCTTTAAAGAGCTAGCAACTCCTCCAAGCTTGGTGTGATTCATGAATTTTATAAGCATACTCTCCACTCCATTATTCAAGTCATTAATGAAAATATTGAAGAATAATAATGGACCCAGGATAGATCCTCCGCCATGTGATCCATCTAGATTTAACAGATACAATGCGTGCCCTTCTGGGATCTCACCTGAAAAATAATCACTAACCGTTTGAAGATTATTTCAACTAGTTCTTTAAGTTCCCTAGGGTGAATTTTGTCAGGCCTTGCCAACTTGTGTATATCTAAGTTATCTAAATATTCTTTCATCTGTTTTTCCCTACTCTACCATATGTTCCTTCCTCCTTGTTGTTAATAGTAATTATGTTAAGCATCTGATCACAATTTACCTTTTTTTTAGCGAAGATTGAAGCAAAATAATCATTAAGCACTTCAAACTTCTTTATGTTGTCCATTATTAGCTGTCTTTTGCTGAAAGTGGTGGACCCACACATTCCTTTGTCTGTCTTTCTCTTGCTCCTAATATATTTATAGAAGCTCTTAGTAACTGTTAGCAATTATCTTTGAGAATTCATGGAGAATGCGTGAGGTTGCAGAGGACAGGGGAATGGGAAACATAGTAACTATCTTAAAAAAGGAATAAAAAGGAGCTGGGGAATTATAGAAAGCCTAACTTGAATACCTGCAAAGATACTGGAGCAAATTATTCAGCAATTAGTTTATAATTAATAAAGATTAATAGGCTTATAAGGAGTAGCCTACAGAGTTTGTCAAGAACAAATTATGCCACACCTAATTTCTTTCTTTGACAGGGTTACTGGCCTAGTGACTGGGGTGGGAGGAGGGCAGGGGAAGATATAGATATGATATCTCAATTTTAGCAAGTCTATTGACATTTTCAGAAGCAAACTAGGGAAATATGGTATAGAGGAAATTACTATAACGTGGATGCAAAACTGATTGAAAGACCATACTCAAAGTGTAGTTATCAATGATTTGCCATCAAACTGGAGGGATGCATTTTGTGGGGTCCCGCAAGAGTCTGTCCTAGGTCTGGTACTATTAAATATTTTCATTAATGACTTGGACGATGGAGTGAAGATTATGCTTATAAAAGTTGTAGATTTGTGTTTTTCCATATTACTTTTCCAACAGATATTTGAGAAGTTAGGGTCCACAATTACTACCAGGCCATATGTTTTGAATATTTGTGTTTTTTGTTCTAGAGCCTCATCTACCTCCTCCTCCCAATTTCATGATCTGTACTAGATTTCTACCATGATGCCACCCGTTTTTCTTCTTCTATCTTCACCCAAAAGACTCTCATCTGATCTGCTTTCTTCCGGATCTCAGAACCAGTGTATCTATTCTTGATATATAATGCAACACCTCCTTCCTTGTTTTCTCCTACCTGTTATTCCTATACAAGCTATATCCTCTATACCAATATTCCAGTCATGAGATTTATTCGACCAAGTCCCTGTAATGCCAGTTAAGTCATAATTAGACCCTTTTAAGTCAGCAGGTCCTGATAACCTGCATGCAAGAATTTTTAAAATCATTAGCTGAGGAACTTGCTGGATTGTTAATGCTGATTTTTCAATAAGACTTGGAGCACTATGGGAGTTTCAGAAGACTGGAAGAAAGCTAATGTTGTATCAGTTTTTGAAAGGGTAAATGAGATGACTCAAGTAATTATAGGGCTGTCAGTCTGACATTAATCCTGGACAAAATAATGGAGTGACTGATACAGGACTTGATTAATAAAGAATTAAAGAAGGGTAATGTAAATAATGCACATCAACATAGGTTTCTAGAAAAGAGATCCTGTCAAATTACCTTGATGTCTTTTTTTGTTGTTGTTGTTGAGATTACAAGTTTGGCTGATGAAGGTAACACTGTTGACACAATATACTTAGACTTCTCTAAGGTGTTGACTTGGTACAGTGTGGCATATTTTGATTAAAAAACTAGAATAACATAAAATTAATACTGACACATTAAATGGATTAAAATGGCTAAATGATTGGTCTTAAAATGTAATTGTAAACCAGGAATCCTTATCAAGAGTTCCCAGTGGGGTTTTCGCAAGGGTTGGTTCTTGGCCCTAAAGTATTTAACGTTTCGGTTAATGACCTAGAAGAAAAAAAATCACTGGCAATGTTTGCTGATGACACAAAAATTGGGTGAGTGGTAGATAATGAAGAGGACAGCTCACTGAGTCAGAGTGACCTAGATTGCTCGGTAAACTAAATGCAAGCAAACAATATGTATGGTTTAATGCAGTTAAATGTAAATGTATATAGCTAGTAAAAAAAGAACATAGGACTTACTTATAAGATGAGGTACTCTATCCTGGGAAGCAATGATTCTGAAAAAAGATTTGGTGATCATGATGGATAATCAGCTTCCAGTGTGATATTGTGGCCAAAATAGTTAGCACAGTTCTGGGATGCGTAAACTGGGGAGTCCTAAGTGGGAGTAGAGTGGTTATTTTATTTTTATATTTGGCACTGCTGCAATCAGTGCTGGAAAACTGTGTCTTGTTCTAATGCCCAAAATTCAAGAAGGATGTTGGTAAATTGGAGAGGGTTCAGAGAAGAGCCACGAGAATGATTAAAGGATTAGAAAACATGCCTTACAGTGCTAGACTCAAAGAGCTCAATATGTTTAGTTTAACAAAGAAAAGGTTAAGGGAAGACATGATTAAAACAAAGGGAACAAATATTACTTAAAGAACAAGTAAAGAGCTTGTCAATCTAGCAGAGAAAGGTATAATATTGGAAGTTGAACTTAGACAAATTCAAATTCAGACTGGAAATAAGCCATAAATGTTTAACAGCAAGACCCATTGGAACAAATTACAACAGATCATAGTAGAGTCTTAATCACCGACAATTTATTAATCAAGATGGAATGTTTTTCTAAAAGATATACTCCAGGAATTATTTGATGGAAGTTCTCTGTCTGTTATACAGGAGGTCAGAATAGATGATCACAATGGTACCTTTAGGAATTGAACTCTATTAATAATTTAGCTTGTGTACTACAACTTTCAGTTCTTCTTGTTTATTTCCCATTGCCTTGTATTGGTGTATAGATATTGAGCAGATTTCCTCCAGTGTATTCCCTCTTTTTGTTCCTTTGACCCTATTGTGTAATTTACGTTTTCCTCTCCCCAACTAGAAGCCATATGTCAATGTCACCTTTTTTTATACCTACTTTTTGGCTTTTGATACATAAATCCTCCGAACTTCGGTTAAACACCTCCTCACTAGATTGAAAAGTTGGTGTTAAAAAGGCTTTTCCCCTTCTTGGTCAGGTAGACCCCATCTCTTCCCAGCAATCCTCCTTCCTGGAATAGCAACCCATAGTCAAGGAATCCAGAGTCCTCCTCTTGACACCATTAGTGCAGCCATGTATTCATCTCCAAGATGTGCATCTCCCTACCTGACAATGCCACCTGTGCTCCCACCCCCTTCACCCTGGCTCCCAGAATCCTGTAGCCACTGCTGATCTACTGAGGTTCATATCTGTTGGTAGCATTAGTGTCCATATTAATGAACAGCATGGCATAGTGGTCAGAGGCAGAGTGCCAGCACTGTGGCGGGGAGGCCAAGGAGCCATAGCCCCACCATTTTTAAAAGTTTGCAGGCTATGCCCACCCACTTTTTAACATGGGCATAGTTCAGGAGACAGATGTTGCATTGCCCCCCAAACTGCAAGTCTTGAGTAGGCATGGAGTAGCTCAGGCAGGGGCTGCGCTTTGCGATGCGGGAGCTGATGATCAGTCTCCCCATCACAAAGCACAGCCCAGGCCCATGGCACCATCCTCTTCCCGGTGGGTTGCTGAGGTAGGCCTTAGACCCGCCTTGCCATGAGGCTCAGCCCCTGTAAGTGTCTCCGGTCCTTTTCCTCCTCTTTTCCCCAAGGCCTTTCCTCCTGACCAGGCTGAAAGCTAGAGACAGACTGTGATAAGAGCCTCCCAGGGAGCCCTGGACCCTCCACCTGCCCTGCCCTAGAGCAGACCCAGGCTTATGTTTCTGCCCCTGGAGCATGTCACCCGGGCTAGGTCGAGGGTCTGAGCCTCCCCACAGTGACCTGGGCTCCCTGGATGGCTCTTACCACAGTCCAGCTTTGGCTTCTGGCCTGGACAAGAGGCAGGGCCACAGAGGGGATAGGGCTTTGTACCCCCCACTACCGAGGTATTGGCACTCCTTTGTCAGAGGGACAGATGAGCCTTGGCAGCCTTTCTGTAACATCTTGTATGCTGCAGGAAGGCAACACACCTCCTGGGATGTCAGGTTAGGTTGGCAGATGGGTTGCTTTGTCCCAAAGATTGCTTTGTCCTCTTCAGAAGGGAGTCCCTATCCATCACCACCCTACTTCTCCTTCTTGTGGGTCTGGTGGCCTCAAATCTCTCAGTTCTGTGGGCAAATTGATCCTTCTCTTTAGCCACGGGCTCTGCTCCTCTCCTCCTGTTGCCTATCCATCATACCATGTACTGGGAGACCCGGGTGTGGGGAGGAACATTGGCTACTGCCCACTGTCTGCTGCCCAGCAGCCACTCTCTTCAATGCAGAATTAAGGTTGTCCATGCAAACTTAACTCCACCTTTGTGGATATGCACTATGATGTGGCTTGTGAGATGAAGGCAGCTCAGAGACTAAGAAGTTAGCCAGCCACATCATTCTGGCATTTCCTAACTTTGCTACCTTTGCTACCTTAATAACATTCCTGTAACATAAGGGTTTTATGTGTTGGTTGGTGATATATATGTATCAAACTCAGACCTTTCCCATTTTTACCTAATCCACACCCTTACCTATGAAGGTGAATGTATTCACCTGAATTTTCTGTTCATAATCCCTTCACAATGACTAGCCGTTAGGAAGCATCTTTTTCTTCTGACAGAGTTTCTCAAGTGTTTTCCTGTGTGGCTATTCTAACAGAATTTAACCTTGAGCTTTAACAGTATAATATACTAAAACAAACAAACAAAACAGTGTAGACACTCTTGTCGAGTGGTGGGCAACCTGTGGCCCACACATGGCCCATCAGGGTAATTCACTGGTAGGCTCCGAGACAGTTTGTTTACATTGACCATCCACAGGCACGGCCGCCCACAGCTTCCAGTGGCTGCGGTTCACCATTCCCAGCCAATGGAAGCTATGAAAAGCGCAGTTGTAAGAAAAACTAATGGAATATCAGTATTAATATATTTTTTAAAACTCTAGTTCTTTAAAATATACTCTTGTTTCATCTTGAGGATAATAAAATTTAAATTTACCTTTAAAACCATTTCTTGATTTTGTGAACTTCCAGGAATTGATTTTAATATTTAAGTTATTTATTTTAAATAACACTGAAGCTGCTAGAATAGATGAAATATAATGGAAATTGGAGAAAATGCAGATATTTTTTGTAAACTGTTCACAGCTTTACTTATCATCTGCAAGTATTGTAGTAATAAATAGAGTTATTAGGTACTAAACAGCAGATTTGGCCTCCAGTGATGCTTAAAATATAGCAATGTAGCCTTATTCTCCTGTTTTATCATAACAAAAAAATGCTAATAAATGTTAATTTTCATTCAACGTTACAATTAAGAATAAATGTTGCTCCATTTGATCTTCATTTACATTAAAAAATTGAGAACATCAGCAAGAAATATTGTTGCAGCCAGAGGGAGTGCATTTAATGTTTATATTGAAAACACGCAGATGGCCCAAATTAATTAACAAACATGATTTTGCAGTATAGTGGGGAACACATCAGAGGAATGTGGAAAAGAGATTATACTCTTTTTGTTGATGGATTGCTAAAATAAAATTACAAACGCTAGAAAGTATATTGCTGATAGTATGTACCCATGGCACCTGCCCTAGCTGTGGTGGTTGACAGGTTCTCTGACCTGTCTTAGGTTTATTTAAGAGCAATCCGGTAACAGAGCTCTTAAGTCATGGGTACTCCTTCATTTCTGAAGGAGTTTGTTGGGAACTCCTTCTTGAAATATTTCTGTCTGGGTACCTCACTGGCTGCCTTTAGAGCAGTAGTTCTCAACTAGGGATCTGAGGCCTCCTAGGGGGCCATAAAGAGGTTTCAGGGGGTCCACCAAGTAGAGCCAACATTAGACTCACTAGAGCCTCAGCAGAAAGTCGTAGCCTCAGTGCATGGGGCAGATGACCAGGGCTCTGACCCTGCCACTTGGAGCTGAAGCCTGAGCAATGTGACTTCATGGGGGCTCCTGTGGCAGGGGGCCCCAGGCAATTGCCCTGCTTGCTTGCCGTTAACACCGGCCCTGACTTTTATATGCATAAAAACAGTTATTGTGGCACAGCAGGGCTGTGGAGTTATTATAGCAGGGATCGACAACCTTTCAGAAGTGGTGTGCCGAGTCTTCATTTATTCACTCTGATTTAAGGTTTTGCGTGCCAGTAATACATTTTAACATTTTTAGAAGGTCCCTTTCTTTAAGTCTATAATATATAACTAAACTATTGTATGTAAAGTAAATAATGTTTTTAAAATGTTTAGAAGCTTCATTTAAAATTAAATTAAAATACAGAGCCCCCCGAACCGGTGGCCAGGACCTAGGCAGTGTGAGTGCCACTGAAAATCAGCTTGCGTGCTGCTTTCGGCACGCATGCAATAGGTTGCCTACCCCTGTGTTACAGCATGCTGGGGGGACTCAGAAAGAAAAAGGTTGAGAACCCGTGCTTTGCTGTATGCTGCAAGGCAGTGCCGTAACAAAGGCGAGGCAAGTGAGGCACTTGCCTCGTGCGTGCAAAGCGGAGGGGTGTTGCTCTACCGCAATTGGTGGAGCCTCAGCAGAAGCTCTGCTGCCGATTCTTCAGTGGCAATTCATCGGTGGGTCCCTGAGTCCCTCTCGGAGGGAAGGACCTGCCGCCGAATTGCCGCTGCTGCTTCATTCATTCTTCGGCAGCAATTTGGCTGCTGGTCCTTCTCTCCGAGAGGGACTCAGGGACCTCCTGCCAAAGAGCCTGGACTGGCTCTTGTCTTGGGCACAAAAATTCCTTGTTACCGCTCTGCTGCAAGGCCAGTCTTTCTGGCTGATATGTCCACAATCATTTGAGGTCCACTCCATTGCCTTACCCTCTCAGACGTTCTACTTTTTCCTCCCATTTCCTGTCATATTTGGATCTTCTGAGAATAGAGGACATTTGGTGTTGAAATGGTTTGACCTGTGTGGTACTGGATTTATTTGGCTATTTTGGGGGATTTAATCTAGCTGATATTTTATAACTGTCCTTTTAAAATATATTTCCCTTTCTTATAAGATACTTACACAGTGTGTGAAAGTCCCTTTATAAATAGGTTGTTAGGTTAAAGTTAAGCTTATGATGAAATGCTTTGCTGGATTACGGTGTAAATGCATTTTCATTTTCTTATTTTCAGCCTATAACTCTTCTTTATGTCTCTGGAACTTCTTTCTCTATATTCCTTGCAACCATTAATATTAATAACTATTATTATTAATCATTTGTAGATAGTTGTTTCCTTCTCTTACATCTCATTTAGGCAAGCTATGCATATTTATTCCTCTTAGTTGACATAAGTTGATCCTACTGACAAAGGTGGTTTTTCTCTTTTGTAGAACACTAGTGCTTACCTCTAGTTTTAATTTATTTACTTTCTCTTTCCTGCTGCACTATAAATTGTTGCTCCATAAATTATTTCTCCATCTGTGGCTGGTCTCTTGTTTGCTCCCACCTACCACTTACAGAATCTTTTATTGATTTATTTCTGCATGTGGAAATGTTGAGTGCTATAAGTTAAAAAGGTAGACATCAGGTTTATTTTTCTGATACTGTGACATTCACTCAGTATGAGGGACTGTTGTTCATGCTTACCTCTTCTATTCTGCATTGTTTGTGAACATTCTGTATTAAAATACATATTTGTTCATCCCTCTACTAAAAATTGCTGTTCCTTCTGTTATGTTTACCTCCACAGAGCGGCAAAATTACCTGCTGCTCCTCACATACAGACCCATTCTTCACCTTTGGCCACTCTTCATCTTTGGCTCTTCTTTATTGGGTGCATGATGGCAAAGGTGACATCTTTGAGGTCCATCTACCCTCTCCACAATCTGGGGGTTGACTTGATTTATTTCAGAGTAGAACAAGTGTAACAGAGTGGAGAATCTGGTTCCAACAACTAACACATAGAGACCATAATTTGTAAATTCTCAGTGGTAGTTTGAGACTGTAACAAGCAAAATTTCGGATGTGGGGATTTTGTCCCTAGAGGGATGTTAAACCAGTTTTGCAAGCCTGACTCCTCAGTCAGACCTAAATTCAGATCTGCAGGAAAAAGAGAGGCAAGAGCATCTAAAGAACAATGATACCAGACTCCTCTCTCTTTAACTGGTCCTATAACAAGATACAACAAGGCCCAGTGTCCCAGCCTAAAGATGGGTAGAAAGGAAGAGAGAGATTTGCAGTCCTTCTCCCTTTACCTATCAGGGGTAAAGTATTAACCACCTAGCACCTGTTCCAAAGTTGAAGTGAAACACAGAGTGAAAGGTTTCAGATGTGCCTGATGGTACCTAGGAGCATGGCAAACTTGTTAGGAACAGTTTCCCGCCCGGAGGTGATTGGCCCCACTCTTCCTCATGACAGCGATGAGGTTGATGAATAAACCTAATGATAATTATATTCGTAAGAAACAAGAAGAGTATATGAATTATGCAAAAGACAAGAAGTGAAGCAACAAGAATCTGTTTGTCACTTAAAAACAGCTAATTTTTTTTGAAGAAAACTCTTACTAATGGCAAAAACAAAACAAAAACAAAAAATCCAAATCTCTCCAGGGAACAACATCCTAAAAAAGTTATTTCTTTGGTTGTGACAGAATTAATACAAGTCAGACATTTTACTTCATAGGTAATTTACTTTTTCTACAGCTTTACTGAGACAAATTTTTAATTTCATCTATTGAGTTCTGCTTTCCCTTTACTCATTTTTTGTTTGTTTGTTTATTTGTGAGTGTTCATTTTGAACAAAACATATCTACCTAAGCCATATGCCGTGATTCAGTTGTTTGTATCACACATATGAAAAGAATAGCCACATTTTATTAGTGCATTATTTGTACACACACAATAAATAGCATAGTTACAGAGAGAGCACTATTATTCCCTTTTCAAATTAGGACAGATAGAATCAATTACCAGGAGTACTTTTTGTGATCTCTCTCTCTCGCAATCCCCCTCTCCCTCTCTCTGTTTCAGCCTGCTTATCTACCTTATTTGGTAATCGAGACAAAAGTGAATGTAAAGATTATTTGAAGAATGTGCAAATATATAGTTTATTAATTATGATTATTGTTTATTTTGATCTCTGTTCTCCAAAAAATAATAAGACCAGTCATGTTTATGGTCCTTTGACTGTTAGCCCTGTTATTAAGACTAGTGCACATCTTATGTTTGGGGATCTGTCAATTTGACTTTGTTGTGCAAGAGATTTATCACTTGATGCTGTTGCATGCCATCTGCTAGCCTTCATATAGTCACACAATGTGCTTGCCACATGGCACATATGTTTTGTTGTCACCTGTGTTCTCAAAATGTTTCCTATGCACCCACTGTAGTATACCTTGTTTGTTAGGCAGCTTGCTGTATATACCGACTCTGCACACTTCCTACTGTTCCGGTATTCATTTTTAGCACACACATATCTACAAGTGTAAAGATGCGTGACACCAATTTTCAGTGCTATGAGAGAAGAGGGACTTCTCGCAAAAACAATCCCAATTGCAGTATAATATAAGATGTCCAAAAAATCCCTTTTGATACCTGTGCCATAGTGAGCTGGCATTCTATTTTGAAAATGCCAAAACATCATTTGAGCACATGGATGTGGATCTTGTCAGCTATTTGATCACATGCCTTTGTTATTCTGAGAATTTAGAATATATTTCTTGGTGATTGTGCTAAATTCAATTCCTTGTTGCTAGCGCTTGCATATAAGATTAAGTATGTATATCACTGGAATAATGTCAGAATCCTAAAATGATGTAAAATAGCCAAGGAATTGAGAATGTGGTTATGTACTGTCATAGGGTATATCTGCCCTGTAATCTGCTGGCTAATTGTGGTGCTTCAGGTGCTCTCTGCCTTAGTTTTCCCTCACCCAGGTTTTCTGTCTCTCCCAGGAATCAGATTGCTCAGCCACTCTGAGTACAATCCCATTTTACAGTACCAAGAACAGGTTCTTACATATTACTTGGGCTCCTCTTCAGCCTACCTTCTCCCTTTAAGTCTTGCTGCTTTGGAATGGAATTCTGACTCCCAGACTACTTCTCTAGATTCATAGAATATCAGAGTTGGAAGGGACCTCAGGAGATCATCTAGTCCATCTAGTCCTCAAAGCAGGGCCAATCCCCAGATAGATTTTTGCCGCAGTTCCCTAAATGGTCCCCTTAAGGATTGAAGTCACAGCCCTGGGTTTGGTAGGCCAATGCTCAAACCACTGAGCTATCTCTCCCAGGACTACTTAAGGTCTCCCATAGGAACCCAGCTTGCTCTCTGCAGATCTTTCCAAACTGAGTTTTCTCAGCCCTTTTAGGAGGTGCACATGTTTCAGGCTGTTACTTGACCCCAATTTGTCCAAACCCCTCAGGCTGGGTGATAGCTAATTATGGCATTTGAGGGGCTGATTGAACAAGCCTGGCTAGCCTAAGCCTCCTGGCCCCCACAGGTATGTCTACACTGGGAGGTGCAATTCCCAGCCTAGATAGACAGACTTGTACTAGCTCATCTCAAGCTAGCCTATTAAAAATAGCTGTGTGGATATTGTGGTGGCTCGCGCTAGTCACCCCCACTCAAACCCATTGGCTTGGGCTGGCTTGAACTTAGACAGGTAGCCCAAGCTCCCAGGAGGGCTACAAAGGCCTCACTGCTATTTTCAGAGCATGAACGCATGGTCAGCTAGTGTGAATCTCTCTACCTGTGCTGGGAATCACACCTCATAGTTGCAATGTAGACATGCCTTAATGGGCAGGCACCCTGTTACACCTAATGTTTGTGTTATCAAACAGTATGCCTAAAAAGAGAAATGAAAGACATTTATCCTACAAAGGCAAACTAGACTCATACTTTGAATAGAAATTGTCATGAGGGATGGCTTTTCTGCAGTACATGCTGTAATACAGAAGCTATGCTTGTACAGAGATGATGATACTTAATCTTATTTTAATGACCTTGGTACAAAATATGGGTATATATAGACAAATATAAGAAGTTTTTTCCTGCATATTATTTGATTCTCTAGCCCAGAATTAGAGCTGATCAGAAATAGTAAGTCATTTTTCATATTTCACATAGAAATTGCCAACAATTGTCTTTAATTCCTTAGCATGTAATGTTATAAGAATGATTGAGGACTCAACAATTCCCAGGTTTTTTTCCTTACATATCCCCCTGAAAAATTTAGTTCTAGTGTCATAATTAATGATTTTGCAATTTTCCATGTTCAAAAAGTCATGGCAGTTTGATAGTTTTAGCTTATGGAGAGAAGACAGAAAGGGAGTATAAATAGAAAGGGAGGAATAAATAGAAAGTGACACAAGTATATAGAGGGTGAAAGTCTTGCTTTACTGTGAAGCCAGGGATTCATCTATAATGTATTTCTGGATAGACTATCAGGATGCTAGTTTACAAACCACACCTACTGGGTTTGTGGGATACAACCTTGGGATGTGGTATGGGTCATGCCACATCATCTGATCAAGTTATTGCTGAATTCACAAACTTAGGTGGGCCAGCTTCCAGGGTTCTGTGACCTTCCTGGTTGATTTACATGAGTCTTGACTCTGATTGGCTGGCACCCATATATAAACTTCCTGCTTCCTTTCTGATCTTATATGAGCAACAAGCCATTGCCTATAAATTGCTTTGTGGACCCTGCTTATTTCTGTCTTTCCATCTGACCCTGCCAGCTGCCTTGCTGCATCTTTCCCTTGGATTGGCTTTTCTGACTATTGGACTTTTTGTGTGAACTAGACTGCTCTTGACCTGCCTGACCTCTGGGCATTACACAGAAATGCATAGATTCACTCTGAATCATATAGGGATGAGAGTCACCAGGGGAATTTGCACTTTGATTCCATCTTCAAAAGTGGCATTAGAATCTGTACTGAATCTGTCAGACAGGCCTGAGTGCAAGTTTAAATCAGAAGTTTGGTCAATCAACCTGAGAAAAACCAGTGTAGTGCTCAAGGTACAATTGGTTATTTTGGGGGTAGTAGAGAGATGTTTTAGCTAATGGAAAGTGTAACATTACTGATTCTTAGTGCTTATGGAATGCCAGTACAATATTTAAATAAATAATTAAATCTCAGCTTTAACTTAGGCAAACCACATATGAGGGCACACAGTAAATGAACATGACCATAGCCTGATTATTACAAACAAATCTAATGAGCAGGTTATCTAAAGAGGTTCAGAGTTTGGATGCTTACCCAGACTATCTGAACCTAAGGAGGCCTCAGACATTCTGTTTCCACAGCAGTATCACTGCTCTTTGTCTCTGTTGCTCCTTTGCTTGCCTACTGTAGCATGTGATGCTATTCAGAGCAGTGGAGATATTACGAGATGACGCAGAAGACCTTTAAAATGATATACAGGGTGGATTGGATATAAATACTGCTGCTGGGATATATGTGCAAAAGATACCATGGCTGTGGTTTCTTCCACTACCACTTGAATTTTTACAAGGGTAAAAGTAGAGTACTTATACTGAAATTTAATAAACCTTTTGTTTATAAGTACTGCATGGCTGTGAAATATTCTAAACCCATGTGAAGGTTCTTTTGAATTCTAGTCTTGTCCTCCAAAGTGCTAGCAGCCACTCCCAACTTGATGCCAACCACAGATTTTATAAGCATACTCTCTACTCCATTATCCAAGTCATTAATGAAAATACTGAATATTACCAGACCCAGGACAGACCCCTGTAGGATCCCATAGATAAGTCCCACCAGTTTGACAGGGAACCCTTAATAAAATTGTTTAAACAATCAATTTGTCCTAGAGGATAATATAGTAGTAAGTAATAACCAACATGGATTTGTCAAGAACAAATCAATCCAAATCAACTTAATTTCCTTCATTGACAGTATTACCGGCCTACTGGGTAGGCAGAAAGAAGTTGATATGATATATCTTGATTTTAGTAATGATTTTTACACAGTCTGATGTCACATTTATGTGAGCAAACTAGAAGAATATGGCCCAGATGATATTACTGTTATGTGGGAGCATGACTGCTCGAAAGACCACATTAAAAAATCAGTTATCAATGGTTTGCTGTTGAACTGGGAGGGTATATATAGTGGGGTCCCAGAGGGGCCTGATATGGATCTAGTACTATTCAATATTTTCATTAATGATTTGGATAATGGAGTGGAGAGTATGATCATAAAATGTGTGAATGATGCCAAGCAGGGACGGGTTACTCGTGATTTGTGAGGATAGGATTAGAATTTAAAATGACCTTGACAAATTGAAGGTGAAATTTGATAAAGTGTAAAAGTACTTAAGAATGAAAAATCAAATGCACAATTACAAAAATGGAGTATAACTGGCTGGGCAGTCGCACTGCTGAAAAGGATCTAAGGTTTATAGTGTATCACAAATTGAATATGAACCAACAATGTGATGGAGTTTTGAAAAAGGCAAATACCATTCTTGGGTGTATTAACAGGAGTGTTGTATGTAAGACATGAGAAATAATTGTCCCACTCTACTCAGCACTGGTGAGGCCTCAGCTGAAGTGTTTTTTCCTTGGTCTATGTGCCATACTTAAGAAAGATGTGTACAAGTTGGAGAGAGTCTGGAGGAAAGCCTCAAAAATGATAAAAGGTTTAAAAAACCTGACCCATGAGGAATTTTTTTGTTCCGAGTGGGATGTTTAGTTGTGAAAAAAGAAAAGTTAGGGGGGACCTGATAAGTCTTCAAATATCTTGATTGATGTTATAAAAAGTTTGGTGATCAATTGTGCTCCACATCCACTGAAGTTAGGACGAGAAATAATGGGTTTAATCTGCAGCAAGGAAGATTTAGGTTAGATATTAGGAAAAAACTTCTAACTATAAGGATAGTTAAGCTCTGGAATGGGCTTCCAAGATGTTGTGGAATCTCCATCATTGGAGGTTTTAAGAACAAGTTAGACCAACACCTGTGAGAGATGGTCTAGGCATACTTGGTACTGCCTCTCACGGTCTCTTCCAAATGTACATTTATATGATTCTATTTGCCTTTTCTGTTCCATGCTAGCTCTAGCTCACTTTGTTCCTTAAGCTTTCTGATTTTATCCCTTCATGCTTGTGCTATTCTTTTGTACTCCTCCTTAGCAATTGGTTCATATTTCCATTTTTTGAAGGATTCCTCTTTGGTTTTTCAGGCCATTAAAAAGCTCTTGATGGATCCATATTGGCCTCTTACTGTTCTTTCTCTCTTTCCTCCTAATTGGAGTAGTTTGCTGTTGTGCCTTTAATATTATGTCTTTGAGAAACTGTAGGCTCTCCTGAACTCCTTTTTCCTTTAGATTTTCTTCCCAGGTGACCCCACCTAACAGTTCTCTGACTTTGTTCAAGTCTGTTTTTTTTTCCTTTAAAGTCTGTTGGGCTTATTCTGCTGCTTTAATTTTTTTTCTTTGAATCACAAAATCTGTCATTTCATGATCACTTTTACTCAAATAGCCTTTTACCTTCAAATTCACAACCAATTCCTTCTTGTTAGTCAGACTCAAATCTGACATTGTTATTCCCCTGATTACTTCCTCTACCCTCTGAAACAAGAAGTTGTCTCCAATACATTCCAAGAACTTATTGGAAATTTTGTGTTTTGCCATATTACTTTTCCAGCAGATGTCTGGGTCATTAATATCCTCCATTACTACCAGATCTTGAGTTCTGGATATTTGTTTGTTCTGGAAGAACCTCACCCACCTCCTCTTCCAGATTTGGCGTTCTGTAGTATATTCCTGACATGGCTTTGCTCCTGTTTCTCTCACCCCACCTTTGTATTTTATCTTCACCCTGGAGATTTTTAACTGGTTTGCCTCTCACAACTTCACAGAACTCAAGTCTGTCTGTTACAGCCATCCCCCTATTCCATTTTGTTTCTTACAGCTGTCCCCATACTCCATTTGGTTTTGTTCTCCTCCTGTGGCCGCCCTTCCCTGGCTGTTAAGTTGGTTACCAGGGCCACTGCCCTTCTCAAAGGGAAGGCCCCTTAAGTTGTTTAACAAGAGCCATTGCCCTTCTCAAAGGGATGGCCACTTGTGCTGCGTGCTAAATGGGACCACTGCCCTGTTCAAAGGGTTAGTCCTGTTATCACCTCGTTGAACCTGGGCTCGGTGTAGGGCAGGCAATGTCCAGAGCTGCAAGACCTATTGTGTTTTTAAGATCCTGGGCATGAGTCATAGGCCTCATCTGCTTTTGAGTCACCTATTGCACAGGACTCTGCCCAGACATGTTTCTGTGCTTAACCTGCAGTTTTTCCCTGTGCCTCCTCCCCTGTGACAGAGGGAGCCTATCAGGATTACTGGCGGGAAAGTGCCTGAGTTTGCCTTTAAAAACAGACATTTTTGAAACAAACATCAGAAAGGTTCCTGCATTGCCACCTGGTCTGATCAGCCAGGGGTTCTGGGGGTCCTTTTTCCACTCTCGTTTTATTTTTGAGGGTACTCCCGGTTTTTTAACCCCCCCCCCGCGAAGAACGAATTGCTACTTGAGAGATCTCCTGATTATTGAGACTGTACCGAGCCCTCCTTGCTTCTTCTGATGTTGCTGCTGCTTCTGCCTTTGCTGCTGCCTTGGGGACTGGTAAAAATCCCTCTGTAAAACTTTCCCTACTTGTATTTTATTATTTTAGCTGCTGCCTCTGTTTCCCCAGCACACAGACTCAAGCTAAACCTTGGTCTGTGTCTTAAAACCTCTCTTAAACTCCACGGTGCTTTGCTGCTAAACATAAGTTTGTGCCGCTGCTAAGCTCTGCTCCTGGGCTTTGCCTCGGGGCTCCCTGCTTTCAGTTGTATCCCTTGGCTTCAACCACCATCCCTTGGCTTCCTTGGGAGCTGGATCCTGAGCACATACCACTCTGCCCTCTGTGACTTCCTCATAGCATAAGGTGCACCATAGGTTTTGTTTTTTTAGTTTAATAAGTCATAGTTTGTTAAGATTGTAGAGCTTGTAAGTTCACCTGCCTTGTTATAGTTTACTGTTTTCTTGTTCCATATAGTTGCTTGTTATAGTTTTGCTTAGAATTGTGATATTTGTTGTTTTGCCTAGTCGTTGGTTAAGATAGATAAGGTTTTTGCTGCTTAAATTCGTCTTCCCACTGTCCCAATCTCTCCCTGAACTTTCCCGTGTCTGTTTTTCCCCCGCTCCAATCTCCCCCTCTGTGTGCTTCTCCGTGTCTCCCTGTTAAAACCCTTTGCTGCTTTTCCCCCACATCTGCACTCTCTCCGAACTTCCCAACTCCTTGCTGCTTCCCCCCCGCGTCTGCATCATCCTCCAAACTTCCCGAACCCCTTGCTGCTTCTCCCCCTGTGAAACTTCCCAAACCCTTTGCCTTTTTTTTCCTTTGTTTTTGGTGTCCGCTTGTTGCTTAAACCTCTCTCTAGCCCTTCTTTACACTTCTCCGCTGCCCCTCCCCTACCGAAGATCACCATCACACTGCTCCATTGTCCTTACCCTGCGGGGCTTCAGAGTCTCTCGCTGCTTCCAGCCGCACTCTCCTCTCATCAGTTGCCACTAATCATTCACTCCCCTCCCCTCTCTGCTATCCTAGCCTCACAAATTAAGTCATTACTTTTCTTTTATACCGTTACATTGCATAATTTCACTTATCACCCATATTGTATTATTGCACTGTGATTCACATTTTACTTGTAATTATAACACCCCATTGGTTGCTTCCACTTTTCTGATATACTTTGTATTTGCATTGATACCATTGTGTTACATTATGTATAAGGCCACTAACCACTTAATACATTCTATCTAAGATTGTTGACCATTTTATATAGAAGCTACCATTTTATTTTGCATTTCTTTTGATACTCTTATTGACTGTACTGTATCCTGTTGTGCTGAACCCCACTTAATGTACCCCACTGTTAGAACTCCCTGTACTGTTCAATAAGAAGAACCCCCCTCATCATTGTCTATTGTAAACACCCTATACACCCCATCCCGTCGTATTTCATTGTTAAATTCCCACCACTTCCTTTTTCCTTTAATAAAGAAATTAATTGGCACACCACCTGTGTGGTAATTGCTACCCAAGATCCCATATACTGGCAGGCAGGGACAAAGTCTATATGTTTTTCATGTATAATGCAACACATCCTCCCTTTTTTCCTGCCCGTCCTTCCTGAACTAGCTATACACCTCTATACCAATATTTGAATCATGAGATTTATCCTACCAAGTCTCTGTGATGCTAATTAAATCATAATTCAATTTGTGTACTGGGACGTTCAGTTCTTCCTGTTTATTCCCATTTGCTTTGTGTTTTTGTATAGATATCTTAGAAGTTGAGCAGGCTTCCCCACTGTATTCCAGCTTGTTGCTCCTAAGACCCTATTGAAATTTATCATTTCTCCTCTCTCCCCACGCACACTTCTACTCCAATGTCTAGGTCACCTCTTTATATACCCACTTATATACCCACTTATGAGCTTTTGTCATCTGCCCCTTTTTAACCTTGTTTAAAGCCCTGCTCAATAAGTTGGCAAGTCAGTATGCAGAGTCATCTCACCTTCTTGGTCAGGTGGATGCCATTTCTTATCAGCATCCCTCCTTCCCTGAACATGGTTGAGGAAGCCAAAGCCGTCTTTTTGATACCATCTGCACAGCCACACATTCATTTCCAGGTTGCACATGTCCTAGCCCTGACTCTTATGCTCAATAAGGAGGATGGATGAGAACATAACCTGTACACCTGACTTCTTCACCCTCAGTCCTAGAGCCATCTAGTCACTGCTGATCTTTTCAGAGCTGTACCTGGCAGTACCATGAGTGCTCACATGGATGATCAGCATTGAGTAGTGGACAGAGGGATACACGAGCCTTTGCAATCATTCTGTAATGTCTCAAATGCGGGCTGCAAGCAGGCAGGCTACCTCCCTGGACATCATGTCAGGTCAGAAGATGGATGCGTCTTTCCTCCTCAGAAGGAGACAATCACCACCCTATATCTCCTGTTCATGACTCTGCCTGCCTCAGGGGCAGGTGCCTCCTCCTCCTAATCCATTAGGGTCATCTTCTGCTGTTGCTGGGAGAACATACTGAATCTTGGTCCCTGTGGATGGGGGGCCTGGGTGCAGGGTGGAGCACTGTCTACAGCCTGAGGTGGCCATCAGCCAGTCTCCTCCCTGCAGAGTTGTGGTTCTCCTTCCCCTGTGGTATTGCTGTAGCCATCTAGCACCATCCTGAATGTCTCCATGTGCATCCTGTCAATGAAGTCCTTGTGTACCTGTATATTACATAGATGAGCCACCTCTTCTTGCCGCTCTCTTACCTGCTTCCTGAGGGAGTCCACCAACAAACACGTCTCACACCAGCTTGTTCCCCGTGCTGAGTTTTCTTTGGTAGGGACATGCAAATCAGATTCCCAACAAGTCAAGAAGCCTGTGCAGAAGCCTCCAGGGTCAGGATGCCTGTTTGGCCAAGGCCCCACAAGTGCAATCAGAGGAGAGCTAGCAGAGGTGGTGTTAATGTGACATTTGTCTCCAATTGTTGGTTCTTTCTTGTAGAGTATCTGTTAGTTAAGGAGAAAACAAACAAGCAAGCAAGCAAACAAAATAACCTGTACCTCCCTGCCTTTCTGTTCAGGAGAACTCAGCTGGCTAACACCCTATGTCTCCCAACTGCTTTTGTTTCACCAGCTGCTTCTAGCAGTAATTTTAGAATGCTTTAGAAATTTTACATTATTTTCTGTGGTACTGTTGTTTACAATAAAAAAGTCCCTGTTATAGTTCACCAAATACATTAATAAAACAATTGCTGAGAACAAGTCCTGAATCTATATAGACACTGTAACATATGGATACAGAGGCAAGCTGATGTTTGCAATCATTTTGGTAGGGTTTAAAAATAGACCACAGTGATCTTCCATCTTTGTGCAGCCAGTGGCCTGTGCTCCCCAATACCATGCTGAAGCCTCCACATTTATATGACAAATAAAATGTGCAGGTTTTCTTTGTTTGTTTGTTTGTTTGTGGTGCAGAATGCCCTCAGGAATACAGCATGCGTCTTTAAAGTATGATTGAGGTTCAGAGGCAGGAAACTCTGTTAGAAGTGGGGAGAGGAGTGAAACCCTTTTGTGAAGGTACTTGGGAAAAAGTCAGTGGAAAACTAGAGCAGTCAGACCAACTAGGTTTTTCAAGAAAGCATTCCAAGTTATTCCCAAACTATTTATGAAAACTGCATTTTAACTACAAGAGCTGTGAACGAGCCCAATGCTTGTCTTTGTGGATTGTTCCACTGTGATGTAAAATGTATCTGAGGTGGAATTCCATTATTTGTGTGCTACAAGGTGATGAGTATATAATTAGAAGTGACTGGTCAGGAGTTTGTGGAAATATAAAAAATGGCAAAAGCTGAGCCTACCTGGAGCCTACTGGGCTTTGCTGATTTTTTGAGCCAAGCACCCAAACTGCATCACCAAAATAGAGAATGATCTAAATATAGCAGCAGCAGCAGCAACAAAACAAAAGCACATGATCAAAACACCTGAACACTGAAACATCTCAGTGCATGAACTTAAAACTGACACCTGAACACTGCTACATGCAGGCAAATTTTAGCTATAGTCCCCCAAATTCTATTGCTTCTATAGACAACCAATACAGCACCTCCCAGTCTATCCAAAACAATCTGGACCTCAATGCTTCTCATTGCAACATCAGCACAAAACCCCTGGATTTGGCATATCATCATTCTTATGCCATTTTTGATACCATATTAAAACCCATAATTTGCAACAGAAATACACAGAAATGTGGTGTTGAATACTGTTTTATGATTCTGTCTAACAGAAACCACTGTTGAAGCCAATACATCTTATTTTGAAAGGGCACTTACTGAAAGTTTGATTATTTGAGGTTGATAAGGGAGTTTTTTGTTAATTAATTTAGAAAAGCGACTAATGTTAATTAAGAATTTCAATAAAACTGTTCTGAGTAATCTATGTTAGTTAATGAAATCCAGTGACAAGGAGACAGTTGGCTGTTTTTAAAGATCCTGGGACTAGCAGAAGAAAAAACCCCACCTTGGATACCAAATTTAGTAAGACTGAGAAAAATGAAAGGGGTAAATACTTTTAATTTTCAAACTGAAATGGCCCATGTACATGGCTTTAAAAAAATGCAGGGTTTTTTAGAATATCTTGTACATGCTGATAATGAGAAATAACTGTTCATGGTAACAAGCATAGTTCAGAGCCATATTCTTGAGGAAAAAATATATTATTTTATAAAATCTATAATGCCTCATCCCCATTAAAATGTGTGCAATGGGTTCCTTTCTAGAGTCATTCTAAACCTTAATGTAAGGGTAATCTGCAGCTCTGAGTAACAAATGTAGGGGAGAGAGAAGGAATTGTAGTTTAGCTGTCATGGTCAGGTGACAAGTTGTCATAAACAGATAGCTAAGGGTTAATGTCTCTTTCACCTGGAAAGAAGTAACCTGAAACACCTGACCAGAGGACCAATCAGGAAACAACACTTTTTCAAAGCTGGGTGGAGGGAAGTTTGTGTGTGTGAGTCCTTTGTTCTGGTCTTGTGCCTATCTCTCTCTCTTGGCTATGAGAGGATCTCTGTTTCCTGCCTTTCTAATCTTCTGTTTCCCAGTTGTAAGTACAAAAGATCAGATAGTGATTTATATGGTTTTTTTTTGTATTTACATGTGTGTAGTTGCTGGAGTGTTTTGAATTGTATTCTTTTTAAATAAGGCTGTTTATTCATACTTCTTTTAAGCAATAGACCCTGTATTGGTCACCTTAATACAGAGAGACCATTTTAATGTATTTTTCTTTCTTTTTACATAAAGCTTTCTTTTTAAGACCTGTTGAAGTTTTTCTTTACTGGGGAACTCCAGGGAATTGAGTCTGTGCTCACCAAGGAATTGGTGGGAGGAAGAAGTCAGGAGAAAATCTGGATGTGTTAGATTTACTAGCCTGACTTTGTATACCCTCTGGGTGAAGAGGGAAGTACTTCTGTTTCCAGGACTGGAAATAGAAAGGGTGGAATCCCTCTGTTTAGATTCACGGAGCTTGCTTCTGTGTATCTCTCCAGGAACACCTGGAGGGGGGAAGGGAAAAGGTTTATTTCCCTTTGTTGTGAGACTCAAAAAATTTGGGTCTTGGGGTCCCCAGGGAAGGTTTTTGGGGGGACCAAAGTGCCCCAAAACACTCTAAATTTTTGGGTGGTGGCAGCTTTACCAGGTCCAAGCTGGTAACTAAGCTTGGAGGTTTTCATGCTAACCCCCATATTTTGGACGCTAAGGTCCAAATCTGGGACTAGGTTATGACATGGTGGCAACGGTGGGAAAGATTGAATCCAGAAGCCAGTAGGAATATTATATTTTTCTTTTCTCTGCTAGGGGCTTTTAAGCAGACACAGTTTAGTTTTAAGGGAACCAGAGAGAATTTTTTTTTTCTCTGCTCTCTCGTACAGTTTCTGCCTTGCATATTAAGCAAGGAACCATTAAGGAACTATTACGGGTCTTTTGTCAGACAATAGCACTCCCATTAGGGGGCAATTACCAGCACAATACACATGCAAATAAAGTGGTTTTTCTGGTTTACTTTACACTGAAAAAATTAGCTAAAGGAAGAAAGGGAAAAAGGCACTGTTGCTAGGCAGACCCCAGGAGGCAACAGAGAACCTGCAGTTCAGAAGATAAACACCGGAGGGCACCCCAACACAAGAAAACAGGAACCATGCCTAACAAGACAAAAATGGAGGCCGAAGGACAAATCAAAGACGCTGAGCACAGGCGAAAAATGAAAAAAAAAATACAGGAACTAGAAATAAAACAAAAAGAGATGGAGCTAAAAGAAAGAGAAGAACAGATCAAAAATGCAGCCCACCTCAAAAAATTACAAGAAGAAGAGGTGGCCTACAAAAGAGAACAAGCAGCCAGAGAGGTGGCCTACAAAAGAGAACAAGCAGCCAAAGAGGCAGCCTACAAAAGAGAGCAAAAAGCCAAAGATGCAGACCACCAAAAACAGCTGGAAATAAAAAGAGTGGGAACTCCAGAGGGAAGCCCACCGACAGGCCATGGAATTAGAAAAGGCTAAGCAAAACATAGCCAATCCTAACAACCCTTCACCAATTATGGTTCCACATCACAGGAAATTTCCCACCTACAAGGCAGGTGATGACACTGAGGCCTTCTTGGAAAATTTTGAAAGAGCCTGTCTTGGGTACAGTATCCCTGAAAACCAGTACATGGTAGAATTGAGGCCACAGCTCAGTGGACCTTTAGCAGAGGTGGCAGCTGAAATGCCTAAGGAGAACATAAACTTTTTCAAACCAAGGCCAGATACAAAATGGGGATAACCCCGGATCATGCCTGTCGGCGTTTCAGAACCCAAAAGTGGAAACCAGATGTGTCATTTCCCAAACAAGCCTACTACGTTGGGAAAAATTATGAGGCCTGGATATCAGGACACAATGTTAAATCCTTGAATGAACTGCACCTCCTCATACAAATGGAGCAGTTCTTGGATGGTGTTCCTGAGGACATAACACGGTACATACAAGATGAAAAACCCAAAAATCTCACCGAGGCGGGGGAGATTGGAGCCAGATGGATGGAAGTGGCAGAAAGCAAGAAAGCTACTGTCAAGGGGAACGAATACCCCAGAGGGCACACCGACCATAAACCCTACAACCGAGGGCAGCCAAAAACCCCACCTACAACCTAAGCAAAGCCACAGACACACTATTCTTCCACCTCACCAGTCTCCAGTAACTCACCTCGACCCAGTGACCAGTCAGCTGAACGATGCTTTAAGTGTAATAAACTGGGACATATCAAGGCCAACTGCGCAAAGACCACCAACCGAGTGCAGTTCATTACACCACCATCACACCAAAGATCCCCAGGCCCAGATGCCTCTCAAATACCCTTGGAGCGAAGGGAAAATTTGAGAGTGGGCGGAAAGAAGGTTCCTGCATGGAGAGACACGGGGGCACAAGTGTCAGCTATCCACCAATCCTTCGTAGACCCCAAATTCATCAACCCAAAGGCCAAAGTGACAATTTACCCCTTCATGTCACAAGCTGTAGACTTGCCTACCGCTGAACTGCCTGTCCAGTACAAAGGCTGGTCAGGAATGTGGACTTTTGCTGTCTATGACAATTATCCTATCCCCATGCTACTGGGGGAAGACTTGGCCAACCAGGTGAAGCAGGCCAAGCAAGTGGGAATGGTTACACGTAGCCAAACCAGGCAAGCTTCCAGACCCATTCCTGTTCCTGAGCCATCCACAGACGCCCCGTCTGTGTTACCAGAGACCCACTGTGAAACTCAAAAAATTTGGGTCTTGGGGTCCCCAGGGAAGGTTTTTGGGGGGACCAAAGTGCCCCAAAACACTCTAAATTTTTGGGTGGTGGCAGCTTTACCAGGTCCAAGCTGGTAACTAAGCTTGGAGGTTTTCATGCTAACCCCCATATTTTGGACTCTAAGGTCCAAATCTGGGACTAGGTTATGACACCAGTGAAAATACAAACTTCAAAAAATCTTCTGGTTGTTATTCACTGGTAATCTTGATAAAGCTGGTAACTATCCCATACAATTACCTATTCTGAAATTGGCAGCCACCATTAACATCTGTAGTAAGAGACACACATTTGGTATTCAAAGGGAAGAAAGAAAGGCATTCACGTATGCTTATGTATTATCTTCCACTGATCCTTCAACAGTGAGTGGCACTGCACATTTATTTATACCTTCTCAAGGTTCAAACTACAGTTTAGCAGGAAAAACTTCCCAACTGTAAGAACAGTAGGACAATTGAACAAAATGCCTAGGGAACACATGGAATCTCCTTTAGTTTAGGTTTTCAAAAAGGAGGCTGGATAGCCATTTGTGTTGGATGGTTTAGTCACAACAAATCCTGCATCTTAGCAGGGGGGTTAGACTAGATGACCCCAGCAGTCCCTTGTAACCCTATAATAACCCTTGTAACCCTATAATCTCTGATAATAGGCTAGGATGGTCATTATGAATGGGCCACTAGACCATTTGATTACCTCTTTATCTAGAGTTCTGTCCTTAACTTGATGTAGGCTTGTGACTTCCATAAAATCAGGTGCTTTTGTCCCTGTGTGGGCCTCATCCAGCTTTTGTTGAAATCTAAGGAAAGATTTATATTAAAATCTGTATAAGTTAAATTCAGCACTTGTAGAGGCAAAAAGAAGGGGAAAAATTGTCTGGCAGGAGCTATAGCAATAGGAATATGTGCACTCCTTCATCTCACCTGACCTTGACCAGAGTATGTGCTCATAGTCTCTTCCCATTATCAGATGGAAACTTCAGGATAAGGAATTGTGAGATGTTCACTCTTCTGTTCACTTTGGGCAATCATTTCTGTCCTATTAGATCTTTGGCTCTTTTTAAGACTTACAATAATGTGTGTCACTGTCACTATGATTCTGAAAATGTAAATTATTTATTTATAAGAAGAATACATTTTTCATAAGGAATTCTCAGAAAACAATTAGTGTAAGTAGCAAATCATTTTGATGATATTTATAAAATCACCTTAGCAATTAATTTATCATATTTAATTTCTGATCACTTTGTGTAAATTTTAGCTAAAATTAGATATTTGCTGCAGAGGAAATTGTAGACTCACTCATATAGATCATTGTTTAAAAAGAGACGATAACTTTATTTGCTCTTTTACATGTCTAGGTTTTACATGTGTATTGTATTAATATGTCCCTTTATTTTTCTTAGCCTTATGTGGAGGAGATGTTAGAGGACCTAGTGGAACGATTTTATCCCCTGGTTATCCTGAATTGTACCCAAATTCACTGAATTGTACATGGACTGTGGATGTCACCCATGGAAAAGGTAAGAAATGTAATTGTATACCTCTACCCCTATATAATGTGACCTGATATAACATGAATTTGGATATAACGCTGTAAAGCAGTGCTCCATGGGGGTGGGGCTGCGCACTCCAGAGGATCAAAGCAAGTTCGATATAATGCGGTTTCACCTATAACGCGGTAAGATTTTTTGGCTCCTGAGGACAGCGTTATATCAGGGTAGAGGTGTATTTTTGTTTGTCTTCTTTATTTTAGTTTGCTATTTCATGCCCCATATGCAAAACCAGGTTAGCATTGATGAACTGGGAGATTTATTATAAACATTACTAATTATGATTTATACTGTGGCAGCACTTATATGTCCCAGTTGTGGACAAAGACCCCATTCTGCAAGGCATTGTGCAAATTCAGGACAAAAAGATGGCTCCTGCCCCAAGGACCTTACAATCTAAGTGTAAGACAGGAGACAACAGGTGGATACAGACAGATAATCAAAGGAACACAAGGAAACAATGAGACAATATTTTCAGCATAATAGGTAGCAGCAACAGCACACCATCCATTTAACTGTTGTCAAGTTTTTTTAGGCATTACAGCAAAGGAGAGTTTAAGGGAGGCTTTGAAGGATGTCAATGAGATGGCTTAGCAGATGCTTATGGAGAGATACTTCCAAGCAAGACAGGCAGCATAGAGAAAAGCATCAAGATGCTTGTTTGAAAATTAAACAAGTGGGTGATGAAGGCTGGCATTGTTGGCCAGTTGACAGTGACAAATGGTGTCTAAATAGCATACAAGAGTTGATAGGTAGGGTAGGGGATACATGATGAAGGGCCTGAAAAGTGAAGTCAAATAGTTTGTTTGATATGATAAGAGAAGAGGGAGCCCATGGAGGGATGCAAAAAGAGGGGTGACATGGCACAGCAATGGGTTAGGAAAACGATCTTTGTAGCATTCTGAATGGTTATCAGTGTGAAAAGTTTTTGCATTTGTCAAGGCTACAGAAAATGATTGTGCAGTAATTAAGACGCAAGATGGTGAGAGCCTAGAGAGTTTTATTTGGATGGAAGGGGAAAAAAAGGCTTTATAAGTTGTTATACAGAAATGTTATGGTCTGAGTGACAGGGAGGATGGTGGTGATACCCACAGTGATCAAAAATGGAAGCAATGGTGAGGGCTTGGGAGAAGATTAAAAGCTCTTTTTTAGCCATATTCATCTTGAGTTAAGGGCTAGACATCCATGAGGAGATGTCAGAGAGACAGGCTGATAATATAGTCTGGACAGAAGGAGACCATCTGGAGTAGAGCAGTAGATCTATGTATCATCATCATTCAGCTGAATTTGTTTTTTCAAAGGAGAGTACCCAGAGATAAGGTGCAGAGAGAAAAGAGAAAAGGACATTTTAAATCTCCACCAAAATTTGGAGAGGGAGTGAGGAAGATCCTTTGAAGGACATTCTGAAGGAGTAGATAGAGAGGTAGCAGGAGAATCAGGAGATGACTGAGTCACAGAAGCCAAAGCAGGGTAAGATTTCAAGAAGAGGTGTTGTTGATGGTCTCAAAGGCTGAAGCTACAGTGTAACATGTATTAGGCATGAAGGAGGTCAACAAGTTTCATTTTTGTCCCATTTTTAACTGGCAACAGTATCTTTTTCTAATTAAATTTTCTATATTGCTTTTATGTTTTTTCTCAGCTGTTGCCAGATTTCTTATTGGTAGCGTAGTGCTGACTATTTGCAGGTCTGGGGCACAGTACGTTAGCATGGTTTAAAAATGCACATCCATACATTAAATAAGAAGGCATTTAAGGCTTCAGATTTCCTTCAGTGTAAATACAAATTTAATTAACACTTCTTCTTCTTTTGGATGCCATTTGGAAAGCAACAGGCTGTGACTGTAATTGAATGTTAAGATTTGAAAGCCCATCTAATATTTCTGGAGTAGCTAGGTGGATCCCCCTTGTACTTCCACATTAAGTGTTAATGGGGCAGTTTTCCATGATGTGTCATATGGTTTGTATCTCACCACAGTCACAATCTGGTGATTCTTTGATTTTCCATTTGTGGAGGAAATCTACGTATCTTCGATCCATTATCTGCATGCAGATGAGTGAAGTCCACTCCCTGTGCAGAAGGCAGAATCCTGGGACTTGTTTTGTTGGATATTCAATCAGGTCTTTGTTTGGAGAATCACAAGTGGCCCACAATTCAATCCAGTGAGGGCTGGTGTCCTTTCCATTGCCATGTAGCATTGACATATGGATGCAGAAATGTTTCTTGGATATGGGTCGGAGAGTAGCAGTGAATTCACATCTTGGTGAATGAGATGACAACCTTCATGTGATCTCCCCAGTTACGTGTGAAAGCACAAGGAATGTTATCAAATGGGTGACTGAATGACCTGAAAGGACCTCCCTGTCAGAAAAGCAAGGGCAATAACATTCCATATCAGGGCTAAGCCTTCCTTCCAATAGGTCCATCACTTCCTGGATATGAATATGCAAATCATGAAGCACAGGTTCGACTGCTTAACCAACACAAAGTGCTATGACACTGCAACAATTAATACTTAGCCTGCAAGCATGCAAAAATTATATTAATAAAACATTAAATGTGACCTGCAAATAAAGACATGTATTTTAACTACACTTCTCATCTATGCCCCAGACTATAGGTAGTCTTAAATATACCTTAAATATATTTCTCATGGGCCACTATTAAAATCCATATGTATCTAACAAAAACCTAGTAATATTAAATAGTAAAACTTCTAGAAGTAACTGAAAAACAAGCACATAAATCTTTTGGTAGAAACATGCAAAATGCTTCTGCAAATAACTATTATATGTGTTCAAACAGCTCTTATGTGATAAAGGGAGGGATGTGTATATTATGGCATGATATTTGTTTGTGTTTTTTAAGTTTAAAAAAAGCATGTCATCTTTTGTATTTTATTTTACTTTATTACAATAACAATATTATTCTTATGTTCTCTGTGAAATGATACTGTCTATGACATATCAAATTTACAATTAAATTTATGAACTAATGGAAGATTTTTCATCAAAACAACTAAGTTCATAACACTGAAAGAGAAAGCTTGAGTGTTATATATCTTCTTATCTTATTTATGAAAACAAAACAAATCCCTGCCCAAAACATTTCTTTTAAACTTTTTCTCCCGAGATAGCATAATCTGTCACACAGTGCACATTAAAATGATTAGACCATTTTTCTGCTAAGAACTGAGTTGTGCAACAACAATTGAGATGTACTTTGGTGTTTAGAAATGTCATCACAAACTGGGAAAGCGATTGAAACATCCTCTTGAATTAGACTTTGAGTTCTGGGTTTGAATATAACTCAAAGTGAAACTTAGCTGAAACTGCTGAGTATCCCATTGTTTTGAGACACTGCCATAAATCTCTCCCTGGAATCTATGGTAAAGTAGGGACAGGATTTGTGTACAAAAAGGTCAGGGTCTTTCATGGTGTGAATTGAGAGAAGAGAGAATAAGTAATTATCCAAAATGGATCTATGTTTTTGTTCATAGTTTCATAGCTTTTAATGACAGAAAAGTCTATTAAGATAATTTAGTCTGACTTTATGCATAATACAGCTAGGAAACCCCACCCAGTAATTTCTGCATCAAGCCCATTACTTCTGTTTGAGATGTAACACATCTTAAAAAAACATCCAGTCTTGCTTTAACGACTGTACATAATGGAGAATCTGCCACATTTCTAGATCAGTTGTTCCAATGATTAATTACCCTCACTGTTTAAAAATGTGCATATCATTTCTAGTTTGAATTTGTCCAGCTTCAACTTCCAGCCATCAGATCTTTTTAGTGCCACAGCATTCCATGATACAGTCGCTCACCCTCAATGTTTGACTTTGCACATGACTATATTAAAATACATATTATTCATATAAGCCTACCTTACCAAGCGGTCCAGATTGTTCTTTATACTGACCCGTTCCTATTATTATTTACCATTCAAGTTGTTGAGAGAGGGGAGAAATAAATGGTAGTTTATTATTAAATAGAAAGAGGGGGATCCTGTGATGTGATCCAGGCATGATTATGGTTAATGGGAGTATGTGCTGCAAGTTGTTATCACCATGCAGCTTTCAGTAAGGATAAAGCAGCTCAAACTCATCACCATGTGGCACCAGAGCCATGAACATTAAACATCACATTATCGTTGATCAGGCACTCATGATCTAAGGCACCTCTTGCAGCAATAAGTTTAACAGCAGTATCTGAACTAGCTTTTTTGCCACCCCAAGCATGGCAGGCAGGCTGCCTTTGGCGGCTTGCCTGCGGGAGGTGCTGCCGTCCCGCAGCTTCAGCGTACCTGCCACTGAATTGCCACTTAAACCGCGGGACCAGTGGACCTCCCCCAGGCATGCTGCCGAAGGCAGCCTGCCTGCTGCCCTCACAGGGACTGGTAGGGTGTCCCCCGTGGCTTGCCGCCCCAAGCACATGCTTGGAGCGCTGGTGCCTGGAGCTAGCGCTGATCTGAACAGCCCTGATCTTGAAAAATTTAGTCCCATAATGGGAGAGATGTTAACAGAGCAACACCAGATCTTAATAAGATGCTACTGAGCACTCCAGCTGTAAAGAAATGTTTGTAATAAAGTGATCCCAATATATGACTAGGAGAAAGAGACAAAGTAAGTACTGGAGGGCTGTTGTAATGTTGCCTATGAAAGTATAAGGAACATTGCCTGTGGCTTTTTGACAGTGGAAAAAGAGATGTTAGCATCTTCCCTTGCCACCAGCTACACGTCATTAGTTGCCTCTGTCTCTGCTTTCATTACTGCTGTAATGCTTGCTTCCTCCTCCTTTTCTCCAAGATTGTAGCTATTACACCTTCTTTCCTTGATTTTGGTCTGTCTCTTTCAAATTTAAAGAAAACCATATGAAACTCTGCTTATTTGGCGCTTGTATTCTTTTTCTTTTTCTTTCTTTCTTTCGTTCTTTCGTTCTTTCTTTTTCTTGTTACCATTAACTTATTTCCACAACACTCTCTTCTCTCCAAATATCCCCAAACAGATAGAAAGCATAGAAGTGTCACTATTCCATCCAACAAGACTATAGTACAGTAAAGAAGTAAAAGAACAGCTGCACCATTGGTCGTGATTTTTCTCATTATTGACTAATGATCTATAGTTTTGTTTTTTTCCCCTTTGGGATAGTCCTCCATATTTCTACAAGATCTACGTCTTCTACCCCTCTGATGACAATTGTCGCTATTCATCATGTAGATATAGATACAACTCAAAGTGTGTTACATCTGCACATTACTTGCAATAATTGTATTGCTGGTGCAAAGCAGTCTTGAAGTTGGTATAGCTGACCATGGTGATCACCCTAGTGAAAAAGATCTTCCAGTACCGTAGAGCAGGCTAAGTATAACCTAGGTTTCTGCTGCCTTCAACCCACTCCCGTCCTCCCCGCAGCACAGTATCTCGACCAAGGTATTTTGTATTTTTGTGAAATTGGTGAGAAAATGAAATCCAACTGTTAAATTCTACGTAAACATTTTGGACTTTTTCATCAAAATTCAAACATATGACATATTACTTGGTTTTATATTTATATATGTTATAGTTGTTGTTTAACAAACATGTTCAATCTGTGTTCTTATAACAAAAAAATTCTAGTTAGAACAAATCCAGTCTATAGAACAAATACAAAAATACCATCCAGCTGAAATGAGAATAGATCAAGATATTTACACAATGCTTGGATTCCGATATTAACCTCCATATTTCCAGCTAATGGATTTTTATGGCTCATGTTAAAACAAAACAAACAAACAAAAGGAAATCAAAACCAAGAGGGAAACAGGCTGGAAGAGAGAAAAAGAGGAGAGCAGATTGGGAGAGAGTGGATGCATATACCTCCTGCCTTTCATCCAAATCTCCTGCTGGGACCTTTAGCGGACCAGTTCTCAGAAACTGTCCCAAACAGAACTCAAATGTTTCTAATGCTAGCCATCTATTGTAAGTGATCCTTTCCTTCACAGCTAGCCCTGCCAGTCCATTAGACCAGCCTGTGTGCCTGGGGGGCACTTACTTTGAAATGTAGCAAAATTTGATGTCTCACAACAAGACATTAGTTGGTTTTAAATAGAAGGAAAAGGCTTGTGTTTCAGTGAATTATCAAAAGCAAATATCCAAATCTGGTAGCTATAATAGAGAAGTTTAAAAAACAAACAAAACAAAACAAAAAAATTCCACCCCAACCAACATGAATGAATGAATGGCTAGATAGATAGATAGATTAGATAACCTAGCAGGTTGAACGTATATATTAGAATATTGGATTAGTTTAATTTTCTGAATCAACATTTGTAATGAAATGCACAGATTTAAGCAGTGATATAATTACATTCATGTTAACACTGTGATATGTAAATATATATTTGTTTCTAACAGGAGTGCAGTTCACCTTTCACACCTTTCATTTAGAAGACCATCACGACTACTTACTAATTACAGAGAATGGCAGTTTCACTCAGCCACTAGCACGCCTGACTGGATCAGAACTTCCTTTGGCAATCAACGCTGGTCTCTATGGAAATTTCAGGGCTCAGTTGCGCTTTATTTCAGATTTTTCAATATCATATGAAGGATTTAACATTACTTTCTCTGGTAAGGGGATGAAATGAGCTATTTGTATAAAGTGAAGAAAATTCAACTTTTTGTGAAAAGAGAGAGATCCAAAACTGGTCTGAATGAGTAATGTTTTGTAAAATAACACAATTGCTTGTGTTGTACCTTAAGAAATTAAATCCTTATATCTCTGTTGAGGCATTTGTAGTACACATTTTAAGAAGTAAAACAGACAGCAAGCTGTACGGTATGTTGCTGAGGGTGGAAAAAAAAAATGGAGCAAGCCTAATTTCAAGTACTGATATTCCAAATGAGTCCTTTAGCAAATTGATCATGATATACAGTTTGTTTTGTGTGTCTGAGACATTTATGGCTATTATAAGAACGATAATTCATGTTGTGTTAGGCATCTTACAAATGCTATGAACATGTATATTAATCTAATTTTCAAACTGCAGCTGAATCACTCACCTATTTAGTGTATGTTCATTCATTTTGTGTATGGTTCTAAAGGCTAAATTGATGGTCAGGTGGAAATGTGTGCAAAATAATAGTGTGTATGGCAAAAATAAGGTGGACAGAGAGTAAACAATTGCAGTTCTTGCCACATAGAAGCTGATTTTTTGTTTGCTTGTTTATTTCCAGAATATAATCTTGAACCTTGTGAGGATCCTGGGATTCCACAGTTTGGTAACCGAATAGGATTTAGCTTTGGAGTCGGTGATACTCTGACATTCTCTTGTTCATCTGGATACCGTCTAGAAGGAGCTTTGGAGATTATCTGTCTTGGTGGTGGCCGACGTGTATGGAGTGCACCTCTGCCAAGGTGTGTGGGTACGTGGTCAGCTGCTTTCATTTGCTTGTACGTGTAGTCATTGTCCATGGAGTTGCAGATATATAGCATGGATAAGCATGGTAACACACCTCTTAATTTTCACAGTACTTTTTACATTTTCCATGTTTCTTCCATATTATTTCCTTTTTTCTTTTTTTTTTAACTCTGTATTTGAACTGGCATACCAACTGCACAGACAATTCTTGGAGACACTTCCTAGGTAATTACATGTTTAGAAGATAATGCTCCTCTTTTCCATACTGGTGATTAGTGTTAGGTTCAGAAACAGGAATACAAATTTAGGCCAACATTTTTCTAACTTGGATGCCAAACAATAGGCACTTAAATTAATATTTAAGCTTCTAGGTGACACCTGTACAGGAGATGTAGAGTTAATTGTCAATTCATTAGAGTATCTATTGCTCATGTATAGACATTTTTAACGTGCTATATTAATATAAATAAATGAATGACCATCCCTCTAGCTCATTCCTTCCATGTGGGGTGAATAGCATTGAGTATGTGTGTGGGGGCATGGGAAGGAAAGATCCTTCTTGTATGACAGGTGTAATTTAAGTTTTGTTGTAGCCATGTCAATCCCAGTGTATTAGAGAGATAAGGTGGGAGTGGTAATATCTTTTATTTGATCAGGTTCTATTGGTGAGCAACACAAACTTTCAAGCTTGCAGAAGAACTCTATGTAAGGCCTAAAGTTTATTTCTCTCACCAACAGAAGTTGGTCCAATACAATATATTACCTCACCCACCTTGTCTCTCAGGTGGAATTTAAGGCATTGTCTACACTACAAAATTTTGTTGGCAAAATTATGCCACTTTCATAAAAATGCTTTAATTAAAACAGCTCTTGCATCAACACAGAGAGCAGTGCACTGTGGCCTGGTCTACACTACACGTTTAAACCGAATTTAGCAGCGTTAAACCAATTGAACCCTGCACCCATCCACACAACGAGGCCCTTTATATTGATATAAAGGGCTCTTTAAACTGGTTTCTGTACTCCTCCCCGACGAGAGGAGTAGCTCTGAAATCAATATTGCCATGTCGGATTAGGGTTAATGTGGCCGCAAATCGACAGTATTGGCCTCCTGGCGGGATCCCACAGTGCACCATTGTGATCACTCTGGAAAGCGATCTGAACTCAGATGCACTGGCCAGGTAGCCAGGAAAAGCCCTGCGAACTTTTGAATTTCATTTCCTGTTTGCCCAGTGTGGAGCTCTGATCAGCACAGGTGGCGATGCAGTCCCAAATCCAAAAAGAGCTCCAGCATGGACCGTACGGGAGATACTGGATCTGATTGCTGTATGGGGAGACAAATCTGTTCTATCAGAGCTCCATTACAGAAGACAAAATGGCAAAGCATTTGAAAAACTCTCCAGGCTATGATAGAAAGAGGCCACAGCAGGGACTCAACACAGTGCTGCGTGACAAGCATAACGGAAAGCCAGAGAATCAAATGGACGCTCATGGAGGGAGGGAGGGAGGGAGGGGAGACTGAGGACTCCATCTATCCCACAGTCCCCGCAGTCTCTGAAAAGCATTTGCATTCTTGGCCGAGCTCCCAATGCCTGAATGGTCAAAAACATTGCCTGGGGTGGTTCAGGGTATATCTCGTCAATTTAGCCCCACTTCCCCCCCACCTCCGGTGAAAGAAAAGGGAAAAAAATGGTTTCTTTCCATTTTTCAATGTCACCGTATGTCTACTGCATGCTGCTGGTAGACACGGTGCTGCGGCGCTGAACAGCAGCATCCCCTCCCCTTCTCTTCCTGATGGCAGACAGTACAAAATAGTCATCATCCCGTGAGTGGTCCTGGCTGGCCTCGGTGAGGTTGGCTGGGGGGGCCTGGGTAAAAATGGGAATGACTCCCGGTCATTCCCGGCAGACGGTACAGAACAGCTGGTAACTGTCCTCATTATAGCAATTGGATGCTGAGCTCTATCAGCCCCCCTACCCCCGCTTTCAAGTCTAAAGAAAAGATTCTGTACTGCCTGGACTATCATAGCAGCGGGAGGCTTCCTCCCTCTCATTTTATCTCACTAAAAAGTCAGTGTTTCTTATTCCTGTATTACTTCATCACACAATTGGGGAGACACTGCCACAGTAGCCCAGGAGGTTTGGGGGAGGAGGGAAGCAGCAGGTGGGATTGTTGCAGGAGCACCCCCTAGAATGGCATGCAGCTCATCATTTCTGTGTGATCTCTGGGGCTCTGACCCGGAGCGGCTCTGCTCTCTGGCTCTCCAGTAGACTTGCCCCATATTCTAGGCAGGACTGACTCTATTTTTAGACAAAACATAAAGAAGGGACTGACCCGGGGAGTCATTTCCATTTTTGTCCATGCGCCCACAGCAACGACAGTGAGGCCAGCCAGGAGCACCCATGACAGCAGCAGATGGTACAAAATGATTGATAACCGTCATCGCCACTTTCCAATTGCAAACGGTACAAAATGATTGATAACCATCATCTCATTGCCAATTTACAATGGCAGACGGTGCAATACGGATGGTAACCGTTTCTGCTACCTTGCAAAGGCAAATGAATGCTGCTGTGTAGCACTGCAGTACCGCCTCTGTCAGCAGCATCCAGTACACATATGGTGGCAGTGACAAAAGGCAAAACAGGCTCCATGGTTGCCATGCTATGGCATCTGCCAGGGCAATCCAGGGAAAAAGGATGTGAAATGATTGTCTGCCGTTGCTTTCATGGAGGAAGGATTGAGTACCGACATTTACCCAGAATCACCTGTGACACTGTTTTTGCACCATCACGCATTGGGATCTCAACCCAGAATTCCAATGGGCGGGGGAGACTGTGAGAACTATGGGATAGCTACGGGATAGTTACCCACAGTGCAACGCTCCAGAAATCGACGCTAGCCTCGGTACATGGATGCACACCACTGAATTAATGTGTTTAGTGTGGCCGCGTGCACTCGACTTTATACAATCTTTTTTTGCAAAACTGGTTTCTGTAAAATCGGAATAATCCCGTAGTGTAGACATACCCTGTGGTAGCTATCCACAGGGTGCTTTGGGAAGGGTTTGCAATGCCTCATGGGGCAGGTACAGAGTCACATGATGCAAGTTTCTCAATATCATCATTCCAGGTCCATCCTAGTATATTTTCAGTTTTTTTTTTCAACTGAAGTGTGGGAGTGGGAGGGGGAGAGCAGTGTGTCTAGGGTGGGAGAGACAGCAGGCTGATCAACCTATCCTGAGGCAAGGGGAGCCCAGCTCTGCTGCACACAGCACTCTCTCCTGAAGCAGCCCGCTCTGCCTGCCTGCCTGCCTATGGTTCTCCCACAGCCGCCTCAGCTGCCGGGAGCGGCAAACTGATCAGCTCTGTGAGCTCTCTGTGCTGAGCAATGTCAAAGCAGCAGTCCCCTCCTCCTCCTTCCCCTTCCCCGCTCCCTGCAGCAGCAGTCTGCCTGCTGTATGCATATTCATGAAGCTGTGTTCCTAATACAGGGCAGAACAGGAGAATTCCATGCTGATAATTTGCTCGTTTCCCAAATGGAGCAGCATGCTCATCTGTCAGATACTTCTCAGAGCTTTGAAAGCAGAGGGGTGCATGCCTGCAGGGCAGCAGAGAGCAAAACAGTGAGCAGAGCAGATACTGGTGGAAGCCAGTTGTGTCAACAAAACAAACTCTTGTATAAAAGCAGCAAAGTGTCACTGTGTGCTTTGCTGCAAAAAGCTTTATGCCCTCTTGACATGGTTTTATTTTGTCGGCAAAACAACAGAGTTTTGCTGCCAAAGGTAGTTTTTTAGTGTCTACACCTCTCCTGTTTTGCTGGCAAAAGGCAGCTTTTGCTGACAAAATTTTGTAGTGTAGACAAGGCCTAAGACTACCCAGGCCTACCCTGACAGACCTTTAAAGGCACAATAAATTAGCAGCTTTTGCTTAAAGATAAATATGAAGGAGGAATAAAAAAAGCCCTGCAGTTTAAATTTCCTGAAGTGGATAAAAGTGTGTGTGTGTGTGTGTGTGTGAGTGAGAGAGAGAGAGAGAGAGTGCTGCAGATTAGCTGTGAATTAACTTCTAATCAACCTTTGTGTTTTGTGTGTTTATGAAGCAATAGTCTTCCCTCACAAAATAGGTCTATTTTAATGAATATTTCCTCCCACAGATTGCTCCTTCCATGGATAATGTTGTGTTTAAATTGTTTCCCTTCATTATATTGAATATAAATTTAAAAAAGATTTTCTGAGAAGTAAATCTTTGGTTTTCCCCATTGTTTTCCACATTCATCCCAATTAGAAACCTAGGTTATGGTTACTGCTGTTGAGATGTTTCACAGCCTCTACAGAATGACTCTCATCATCTAATGTGTGTTAGCCACCCTGAGGTAATATCAATTACAAAATGAATAAATAATAAAATAAAAAAAATCTATTATCTCATGGTCATTCCTCAAGCAGAAGACATTAAATGTATAAAATAGATTATTCCTTGTAAGTGGTTCAGTCAGTTCTGATAATTAGTAACACATAAAGGACATTTTTTTAAATGACATTTAATTAGTTTTGCCATGATGATGTACTTTTGAACTTCCCTGTCTACGGACCTTCCTGACCCATTGGTGCCCTTTGCATTCAGATCTGACACATTTTATCAAGATTATGTCCCTGATTCAAACAGAAATTTAAAAACCCAATTTGTTTTCCATATGCTTCAGTCGTCTTTTTCTTGCCTGATATATGGGTTTAGAATTTGCACCTGTTCTGTAACTTCTAGTTCCTCAAACCTTGGTTATTGGAAATAATATTTTATTGTTTTCTGAAAGGAAGAGGGAATTCATATCAGTGCTTGAGAGAATTGTGAGTGTGTGAGAGAGAGAGAGAGAGAGAGAGAGAGAGATTTACTGAACTTGTGCTATATTGTAAAATATGAGTTATCTAGTGAAAGGAGAGAGAGGCTAAAAATTACACCTAGGAAGTTAGGACTGTATAATTGGTTCTAATGTGGACAAAAACTATATAAGTCTCCTATGTTGCTGACAAAATTTTTTTTGCATATATTATGGAATTTTCCTATCCTAACACCAAACAGCAGCAAGCAACAACAGCACCACCCCGCTGTTGGAGCTAGAGGACTGGTTCCTGGATAAGTGATGCAGTGATGCAGCATTCAGCGTTGTTTATAGGCTAAGAAATATGCATAGATTGCTGGGAAAAGATCATTCTGCAAACCTGGGATGATCAGCAATGGCAAGAAAACTTCTGGGTGGAGAGAGGTTACTTTTTTTTCAAGCTCTGTGCAGAATTGACCTTGGAGCTGCAGTAACAGTATACCAATATGTGGTGCCGCATAGCTATGGAAAAGCAGGTCACCACTGCCATCTGACCATCCTAGAATACATCCCTGTTGCCAACCATTTGGCCTGGAGAGAGCAATTTTTGGGTTCATTCTTATGCAGGTCTGCTACGCCACAGATTCTCATGACCCCATGGGTCTCAAACCTGGGTCTGCAGGGTTCCTAGTAAATTGGCACCTCCATGCTCAGCACTCACCCATCAAATGGGGAGACCATGACATCTGAAGCAACTTCATGGAGACTTCGCCTGGCCATGTCTGGAGGAAAACTGGGACCTCTGGTTGTTCAGGCCTTCCTATTAAAACCAAAGAGAGGCACAGGAAGTTATCCTCTCAACTTACCTCTAAACGGCTGTTGCTTGGATACCTCAACCAGCTTTTCAGACTCTAACCCGCCTGATTCCTGGTCACATGACTACAGTCTGCCCTCCTGTCCAGACTAATTCATTTGGCTCCTGCCTGATTGCAGGTAACCTGAACACAATCCTCCAGAATTAGGTTGCTAACCATTCGCCCAGCTGCCTGTGTCCCTGCCCGGATATTGGTAAGGTGCTGTCCCACTGAGTCAGAAAAACTAGGTATCGCTCAGGCAATTATTGATGGCTTTGCACACATAGGATTCCCAAACTGTATTGGGGAATTGATGGAAACCATAGGCCTATCATCACCCCCTCCCCACACAAACAAACACACATCAGGGCACAGAATTTTATTAACTGGAAGCGGTATTTCTCTGTGGTGCTCCACGGACTGGTTGACCTCCATATCAGAATCTTTCATAATTCAATTCTATTTAGATTAGTGGAGAAAGAGTGGGGTCTTCAGTACTTCTGAAAATTAGTCTCTTTATTCCATTGTGGGCCTGCCTGTGATCCATTTGAAAGGTAGATGGTGCTGTTTATGAAATAGGCTGGAAGCAGCAGGAGAAAAACAACAACAATGTTCCCACCATTATAAATGCATATTGTGTTCTGCACAATATTTGAGAGCAAGAGAGAAAGTCTTAACAATGGGTGGAACGCTGATGTTCAGAGACGTGTTTCACAGTTCAAGCAGCCAGCAAGTTGTCCCATAGAAAACAGTAAAAAATTAGGAAATATTGTGTGGGATGCATATTGTTCGTATTTTGAGTCTCATGTCTGAACGTATGCAGCTATTAGTCGGTGGAGAGGGTATTGGGATAAATAGATTTTGAGTACTAGTATATCGTGTATGGATGGTGGAAATGGAATACTCCCTATGTTTTTTTGTGAAACGCTATACATTATCTCAGTATTGTTTAAATTATTTTCTGAGTTAAATGCAATAATGTCTCATAATGGATGGATTGTAAATGGGTTTGATTATGAAATAACAATAACAAAACCAACAAAATTTAATTGAACGAGTGGGGAAAAATAATTAAAATAAATTTAACTAAACAATCTACAATCATCAACTATAAGCAAACCCTTAATTAACGCAACAGTGCAAAAACAAACAAACAAAAACCTGAAAGTGCAACAGTATAAACTGTACAAACAAAGCAAGGTTGGGGGGTGAAGGGAACATAAAGTCAGTGGTGAGTATATCCCTTCCATCTGCCTCTTCTTGCCTATAAACAAACAGGAAAATAATCTGGTTTTGGTGTTCAAGCAGTTAGAAAAGTAAAAAGAAAATATGCAAAATAGGCAAAATTTCATTATAACTTTTTTTATTAATAAACTAAGGTTTAATTATTTAGACAGGTAAGGGTTAGTTTCCTTTAATATGAGAATGTCTGCTTAACAAAAACTCTGATTTTAAGCACTTGATTGCCAAAGAGCAAACCCTGCCCAGCTTTTCAAGATGCAATTCTTCGAAACCTAGGGACTTGCATTTTCAAAGAAGTCTAACTGAAATTCAGTAGGATTTGGGCATGTAAATTAAGCTTTTTGGAAAATGCAGCTGAGATAGATAAATAACCCTGGTCTAATCTGGTTTGTTTGTATTCTTTTACATATTCTCTATCTTCTTCCTTTGAGCACTTGAAATGTTTTCATGCACCATTAATATCTGTAAAATTGAACCCTATCGAATGCAGAATGCATACTTTAAAAGTTCTGTAATTTTTAACATATGAGATCCATTCTTTTGCTGACAGGTAAGTGAGTAAACTGAAGAAACACTATATGCAGAAGTTAGAATAGGCAGTACTCAGGAATGGGAATTACATACTTATATGATTCTGTGAGATAAACAATACTCTCCCACCAAGCTGAACCCTCTAAGCTACCCTGGTATAGTGCTAGTCCACCAGCTTTATATGGGTAGAGGAAACTCTTATGGCGTGGGAATTCCCCACTGTTCCAGACTTTGCAATGGGAAATCACATCTTAGAGTTACTTGAATGTGTCATAAAGTAGTGGATAAAGGAGAATCAGTGATGTTTTTATTCAGACTTCCAAAAAGCCTCTGAAAAGGTTGATCACAAGAGGCTACTAAGAAGATAAGTAGTCATGATGTGTGCACTCATCTGGAATAAAATATGAAGTACTGCTCACTCCATCTCCAAATGGAGACTGCTGAACCAGAAAGAGTTTAGAGAAGGGTGATGAAAATGATCAAGGGCATAGAAGAATAGAAGAGCTCTCACACAAAGAGAGATGGGAGATGAATAAGAGGGATCATGAGGTATGTGCTGGCTGCCACTTCCTGCAGCTCCCATTTGCCTGAAATGGCAAATTGTGGCTAATGGGAGCTGCAATCGGCCGAACCTGCGGACGCTGCTGGTAAACAAACCATCCCAGCCCACCAGCGCATTTCTCTGATGGGCCGCTTGCTGAAGGTTGCCAATCCCTGATTTAGAGTATCGTCATTAGGAAAAAGAGGTACCAAATTGTACAAATCAATGAGAATCACCCTTTCCATAGGAGGATAACTAAAAAGTACAAACAGAAAGATTGAAATTGATAATTTATGTCAAATTTTCCTGCTTGCAGATTTAATCATGATTAAAATTGGTAATTTAAATCACTTTGAAATTAAAGCAGTAATATACTGTAGGATTCTTATACCTTCCTCTGAAGTATATGCTGTGATATGCTGCGGGGTCCCTGACATACTATGGGGTTCTTATATCTTCCTCTGAAATATCTGGTTCCTATCCACTGTTAGAGACAGAATACTGAACTAGCTGGACCTCAAGTTTGATCCTATCTGGCAATTCCTGTTCTTTTGTTCCTTTACACCACTGTAGTGGCCATCATCATTATTAGCTATTGGAAGTATCAGTTCTGAGTAAGAGCTCATCAAGACTTATAATATGATGTCAGGAAGACTATGCTCAGACATTTAGATCTCATAAGAACAGCCATATTGGGTCAGATACAAAGATCTATCTAGCCCAGTACCCTGTCTTCTGTCAGTGGCCAATGCCAGGTTATTCAGAGGGAATGAACAGAAAGAGCAATTTTCAAGTGATCCATTCCCTGTGGTCCACTCCCAGCTTCGGGCAGTCAGAAGCTGGGGATGACCAAAGCATGGGGTTTCATCCCTGATCATTTTGGCTAATAGCCATTGATGGACCTATCTTCCATGAACTTATCTAATTTTTTTTTCTGAACCCAAGTCTAATTTTTGCCTTCACAACATCCCTTGGCAATGAGTTCCCCAGGTTGACTATGCCTTGTGTGAAGAAGTACTTTCTTTTGTTTGTTTTAAACCGTCTGCAGGTTTATTTCTTTGGGTGACCCTTTGTTCTTGTGTTATATGAGAGAGTAGATCACACAACCTAATTCACGTTCTCCATACCATTCATGTATAGACCTCTGTTATATCACCCTTTCATCATCTCCAAGTCTTTTTCATCGGTTCTCATTTTGAAGCTGTTCCGTACCCTTAATCATTTTTGTTGCTCTACCTTTTCCAGTTCTAATGAGATGAGGTGATCAGAACTGCACTCAGTATTCAAGGTGTGGGCCTACCATGGATTTATATAGTGGCATTATGATATTTACTGTCTTATTATCTATCCCTTTCTTAATGGTTTCTAACATTCTGTTAGCTTTTTTGACTGCCACTGCACATTTAGCAGATGTTTTCAAAGAACTATCCACAATGACTCCAATATTTCTTTCTTGAGTGCTAACAACTAATTTAGATCTCAGTCTTTTGTATCTATAGTTGGGATTATGTTTTCTAGTATGCATTAATTTGCAATATCAACATGGAATTTCACCTGCCATTTTGTTGCCCAGTCTAGTGAGATCCCTCTGTAAATCCTCACAATGTGTTCGGACTAAGCTATCTTGAGTAATTGTGTATTGTCTGCAGAATTTGCCACCTCCCTGTTTGCCCCCTTTCCCAGATCATTTATGAATATGTTGAATAGCACTGGCCCCAGTACAGATCTCTGAGAGATACTGCTGTTTACCTCTCTCCATTCTGAAAAGTGACCATTTGTTCCTGCCTTTTGTTTCCTGTCTTTTAACTAGTTAGTGATCCATGAGAGGACCTTCCGTCTTATCCCATGACTTCTTACTTTGCTAATGAGCCTTTGGTGAAGGAGCCTTTGGTGAAGGCTTTCTGAAAGTACAAGTACAATATATCCACTGGCTCATTCTTGTCCACACGTTTGTTGACCCGCACAAATAGATTGGCGAACCATGGTTTCCCTTTACAACTTCCAGTGATAATAGCAATACTCGTTGCCTGATGTTTTCCACAGGGAAAAAGGTAACTCACAGTTAGCAAAAGTGCTTTTTAACTCTCAGTTAACATTAAAATCTCTTGCCATTTTTGAAAAAAAGAAAAAAGAAAAAAGTGGGAGGGAGTGAAAGTTCATAGATTCCAAGGCCACAAGGAACCATTGTGATCATCTAGTCTGAACTCCTGTATAACACAGACCATAGAACTTTTCCAAAATGATTTCTAGAACAGATCTTTTGAAAAAGAAACATCCAGTCTTGATTTTAAAATTGCCGGTGATGGAAAATCCATCAGAATCCTTGGCAAATTGTTCCACAGATTATATCTGGAGACATATCATAACTGCTTTTAATCCATTTAATGTGTACCATGTTACTTTGATATCATTCTTATTTTTCAATCAAAATGTCATACAGTACAAAATAAAACACTTTTCAGAAGTGTAAGTATATTATATCAACACCGTTACCTTTATCCACCAAACTTGTAACCCCATTTAAAAAAAATCAAGTTAGTTTGATAGGATCTAATCTCCATAAATCCATGTTGCTTGGCATTAATTATATTATCATCATTTAATTCTTTATTAATGAAGTTCTGTATTGGCAACTCTATTATCCTGCTGGGGATTATTGTCAGATTTATAGGCCTATAATTAGTCATGTCATCCCATTTACCCCTTTTAAAATATTGACACAAAATTAACTTTCTTCTAGTCTTCTGAAACTTCCCCAGTGCTCCAAAACTTCTAGAAAATCAGCTTGGTCAGTTCAGTGATCTCTTCAGTTAACTGTTTTAAAATTATTGGATACAAGTTATCTGGACCTGTAGATTTTAAAATGTCTAACTTTAATAGCTGCTGTTTAACATCCTTCTGAGATAGTAGTGGAATGGGAAAAGTGTTATCATCATATAACTTGGCTGCCTCATCTTCTGTTTTTTCACCAAATGGTGCTGGTTTTTGTTGTTATTGTTGTTTTAATCCAATACATACTTCTTCAGTTGCAGGAGTGTGGCTTTTTGTGTATCTAGTAAAGTGTTCTTAAACAATTCTCAATTATCATTCACATTTTTTTTCTGGTTAAATTCTTCTTCCCAGCTGATTTGGCTCAGCTTTATGGAACTGGCCCTTTTAAAGCACGAACACGTGGTATATATGTGTGTGTATGTGCGTGTATGGTCTAGACTTTATTCTGTTTGCACATTTATAAATATGATCAAGTCATGATCACTTTTACCTAAGCCACCATTAATTTTAGTTTTGTGATCAGTTCCTCTTTGTCTCTCAAGACGAGGTCTAACATACGTGGGAGGTCAAATCTGCCCATTGGATGCAACTTTTCTTGAGTTGGGAAATTGTCATCTATAGTATTTAGAAAGTACAAGGATGTTCTAGTGCTGGGCGCATGAGACTGCCACCATGGACTCCAGTGGTGCAGTGGGTTAATGACCAGTATTTATAAAGCAGCAGATGGGAGGGTTAGCTCAGTGGTTTAAGCATTGGCCTGCTTAAATCCGGGGTTATGAGTTCAATCCTTGAGGGGGCACTTAGGGATCTGGGGTAAAAGTCAGTACTTGGTCCTGCTAGTGAAGGGAGGGGCCTGGACTTGATGATCTTTCAAGGTTCCTTCCAGTTCTAGGGGATAGGTATATCTCCAATTATTACTTATTTAGCTTTTCTAACCTTAACCTGTTCTTTCACGACTGAGGGCTGCTCACCTCTTCCCCATACTGTGCTGTCCAGTGCAGCAGTCTGGGAGCTGATCTTGCCTGTGAAGACAGAGGCAAAAAAACCATTGAGTACTTCAACTTTTTCCACATCATCTGTCACTAGGTTGCCTTCCCCATTTAGTAAGGGTCCCACACTTTCCCTGACCACCTTCTTGTTGCTAAAAAACCTGTAGAAACCCTTCTTGTTACCCTTCACATCCCTTGCTATCTACAACTCCAATTGTGCTTTGGTCTTTCTGATTACACTCCCGCATGCTTGAGCAATATTTTTATACTCCTCCCTAGTCATCTGTCCAAGTTTCCACTTCTTGTAACTTCCTTTTTGTGTTTAAGCTCACAGAAGATTTCTCTGTTAAGCCAAGTTGGTTGCCTGCTATATTTGCTCTTCTTCCTGCACATCTGGATGGTTTGTTCCAGTGCTCTCAGTAAAGCTTCTTTGAAATACAGCCAGCTCTCCTGGACTCATTTCCCCCTCATATTAGCATCCCAGAGGATCCCACCCATTAGTTCCCTAAGTGAGTCAAAGTCTGTTTTTCTGAAGTCCGTAGTCCATATTCTGCTGCTCTCCTTTATTCCTTTTGTCAGGATCCTGAACTCGACCATCTCATGGTTGCTGCTGCCCAGGTTGCCACCCACTTCTACTTCCCCTACCAATTATTCCCTGTTTGTGAGCAGCTTGTCAAGAGGAGCACAGCCCCTAATTGGTTTCTCCAGCATTTGCACCAGGAAGTTGTCCCCAACATTCTCCAAAAACTTCCTGGATTGTCTGTGCAGTGCTGTATTGCTCTCCCAGCAGATGTCAGAGTGATTGGTGTTCCCTATTAGAATCAGGGCCTGTGATTGGACAACTAACAGAAATTTCCAGAAGAAAGCCTCATCTACCTCATCCTCCTGGTCTGGTGGTCTATAGCGGACACCCACCACAACATCACCCCGTTGCTCTCACATCTGAACTTAACTCAAAGACTCTTAGCAGGCTTTTCACCAGTTTCATACTGGAGCTCTGAACAATCATACTGGTCTCTTTTACATACAGTGCAACTCCTCCACCTTTTCTCCCCTTCATGTTCTTCCTGAACAGTTTATACCCCTCCAGGACAGTGCTCCAGTCATGTGAGTTACCCCACCAAGTCTTTGTTATTCCAATCACATCATAGTTCTTTGTGCCAGGACTTCCAATTCTTCCTGCTGTTTCCCAGGCTTCTTGCATTCATGTACAGGCACCTAAGATAACTAGCCAATTGCGCTACTTTCTCAGTATGAATCAGGAGGCCTCCCCTTCTTCCTTCTGATTCATTGGTGGCTAGCTGCTTTCTTCTTTTAACATGGAGTACTGATATTTCCCAAAACTAGCAGTCTAGTAACTTCTCAGCTTCTCTGATTATCAGTAGCATCGCTATTTGCCGCTCCTATTCAATTGTCCAGTTCAAGAATCTTTTCCTCCAGCACAGTAACCAACTTCCACTTCATACACAGGAAGTCTCTTCTGACTTCAGGCAAAAAAGAAAACATGGCACAGCCATTTCATCGTGGTCATTCTGGAATCTCAAGTAGAAGTGAACCTTGAAGGAAAGCTTCTTGCATTCCCTCTCTCAACTCCCTTTGAAACACCTCCTGTTAGGTACTTCTGTTTGTGACTAATTTATGTGGGTTGCCACTCTTACTTGGAAATAGAATTATCCCTTTTCATTGGAAGCTGGGCTTTGTAAACCAAGTGTTTTCCTTTATTTTAATGCCTTAACCTGCCCCCCTCCCCTTTGCACCTATTTAAAACATTTACTTTCAGGGAAAGAGGAAATAAGTGAGCGAAGTCAGAAAAAGGAATGAAGAGGTAGAAAATGCAGCAAAGAGTCCTGTGGCACCTTATAGACTAACAGACGTTTTGGAGCATGAGCTTTCGTGGGTGAATACCCACTTCCTCAGATGCATGCATCTGAGGAAGTGGGTATTCACCCACGAAAGCTCATGCTCCAAAACGTCTGTTAGTCTATAAGGTGCCACAGGACTCTTTGCTGCTTTTACAGATCCAGACTAACACGGCTACCCTCTGATACTTGAGGTAGAAAATGGCACTTTAATCAGTGTCATAATGTAGGCTCTATCTGACCATCATAGAAGATGCCCACCACTAATTTGTTATGGGTCAGATTTCTTCAACATTTCTTCAGATTAAAAGGTGCATTGCTTTTTGAGTGGTAATATCAATATGAATGAGTCTGCTCACAAAGTGTAAGTCACTACTTAGCATGAGAAAGAATGACAAAATATGGTCCTAAATAATTATACATAAATTCCAGCTGTAAGCATGTACTTATTTCTTTGGTGGATTAAGAGAGTGTTTAAATTATGCCATTGGTATATACCAGAGTGCATTAATCCAAATATTTTGTTTTCCTCTGAATGGATACTGGGTACAATTCCTATCTCAATTTGTGTAAATGATTTCTAATATAAATTAGCTAATGCAAATGTGAATATTTGTTAAACTAGTCACAAGTAATTTTGATATGTTAGGAGTTTCAGAAGCCTATTGCAATGTAATCCCTTAGTGTCAGTGTCGCTGTGTGCCCATGGCTAAATGTTTGCACTGTAACCTCTAATGAATGTATAATATACTGTACTCAGGGGCGGTTCCAAGCCCCAGCACGCCAAGCGCATGCTTGGGGCGGCAAGCCACTGGAGGCGCTCTGACGGTCGCCGCTAGGGCGGCAGGCAGGCTGCCTTTGGCAGTTTGCCTGCAGAGGGTCTGCTGATCCCGCGGCTTTGGAGGACCTCCTGCAGGCACGCCCGCCTGCCGTGCTTGGGGTGGTAAAATGCTTAGAGCCGCCCCTGGCTGTACCATAAACATTTCCTTTTCTTGAATGTGTGATGAAAGTGTGGACATAAAGGGTTAAACATTTAAATGGATAATGAAGTTATCTACAATTACACTAGACAGTGCTAATAATACTTGCAGCTTCTTCTACTAATAACAACAATGGAAAGTTAGGCCCTCAGGACCAGGGAGTAAGCTAATCAGTGATGAATAGATGTTGGTATATCAGGGTCACATACTCTCCCTTTCTGCATATGGTGCAGCTGGGGGTTCCGTCCATTCTGGCTGGCAGCTGGCTGAGCGGGGCCAGTAGATGGAACCCCAGACTGGCAGCGGGCTGAGCGGCTGAGCCAGCTGACAGTCTGGCGTTCCAGCCGCCAGCTCCTGCCAGCCGGGGTCCTGGCCGTTGGCCCCGCTCAGCCTGCTGCCAGCCTAGGATTCCGTTCACCCAGGCAGGCAGCGGGCTGAGCGGCGACGGTGGCTGGGACCCCAGTTGGCAGAAGCTTGCCAGTAAAAATCGGCTCGTGTGCTGCCTTTGCAGGCGTGCCATAGGTTGCCAACCCCTGGCTTAAATCCATCCGTCAGGACAATATCTCCCTGAGGTCCCAGCTTTTAAAGATCAGAGTCTGTAACAGGTGTGCAACTTCTCAAATACATCCAGTATTGGCTGCTGCTGGAGTGAGGATATTGTCCCAGATAGACCCTGATCCAGTATATCAACTCATTTTCTATGTAACCTCTGTGCAAAGCTCCAGTGAATGGGCTTTGCATAAAGGATCTGAAGGGGCTGTGAGGTGCTGAGGGAAAAGAAACTTCTGCCTTCAAATCAGTACTTAAGTGCAGAGCAGCTGTGTAACCATTGCAGTTAAGTTAATACAGATTATAGGAGCTTTAGTAACAGATAGGTCTCCTGTATATTTACTGTGTTGTTGCAGATCCATTAGGCACTCCTGTACTTTCTCCAGTGCATCAGCAAACACCTCCAAATGGAGTGTCACTACTTGTCCATGTGTATGCAGGACTCAGAGGGTGGGGGCAGTGGTGACTGGATGTGTATCATGTCTGAATTTGGTTCCTTTTGTTTATTCTAAATGTGATTTAAATTAGTGACTATCCCCTTGTTCTTGTATTATGAGAAAGGGTAGATGGGAATTATCAATTTAACTTCTATTTGCTATTAATTTGTGTATGCCTCTACTATTCTTCTTTGAACTAAGTATTCCTGATATGAATCTCTTCTTATTTGGAAGTTTTTCTATGCCTCTGAATTTTTTTAAAGTCCATCTCTGAATCCCTTCTGTGTCCACTATTTGTCTTATGAAACAGGGAGACCAGAACTGAATATATTGCAGGTGAAGGCATCCCATCAGCTTACACAGCAGTGTTAAAACATAATCAACATTATCTTCCATCCCATTTCTTATGAATCTTAATATTTTGTGCACTTCTTTAATCTACTGCTCTGGATTGAGCATAGAGAGCTCCCTAAATTGATATCTAGTGTCTTTTCTTGGATGAATACAGTTAATTTTAAACCAATCTATGTGTATTGTGATTCCTTAATATTATTCCTTCCATTGCACATTACCTTGCATTTCTTAACCCTGAATTTTATCTTTCAGAATGGTTTCCTCTCACTCAGGCTACATCTGCGTGGCATACCTCTTGCAGCGTCATGCAGAGTATGTGTAACTATGTGGCACGGTGAATAGCAGGCTGAGTCTACTCTGAAGTGTGTAGCAACATGTGTCAGTGAAAGGCTATGCTAAGGGGGAGCCCGCAAGCAAAGGACCAGCAGGTCCTGGCTGCTGAACCCTTTCCCTGCTGTCTCCCCATTGCTAGAGCTTTCCCCTGCTTTAGAGAGCTACAAGAGCCTTTCCTTGCTGCAGAGGGAGACTTCTACAGCAAGGAGCTGCTGGTGCTTTTTAGAAGTTCGATGGTTTCTTTACTACCTAGGCAGTGTCTTTCTGTCTACATTGCTATTTATACCCATACTGAGGGGCATGTATTGTATGCATTCTACGTGCCACTGAGAGGAGTGTGCCATGTAGATGTACTTTCAGCTTTGGTACAAGCATCTGCAGATTAGTATTTTGTTTGAACTTGTGTTGGGCCCCAGCCTATTTATGTCAGCTAGGGATTATTAGTTCTCAGGTATAATAATACTTTAAATGAATATTGCTAGCTATTTCATTGATGATCATTTTAGCAAAAACATTTGACTGCTGTGGAATTATTTGCTGATCTTGACCACAGTACCACCCCCATCTGACTCTGATGCCTTTCATCCCAAAGCACTTCACAAAGTGTATACATGGTACTGTAGCACTGCTGCCTTGCAACTTTTGTTTAAAACTTATGGAAAGAGAACTTTAGTACAGTGATGCTAGTGCAACTCCTTTGTCTTACAAAACTTATTGAAGGATTTGATGTTCTCACACAGAGTGGCTGAGCTTTTACAGAAATTATGGTGCCATAATTCATAGATACAGCAATGACTGTGGCCAAGTGCAGTGTGCTTTTAATGTGTTAGTTAGATTCCATTTTTTTGTCTTTCCCGTTTTTGTCATCTGAGATCCAAGAAATCATCAGGGTTGATTCAGTAGGGTGATTTATTTTCTCCTCCTTATAAAAGGAAACCCAGTCATTTTGATCAGCACAAAACAAAAGCAGGAAATGTCATCTTTGTTATATCTTCCTTGTTAAGGTAAGGTGAGCGTCCAACATCAAATGTAGACCTGCAACAAATTGGAGCAACTCTCCTGTTTAAATTTCTTCAACAGAATAAGACACCCTTTCCCTCCCCCCCCCCCACCAAAGCTGCTTCTTAAATCCATTCTGCAAAGAACTCTAAAGAGTTGCTGCTGGGCTCATAATTCAGATTATACCTATTAAAGTATACTTCAGTCATAATTCAGTCCCTTCAGTATTTATTTTCCTGTCTCTCTCATCACTGCACGTGAAGGGTTGAGAGGGAGAAGAACAAGATTAAAAGCTTTGGGGAATCAATTTGTTGTCCACTAAATTTAGAGTCTCTTATTCAGGTAGCTGTTGACTTGAAGTCTATTACTTCTGTTGCTCAAAGACGAAATCCTTTTAGGAATGCATAATTTGCCTCCCAATCAAGCTTTTGCTGTGCTGTTTCCTCTTCTGACCAGGGGATATGATCACTATCACAAAATATGAAATTGCCATTTACAGATCTTATCTTCTCCATGGCTGAGACCCTGGGGGGTTCCTCTTTGAAGAAAAAAGAGGGTCAAATTTCAGTTCATAACTGAACATCATACTTTCCCATTCCATAATTATCTGTAGTAAGCTTTTTATTATCTGAATAATGAGAAATCACACACAATCCTTTTAATATTCTTAATGTGACAAAATCCTATTTATTTCAGATTTGTTTGCAAATGATTAAACCCAAACAAAATGTATTTCATTTCTCAGTTGCAGTAACAGTGATGTTTAAAGGGATTACAACATTCAAATGAAAAACAAACTATTGTTTAAACTCATCTGTTCTATGAAGAGCTACATAACATTTTGCATATATACATGAGCAAAGAAACGTAACTATTATTTGTTACAAGATCAAGTAACCAATGAAACCAATAATTCCCTTTCAATGTTAATTACTGAGAATTAAAAAAAATCTTTAGCTGACCTTTTAATTTTTGGCAGGATCGTGAAGAACAATTTATTTTGCTTACCTGTATCTCCCCATTATATATAGAACCAGGGTTTGGAGTAAAGATCACAAGATGTTTCTTACTATTAATCTCATTTTTCACTTTCTCACTTATGAACCTATTTTTCTTCAAGCTATCGTTTCTAGAATAATAAAATACGGTGTATTCTTGTCCACTATATTTTAAAGGAATGTTTGCCATTGACTGTAGTGGAGCCAGAATTTTGCCCATAGAATATAAAATCTAAGCAAGGTAACTTCATAGAATGAGACATCAAAGCTATTCAAAAATGTTCGGGCACATTTTTAAATCTTGACTCCTCTTTCTAACATAGTCTCCCCTCACTGTCCCTCTGTTGCTCCTCTTTTATCCCTACAATGATAATTTTATTTTCTCCCCCTTCTATTTGTCTTTATTTTTCTTCCTCTCTTTATTTGTTTCCCCTTCAGTTTCTGTCTCCTTCTTTTTTCCCCCTTCCCTTCTTAACCCTCTCTATCTCCTTTGAGTCCCTTTCCCAAACACTTAATTTACATCTATACTGGTTTCAATCTTGTGAATTCTATTGCACTCGGTATCATAATATAGTTATTCTCTCAGAATCTATGTACATGGATATCCATCCCAGTTTTGTTTTATCGTTTAATAGGTTATTAATTTGTCATGTTCATATCTGCATGGTTGGATGTTAATGATATCAGCAGTGTTTTAGTGTATTTTAAGCTGAAACTATTTCAGAGAAGCATTTTAATGAAAACCCCTCCACAGTGTTTCAGAGTCAGAGTGAAGAATCACTTTCTTGTGGCCAACAGTTGCCATTGGGGTAATGCCCACACTTTGCATGTCTTCATGCCTCCAATCCAGGGCATAAAAAGGCACTTGTTAAAAGTAACAAGAAGAGTTTCTTCAAGTATGTTAGAAACAAGAAGAAAGTCAAGGAAAGTGTGGGCCCCTTACTGAATGAAGGAGGCAACCTAGTGATAGAGGATGTAGAAAAAGTTAATGTACTCAGTGCTTTTTTTGCTTCTGTCTTCACGAACAAGGTCAGCTCCCAGACTGCTGCACTAGGCAGCCCAGCAGGGGAAGAAGGTGATCAGCCCTCTGTGGAGAATGAAGTGGTTCAGGACTATTTAGAAAAGCTGGATGAGCACAAATCCATGGGGCCAGATGTGCACTGCAGCCGAGGGTGCTAAAGTAGTTGGCTAATGTGATTGCAGAGCCATTGGCCGTTATCTTTGAAAACTCAAGGGAATCAGGGAGGTCCCGGATGACTGGAAAAAGGCTAATGTAGTGCTCATCTTTAAAAAAGGGAAGAAGGAGTATCCAGGGAACTACAGGACAGTCAGCCTCACCTCAGTCCCTGGAGAAATCATGGAGCAGGTTCTCAAGGAATCAATTCTGAAGCCCTTAGCAGAGAGGAAAGTGATCAAGAACAGTCAGCATGGATTCACCAAATGCAAGTCATGCCTGACTAACCTAATTGCCTTCTACGATGAGATAAATGGCTCTGTGAATGAGGGGAAATCTGTGGATCCATTATTCCTTGACTTTAGCAAAGCTTTTGATATGGTCTCCCAGAGTATTCTTGCCAACAAGTTAAAGTATGGACTGGATGAATGGACTATAAGGTGGATAGAACGCTGGCTAAATCGTCGGGCTCAATGGGTAGTGATTAATGTCTCCATGTCTAGTTGGCAGCCGGTATCAAGCGGAGTGCCCCAAGGGTCAGTCCTGGGGACAGCTTTTTTCAATATCTTTATTAATGATCTGGAGGGTGACGTGGACTGCAGTCTCAGCAAAATTGCAGGTGACACTAAACTGGGAGGCGTGGTAGATATGCTGGAGGATAGTTTTAGGATACAGAGGGACCTGGACAAATTAGAGGATTGGGCCAAAAGAAATCTGATGAGGTTCAACAAGGACAAGTGCAGAGTCCTGCACTTAGGAAGGAAGAATCCCATGCACTGCAACAGACTACGGACTGAATGTCTAGGCAGCAGTTCTGCAGAAAAGGACCTAGGGATTACAGTGGATGAGAAGCTGGAGATGAGTCAGCAGTGTGCCCTTGTTGCATTTTGAGCTGTATAAGTAGTGACATTGCCAGCAGATTGAGGGATGTGATCATTCCGCTCTGTTTGACATTGGTGAGGCCTCATCTGGAGTACTGTGGGCCCCATACTACAAGAAGGATGTGGAAAAATTTGAAAGAGTCAAGTGGAGGGCACCAAAAATGTTTAGGGGGCTGACTTATGAGGAGAGGCTGAGGGAACTGGGATTGTTTAGTCTGCAGAAAAGAAGACTGAGCGGGGATTTGATAGCTGCTTTCAACTACCTGAAAGTGGGTTCCAAGAAGGATGGATCTAGACTGTTCTCAGTGGTGGCAGAGGACAGAACAAGGAGCAATGGTCTCAAGTTGCAGTGGAGGAGGTTTAGGTTGGATATTAGGAAAAACTATTTCACTAGGAGGGTGGTGAAACACTGGAATGGGTTACCTAGGGAGGTGGTGGAATCTCCTTTCTTGGAGGCTTTTGGACTAAATCATCCAAAGCCCTGGCTGGGATGATTTAGTTGGAAAATGGTCCTGTTTTGAGCAGGGGTTGGACTAGATGACCTCCTGAGGTCCCTTCCAACCCTGATATTCTATGATTCTGTGACCAGCAGGTCCGTCCCCAACCACTACTGAGTTCTTTCGTGCCAGCTGTGGCTGTGAGTTGGAATTTGCAGTGACTGCTTCTTTGTACACCTCTTTTATATGTAAATTCTGTAAATGAATAGTTAAGTACTTAGTTATATTAGGGCTTGTCTATACTTACAGCGCTTCAGTGGTGCAGCTCTGTCACTGTACCAGAAAGGAAAGACAAAATATACTGCAGAGCCTTCTATTCCTTATCAATAAAGCTTTGGGATCTGATAGCTCTAAGGAATCTAATAGTCAGAACTGGGGACTAGAATAGGCTCTGACTATGTCCAGATCCAAAAAAACCCTTTAGATCTGAGACAAGAACTTCAGCTCTGCGCCAGGCTGTAGTTACAAATCAACTGTAGTCTCCATGCCCAGATCCTTGGGTCTGACTTTAGCCACAGTACATTCCTCATCAGTCCTGTATCCTGACAAGCATCACAGGATATGCAAAATATGTTGGGAGCATCTAACTCAGTGCGAGGAAGAGAAAGGACAAATGAAAGCATATATTCAGTGGCTCCTCTGATCACTTACAAATCATGGATCCAAAATTTAAATACTCAGGATCTCAAGATGGATCCAAGAGTATGGATTCAATGGTGAGACCTTTGAGTCCATTAGGGCAAGGCCAACTACATGTAATAGAGGTTACAACTCAAATTCATCTGGATCCTTGTCCTTCTTCAGATCTGATCAGATCCAATTTCCTGCTGGACAAAAGACCAAAGTGAGAAGTGCAGAGAGAGAGAGGTCTCCAAAGTCATTACCCACCACCTCAGACCCCTATAGTGTTAGCAGGGAAGACTTGTCCTTCATTTTTGGGACTCCTTTTGGGTTTGGGGTCCCTACATTGTAAATCTCACCAATGGCTTCTATATCAGATCCAGGATCGGATTTGCAATTGGAGGTTGAACTGGATCCTGTGATTATGTGGATACCAAATTGGGGAAGTTGGTAGGCCTGGCCTGTGTTTGCTTACACCTTCTGTCTACTCTTGCCTGACAGAAGGTCAAAATATCTGATAGTGGAGCAACATCCTACACAATCTGTGGATCTGAGCAGGATACAGATCTGAGAGTTACAGTTTTCTACCTTCTCCATGCTTTCAAACAGTGGCATTCTCAGAAAAGGATTACTAGGAGGGACCTCCACAGGATGACTTTCAACATGATGTCACAGAGATGCAGAGTGGCTCATCTCTTGATGGCAACATCAAGATAGTGACAGCATCGTCTCCCACTGAGGATGCAAGTCAATTTCATGAATTGGTTGATAGGATGACATCAACTTTAAAATTGTTATCTGTAGCCGTATAGCTTTGGAGGAGCCTTCAAATCCAGTTTTTGGGGTTCTGGCATCTACTGCCAAGGCTAAAATCTCCTTGCTTATGTTAGGAGGGCTGTGGCAACTGGCAAAATCCCTTTGGTCCAAACCATGTTCATGTCAATCAATCTCTAAAAAGATGGACAAATTATATCAAATCCCACAGGAGAGATTTTCTTGTTTTTATGTACACCCTCGTTCAAACACTTTGGTTATAGCAGCAACGCTTCAAAAGTCTAGATCAAGTTTTCAACTTTCTACCCACATGGATACAGACATCCCTTAGGCAGAAAATGGGTTTTGTCTGCATCCTGAAACATTCACATAGCTAACTACCAAGCAGTTATGACTAGCTATCAGTTTCAGTTATGGGAGAAGATGTCTATCTTTACCAAATTTACCAGAAGAGCAGAGGAAATTAACATTATCCCTTATTAAGGAGGGCCAAAACATGGCCAAGCATGCTCATAGGACATCATTCATGACCCCGTCACTGCATGGAATTTGAATTTAATATGAACTCAGCACATGAATCTCCATTTGAGCCTTTATGGAATTGCTCTGTCTTTCGTCTTTCTATAAAGGCAGCATTTATAATAATGATAACTTCCACTAGAAAAATTAGTGAGCTACACACATTAATGGCAAACACTCCCCTACTACTTTGTATAAAGACAAGTGATTCTTAGACCACATCCTCAGTTTATTCTGATGGTAGTTTCAGATTTCCATGTTAATCAGAGTATAAATTTACCTGTGTTTTTTTTCCTCAACCTCAAACAAGTAAAGCAGATTCTAAATTACATTCTTTAGATGCGAAAAGAGTGTTCTTGTATTATCTAGGTACAGCTAAGGTCTTTGGGCCATCTCCTGTGTTCATTTGTTTCATATACCGTACTTAGAAAGATTGAGCCATTTCAGCACTTTTCCTATCTAGATGGGTCAGGGATTACTGGGAACCTTAGAAATGCTTCATAAACTGTGCAGGCCAATGTCCTGTATATACATGTAGTTAATGAAGAGGATCTCCATAAGTCTGGAGGTCTTTGTGAAAGGACAGTAAGAGGATTTATCGTAGCTCTTAAAAGAATCACAATAGCTGAGCATATTATGTAATGTTAAAAATTCTTCTGTGGATCTCAGACTGTGTATCTTACAGCAAAATATTTTATTCAAAATGCATTGGATACTACAGAGGTTGCGCAAGCGAAAGGCCGTATTCTCTATTTGTTGGTGTTGTAACAAGTTAAAAAGAAACCTGGATGCATATGCTAGGGGACTGGCCAACAGTCAGGCAGCTGTGGAAAAAAAATGGACACGAGTTAAAATGGTGCTCAGCTTCAGCAGTCAAATCTCAGATGAAAATTATGTCATAGGTTACTTACCTGCTAAACTGGGTTCAAAACCACCACAAAATCTTTGGTTCTTGAGGACTCAGATGCTCACCAAGCACCTGATTTACTAAAATGAAAAGTAGGCTTACATTTAGGATAGAACAGTGACATTTGGACCTTTCTGAGTTAGTAGCCAAAGAAATAATAGCTTATCACTATAAACAGCAATTATGTGAATTTGAAGAAAGTTGGACCCCATTTCTAGATACATTTGGATACAAAAATATTGAGATGGCCCAAAGAATGACAAATCTTCATTACTCCTAACCTCACTTCATTTTCCCTCCCGTCCTCTACTTCCGTCCTCTCACTATTCATGTACATAGTTCATTTTATTACTGTTACCTCTTCCCTAACATATTGTGTCTATGTAGTATTGTTTGGTTATGTATTGTCTGCCTTACAGCTTTGACAAGTTGTAAAATTGTGTGATTATGTAATTCTGTTGGAGATCCTGTGAGGAATAAGGTATTTGGAAACATATACAAGCTGTAAGTTATTTGCATTTTTGTACTTTTCATTATTTCTTTATGAAAATCAGTTAAACAAACAACCAAAAGCAAACAAACAAAAAACAATGAGATGGATCTACAAAGGAAGCAACATCAATTTCCCAGGAGGAAGTCCAGTACTTTCACTGGTGTGTCGATTCACTTGCCTCCTTCAAGGGATAGGCAGTGGATTTGACTGCTCACTTGAGAGCTTCAGAGCTTCCCATATCCTCTTTTTGGGAACCATTTATACCATTTCTGTGGCTTTGAAACACCATCATCACAAACCAGCAGGTTCTGGACATTGTAGAGGTTGAATATAGCATCCAGTTCCAGTCTCTTTCCCACCATCAACCACCTTCTCTGTTCCTATCCGGGGACCCCTCTCATGAGAGTGTCCAAAATCTAGCAATGCAAACTCTTCATTTTTGGAGCAGTAGAAACAATCTCATCAAGGGGCTTATTCTCTTTACTTCCTCATTCCCAAAAAGCAGAGGAAGATAGTCTTGACATAAGACTGCTAAACACCTGCATTAGAGAGCTCAAGTTTCAGATGGTGTCACTTGCTTCTATTATCCTATCCGTAGATCTGAATGTTTGATATACTGTTCAAAGTCTCCAGGATGCCTATTTTCACGCTGTGGTCTATGCAGCCCATAGACGGTATCCTTTGTTCCTATTGGGTGGTTGTCATTGCTTGCATAGCGTCCTACCATTTGGCCTGTTGATACCTCTCAGAGATCATGAAGTGCCTTCTAGTCTTACCTGAGGAAAATGGGAATCCAAGTTTTCTCATACTATACAGCTGGCTGATTTGTGGAGAATCTCATCAACAAGTAACAGACTTCCTCCACCATAATCAAGTTCTATTTTCCTGACTAGCTCTGAAAATAAGAAAAGACATATCAGTACTGACTCCAGCACAAAAAAATATAAATGAGTTCATTAGGGTCATTCTGGACTCTATGATAGTAATGACGTATCTTCCCTTTCATCCCTCCCAGCCTCCTTCCTCCCAGAAATCATGCCATGCTTGTCCTGTGCACCAATCTTCTGGCTCAGCCAAGAACAACTGCAAGAACATATCTCAGACTACTGGGCCATATGGCATCCTGACTCAGCATGCCAGACTTTACCTTCACTGTATGCAAGAGTGGTTGAAGTCTACATCCATCAAGCGATCATCATCTGGACCTGTTGGTTCATGCTCCACCTCGAGTCCTGTTGACATTAAAGTGGTGGGCAGACCCAGCAAAAGCCTGCAAAGGGATTCCATTCTTCCTTCCTCTTCCATTGAAAGCTCTGGTGATGAATCCATCTATGCTTGGCTAGGGAGCACATTTGGACAACTTGCTAATGCAGGACTTGTGGATCTCATGAGAATCAGCCTTTCACATAAACATCCTGGAGCTGAGCCATTTACAATGCTTTCACAGTTTTTCACAGTCACAAAGGAACTTCCCATATCGGTCATGACAGACAATACTACTGATATATTTGACTTGAAAAAGCAGAGCAAAGCAAGATCCACTCCCCAGTGTCAGGAAGTGGCATGTCTCCGGAACTTTTGCATATGATTCATCTTCCAGGAATTCCATATGTTCTGCCAGATTGCTTCTGTGGAAAGTTTGTTGATAACTATGAGTGCTCCCTAACAGATGACATAATTGGATTGGTATTCAGCAAGTGAGGTTTTCCCACCATGGACCCTCTTGCCACGAGGGAGAATGGGAAGTGCCATCACTTGTACTCCAGAAGGGGTCAGACTCAGGGTCCGCTTCAGATGCGTTCTTGATTCTAGGGTTCTGCATCTTCTCTACGTGTTTCTCCAATTCCGTTAATATTAGCAGTGCTCAAGAAGCTTAACCTGGAAGGAGGCAAAATAATGATAATCCTCGCCTGGCCAAGGCAGTTTTGGTATGCTAATCTTCAAATCTTATCTGAACAGCCTATGATAATCTTATGACAGTTATGGCAATTTCCTGCAATATCTCTGGGAGATCTTACTGTATTAAGTTTAGGTATCCCTGTGGGCCAGAGATTTTATGGTGGACCACAGCCTTCCAGGAACTAAGAATAGTGATGACTGACTAGGTAAATTCACTAAGGCTGTAACATCTTCAAAGAGGTATCACAACCTTGAGAGGCTTGCCATGTACTGGTTCATACTGGATTCTCCAGAGCACAAGAAACAAAGAAAGGACTTTTGGATACATAGCCTGAGTTTAAACTGACTTAGAGCAGGGGGGTTTTTGTGTGTGTTTGTGTGTGTGTGTGTTTTTTAAACCAGGAGTGGACAGAACTTTCTATTGGGTGGAGGGGGGGATGGTGGATGGATAATCCTTAGGGAGAGTTTGGAAGAACTGACATTGGCCAGATCCCCTGCTGAATCTGTGAGATATGATCCCTGGTAAGATGTTAGGATGTGTGTAGGGTTTTTATTGTTTTTAGTATGTTTTCTCTGTAGTGTTTTTATCTTAAAATAAATGTCTTGCGTAGAAAGTCCCAAGCATGGTAGCCCTGAACCCATGGGGTGAAGGCCAGAGACCCTGTTACCTGCAAAATCTAGAGCACTCTGCCTATACCCTACCGAGAACTCAAGGTGTGACCCAATCAATTTAGGCACCCCCACCCTTTCCCTTCTGAGGGCTCAGGGTGTAAGGCACCTACTGCCCAACATGCAATGAATTAACAGAGCCCAAAAGGAAGGCTTTAGGCACTGAGCTTCCTCTTTTAAACCCTCCATTCCCAGGGGATGAGTCAGCGACCACGCTGCCCCTTTTTGCAGAAGTTTTCATGTCCCCTCCTCCCACCCAGCCATAAAGCGCTGTTCCCTTCAATTGTCCAGCAATCCAAACATCTCGTCCCTCAGCTTAAAGTTGCAGGTCATTATAATAAATCATATTATCTTTATTAGGATTTTGCAGTTAAGTTGTGGGTCATAGTTCCATGTTATGTATGAAAAATACAGCCTCTCTTCAAAATTACAGCTACTCTGGTTAATTAATGCATTTTCTGAGAATTTGCAGGTTAGTCTGTTAATTAGCTAAATTAAGTAATAATGTAGGTCCTGAAAGAAATTTAGCACCACATGTTAGACTTTGTTTTGTCCCTAATGATCTTAATAACATAATAGTAGACTCTCCAAACTACTCTTATGGTACCTTGTCTTAATCTACTTTGATGGTTTTTCAAAAGGATTAATGATAGCTTTTTTGTTGTTATTCATCATAAATGAAAGTTTCTTCTTCAATAGAGGTTGAAGAATAATGTTCTAGAGAAAACTGGATGAAGAATTGCACCTTTTCAAAATGACACCTATCTCCCATTGTTCTAAATACAGCTAAGGACACAGGCTTTCCTTAGCAAAATGGCCACAGCCTACATTCACCTGCCTCTCTCCGCTTTCTGGAAACATAGGGGTCTATTAGCTTCCGTAAGGGAAAAATAGGAGGCAGTGGTCATTTTAAAAGGGGGTATCTTAGTTGGCTTCAGTCCCATTGACAACAATGAGAAAGGATAGCCATTTTGAAAGAGAGTGGTTCTTCATGAGTAACTCAGAAGAAGACAACTTTATGCATCAGCCTCTACTGAAGGAGTATTTTCAGTTGTGAAAAATAATTGCAAAGATTACCACTAATCATTAATTTTCTTTTGAAAAATACCCATTACACCAGCTGTACTCAACAATAAGGTCAAGAGGGAGAGGGGACACTAGAGATTTCACTAGTGTGTTTACATATGTCTATAGCGGGGAACGTGGGAGGAACTGGTGTGTTTGTGTGCACACTCACAGGGAATGTAGGGTTATGCAGGGAGAATGATTTGGGGGAAAGGGAGTCTGTGGAGGAGAATTTGGAGAACAGAGGAGAGGAGGAAGTTGGGCCATGCCCTCTGGGTGCTTTGGCTGCTCTAGTGATTTTTACACAGCTTATCTGGCCACTATGCACTTGCTGATTTCTGTGGCTCCAGGCAAAGTGTACATCTCACTTTAAAAGTTAAAAACAATGAAAACGAACTTTTAAGATTGATAGCATATATGCATTAAAATCGTTACCAGTATGGCATGGTATAATTCTTTTGTGTTTCTTGTTTGGTATGTAAAATAATGAACGAAGGAAATTTCCCAATATAAAACCAAAGCAAAACTATGGTAAAATGGAGTTGAAGCTGAGAATGCATACCAGTGCTTTAGGGTCAAATACATTACACGGAGGATGTAACTATCCCACAAACAAGCTATATAAACCTAGAAAATTCAAAGTTCAGCTTAAATTTAAAATAAATCCAAATTTAAGATATGGAATTGCACAGTTAGGACACCCACATGACCTTAACTGTGTCCTACAGTGATGCAAGGAGCAGTGGGGGACAAGGGTGAATCTGTTCTGGGACCACAAACACTAAAATATCTTAATCACAATCATATGACTGCTACAAGGTGTCACTACAAATCAGAGTTAAGGTTATTTGGTGCCTTAACTACAGACTTCCATAAATTTGATTTTTGGATATTTGGATTTCCTTTCACATTCGTCTGACGAATAGAGTATTCACACACGAAAGCTTATGCTCCAATACGTCTGTTAGTCTATAAGGTGCCACAGGACTCTTTGTCACTTTTTATAGATCCAGACTAACACAGCTACTCCTCTGATACTTAGATTTCTTTTGTTTTTAACCTTAACTGTTAATTGCCTGGTTTAATAATGTTTGTTTTGGGAATAATTACATCACTGTAATGTATTGTCTCCTAAATTACTAATATGTAGTCTCAATTTTAATCCCTCTGAATGGAGGTCTTGTCTGGGAATTATTTTCTTTTTACTCTTTTATTATTTAGATTACTCCTATTTTATTAGTTTAGTAAATTTTGAACTTATAACTTTTTATTTTCCTCCATAATTTATACCATCCACCTATTTCTATTAAATTAATATTAGAGATATTTTTGGTATGTTTTTGTAAGCAGATCTTCCATGTGACTTCCAAAGTATTATTATTTTCATTTAATTTTTGTCTTCAATATATTTTTTTTAAAAAATAACAAAGATGAATTAAAAAACAAGCAAACAGAAAATAGAGGCTTGTTAAAATATTTTTAATTACTGTCTTTATAATTATTATCAGATTTAAAAATTAATCTATATTATTTAGCATAGTTTATTAAACTATTTTATACATTTATAACTATTTGAGGAATCTGCAGGTGAAGAAATTCTAATCATCCAATGTCAATAATTTATTTTATAGCCAGACTCTAGATAACAACAAATCTTAATGTTTTGTTAGATTGCATTAACATTCCCATACCGTTGTTTGAAATATTTATATTCTCTATTAAGCTATACCTCAACATTCTGTTTTACCTGCAGCTGAATGTGGAGCCTCTGCAACAAATAATGAAGGAATTTTGCTGTCCCCCAATTACCCACTCAACTATGAAAACAACCATGAATGCATTTATAGTATTCAGGTACAAGCAGGGAAGGGAATCAATATTTCAGCCAGAACTTTTCACTTAGCACAAGGAGATGTTCTTAAGGTAAGTTGTCATTTTTGTAATGTGTCTATGTTATTTCTAAACACATCATGCTTTCATGCCATTCATGTACTGTTCATCTGTTTGTAGTATTACAATCTTATGTGAATTTATATTAATAATTGCCATTATAGTAGCATATCTTCTATGTAAAACAATTTGATATGGAATAAGTCAAACTTTTCCCTTGTCTACAGTCTCCCAATCCTTTACATGTCCATTCTTTGACCATATATCCATATTTTTATAGCCATAAAAACATTTTAAGACCAAGTATACTCTGCAGTCTTAAATTTGTGTGTAAGTTTACTACTCCCAATGTTACATACTGATCTTTTAACAAGGTTGCATGTCTCCTATGACTTATGTTTTTGCATCACAATTTTCAAGTTTTGTTCTTGTCTAGGAAGTAGTATTTTTCCTCTGTCCAATTAGATTGAGAGACTGAATTTTATATGGTTCTTGACTGGCACACACGGAATGCACTTATAAGGGGTCTGGAATTGCATGGTTGAAGCACCTTCTGCAAAATGTTGAGCACCATCAATTCCAGTTGGGCTCCCAGCACTTTTAAAAATTGATCTCAAATGCTAGCGTTATTAATTTGATGTAGAGCTATCACCCTAACAACTATAGTGTTTTTTTAAAATGTTTGTTAGGTACTTTTTTTTAAATGAATAGACTAATAACATGTTTACATTTATCCCTGAATATATTGCTTAGAGATTTATATTCCATGTTAAACATTAGAAACACTGTTTCTAACAGGCAAATCAGCAGAAACAAACAAAACAACAAAGAGTAGTCCCAGGCTTTATGAAGAAGCAAAACAAAACACAAAACTAAAAACCAAATGTTGACTCCATCAAATCTAACACAAATGAACTACTTCAAAGGAATACCAAAAAATGCAGAAATTACATTCCCTTTTTTTGCTTTGCTATTTACAAAGTAACTAACTGTTTCCTTTAATTATCCAGTTACTTTACTAATTGATAAGAGAGTTAACACTTACGATTTATCTTCAATTTAAAATAAATAAATAAATAAATAAATAAATAAAGCTAATCCATGTAACACCAATATTCAGTTTTACCAATTATGGTATTTTACAAGTGGTGAATTGAGTTAGAGAAAATAATGATTTGTTATAAATGACATTTGTACTCAGGAGGTTTTGGCCTGCGTTTAGATCACTGTCCCAACACCACTGATAAAAGTAAATATACCAATTTTTCTTTGTAGGTTTTTATATAGAAAATCATGGATGGAATTCCTTATGACCATAAATAAAATTTAACTATCCAAATCTGTTATCTATAAGTAAAAATGAAAACATTCCACAGTAGAACCTTGGGAATGGAAGTTGTTCATAACTCTGAAATGTTTATAACTCTGAAAAAAATATTATGGTTGTTCTTTCAGAAGTTTACAACTGAACATTGCCTAAATACAGCTTTGAAACATTACTATATGGAAAAAAAATGCTACTTTCCCTTTAATTTTTTAATAGTTTACGTTTAACATATAGTATTGTACTATATTTGCTTTTTTGTTTGTTTGTTTGTTTGTTGCCACTGCTGCTGCCTGATTGTGTACTTCTCGTTCCAGTTGAGGTGTGTGGTTGACTGGTCAATTCAGGGACTCTGGTGTTTGTAACTCTGAAGTTCTGCTGTACTGAATTAGATTTGACATTTAACTTGGAAGCAATGCAACTCTTCTCCCTGCTATAGCCATGCCATTTTTATCTGTGCACAGGCAGTTCAGAGAAGATTTATGACTGAGTTGCCATGACAAAAACACAGATTTCAATGTTCATCAGCTTTCCTTTTACCTCCCTATGGAAAACATTAGCTTGGAATGTTTTTACTTATTTTATTATTTTTTACATTTAATTACCAGTAATATACTTTTATCTTTATTTTCAAGGGTAGTGCAAAGTTGGTTACAGGGAGAAGAAAAAGCACTGAAGAATAGCTATAAATATCACTCACAGAATTTTTCTCTGAGTTAAATAGGGATGAATAATAAATAAATAAAAGTGTCAGCTGGTAGTTGGATTCTTGCATATCAAGTCACCACCTCTGAATTACAGTAATAAGCTATAATTCCTCCTAAACTATTTGACAGGCAGCAACAGCACCATCATCAATTATGATCAAAGTTTAGGTGCTTACTTGAATCGAGGGCAGGGCAGAGCTACTACATAACAAGGGACTCTTAAGGAAGGATAATGGGTGCTCCAGGGCTGGAACACCCATGGAAAAAAACTAGTGGGTGCTCAGCACCCACCAGCCATGCACCAATCAGCTGTTCAGAGGGTCCCTTCAATCAAGTGCTCAGTGGGCCCTGTCGATCAGCTGTTTGGCAGTGTGTGGGAGGTACTGGGAGGGGGTGGAGCAGGGGCAGGAAGAGGCAGAACAAGGGCAAGGCATGCTTGGGGGAGCGGATGGAGTGCAGGTGACACAAGGGTGGGGATTTGGGGGAAGGAGCAGATTGGGGGCGGGGCCTTGGATTGGAGTTATATAATTCCTCCCCAAATGACCCAGTCCACAGAAGGATTGCATTTCATAATCTCTGAGAAGATGTGGGGGAAACGCAATTTGATATTAGGCAGTAGCTGTTAGTTCTAGGTTTCTCTTGTTAAAGTAGAGTTCTCTTATTCCCTAAAAGAAAATACTTACCTACTCTTTTCTAGAAATAAAGATGAGGTGTTCTTAGAGCTTAAGGTTTCATAAGAAGAGGTTCTGGAGCAAACTGATAAATTTAAAAAGCAAAGACTCACCAGACTCACGTAGTATACATCCAAGAGGTCTGAGGGATTTAAGAATAAAATGACTAAACTGTGATAAAAATACACATTGTTCTAGCTGATGCTATGATCTCTCTCTCACCATTTTTAACTCTTTACTCTGTCCTCATGCTGATTTAGCAGAAATTACCCATGATCTTTACCTGTCCCTGCTCCAGTTCAGTTGTATTTTGAATGATGCAGAGATATCTTTGTATTATTGACCTCCTTAACAAGTATTTTTGTCTCACCTGTGTGTTCCATGGTGCCTGTCAGGTTTTCCTAGGCTCATTAAATAATTCCTTCAAAGCCTTCTTGATTTTATACGCTTTCAGTCTGGTTCAACTTTGTTGTAGATGGAGTCTTAAGCATGAGTCATTGTCATACGTAAACAAATTACCAAGTGATTCTTGGGAGAGCTATGTCCAAAAAAGGACAACCTTGTAATCTCAAAGTTAACTAATCAAACCAAGAATTTGATGGTTCATATATGCACACTTCCTCTTATATGAAGACCATTTGGGTGTCTTACTATAGCAATTCTGTAACTTCACCAGGAGCCTTGAAAATCCATAATCAACGGTTATTGTTTTGGGGGGTTTTAACATTAGATGAACTCAGTTTATATTATTTATTTGACTTAGTTATTGCTTTCTTACAACAACAATTTCACGTAATGGATGGGATTTTCAAAAGCATCTGAAGATTTGTCAACATGAGGGAAAATTAACACAAATCAACTAAAGGTGTGAAGTTAATGCACATAAATTAGAGCACATTTAACACTCATGTGGATGTACTCATTCAGGAATAATTTATTTTTTAAATTAAATACAGTAACTCCTCGCTTAACGTTGTAGTTATGTTCCTGAAAAATGTGATTTTAAGCGAAATGATGTTAAGCAAATCCAATTTCCCCATAAGAATTAATGTAAAAGAGGGGTAGGTGGGTGTTAGGTTCCAGGCGGGAAAAAAATCACCAGACAAAAAACTATATATTATATAGATATATACACAGTACATGTTTTAAACAAACAATTTAATACTGTTCACAACTATGATGATTGTGAAGCTTGGCTGAGGTGACAGAATCAGAGGGTGGAAGAGGGAGGAATACTTACCAGAGAATGCCTTGCTGTTAAATGATGAACTAGCACTCAGCTGAGCCCTCAAGGATTAATATATTGTTGTTAGTGTAGCCTCTCATCAAGGCAGCACGAACAGGAGGGGGGGGGTGACAGCATAGCAGACAGAGACAGACACACACCTTGTGTGGGAGAGAAAGACAAAGAGAGATTGCCTCTTTAAGTAAACTCATAAGTGAATTGTCTTTTTAAGTGGATCAGGAAGTTGAGACAGCAGCTGCTGCCCCAAGCTCTCTCTGTCCGTGTCCCCTCCCTGCTCTGTATGGAGAAGGGGGAAGAGGGACACCCTGACATTAGCCTCCCCTACTCCCCATTATCCTCCTGCACAGCAAGCAGGAGTCTCTGGGAGCAGCTCCAAGGCAGAGGGCAGGAGCAGCACATGGCAGTGGAGGGAGGGACAGCTGAACTGCCGATTGATAGCCTACGGAGTGGCTGCAACACATGGAACTTAAGGGATTGGGGAGCTGATAGGGGGCTGCCGGTCCACCCTGGTTCCTAACCTCCACCAGCTAACTCCAATGGGCTGCTTTTCCTGCAAGCAGTGGACAAAGCAGGCAGCTGACAAACAACATTAGAAGGGAGCATTGCACAACTTTAAACAAGCATGTTCCCTAATCAATCAGCAATGTAAAAACAAAAGAACATTAACCAGGATGACTTTAAGTGAGGAGTTACTGTAAATTAAAGAAATATTCCCAGTCCCAAAGTTTATATAGTCTAACTGAAGACATGAAGGGTGGAGTCATGACTCAATGAAAGTCACAGCAAATCTCTGATTAACTTCCAGGGATTTAACTGGAAATGGTGAGTGAGAAGACAAACAATATGCATGGATTGGGGTAAGGAGTAACATGAGTTACAACACCAAGATAATTATATAAGACTTGAGGAAACCTTGATAGCTCAGTTTAAAGCTTTGGTTTGATTTAACTTCTTCTGAAAAATTCCTGTGAATTGCTTCCTGTGAGCCTTATGTAAGTATTGAGATTTATGGATGGATTTAAGTGTGAAGAGAGTAGTCACTTGGCAGATCAGAATTGGAAGTGCATCACAAGCACAGTGGTTAGCATGAAGAAAAAGTCAACATGTGACATACATGGTAGACAGTTCGAAGCAACTAAAATATCTATGTCAGGGGTTCTCAAACTGGGGGTTGGGACCCCTCAAGGGGTTACTAGGTTATTACATGAGGGGTCACAAGCTGTCAGCCTCCACCTCAAACCTCGCTTTGAATCCAGCATTTATAGTGATGTTATACATTAAAACCACTTTTTTATATATTTGGGGGAAGGGGTCGCACTCAGAGGCTTTCCGTGTGAAAGGGGTCACCAGTACAAAAGTTTGAGAATCACTGATTTAGGCTATATCCTTTTTGACGTTTGTGAAGACGGCACTCTGACGTCTTCACTATGCCCAAATAAATCTGTTAGTCTATAAGGTGCCACCAGACTCCTTGTTGTTTTTGTGGATACAGACTAACACAGCTAAGCCCTGATAAAAAAGAGTGTGTTTTTAAATCAAATGATAACTAATGTGTGTTAGCTATCCCACTGAAAAAAACAAACAAACAAACAAAACTACCAAAATATGGAGCCAAGGTACTGTAGTTTAATTTAGCGAAAAAGTTACTGAAGTCAACAAGAGAGAGGGGGTATAGTGCTGATGTTGACTGCTACAAAGGTTTTTTACAATCCACTTAGAATTTTACAGAGAGATAACCATAGTGTGTTATTAATTTGCTTAAAAAACAAACACAAAAAACACCTTTGTGTTAGTGAAGACAATGTTTCAAAAAGCTGTATCCTAAAGATGTCTTCTCAGTGTGTTGAGAGAGCATCTTTGACTACTGCCTGCAGATCAGAGTACTGAATGCAAAAAAAGCTGATAATAAATAGAGAGTGGCTATTTCTGGCTATTCTCAAACAATTCCTGTGCCAGGTGTAAAGACTTGCGAGGTTTCTCCTTTCAGAATCCTTGTCACTAGGACACAAGAAGGTTAACATTTTTATGTAGGCTTCATCTACACAACAGACTTATGTCAGTATAAACATGTTGCTCAGGGGTGTGGAAAATCCACATCCCCAAGTGATATAGTTATGCGAACCTGAACTTTTGCTCATGGAGTTGTAGTGCCTACACCAGGAGTCTCAAACTCAAATGACCATGAGGGCCACATGAGGGTTAGTTCATTGGCCCAAGGACAGCATCACTGACACACACACCCCTCACTGCCCCTGTCCCTTCCCTCACTCCACCCATTCAGTGAGGCCCTGCCTCTTCCCACCCCTTCCCTGCCCCCATTCCAACCCCTTCCCTGAAGTCGCTACCCCAACTCTGCCCCCTCCCTGCCCCCAGAGGGTGCATGATGGGTGTGGCGGGGGTTGAGGGCAGGGAGTTGAGATGCAGCAGGGGGTTAGGGTGCAGGCGGGGGCTCAAGGCAGGGAATTGGGTTGCAGAAGGGGTGTGGGATGCAACAGGAGGCTCAGGGCATGGGGTTGGGGTGTGGGGTGCAGCAGGGGGCTCAGGGCAGGGAGTTGTGGGACGGGGTGCAGGAGGACTTTGGGCTGACAGCGGCACACACTGGAGCCAGGGCTGGCTGCCGGCCCCAGCCCTGCTCCGCTCCGGGAAGTAGCTGGAACCATGTCCCTGGGGAAGGGGGACGCAGGGGTCTGCGTGCTGTTTGCCTCGTCTCCAGGTACCTTCCCCGAAGCTCCCATTGGCCGCAGTTCCCCATTCCCGGGGAATGGGAGCTGTGGGGGGGGGGCGATGCCTAGAAGCCAGGGCAACACATAGATGGAGCCCTCTGCTTCTTCGCCCCTCTTCGCCACCCAGCTACAGGGACATGATGCCAGCTGCAGGAAGTGGTGCCGGGCTTGAGGGGGCAATCCTGCAGCTGTAGTTTGCCCACCCTAGGCCTGGAGGTAGACCGGGGGGGGTGGGCTCAGGCCACTTGGTAGGCAGCAGGAAATAGCCCCATGGGATGCATGCGGCCCATGTGTTTGAGACCTCTGGCCTACACCGATGGGAGAAGCTCTCCTGTCAGCACAGGTGCTATCTTAACTAAGCACTACAGCAGCACATCTGCACAGATACAGCACAGTATGTGTAGACAAGCCCAAAGATAATGGGAAGTACTTCTATGTTATGAGTTAAATTCTTGTAACATTACAGTTCACTCCAGGAGAGCTCTGTGTTGTGTTAAAATGAGTGAATAGGCTCTAACTGCAGAAGTGTTAACTGGCCACTTCAACTTGAATAGTCTCTTACAGTATATTAACTGCATATACTAAACAATCTGTTCCAGCTGGTATTTAGCTGTGACCCTCTGACAACCTTTCCTAGACCTGAAGAAGAGATCTGTGTAACCTGGAAAACTTGTCTCCTGCACCAACAGAAAATGGTCTTATAAAAGATATATTACCTCACCGACATAGAACAGTTAAACAGCTTTTAGTGGGGGGTTGGGGACGAGTCTGTCTGTTATATCAGTGTATTCCCTGGAAGAGAGATACCTTAGAAAATGTTTCTCTAAACATGACTGTTTTTCAGGAAGTTCACACATTTAGCCACATTAACAGGTATGAGAAAGCTGGATAACGGGGAATTCATCAAGATTTACTTTATCTCCTTCCTTAAATGTTTTGTGGCTCTCTTCAGTTCTGGTCTCAGTGACACCACGCATAAGGAGATCTTGCCATCCTCTCCAGACTGGACTGAGTGGTATTAGCCAATACATACATGTTAGGCATAGCACATGGTACATTAATAGATATTATGTGAATGGTATTAATATAATATTGTGGAAGGGGGAGTTATGTTAAGTGAATATATCATGCTCTTCCTACAATTCTGTTCACCCATGTCAAGAATCTCACAACACTTTGTAGGCTGAAATAACATTTGACATTAGACAACAGGAAGCCTGTCAAAGTCAAGATACATGAATGGTGTGTTCTATCATAGGTTGGGATGTACCTCTATGTCCAGCTGGTTTGGAATGTGGTATTCAAAACAGAGATAAGGAAAAGAACAGAAAAACAAGTTGAGAAATTAGTTGGTTGGATTTTAGGTGACAAAATATGTGCTTTTTAACTTGTAAACAGACCTGATATAAACATAATTGGATTTAGATGTGTATCTTTGAAGCACATCTTCTGTGTAAGGTGAACATGTTTTGAGATAAGAATTGTTTTTTGTATTGTAGTGTTTTGTCTTTAGCTAATCAATTTGGCTACGTTCAGTTATTTCATCTCTTGCACATTTTTTTGTAGTGAACCACAAGTAAAGTCAATGAGTTGGCTATATTATTAATAAATAGTGGCTAAAATAGTATGGTAATCTTTTTTCCACTCATCCTTTGCTGTAGCGTATCTTCCCCTCAGGGGAGGGATAGCTCAGTGTTTTGAGCATTGGCCTGCTAAACCCAGGGTTGTGAGTTCACTCCTTGAGGGGACGACTTAGGGATCTGGGGCAAAAATTGATCCTGCTAGTGAAGGCAGGGGACTGGACTCAATGACCTTTCAAGGTCCTTTCCAGTTCTAGGAGACTGATATATCTCCAATTATTAAATTCTGTGACTGCTTTTGTATTGAGGTTAAAAAAAAAATCCTGCTCTAACTATTGATGTAGAAACTGAGCACAGCTGAATCCAAAAGAAATTAACCAGAATAGCTTTCCTTGTGGACACTCTTACTTCAAAATAGCTATTGCCATTTAAATTCACACCATACCTAAATCTGAAATAAAGTTCAAGTGTAGACAAGCCGAGTTCTAAAACCAGCCAACTTTAAAGTGACCACCAGTATTCGTTGTAGATTTGTCTTATATTGCCCTCAATGGAAAAAGAAAATGGTGGCAGCATCAAAGAAGTGGCTTTTCTACATTTGAAAGTTATTTTCCATTAAGGTAGGGTATGAATTTAAAGTGCAGTAGCACTTTAAAATTGGCCACATTGGGAGTTATTCCATAATAGTTATTTTTCAATAGCTATTCTGGTTAATTTCCTAGAGTAGGCAAGCCCTAAGAAACAGTCTTTAGGAATTGTAATCTCTCATCAACTTCTGTCTCTTTCCTCCTGGGGTCTGTGATCCCTATTCCTGATTCTGAGTGCTTTCTGAAGTGACAAATGTGTTCAGTCTCTTTTTCAGCCTTGGAAATCAGTCTAGCATGCCATGCTGATTTTTTTCGCGACCAGATAAGGAGACCCTTGATGAATCCAAGCACTTGGCTGTGTCCTTCTTAAGATTAGAGGCTGCTTTGATACAACTAGTTCAAATTGACCCTACAAGAGTAGGTTGAAAGGGAAGCCTGTGTTCCAGGCATTTAGTTTTAGTTTTTCAGAGTTTGCAAGCTGCAAGGAAAAATAAATCTGAGCAAGAACACCCTGTGTTGAAGCCCTTTCCTGTGAAGCAGAGAAACAACTGAAGCATAAACACCACAGTATAAAGGAGCAGCCTGTTTGACACTCATAAATCATTACTACTTCTGCTACCTGCCAGGTTGAGAAGTGAGGAGCTGGCACCTATTGTTTCTGAATTGGTCTACTCAGGGTGCAGAATGTGGATTTCAGAACATATAACTTGCTTACCATTTGTTTCTTTTAGTATGTAATTTTCTCTTTCTTTGCTATGTTTGATATAGCAGATTGGACTAATGATATTGTGTGTTTTTATTGTTAGAAATGTAATACATAACTTCCTCAACATTGATTCATAAAAATATATTCTGCTATTGGTGCTGTCTTATCATAGATATCTCAGGGTTGGAAAGGACTTCAGGAGGTTATCTAGTCCAGCCCCCTGCTCAAAGCACAGCCAATTCCTAGACAGATTTTTGCCCCAGATCCTGAGATGGCCTCCTCAAGGACTGAGCTCACAGCCGCAGCTTTAGCAGGCTAATGCTCAAACCGCTGAGCTACCCTCCCACTTTTGGATTAATGCTAAAGGAGGTTTCATGGTGTCATATGGATGAGACTAGCTCTCCATAGTTACTGTATGCCAATGAATTTAATATCAGTTTTCAATGACTATCAAACAGATGTTTCCTTCTTTAGAACTGCAGTGAGGACTGAGTTTGTGCACCATAGTGATTCCAGAATTTTAAATTTGAGATTAAACTATTGGGGTGGAAGACACAGAAAAACAGGCACATTCAGTTACCAAGTTAATACACATACAATTTCCCCGTACTCCTTCCCTTTTAAACTCAAAATGCTTTATGGCATTAAGTAATGCATTCACATTCCTACAGGAAAGTATTGATAAGATGAGCATAGTTGCCTTTGCTCTTGTAGTTTGAAAGAGTGTACTTATATTAAAAGTTCTGTTCTGAAACAAGGGCTTTTCTTTTTTAGTTTATTTCAATACAAATAAAAAGTTAATAATTAATAATGTATCATTCAACATAACCATGCCCCTTAACTACATAAGACAATGGTTCTTTGTCATGTATAATTTCAACTGAAAGCAGATTCATAGGTGAACTAAAAATGAAAGTGCAAGAAGCAGGAAGTGGGAAAAAATACATACCATATATACTCGTTCATTAGCCGGTTCGTTTATAAGCCAACCCTCCAAGATGCTTAGGTAAAAATAGCAAAAACTGTGTGACCCTTTCATAAGCCAACCCTATATTTCAAGGGTTGGAAAATTTTGGCTCCTGGCCTATTAGGATAAGCTGTTAATGGGCCTGGACGTTTTGTTTACCTGGAGCGTTCACAGGCACGGAACCCCTCAGCTCCCAGTGGCCATGGTTTGCCATTCCTAGCCAATGGGAGCTGCGGGAAGCTCCAGGTAAACAAAACGACAATGTATTAGATATTCAATGATTCCATAGAGTTTAAAATCATCAAATTTTGGTGTAGACCCTTTTATAAGCCAACCCCTGCTCTTCTATACACCACTTTTTTATCCAAAATATTCAGCTTATGAACGAGTATATTCTGTTTTATGGAGGATTTTGAGTTTGCAAAAAATAAAATCCACCTTTTTTCCCCTCTGAAATGAAATTTTAGTGATATCAGCATACTTGCATAGTGTTTTGATTTTGACAACTGCATTTTCTGATAGCAAATGGTTCCATCTGAGTTTTTTTCTGACTAGCTCTAGTGAAAGCAAACTGCAGAGTTCCCTGAAGAGATCAGACCTACAAGGGGCAAAAGGTAATTCGTAGTTTAGGTACAAAATGAAGGAACATGTGGTATTGAGTGATTGGGAGGGGATGTGTCTATGAGAGTATCTCTGTTGGAGGAATAACTGAATGAAGACTGAGTCAATAGGTTAACAACTTACAACCCTCTGTATAACGCTGCAGCTTGATCGTTTTTAGAATGTCTATCACATTAGGTCTGTGCAACTGTGGTGTGCTCCAGGATCAGCAAAGGGCATGGGCATGAGTGAGTTTAAGCAAGTTATGCATTGAGTGGCAAGTTAACTCCTCCAGTTTGTCTGTTCTTAACTTGCAAATGTTCAGAGTAAAAAGGAGATATGTCTTGTGGAGACTGTAATGTCTAAGAAAACATGGCTGTAAACATGATTCTTATTATCCTAAAGAGGCCTGGCTCTTGAAGCTGCTGTGGGTGCGGGGAGAGGGATTGGTGTCTGAGTTGAACAGCTATCCATGATCAAATTCCCCTGAACTCCTTGCCCTACTCATCACTTTTATTTGGCACTCATTCACACTGTGTGGAATCCAGCTCTAAGGCCATGTCTACACTGCAAAGTTAAGTCAACTTTAGTTAGGTTAACATACAGTTACTGCTGTAATTAAACTACTGTTGCATGTTCACACTACACAGCTTGTATTGGCGGAGCGCATCCACAGTAGCAGCTCTTGCACTGACAGTGAGCAGTGCACCATGGGTAGTTATCCCAATGTCCAACTCACCATCATCCACCGCAGGGTGTTTTGGGAAGGGTGCGCAATGTCTCATGCAGGCAGTTGCAGCATCCCATGATGCAGTTTTCACTAGCCCATCATTCCATGGGCTTCCTAGTACATTTCTCACCACTTTTCAACAGCCCCTGTGACTTGTGCATCTGCCATCTCCATCAGAAAGCATGAATCCTGGACTGCTCTCCGGTATTGTGGTGAGCATTATGAATACATCACACCTGATCCTGCAGTATTTTCTGAGATGCAAGTCTGTTGATGATGCTTTGATGTCTGCCTTGCTGTGTGCCATGGAAAGAAACAGTTCAAGATTGGTTTTGGTATTTACAGAGCAGCTACACATGGTGAACCGTCAGTTCTGGGCTTGAGAAACAAGCACGGAGTGGTGGGATCACATCATTATGCAGGTTTGGGATGATGAACTCTGGCTGCAGAACTTTTGGATGCACAAAGCCACCTTCCTGGAACTGTGTACGGAGCATGCCCTTACTCTGAGGCACAAGGACTCCAAAACGAGAGCTGCCCTTACTGCACAGAAGCGAGTGGTGATTGCTGTGTAGAAGCTGGCAATGCCAGACTGCTGCTGATCATTCCTGAATCAGTCTGGAGTCAGAAATCCACATGGGGTTGCTGTGATGCAAGTGTGCATGGTCATTAATTGCCTTCTGCTATGAAGGACTGTGGCTGTGGGTAAAGTGCGTGAAATAGTGGATGGCTCTGCAGCAATGGGATTTCCTAACTGTAGGAATATGTAGCACACATATCCCTATTGTGTGCCCCAGACCACACTGAGATGGAGTGCATCAACAAAACGGGCTACTTTTCTATGGCATTGCAAGTGCTGGTGGATCACTGAGATTATTTCACCGATATAATCACAAGCTGGTCAGAGAAGGTGTATGACACATGCATCTTTAGGAATACATGCCTGTACAGAAAGCTGCAAGCAGGGACTCTTCTTTCCAGACCAGAGGATTATGAGTGGACATGTGGAAATGCCAACAGTGATCCTGGGAGATCCAGCATACCTCTTGCACCATGGTCCATGAAGCCATACACTGGCCAGCTTGACAGCAGCAAGGAGCACATCAAGAACAGGTTCAGTAGGTATGGAATGACTGTTGAGTGTACCTTTGGTCGCTTAATGGGACACTAGTACTGTCTGCTCAGGTTAGATCTCAGTGAGGGCAATATTCACATGGTCATAGCAGTCTGGCGTGCACTTCATAATATCTGTGTAGCAAAGGAGGAGAAGTTGCCCCATGGGTGGCACATGGAATTTGAACAGCTGTCTGCTGACTTTGAGCAGCCAGATATTAGGACTATGAGAGGGGCTAAATGGGATGCTATGTGGATCAGGAAGACTTTGAAGGAATATTTTAACAATGAGCTACAGTAATGTGTGTTGCTGTAATGTGTTGAGCCTGGCATTATTTTTTTGCACTGTGGTATAAACATTGTAATGATTGCTGTTGTCAATAACCTAGTCCCAGATTTGGACCTTAGCGTCCAAAATATGGGGGTTAGCATGAAAACCTCCAAGCTTAGTTACCAGCTTGGACCTGGTACTGCTGCCACCACCCAAAAAATTAGAGTGTTTTGGGGCACTCTGGTCCCCCCAAAAACCTTCCCTGGGGACCCCAAGACCCAAATCCCTTGAGTCTCACAACAAAGGGAAATAAATCTTTTCCCTTCCCCCCTCCAGGTGCTCCTGGAGAGATACACAGAAGCAACCTCCGTGAATCTAAGCAGAGGGAGTCCACCATCTCTAATTCCAGTCCTGGAAACAAAAGCACTTCCCTCTTCACCCAGAGGGAATGCAAAGTCAGGCTAGTAAATCTAACACACACAGATCTCCCTCTGACTTCTTCCTCCCACCAATTCCCTGGTGAGCTGCAGACTCAATTCCTTGGAGTCCCTTACTAAAGAAAAACTCCAACAGGTCTTAAAAGAAAGCTTTATATAAAAAAGAAAGAAAAATACATACAAATGGTCTCTCTGTATTAAGGTGACAAATACAGGGTCAATTGCTTAAAAGAAATATGAATAAACAGCCTTATTCAAAAAGAATACAATTTAAAGCTCTCCAGCCACTATATCCATGTAAATACAAAGAAAACAATAGAAACCTTACTGTCTTACTATATTTGTACTCACAACTTGGAAACAGAAGATTAGAAAGCAGGAAATAGAAATCCTCCCATAGCCGAGAGAGATAGATTCAAGACAAAAGGACTCACACCCAAAACTTCCCTCCACCCAGAGTTGAAAAAAATCCTGTTTCCTGATTGGTCCTCTGGTCAGGTGCTTCAGGTTACTTTTTTTTTTCAGGTGAAAGAGACATTAACCCTTAGCTATCTGTTTATGACAGCTGTGTGTGTACTACTATAAGAATACAAATGCACCTATTGCTACTATCTCTGAATGTTAGCAGCAGTCACTATGTGTTGGAGAATAATAAAGATTCATCTACTTTCCATAAATTGATTTTTATTCTACACCCATGCAAACATACCTATCTGATTCTGAGCTAAACTTCTTACACACAGGAAAAAAATGTTGTAAATCCTTCAAAATGATTCACACAGGTAGACTCTTATGTCTTCATTGAGATGCCACTTGGATAATTAGCAATAGCAAATGATGAGTCATCTCCTTGCATTGGGGGATGTAAAGGGAAATATATCATTTTGAGGCCAAATCATGTTTTCAGAATCCTTGTTTCTGCTTTGCATTTAGCGCATAGCCTGCACAAATTCTTATTTGGACATTAGGGTATCAAGAAAAGGGTCATTTCTACATTAAAACCAAGCTAGTAGGCCAATCTTGACACCCCTAACTCATGAGTACTCCTGTTAACTTCGGCATTGGACTATGAGTGAAATACTGGTTCCCCTGACGTCACTGGCAAAACTCCCACTGAGTTTAGTGCAACCAGAGTTTCACCCTTAGTCACGATTTCTGGTACAGATCTCACGAGAGAACTTATATTAGGTGCTGCCATTCTCTTTGCAAGATAAATATGTGGAAAATGATCACTGGGCCTGTGGTAGTAACCGAGGGAATGACTAATGCTATTTTCTTCTTATCCATCCAGGGATGTAATACTATTAGGTAATGTAACTGGATAAAATATAAGAAATGAGAAAAGACTGAAAAGGAAAGTGATACAAACACATCGAATCTGGATTTATATTCCAGTGTATTAGACTGGGGGATTCCTCAGTGTTCTCAGCTGGAATGCACATTAGATTGATATTCAATTCTCTGTCTGAGGAAAAGTTGTTTTGTTGATGTTTCTGTTTTACATTTAAATGCATGATCTTTTCCCCCTTTCTCCTCCAACTCCCCATGGGCCATTTCCCCTCTGTTCTCTCGTACAATGAATCCGACAGAGAATTCCAGGAACCTCAGGAAACCTTGAAATTATTTTTCATTGTGGATATGGCATAGAGTAGGGTGTATTTAACAACAAACCTGCTAGCAAATCTATAAAGCAGGTTTATAGAATCATAGAAATGGTAGAAATGTAGGACTGGAAGGAACCTCAGTAGATCACTTAGTTCAGTCTCCTGCACTGAGGCAGGATTAAGTGTTATCTAGACCCTCCCTTACAGGTTTTTGTCTAATCTGTTCTTAAAAACCTCCATTGATGGAGATTCCACAACCTGCCTGGTCAGTTTATCCCAGGGCCAAATTCTGAAAGGAAATTTTTCCTAATGTCTAACCTAAGTCTCCCTTTTCTTGCACTTTAACCTCATTGCTTCTTGTCCTCCCCTCAGTGGATAAGGAAAACAATTTATCACACGCCTCTTTATAACAAATTTTTATGTACTTGAAGACTCATATCATCTCCCCCTTCAGTCTTCTCTTCTCCAGACTAAACAAACCTATTTTTAAAAAATCTTTCCTTGTGGGTCATGTTTTCTAGACCTTAAATCATAAGTGTTGCTCTCCTTTGTATTTTCTCAGTGTTGTCTGTATCTTTCCTGAAGTGTGTTCTGGACACAGTACTCCAGTTAAGGCTTTACCAGTTCTAAGTAGAGTGAGATAATTACTTCTCATGTCTTTCTTACAACGTTCCTGCTAATAAATCTCAAAATGATGTTGGGGTGTGGGTGGGTGGAGAGTTGTTGGTTTGTTTTTGCAACGGTATTACAATATTGATTCATATTTAGTTTTATCAATGTAATATATGCCATTGTACGCCAGCAATGCCCCTCTGCTATGTACATCGGCCAAACTGGACAGTCCCTACGGAAAAGGATAAATGGACACAAATCAGATATTAGGAATGGCAGTATACAAAAACCTGTAGGAGAAAACTTCAATCTCCCTGGACACACAATAGCAGATCTAAAGGTAGCCATCCTGCAGCAAAAAAAATTTTATGACCAGACTTCAAAGAGAAACTGCTGAACTTCAGTTCATCTGCAAATTTGACACCATCAGCTCAGGATTAAACAAAGTCTGTGAATGGCTTGCCAACTACAAAACCAGTTTCTCCTCCCTTGGTTTTCACACCTCAACTGCTAGAAGAGGGCCACACACACCTTCCCCTGGAAATTTCCACCACATGCTACCCCTCTGATACAGGACTCTTTGCTATATTTACTTTGTGATCCACTATAACCACCAGATCATTTTCTGCAGTACTCCTTCCCAAGCAGTCATTTCCCAGTTAGTGTCAACTTTGGAGAGAACTCAGTTGTCATACTAAACAGTGGGAAAGGATTAATATAGCAAGAAGACTGACGACATTTGCAATACAGTATATGTTGGGGGGGGGGAATTAAAGGCTTAAAATATTTATCTAATGAAATGAATTTATGGGAGATTTTGGGAAAATACTGGTACCATTTTTTGTAATTTATTAATAGCCTTTATGTTAGTTATTGTTCACACATGATACATACTTACTTATCAACAAAAATATACATTGGTTAGACTGTACACCCTGAATCTATCATGCATTTCAGTAGGGTTGAACACTAAAAAGTTACTCCAATATTTTTATCCAGATTTATCTATGAAAAATTACTGTGTCTTCAGCATATATTTAACCAAGGACAGATTTTTTTAAGAAGTATGTTTAAAAATAAAATAAAGCCAGGGTCTTTAAGAGATATCAATTTTATCTAGCTTGGCAGGATCAGAGGAAGGGCCATCATATAAAAGTTGTTTTATCTTTAAGTCAAAAGTGACTTAAATGGCTGTATAGTGTACCACTAATTCTCCTAGAATGGTTTTCTTTGTTTCAGGTCTGCTTTCAATTTCATTTCAAAAATCATTTATTCTGCTTCTGTTCCTCTGCCCTAGCCTGATTACTAATCTCATTTCAATTTTCAAGGACTTGTAAATAAAGTTAAGCTAGGCATCCACTCTGTCTTTAGTGCATATACTTTAGTGCTACCCTATTCAGTTAATAATCATTAGTTTTATTTTTATTTGAATCTAACATTTTTACCCTGAGAATTGTTCATTGCTTACCATGTGTATTATCCCTCTGTCTACGTACGTCTATGCTCCTCATCACCATAGTTTCTGAGAGACTAGAAACAATGATGTTTTTATTCTAAGGCTCAGTGTTTCTTAACATCTTATAATTTCTTTATTTCTTTATATTTACACTGTCAAAATGGCCACAGAGAAAATATGGGGCTCCAGCATGCACAAGTATGAGGTTTTTCCTTTCCCCAGTGGTGCTCAACCCCCACTCATCCCCAGGCCCTGCCCTCAGTCCACTTTTCCCCCAAGCGCACACTCTGCCTCTTCCCACCCCAGCTCCGCCCCTCATCATCCCACCCTGTTCTGCCCCTTCCCCAAATGCACCCTGTCCCTGCTCCTCTCCTCCCTACACCAGCGCCTCCTATGGGACAACTGATCGCAGAATGAGTTTGGATGAGGATTGTAACTGATTATTATTAATTATAATAACTGAGGAAAATGCTTATTAAGTGCTAGAGACTGTGAAAACATATAGAAAGAAATGGTTCCTTCCCTGAAAAACTTACAATCTAAAATCTAGTGTTTATTTACCTTTTTGGTATTGGAACAGAGATAGATTAATTGGGTAATTGTAGTTTCAGCAAAGCTTTCCATAACACATTCATAGCTAAGACTATTTGTACATAATTTATTTGTTGTTCAATATGTCCAACTCTTTGTTCTTTTACTATGCATTATATGCAAATAATTTACCATCTTTTCTGTTTATGCAGTATATTATAAACCCTTTATACTCAAGGCCAAGGTTGTGTTTTCCTTATATGTAGTCAATGTCAGTATCTGAATTATGTAACCTTTTTCTTTGCTGTTTTCAACTATCAAATAATCCTGGTTCTTCATAAACTTAGGTTCTAATATTAAGAAATGTTTTTTTTGTTGGTAGTTATCCTTGTCATTTCTAATACAGCAATTTCAGGATTTTATTGTGTGTGTGAGACTTTCTTCATCACCTTTATGGACTCAGCTCTTCTCCCTCCCCCATCTTTTTATACTGGTCAGATGTCTTCTACACAATTTCTTTACTTACTGCCCTTCCCTTTGAAAAGTAGATAATGTTATTTCAGGCTCAATGTGAAAAAAAATCCTTTATTTTATACAGCATATGTGGACAGCAATGTTAATTACATACAGTACAGTTAGGAATCATAGCACAGTGTTCTTCTGAACATCTTTTGTTTTTTGTTTGTTTGATTTGTTTCCAAGTCTTTTTCTGCATGTTAGTTTAAATTAGCAAAGATAAAGGAATTGTTTGCCCAAATATCAGATTACACACTATTATGTTTGCTGTGTACGACCAAGCACAGCTTCTCCATAAGCTGTGATGAGGACAGCTAGAAATTGTAATGTATTTTGTGGCCTATTGTTGCCAGTCAGAGATGATGCCAGGTGTGTAACTGAGAATGGTGCACTGCTCTTTGTTTGTTTATGGCTTACTATGTCTGAGACACTTTCCAGACATGCAAAAGGACCAGTCTGTGCTCTGAAAGTCTCACAACCTAAAGACAGACAGACAAATAGAGGAATTGGGGCGAGAACATCTAATAGTGACCTTTTCAACTCTATGAAGTGGATCTTTAAGAAAGACATAATTGTGCATGGGTTAGAGGTTTTTCAGATGAGCACAGTGAGGTTATACAATGTATGACAGGCATGTGGAAGAGGTTATGTAAGTGATCCCAAAGTAAGATGACACACTGGTGGCAAAGACTGGGAATGCTGCTGAGTGGAGAGGCAGGGCAATGAACAATTAGACAAGATATGATAGGCAGGGAGAGGCAGAGTTATGCAGAACTTTGAAGGTGGTCATAGTAAGATTAAATATGATGTGATAGTGGATGATGAGCCATTTCAGAGTATAGAATTGAGAGTATCAGACCTGGAGTTCTTGATTTTGTGGCTCTTGGATACAAATACTGCACTGCTGGAAATATTATTTAGATTTCTACATTGAAGAGCATATAGAACAGATGCTCAGAAACATATCCAGATAATTATAAAATTGGATATCTGGTAGTTAGCTGTCTTACAATCTCAGTATATTGTAGGCATTTTCTGGAAGGCCTTTGAATGAAGTAACATCTCCATAAGGAGCTATATGTGAACCTGATTTTGAAGTTGTTACGAAATTGTGCATCAAGTACTTTGGCATAAATAATCTTGCCTACGCTTACTGTATTTCAAAAAGAGTGTTTTGACATCTAATCTCCTGAGATCTCCAGAGATCTGAAATTACTGATGCAAGTAATTAGTAGTTAATAACAGAATAGTATCTCCAAGAGTGTTTTCCTAAATAGTTTTCTAACATGCAGTGCAGCACTTATTTACAATGAACAGAAACTTCTAGTTAACCATAGGTTTTTTTTTTAATGGCTCTGTGGATTGCATTGGTTGACACTCCACAGTAACGACTTTTTCTTAAGCTCTAATCTAGTGGAATTTTTGAAGTTCTACGGAAACAAATCTTGCTGGACTTGGAAAACTGATTTCCTATTCATACTGAAGCCACAATATTATGAAAATTCATGTAATTTCCCCCAACACTTTAGTAAAACACATTCCATTTTATTAGTTCATCATCACATACATGGCTTCACTAAAATAGAAGACTCTTGTTTTATAGAATGCCTTTAATACTTTGGAATATTCCAAAATGCTAATAAAACAGCGAATTAGCTATTAGAAGTTCAGAGGCTACATAACAGATATGGGATAGTTGTACAGTAATTGACACAGAGCCATTAGCATTAAAGTCTGTGAGTTTGTTATTTTTTGTTGTTGTTTCTTTGTTTTGACTGAGACAAGGAATGTTGGCTCAGACACTGGTGTTATTCTGCAATCTCATTCTGAAAGTGCTGTACCTCATTCAGTCAGATGATCATCTGAAAGATAGTGGACCGATTCCATTTTTACTAGAGTCTTATGCAGAAGTCTCTGATTAATGCTAAATCGCAGTTATGTATGTAAATCCTCCACACAGATGCAAAAAGCAGCTCATAGTAGTTACGTGTCACATTTTAAATTCCCATTTAATACATTGGGTGAGAATGGCATTTTTGGTTTGTGTTGGTTTTGCTTTACATTCATGTTTACAAATGCAAACACTACATAATTTTTCCACTGATAAGAGTAGACTTTATTTAGCATTGAGCATGAATATTTATTTATTTGACAGGAAAGTTGAGTTTCACTGTGCAGCAAATCAAGAATAAGACAAAGGTCAGAATTTAGTCATGTACAAATGTAATCATTCTTAAAACTTACTTGTCAAAGATTTTGTGTGTTAAGCATAGCAACAACAGTTAATCAAATTACAGTTTAACTTTCTCATGGCTGAATGGAATCTAACAACTTCTAATGTTTAAAAATAACAAAAATTGCAATGAAATCTGCTAAATGTTATTAGAATAGATTCTTTAAAATGTTTGGGATTTTATTTAATTTTTTTCTATGGAAATGTCCATTGTTATATAGGGGAAAACAGCTCTTGAAGAAAAATAAATAAAAATGTTGGTTTCTAGTTTACATATAAATTGTATTGTTCTTCCAACGTAAGGAGCCAGTTATTCTGTTTGTTTTATTCTCATTCCTTTTATTTTATTGTTATACATGCACCTTTATTTACTTAGTAGTATTTTGCAGAGGTTTGTTTAACATTCATGGCTGAGGAGACATTACATTTTTACATTACACCACTTCCAGGACTGAGGCAGAACTGCAGAACTCTGCGTACACAAAATAAGTATTCCTTGATATGTTGTGGTAAACATTATAATATTGGGAATGGCAAAGTAAACACAGATGTTTAAAAACATTTTGCTGAAATGGCAACCCTTTCCACTTCAATTGTCATGCAAAAAAGAACTGACATATTTTAAATTGTGCATTTTAAAAATCACCACAATTATATCATAATTCAGGAAAAACAAACAGCATATGTGTAAAGAGCTCTCTAAATTGACTTACAATAGGTCCCGGTACAATAAGCATCCTTCCACTTAATAGAGATGTGTGAAATTATGTTGTAACTGAAATTTTTTAAAATTGTACAAGTCATATTTGTTTTACAGATATATGATGGAAAAGACAACACAGCTCACCTGCTGGGTGCATTTACTGGGGCCTCATTAAGAGGACTGACACTAAGTAGTACTTCAAATCATCTGTGGTTGGAATTTAACTCAGATACAGAGGGAACCAATGAAGGTTTTCAGCTTGTTTACACAAGTAAGTATGTAGACAAATAGAATAATAGATTTATGTTGTTCATGGCTTGAAACAGTCATTGTTCATACTCATAAATTCAAATGATGATAAAAACTGGTAAAATATTGCCACCAATTCATCACTCTCTCAAAATAATCCATTTTCAACTTTCTGCCCAAATCAGACATTTATTATATCGGAACTCTAGCTTCTGTATTACTCAAATATTCTAGTCTGGAAATTATACAGTGCAACTCACTGTCACAAGATATTATAGAGGTAAGAGCTTAATGGGATTCACAGAAGGATTAAATATTTACATGAATAAAAAAATCTGAAATTATAGTAGCTAGTCTTAAAATAAATACAAAAACCTAATGAAAGCTTTAGAACATAACCAATCACTAACCACCTAGAATTTCCAGAAAACATCGCCATGGATAAGTTATTGTATAATTGTCTGTTGATGGGGAAATGAGCACTGCCTCTGAAGCATTTGCTACTGGTCACTTTCAAAGACAGGATACTGAATTAGACAACCAACTGGTCTGATTAGGTATGGAATTTCAGTATTACACATGCCATTGACTTTCTGGAATTTCCATAGTGAAAATAAAACACGTTTTATGGTAGCATAAGCAAATTATGTTGGTTTTGTTTTGCTAAATTTTCCTTGGAGCACAGTCCCCTGAAAATAAACAAACAAACCATAACATAAATGGCTATGAACTGCCCCTATGAATGATAATGAATAATCATTGGGCGAGGGAAAGAGTGAGAATTACTTCAGATCCTGATAGATTAGGATACTCATTTACAATGTGAGAAACCCTACTTCAAATTCCTGCTCCAAGGAATATTTAATTATTTATAGGAGGTGAAACAGCTTTAACTGGCAAGATTGAGAAAGATTTACCTGAGGGGATAGAACACTTCCCTGTAATGTGGGATATCTAAATTCAAAGTCCCATTTCCTCATCCGCTAAAGAGAGGATTTGAACCTTGATCTCCCACATCCCAAGCATGTATGTCCCTAACCACTGGACTAAAACTTACAAGAGAGGTGGTTATCATCATCCTCCCTCCCCCTAGTATCTTATAAATCTACTCCTCCTTTGCTTTTGTGAAAGTGCCTGAAGAAAGTTTTTTGACTTTTTGACTAGTTGGAAATTTGTTTTTGATTTGATCTACAGCAAAACTTTTTTTTAATTTAATTTTTCAGAACTGCCAGTGGACCAAAATATTCATTATTCACCAGTTCTAATCACAGCCTTTTCAGTGACTTTTCCAGAAAATGTGTGATGGGACACAAGTCAATAGTTAGCTACATTGCCAACATCAAGAGTTAGATTCTTAAACATGGACCTCACATGCCTGTTCCCCACACCCACCGGGTAATACATGAAAATCTAGGCCAACAATGGGACTCAATACTTCCCTCCTGGCCTTTAGCATTCAGACAGAACAATGATCCAACTCACAGGTTATGACATGAAGGTCCCTGTTATCTCCATATTCTCAGTGAGCCATACTGGCAGAAACTCAGGTAGAGAAGACACATCATTTAACCTACCAAGACATGTTTCTGTTTCCATGTCAATAGATAGCTCAGTCCAAATCTGAGCAGTTTTGTTGCAAAGTAAATGAAAATTCTTCACAATTAATAAAACAGTTCAGTGACTGAGTGGAGAGTGTGAATGTTGAGCAAATTGTCAACCACTCAGCACAGTTCTGTAATTTGACACTGTGCATTTGATGGTGGAAGTGAAGAACCTTTTATTTGCTTCCTCTTCAGCCATGTGGGGGAATGTCTGGGGCACATGCACCATACGCCCTTATTACCTATGCACATTATGAGCTAAGTGCTATTATTAAAATTTGCTTGTGTTCCAATAGAATGAGATTCCCAGGTGCTCCTAACTTGTTCAAATTAAAAGCAGTTTTCACTGGAACACTCACATGCACTTCTTCTAAACAAGAGCTAATTTTTGGCCATATTTCAATTTTCTAACCCCAGCTGAAATTTTGTAATAGACAAGTTTGTTTTTTATCTCGCTATCCTACTTCCCAAAAGTGACAGAATTGTTTTGGAGCAAACTTTCCCAAACAATTCATCTTCAGGCTGGCATCAGCCTGTACCTTTCAATCCCCCAGTTCTGAAAGTCATGAGCTTTTGAAAGCAGGATTAGAATGGAAACCCTTACATATTTAACTGTTATGAAAGTGCTTGTTTGTATTCAAACAATGTGGCTTTGTAAAGGAGGTTTTAATTTAAAGCTTGAAAAGAATACAACAACAAACAATCATGCTCTGCAATTTTGCTAAAGAGTGCCTACACATTCCTTGTCAAACTAAATCAAAGTGTCATCATGATAATTAGACAATTAATTTTAGTGTTGTGTTATAAGTTATTGTCTCATTTTAGAAGTAGGTGGTATTTATAGTACATATGGCCATTTCAAGCCATGTAATTACTCGCATTAAAAAAAAGTTTTCATGGTTCTCAGCTGAAAGGATTGTGAGCTGAAATACATAATAAAGACAAGGAAAACTCTGACTTTTTCAGAATATTGAAAATTTCAGCAAATTAAACTCAATATACTCTGCTTTTCAATTCAGACTATTGTCCATGCATGTTTTTATTCACTGATAATGCTACAGTTTATTGTAATTTAATTTACCACATATATGTGCATTACACTTTTTAACAAGCAATTGCCAACCAAGTGTATAGAGTCCTCAATTTTTTTGTTGTTTTTGTTTTTTTAGATTAGTTCAAGTTCAACTTAAGAATAATCAAAAGGTTTTGTATTTCACTGGCTAACTGAGCCGTAGGCATAGCAGCTGCAGTAAGAAGAGATGAACAGCACATTCACTAAAAACATGCTGTTTTTGAAGGCTATGTCTTAAACATAGGAATATTTATAACCTTTCTTAAGGAAAATCAAATGTCATGAAGAATTTAAAACCTGTTTAATGTCATTCATTGCGGACTTGTTTACACAATCACTTAGTTCACGTGAAGCTGGGATGTAAATCTACCATGCAGTAGATGTCAGTGTGAACCCTGCTGCCACTGACTAATAGACCACTATAGTGTGTTTTAATCTACTTTTGTTTCAGAGTAGGGTAGGTTTGGCCTGTCAGCTGCTCGCAACGCATAGAGTTCATAGGAGCGGTTCTGGATTCCACACACGCCAAAGCATATCTGCCGGAGTCCAGGTTCCGTGCAATTTCCGAACTCATCCTCGGTCTGCACCATGCCCCGGTTACCACAGCACACATTTGCCTCTGGCTGTTGGGCCACATGGCGGCATGCACCTATGTGGTGGTTCACGCCAGACTCCAGCTTTGCCCGCTGCAGTCCTGGCTGGCTACAGTCTATCTCCCAGTCAGGAAACCCCTGGATCCGTGGTGTCCGTTCCTCGCTGGGGCTGCACTCGCTTCAGTGGTGGCTCAACCCACGGGAGGTCTGCACGGGTGTTCCCTTTGCTGCCCCGCAGCCCTCCCTCTCCGTGGTGACAGACGCCTTGGATTGAGGTTGGGGAGCGCACCTGGGATGCCCCAGGACACAGGGCTTGTGGTTGCCGGAGGACCTCGAGTTGCATATCAATGTCAGGGAGCTGAGAGTGGTCCACTTGGCGTGTTTGACCTTCCGGTCTCACCTGGCCGGCAGGTGTGTTTCAGTCCTTTCGGACAACACGGCAGCAGTCTTTTATATCAACAAACAGAGGGGTGCACGCTTCTCTCCCCTCTGCAAGGAAGCCTTCGCACTGTGGGATTTCTGCGTCCACAATGCCACTCATCTGACGGCATTCTATCTTCTGGGGGAGCAGAACGGCTTGGCGGACACTCTCAGCCGCTCGTTCCAGGGTCATGAGTGGTCCCTCCAATGGGACGTGGTGTGCTCAATTTTCCAGCTCTGGGCTTTCCCTGGTTAGACCTGTTTGCCTCAAGGGAAAAGAGGAAGTGCCGACGGTTTTGCTCCCTTCTGGGCCGCAGTTGGTGGTCTCTGTCGAACGCTTTCCTTCAGCCATGGGAAGACAGCCTGCTCTATGCCTTTCCTCCGATTCCCCTGATACACAGTGTGCTTTTAAAGATTCGCAGGGATCGCACCAGGGTCATCCTGATAGCTCCAGCATGGCCACGCCAGCATTGGTACACGTCACTCCTGCCCATGTCTGTTCAGGCGCCCCTGACGCTGCCCCTACTCCCAGACCTGATCACGCAGGACCGGGGCTCCCTCTGCCATTCGAACCTTGAGTCCCTTCACCTTACAGCCTGGATGCTCCATGGCTGAACCTGGTGGAGTTGCAGTGTTCCCAGCAGGTCAGGCAGGTGCTGCTGGGTAGCAGGAAACCGTCAACTAGGGCCACCTACCTGGCTAAATGGAACACTTCTCCATCTGGTCGGGTCAGCAGGGTCACGACCCGCTGGGGGTTCCAATTCCCGTTGTCCCTGACTATTTGCTTCACCTAAGACAACTGGGCCTCTCCCTTTCCTCCATTCACATACATTTGGCTGCCATATCCGCCTTTCGTCTGGGAGAGGGAGTACCTCAGTGATTGTGAACCTAGTGGTTGGGCATTTCCTCAAGGGTATGGGCAGGCTCTTCCCGCATGTGTGTCAGCTGACCTCTGCTTGGGATGTGAACCTGGTCCTCTCCATCCTCTCGGGGCCTTCCTTTGAGCCTCTGGCCTCGTGCTTCCTACTGTACCTGTCATACAAGACTGCCTTCCTGGTGGCCATCACCTCGGCCTGACGGGTGTCGGAGCTTCAAGCATTAACATCTGAGCCCCCGTACAAGTCTTCTACAAGGACAAGGTCCAACTTAGACCTTATCCCTCTTTCCTACCCAAGGTCGTTTCACAGTTCCATATGGACCAAGATATCTTTCTCCTGGTATTTTACCCGAAACCACACACCTCCAGCAAAGAGCGGAGGCTACAATTCCTGGATGTCTGCAGGGCCTTGGCTTTTTACATAGAGCATACCAAGCCGTTCAGACACTTGACCCAGCTCTTCGTCGCAGTGGCAGAGAGGATGAAGGGGCTCCCGGTCTCCTCTCAGTGAATCTCTTCGTGGATCGCGACCTGCATCCAGGAATGCTACCGTATAGCAAAGACCCTTGTCCCTCTGGTCACGACCCAATCCACTCAGGCGCAGGCCTCATCGGCAGCATTCCTGGCTCAGGTTCTGACTCAGGAAATTTGTAGAGTGGCCACGTGGTCCTCCATCCACACATTCTCATCTCACTATGCCATCATGCACCAGGCTAGGGATGATGCAGCCTTCAGTTGCACAGTACTCCAGTCAGCAGTGGTCTCTGACCCCACCTCCTAAGGTTAGGCTTGTGAGTCACCTACTTTGAATGGACAAGAAACAAACACTTGAAGAAAAAACAGTTACCCACCTTTTAGCAACTGTTGTTCTTTGAGATGTGTTGTTCATGTCCATTCCAACACCCACCCTCCTGCCCCTCTGTCGGAGTGCCGGAAAGAAGGACCTGAGGGGGTGGAGGGTCGGTGGGCCCCTTTATAGGGCACCATGGCGGCGCTACTCCAGGGAGCGCCTGAGCCGACTCTACGGACGCTGCTAGGGGAAAATCTTCCGGCTGGCTTGCACACGGCGCATGCACACCTACTTTTAATGGACATGAACAACACATCTCGAAGAACAACAGTTACTAAAAGATGGGTAACCGTTTTTTCTTTAAAACACACATACATGTGCACCCAGTCCAGAAGACTTTACTCAATATCTGAATGAGGAATTCTGGATTGGTCTCACAGGGAATCACATTATTTTTCCTAGGCTCTCCTTTGAAAATCCTGTACTTTTCTATCAACCTAAGAATCATAGAATATTAGGATTGGAAGAGACCTCAGGAGGTCATCTAGTCCAATCCCCTGCCCAAAGCAGCACCAACCCCAACTAAATCATCCCAGCCGGGGCTTTGTCAAACTGGGCCTTAACCTCTAAGAATGGAAATTCCACCACTTCCCTAGACAACCCATTCCAGTGCTTCACCACCCTCCTAATGAAATAGTTTTTCTTAATATCCAATCTAGACCTCCCCAACTGCAACTTGAGACCATTGTTTCTTGTTCTGTGATCTGCCATCACTCAGAACATCCTAACTCCATCCTCTTTGGAACCCCCCTTCAGGTAATTGAAGGCTGCTATCAAATCCCCCCTCACTCTTCTCTTCTGCAGACTAGATAAGCCCAGTTTCTTCAACCTCTCCCTGTAAGTCATGTGCCCCAGCATTTTCGTTGCCCTCTTCTGGACTCTCTCCAATTTGTCCAAATCCCTTATGTAGTGGAGGGACTAAAACGGGACACAATGCTCCTGGTGTGGCCTCACCAGTGTCATTTCCCTTGATCAGTTGGCAGTGGTCTTACTAATACAGCCCAATATGCCATTGGCCTTTTTGGCAACAAGGACACACCGCTGATTCATACTCAGCTTCTCGTCCACTGTAATCCCCAGGTCCTTTTCTGTTGAACTTCTGCTAAACCAGTCAGTCCACAGTCTGTAGTGGTGCATGGGATTTTTATTTCCTAAGTGCAGAACTCTGCACTTGTCCTTGTTGAACCTCATCAGATTTCTTTTGGCCCAATCTTCCAATTTGTTTAAGTCACTCTGGACCCTATATCTACCCTCCATCATATCTATCTCTCCCCCAGCTTTGTGTCATCCGTGAACTTGCTGAGGGTGCAATTAATCCCATCATCCAGATCATTAATAAAGATGTTGAACAAAACCAGCCCCAGGCCCAACCCCTGGGGCACTCCGCTTGATACTGGCTGTCAACTAGACATGGAGCCATTGATCACTGCCTGTTGAGCCCGACAATCTGGCTAGTTTTCTAGTCCCATTTAAAAAAACCAAACAAACAAACCTTAAATGTGTTGCCAAATGAAAAATAAAAATATGTGGGGTTCAGACTGGAAGACAAAAAGTGTTTAATTTCACAAATGTGTGTTATCATTTTAATTCTGTTACTCCACTCTTTATTCTCATTTCAGGTTTTGAGCTTTCACACTGTGAGGATCCTGGTGTGCCACAATTTGGATACAAGATCAGTGACCAAGGCCATTTTGCTGGCAGTACCATCATTTATGGATGCAATCCAGGTTACACACTCCATGGAAGTAGCCTTCTAAAGTGTATGACAGGGGAAAGAAGGGCATGGGACTATCCTCTGCCATCCTGTATTGGTAGTAGACTTTTTTTAACTTTAATGAAAACTCTACTGTGTTTAAAAAAAAAGAGAGAGAGAGAGTGATACTTAGGGTTTTATGTTTTCTAGAAGCTTGTTAATTTTGTATGTGTGTGATCTGGAACCCCTGTCTCAACCTGCTAAATATATCACTTATCGGCATCTGAAAGATGTAGCTTGACAATCAGTAAAGTAAATATTAATGCAGGAATGCATAATGGAAATTGTAGTGAAAAGAGGTTCTTGTAGTTTTTAACACTTACAGAAAAGGTATCTATAGTCTTGACTTGCTGAACTATTAGTAAAACCAGTCAGTATATTTCATTAATATGATTAGTTGTAAAGCACTTTTCACATGTAAATATTTTTACATAATAGAGTGCAAATGTCAAATATTAGGAATACTGAAGTACACAACAGGAGGAGGGAGGTTAGAGTGTGGTTTTGCTACAGCCCTATATAAAGGGTGACACATAGTGTGTTGCCTCACAGGGAAGAAGAGGCACTCCTCCTTATTTGATTTTGTTTGGGATTGGTCCTGCTTTGAGGTTGGACTAGATAACCTCCTGTGGTCCCTTCCAACCCTGATATTCTATGATTTGGGAATCAGAGAGAGAGAGAGGAAGGGATAATAAGGGATAATAATTTGTCATTGGCTGGATGGAAGCCAAGGTTCCATCTATGTTCCTCTTTGCCCACATTCTTTCAAGAGGGGGCTGAAGGAAACAGGCAAAATGTTTGCACATGCCCCTTTATGCTCAGACTTAATTTCTGTGAAAAACTCATAGGTGTCTTGTTCGGTCTTATGCCTCTGCATAGCCATTCATTCTAAGATCCTGTCTAGCCAAGAATAAGTATACTGTTAAAATGAATTAAACATATCTTTCAAATTAACAATTGGTCATCATAACAATAAATATCCCAATATTTTGTTGGTCCTTAGAGCTAGTGATTATTGTAGAATCTCAGGGTTGGAAGGGACCTCAGGAGGTCATCTAATTCAAATACCTGCTCAAAGCAAGATAAATCCCCAGATTTTTACCACAGTTCCCTAAATGGCCCCCTCAAGGATTGAACTCATAGTCCTGGGTTTAGCAGGCCAATGCTCAAAACATTGATCTATCCCTCCCTCCTGTTGGATAAGAAGTCCTTCCTGGGCCAGCAAGTCTACCAACTTGGAGTCATGAAGACAGCCAAGCTGTCTCAAGACAGTGAATATGAATCTCAGGGCAGACTATTAAGAATCAGGGCACAAACCCTAAATTATACTTAGGTTACACCTGCCCTTTATTCAGTGTGAACTTCTCAGGCACTTATAACATGGAGTCATTGACAGTCCCTTTGGGTTCTCCAATCTATTTTGTTATCTAGTCAAAGTTGTCTTTTTGATAGATGGTCCCTTACACCAAAAACTGCAACAATATTCAGGTTACATTCAGTCCCAAAGGACCAGTCACTTACCCCAGGTCAATTACACCTTAAATCTCATACCAGAGAAAAGGTTTGGAGCCAATCCTATAATAAACTATCTAAAGATTTATTAACTATGAAAAGGAAATAGAGTGATTTATAGGATTAAAGCTTGTAAACATACACGCATAAATAAGTTAGTCATAACTTTCAAAAGGTAATAGAAGCTTCTGTAATAAGCAAGTTGGATATATCCCTTACAGCTAACCCAGGCTAAACACTGGGGATCTCTTGCTTATGCCTATAAAACTTTGCCCTCAAGAGTCCAGCAGTGTAGAGATGCAGTTTCTCCTTTTTAGGGATCTTTAATAATTCCCTCCTTCTCTCACCTGCCAGCTCATCTGATGGGAGGAATTTACCTACATATCTTGTCTTCATGAGGTGGGGGAGACCAATCAACAAAATCTTTTGTCCTCTATGATAATCCACAATTGAGTTTATTTTTGAAGATATAATTCAGCTGGAAACCAAATTAAATGTATCCAGACAAGAGTTTGTTAAATTGCATTATGCCAGTGATAAATCTAATTAAGTGTGTCCAGGAGTTTGTACTGGTTTGGTTAAATAGATTCTTAAAGTAACTTTAGTGAAACCAGTGCAAGGTTTGTATATAGTCAAAGTGTAAGAAGAGGAAAAGAAAAGTAGGTGTTGACAGCAACTATAGAATAATATTTGATTCCACATTTCTTAATACAGTTTGCTTATTCATGTTAAATAAAATAAAGACCAAAATGTAGATCTATAGAATATACCTCTACCCCGATATAATGCAACCCGATAGAACACGGGTTCACATACAACATGGTAAAGCTCTGACACATTGCTCTGAGTAGTGTGTTAAGGGTGTCGGGCCAGGCCGGGGCTGAGGGGTTTGATAAGGGGTACAGGGTCTCAATGGCGGTCAGAGGCTCTCTCTCTCCCCCTCCCCCAAAATCTAAGGGGCAGGAGCTGTGGGAGGGTACTTTTGGGGGCCCCGCAGTCCCAGAGTGGCCCCGGGGATTAGCGAGGGGCCGGGAGCAGCCCGCTCTGCTTCCCTCGCACCGGCCCAAGCCATCACTTGGGGGAAGGGATCCCCCTGTACTCACCTGCAGCGGTGGAAGTGGAGCAGCCCAGCCCCAGCCCGCTCCACTCCACCAGCTCCCAGCTGCAGCGGTCTGCTTCCTGCCACAGGTGTACTGGGGGCGTCCTTTCCCCAATCTCCATGCACTCATCTGTGGCGGGAAGCGCAGCGCTGCGGCTGGGAGCTGGCAGAGTGGAGCAGGCTGGGGCCGCGTCGCTCCACTTCCCGCTACTGGTGAGTGCAGTGGGTGTCCTCTCCCCAACCTCCCCACACTCACCAGCGGCGGGAAGTGAAGCAGCCCAGCACCAGCCAGCTCCACTCTGCCAGCTTCTAGCTATGGCACTCCACTTCCTACCGCAGGTGAGTGCAGGACCTTTCCCCAGCTGCCCCCCAGCAACACGGCTAGGGCTGGGGCTAGGAAAGCGAAGCAGGCTGGGACCACGGCACTCTGCTTCCCACCACAGGTGAAGCGGGAGGGCATCCTTTCATCAAGCTCTCCGTGCTCACCGATGATGGGAAGCGGAGTGCAGTGGCTGGGAGCTGGCAGGGTGGAGCGGACTGGGGCTGGGCTGCTCTGCTTCCTGCCGTTGCAGGTGAGTGCCTGTCAGGGGATGGGGAGGGTGGATGGAGGTCGGAGCAGTCAGAGGACAGGGGGGTTGGATAGGGGGTGGGATCCTGGGAGTGATTAGGGATAGGGGTCTCTGGAGGGGGTGGTCAGGGAACAAGGATTCGTGTTGAGGAGCAAAGCAAGTTTGATATAAGTGGTCTCACCTATAACGTGCTGAGATTTTTTGTCTCCTGAGGACCGCATTATATTGGGGTACCTCTAAATAATACATTATATATCCTATGTCTTCTACGTAGCTCCATGTCTTCTGGGCTTTGTATGTTGTCAAGTGTACTGTCAGAGCTTAATGATGTCTTAATAATAGTACAAACTGAAGAAATTGGTTAAAAATGATGATGAAACCCAGCTAAGCTACTTAGAAAAGGAAGATCACTAAAAGTATTGTGTTCAGTTGTGTCCAGCGCTAATGACAAAGTGAACGTGTTCTAAAGTAGAGATGAGTCTGAATCAAAACAACAGATCCAGTCACCTTCAAACTGAGTTAGCTGAGCTCTGAATCAGGACTTTGTGACTGTTCCCTGCTTTTTCTTGATAATATGCCGTACCAAGCCCCTGAATTCAAACATTCTTGAATTTAGAGAAAGTCTTGATACTGGCTTGAAGTTTGAGATCATAACTCATCTCTAATAAATATTAAGTCAGGTTTTGAAGTTTAGAACTCTAATAATAATAATTTATATTAATACAAAAAAGTGTGACAGTAAAACATCTAAAAGATAGTCAGCAGTTTATAATTTGACATTATAGTCAGAATCAGATTAATAATTTGAATGTTCATATTTCAATGCAAAAAAAAATCTTCATGACACTACACTGAAGAAAACAAAATATTGAAAAATGTATGGAAGTGTATTTACCAATTTCATGCAGCTATAATAACCAGAAATGAACCAAATGTATGTTTGCCACTTCCATGAACAGTTTATGTCATACTCTATATTCCTTATGGTGGGAGGAAGAAAATAATTTCATTGTCATTATCCTCAAATTTGGAACAGAATTTCTATTATTGTTTCTTGGAACAAATATAATTTTTATTTTATTTTCTTCTACCAACAAATAATATTATTCTCACAGTGCACTCATTTTATGCCCCAAGTCTACAGTGAGAGTAACAATCCCATTCTTTGCCTTGAATAGTCACGAAGGAATATTTCTCAAAAGACCTTGTAGGGGTTATCAGGTTGGGAAAATACCTAAAAATATATGAGAATCTTGAAGGGACTACCTGTCTCTGAAAATTTGCTTCTACTATGTTGGAAAATCAATCAAGAGTGCTGTTTCAATTAAATTTTGTCACAGAGCTCATAGATCATAAGGTAATAAATCTCCCAACTAAATATTGTATGTGATATTAAATCAAAATTGAACTGCATTTTAACTAAACCAAGAGATCTAATCAAAGCATTATTTTGGCTTTGGTGTGGCCAAAAGAGAGAGCATTAGAGTGATTTAAAAGAAAGGAAAGCAAAATAAGGAGATTTAAAAGGCCTGACGGGCCTTTGTAAAAATTAGGTTTTCTCAGAGGTGGGCTAGAAAGATTATGAATTATTCAGGTTTGATTAATGATTGGCTGAGGCCAGCTAACAGGGAGTAACTTACCATCTGTTGTCATTTAAAAAATAATGTAGCTTTGCTGTGATTATACATCTTCAGTAAAAAGTTTTACAACTTTGCTTTTCAAGCCCAAACTTTTGATTTCAGCCTGCATATTCTGGCTTTATTTAGGTTTTTTTCTGCCTCTTACTTTGCATTTTCTTTCTTGCTTACATGTCTGTTATTTATTTTACTTCTAATGCTTTATGGCTCTGTCATGCTTTCAGTTGTTAAGCTAAGATCTGCATTGTCTTCATTGGGGAGTTTTTCTTACTAAAAATAAATGGCACAGTGTGTTCCATAATGATGTATTGCCTTCAGAATTATCAGAAAAGCATAAGAATTACAGCAAAATACATAAACATGTGAGTAAAAATACACCAGTACCTTATATTTCCAAAGCATTTTAAGTCCTCCTTCTGTCTTGTGTTATAATTTCATAAAGTGTTGAATCCTAACATGCTTATGGTCAGCAATATATAAACATAGTTTTGGAGAATCATGTTTAATGTGATAAAAATGATATGTAATTCAAATTGTATTTTCATTAGCTGAATGTGGAGGCCGTTTTAAAGGAGAATCATCAGGAAGAATCTTATCTCCTGGCTATCCTTTTCCCTATGACAATAATCTGCGTTGTCTATGGATGATTGAAGTAGATCCAGGAAATATTGTCAGGTACTGTAATTGAAGCAAATATGGGCTTATGTTTGTGATAGAGAAGGGTTCAATCTCCAAAATATGGACCGAAGCCTATATGTCTAACAAAAGTCTGATCAATGATTTTGGTTTAAGCCCATCTCAAATCTGAGTGTCATTACTCTTGTGAGTGAGGGTTTGTAGGGTTAGGTAGTAAAATTATTTCATTTGTTAAAATAGTATGATTAGTTTTAGAACCAGTAGTTGTTAAAACACACAAACACATGTACCTACACACACATACACAGAGTATATGGCTCTAAAGCCATTGGACACAGCCAGTGTAAGACAAAGTGAAAAAAGAGAAACATCAGAAGGAATAGGTGGCAGCTTAATAATTAATTTCAAGTCAAGCATCTGATCACAATTTATATAATCATGGACTTTAAGGTCAGAAGGAACCATTATGATCATCTAGTCTGACCTCCTGCACAACGCAGGCCACAGAATCTCACTCACCCACTCCTGTATCAAACCTGTGTCTGAGCCACTGAAGTCCTCAAATCATGGTTTAAAGACTTCCAAGGTGCAGAGAATCTTCCAGCAAGTGACTCATGCCGCACGTTGCAGAGGAAGGCGAAAACCCCCGAGGGTCTCTGCCAATCTGCCCTGGAGGAAAATTCCTTCCTGACCCCAAATATGGTGATCAGCTAAACCCTGAGCGTGTGGGCAAGACTCACCAGCCAGACACCCAGGAAAGAATTCTCTGTAGTAACTCAGATCCCACCCCATCTAACATCCCATCACAAGCCATTGGGCAGCTTTACCGCTAATAGTCAAAGACCAATCTCTTTAAACTATCCCCTCCATAAGCTTATCAAGCTTAATCTTGAAGCCAGTCGTGTCTTTTGTCTCCACTATTCCCCTTGGAAGGCTGTTCCAGAACTTCACTCCTCAGATGTTTAGAAACTTTCATCTAATTTCAAGTCTAAACTTCCTGATAGCCAGTTTATATCCATTTGTTCTTGTGTCCACATTGGTACTCAGCTTAAATAATTCCTCTCCCTCCCTGATATTTATTCCTCTAATATATTTGTAGATAGCAATCATATCTCCCCTCAACCTTCTTTTGGTTAGGCTAAACAAGCCAAGCTCTTTGAATATCCTTTCATAAGACAGATTTTCCGTTCCTTGGATCATCCTAGTAGCCCTTCTCTGTACCTGTTCCAGTTTGAATTCATCCTTCTTAAACATGGGAGGCCAGAACTGCACACAGTATTCCAGATGAGGTCTAACCAGTGCCTTGTATAATGGTACTAACACCTCCTTGTCTCTACTGGAAATATCTCATCTAATGTATCCCAAGACCGAATTAGCTTTTTTCACGGCCATATCACATTGGCGGCTCATAGTCATCCTGTGATCAACCAATGCTCCGAGGTCTTTCTCCTCCTCTGTTACTTCCAACTGATGCATCCTCCACTTACAACAATAATTCTTATTATTACTCCCTAAATGCATGATCTTGCACTTTTCACTATTAAGTTTCATCCTATTACTTTTACTCCAGTTTATGAGGTCTTCCAGATCTTCCTGTACGATATCTCGGTCTTTCTTTTTTATTGGCAATACCTCCCAACTTTTGTTTATTTGTCATCCGCAAACTTTATTAGCACATTCCCACTTTCTGTGCCAAGGTCAGTAATAAAAAGATTAAATAAGATTGGTCCCAAATCCAATCCCTGAGGAACTCCACTAGTAACCTCTCTCCAGCCTGACAGTTCACCTTTCAGTACGACTCGTTGTAGTTTCCCCTTTAACCAGTTCCTTATACACCTTTCAATTTTCATATTGATCCGCATCTTTTCCAATTTAGCTAATAATTCCCCATGTGGAACTGTATCAAATGCCTTTTTGAAATCAAGGTAAATTAGATCCACTGAGTTTCCTTTGTCTAAAAAATCTGTTACCTTCTTAAAGAAGGAGATCAAGTTGGTTTAGCACGATCTACCTTTTGTAAAACCATGTTGTATTTTTTCCCAATTATCATTGACCTCGATGTCCTTAACTACTTTCTCCTTCAATTTTTTTTCCAAAAACTTGCATACTACAGATGTCAAACTAACAAGCCTGTAGTTCCCCGGATCACTTTTTTCCCCCTTTCTTAAACATAGAAACTATGTTAGCAATTTTCCAGTAATATGATACAACCCCTGAGTTTACCGATTCATTAAAAATTCTTGCTAATGGGCTTGCAATTTCAGGTACCAGTTCCTTTAATATTCTTGGATGAAGATTATCTGGGCCCCCCAATTTAGTCCCATTAAGCTGTTCAGGTTTGGCTTCTACCTTGGATGCGGTAATATCTACCTCTATATCCTTTATCATTAGATGCTTGACTGAAACAACATATGTATTTCCAAAAGAATTATATGAGTACATTTTAATTTGTGTTGATCAGATTTTGACATATATAACATGATGTTGTTTTAACATGACTAAGAAAATAATACCTGAAATGCTCTTTAAAATAAAATCATTTGGATTACAGGTTGAACCTCTCTAGTCCAGAACTCTCTGGTCCGGCAACATCTGTGGTTGGGCATGATTTTATTTTGTTTTTTTTTATGCTTTATCTGTTTATTTCCTTGTCCCAAAACAGTAAAATAATGTAACAACACTAAGACTTTGTTATGAAGGGAGCCGGTAAGCCTTGGTGAGGTGGAGTTGCAAGCGTTGTTCCGTTTATTCTCCTTGGCAAGATAAAAATAAAAAGAGACCCGCTCTCTAAAATATTGACCTCCCATGGTTTGGCAAATTCTCTGGTTCGGCACCGGTCAGGTCCCAAGGGTGCCAGACTAGAGAGGTTCAACCTGTATTTGAATAGCCCAATCTATATTGTATGTAAACTCAAATATAGTTAGATTCAAAGAAAAATGCAAAGCATTATCAAAATACTTTGTATGTTTAATATATGTTCGCATCTTTATTTTTATGGTTCATAGTATCAAAAGCAATAAGGAGAAATATTTGTGTAAATTCAGTTGTACTTGCTATATTGATTTTATTATTATAATTAAAGAAATGTTTCTGGGGGGAAAAAAATGCTGACAGAACTATCATGATGCTTTACAGCCTCCAGTTTCTTGCTTTCGATACCGAAGCATCACATGATATATTACGAGTTTGGGATGGGCCACCAGAAAATGAGATGCTACTCAAGGAAATTAGTGGATCTCTTATTCCAGAAAGCATTCACAGCACACTGAACATAGTGACTATCCAATTCGACACAGACTTTTATATAAGCAAATCTGGGTTTGCCATCCAGTTTTCAAGTAAGTTAATATTTTTTTAAATAGAATCTTATATAGTGCTCCTTGAGCCAATTGTGGTCATGTTCTTCCTCTCATTGAAATTACTGACATAATTTTCATCGACTTCAATAGAAGCAGAATAAGCCTCCAAATTGTAGTAAGTATTATAAAGCCATATTTTTGTCGTGTTTGTGACAGAAATTGTTGTTTCCATGGTTTAAAAAAAATCCATGACTTTTGCTATGTTGGCATGGCTTCAAAGACAGCTGACAGACAGCAAGAATGCTAATAATTAGGGCCAGTGTCTTGTCACAAAGGAGGTGGAGGTAGGAGTGTCACAGATTCCACCCTTCTCTGATCTATAGAAGAAGGAATTGGAGCTAGCATAACTGCTTTCAGAAAGCTCTGTGCGGAGATCCTGCTGCCTTTGAATTGGCCAAAGAGAGCTGAAGAAAGAACAATGGTTCTCTCTTGCTTGCCTTCTTGCACTGCTTCATCTACTGGGTTTAACAATCAGGCAATACAATTGTGGTTTTAAAATGTTACTCCAATGTTACTACTTTTTTAATGGTTAAACCAAAGAAATAATGTAACTTTTATTTTTATTTTTTAAGTAATTCCAAGCAATCATTTTCCAGATCTTTACTGTGATAAACCATTAGTTATAAGACCTGATCTACTTACTAAGGCAAAACTACCAGACTTCAAAGAATGTCTAGGAGTATTTTTCTGATAAGTATTGAAGGAATGGATCCAGTAGTATCATTTTCTTCAGCAACCGATACTCCTTAACTATGCTTAATTTAGGCTCTGTATATTTGATATTAATCCCACTCTGTTGTAAGAATATTCATATATATGTATGTGTACATACATACAAATACCTTGGAGATAAGTAGCTCGGGGGTGAGGTGAATGTGATGTGTGTGACTGACAGAGGTTGAGTGGAAGAAGCTTCTGTAGTGAGAAGTCCCTTTCCTTGCTCTTTCTACAGCCATGGTAGAGGCTTCTATGGTGGGAAGTCTCATGCTCTTTCTACAGCCATGTGGCTCCCCACACAAATTCCTGATTATCCCTCTCCCCAACACAAATGAACCTGGTTCTCCCACAGCCCTCAAAATATTGTCCCCACTGTTTATCTCACACAGCCCTGCTCCACCACGCTCCTATACAGACCCGTAGGCAGCCTTCCTTCTCAATCCTTAATCACACTTCCTTAGTTGGTGTTTGGGGTAATATGTTGTGGAGGGACATGGTGGGAGAATGGTGTGCTTGGTCATTTAGCTAGTCAATAGAGGTGCATATGGCTAGAGAGAGGGAGCATGAGTCTGAGCACAGACAATGGGGGAATTGTGCCTGTGTGTGGAGTGAGGTGGGATAAATGTGCTTGAGCTGGGAGAGAGGCAGGGGCAAAGTATTGCAAAGAGGATCTCCCCTCTGACAAGACTCCTATGTGCTATCAGAGTGGAACTTCATTCTGATGAACTAGAGGAGTTCATATGAACAGAGATTCACTTCTCTGTATTCCCACCATCAATACTCAGGCTCTTAGACAATGCTGTGAGGAGTCCATGAAATGTTATGGCTTCAACACTCAACTTCGCCTCCAGCGCAAGGCTCTTGCATACCCCTGTTTTCCACAAGCCTCTTAGTGAGAAGGACACCAAATATAGGTGAGGCTGACATCTCATATTTCTTAAATTGTCCAACTTCCATTAATTTTAATTCACAGACTCATCAACAAGTTTAAAATTTTGAGAAAATCCAGTGCTTTCTCTCAGAGTATATATTGTACAATTGGGGTAGATACTCTGTATTCTCTATTCAAAACAAAGATTAAATTCCTGCTTTTAGTTAAAATAAATTAAAATAAAAGATTGAGAGCAGAAGGGAGATAATTTCAGGTTCTAATATACTTTCTTTGATTGTCTAATGCTTCTTGAATAAAACAGATGATGACAGCATAGTTTCTCTTAGGGTATAATTAACAAACAAAAATACTAGCTTTTACTCTCCTTTTGCTGTTTCTTGAAATGCAGATTTTGAGTATCCAATAGGATTATTAACATCTTTTAGTGTGCTAGTAATTTTAATCAGTGCCAATGTAAATTATATGTTTAATTATTCACATGATACTGAGTGTTTTTTTTAGTTAAATTAAATGTTTATTATTAGAACAGGATGCTCACACATTCACTGTCAGTTTGTACAGCTCTGTATTCTGTCATGTAGCTACAAAACTACATGTGCATAACTCAATGACTCCAATGGATGCAACTGACGAGACAGCCAGAGCAAAGTGATTCCCTACAATGAATTAGAATAGAATTATATTCCATTTATAGATTGTGCAATATATATGAATAGAGAAATTTAGAAAATAGTTAATAATAAAAAGGGTGTAATGCCACAGTGGTCTTGAAAGAAAAGGAGATGCATGTAGAAGGAGGTATACTATATTATACATATAGTATACAGAGAGATTAAACAATAGTTATCATTCTTTTATCTACTTTACTGTATGCAGAGCTGGTAGCACCATCTGATATTAATGTTATCTCGTGCTTCTCATTATAATACCTTGTTTTTAGTTCCTTATAATTTTGCCAAACTTGAACTGTTTTGGCTGAAATTTTACATGGAAGTGTCTACATTAGAGTAATCTATCTATCTCAGCCAAAACTGTTCAGCCATTTCCAAGAACTAAGCTAGGGAAAAATAAAGTATTTTGTCCATGTTAAAAATAAATCTTTAGATTTTTCTTTTATATGCTGTGCTGTTCCCAAGCTTTGGAGCAGGGACTTGAAATTTGGCAGGGAGTTGCCCTTGTGTCAGGACTATGTCTTTTTCTATCCTTGTGAAAATCTGCTGAAATTTATCCAAGTTATAAGCCTTTGAAAAATTGCAGTTCAATAGAGACTTCTTAGATATTAGCAGCTAAAGTCCTCAAAGATTCTGTCCTCACTGTGCATGCTCAAACCTCTATCACAGTGGTCCCCAACCTTTTTGTGGCCAGTAGCATATTCATGTTTTCAGAAGAGTGTGGCAGGCGCCAACACTTTTTCAAGGCTTATTTTGTATTTGTACATTAAATAATATGAAAAACATCATATTTAATATAACATAATATATTAATCCGGTGAGAAGAGAGAAGCCGGAGAGAAGCTGTGAGGACAGAGAACACCAGTGCCTGCAGCCCCGGAGTTCTCTTTTTCCGGCAGGCGTGGAGCTGCTGCTTGTCTCTGGCTTAAGCCGCGGCCCTGTGCCTGCCAGGAACCGAGAACATTGGTGCCCGCAGCCTGCAGCCCTTGAGTTCTCTGTCCCCGTCAGGTGCGGGGCTGCGGCTTCTCTCCCCTGCTGGGCAATAGGTGAGAGCACATAAATACCCCAGCGAGCGCCATGGCACCCATGGGCACCACCTTGATGACGACTGCTCTAACAGCTACTATCATTGACCAGACTGTGCATGTGCCATTTCTTCAAAGCAGCTGAGCATGCTCTAGGCAAGGGCTATAGAGATGAAGACAGACTTTTCCTGTAATGACTACTCCAAGTTCCTCTGGGCCATGGTGAGGCTGGGCACTGGAACTGAAAGCGGGGAGTCTGTCTCTCCAGTGTTTTCAGTGGCTTCCTACTGGCACCCAAGTAGAATGGAGGAGGAAACAATCTGAGTCCAGTGCAGAGAGACCAAAAGCTGGACCGGGGCAGGGGGAGAGGAGTAGATTAGGACAAATAATCTGCTGAGGTGGACTCGAGGGAAAAGAAACTGGGACTAGGATTTGAGGGGGAAATCTGGAATTAGTGAGGGAGGATGAGTGCAAACTGGGACTGGTTAGCCAAGGGGACTGGGGCTGGGAATTCACTGAGGCAATTGGCAGTGGGGGACTGGGACTCAGTTGACTGAGGGGCACTAAAATCAGATGACAGGGTGGGGGTGGGGAGACTGGGACTAGTGGAGGGAGCAAGAGTGAGAGGGAGGAGAGATATATTTGACAAGTAGCTGGCATGGGCTTGGAGAACTGGGACTGGCTGAGCAACAAGAGAGGGGGTTGAGGATGGCAGACTATGAGCTACCTTAATTCAGCCCCTTTGTACATAAACATTATGTTTGTCTTTAATTACACAATCACATAATCTTTTTTTCCCATGGGATCCTTACATTATTCACTTCACATGATAAGCCCATTTGAGGGGATGAATGAAGATTATGTAATGGAGGATGCTGTCGTCTGTAGGACCCCTACCTCATTTCTTATAGAAGATGGAAGATGTGTAGTGAATGGAACAGGTGATTTCAGGAAGAGAAGAAGGGGTCTCATGGATAGGGAGTTAAATGCTGCCCTGGAGAACTGGATTATATCCCTGTCTCTACCACAGAATTTCTGTGTGATGCTTAGCCAGTCACTTAAACCGGACATTTGGAGGTGGTCATTACTTGGGTGTTCCTTATTTTCTGGGTCTTCAACTTGAAACCCTGTGCTTGATTTGCAGAATTGCTGGCACTCACCTCTGCAGCTGAAGTCAACAGGAGCTGAGCTTGAGTATATAAAGTGCTATATAATGCTAAGTACTCTGAAGCAATACAATTCTAAGTGTCTCAGATTGGGCCCCAAAAGTAGTGATTGCTTTTGACCTTAATCTCTCTGTGTCTCATCTCCCTATCTGTAAAATGGGGATAATACCACCCCTAACTGCATATGAGTTTTGAGAAGCTAAATTAATTAATTTTTGTGAAGCATTTGAATACTATAGTGATGAGTGCCATAGAAAAGCCCATGACAAAATGAATAATTCTGTCATCAGTGCAGAGTTTGAAGAGCCTGCGGTTTAAAAAAAAAAAAAAAATTGGGGCCACACTTTGAACAATAAGGAAAAAACAAAATATTGAATAGCTGCTCATTAAATGAGTGCCATTCAATCTGATCACTGAATGATGCATGGGTATATGAGTTAAAGAGTGTGATAATGATGTAATTAGAGACTGAATCATAATGCAAGTGGATAAGGAAGCCAGGATAAATTTGCACAGGCAATCTTAATTCTGGCATTTTCTAACTTTGGGGTACTTGACTTTGCAATCATAATAGTGCTCTTTTAACATAGATTATTTGGGTTGTAATGTGGGTAAATGGCCCATTGTCTTCAATGGACGCAGGATCAGACCAACAGTCTGTAACTGATACCCACTCTGTGCCCCATCCTGCTCCCATTGAAAACTGAGGATTTTACCTTTGTCTTTAGTGGGAAAAACTTCTACTCTGTGAGTTTGATCTTTTGAGGGACAGGCTATTTTTATAATAATGTAAATCATCAAGTCCAAACTGTCATTACTATAGGACAGGAAATCCTGACTCAGTAACTTGTACCTACTTTTCATGGTTTGAGGCTAGACATGCCCTGTTTCAAGCAGATGGATGTACTGCTTGAAAGGATCAAACATCATTTGCATGCTTTGTTATGCTTATTTAGCCTCAAACTAATAATAATTATCTAAGGAAAGTATGAACAGAGAATGCAAGACTCTTGAAGACTGAAAGATTTACTCAGATATGTATATTGTTTTCTTAAAAATTATTTCTTAGAAAAAATGTTACTTCCTCTGTTCCAATTCTCTTTATTTTATGTAATAACATCTCTTAAGTTTCCTCAAATAATTCTCCTCCAAAAATTTTTAATAACTCTCATAAAACCCAAGTAAATGTGGCTTTGGTATATCCAGTTGTCACTTCAGAGGCCTGGGCAAATACTTTATCTGTTACTGTTCTGTCTATTCCAGTCCAAATCAAGGATAAACTTAATATTGATAAAGTTATCCTAAAAGAACATATCATGACATTAAAATGATGAATCTAACACACACACACACACACACACACACACACACACACACACACACACGGAACAATACAAAAACAGGCTGATTTCCCATTCTTTCCCCTTTCCCAGTAATGCAATATATTATTAATCTAGAACTGCTACAGTAAGTGATCATGTGTAAATGTCTGACATGCTTTAGAAATATTCCACAAAATAATTAATAGTTGTATTTCTGTTAATTACTTAAGGTAATATAAATGTATTTTTGTATTACTTAAGGTAAAACATATAAAATACATTAACACACAATCACTATTATTGTAGCAGTTCTAGATTAGTATTGTGTTGCATTGCTGGGAAAGGGGAAAGAATGGTTGGTCATCCTGTTTTTCTATTGTTCCATTTGCCATGGTGTCTGAGAACAATAGACGCACAGACCAGGCCAGAGGCAATTGCAGTGAGGTGGAAATGAAGACAAGGGAGATGAGATGTTCTGGCATGGTAGCATTTCCTGTGAGGAGGCTAGAGAATAATAAATGCCTCCTATTCTGATTTCTAGATTCCAGGCAAAATTTTCACAAAATTTTGGAGTGGGTGTTTTGTTTTACATGTTCCTTTAGAGAGTGTTCTGCATTACTGCTTCATATATAATACACACTTTAGCAACCACATCCCCACAGTGCTAAATTACTTGCCAGCTTGACATTGGTATCCTTATTAAATCATCTTTCTTCCAATCAGTATCTGTACTCCTGAACTAGAGAGGGGAAAAATGAGTCCAAGCCTTTGAAACTCACAATCTCTGTGCATTTTAAAAATCTAATGTAAACAAAGAACAAAAAAATGCCTAAAACATGTCTTAATTTTAGGGGTGATGGACATGACTTTGCCATAGGCCTGAAGTCTTCTTTTAAGGCTAGGGTGAGCTCTGCATTTTCCAACGCCTTAGGTGCACAAGACTTTGCACCTCATAAATGGGGAATGCAAGTCATAGGTATAGCATCTTCCTTTAGGCCTAGGGTGGCCTCTGCATTTTCCAACACCTTAGGTGCACAAGACTTTGCACCTCATATATGGGGAGTGCAAGTCATAGGTATAGCATCTTCCTTTAGGCCTAGCGTGGCCTCTGCATTTTCCAACACCTTATGGGCAACTTCAGTAATGGAACTTCTTGCATCTCTTAATTTAAAACTAAATACCTTTCAAACTTCCATTGACTCCTTTGAGACCAAGTAAAATAAAACTGAGAGAATGAAACTGCAAGGAGTGTCCACTGGAAAGTAAATAACAAATAGTGGGGAAAAGTGTAATAAAAACAGAGTGGACTGAAAACTGTGTGTGTGCAGGCACTTCAGGAAAATGAGAGTGTTTGATAAGTCAACAGTTCTACTGCAATATTAGAATTTTGGACATCCCATCTAAGAGAGAGGGTTACAATCTATGATGTAATTAAAAATCTGATGGCAAAGGTTCCAAGCCATGAATCTGAGGATGACGCTATTTACTGAGAATGGTTTTACAATGATGTGTCCAAATGTAGCACACAAACATGAAGGGATTATCAATATCACATTTTCCTTGTCATCTGGCTGAGACAGGATACCCTGAGCCTCATTCTGATTTTGAATATCCCAAATAAAATCAGGAATACTCCCATCGGGCCATAAGAGTCTGCATGAAGCACAAATCCGTTTCTACAAACAACTGAAATAAAGAGAAAGGAACAAATATCTGTTTTGTCTCTGACATACAATCCACTATACAATCCAGGTCCAGACAGATGAATTAACATTGATCAAAAAGCTTTCCTTCACTTGACATTGCCTGCATTGCAACTAAAAAGTAATGGATAGTAGAGACAGAGATGGTTTTTGAAGTGAAGGCGTCATTCAAGGAGTTGGAAGATGGCCTTTCTAAGATTTCTTTAAACAAAGTTTGCTTTCCTGACTTCCAGAGCATAATTTCAATCCATCTGTGATATATTGTTTCATTATTGGACTAGGGGCCTGATCCAAAGCCCACTGAAGTTTACAAGAGTCTTTCCATAGACTCCAGTGGACTTTGGATTAGACACTATAATTATAATTTATATGATAGCAATTAATTGCAATATAAAGATAATCCTTTCCCCTCTCCCCCAGAGACCTCAAATACCCAAATTAAATAACTAAACAACTACCGATGAATCAACTAACTTCAGTTGATTGTGAGTCTAAAATGGCACCATTACAGTTACCATGTTGTACTTTTTCTTTGTGTGATATTTGTTGAGTTGTTTATATTTAATGTTTAAAATATATTGAAACAAGACATTGTACTCATATCCATGTAATAGTTAACCTGACAATACTAGTTGTATTATAACTCCCCCCCAAAAAATGTTAAAATACATATTGTATATCTATATGAAAATATCGTAAAGATGTTTTATTACAACCCATAGCTGACTGTTAAGAGAGACGTCGAAGAGCTAAAATATAAGCTATTGTAATCTCCTAACAATACATGGTTTTCAAACGATTTTGTAAATAGTAGACAACCTTTAATAGAGTTCCAGGCTTAGCACTGTACCCCTATCTGATCACTGATTTATGACTGCATCTGTCCCCAGATTTTCTGCTTCTCTATTTTGTTTGGCAACCCCATGTTCCCACACAGCTCCATTTGGGAAAGTTTCCTGAGACGAAATTTCTTCAATTTTGTGCTATATTTCCCTAATAACAGAGAGACTTCTAGTGCAGCTGTCCTTATATTTTCTGTGGGTTTCAGAAAGAATTTCTGAGATTCAGCAGTTTCCTGTACTACTGGGTTGTTTTCTTTACATTTTACAGTGTTGTTGGTACAGGTGTCACTCCTTAATGTATAGTTACTCTTTCACGCTCTTAAACAGAAAAGATAAGACTTTTTTCCTGTTGTTTACTCTGTAAGAGACAATTTTTTTCACCTCTATTCTTTCAGGGCCTGATCTAACAATTTCAGTAGGCTTTAAATTAGGCCATTAAATTTAATTTGGTGTTTGATGTGCAGGTTTCAGAGATTTGAGAGAAATTTCCTGTCAGAAATATTCATTAATGTACAGGCTCCTGAGTTTTGGGCCTATGTTTTTGTTTTTGTTAAGAGCTCTTGGACCATTGAAAGACTTAAACATATGAAGCTGTTCTATGGATTTATTTCTTCTGTCACTCGCTGCCCATCTCTCTCTCTTTCAAGCAGGCAATCATTTTTAAGAGTACAGCTAGTTACATTGGTGCCCATGAAAAGCTTTCAATTCCTGTCACAGGTTAGTGATTGGTACTAGCAGCAGCAGTAATTGTTAGCTCTTCTTCACTCTTAGATTAGTAGTATATGGGATGTGTTTTCTCTATCCAGGTAGATATTGTGAATTAATGTTTGCACATAAAACATCCTGTTGTTGGCTTGTAGCCAGAGGTACTTTAGGCAGTAGTATTTCTCTGTGAGAACAACTAACAATTGGCAGAAGAAAAAAATGGTTTCCTTGGTCCTGTCTCTACAGAAGCTATCCATTTTTGAGTATTCATTTTAATTTTAATTAAAATGAACCCTAAGGCTCAAACTCTGTCCTGACTTAAACCATACGCAACCCCACTGGGACAAAATGCTCTCATTTACACCTCTTTAAAGCCCAGGTAAAACTCTTGATTTCAGTGGAGTTACTCTAGATTTACAAATGTACGATTGAGAGTAAATTTTGGCTTAGTCATGAAAATGTCATAAATCAGGGAAACATTTGATTCTAGATTAGTAATGTATTGTCCCTCAAACTAATGTTTAAAGTCCAAATTTTAATTTCTTATTTGTAAAACACATCTTTAATCTTGACAAATCTGCTAGCATTCTTTCTTTTCAAGCTATGCGGAAATGTGTACAACACATCTGAGATAACAAATCTGGCCTTTAATAAAGTGATGAACCAATGGGGCTTTCTTCACCTACTAATGGAAATCACCCCAGAACCTAATAGTTTTCTATAAAACAAAACAAAACAAAACAAAACTGAAAGTGGAAAAAAAAAAAGAGAAGAAATCTATTCTCTGACCCAAATGCTGAGCCATAGTGAATGGAAATACTCTTACACTGTATTTCTAACAGAGTTCTCTGTATCTTCCTTATTAATCATTTCTCTTTTGTTAATAATTTTTGTTTCATTAAAATATTTAAAGTTGACATCTGATCTAAATGGTGCACAATCAAAATGATGCCTTAGCAATAAATTGGTATGTGTCAGTGGCTTTGAAATGTTGACAACTAAAATATTTTGAAGATTTAGATTATAACATGTATTTTATTTTTTCATTTTACAATAGCCAGGAAAAATAGATTCTGAGATATATATGGGTTAAATTATTCTGAGTGTCACTTCCTCTTCTAGCTGCTGAATGAAACATCATTATAGGGGTCTGCCTATGGACACTTTTATGACCCCATTCACCATAGTATATGAATGTCTAAAGTGGTAGTGGGAGCTGGCGAGCCATAGTAGCCTTCGGGTAATAAAACAAGTTGTTTGAGTGTCCCTACTGTACATAAAGGGGATCTTGATTGTCTGGCTGAGGAGCAGCCCCCATTGGGGAGGAAATCTGCATGAGGCCTGGGCATGCTGCTCTCTATCCTCCACCTGCAAAGAAGCTTTTTCTCCAGCTGACTAACATGTGAGTTCTTCTTACTTACGCATATTGTAAATTTGTATTTGGTTCCCATATTATATTGATTAGTCTACAGTCTGTTCTGCTGCAGTTATGAGAACAGCCCGCTACAGAAAAGTCACAGCATGTTAGTGAACTTCTCAATTAAGGTTGCTGGAAGTTGACTTGGTGCAGGCTCTAAGTCTTTCTGTAGGAATAGAGTCTTATATGGATTATACAGAGGAAATGTGGAGAGTAGATGGAGAACTACAGAAAGTTAGGAAACAACAGATTTTTTTCAGGCCTTTCTACTGACTAACTGTTTGTCCTTGGGCAAATCACTTTAGTGTTCTATACCTCAATTTTCCCTTCTGTAAAATGGGGATGATATTTGTCTTTTTAAAATGCTTTGAGATCCTCAGATGAAAAGTGTTATATACAGTTTATTATATACTGAGTAAAAGTACCATGTGCAGGGCTAAAAATAAGCAGGGGGTCTTTTGATCATCTTGTAAATAGTTAGTTGAGTTCAAAGGAGTCTCACCTCTTAAAGATCAACCTTAGCTCCAAACTGCATATATATATGCAGTTGAGTCTTCTGGCATGTTCCAACAACTCCCATTGGCCAGGAATGGTAAACCACGGCCACTGGGAGCTGAAAGGGGCTGTGCTTGTGGACAGTTGGATGGTTCATATCAGCAAAATCTCGCAGCCTGCAATCAGATTAACTTGATAGGCCACTTGCAGCCTGCACGCTGCAGGTTGTCCACCACTGGTTTGAACACTTTTTTGTGGGACTCAAAGACAGAGGAGTGACTCCAGGCCCCAGCACGCCAAGCGCGTGCTTTGGGCGGCATGCCGCAGGGGGCGCTCTTCTGGTCGCCTTCGGTGGCATGCCTACGACAGGCAGAGAGCCCCTCGTGGCATGCCACCATGCTTGGGGCGGCAAAATGTCTAGAGCCGCCCCTGCAAAGACATGTGGGCTTAATTCTATTATATATTTCCTGTCTGTTCTTTGTCAAGTGATTCAGGCTACGTCTACCTTGCAATTAAATACCCACGACTGGCCTGTGTCAGCTGACTCAGTCTCACAGAGTTCATGTTATGGGGCTGTGAAATTGCAGTGTAGAAGTTCAGGCTTGGGCTGGAAGTCAGGCTCTATGACCTGCCCCCTTCATGTGGTCCCAGAGTCTAGTTCCAGCCTGAGCCTTAATGTTTACACCACAATTAAATAGCCTCATAGTCTGACCCCCACGAGACCGAGTCAGGTGACATGGGACACTATGGGTGTTTCATTGCAGTGAGACATATCCTTGGTGTCTTTCAGTTCCCCATCAGTAAATTGGGGACAATAATTTCCTACCTCACAATATTTATCTATCTTGCTAAATACTTGGAAGGTCTGTATATCTGAGGTAATGGGAGCCCGGTAGGTAGATAGAGAAATATTGTAGGATAGATTAGAGAAAATGGTATTAACTGATGAGACCAGTGCAGTCTCAATGCCATATCGTTCCATTCAAATTCTAAAACCAGAATGACATGAGTCTATAAAATCTGAGGACTTCATATATATATATGTATTTAACATTGTCTCATTATAACCTTCTCAGTAATCTTTTTCAAAGAAGGGAGATTAGTAACTGGTGATTAGATGATACTGGGTGGCTCTAAATGTCTAGGGAATGTTCCCTGAGCAAAGAGTTTTGTTTTTTTTCCTTTCAGATAATTTGGTATTTTGCTATCAGATTTGTGTGAGTGTGTGTGTATATATATAATTTATCTATGTAACACCAACCCACACAGGGGCATGGGCAGTGGGTAGCAAACCTGTGACCTCTTGAGATAAATGCACAAGCCTTGACTTACAGAGCTAAAACACATGTCTCTTAGCCAAGGCTGTAATAGGCTCATCAATCTCTAGCTGGCATAGCCACCACTAGAGAGGGACAGAGTGTCACTCCAAGCAAGCAGGGGTTACATACATCCAAAGAGAGGATAGAACTGGTATAAAGTGATTGAAAACATTGTGGTCAATCATAACTGGAAGGGAAAAAATGGTGTAAGTACAAGTGAAGACATTATAGACACCAATTTCTCTAAAAGGAAAAAGTGCTCTGTTGAAACAAAATAGGTGCCAAATGTGTTTGGTGGCACTTTGTGCTGTATGGCAACCCATACTATGCTGCTTCCCATACCTAGTAGTAGAAGTGATCTGCCTGGCTGAGCCTAGTATCTGAAACCATATATCCATTATTTAATTTGGGACTGTTTTGAAGCTGTGGGCAAAATGCTAAGGAATAAAAAGCATTCAGTAGTGCATAGTTGTATTTAGAGACAGAGATGTAATTATGAGCTGTACTGGAAAAGAAAAAGCTTTGAAAATTATCCAGTAAGACTTGATAAGGGCTGTGCAGTATTTTTTGCTTTTAAAATCCATTCTGTTCAAAGCCAGCTGTAGGAAATTTGTAAATAAAAAATAATGTAGTATAATGTATTAACCCCATGCCTGTTATCCATTTATTTTCTTTCTTAAAAGAAACAAAGTACATCTGTAATAATAATAATTAATAATTCCTCAGCTTGGAGCCAGGACAATGTCAAGGAATCTGTAACCCCAGTAAACAGGAGTTTATGTAACTGCCAGTTCTGAAAACTTAAATGGGCTCTAAAACTTGGGAAACACAGCAAACACACACACACATATGTGCATACTCACAAACACATGCACACACTACAATCTCACAGACACACAAACACACACATTACAATAAAAATTAAGTTGATGATTTTTTTCATGCTACTCCCAAATCTGTATTGGATCAATAGAAGCTACAGTAGTTAAAAGTAGTTAGAATGTATTTTAATCAGTAATTCAGCAGAGATGTCAGGTGCAGTTTGACAGTAGAGTGGTCATTTTGCACCATTACTCTTCAGAGAAGAGCTGCTCCTAAAAGTTGGATTTGGGATAGTAAATGTAAGATTTGCTCTACACTTAAGTAAAGATGTTAGCTCAAGTTTGAGGCAGCTTGAATTTTTGAAACATCTTGCAGTCTGTCTGGATCCTTAATGCCCTGGGTTCAGTACAATATGAGTTTGAAATACAGTACCCCAACTTAAGGTACATAGGGTTTGGAAATACACATTGGGCTTAGACAGGTTAAGAATAAACTTGTTTTGGAAATGTCTTTGTCTGACTTGCTCTGGGTTCTAGATTGCTTGGACTTTGAGAAGCTTGAAGTTTGAATGCAATAAGGTTGTGTCCTGAAAATGCATTCCATAAAGTTAAACAAACCAAACAAAAACACAACCACGTGCCCCCTGCCGCCCAAAATCAAAACATTTTGGTACTTATTCAGTGGTGTTATTCCTGATTTATACCAGCATAAAAGAGGAGAATCAGGTCCTTTAATTATAGAACAGTTGCCATGCATTCAAAAACTCAATTTGTAAATCACTGTTTACTGCAAGTAATCTTGATACATTTTACAAATTGATGCTATCAGTGGTAGAGCCCATTATTACACCTACTATGACAAGTTGAAAAAAATAGCTTTATTGTATATACATGGAGCTGTCATCTCCTGGAAGTAACAGTCAAATAACAAATTGTCATGGCTTCTGAATCGCCAGGAACCTTAACTTACTCATGGGGTTTAATTTCCTTTCTGAGATAGAAATGAATGACATAGTCACGCAATAAGATGTCACACATCAACTTTATTTACAGAATGTACACCAGTACATGATTATTTAGATGACTCCATGAAAATGTATTTTATACTATGCCTCATGGATTAATAGATTCATAAATGTCAAGGCCAGAAAGGATCATTGTGATCATCTGGTTAGACCTCCTGTATACAACAGGTTTAAAATAGACATAAGGAAGTACTTCTTCACATAATGCAGTCAGCCTGTGGAATTTGTTGTCAGGGGCTGTTGTGAAGGCCAAAAGTATAATTGGATTAAAAAAAAAAGAAAGAAATTCAAGGACCACTGGTCCTTCAATGGCTATTAGCCAAGATGATCAGGGATACAGCCTCATGCTCTGAGTCCCTAAACTTCTGACTACTAGAAGCTGGGACCGGACAATAGAGGAAGAATTACTCAATAAATTGCGCTCTTCTGTTCACTCCCTCTGAAGCATATGGCACTGGCCACTGTAAGAAGACAAATACTGAGCTAGATGGACCATTGGTCTGACCCAATATGGCTAGTCTTAGGTTCTTAGAACATGGGCCAGAGAACTTCCCCAAAATAATTTCTTTTGAACTAAAAAAAAAAAATCCACTCTTGATTTAAAAATTGCCAGGGATGGAGAATCCACCATGACTCTTGGTAACTTGTTTCAATGGTCAATTATCCTCATGGTTAAACTTTTAATGCTTTATTTCCAGGCTGAATTTGTCTAGCTTCAACTTCCAACCTTTGCACCTTGTTATACCTTTGTCTGCAAAACTGAGGAACCCATTATGAAATAGTTGTTCCCCATGTAGTTAGACTGTAATCAAGTGACCCCTTAATCTTTTCCTTGTTAAGCTAAATAGATTGAGCTCCATGAGTCTATAACTATAAAGCACGTTTTCTAAGCCTTTAACTATTCTTGTGGCTCTTCTCTGAACCTTCTCCAATTTATCAACATCTTTCTTGTATTGTGGATACCAGAACTGGACACAGTATTGCAGGAGTGGTCACACCAGTGCCAAATTCAGAGGTAGAATAAACCTCCCTATTGCGACTCAAGATTCCTGTTTATGTATCCAAGGATCTCATTAGCCCTTTTGGCCACAGTGTTGCACTGGGAGCTCATGTTCAGCTGATTATTCAATGCACCCCTCAAATATTTTCCAAGAGCCACTGTGTTCACTTGTGCCCAATTTAACAAGCAATCCAGATTGCTCAGCATCAATGACTGGCCTCTTCATTATTTAACACTCCCCAATCTTTGTGCCATTTGCACACTTTATCAGTGATAATTTTATTTTCTCTTCCAGGTCATTGATTTAAAAATATTAAATATTGTCGGGCCAAGAACTGATCCCTGAGGGACATCAATAGAAACACACTCACTTGATGATGACTCCCTATTGACAAATACATTTTGAGTCCTCTCAATCAGTCCGTTTTGAATCAATTTAATCTTAAATTGAATCATGTTAATTTTATATCATTCTTGTTTTTTTAATCAAAATGTCATGCGAGGCCTAATCAAATGTCTTACAGAAATCTTATATTAACACTATTACCTCTATTAGCTAAATTGTAATCTCATAAAAAATGTATATCAAGTTAGTGTGACAGGATCTAACTTCCATAAACCTATGTTGATTGTCCCGAATCAGTTGTTCCATTTTCTTGCCTGGGATCAGTGTCAGACTGCAAGGCCTATAATTACCTAGGTAATTCCTGTCACAGTTTCCGGGTAGTTGCATCTGTATTCCCCCTCTGTAGTCCTTAGAGGACACCCACTTAAGGTTTCTGGCTCCGAGCTGTCACCTCTCTTGGGCAAAGACCCATTTCTCTCTCCCTCCTGACCAGGATTTTAAGTATGCACAGCTTCCTGCCATACACTGTGACCTTTCCAACAAGCCAGTCTAGCTAAATGCCAGCTCCCATGTTTTGCTCTCTCTGAGGGCTATGAACAGTGTATTGCCAACCATTACAAGTTACCAGATTGCTCTTTCTAAGCAAGCATCTTTATTCTCAAGATAAAAGCATTACAGTGAAAACAGGTACAAAAAACAATAGAAGTTCCTATAGTCAAGCTAAAAGTTTACCAGACATCACCCATCAGTTTTATGGGGCTCTGGGAGGCCAATGTCTTTCCAACTCTTCTGCATTTGATGAGGCCCTTGGAGAGATGGGACAGATTGTCTGTTTGCTGGATTAGAAAGAAAGTCCCGAGTCAGTTTAAACCCAGCTTTTTTATATCAAGTGCCCTTTCTTTGTATGTTGCTTTCTGGAAAAAAACAGTTTGAGTCAATATATACAACCATCCACAGTAATTGATATCTCTGTGAAAGTAACCAATGTAATTCACCTTATCTGTCCCCTACTGGTTTTAGTTCTTGATGGAACTGTGGCAACCCTTTCATAGAGTTACACATAATCCCTGGCCCACAGTTTTACATAAATCATTCATACACTTAACGTAATATGGTCCCCCAAAATATTACATGAAGTTGCAACATGTGTGACAATCCCGTTTACCCCTTTTAGCTTTCTTCCACTCTTTTGGTATTTTCCCAGCGTTACAAGACTTACTGAAAATCAACATTAATGGTTTAGCAAGCTACTCGGCCAGCTCCTTTAAAACTCTTGAATGATAATTCTCTGTTGACGTGCTCATTTAAAAATGTCTAACTTAATAGCTCTTGTTTAGCAACCTCATAAGTTACTACTGAAATGTAAAGAGTATCGTTGTCATTGTTGTCATCATCATCATTATGAGAAGAGTACGTTGTGTGGCTTTTCCCCAAATTCAGAACAGAAATATTCATTGAACACTTTTTCTTTTTCTGCATTATTATTATTGAAAATGTTACCATTTCCATCTAGTAACTGGACCAGTACTTTTGTTAGGATTCTTTTTGTTCTTAATATATGGAAAAAAAACAAAAACAAAAACACTCCTACTTATTTTCCTTAATTCTTCTGGTCATAGGTTTTTTTCTTTTATCTCTTTGTTTCCTTTATTAGTTTTCTACAATTCCTAGCTTCTAAATTATTTTATTTCTATGGCCGGAGCATAAAATGTTAGCAGACAGCATTGTGTTCAAATCCAGTCTAGCTAGCCTCAAACACTTAGATTTCCTTGTTTGTTGCCATTGACCAGGGCTATCACTCATTCCCCGGTCTAAATTTCACTGAAGTCCACCATTGGGCTAGAGTCATTGGCCTGAAAATGATCAATCTCTTTACGTATTTAAACTGGTCTAATGCCATTGATTGACTTCAATGGTATTATTCCTGATCTACATTGATGTCTCCTGTCTGAGGTGACAGTGGTGTAAAAGTTGCCTGATCCTTCTGAATCCCCACTGCAGATACATGCACACACCAAACACACACATGAGCACACCCGACACATCTGAACACACACACGCGCACACACACACACACTGTGTGTGCAAGCTTAGGTAACACACACACCTCCCGGGTGTGGTGCTATGTCCCATCTAGTGGCACCGAGACTACTTAGAGATTAATGAGTCTGCTCTATAGACTTAGCTAAGGGGCATGTGGCTTTTAGCTCATGTAGTTGAGGCTCATGCACTGAGCTCCAGAGATCCCAAGTTCAATCACACCTGCCAACAACCAGGGTCTGTCAGCATTACACACATTCACTCTATTAATATTTCCATTGAGCTGTGTGGATCTGTGATAGCTATTAAACTGAACATTGGATAAGAGTCCTTTTCCCATATGCTTGCAGCAATATATGTATGTTTCATAACTTCACCACAAAATTCAATAGCTGTGATCAATAGTGGTCCTTTTGTTGCACAACAAATTAATTACTACCAAGATTAGAATATAATACAGACTGTCCTTGTATACAATTTTTTATTGAGCATGTCACAAGGAGCTTTATAGTTTATCAACAAGCCTATGATAAGCTGTGGTAGCCAACTCCATTCACTTTACAGAAAGACTTCTTTCAAGACTGCATTGCAGGTGTGATAGAAAGGTATAAGGGACTTTATCTTTGCTAGAATTGTGCTTGCTCCACAAATTTTCATAGGGAATGATGATTGAGAGAATTGAACATCTAATAGAAAGGGATTCTTCAATACAGCTAGAAGACACTTAAGACCCTTGATGAGAGAGTGGTGGAAGGAAAAAAGGCATAAAACTGAGACAAAAAAGAGAATGAATAGAAAGCAAGACAAAAATCCAATAAAAAGACACCTCACAAAGATAATAAATGCATGTCAGAGAAAAAATACAAACAGTATGAATGAAGAGTGAGTGTCAGACACAGGAAAGGAAAAGAGAATAAATATAGGATGGGGAAAACTAGACTAGGAGGTATACAAGGCAGTTATTGAGAAAGTTGTGGGACTAGTGGCATCAAAATAACCCTCATATTCTCAAGTGATTCATAGATTGCATGAGGATGCATAGTATAGAGATTTGTCCACTCCTGTCTCTTGCATGTGCAGGGTTAGATTATTTTTTGTTTTTGTATTCTGATTTTGTTTTTTTGTGGGGTTTTTTTGCATCTGGCCCTAGGTAAAGCATGTTTCTGTGTTCGAGAATTCTTATTCTGGGTATTTTATTTTACTAGGCATCTGACCACTTCCTTTTCCCCTTCAAATCAAACACATGAGAGAAATGACTAGTTACAAACCATCTCTTACTATGCTGAAAATTATATTAATTGAATTTTAATAGTTTAATGATGAAAGTTGGTATTGATATGTCTACAGACAAAGAAACTATGAGTATTAGAAATACCATAAGAGAACCATTAATTTCACTGGGTAGAACAAACACAGGATATTTTAAAAAGAAAAATTCACAAGGATAATATTTTTGGCATCTAGGTTTTAACCCTCAGTTATTCTTACAGCATACAATGGAAGCTAGGAGGAAGTAAAAATAATACGTTACAAGATTACAAATGGCAGTTTAAATTCAAAAGATTTGTATATACCAGTAGAGATTGCATTCCATCTGAGTGTATTTTAAGAATACATTACTTCATATATAAGACTACCTTTTTAAATCAGTGTTGCAAATAATGCAGGCTAAAAAATAAGGGGAAAAACATTAACCTGCTCTTTTACTTTTAATAGAAATATTCTTATCAGTTCTCTTCACATGTTGTTTCTGTGTACAGTAGTGTAATCTTAAAAGAGCCCACTGGTTTGAGAGAGATTCCCTATGCTTTTAAATGGAAAAAAATAGTAGAACTGGTGATATCTCCCAAACCTAAATATATATTATTAATACAGATACAAGTAAGAAACTCAAAAGCATCAGAAGCATGTCAGATCTCTGTGTGGGCAAACCTGGGCAATACCCATACACCCTTGGCCTCACAAAGCTATCAACTATCTACTATTATGTAACTATATCCTTGAAAAGCTATTATTACTGACAAATAAGGAATAAAACTTACAAGATACTGTATGACAAGCTATCTTAATTATCAAACTCTTCTAGTAATGTGTAGGTTTGCAGACTGCTTTTAGTAAAAACAAACAAAAAAACCTCAAAGGGACAGCTCTTCTTGTGATAAGACTAGAGTCTTTGCTTGTTAAAGTGCAGAAATTGCATTCCAACATATGCAGCAATGCAAAAAGAAAAAAGTAGATTATATCAATATTTATAGTAAATTATTTTTTCTTCAAAATTTAAACTATAAAATACTAATATATATTAGTCTTGGACTCTATATCTGATTCTTGCGGTGAGATCAGTTCAGTGTCCACTGCTTTTTTCTGAGTTGCTCTTCAATAGACTTAAAAATAAGCAGAAATCTATCAAGCTCTACAGAAAGCTAAGTAGGATATGAAATAATAGATCTGACCCAGTTTTTTTACAGTGTCTCTTGATGAAAGCTTTTCCATCTTTTTTAAGTAAAGGAAGTGTGCAGTTTGGATAAATACTAAGTTTGATAGTGTGGAACAAGAATTCATTTGACATTTGCTTTAAAAAAAAACATGTTATAGAATGAGAGGGGTGCGTAAATTACCAATACAGATGCAGTTGAGATTCTCCACCCCCCACCCATTTTTAAATAACTCTCTTAAATAAAAGCACTGGCAAGTAGAATTTTCCACATTAGACAAATGTAAGAACTCATTTTGCTATTCCCATAAAACAAAGGAAAATCAGATGAATCTATCCTTTCAAGAACACGAATAAGTCTTAAGTACCTGATATGTGATTTTTTTTCTTGTTCATCTATGTGGGAGAATAAGCTCTTATTTTTAAAATGGAAGTGAGAGTGACTGTTTTATGTGAAACTGTATATTCTAAATTAGTAGCTAACTGTTCAGTTTGTCAGATAAACTTACATAGATCTCTGCAAATTGTCAAACCTCCTATATGAGATCATATATGAGATCTGAACTTTAGAAGTGGAAATTCTCAAATCCAGAAATCCAAGTTCAATAGCAGTCACATTATTTATAGACAGAGAAGCTACCATCTTTACTGTCCCAACTCTTTGATTTAAAAAAGAAAAAAAAAGTTCTTTGTCCAGCAAATTCTTATTCCTTTATTAATGGTGTGAATTCACATAGTGTGATGGGGCAAGGCCAGATGGCTACAGTAAAGTAGTAAGGAACAGGTATGTTAGCCCCAGACTAACCAAATCCCTAGTTCCATGGTAAAAAAATGGCAGTTGCTCCAGGTTAATCAAGACACCTGGGGCCAATTAAGATCTTTCTAGAAGGCAGTGGAGATAGCTACATTGATTGGGCCACCTGAAGCCAATCAAGGGCTGGCTGGAACTAGTTAAAAGCCTCTCAGTCAGTCAGTGAGTTTGGGGGTATGAGTAGCTGTGTGTGCAAGCAAGCAATATTATTATCAGACATCAGGAGGAAGGTCCTGTGGTGAGGATAAAGAAGGTGTTTGGAGGAGGCCATGGGGAAATAGCCCAGGGAGTTGTAGCTGTCATGCAGCTGGTACAGGAGGCACTATAGACAGCTGCAATCCACAGGGCCCTGGGCTGGAACCCGGAGTAGAGGGCGGGCCTGGGTTCCACCCAAACCTCTCAACTCCTGATCAGACACAGGAGGAGTTGACCCAGACTGTGGGTTCCACCAGAGGGGAAGATCGCTGAGCTGAGCAAATATGCCAATAAGCCCAGGACCCACCAAGGTAGAGGAGGAACTTTGTCACAATAGTTGAGAAGGAGGAGCCAAAAGTAAGTTAAAGATGCCAATAGACAGTGAGGATAACAGACATGACAGTTGGCAACTAACTCTCTGAAGCTGCAAGATGAGCTATCAAATAAGATTAACTGTTTTAGGGTTAACTTGTGCCTGACATACAGTGGCCTGTGCTGGGTGTGTGTGGAGCTGCATTACCACTTTGGGACCTCTGGGATGGATTGTGTTAGGCTTTTGCCATGATCCAGGGATGGGATGTAGTGGCTGGGAAGAGAATCAGGTGCATACAGTTCAGCAATACTGAGGCAGTCTCTGCCTTCATCTCCAGAGATCCTCCATAGTTGAAAAGTCAGAGTTGGGAGATAAAAAGGAATTAGTATCAGAAAGAATAAAAAGAAAAGAGTCCCAAAGGAGAGGAGTTCCATCCATACTTTCTAGAAACCTCTAAAGAAGGTCACAGTGATACCAGTGGTGACAAATGTCTTGGGGTGGGAAGAGCATGCATGCATGCTGTATCAACATGTTGCTGGAGGTCACATAAAGAAGTGACGTTTATAATTTTGAGGCGATAGATCTTTTTTTTCTAACCTTAAAGATGCAAATACATACCCAGTTGTGGAAAAAATATTTAAAAACAATAATATATGTCAGTACTATAACCTTACATTTTATAATAGCAACTTTCTCCCACCAGGTCCTAAACTGTATGCAAGAATCACTTCAGGCACCATTAGGATGGAATGCAGCAATTGTCCAACAATGCACAGTCATTCTACTCAATTGTTAAGGGCAGGATATAAAAACATTACTATTATATATACGGATGCATAGTAGGTGGCATTTAAGTAGGCAGAGTGTATTTTAGATGGAAAACTGAATATTTTGGCCATAGTATATAATACATAAAGTTTAGGAGAACATATTCATCAATCTGTGTTCACATTTGCTCTAGCAATTACTGTGATTGCACGCGCAATCAGAGTAATAGTGTGTGGAAATAGTGAATTAGACATGTTACATGAGCTCAGTTTTGCTTACTGGTACTTTGATTGCAAGTTCTATCTGAGTAAGTGCATTCATATTTTTAGTAGGCCAGTACATCAACAGCTACAAAAGTGCAGCAGAATGTGGTTGCATAATGTGTGCATGTGTGTGCCTTAAAAGTGATTTCAAGGTTTGTTACAAAATATTAAACAATGGATACATTTAAGAAAAAAAGTATTCAGAAAATATGGAGATGTAGTGGAGCGTAAGTGAATTATGCAACTTGCTCTTCTTGACCCAGCTTTCTCCTTCTCATTCTCCAAAATGTCCCTTTGTTTAGTAGCTCAGATTATAAAGTCTGCTAGCAGATCTATGATTGCAGTATAAAGTATTGAAATGCTAAACAGAATATATATATATATATATATATATATATATATATATATATATATATATATAAATATGTGACATTCAGTAATTAAAAGAAATGACAAATAAAACAAATAATTATATCAAAGAAACATTTAAACTGGCTGATAGATTTTTGGTTAATTTCTCAAAAGCACAAAGACTATGGAAGAATAACTTAACAGATATGAAAAAAAATACAGTATAATTAATGTAGATTAAAAGCTGACATTTCTTTTGTCTTTGTTAGGCTCTGTAGCCACCGCCTGCCGTGATCCTGGTGTTCCTATGAATGGAACTCGAAATGGGGATGGAAGAGAACCTGGAGACACTGTTATTTTTCAGTGTGACCCTGGATATGAACTTCAAGGAGATGAGAGAATAACCTGCATTCAGGTAGAAAATCGGTACTTCTGGCAGCCCAGCCCACCAGTCTGTATAGGTATGCAGAAAACAAGAGAAAATGGAAATGTTTTTCTAATTGTGAAACCATACCACAGTTAGTCAAACAGTACTATAACCCTGCTTATATTGGTCCTCCTTCAAAAACTTATGGAACTAGCTCTAAAGAGTACTGTGCATCTGACAAATCACTTTGTAAAAGATCTGATGGGAAGTTATCATGTTCTTTCTTCAGTTATCAGCCTGGTGGTTCTCAAACATCCTTTTCTCACACGCTTCTTCACAGGTCATATAATCTAGAGTTAGATGGCCTCTGACAGAGGAAGAATGAGGGAAGATGGCAAAGACACCAATAGTTTTTACTTGAAACAAAACATTTGGAAAGTTCCAGGGGACTAGGATTTAAGCTAATGTGCCAATCTTTTAAAAGGATAAATGGGATGACTTGGGTAACTATAGGCCGGTTAGCCTGATATTGATCTGGGGCAAAATCATGGAAAGACTGACCTGGAACACACTCAGTAAAGAAGTAAATGATGCTAACGCAATTAATGCTGATCAGCATGGTTTGCAGAAAATATGCCAAACAAACTTGATATCGCTTGATATCGATGAGAACAGAAGTTTGATTAAGGACATCATCTGCTTATACTTCTGTAAGACATTTCACTCAACCACACTCACCATTCTGACTTTTTTAAAAGCACTATACGAAATCAGTGTAACCAATATTAAATAAATTAAAAACTGATTACTTTTTTGCTGATATATCAGTTAATTACACTAGAGAATCATCATGCAATAGGGTGTTTCTAGTGGAGTCCTGCTGGGATCTGTTCTTGGCCCAATGCTATTCAATATTCATATCAATGATCTGGAAGTAAATATAAAATTGCTACTGCTAAAATTTGCAGAAGACACAAAACATGATGAACTAGTAAATAATTATGAGCACAAGTCAGTTACACATATCAACCTGGATCTCTTGTTAAAATGTACTCATGTGAACAGTATGCACTTCAGTGCACCAAATAGAAGGTCCTACATCTAGGAGCGAAAAATGTAGATCACACTTAAATGATGGTAGATTTTATCCTGAAATGCACTGACACTGAAAAGGATGTGTGGCTCATGGTAGATAACCATGAGCTCTAAGTGTGATACTGTAGCTAAAAGGGTAGAGATGTGATCTTGGATGTATAAGCAGAGGGATGTCAAATACAGAGTTCGTACTATGTCTGTATATGAAATTAGTGAGATTGTTACTAGAATTTTGTATGCCGTTCTGGTATTCACACTTCAAAAAGTTGAAAAATTGGAAGAAGTTTATAAAATTGCTACAAAATTTGATCTGAGGTCTGAAAAAATATGTCTTGTAGTGGCATATGCAGAGTGCGTGGTGACATGATGTGGTATAAAGGTATTTATTGGCATTAATTTGAGATTACTTGCATAATGTTTTCATAGTTTTACACATTATGATTATTGAGCCAATTAAAAACCAATGGTAGTAATCATAATACTACTAATAATAAAAAGCTTTATACTACTACATACCACCATGTAGTCTTTCTCTTTTTCCTCCCTCTCTTGGTGTAGATATAAATATATATGCTCTGATTGTCTAAACTGGGTAAGTGCAATTGCTTGCCTAATATCTGTGTTCAGTTTCCACACTTGTGGACACAATCACCTAATTTGGACACACAATCACATTAACCATTTATGCATATTAGGATGAATTACAGTTTTGAAAATCAGGCTTTAAACATTTGAATGTTGACTTCTGTTGACTATGCATTATTACGAGCATTTATTACTGAAAGACTGAAGCGCAGTATCCAGATCTTATCTTGGTATCCATAAGCGTTTCTAATGTTACTTTTTTAGTCAGAAGCACTCCAAATCACTGAACTGCATTATTACTTTCCTTGTAGTTCTTTCCAGATAGGACAGTACTATTTAGGCTATGTTATGCCCATACACAGACATCAGAGTTGTCCTAGGCAGTAATATTTTCCAGGCATAACTTCATCATAATTTATTGTTTAGTGAGGGCTGACAATTTGCCATACATATGACCACTTTGCTGGGGAAATGAGGGGCAAGGCTAACTCTTAATTGCATGCTCCACCTTTTTTTTTTTTTTTTTTTTGAAGGGAGGAAGAAATTTATTTATTCCCCAAAAGTCCTCTCCTTTTTCCTCTTAATGCTCAAAACTCCTACAGTGTGTTGCTGTTATTGAGACTGTGTATTGACACTACCTTTGGTGTCCACCCTCTTGTTCTACTCTGTAGCAGAGTGGTAAGAGAGACCTGCATATCAACAGCACTAGAAAATTACCATGAGCTAATTTGACACACTCATTTGGAATCTTTAAATTTCTGAAAATTAAATTTGGTTGGTTTGGATGTTTTGAGTGCTCCTGTAATTCCAACAGGTCTTGAGCATGTAATTGCTGAAGTTAGTGTAAAATAAGCATTGGAAAAAAGCAGCATTGCATTATGCTGTTTCCTTTCCTTCCCTTGACTTGCTTCTGCCCCAAACAAAAACAACAATAAAAACTACAGAGTGCATATTTGGCAACTGCTTTTCCATGATGATTTAAGTTCCCTAATTAATGGGAGCATTAATACATGAACATTAAAGTACATGGATAGAAAATAATAGTATTTATAAGTTAGCACTGCCTTCCAGATATGTTCTACCTGTGGCTTTGTGCTATTCTTGGATAAATTGGACTGAAATGGCATGGGAAGTTTCCGGGGTTTTGTGGCAGTATGATGTGGCAAACTAGAAATACTGTGACAATTTTTCTTTTAAATAGTGTTTTTTATTAAATATGAAATAGAAAAATGTAATCAGTACAATAGGCCTTGTCATTCAATGTGACAGATTTTTGTATTAACAGCAGATGACTACATTAGACAGGGATAGGTAGGGCTTTGGGGCATGTTTTGGGGAGTGCAGGAAGTTTGGGATTATGAAATAAATACATTTAATAGTACAGTAGAAAGAGAGCCTGAGACATAAGACCTTGTATCAGAAACCCAGTATGAGGCCTAAGGCCTGAACTAAAGTAGCGGTCAAGCTTTGCTGATATAAAGCAAAGAAGCAAAGTTAGCAGAAGTCAGACTCTGCCTGCTTGCAAGCTCACAGAACCTGGCAAGAACAGGGCCGGTATTGCAAAAACATGCACGTTCCTAAGAAAGGCTAAGCACAGGACACTCATGCAAACACATTTCAGAAGGATGGTGCCAGAACACCCTGATACCAAGTATGGTAAAAACATCCCCTCACAAAATATAACAGGACCATGCTGACCTTTCTCAAAGATAAGGCCAGGATGACAGTACAATGGATAGAGATGTTTTGATCAAACCAACATGTAAAAGGTAATGAGGTGGTAACAACCCATGGCAGGGGGCAGTAACTAACTATGTGAGAGGGGAAGAACGTAACTTGTTTGTATCAGTGTATAAAAAAAGAGTCTCAGAGAGAGTGTCTGTGGCTAGCCTAGGAGGGATGGAAAGTCCCACCATTCACTGAGTACGTCCATTGTCATAGGCATACACGTGCTAGCGTAACTGTAGACATTGATCCGGGGAGCTCGGACTGTGCTTTGTCGACAATAAAACTGGCTGGGTGCCTTCATAGCTTAACTGATCTTGTGGTCATTGGGGAGTTCACTTGAGATCTGCTGTGCTAGCAACCTGTGCAGAGCTGGGAAAGCATACAAAGGGAACACAAGCAGCCAAACATCTGACAACAAATAGGCTGCTGTTTCTGGAGCTATACAATATCTTATAATGCTGCCAGGAAAAATGTCAACTTTAGGTTTCAGACTTCACAACCTATTCAAATGAATGAGGCATAGCTCACTTCTCAAATATTTCAGACCTTCTGCAGATTCAAGAAGGCAGCACTGCATAATTTTACATATAGTTCACATTTTCAAGGGTCTATTTTCAAAAAAATAAAGCTAGAATTCTCTTTTTAAATGGAAGGTTTGAATAGGAAACACAGTTCTCCAGAATGGGCTGTGCAAAGGGTGGTTTTCATTGCAAACTTTCACAAAATTGTAGAATAAATGAAACTCTGCCTATATCCAGCTTGAAGGACTTACCGGTACGCCAGAGTCCTGAGCGGGGGCATGGCCCCAACCGGAAGAGGTGGTGGCTGGGAGCCTTTAAATCACCCCAGAGATACCAGCTACAGAGGCAGCTGAGAGCTCCGGGGCTCAGGGACAAATTAAAGAGCCCAGGACTCTGGCGCCACAGAGCTCCAGGCCCTTTAAATCACCGCTGGTGGAGCTCTGACAGAGGGGCTCAGACGGCGCTTTAAAGGGCCTGGGGCTCACTGCAGCGACTGGAGCCCTGGGCCCTTTAAATCACTGCCGGAGAAGCTGGTTCAGTCCGGCACGGCGTACCGGCGCTTGCTAGTACACCATACTAGCTTACTTTCACCTATGCCTATATCATAATAAATACATCTACAAAAAAGTAAAACACCAAATGAAAATACCCTGTAACAGATCCTTTACAGCTTTTATTTTTTAATCAAGTTAGTGATCTGTGGCCTAGAGAACAATTTACAGGGAGAGGTTAACTAGTTTTATTTAAATCTATTTAAAAGTAAGTGACGTCTTCAGTCTTTTTAGAATTGTAATCATAAAATGGTTCATGCTGCTGGAATTGTACAGTTCATTTTCAAAATAAAGAAAATTAACCAAGGAAAAACCAAACTGATCTTAAAAATCAGATCTTCATGAAACTAGATAGTTTTGTCTTTTATAGCCAAATTGGCATTAATAAGAACAGAAAATGTTGCAATGTTCTTATCAGTATTTGATTAATTCATTCAAACTGTTCTAGGATGGTCAAACTTCAAACAGCTTTGTTCTTTGTGAAGATCTGTCAGCAATGATTATCTCAGATTAAAAACAAAAACAAAAACATCAAACAAAAATTCCCCTATTGGAACTACATTTGATTGTTCTTGTCAGCATGTAATACATTAAAAAATCAAATAAAAGGAAAGGTTGAAGGCGCTGAGATAGCACATCCTGTACTACCACAAAGATTTAATGGGTTCTAGGCTGACCTTTTGGAGCTGGTGGACATTAAAAAAAATCTTAGATAGTCCTATAAATTACTTGGTAGGGTATTAGTTGCACTGTTCACATCTTTTCTCTACCCACCACCAGATCTATATAGTAGTATTAACAATGGCTACTGAGGCTTTACTGGGATAGCCTACTAGTAGTTCCCATTAAGGCATTGCAGAAAAGTGAATGCAAATGTCCTTCTTCCTAGATTATTCAGCACTAAATTGCACCAGTGTGGAGGTGGTGTGCTTGAGTGATATTATACTGAATTTTGACATGTGGAAGATGTGGCTTAATTCTGGGTGCAGGGTATGTCCTTTCAGCTCAATTATGGGTTAAAGATGGTTCTAAACAAAAAGATCACATAATTCTGAGCAGCATTTTCCATAATGAAGCAGGTGGATGCTTGATTCTGAAATGCCTGAGATTTAACTTCCTGCATGAATAAGGAGGGGAACAAAGAGAGAGAAAATCTTCAAATGATTTTAGAGCCTATTGCAAGGTGAGGAAATTACTGCTCCTGTAGTGTGTTTTGCCTAGGAGATGATTTACAAAACTGAAGATTAAAGATTATTTTTACACTAAGTATGTATGTCTTCATCTTGGGCTCTGGAGAGCCTGCCACACAGAAATAGCAAGTCTTCTTGGCAACTGGTAGATGAAAGGGATTGTCTCTATGGAGTGCCTACCCACCAAAACAGATACAGTCATTGCTAAAGAATATAAATTAAACAGATCTGAGTGTTTACTGAGAAAGAGACTACAAACAAGAAAATAATAAAGCAAGGGACCAGCTAGATAAAAATAAATGCAATAGTGTATATGGCTATAAATATTTAATATATATGGAGATAGTTCTATCTCATAGTGTCCCTGCCTGCAGGTATATGGGATCTTGGGGAGCAATTACCGCACAGGTGGGGTGCCAATTAATTTCTTTATTAAAGGAAAAAGGAAGTGGTGGGAATTTAACAATGAAATACGATGGGATGGGGTGTATAGGGTGTTTACAATAGACAATGATGGGGGGGTTCTTCTTATTGAACAATGTAGGGAGTTCTAACAGTGGGGTACAGTAAGTGGGATTCAGCACAATGGGATACAGTACAGTCAATAAGCGTATCAAAAGAAATGCAAAATAAAATGGTAGCTTCTATATAAAATGGTCAACAATCTTAGATAGAATGTATTAAGTGGTTAGTGGCCTTATACACAATGTAACACAATGGTATCAATGCAAATACAAAGTATATCAGAAAAGTGGAAGCAACCAATAGGGTGTTATAATTACAAGTAAAATGTGAATCACAGTGCAATAATACAATATGAGTGATAAGTGAAATTATGCAATGTAACAGTATAAAAGAAAAGTAATGACTTAATTTGTGAGGCTAGGATAGCAGATAATCTGCAAGAGTGTACCTAAAGGCTGGGTCAAGGAACAGGAGGGGGGAGTGGAGTGAATGATTAGTGGCAACTGATGAGAGGAGAGTGTGGCTGGAAGCAGCGAGAGACTCTGAAGCCCTGCGGGGTAAGGACAATCGAGCAGCGTGATGATGATCTTCGGTAGGGGAGGGGCAGCGGAGAAGTGTAAAGAAGGGCTAGAGAGAGGTTTAAGCAACAAGCGGACACCAAAAACAAAGGGGAAAAAAAGGGGCAAAGGGTCTGGGAAGTTTCACAGGGGGAGAAGCAGCAAGGGGTTTGGGAAGTTCGGAGGGTGATGCTGATGCGGAGGGGGGGGCGGAAGCAGCAAGGAGTTGGGAAGTTCGGAGAGAGTGCAGATGTGGGGGAAAAAGCAGCAAAGGGTTTGTGAAGTTATACAGGGGGAGAAGCAGCAAGGGGTTTGGGAAGTTCGGAGGGTGATGCAGACGGGGGGTGGGGAAGCAGCAAGGAGTTGGGAAGTTCGGAGAGAGTGCAGATGCGGGGAAAAAGCAGCAAAGGGTTATAACAGGGAGACACGGAGAAGTACACAGAGGGAGAGATTGGAGTGGGGGAAAAAAAGACACGGGAAAGTTCAGGGAGAGATCGGGACAGCGGGAAGACGAATTTAAGCAGCAAAAACCTTATCTATCTTAACCAACGACTAGGCAAAACAACAGATATCACAATTCTTAGCAAAACTATAATAAGCAACTATACGGAGCAAGAAAACAGTAAACTATAACAAGGCAGGTGAACTTACAAGCTCTACAATCTTAACAAACTATGACTTATTAAACTAAAAAAACAAAACCTATGGTGCACCTTATGCTATGAGGAAGTCACAGAGGGCAGAGTGGTATGTGCCCAGGATCCAGCTCCCAAGGATGCCAAGGGATGGTGGCTGCAGCAATGGATACAGCTGAAAGCAGGGAGCCCCGAGGCAAAGCCCACAGGAGCAGAACTTAGCAGCGGCGCAAACTTATTTTTAGCGGCAAAGCGCCGCGGAGTTTAAGAGAGGTTTTAAGACACAGACCAAGGTTTAGCTTGAGTCTGTGTGCTGGGGAAACAGAGCCAGCAGCCAAAATAATAAAATAAAAGTAGGGAAAGTTTCACAGAGGGATTCTTACCAGTCCCCAAGGCAGCAGCAAACGCAGAAGCAGCAGCAACATCAGAAGAAGCAAAGAGGGCTCGGTACAGTCTCAATAATCAGGAGATCTCTTAGGTAGCAATTCGTTCTTCGTGGCGGGGGGGGGTTAAAAAAACGGGGGTATGCTCAAAAATAAAACGAGAGCGGAGAAAGGACCCCCCAAAACCCCTGGCTGATCAGACCAGGCAGCAATGCAGGAACCTTTCTGATGTTTGTTTCAAAAATGTCTGTTTTTAAAGGCAAACTCAGGCAGTTTCCCGCCAGTAATCCTGATAGGCTCCCTCTGTCACAGGGGAGGAGGCACAGGGAAAAACTGCAGGTGAGCACAGAAACATGTCTGGGCAGAGTCCTGTGCAATAGGTGACTCAAAAGCACATGAGGCCTATGACTCATGCCCAGGATCTTAAAAACACAATAGGTCTTGCAGCTCTGGACATTGCCTGCCCTACACCGAGCCTAGGTTCAACGAGGTGATAACAGGACTAACCCTTTAAACAGGGCAGTGGTCCCATTTAGCATGCAGCACAAGTGGCCCTCCCTTTGAGAAGGGCAGCGGCCCTGGTAAACCACTTAACAGCCATGGCAGGGCTGCCACAGGAGGAGAACAAAAACAAAATGGAGTATGGGGACAGCTGTAAGAAACAAAATGGAATAGGGGGATAGCTGTAACAGACACATAGAACTGGAAGGGACCTTGATAGGTCATCGAGTCCAGCCCCCTGCCTTCACTAGTAGGACCAAAAGTCGCTATGGCTATGAGAAAGTCACTTATGAATGGATGTCATTTTGAAACCCTAGATTTAAAATATATACCAGCAATGTCTTCTTCTTCTTCAATGCTTAGCCGAACAGTTGGCTGTAGCTATCATTCACCATTTGGTCCATTCCTGCACCAAGCTGCAAGGGCTTGATGGCCCAAAAGTCCAACATCAAAATGGACTCAATGAACCCATACAATAGGGGGGTCTGCCTCTGGGTCACTTCCACCTTTCGGTTAGTGGAATTTTATCCTGAATGTTACAAGCCACCCGGAGGATAGTGTTCACTGGAATGTCTTGTGGCATTCTCACAACATGTCCAAAAAGTGTAAGGCACCATCTGCAGACAATGACCCCAGTAGACTGTAGACCAGAGTGACCATAAACATCTTCATTACAGAGGAAGTCATACCACTTTCTGCCCAATTTAATATGTTGGCAGTTTGTGTGGAAAGCCTATAGCTTTGTCCAGTCTGAGCGGTGTAGTGTCCATGTTTCACAGCCGTACAACAGTACTGGAAGGATACAGCTCAAATAGTTCCTAAACTTGGTTGTCATTCTGAGATGATGTTGGTTCCATATTCATTGTCAATTACCCATGGCAGATGCTGTGATGGCAATCTGATGGAGAACCTCCGTGTGAGATCTGGAGGAACTGATGAGCATAGAACCCAAATAGCAAATGTGGACACCTTTTTGACAGTTTCATTACTCAAAGAGATTGGAGTTGAAGGTGGACCTGGTCCTAGGTTTTGCAGCTTTGTCTTTGACCATGAAACATGAAGACCAATCTTAGCCAACTCCTCCTCCTCCATTTGCAGGAGTGCCTCACAAAACCTGTTGGAGGTGTGTACTAGAAGAACAACGTCATCAGCGTATTCAAAGTCTGAGAGCAAGAGATAACCAAACTTAATGCCTATGGACCTTACGGAATGCTACATTATGAAATCCATTGCCCAGCAGAAGAATGCAGGGGCCAAGATGCAGCCTGCCTGACACTAATGGTTCCATTATGCAGCTCTCTAATCAAGTCTAGCAAAGTGGTAGGACACCTATGCCCTTTAAGGCCTTCCATAGAGTGACACGGTCAACTGAATCAAATGCAGCCTTAAGATCAATATATGCTCTGTGCAGGGGCTTCCTGAATTCGCGATGCATCTCCGACAACAAGTGGAGAGCCAAAATGGTATCTAATGTGGACCTGCTTCTCAGAAAACCTGACTGTTGGGAGCGACACTTCCAATGTAGCAGAGGCTCTAAGCATGCCAGCTCCAAGTGTGCCAACAGAACATGCGTAAACACCTTCCCTGGAATGGACAGCAAGGTGATCGGTCTGTAGCTCTTACATTCACTGTGCAGTGCCTTGCCCTTATAAAGTAAGATCACAATGCCATCCTTCCAGGCGGTTGGCAAGGTTCCAGATCTCCTCACCAGACGAAAGATGGCCAGAAGTGATTCCACTATAGAGTCAACAGCACATTTTAGCAGTTCTGGGGAGATGCCATCAGTGCCAGCTGCGCATCTGTTTTTCAGTTTAGAGATGACATGCTTCACTTCATACAATGTTGGTGCATTAGTACAAGGGTCTGGGTCTTGAACCACAGTGGTTGCCAGATCATCCAGCTCTGAGCAAGCAACAGCTGGAGAGTTGTTCAGGGCACTGTGATAATATTCCACCCAGCGTGAGAGGATGTCACCATCCATTTTTCCTGGATAGCCTTGGTTGTCATTCAGGATGCTCTTGATTGCTGAGGTTGTGGGTCATGCAGAATGCTGGTTTTAAATTGCCTCTGGCTAAGCCAAATTCAACATCATCCACCTCTTAGTTATAATATGCCTCACAATTGCAGAGTGCCAGGGTGTTAAATTTTCACTTCAGCTGATTACGAGTGTGCTTATTGCCATGCTGGTGAGCTATGGCCTTCAATTTAATTATCTGGAAGGCCACTTCCAATTACCATGGTTGGCGTACCGGGCACCTATAGCCAATAGTATGCTTCACGGATTGGGGGAGGATAGAAAAGAACAGCAACCAGGCAACCTCTATGTCATCCAGCAGGTTGGCTAGAGCCAAGAATCTATTGCTGACAGTGATACAAATCCTGTTGGCTAAACCTGGCATGTGGAATGTGTCAGTGTCAAACTTCTTCATCATTGCAGAGGGCTTACCTGCTCTTTGGAGCTTCAACACCATACGGGCAATCACTAGGTGGTGATCTGTGTTCACCGCACATTCCACACCACAATATACTCTACAGGAGATGAAGAGATGTCTGTCATGTGTGATGATGTGGTCCAATTCCTTGAGTGACACCATCGTGCGAGATCCATGACATCTGGTGTACGCATCACCACTTGAACCATGATACAAGAATTGAAAGATTCTGGGAGGCACAGAATGTGAGCAAGTGGCAAGAGTTATCACTGAATGTACTTGTACCATAATGACCAATGACCTGTTCAAACCTAGTTCACAAGGAGCTGGTAACTGCATTTAGGTTACCTGTGATCACGAGATTATCATGTGGAGGGACTGTGCGCACTGGAGATTCCAGTTTATCACAGAAATTATCTTTTACTCTGTAGGAGCAGAGACTACTATGACAGCAAGGTAATCGTGCCGGAGTTTAAGACATGCAATAACTAACCAAGAAGACATGGGTATGCAGGTTATCAAGGAGGACTTGGCCTCACCCTGCAGTATTAGTGCTACCCCCTGGAGCCACCAGAATACAGAAGTAAAGAATTGTCCACCTTGTGATGTCTATGATCTATCAGCCTTTCTTCAGTTGGGCCTGCAATTGATATGCCAAGACGGTCCATTTCGTGTGAGACAGTGACCTGATGACCATGCCTGTGAAAAGTTGCAACATTCCAGGTTTCAATTTTGATGGACTGGTGGAGATCCCAGATATGATTGGATACATTGTCACCATATACTGCAGATGTGCCTGCTGACATCAGAGGACGTGCATCCCTAGGGGGGCTTCAGCAGAAACCCATCACATTTACATTGAAGGAAGATGGTACCGGCAAGGCATCTACAGCTGAGAGTAGGGCAGGGGTTTAACCCTGGTGCTGAATGCTAAGTTATTCATGGTCAAAAGAAGGAGTCAGTAACCTTTGGCACATAGCCCAAGGGTAATCCACTGGTGGGCCACATGACATTTTGTTTATGTTGACCATCCATAGGCATGCCCCCCTGCAACTCCCAGTGGCCACGTTTCACCATTGCCATCCAGTGGGAGCTGTGGAAAGTGGCGCAGGCCACAGGGACATGCTGGTCGCTGTTTCCCACAGCTCCCATTGGACAGGAATGGTGAACTGTGGCCACTGGGAGCTGCAGGGGGCCATGCCTGCAGATGGTCAACATAAACAAAATGTCTCGTGGCCCGCCAGCAGATTACTCTGATGGGCCGCGTGCTGAAGGTTGCCGACCCCTGAACAAAAGCAAGAGTGAATGATTGTCTCAAAAAATACATTGTCCCTCTGAAGTGAGATGGAGGCACAGTACTGCAACCCTTTTCCTAATCTGCCCATTACTGGCTTCACACTACGTGACCCGAGCCATTGAGTCTTTCTCAGAGACTTCCTTCACCTTCAATAGCTAGGTGCCCTGCATCTTTGCTGCCTGTGTTAGCCATCATTTTCAGGGTTCTTGTTGGACCTGTCCACCTCACATAATGCCCAAGGTGATATTTTGGACAAGCCTTCATAGCTGATGGCATAGCTCCAGTGAGTGAACCCCTACTTCAGATGTTACACCCCTCCACCACAATGACTTGGAGACAATGGCTAAATTCGGGGAATTCCACCTGACACAGTTTCCAGAGGCAGATGTATTTATGCAGAACCTAATTACAGATACCTTGGTTTAGCCATTAAAGCAGAATCTCCTTAGGTAGAACCTAACAAATAACCTACAGTAAATTGAGATGACAAACCAGGCAACCACAGGGCTGCAGACCAGTAAAGGGAACAGAGCTTAGAACACACGTGGATTCAGAGCTGATGGTTTGTGTTAACTTACAGTGGAGAGAAACAAGACTTCTTTTACTGGCCTCTTCGCATTCCTACTCTTGAGATGTGCTGATTGTTTCAAGTTTCCCATCAGGGAATTTCAAGAATGTTAATGTGTAGAGGTCATCTCAAATAAGTCTGGTTATAGGTGAGGAAACTTCATTTCTTCTTCAGTTCACTTCTTCACATTCCCACTCTTGGGATGTGTGGATGGTGCAATTTGGGACCATTAGTGTATCACAAGAGTATGAATGTACAGAGGTCATCCTGAAGAACTCCAGCTACACTGAACAACTTTCATATTGCATGTATCCATGTAATTTAAGAATTTTGGCATATATTCTTATTGGTATAGCATGACGGAGCTTTATGGTGAATTCTGTTAAAGGCAACATTAAGAAATCATGTGGGTTTTGTTTGTTTGTTTTTCATTCTTACTTCCAAATCAGCACTGCATGAAAATCAGGGAAATCAAACTTCTGACTTGCAGCAATGTAATCCTCCATCTTGCAAAGACAGAGCAGTATCTATTAAGCTTGTTATTGCAAAGGCAAGTCAATTAAATTATTATCAGCACTAATTCGCACTTCCACAAGCTGTTAAATTCTTTACCGACAGCCCAATGGCATTCAAAGATGTGCATAATACCATCCTGCCTTTGGAAACCTCAGAGAAACTACTTCCAGTCTAATCCTAATAACTGAAGTATCACTGACAACTATAAAGGAAAGCAAACACATCTGTGCTAATGACTTTGAAATATATTTGATCCATATGGCTAAATGGTTGTTACATGCAGTTACTATTACCACTGAATTCCAATAATTATATGGTTCAGACACCCTGGTAGTTCTTGTTTGCCTATCATTGCTTTAAGACAAAATAGTGATTTAAAACTCCATTACCATCTACTGAGTCAATATATGATTTAAAAAAAATTCCAAGTATTGTTCCTTTGATAATGGATTCTTAGATTATTTCTCTATCCCGTGTCTTTTTTTCCCCCTAAAGGAAGAAAATATATAAAAATGGATAAATAATATTTTGATTCCGGTATAAAATGTCAGATTGCTCTTGTCCAGTATACAATTACAGTTTTATTACTTGAATTCATGATTGGCTTGTGGTTCATTTCTCATGTAAGTGACTTTCATTCCATGAATTAGTTTGTGTTTGTGTCTGATTGCACCATGATACCAATCAGTTTTATATCTACCGTTTGCTAGTCAGCTGATACACTGGATAACAGTGGCTTTGTAGAAAATGTAAAGTGAATGACTATCTGCACTGAAATTCAAACACAACTTGTGAAGCCTAAGCTAAACTTCCAAGGACGAGTTTCCTATTTACTTTGCTTTTTAAGATATGATTATTAATAAATAATAATTAATAATAAATAAAGGTAGCAGCAGTGATGAAGAGAAAGTAATCACCTCGAGAAATGAGAACTTTCTCACAGTTGTTAATTGCATGATCATATATATTAGTTAATTCCTTAATGAATGAAATAAGTGTGACCACAATATAGTTGCTGTGCACTAGGACCCCCAATCTTGCATCATTCAAATCCATGCTCTTACTGTCTACTTGGGGATTGTGGGTAGAGGCTCCTTCATCAGGGTCCATCCTCCTTTTCTTCCTTTCCACACAGAATGCACATGGACATTGTGAATGGGTGGGATCTAGGGCTGGGGCTTCCAGTGAATTCCCCATCCCCTCTGCATTTAAGCATCCCTGGATGCTGAGAGATGCTCCCCTCACCTACACACACATTGCCCTGTAAGTGGGGTGGCTGTCAGAGCTGTTGGGGTCAGGAAGGAATTTTTTCTTTCTGAGGAATATAGGCAAGTTGTCCAGTCAGTGTTTCACCTTCCTCAAAGCATCTGGTGGTCCTGGTAGATGGGGGTGATAAGTATAAGGATAGTACTTCCTCCCATCGCCAAAATAATAACAGGGGAAGTAATAAATAGAAATCATTATTTTCATTTGTGGCCAGTGTGCAGTCAGAGGCTACAGGGTATCAGCTCCAACAGTAGACCAGAGTATGTGATCCAGGAGGGATTGGTGGATCCAATTAGTCTGAGGGTCAAGAAAAAAGTCTTAAGTGTTCTCAGAATTAGCTTCCTCTTGTCCATAGCCTCATTATTGTAACTGTCAGTAATGTTCTCTTAATGGCTACAGCATTTACATAACTGTCCTTTAAAAATAAAACCCAAACTTCCCTGCATGCTGTTGGTTACATTTTAAATAATTTTACATTTGGCATACAATAGTTAGATTATAGATTAATTTGTAGATGAGTATTATGATGAATGTGCTAAATGAATTAGTTCTGGTGTGAGTACTGGTTTCTAAAGAGTGTTAGCTGGCACATAATAGCCTCTCTGCCCACTTTGCTTTATTCATGGTTTTTCATGATTAAATAGCAAAGTTAATCTATCAGACTTCCTAATGTGCCATCCTTTTGTATAAAGATTCACTTTTATTATACAACACAATGTGACTTGGCATAATGAGTGCACACAGATTGGTAACCTTCCTTATTATAATGTCGTGCATATTTGAATAACCAGTCATCTGTATGCATTATGCATAGTAACAACTATTATCCGCATAATGTAAAAGCATCACTGATTCTGGCTTGCAAAGCATGCATGTGCACGCGCGCACACATGTGCACACTTCCCCACACCCCATATACACACTTGGTGCCCTGAGAGTACGAAGAGAACTTTGTTCTACTTTGAGTGTGCTTGTAGGATGTACTAATATTTTCTTTCTATGCCTGTAAGCCACAATTAATAGCATAATTATTTTATGTGTAGTTTGTATAGCTCTCAGTCCCATCAAACTGGACTGCTGATGAACCCTACCAGATGGAAACTCACATACATGCGATTGCATTTGCAACCTCAGTAAACCGTATTTCAACTTAAAAAAAAAAAAAATCACCACCTGCCCTTTGATGGTATGTGGTAATAGAAATCCTGAAGAGGCATGCCTATTGTGCTTGTTTGCATGTCATTATCCAGAATGCTCTTCAAATTTAGAGCAGTTTCAGAAAAGCTCTGATGTTTGTGCCATGGGAACAAACTTAAAAGGATATAAAGTTCAGTGACAAATAAGACTTTGAGATAATCAGAAGATTGACTTAACAGAAATGTGACTTTAATTTTTGCTCCTATTAAAGTTTCCTTTGTGAACTCTTGCATTAAATACACAGTGTTTCTCACTTAACTCTTGGAAGACTCTCTCCTTTTATATGTCTGTGAACAGATCGCTGGTACTTACCGTTTTCCCCCTCCCATTTACAGCACCCTGTGGAGGAAACTTGACAGGCTCATCAGGTTTTATTCTTTCACCAAACTTTCCTCATCCATATCCGCATAGTAGAGACTGTGACTGGAGTATCACTGTTAATAACGACTATGTTATATCATTAGCATTTATCAGGTAAGCTGTTATTTGGCCATATCTTTTTTTAAAATCATGTTTACATCATTACCATTGGTGGCTGCTCAGAGCTCAATAGGGTAAGAGCTGATAAGACCTAGTGCACATTATCAATAATTGTTACCTTTGTCAGTAGTCTCCGCAGAGACACCAAGGATTGAATAAGCATAGAGACTTGAAAACAACAGGGCTCAATCCTGCAAGGTGCTGAACATGCCTATGACATGCAGAGGGCCCTTAACTGCCACTAACCAAACGGAAAGTGGAAGATGGTCAGCCTCTTATAGGATCAGGCCTACAGAGAGATTTTTTCCATGACAAGGTCGGGAAGACAGAGTAAGCTAATTTGCAGGGCTCTCCCCTATCTGAAAGGAAGGACTTTTTTTTTTACCAGAAGTCTGTCAGTTCAGCATCTCATAGGAGATGTGCACATAAGATTAAAACAAAACATTAAAAGTAGTATTTGGATCCAGTTTTATTAAGCCCACATTGTTGCATAAAAATGTGGTTCATATGAATAATATTTTCCTGGATATTAAATGCTGTTTGTTAAACCCCTCTATCATAATGCAGTACTTAATACTGTTTCAGAGAATTCACAAAGAGAATGTTGCTGTCTGCATCTTATTTTAACCATAAAACAAAACCAGACGCTTTTTGTGGAAAAGTATTTATTTGAAGTTGATGTTTGTTGTTGTTGTTGTTATTATTGTAATTCCCAAAGACCCCAGCTGGGTTTGAGGCCCCATTTTACTAGGAATTTTACAAACATAAGAGACAAATCTTTCCCTGATTTTGGTATATTATAAAATTTAGTGCCTAGTGATTTTTTTAATGTTTGCTTTCGTCTGAACTATTGCTCACCAATTACTTATTACTCAATAGCAAAATATGCACATTAAATAGATACTTTTAAGATATCAGTTAGACCTTTTACTATGTCATGGGTAAGCTTCTTACTGTACTTTATGTTCAGAAATCTTAGTGAATCATTTGATTTTATAGTTTCGTTGATTCCAAGCCCAGAAGGGCCATTGTTACCACCTAGTCCCACCTTCTGTGTAACACAGGCCATAGAACTTCCCCACTTCAAAACACACCCAAACAGTAGAAAGAGGAAGAGAAGGTTGAGTGTCAGACCAATCCAGCCATGCTGATTGTAGCCAGACTGCCACTAACCCCCGGTATTATTACTATTGTGAGTTTTTTGCTGCTACTTAGAAACAGTGTTGGTAAGCACTCAGTTGAGCTGATTAGAGTTAAGATATCATGCAAAGCATATTGTACCTAACATTTCTTTTCTTTTTAACATTTTATAGTTTCAGTATAGAACCAAATTATGACTTCCTCTATATCTACGATGGGCCAGATGGCAATAGTCCACTAATTGGGAGTTTTCAAGATAGCAAGTTGCCAGAGAGAATAGAAAGCAGCTCAAACAACATGCACTTGGCTTTTCGGAGTGATGGATCTGTTAGCTTTACTGGTTTCCATTTGGAGTATAAAGGTAAATGCAACAGGTGCTCTTTTTTTTTTTTTTGGTTGGTTGGTTGTGTTTTTGCTGTTCATTCGTTTTATATTCTGTGTATCACAAACATGAACAAAATTTGATACAAAATGTTTTATCTTATGAATATACAGAATTACACTAAAATGTACAATTTGAGGTATAAGTGTAAAATGGGTTTGTACAAACTATATATTTCTCTCATTTTGGGAATGATTATATATACACAGACACTGTAAGGAGTAATCTGTCTGCAGCTGGATTTCATTGTAAATGTAAATGTTCAGTATGCTATTTTTAAACCACATTTTAAGACATTAGTTTACAAAATAAAAACCAAAATGTTACAGTAACAATATTTAATTTGACAGTGCCAAATACATGATAGTTTTATTTTCCAGCATAAATGTAATAAGAACCTCAGGCATATTAGCACATCAGAGCCCTGTGAGATATACTGATGAGATGCAATAGATGTTGAAAGCTTTAAAAATGCTAAGTCTGTTAGGTCAATGATCTAAGAACAACAAAGAAGTCTTGAAATAGACTTTTACATGATGGTCTGTATTAGATCTGTCTGAATTCAGTCTTAACACCATAGACTATAAAGTAGATCCTTGCATATTTATCATAGGCAGTATCAGTTTCAAAGGATTGTCACTGCCTTGTTAGGCGAAATAATGATCTCTGTAAAAAGTTCCTGAATATGTACTTACACAGAGCAGTAGAGAACAGTGAGTCCCAATGGCTATGAATCACGCCGCCAATGTATTTTAAGCTCATTGGACCACTTCTTCAGATAACTGGAGTGTAAAAAAGAGAGGGTTCCAGTTGTTCCAGTTAATTGGGTTGGCCCTGCTGTGAGCAGGGGGTTCGAGTAGATGACTTCCTTAGGTCTCTTCCAACCCTGTTCTTCTTTGATTCTCTGAAATGTACGTCACATTGTCAAACCCCATAGAAGCCCTCCTCTACAAGGATTTGGTTCCATGAAACTGGTTCGGCCTACTGGAGGACTGTTCTCTATGGAATCATCTCCCCCTCAGCTAGGGAGTAGTTTCCACAATAAATTCATGGTAAATCCAAAAGCAATAATTTTCATTAATTTCCCCATGTCAAAGTTCTCTTCAAATCCCCATGCTTGGACATTCATCAGGCTGCTGTCTTTGGATCCCAACAGTAAATCCATGTGTTTTTAGCTTCCCTTTCGTCTGGATAGACTACAGGCACTCTCTTTTGTTTTGGACTCCAAGCATACTCCCTGGGCAAAGACTACTATTTGGTACCTTTTTTGGAAGTGGGACTCTACGATCTAGCTACCCAGGTCCCAAGATTAGTGCTGATCTAAGTTTCCTCTAAGCTATGTTGCTACATCACTGGCCAGCTGCCTATTAAGCCCCCTGCAGGGGCTCAAGACTGCAGTGGGGAGAGATGACTCTCCCACAACATGTACCACCCTTGGCAGGGAGAGGTGCCCCTCCCTGCCAGCCAAACGACGGACCTGCTGTGGTGGGGAGAGGCGCCCCTCCCCGCCGGCCTCAGCGCGGACCTGCTGCAGCGGGAAGAGGAGGACCTCCCTCAGCCTGGCCCAGGCCCACTGGAGCTGCCAGGGAGAGGCACACCTCCCCACTGCCCTGGACTTGCCACAGCTGGCAGAGAGGAGCCCCTCCCTCAGTCCAGCCCAGGGCCGCGGGAGCTGCCAGGGAAAGGAGCCCCACCCTTGGCACAGCTCAGTCCCATCAGAGCTGCTGCAGTTTGGGGGGAGGCACCTCTCACCCACTCCCGAGCTGCTGTGACAAGAGAGGGATGGGGGGAGTCCTCTCTCCCCACTGCATCCTGGGACAGCCTGTACCCCAATCCCTTCATCCCCTGCCCCACCCCAGAGACCACCGCCCTGCACCCCAACCTTCTGCCTCAGTCTTGAGTCCCCTCCCACACTCTGAACCTCTCATCCCCAGCCCCACCACATGAATTTTGTTAGGTGCACCAATATGAAGGTGATGTGTCACACATCACCTTCATATTGGTGCACCTAACAAATTCATTCAGCATGTGGATGTAAAAAATTAGAGGGAACACTGGTGCTGATCCTCTCAAAACTCCAAGTAGCTTAATCGCACCCTTCCCAGAACTCCACCGTTATGGGTACTCCAGTTTACCGTTTACCCCTTCAGGGCCATGTGAGGGTTGAAGTAAATAATGTGCAAACTTTGCAGAAGAATTTCTACCCCTTAGTCTACACTTTAGACAGCACAAGAGACATACAGATCCAAAAAAACAAAAACATAATAAAAAGAACCCAGTAAATATCTGTATGCTATTCCCTGCCAGAGTTTCCTCACCAGACTTGAGGGTTCATTGGGATTTGGGTCAGTGTTCTTTCAGGGTTCCAAGTCAGTGCTCATGGAGCTCATTCCTTCAGCTCATGGCTTCACCTGTGGAACATGGAGTGTTCTCTTTGACCTCTGCAGCCAGCTTCCTTCAACTTTGTCTGGTCTAACAGTCAAAAGGTTCCCTCTTGCTCAGGATGCATGATTCTTTGTCTCCTGAATCTCTCAGCATCTGAGTTTTTTAAATACCAGTCCTAATGCCTGGTTTCTTTGTTCTCCTTCTGCGAATTTTCCATTCCTCCAGTCCCCATCCCTAAAGAACAACTTAGACATCCTCTCCCTAATTAACAATTGCAGGTATCCTCCTTAGCATGCTCATTGTCCTGCCAGAGCCCAGTTCTTAAGTATTAATGACTTATTTGTGTTTGTTTGTTTATGTTGTAGCTTCTTCCGGATAATGTGTGTGATATGTGACTGGTTTTTTTTTCATCTCATGGCTGATTTACTTTCACAATGGGATTGAAGCTATATGTAGAGTTAATAATATCAAACAGAATTCATAGGCTGTATGTAGACAAGTCTCCAAACCATCACACCTCACCTCTCAGAGAACACCCTCTCTTGCTCCTGAGCAGGGAACTGAATAACGACAGAGTCGTACAGGAGCACTAAGGTATCACTTGTAGAGGCAGGGGTCGCTGAGGCAGTGCAGAAGCACAGACCCTCAAGCAAATCTCCTGAGATATATGGGTTTTAAGGGATAAAAAGTCTCTTTTGAGTCCCCAGTGGATACAGAACAAAGGGAGTTTAAAACTATGCAAGTGTGGTTACCATTCCTTGTGCTCACTGTTGGGAGCTGTGTCTGTTGTTCTGATGAAAGAATTAGGCCCATAAAATTATGTGGACTTTGAAAACGAATAGAAGATAAATGCAGATTAAATTCTGAGCCTACCATTATTGTCAATTTCATTATAATAAACAACTATAATATTATTTTTTTATTTACATAGGTGATATCGAGGCCCCATTGTGCAGGCACTTAGAACGATGCAGTTCTCACCTCAAAGTGTTTACAATCTAAATAGAAAAGACAGAAAAAGGATGGGAGAAAGGAAATATTGTTAATCCTGTCTTACAAATAGGAGTCAGAGGCACAGAAATATTAAATGACTTGTCCAGCAGCATCATGCAGAAAGTCTGCAGAGGAGCAGGAAATTGAATTGAGAACTCCTAAATTCAAATCCATTGTCTTAATTTCAAAACCTCTAAATCAGGGACTGGCAACCTTTGGCACATGGCCTGTCAGGGAAATCCGCTAATGGGCTGGAATGGTTTGTTTACCTGCAGCATCCTCAGGTTCGGCCGATTGCAGCTTCCAGTGGCCGCGGTTCACCGTTCCAGGCCAATGGGGGCTGCGGGAAGCAGCTGGGGGATGGTACAAAACCGCCTCAGCCAGCCAGATTGCCACCCTTGAATTATACAGCAGAGTGACACCAGCAAATTCCCAGACTTTCCCTCAGAAATGTGCATCTTGTACTGCCCAGTACCATCCTGGACAATACAAGCTCATATCAATTAGGTCATTTCATTTATGGAAAATTAGTTACACAAGCACTGTTGTCCCAAATGGAGTTTCCCAAACACTTCAGTCCAAACACACTGGCTTAGATAAAACATTAAAACAAGTTTATTAATTGCAGAAAAATAGATTTTAAATTATTACAAGTAATGAGGCATAAAAATCAGAATTGGTTACAAATAAAAGGTGAAACAAAAACTAATACCCAACTTAACGAGCTAAGTGAATTAAAAGCAAAATGTCTCTATCGCCAAATGCTTTTGCAGACTTACTGGTTGGATGCTTTTCAACCAGAACCCTTCCCCCAGTTCAATACTTCTTTCCTTGTTCTTTCTCCACATAGGCAATTATGATAGATTGTCACTCTTGGGTTTGTGCTTCTAATGTGAGGCCAGCTGAGCAACTGGTATAGCTCAAAGTATAGAGAAGTGGCTTCAGGGGTCGGGGTTGTTAATCTGGGCCTGCTCTATATTAGGCTTGTCTTCATTGCAACAGTTAGTTTGAAGTACTCCACTCAAGTCACTGCACTCGAGTTAGACTAGACTAGCTCGAGTGGAATTATTTGAGTAGAGTAACTCAGGTGTGGTTCCTCAGAGAGTTTTAGTGAGAGCAGCCTTGCTGTGAAACAATGCTCAAACTATACAGAGTGATTGAATTAGCAGCACAGATTGGATTAACAGCAGATGAGTTATGTTTAATTTGAGCTGCTACCTGTAAATGCATCTCCACTGGATTACTAGGTCAAGTGTAGTAGCATTTAAGCTTCATCCCTCATGCCCTCAAGGGGCCAACTATCTTGCATTTAAAGCAATACTTATTTAAGATGGACATTTCTATGTGTGGATGGAAATATGGATTGGGGCAACATGTTTCAGTGAAGAAAAGACTTCAGAACCTGAGTGCCTTAGTACCATTCCTTTGTGACCACATTTGGTTTGTGAACTGGCTTTCATCCATGGTAAGTGCCATGTGTATTAGTGCTGCATCAAGAATTTAAGTGTCATGACTCCATTGGCACCAGGGAGATTTCGTTCTCCCTCAAAACCCTTGCACCTGCAGTTTCCTGTATTTTTGTTTGTTTTGTGTTCTCCCACATTCCTTCCTTTCTCTTTCAGAATGGAGAAGCAGCCTGGTGGATTTGAAAAGTGCTAAGAGAACAGTTGCAGTTTGTTCATAAGGGAGAGACTGACTGTAATATCCTGTCAAGTATCAGAGGGATAGCTGTGTTAGTCTGGGTCTGTAAAAGCAGCAAAGAATCCTGTGGCACCTTATAGACTAACAGACGTTTTGGAGCATGAACTTTCTTGGGTGAATACCCACTTCGTCAGATGCATGTAGTGGAAATTTCCAGGGGCAGGTATATATATGCAGGCAAGCTAGAGATAATGAGGTTATTTCAATCAGGGAGGATGAGGCTCTGTTCTAGCAGTTGAGGTGTGAAAACCAAGGGAGGAGAAACTGGTTTTGTAGTTGGCAAGCCATTCACAGTCTTTGTTTAATCCTGAGCTGATGGTGTCAAATTTGCGGATGAACTGAAGCTCAGCAGTTTCTCTTTGAAGTCTGGTCCTGAAGTTTTTTTGCTGCAGGATGGCCACCTTAAGGTCTGCTATAGTGTGGTCAGGGAGGCTGAAGTGTTCTCCTACAGGTTTTTGTATATTGCCATTCCTAATATCTGATTTGTGTCCGTTTATCCTTTTCTGTAGCGACTGTCCAGTTTGGCCAATGTACATAGCAGAGGGGCATAGCTGGCATATGATGGCATATTTTACATTGGTGGACGTGCAGGTGAATGAACCGGTGATGGTATGGCTGATCTGGTTAGGTCCTGTGATGGTGTCGCTGGTGTAGATATGTGGGCAGAGTTGGCATCGAGGTTTGTTGCATGGATTAGTTTTTGAGCTAGAGTTATTATGGTGCAGTGTGCAGTTACTGATGAGAATATGTTGCAGGTTGGCAGGTTGCCTGTGGGCGAGGACTGGGCTGCAACCTAAGGCCTGTGAAAGTGTGGGATCGTTGTCCAGGATGAGTTGTAGATCCCTGATGATGAGTTGGAGGGGTTTTAGCTGGGGACTGGATGTGATGGCCAGTGGAGTCCTGTTGGTTTCTTTCTTGGGTTTGTCTTGCAGTAGGAGGCTTCTGGGTACACGTCTGGCTCTGTTGATCTGTTTCCTTATTTCCTCATGTGGGTGTTGTAGTTTTGAGAATGCTTGGTGGAGATTTTGTAGGTGTTGGTCTCTGTCTGAGGAGTTAGAGCAGATGCGATTGTACCTCAGTGCTTGGCTGTAGACAATGGATCGTGTGATATGCCCGGGGTGGAAGCTGGAGGCATGAAGGTAGGCATAGCGGTTGGTAGGTTTTCGGTATAGGGTGGTGTTAATGTGACCATCACTTATTTGCACCGTGGTGTCTAGGAAGTGGACCTCCTATGTAGATTGGTCCAGGCTGAGGTTGATGGTGGGGTGGAAGCTGTTGAAATCGTAGTGGAATTTTTCCAGAGTCTCCTTCCCATGGGTCCAGATGATGAAGATGTCATCAATGTAGCATAGGTAGAGAAGGGGCGTGAGTGGACGAGAGCCAAGGAAGCGTTGTTCCAGGTCAGCCATAAAAATATTGGCATATTGTGGGGCCATGCGGGTGCCCATAGCGGTGCCACTGATCTGGAGATATATATTGTCATCAAATTTGAAATAGTTGTGTGCGAGGATAAAGGCACAGACCTCAGCAGCCAGTTGTGCTGTGGCATCATCAGGGATACTGTTCCTGACAGCCTGTATTTCATCTGTGTGTGGGATGTTCGTGTAGAGAACCTCTACGTCCAGGTGGCTAGGATGGTGTTTTCTGGAAGGTCACCAATGCATTGTAGTTTCCTCAGGAAATCAGTGGTATCATGGAGATAGCTGGGAGTGCTGATGGCATAGGGTCTGAGCAGAGAATCCACGTATCCAGACAGTCCTTCAGTGAGAGCGCCAATGCCCGAGATGATGGGCGTCCAGGATTTCCAGGTTTGTGGATCTTGGGTAGTAGATAGAATAAGCCTGGTCGGAGCTCTAAAGGTATGTTGATTTGTTCCAGTGTTAGTGTAGAGAGTGTCCTGAGTAGATGTTGCAGTTTCTTAGTGTATTCCTCAGTGTATTCCTCAGGCAACCTGCCAACTGAAACATTCTCACCAGTAACTGCACACTGCACCATAGTATCTCTAGCTCAAAAACCAATCCATGCAACAAACCTCGATGTCAACTCTGCCCACATATCTACACCAGCGACACCATCACAGGACCTAACCAGATCAGCCATACCATCACCGGTTCATTCACCTGCACGTCCACCAATGTAATATATGCCATCATATGCCAGCTATGCCCCTCTGCTATGTACATCGGCCAAACTGGACAGTCGCTACGGAAAAGGATAAACGGACACAAATCAGATATTAGGAATGGCAATATACAAAAACCTGTAGGAGAACACTTCAGCCTCCCTGGCCACACTATAGCAGACCTTAAGGTGGCCATCCTGCAGCAAAAAAACTTCAGGACCAGACTTCAAAGAGAAACTGCTGAGCTTCAGTTCATCCGCAAATTTGACACCATCAGCTCAGGATTAAACAAAGACTGTGAATGGTTTACCAACTGCAAAACCAGTTTCTCCTCCCTTGGTTTTCACACCTCAACTGCTAGAACAGGGCCTCATCCTCCCTGATTGAACTAACCTCATTATCTCTAGCTTGCCTGCATATATATACCTGCCACTATATGCATCTGACGAAGTGGGTATTCACCCACGAAAGCTCATGCTCCAAAACGTCTGTTAGTCTATAAGGTGCCACAGGATTCTTTGCTGCTTGTAATATCCTAATCTGTGGAGCACACCATGACTGCTTTGGCTTTGAAATTTGCTCATGGATGTCGCAGTAAAGTGAACAGAGTACCTGAAAATTCTCCTTACTTCTGATATTGCTTCCCATGCGTTGGATGCAAAAAGTCCTAAAAGGTCTTGAAAGTATCTTTTGCCTTGGGTTATTCAATATAGAGCGTTCTCAGTTCAGCACTGAGACTCTACCAACAACATCCATGTATGCATTGGTCTCAAAGCTGCATTTCAACTGCCTCAAAGCATCCAATGAAAACTGACATGTCAGTGTTAACACACCACATCTAATAATTGCTATCTTTAGTCTTGTCCCACCATCTACACAGTGCTTAATGCAGACTTTAGGCAATTTGTGTGATCAGGAAGGGATTCAATATTTGATTAGACGAAGCAATAGGAATTATTGGTCAGCCCATCATCTGCATTGATAGTGAATCAGAATATAGAACACATGGTTCCTGAGGGTGTAGAAGCTAAGTAGACTGATGTCTCTGAGTTTGTGTCCACAGTTTAACCTGCTCAGAAAGGTATGCTACATATTTAAGTGGAAAAGGTTTCTGATATGTTGTGAAAGCCCTTGTAGATCTTTTTACTGTGTATTCACTGTTTGACTACCTTGGGCATATGTTAGAATCTGATTTACAGACATCTTCCTTCCAAATTCATTCAATAGCTATTTCAGATTTCTGTGAATAAGATGAGGGTGCTGCATGTTTCAGGTTTTATTTTTAAATATACTTATTAAGAAGATACATCTTAGCTTTATTTTTATGGCAACATCTTTAGTGCTTGGTCAACATACATGGGAATCTATCACAGCTGTATCTTTGGAGAAGAGAAAATTGCATAATTGTAATTGCTGCTCACTAAAGATATACGATGTGACTGATCACTACTCTCCCAGACACTTCCCTTCAGTGTTGAGTGTTGTGTAACTGAAGCTTTTGATATTGCAGCTACCTTATTTTCTCTTCCTCTCTAATTTGTTATATAGTATCCATATCCGGACATGTCCCATATATGAAAAAATTTCTTTCTTTCTTTCTTTAGTAGGGAGGACTGGACTTTTTCTTTCATAGTGTTATTGTGGGAAATTAAGTTGACTTACGTTATGGTTTTATTGCATATTTCTCTGAAGATTTTTGTGGTCATCCTATTCTGTACCAGGAGTGCATTCCAGATTCGTGGACCTGTCTCAGAGATACCTCTAACTCATACACAGAAGCTTCATCATGTGTCTAGCTGTAACAGAGAGGACATGATTAGGATGAGGTGGTCCTGCAGGTAAACTGTGGACCTTTGAAAATGAGGGCCAATGTCTTAAATTTAACCTGAAGTTCAGCACTGGGATGATTTTATGTTTTATTGAAATGTCAGTAAATTGTACCTTCTCTCTGTTCATTTCCCATCAGAAACAGATTTCAAGGTATTTGTGTTGTACATGTTTTGCCCTTGATGATCAGTTTTCTCCTCCACTCCCATTCATTCATTGATCTTACATGTACTTTCTGAGACATCACAGTTCATAACTCTAGAGAGAATTATGATGCTACAAACACTGGAATGCAGCATCCAAAAATAAATCTGCTTGAATAGATACTATCCAGGGGCAGCTCTAGACATTTTGCCGCCCCAAGCACGGAGCGTCCGCTGGTCCCACGGCTTCAGTGGACCTTCTGCAGGCACACCTGCGGGAGGTCCACCGAAGCCGCAGGACCAGCGGACCCTCCGCTGGCAAACCGCTGAAGGTATCCTGCCTGCCACCCTAGCGGCGACCGGCAGAGTGCCCCCAGTGGCTTGCCACCCCAGGCACGCGCTTGGAGCACTGGTGCCTGGAGCCGCCCCTGATACTGTCTATGCTTAGGTGGTCCCGTCTTTCCTTCCTGAGTTTACTTGGGAGCAGACAACACTCACTTGTGTGCCAGGGTGCCTGTCAAATGTAAAGGAGATCCTAAGTATCCCAGTGGTGGTGCTGAATATGTGGGACTCCTCTATACACCTCTCTGCTGCAGTCCTTTTACTTATAAGGAAAATTAATCTTAGTGGTACATCTACCTTGCTGGGCCTGGTACAAACACACTGACAGGCCTTGGGAGCCTCCAGAAATAAACCTGAGCTACTCTATGCAATGGGTTTTACTCAAAAATACCAGTTGTAAACTCAGTACTGTTAACACATCTTTACTAGGGCTGTCGGGTAGTAGCAATTAGCTCACGCAATTAACTAATAAAAATTAATCGCAATTAATTGCAGCTTTAATTGCACTTTTAAACAATACAATACCAATTTAAATGTATTTAAGATTTTTGGATGATTTTCTAAATTTTCAAATATATTGATTTTAATTACAACACAGAATACAAAGTGTACTGTGCTCACTTTATATTATTTTTATTACAAATGTTTGCACTGTAAAAATGATAAAACAAATAGTCTTTTTCAATTCATCTAATACAAGTATTGTAGTGCATTCTCTTTATTATGAAAGTGCAACTTACAAATGTAGATTTTGTTTTGTTTTGTTACAAAACTCCACTCAAAAACAAAACAGTTTAAAACTTTGGAGTGTACAGGTTCACTCAGTCCTACTTCTTCTTCAGCCAATCGCTAAGACAAAGAAGTTTGTTTAAATATACGAGAGATAATGCTGCCCACTTCTCATGTACAATGTCACCTGAAAGTGACTACTGGTGTTCGCATGGCACTTTTCTTGCTGGCATTGCAAGTTATTTACATGGCAGATATGCTAAACATTTGTACACCCCTTCATGCTTCGGACACCATTACAGAGGACATGCATTCATTCTGATGATGCTCATTAAAAAAATTCATGTGTGAATTAAATTTGTGAATGAACTCTTTCGGGGAGAATTGTATCTCTCCTGCTCTGATTTACTCACATTCTACCATATATTTCGTGCTGTAGCAGTCTTGGATGATGATCCAGCACATGTTCTAAGAACACTTTCACTGCAGATTTGACAAAATGCAAAGAAGTTACAATGTGAATTTTCTAAAGATGCAGCACTCGACCTGAGGTTTAAGAAGAGCATCCCAGAATCTGAGAGGAACGAGGGGTTTTAGCTGGGGACTGTATGTGACAGTAGTAAATGAAATTTAACCACTGTACATTTACACTAGCATCTGCTACCCCAACTCTGAGTGTGCATTCCTCTGAATTTGAAAGTTCTAGACAATTGCTTGTGTGGGCGCGCTTGGAGACACTGAAGCCAGGGACAGCAAAGTAATCCAGCCAAGACAACAAAGGGCAGAGCAATTCTAACTGTGGGTCAATCCAAGTTCCACAACCGTTCTGAAGACGGGCGTTGTTATAACCCGAGGTCTGTAATCTTGGACCACTTTTCAGTCTCAAGGAAACCACTTAGTCTTTTCACCACCCCTTTTTCCTTGAAAGTACTTTCCTAAATAAATAAACAAATAAAAGAAGTGTTGTGATTACTCACACTGCTTTCATTGCATCCCAAACTCAGTCAGTTCTTGCCATAGCAAGAGTCTTTGCCCTGACTCTGACAAAGCTCAATAATAGCTTCCGTGACTCCCCACTTGGTCAAAGCCCCAGCAGTTTCTCAGCAGCAGCTACTAGCTTTCTAACAGGAGCTTAGCTCCACAAAGCAGTCTCTTCCATCCCCAACACAGTCTCAGCACCCAAGTCAAAATAGGGGACCAGAGCAGCAGGCTAGCGCCCTGCTTGAACAGAGCTCAAACAAGACTCCCTACAACTCAGCAGCTACTCTTTTTTAACTTTATTTTTTAAGTCCTCACAAAATGGAGCCCATTGAAACTAAGGCAGGGAAGTCTGTCTCTTCCCCAAAGTATCATGGGAGTCCTAGTCTTCAAGGCTGGATCACAGCAGCTGGGATCTTCCTGAGTGGAACACCCCCAATTAAGTTCAGAGGTCCCTTTCATGGAGATGCCTACACTTAAATATAACTGTACAATTCTTATTGTATCTAACAGTTATCTTACTGATTTTCACATGGGAAGTATCAACACTGCAAATAAAGTGTGTGAGTTCTGATAAAATGTTTGGAAAAAGACTGAGGTTTCAAAAGCTCTCTTTACCATGTAAATGGACATAACACTCTAATGACAAATATGAATTTTAAATAATGAAAAAGACATTCCATGTTTCTTTATTCTGATGCAGATATACCTGGAACATTCTAGACTATGAGTATTTTATTTCTCTCCTCTTGCTAGTTCTCATATTAAATGAGGGAGTGAAATATGCAAATCTCATAATCTAGTGAGGTATCTTCTATCTGATCAGATAGCTATGGTAATGTTCTTAAACCAATCTCCCCCATACAACCACAAAAATATATATGTATGACTTGCTACTTGTGTCATTTTCTGATATCATATACTATTTGTTTAGTGACATTAAATTGCAAAAGTATTTTATTTATTTATTTATTTATTTATTTATTTACTTATGGCATTTACTTTCTTCCTGTTAGATATTGCTGCTGGAATTGAAAAATGTTGAGCTGCCATTTGCTTGGAGCATGTTACCTTCTTGATGGCTCTGTGGCATTAGACAGTTTATTATTTGTATTACAGAAAGAAGGCAGAAACAACAACAGGACCATGTGCATGCATTCAGATGGTTTTGAATATTTTAAAATGAGAAGTTATAAATAAGAAATACATTTGATAAATACAGTATCATGAATCTTCATAATGAGGCCTCCAATGCATTTAAAAGGGGAAACTTTTATAATATTAAAAAATGGTATTGTAGATACAAATTTGCTGTTCATTTTGAACAAATCTGAAATGCTAATCATTTGTGTGCACTTTATTTGATTATAAAGTACTTAGTAACTAATTTTTCAGTTCTGAGTTTTCAATCGATATAATTTTAAAAACAAACAACCACTCATGTTTGCCTAATTGCCCATAGGACACTGTGCATGAGATCTTAGTTCAGGCCTCCTACTTGACTACATCACTGCTGATGAGATTGACAATCCACCAACAGAACAGAATGGTTGTTCTGCAGACAACTCTACATATAGGGAGTTGTCAGAGATGAAAGTACATGACTTACCGGTACACAGGATTGGGGTCTTGGGTGGAAGTGACAGGGCAACTGGTGAAAGAGACAAGGCTGGGGCCAAAATCCCCCAGCTAGCCCTTAAGTGCTGCTTGGCCTGCGCCACCCAGGGCTTCGGTGGTGATTTAAAGTGTCCAGGAGCCCCAGGCCCTTTAAATCGTCACCAGAGCCCTGGGGCCTGGGAGCCCAGGGCACTTTTAAATCGTTGGCCCCCAGGGCAGTTGACTCTTTTGGTCTCCCTCCTCCCTCATCAGCAGCCCTGCCAGTATGGTTTGCACTTTCTTGACGGTACGCCGGACCAGACCAGATGAGCTTACTTTCACCTCTGGGAGTAGTTCTTGGTCATTATGGAGTACTGTGTTCAGTCATCCTAAATTGACGGGAAGATCAATGAGATACAGAACATATGAAGAATGAATTGAGGAATTTAAAAGGAAAACAATGTTAGGCTCCTGTGAGTTTTGAGGTGACCTAAAAGAAGCACAGGAATAATCTATCGAACATTTCCATGTGTACTCAAAATTGCCTTTTCATTTGCTTTCTTTTTGTAGCCAAACTACGTGAGTCCTGCTTTGATCCCGGGAATGTAATGAATGGCACAAGACTTGGAATGGATTATAAACTGGGATCAACAGTCACATATTACTGTGATGCAGGTTATGTTCTTCAAGGGTATTCTACCCTTACTTGTATTATGGGAGATGATGGAAGACCTGGGTGGAACAGAGCACTACCCAGCTGTCATGGTAAGAGCTGTATTTTCTGGAGTGATTTCGTGACTTGAAAGAGACACAAAAGTGAAATATAAACATATACACCTCTACCCCGCTATAACTCGGTCCTCGGGAGGCCAAAAAATCTCATTGTGTTATAGGTGAGACCGCGTTATATCAAACTTGCTCCCCCACCGTTCCTTGTTCACTGACTGCCCCCTCCAGAGACCCCTGTTCTTAATCACCCCCGGAACCCCACCCCCTACCCACCCCCCCATCCCCTGACTGCTCCGAACCCTATCCACCCCTCCCAGCCCCCTGACAGGCACTCACCGGCAGCAGCGGGAAGCGGAGCAGCCTGGCCTCAGTCTGCTCCACCCTGCCAGCTCCCAGACACGGCGCTCCACTTCCTGCCGCCGGTGAGTGCAAGGAGGTTGGGGAAAGGATCCCACCCCCCGCACTCACCTGCAGTGGGAAGCAGATTGATGCGGCCCCAGACCACTCCCCTTTCCTTGCCCTGGCCCCAGCCGTGTCACTGGGGGGTAGCTGGAGAAAGGTCCTGCACGCACCTGCGGTGGGAAGTGGAGTACCATGGCTGGGAGCTGGCAGAGTGGAGCTGGCTGGGGCTGGGCTGCTCCGTTTCCTGCTGCCGGTGAGTGCAGGGAGGTTGAGGAAAGGATGTCCCCTTTAGGCCACTCTGGATCTGCGGGACCCCCAGAAGTGCTCTCCCATGGCTCCTGCCCCCCAGACCCGGGAAGGGGGGGCCTTGACCACCCCCGTGACCCTCTGCCTCTTATCAAACTCCTCGGCCTTGGCCTCGGCCTGGCCCAGCACCCTTAACACGCTGCTCAGAGCAGCATGTCAGAGCTTTACCGTGTTGTATGTGAACCCGCGTTATATCGGGTCGCATTATATCAGGGTAGGGGTGTATTTATATTATATAGTGATTTTAATAAACCTTTTTATATATTTTCCTCTTTAGGATATATACCTTTTTATTTAGTGTACCATGAGCATTACTGTATGAAAGAGTAAATATAATATACATTGACAAAAATGTAGAAATATGAGGATTTTATTGATTCACTTAGTGCTACTAGAGTAATACAGTAGCAAATAATTACTGCTGACGATTGTCAGTGGTACTATGCAGGGTGGTAAACATTTGTGTTATTGAGCTCATCAGTCTTTGACAAATGTATGGTAGAATAAAATATTATGTACACACAATGATGTTTGCTTAAGCAGATCATCAATTTATACTCTTAATTTTAATAGTACTTAAAATATTAGCTCTTAGGATACTCAGTGCATTATTGCTACACTTTTTGTTTATGATCAGAATATTATATTGTATAATTTAACACATTTTATGTGAAGTTTCTAAGAAAATTTGATCTAAAAAATTGAAAATACATTATGGACAGTACTCCCTTGACTATCATGCATATGTGTTTGCAAGGTTGGGCTTTAAATATGGGGTCCACTTTACCAGTAGGGTGCTAACTCTCCATAACAACTGATAGACTTCAAAGCAAGCCAGTATAGCTTTGCCATGTCCTTCACCATTGGATCCAAAATCTGTGACTCTTTCTGGTGTTACTTACATTTTAGTTAAATAAATTATTTACATAAAAATGCTAAATTATTAAATTGGGGTTGTGGAAAATATAGTTTATATTACATAAAGGAAAATGAAATATCCATGATATAAGCTTCCCATGCTGTTAGATTTGTAGTGTCTCATTTTGAATCTTTTTGCTGCCATTGTGCTAAATTCAGAACTGATGTAAAGCGGTATGAATCCATTGGATTTCAACCTCCTCACACTAAGTCTGAACTTGACCCATTGACACACTACCTGAGTCTTCCATATTTTGTAGGGATAACTATCTAAATTGTTATTGCCACCCCAAATGCATATATGCTAAATAGCAATATTTGTTACCAGTGTTATCTTTTTTTATATCTGTGTATGATGTTATGAACAAGTAGAACCTTGGGGGCAGGGCAAGAGGAAAAGAAGAAGATGATGATGATGAACTGACATTAAAACAGAAAAAACCATGATTATTGACTGATGAAAGAAGGGATATCAAGTGTAAGGATTTAGGGAAACTACCCATGATTTTTAAGATTATCCATGATAATGTTACAGCATTAAAACACCAGTCTTCATTTCTGGAGCATCGAGATGCTAATACTGTGGAATACAGCTGTAATAAACTCTGTAGTTAAAATATGTTTCAGCTTGGGAAATATAGAGCAGTGTAGGGCAAACAGAAGTTTCTTCCAATCAAACCCTTTCTTCATTTTTAAATGACACTTACGATTTTTTTTCCAAGTTTGAGAGAGAGAGAGAGCTTTTTCCTTTACATGGGTAGAATGGATGATGCTATAATTGTAGCCATTAGTGCCGCTATACTCTAGTTAATGGTTTGTAACAGCTTCAAAATCTTCCATATTTCCAGGGGGGGTTAACTCATCATGTCTGTAATGAAGAGAGAGACTTTTTTGCTTGGGAGGAAAAGCTGCAGTTTTATTAAACAACACCCGCATAATAGAATGGGTTATGGTCAGTCCTTGCTCATTCTAACAAAATCTAGTTCTTTAGTTGGCTGAAGACCTTAAGGTCCTTCAAGCACACATAGTACTTAGGTCTCATATTACCCTGACATCCCTGCATAGATTCTGACCATCAGAATGACGCCATACGATAAGCCCAGTGGAAGGTACTTACCCTTATAGTGGTCAGTTGTGCCTAAACTCTGTGGCCTGTTCAAGTATACAGATCTGGCTAGCATACTGGTTTCCTCCCAACTTTTAAAGCCTTATCCTATCACAGTTACTTTACTTGTGCTGCAGTATGATCTAGTTTAGGAACAGATGACTAAGGAGTTCTACCTTTTGGTAATTTTATGTAAGAAAATTAGCATATTTATTTATTTACATTGAGCGTGGGGGAGAAGAAGAAGAGGAGGACAGCTGGAGTGGAAGTTTTACGTTGTCACCAGGGCTGGGCAGAGGAGAATCAGAGAGCTGTGATTTGGTCCCCGTCAGTTCCCATTCTTTACTGCACCCAAGCTTTGCTCAGCTGCAGAGGAGAATTGGGCCTCTTCAGTCCTGCCAGCTTTATATTTGAAGTTGCATTCGTAAAGCTGATGTTGTTTCAGTACAAATAGATACACAATGCTTCTGATCACATCATTTTTTATGATCTCTAATTACTTCCTTGTAATCTAAAACTTGTGTTCAGGGGTTTATCGATTTTTTTTCCTTCTGGTTTTTTTTTTTTTTGAATATTTTGCTCAAATGGTTCTCTGCATTAGGTATGACTTGCCTTTGCCTAAAAACCTCATTGCTGGCATATGATGGCGTATATTACATTGGTGGACGTGCAGGTGAATGAACCAGTGATAGTGTGGCTGATCTGGTTAGGTCCTGTGATGGTGTCGCTGGTGTAGATATGTGGGCAGAATTGGCATCAAGGTTTGTTGCATGGATTGGTTCCTGAGTTAGAGTTACTATGATGCGGTGTGCAGTTACTGGTGAGAATATGCTTCAGGTTGGCAGGTTGTCTGTGGGCGAGGACTGGCCTGCTACCCAAGGCCTGTGAAAGTGTGGGATCATTGTCCAGGATGGGCTGTAGATCTCTGCTGATGCGTTGGAGGGGTTTTAGCTGGGGACTGTATGTGATGGCCAGTGGAGTCCTGTTGGTTTCTTTCTTGGGTTTGTCTTGCAGTAGGAGGCTTCTGGGTACACGTCTGGCTCTGTTGATCTGTTTCCTTATTTCCTCATGCGGGTATTGTAGTTTTGAGAATGCTTGGTGAAGATTTAGTAGGTGTTGGTCTCTGTCTAAGGGGTTGGAGCAGATGCAGTTGTACCTCAGTGCTTAGCTGTAGACAATGGATCGTGTGGTGTGCCCGGGATGGAAGCTGGAGGCATGAAGGTAGGCATAGCGGTTGGTAGGTTTTCGGTATAGGGTGGTGTTAATGTGACCATCACTTATTTGCACCGTGGTGTCTAGGAAGTGGACCTCCTGTGTAGATTGGTCCAGCTTGAGGTTGATGGTGGGGTGGACGCTGTTGAAATCGTAGTGGAATTTTTCCAGAGTCTCCTTCCCATGGGTCCAGATGATGAAGATGTCATCAATGTAACATAGGCAAAGAAGGAGTGTGATTGGACGAGATCTGAGGAAGAGTTGTTCCAGGTCAGCCATAAAAATGTTGGCATATTGTGAGGCCATGCGGGTTCCCATAGCCGTGCCACTGATCTGGCGGTATATATTGTCATCAAATTTGAAATTGTTGTGTGTGAGGATAAAGGCACAGAGCTCAGCAACCAGTTGTGCTGTGGCATCATCAGGGATACTGTTCCTGACAGCTTGTATTCCATGTGTGTGTGGGATGTTTGTGTAGAGAGCCTCTACATCCATGGTGGCTAAGATGGTGTTTTCTGGAAGGTCACCAATGCATTGTAGTTTTCTCAGGAAATCAGTGGTGTCACGGAGATAGCTGGGAGTGCTGGTGGCATAGGGGGAATATTTACTGTATCTATCGTTTAAAGGGTTATATGTGATACACTTTTCAGTGGAAGGCTCTATAGATGTGCTAAATATTTTTTTAATTTTATTATATCATAAAACATTAAATGTGCCAATAAACAATTGATAACTTTCTTAGCAATACTGAATTATTCCCTATTTAATTAGAAGCTCTAAATGTGGCACTTTTATTAAGTTTAACATAGTGCAACTATGGTACTTACCCACTATCTTTCTTTGAAATAATGATCATATATGCAACACATTATTTGCATCACTAGATCATAGCAGGATATAGTATTTTGTGCCACATTCTGTAAAAGGTCTGGAACGAAATATTATTTTGGCCCTTATTATCAATTAAAATACAGAGGATCATTAAGACTGGAGAAATGTCCCTGTTTCAGGCAAATATAAACAAGTAATAAACAGGCATTATGCTAAAATTCTTCTCAGTTCAATTTTTACTTAAGGCTGGTAGTTAAAGACGAGACTGAGTTCCTAGATAAACTAATTATAATCTTTAATAATTCTCAACTATATTACAATACTCTCCAGATGAAATCTGACACAGTTTCACTCCTGATAAATGTTGCTTATGAGAGAAACAGAGCAAAATTTTCATTGAATTTTAAATTATCTTCAAATTAATGTTTCTAACAAAGCGATACACGAAAGCTTGCATTTTCTGTATCTCTTTCATTCTAGAGTTCAACAGAGGTACATACATTATTTTCCCAAATCCAAAACTGCTGTATTTTTATTATTATTTATTTCTACATAAACAATTCACGGACAGAGTTTCAAAGTCACAAACAGCTGTTAGATGCCTAACAATTGCTGACTTACATTTGTCCTTCTGAAAATCAACCCTTTTATAAAAACTTTATATATCTCTATCTCTATATATTCATTTATATAGATATATAAATACACATACACACAATTATATTAAACCATCACATGTCTGTTTTGTAATTAAGAGAATGGACCTAATACTAATCCCATTTGCACCTGTGTAACTGAGATCAGAATCAAGCATTATTTTATGTGGTGCAGGTAGAAAAGCTGCCTGGTACTTTTTATTACAAGACTCTGTTTTCAGTTCCTTAAAACTTTGCTACAGTTTAATGATTCAGGCCCAAATGTTACATTTGAGGTGCCTGCCAAAGATGATTTTTTTTTTTAAAGTTTCATCTAAACCAGTTCAGTTATTTCCAAGAACAAAGTTAGGGAAAATTAAACATTCTCAGTAAAGACTTGTCACAGTTTGGCAATTAAATTATCTGAGTATTCTGTCTGCCCTGATCATGCTTCATCCCAGTAGAACTCCTGTGTGATCACAGGATCACATATGCACTGTCCCTACTAAGCGTGTGCCAATCCAGGGATGCAGTGGATGAACAGGACTTTCCCTGTATTTGTTCTTCTTGATAGCTGAGGCCTGCTGTGTCACCAGACACAGGGATGAGAGCAGGAAGACTGACTCTCCTGTATTCTCAGTGCTCACACTGCTGGTGTCCAGGCAGGGTGAAGGAGGAATAAGCTGCCACATTGGAGGGGAAACAGAAAAGCAGGTTGCAGGAGCCGAACAATAGCAATAAGCAGCAGTGGACGGGAGCTGTTGTGGGTGCATAGGAAGAGTGGGGAAGAGGGGTAACAGGAACGCAAAGAGGGGTGAGTTAAGAGATGGGGATGGAATTTGGATATCAGCAGAAGGAGAGCAGGGTTTGTGAAGTGAGGTTTGGATAGGAGCAGAGAAGTTGGGTGCCAAAGGGGGCAGGACCTGGGATGAGTGGCTAGGAGCAGAGACAAGCTGGGGACACAGGGACAGAAGGTTCTATAACTGCTAGAAAACACTCCTCTCCAGATCCTGGAATTGAACCCAGGAGTCATACATTTCTATCTTCCTCTGCTGTAAGCAAGAGATGTGAAACCACTGGCAAAATGTATGTCAAATCCTGCTGTAGTGGCTGGTTCACAAAAAGGATTAGAACATTCTAATGCTACCAGTTACTTCATTACCTCAAGTGGTAGAGGTCTCTGCTTTGATTCTAAAGGTCAGAACCTTGATGATGGCCCAAGTGGAGTATGATTTCACATGATGGAATTTCGGGAGGGTAATTCAGTTTTTTTCTTTAAAAAATATATAGTTTGTAAAGTCAAGCATTCAAAAGTTTAGGAAATGCCAGAATTAGGGTTGTCTGTATATCCTTAATGCAAATCCCTTTTGTATATGTACTAGGATACAGCCTTTAATTACATTATTACACACTATTTCCCCCACAGAACCTCTCTCTCATTCAAAGCACAGAACAGACTGTGCTCTGCAAGTGAATGAAGCTGTTGTTTGTAAGACCCCTGGCTTATTTGTTATAGGAGTTGGAAGGAGTAGTGAATAAGGCATGGAATTACAGAAGACAAAGGATGGCTTCTTTAGTAAGGAAGTTGAATGCCACTCTGAAGAATGGGATTCTGACCCGGCCACTGAGTTCCTATGTGAATCTAGGTTTAACCATTTAAGCCAAATACTTCAACCAGTTAGCTACTAATTATGCATTCCTTATTTTCTGTTGCCCAACATTAGACATCTGTGGCTGGAAATGCAGAAGAGCACACACACAACTGTAACTGAATTCAGTTGGACTTGTGCATTGAACATACAAAGTGTTATTAAAATTATAAAATAAGAGAAATATAAGACTGGAAGGAGTCTGGAGAGGTCATCTACTCCATCTTCTCTCTCTGAGGCAGGACCAAGTGAACCTAGTCTATCCCAAACAGGTGTTTGTCTAAGCAATTCTTAAAATGCTAAGTTCTCTGGAAAGTCAGATTCAAGGGGCCAGATTGCTCAGTCAGCTAAAGTTTCACATAGACTCCTAGTGGATTTTGATTTCAATGGGAGTTAGGTGTCTAGCGACTTTAGAAAATCTCGCTAGGTGCCTATCTGAATCTTTAAGTGCCTAAATACCTTTTAAAATGAGAGCCTAGATTTCTCTGGTAGGGTACCTGAAAGTAGTCAGCACTTTCACTGACTGAAGCAGAAGTCCTGTGGAAAAAAACAGTATGTGTCGATTAAATTGAAGACTGTATTTTAAATGCATAAATACAAAAAAGGCAAATTCTGCCATTTGCTACCATGGGAGGGTTTGATTTTGCAAGATTTACATTATTTTAACATACTTGTTTCATTGATGTGTATGGGTGGAAAAATAAATTTTATATATATGGAGAAAAATGATTATGTAAGAATCTCAACTCTTATCTAATAATAATAGGTGATACTAAAAATCAACCCTATATGCTGGCAGCAAAAACCTTGAAAATATGATTAGAGTATACCCTAAAGATTGAAAGAAAATAAAAGAAGTTTAATATAAAGTAGACAACTAAAATAATTTCAAAACCCTCATGATTTTAAAGTCAGTATCATGGTTTTCGGGGCCTGATTCATGATTTCAATAATGCTTTATAATATTTTACAGAATAGGAAATGCTGTAGGATATTGTTCCAAACTCCCATTAAAGAATATGCTAATGTAATATAATGGCAAATAAAACATGAAATGAAGAATACTAATTTGTTACAACTATCATTTTAATATTAGCTGTCAGAGTATCCAAATTTCCAAGATATATAAGGGATCTGTTTTATACAACATATTATAAAATAGTACATGGTTTATTTTCTGTTGACATTCTGTCACCATTTTTCTAGAAGCATAATTTAAAGAAGGAAATGTAGAAAGAAGGAGAAATAGCTCAGGCTATGTATTAATTTTGATTTTTAGTAGCCATTTCTCCCCCTCCCCCCATTCCCTAACATAATAATGAATCTGAAAATTAAACTTGCAGATCAAAGTTATAAAGTTAAAGATGTCTCTGTGGACAGACAAAACTGCTAGTTTGACAAAAATGGCTGTAATAAGAAATAAAAATGTAATATGTAGTTTTTGTCATACTGAGACTAATGCACAGCTGCTGTACTATAGAGATTAGGTACTGTACTGTTGCTTGTTAACTTGGGGATAAAGCACTTACAAAACATGAAATGAAATAAATTATGTAAGTGATTTAGATGCAAACTATCCTGTTTTGGCACTGGATTTGTTTGTTTGTTTGCCAGAAGCAGATGGAAGTGAATTTCTGTGTAGAGTAGTCATTCACATTTTTCAGTTGTATGTTTCCTGTAGCACTATTTACAGAAGGTCTTCCATGGAAAGGTATACACACTCATCAAACTTGCAGCACTTTGAGTACTGTTTTCGCAAGAGGAAGACCAAGCACAGGGTAGGCCTCTTACTCAATTGAGGAGTGGGAGGGAGGGGGATAATAACAGAAAATGTGGAAATGGCAGAGGTGCTTAATGAATTCTTTGTTTTGGTTTTCACCAAGAAGGTTGGTGGTGATTGGATGTCTAACATAGTGAATGCCAGTGAAAATGAGGCTAAAATAGGTTAAGAATAAGTTAAAAATTACTTGGACAAATTAGATGTCTTCAAGTCACCAGGACCTGATGAAATGCATCCTAGAATACTCAAGGAGCTGACTGAGGAGATATCTGAGCCATTAGCTATTATCTTTGAAAAGTCATGAAAGATGGGAAAGAGTCCCTAGACTGCAAAAGGGCAAATATAGTGCCAATATATAAAAAAGGGAAATAAGGACAACTGAGGTAATTATAGACCAGTCAGCTTAACTTCCCTTATCCAGAAAGATAATGGAAAAATAATTAAGTAATCAATTTGCAAATATCTAGAAGATAATAAGGTGATAAATAACAGTCAGCATGGATTTGACAAAAACAAGTTGTGTCAAACAAACCTGATAGCTTTCTTTGACAAGGTAACAAGACTTGTGAATAGGGAGAAAGTGGTAGACATGGTATCTTCACTTTAGTAAAGCTTTTGTTATTGTCTCGCATGACCGTCTCATAAACAATCTAGGGCAGTGATTCTCAAACTTTTGTGCTAGTGATTCTTTCAAATAGAGAGCCTCTGAGTGCGACCCTCCTTATAAATTAAAAACACTTTTTTATATATTTAACGCCATTATAAATGCTGGATGCAAAGCAGGGTTTGAGGTGGAGGCTGACAGCTCACGACCCCTGTGTAATAACCTCGTGACCTCCTGAGGGGTCCCTGAACCCCAGTTTGAGAACCCCTGAACTAGGGAAATGCAATGTACATGGAGCTATTATAAGGTGGGTGCAAAACTAGTTGGAAAACCATTGCCAGAAAGTAGTTATCAGTGGTTCACAGTCATGATGGAAGGGCATAAGGAGTGGGGTCCCTCAGGGATCAGTTCTGGGTCCAGTTCTGTTCATCTTCATCAATGATTTAGATAATGACATACAGAGTACACCTATAAAGTGTGGATGATACCAAGCTGGGAGGAGTTGGAAGTGCTTTGGAGGTAAGATTAAAATTCAAAATGATCTGGACAAACTGGAGAAATGGTCTGAAATAAATATGATGAAATTCAGTAAGGACAAATGCAATATGCTCCATTTAGGAAGGAACAATCAGTTTCACATATACAAAATAGGAGATGATGCCTAGGAAAGAGTACTGCAGAAAGGGATCTGGGGGTGATAGTGGACCACAAGCTAAATATGAGTCAACAGTGTAACACTGCACAAAAAGCAAACATCCTTCTGGTGTGTATTAGCAGGAATGTGTTAAGCAAGACATGAGAAGTAATTCTTCCGCCCTACTCCACGCTGATTGAAAAAAATGGGTTTGTTTTGTCTGGAAAAGAGAAGACTGAGAGGGGACATGCTAACAGTTTTCAAGTATATTAGGCCATGTCTACATCTAAAATTTTGCAGCGCTGGTTGTTACAGCTGTATTAGTACAGCTGTATAGGGCCAGCGCTGCAGAGTGGCCACACTTACAGCAACCAGCGCTGCAAGTGGTGTTAGATGTGGCCACACTGCAGCGCTGTTGGGCGGCTTCAAGGGGTTTCGGGGAACGCGAGAGCAAACCGGGAAAGGAGACCAGCTTCGCCGCGGTTTGCTCTCGCGTTCCGCGAACCACCGTGCAAACCGCAGGGAAGGAGACCTGCTTGCTCGGGTTCGGGGAACGCGAGAGCAAACCGGGAAAGGAGACCAGCTTCGCCGCGGTTTGCTCTCGCGTTCCGCGAACCACCCTGCAAACCGCAGGGAAGGAGACCTGCTTGTTCGGGGAACGCGAGAGCAAACCGCGGCGAAGCTGGTCTCCTTCCCCGGTTTGCTCTCGCGTTCCCCGAACCGCCGAGCAAGCAGGTCTCCTTCCCTGTGGTTTGCAGGGTGGTTCGCGGAACGCGAGAGCAAACCGCGGCGAAGCTGGTCTCCTTCCCCGGTTTGCTCTCGCGTTCCCGGAACCACCCTGCAAACCGCAGGGAAGGAGACCTGCTTGCTCGGGGTGCGGGGAACGCGAGAGCAAGCCGGGGAAGGAGACCAGCTTGATTACCAGAGGCTTCCTCAGGTATGCTGGGATACCTGCTTATTCCACGGAGGTCAAGAAAAGCGCTGGTAAGTGTCTATACTTGATTACCAGCGCTGGATCACCAGCGCTGGATCCTCTACACCCGAGACAAAACGGGAGTATGGCCAGCGCTGCAAACAGGGAGTTGCAGCGCTGGTGGTGCCCTGCAGATGTGTACACCTCCTAAGTTGCAGCGCTGTAACTCCCTCACCAGCGCTGCAACTTTCTGATGTAGACAAGCCCTTAGAGGTTGTTACCAGGAGGAGAAAGAAAAATTGTTTTTCTTAATCTCTGAGGATAGGACAAGAAGGGATGGGCTTAAATTGAAGCAAGGGAGCTTTAGATTGGACATAAGGAAAAACTTCCTGTCAGGGAGGTTAAGCACTGGAATAAATTGCCTAGGGAGGTTGAAGATTTTTAAGAGCAAGTTAGACAAACACCTGTCAGGGATGGTCTGGATATAACTTAGTCCTGCCACAAGTGCAGGGGACTGGACTAGATGACCTCTAGAGGTCTCTTCCAGTTCTATGATTCTATGATTATAGGTTCAGAGTGTTTCCTGCAGTTTTCATAGAACAGATGTGTTGGTGCAGAGTATTGTGCTCCTAGAATGTGCAAAATACTCTGTGAATTCATTGTAGCTTTCCAAATCTTCTGACATTCTAGCCCAGGGATCAGCAACCTTTGGAACATAGCCTGTCGGGGAAATCCACTGGTGGGCTGAGACGGTTTGTTTACGTGTAGCATCCGCAGGTTCGGCCGATCGCAGCTTCCACTGGCCGCAGTTCACCATTCCAGGCCAACGGAGGCTGTGGGAAGCGTCGGCCAGCACATCCCTCAGCCCATGCCACTTCCCGCAGCAGCCATTGCCCTGGAACGGCAAACCGCAGCCAGTGGGAGCTGCGATCAGACGAACCTGTGAACACTGCAGGTAAACAGACCGTCCCGGCCCGCCAGCGGATTTCCCTGATGGACCTCGTGCCAAAGGTTGATGATCCCCATTCTAGAAAAAAGATGGGAAGACAAGGCGTATAGATAGGGTTAAGTGGTAGCAGTCAGTAGTCATCGGAGTAGAGTAGCTAATTAATGTTCTGTTCTCAACCTGGTCAGATAAACTCAGGAAACTAATTCTCCAGAAGTCATTCAGCCATTGTGAGTGGATATAGAGTATTAGTTGGTAATAATGCATAGATCCACTTTATTACACACCTTCAAACCATTAGCAATATCGCACAGCATCATTCTCTTTTAGCTTCTTATTTACGGTTCAGGTATGAAAAAAAAAATCCCTGACATAAAATGGAGTTAATGTTGAGAGTACAAATAAGTAACTTAAGGTTAAAGAATATTACAAAGATGTTGTAATGATCCCCCACACCAACCATTGCAGACCCAGAAAATACAGGTTTAATAGGTTTGGATTTCTTTTAACCATAAGGAAATATCATCAAATGAAGGGCAGACACAGCTGGTCTAAAATAGAGACAGTTTTCACTAGTGATTAACATGACAATAAGGCACTGAACTGAAAATAAATAACTACTGAATCTTCAGTTATTACATAAAAACATATTCTCCTTTTTGTCGCTATGCAAACCTTCTGCTGAATTTATATCCTGGATTACACACCATAACTGAATATGGAATTTAGTCATCTCCTCCAATGTCGAAGTGTGTAAATGGACAGTTAAGGAACCCAAATAACCTTGACTCTGTCCTGTAGTAACACCATGAGGGGAAAAAGCAATATAAAAAAGTATGATATGTCTTTAAAAATCAGTTTATTCTAATTTAGTTCCACAAACAATAAAATGCCTTAATTATAAACATATAGTTTGACTAGATAGAGGGATACTATCATATGACCATCTTATTACGTAATTTAATTTATCTAAAACTCTTATCTGGGTCTAATCTTTTCTAAGATAAGTTAAATTTCACCCAAACTGTTCATATTTTTAGATCTAGCTGGGAAAAAATATTTCCCATTAGGCTATTATAGATAATTAAGACTACGATTCAGTTACAGAGGTCACAGATTCCATGACTTTCTGGGACCTCTGGGACTTCTTCTGGGGCAGGGCTGGAGCAGCTGTCAGCCCAGGGGTTGCTGGAGCAGCAGCTGCCGGAACAGCTGATTGGCAGCCAGCCCCAAGGGTTTGCCCAAGCAATGGTCCCCGGCCTGCTGGAGCAGTGACTGGAGTTGGGCCAGTCCCGTGAGGCTGGAGCAGCAGCAGTCAGTCACTGCCACAGTAGCAGCAGTGGCATGGGTGGCGGGTGAAGCTTCCACCTGAGGAGGCTATGCCCCTGTACTGCCTCTTCTGGCCAAGGCCCCATCTCTTCTGTCTGAGGCCATGCCCCTGCTCGCTGATCTAAGCCTTCCCCCATGGCCCCAGCTGGAGAGGGCGGGGGGCAGATAGTTCAGTCAGAGCCATGTGGGATCTCGGCCTCCACTGGGATCGAGCTCTCAGCCTTAGCTGGGACTGAAGTGGAGCTCTTGGCCTTGGCTGGAGCTCTGAAACCGAAACCTCTCCCTCATTCTGCCCGTGGCCCCACCCATTGTCCCACCCCATTGCACACCTTCGTCTGCGTCCCCACTCTTGTTTTACCCTCAGCCCCATCTCCATTCCACCTCTTCCCCCATTGCCCTGCCCTGTTCTGCCCTCACTCCTCCTCTTCCCCCCAAAGGCTCCACCCCTCCCTCACTCCTTGCCCCCTCCCCCGCTGTGGCCCCGAGATCAGAAAGGCTTCTCTATCCCCCAAGTGGGGGGATATTTTTCCAGGGGCCCCAACTCCGCCAATGACCCCCATCCCTCCAGCACGAAGTTTGGATACACTTAGCCTCCCCCAGTCTCCATTATGCGCCACCCATGAGCGGCAGGGCTGGAGCAGCTGCAAGCCCTTTGTCCCTTCCCCTCCCCCCAGGGTATTTTTAGTAAAAATCAGGGACAGCTTGCAGGCTTCTGAGAAATTTTGTTCATTGCTCCCAACCTGTCTGTGACTGTTACTAAAAATATCTGTGACAGAATCGTAGTCTTACAGATGGTATTTCTGCCTAAAGATGGTAGAGGAAGAAAAGTTGGAGGAAGAGAGACCTCAGAGACACAAAGAGAAAATTAGAGGCCTAGAGAGTTTGAAAAGAGTTTTGTCTGCTTAATTTACCGCGAAGATAAAGAAGAGTTGTATACACAATGATAAATGACATAGAGAAGGTAAAAGTGTTTTTTTTTAATCTCCGAATAGAAGAACAAGGTGAAAGTCAATGAAGTTGAAAGGCATCATATTTTATACTGAAAAAAAGAACAATATTTTAGGCAGTCCACAATTAGCCAGGGTGACTCATTACCGCAAGATATCATGGAGTCCATGAGCAAAGTATAATTTGAAATGATTTACACATTTATATGAGTTATGAGAACATTCAGCATCACATTAGAGAGGCTTTTTTTTTAGAATGGATACTCACCCTTATACATCAGGATATAACGCAACTAGTAACTTCCCCTACAGTCAGGTTATGCTATAATTTTCTACTGCAGAGTTTCTTATTCCTTTCTCAGAAGCATCTGGTAGATAGACTTCTGGTCTGAACTAGTATGTAGCTGGATTTTTTTCAGATGCACAAAAATATATATTACTTAGGAAATAATAAGTTGGACACCTGGAATAAGACAACGGATTAAACATCAAGTAAATATAAATAAACAAGCACGTTTTATTACCAATAATTTTAAGTATAAAGAAACAGATTTATAGTTCCAATTATTGGAGCTGACTGTGGATGGAATGACTCAAATAACAAAAATAATTTCCAGACAGAAGCACTTTAATACATTCTAAGGACTAGCTACAGTTCATAAAGCAAAGGACAGTTAAATAAAGATTTTCAGGAAGATATAACATGACTGAAGCATTTAAATTTATTATTTTTTTCTCTACTGGTAATCTCACAAAACAAAACAGTTGTCTACGCTTTGAAGATTGCATGTTTCTCCATCACTATGCAGTTGAACACACAAGATTATGTAACACTGACCAACCCCAGTTGTCGGTGGACGGAATCTAACCTGAGACCTCTGGAGCTTAGTGCATGAGCTAAAAGCAACGTGGCTCTTAGCTAAGGCTGTAGAGCAGACTCATTAATCTCTAAGTGATCTTGGTGCCACTAAATGGGACAGAACATCACACCCCAACAGGTGTGTGAGTTACAATTAGACTAAGTTTATGTTTAAAGAATGGACTATCTTCTTCCACACAAGATGGTCCTGACAGATAATAGGTGTTCTGGTGAGATGTTATAAACACACACAAAAATTTAACATGCAAGTAGGGTTAAAGAGCTCACCAGTGCCCTGTGTTCTTCAAGTCCTTTCAGAACAGGACAGTTTAATTCACAAAAGCAAAGCTCAAACTTTGGTAAACTAGAAAATGAGGAGTTAAAATCCTCTTACACACACATGTAAAAATGAAAAACAAAACACAAACACTGGAAAACCAGGAAATGCAGAGTTCAGATAATACTTCCTACACAACCCAGTCCACAGCCCTTAACTCTGCTTTCTTGATCTCAGCCCTGGAGAATCGCTCCGAGAGAGCCCAAATCATTATCCTTCCCTCAGCGTTTGTTCACTATGGTGCCAAGCTGCAGCAAGTACTCTCCACAGCAATAGTAATGCACAGAGCATATTTTGGGTCCCTTGGAGAGTATGACTAGGAGTCCTGATTTGGAGTGGTGGCAGGCACAGAGAAATTGGCAGTTTTTGATAATGGGATGTTTCCAGTTCCTCTTGGCATTACTACAGGCTGAGACTGAAGCAATGCCCTTAAAAATCTCCTAGAAACTTAATCTTTGATTAACCATATGGATCCAAATATAAGATATCACAGAGAAAATAAACAAAAAAAAATCAAAAACAAGTTATAATTTCTCGTATTCAGAGAATATAAAACCATTCTTAATGTACAGCTCCAACACTTGTAAATAATAAAATATTTAATTGTGGACAGTTTAACTTGCTTCCCAAGATTTGTCTCAATAATGTTAATAGAGGAAGGTTATAAACTAGCCATGAGCACACAAACATTGTCTATCTTCAGTGCACTCTGAGCAAGATACTGAACTTTTACCTTCTTTCTCAAATTGTAGGGTATGCTGTCGCCCACCCTTGGCTATCTTTCAACTCAAGTGAACTTAGAATAATGTAGTAATTATCAGGTCAAACCCTGTGGTCAGTAGTCATGTAAAATAACTAATAACTTTGATGAGAGGGGTTTTCTCCCAAAATAAATACAGATTGTTTTTAATGTTACTTTTTAAAAATTCTATAAAATATTAATGTATTTTCTTAACATTACAGTCCATTATCCCACAATGCCTATTGAAGGTATTCAGTTGTCTTATTTAATAAAGTTTGTTTTGTATTTAAAAAAAGACAAAGAAAAATCACGATAAAGAGAAGCAGGTTTTTGTTGCTAACCTCCTGGAACTGTGTGAAAGCTGACATCCATAATGCATGAGAGTGTGCATCTCTGAAATAAGCACAGAACTATCAGACTTAAATAAGATCTTCATTTGGATATATAGCCACACATACAGTATATCTGGCAAATGATACAAAGCTACCTGATTGATTGCTGTTACCAAACCAGCATGAGAATAGAGCAGCTGTTCTTTTGAGTCTTACAGAAGTTGCTGAGCTAGATGACCTCCTCAGAATCTCCTCAGTCTCACTGTCCACTTATAGCAGTTATGGGAAAAAGCAGAGACTGTATATGTAACAGAACTCATACACCATCATCTGAAATAAAATGATTTGCTAAAATTTGTGATTAATGTTAGCTACAGTGTATTAACAGCGTACCTAAAGAAAAAGAAAATGACTAATCAGAATAGTTGGATGTTCTAGCACCCACAAACATTGTGTGCTTGAGGCAGCTTAGTACAACTGTATGGTCTATGTTATGCAGGAAATCAAGAGTAGATGATCTTAATGGTCCTTCCTGGCCTTAAAATGTATTAATCTGTAGCTACATTGGTCTCCCCCTTTGAATATATGGGGGAAAAATAGACTCTGGGCTGGGCATCAAAATAATCCAAGAATGGTATGCTGTTCTTTCCATCCTGTTTAACATCTCCCTCACTTTGGTTTTAGATTGCAATCTTAATCTGCACAATCAAATCAGACAGGCGTGAAATAGAACAAAAGAGGTTTGGGAAAGTGTGAGTTGGGATCTGAATCCTCATCCAAAGTTTGCAAGTCAGGCTAATTTCTAGATAGTACAATATATTGTGTCTTCATTTTTCTTTATCTTTTTAGGTTTTTATGGGAGTCAACATATATGCTGTAGTTCAATCAGAATATCATTTAAGTCATCCTTGTTTACTGTGACTTTTGTATTTTTATTACTTTAAAAATTCTTTTGATCTTTCTATGATATGGTTACATATTTGAGTTTATTCTCATCTAAGAGTGAATTATGTTCTTCTGGTGAGTAAAGCAGTGGGTAGAAAACATGATTTAACAATTTCTAATAAATTTTTACACACAAATAACCAATTATCTTGATTGTTTTATACTGAAATAGATTTTTATATCCAGAAGAGCATTAAAAGGATGCCAGGGCTTTTATTAGCAAAGGCTTCAAAGGTTATTCTTGGGGTAGCTTTATTGTATATATTATTATATATTATTTTTAATAGTAAAAGTAGCTGGTGTGTGGAATCAACAGTCAAGAGTACTGGCTGCAAATACATTCTATATAATTTATGTATTTGCAGTCAGCACTCTTGATTGTTGATTCCACACATCAGCTACTTTTAGTATTAAAATTTTCTTCTCAGCCTATTTTTCTTTCCTATTTTTCAGAAGTTTATTCCTGGCCCTCTTGCTTTCCGAGAATGGGAATAATTCTTTTCATTTGTTTCTAGTGTTAATGTGATGCTATTTATAAATCAAAAACTTATAACCCTCTCCTAGCTGAGTCTTCTCTTTTAGACAACTCTGCCCGTCTTCATTTTCTTCAACCCTTGGCATCTTGTTTTGTTGCCTATCTTTGTATTATGTCTACTTACTCTATCATTCTTAATCAATGGTGTGATTGTTCCAGGACAACTATGAAAACCTTTCTTATTTTACATACATCTCCTCAACACACTTATATCCAAAAAGAGCAGTTGCTTGTGTGTGTGTGTGTGCGCGCGTGCTTCTTTTTCACGGCAGTATTACTGCAATAACATATTTATATTGCTACTGCGTCTACAGTCACCCTTAGGTCTTTCTTAAAATCAATGTTATTCAGTGTAGCTGCTCTCACTTGTATTTGTGCTGTATTTTTTCCTCCTTTCCTTTATGACTGAATTTATTAGTATTGAATCTCATTTTATGTGACCTGTTCTTAATTTCTCCCGATCACTTATCAGTCCTTATTTGGTCCCGATCACTTATCAGTCCTTATTTGGTCCTGTCCTTCTGTGTCCATATTACCAGCAATTGGATTTTTATTGAATTTGCCTCTCACATCTTCCTTTAAACAGAGAATGAACATATTAAATAAAATGAGTTCCAAAGACTCGTGGGATTTTGGAGAGGAAAATCACATTTGTGACCAGAAAAGTTGGAAAAAATATATAAAAATAATTTATCCATATGAAAATATGATCTCTGAAATTCTGAAAAAAGCAGTAAGATATTAGATCTTGCAAGCTTTTCCAAAGTATTTAAAACAAAATTTCAGAGAGGAAAATATGCCAATGCTATTTATATAGTGATTCCACCTAGATTGTCTGTTTCCTTTCTCTGAACCCTTCTGTGACAGAGTGCTTGGCAACGGCACTATTCAATCCTGCATCTGATCCTAAGGGAGGAGCTACTGTACCCAAGGTTCAAATTAAAGTGGAGGGCGGGGGGAACAAATGATAAAACAGGAACAGGCGAGAGGGTCACGGGTTCAAAATCAAGGGGTCCAGAAAGGGATATCTAACAGAGAACCCCCGGACATGGCCCACTGCTCTTCAAAGGTGTAAAGGGAGCCAACGGATCTGGCCCAGAGGAGCTCGGCCCACATACGTGAGCCAAGGGAGGAACAAAAATAGACGCCACAGTCATAGAGCACCTCCCTATCCAGCATCCTTCTCCTGGTTTCATAGATGGCCACCGTGACCTTGGCCAGCTCCAGAAGGAGTGGATGAGGAGGTTTCATGACTATCAGGGCAGAGGCTTGATGAAAAGGTTCAGAAGACCGGGGATGAGGGGTGGGCAGGGAGCACCCTCCTGCAGGCCCTGGTCAAGGAAGGCCCAAGAGGTCAGCAATAAGACTGCCCTCACACCATGTAGTATGCACTGGGGGGCATTAAAGGATGGAGAGTATGCACTGGCTAAGCATCAGGGGATCCACCCAGTCTCCCTTGTTATAGTCCAGGAGGTCTCCATTTCTGGTGGTTCCTGGCCCAACCTCTGGCACACCTAGGATTGATTGTGTAGCAGGGGCTCCATGAGAAGATCTTCCCTCTCAATGGCTGCCATGGACCTGGTTGCTGAAATCAACTTCCAGATCCCAAGGAGGTCCTGAAAGAAGGCAGGCAGCTCAGAGGGGACTCATGGAAGACCCCTCTGATGGAGGAAAAAGAGCTGCAGTCATGTCTAAGCCCTCAGAGGCGGCAGAGGAAGGTGTGTGCCAACGTGCTTCACACTGGACTACCTGCACCGTAAAGGAGTCTGCAGAACCTGTCGGTGGAAGACATGGACCTGACTGCGGAGGCAGAGAAGGCCCTGCCGTCCCTCCTGCAGGGGATCTGAACGAGAATAGCTAAGCCCGCGCTCTGGTCACTGAAGCTGTAATTAATTATTCCAGAACAGACTTAATTAAGAAGAGTTGCACCTAATTGATGGGCCAAAGAGAACTGAGAGGCGAATTAGGCCATTAGGCAGATGGTACACAAGGCATAGGAAGGAAAAGGGATGGGGGAAGCAGGCTGAGGGATTATTCTTCGCTGCTTGCCTTACGAGCAAAGGGCTCCCTAGAATTATAGGTGTGACGCTCTGTAGTGTACAAGGCTGATGGGAACCAAAATTGTAAGTAAACTGCGCCAGGTATTTACCAGCAAAAAAGTCTCTGAGCTGTGTGTGGACTTGAGCAGAGGCAGGGACGAGTGGACCCTGCCACACCATCTTAAACCCTGACCAGTTTCTTAGAGTGTGCCCCTCTTGAGATAATTAAAAGTCACTGCTAACTTTCCTTTCATGAGTTTGAAGGGCTAAAGAGATTTTTGGAGGGCTCAGATTATACTGAGAGTCCATGTGCAAACATCATAAAAAGAGGAAAAAAGTATTCTTCAAAATAGGTAGTGTATTAACATTGCTCTTTACAAAGAAACTGCATTCCTAAAGGGCAATACAAAAATGTCCTACTCACTCATCCACTATATTCTATTGTCCTTTTGAGTTTTTGGTTTAATTATAGATCATAAGCCTCTGTGTCCATATATCTTGGGTCAGATCCTAACCTAGTGAAAACTGATTTATACCTGTTGAATTCAATACTTGTAATCTCTAAAATGCCATGTAAACCCAGGTGCTTATGAATAACTAATAATTATCTAAATTCCAGTCCAGGGCTATATTGAGTTGGGTCTGGTCATGACATGAAGTTGAAAATCCAACACAATTTGAAACAGCAATGTTTTGTTCCTGAAGTTATTTTGAAATAGCTGATTTTCGTTAGGTAAGATGAGACAAGCAAGTATTTTTTTGAGACACTAACATGAAGAACATTTTTATTCTTCTTTGAGTGATTGTACATCATGTAGGTGTATGTATTCCCCATGATCAGTCATCGGACAACTTTTTCCCTCAGTGGTACCCTTCATGGAAGCTTGAGTACCCTTAGCTGCCTCATGCTACTGCAGGTATAAGAGGATGGAACCACCCCTGACCCCCCTCAGTTTCTTCTTACTGCCAGTGACATTTACTAGAGCACTTACAATCTTGCTATCAAAAGCTTTTCCCCCCACATTCTTTCTATGTAGTTCATTTGTTCTCTTAGTGGCTAGTTAGGTATAGAGTATGGTTAGTGATAGATTTAAATTTTAGGTTCTTTTGGAACCGAATTTGACTCTCAGTACTGTACCAGAACCATGCCATGCCCTCAAGAGTTTAAGCCCTGCAGGTTGTGTGCCAGGCTTAAGACATTCAGAAACCCACACCCTAGCTGTCTAAAATATTTAAGGGGAGGCCCACATCAATGATATATGTCATAGTTGTAAAGGATTTAAGCCTCACTCTAGAAAAGATGGATCAGTAGAGTTAAGTGTATCCTTATAGAGGTGGAACTCCACCTTCCACCAGAGTCATCAGGTTCAGAGCATATTCTGAATGCTGCACCTTCAGTACAGAGCACGCCACCTAAGATGGCTTCAGCACCTCATTTGTGTCTCTGGTACCCAAAGAAGAGACAGATATAGACCTCATAGACTCATAGACTCTAGGACTGGAAGGGACCTCGAGAGGGCATCGAGTCCAGTCCCCTGCCCTCACGGCAGGACCAAATACTGTCTAGACCATCCCTAACAGACATTTCTCTAACCTACTCTTAAATATCTCCAGAGATGGAGATTCCACAACTTCCCTAGGCAATCTATTCCAGTGTTTAACTACCCTGACAGTTAGGAACTTTTTCCTGATGTCCAACCTAAATCTCCCTTGCTGCAGTTTAAGCCCATTGCTTCTTGTTCTATCATTGGAGGCTAAGGTGAACAAGTTTTCTCCCTCCTCCTGATGACACCCTTTTAGATACCTGAAAACTGCTATCATGTCCCCTCTCAGTCTTCTCTTTTCCAAACTAAACAAACCCAATTGTTTCAGCCTTCCTTCACAGGTCATGTTCTCAAGACCTTTAATCATTCTTGTTGCTCTTCTCTGGACCCTCTCCAATTTCTCCACATCTTTCTTGAAATGCGGTGCCCAGAACTGGACACAATACTCCAGTTGAGGCCTAACCAGTGCAGAGTAAAGTGGAAGAATGACTTCTTGTGTCTTGTTTACAACACACCTGTTAATGCATCCTAGAATCACGTTTGCTTTTTTTGCAACAGTATCACACTGTTGACTCATATTAAGCTTGTGGTCCACTATGACCCCTAGATCTCTTTCTGCCATACTCCTTCCTAGACAATCTCTTCCCATTCTGTATGTGTGAAACTGATTGTTCCTTCCTAAGTGGAGCACTTTACATTTATCTTTATTGAACTTCATCCTGTTTACCTCAAACCATTTCTCCAATTTGTCCGGATCATTTTGAATTTTGACCCTGTCCTCCAAAGCAGTTGCAATCCCTCCCAGTTTGGTATCGTCTGCAAACTTAATAAGCGTACTTTCTATGCCAACATCTAAATCGTTGATGAAGATATTGAACAGAGCCGGTCCCAGAACAGACCCCTGCGGAACCTCACTTGTTATACCTTTCCAGCAGGATTGGGAGCCATTAATAACTACTCTCTGAGTGTGGTTATCCAGCCAGTTATGCATCCACCTTATAGTAGCCCCATCTAAATTGTACTTTCCTAGTTTATCTATAAGAATATCATGCGAGACCGTATCAAATGCCTTACTAAAGTCTAGGTATATCACATCCACCGCTTCTCCCTTATCCACAAGGCTCATTATCATTCAAAGAATGCTTCTCCCTTATCCACAAGGCTCATTATCATTCAAAGAATCAGATTAGTTTGACATGATTTGTTCTTTACAAATCCATGCTGGCTATTCCCTATGACCTTACCACCATCCAAGTGTTTGCAGATGATTTCTTTAATTACTTGCTCCATTATCTTCCCTGGCACAAAAGTTAAACTAACTGATCTGTAGTTTCCTGGGTTGTTTTTATTTCCCTTTTTATAGATGGGCACTATATTTGCCCTTTTCCAGTCTTCTGGAATCTCCCCCGTCTCCCATGATTTCCCAAAGATAATAGCAAGAGGCTCAGATACCTCCTCTATTAACTCCTTGAGTATTCTAGGATGCATTTTATCAGGCCTTGGTGACTTGCAGGCATCTAACTTTTCTAAGTGATTTTTTACTTGCTCTTTTTTTATTTTATCTTCTAAACCTACCCTCTTCCCGTAAGCATTCACTATATTAGACATTCCTTCAGACTTCTCAGTGAAGACCGAAACAAAGAAGTCATTAAGCATCTCTGCCATTTCCAAGTCTCCCGTTACTGTTTCCCCCTCCTCACTGAGCAGTGGGCCTACCCTGTCCTTGGTCTTCCTCTTGCTTCTAATGTATTGATAAAAAGTCTTCTTGTTTCCCTTTATTCCCATAGCTAGTTTGAGCTCATTTTGTGCCTTTGCCTTTCTAATCTTGCCTCTGCATTCCTGTGTTATTTGCCTATATTCGTCCTTTGTAATCTGACCTAGTTTCCATTTTTTATATGACGCCTTTTTATTTTGTAGGTCACGCAAGATCTCATGGTTAAGCCAAGGTGGTCTTTTGCCACATTTTCTATCTTTCCTAACCAGCGGAATAGCTTGGTTTTGGGCCCTTAATAGCGTCCCTTTGAAAAACTGCCAACTCTCCTCAGTTGTTTTTCCCTTCAGTCTTGATTCCCATGGGGCCTTACCTATCAGCTCTCTGAGCTTACCAAAATCCGCCTTCCTGAAATCCATTGTCTCTATTTTGCTGTACCCCCTTCTACCCTTCCTTAGAATTGCAAACTCTATGATTTCATGATCACTTTCACCCAAGCTTCCTTCTACTTTCAAATTCTCAATGAGTTCCTCCCTATTTGTTAAAATCAAGTCTAGAACAGCTTCCCCCCTAGTAGCTTTTTCAACTTTCTGAAATAAAAAGTTGTCTGCAATGCAGTCCAGGAACTTATTGGATAGTCTGTGTCCCGCGGTGTTATTTTCCCAACATATATCTGGATAGTTGAGGTCCCCCATCACCAACAAATCTTGGGCTTTGGATGATTTTGTTAGTTGTTTGAAAAAAGCCTCATCCACCTCTTCCACCTGATTAGGTGGCCTGTAGTAGACTCCCAGCACGACATCACCCGTGTTTTTTACCCCTTTTAGCCTAACCCAGAGACTCTCAACACTTCCATCTCCTATGTCCATCTCCACCTCAGTCCAAGTGTGTACATTTTTAATATATAAGGCAACACCTCCTCCCTCTTTCCCCTGTCTATCCTTCTTGAGCAAACTATACCCATCCACACCAACATTCCAGTCGTGTGTATTATCCCACCAAGTTTCAGTAATGCCAACAATGTCATAGTTGTATTTATTTATTAGCACTTCCAGTTCTTCCTGCTTATTACCCATACTTCTTGCCTTTGTATATAGGCATCTAAGATACTGGTTTGATCTTGCCTCCCAGCTTAGCCCTGACCCTCCTTTCTCTCTGCCATTGTAGCCCTTGCTCCCTTCTGTTTCCGACCCACCTCCCAGGTCTTGTTCCCCACTTACCTCTGGGGTTTGCTCACCTGTCCCCGTCGAACTTAGTTTAAAGCCCTCCTTACTAGGTCAGCCAGTCTGTGCGCAAATAAGGCCTTTCCCCTCCTTGAAAGGTGAACGGCTTCTCTGCCTAGCAGTCCTTCCTCGAATAGCATCCCGTGGTCAAGGAAGCCAAAGCCCTCCTGGCGACACCATCTTCGCAGCCAGGCATTCACCTCCACGATGCATCTGTCTCTGCCCAGGCCCCTATCTTCGACTGGAAGAATCGAAGAGAATACCACCTGCGCTCCAAACTCCTTAACTCGTACTCCCAGAGCCCTGTAGTCACTCTTGATCTGATCTGTGTCACACCTCACAGTATCATTTGTGCCCACATGGATGAGTAGTGTGGAGTAGTAGTCAGAAGGCCGGATAATCCTCGACAATGCCTCTGTAACGTCTCAGATACGGGCCCCTGGCAGGCAGCATACCGCCCGGGATGAACGGTCAGGGCGACAGATGGGTGTCTCCGTCCCCCTCAGCAGAGAGTCTCCAACCACCACTACCCTACGTTTCTTATTATCAGTGGTGGCAGCAGACCTCCCAGCCTTAGGGGTATGAGGCTTCCCCTCCTTAACTGTTGGGGGTGATTCCTTCTCTCCTATATCAAGAAGAGCATAACTGTTATCTATTACCACTGCAGGAGGGTTCACAGCAGGGGTGGAGCACTGCCAGCTGCCAGAAGTAACCAGCTGCGTGTCCACCCTGAGCCATCTCCTCCTCCACTGGTGTGTCAGTAGTCCTGTGAACTGGGACAGCTATGTCAGCTGTCCCTATCTTCGAAGGACTCAGTTTCCCATATCTTTGAAGGACTCAGCAAGATCATCGGTAGTGAGGCCATGTAGAGGCAAAGACTCTGGGAGAGACTCTGACGTGAAGCATTCCCCAGAGCATTCTTCTAGAGAATCTCTGCCAGGTTCATCGAGTCCGACCCCTTAAGTCCCTATGCAAAGACATCAAACTGAAGACCCCATTCTGTTACTGACAACACTGGAGGCTGACACAGCCACTAGACAGTTACTCAACCTTTCAGTACCGGTGTCCCCAGTGTTACAGGAAGTGTTTCAGCTGGTACCAATGACTCTGGTTCTTACACCAGCTCTGAAAGACCATGAAGTACTGATGCCTTCTCTGCATCTGGTATCTAAGAGGCCAGTTCATTCCAGGGGCAAACCACTGTTAATATCCCCAGATCTGCCACCCCCAGACTCAGCTTATCTATCTCCTATTCACACGGAATCTGCTCCACCATCATTGCAGTACTTGGAGTCATCTTCAGTTTCAGAGCTGGGGTCTTTTGTGTCTCATGCCACATGAGACGCATATCCTCCATCAGAGCCTTTGGGTCCATGTGTGTCACAGTGCTCCCAGAAGTGGGCACATGTCCAGTGGCCTGTGCAAGTATGGGACCCGCCTCCACTATTTCATTGGCATTTTTAGACATCGTGGAGTGTCCCTCCTCCTGCTAGGACCTCTCGTGACCCATCTGATTTGATTTCCACTGAGATCATCAGCAATGCAGACAACATCTTCTGATGCTCAGGACTGATACGGTGCAGCTGGAAGTTCCTCAGACAGCTCCTCTAGTGCAAGAGACAGACCATTCATTTCCTCAGCATCGGAGCGCATCTTATTCCTCATCACCAGGTTAGGCTATAGGGAGGGTGAGCAATTCATTGCAACCAGCAGATACAAGGCTTACTGAGAACTGCTTAAAGGAGTGGCCTTGACATTAAAAAGTAAGGAGGAAGATGTCCATAAGAAATTCCGTGAGCTAGTGGATATGTTATCTTCAGTAGGGCCCTCCAAATTGGCGCTCCTGATTTAACTAAGCAATTCTGGAGCTGATCAAAATACTCTGGAAGACCCCTTCTTTCCTCCCTCTACAGTGGAAAGGTCAGAGAGGACACATAATGCCCCTTCTAAGGGTTTCAAACACTTTATGGTCACCCTCTTTGGAGTAGCTAATGAAAGTGAAAGTCAGTGACCTCATGTGTCTTCACCAATGAGTAAGGAATCAAAGACACTGGACTTACTTGGTCATAAGCTTTATTAAGCAGGAGGGCTGCAACTTAGAATTGCCAACCAACAATCTCTTCAAAGTTGCTATGGCTTCACTTTGTGGAAAAACATCATGAAGTTTAAAGACAGGCTACTGGAGGACTCCAGGCATAAGTTCAATCTGGTGGAGGAGGTCCAGCTGGTGGCAAGGACTGCTTGGATGTGGCAGACTCAGCAGCTTGATCCACGATGATTACCATATTTATGAGATGTTCATGATTGAAGTCTTCTAGTCTCCCTCTTAAGTACAGCAGACCATGCAAGACCTGTCCTTTGAAGGTCCCCCTCTCTGTTTGGAAAATAAAGAAGATAGGCTACATAGCCTAAAAGATTCCAGAGCAACACTGTAGTGCAGTTCCGGCTCCTACAGGTTCACGGGTATCAGAGCTTTATACCTCTGCCTCAAGACATTCCAAGAAAATGGGGCAGAAAGTATAGTAGGTGACCACTTCCCCCAACTCCTCTGTGACAGCAGGTTCCCCTCAACCAGCAGCCCAGTCTAACTGTGTATTTTGACAGTTTTGTCTAGGGCAATATACCAGTTCCTACATGCCTACATGTACCTACCCAGACACCACTCTCATGAGACCATTCTCAGGAGGTCCAATCCCTTCTTTCAGCAGGGGCCATAGAGGAAGCTGTTCTGGAGAAAAGGTGATTCTCCCTGCTATTTTTCTTATTGTCAAAGGAAAAAGCAGTCTCAGTCCTATTTTAGATCCAAGAGTTAAACAACTATGTGAAGAAGATAAAGTCCTGCATGGTTACCCTCGTTTCCATTATTCCTTCTCAGGAACAAGAGGACTGATATGCTACCCTCAACTTAAAAGATGCTTACCTTTGTATAATAATCCACCTAGACCACCAGAAGTTTCTCAGTTTCATAGTGAGTAGAATTCACTACCAATTCACAGTACTTCCATTTGGCCTGTCAGAAGCCCCTTGAATTTTCACAAACTGCATGGCAGTGATAGCTGTGTATCTTAAGAGGTTGGGAATCCATGTGTTCCCTTACCTAGAAAACTGGCTAGTGAGAACAAGCCAAGTCTCAGGTATTGTCCAGTGTGACTTTGATCCAGTCCACCTTCAATGAATTGTGGCTATTACTCAGTCTGGATTAATCAATTCTGAAACCTGTGCAAAAAATAGAATTTATCAGAGCGTTTGACTGAGGCAGAAATGCCCTGGCTTTGATAAATTTGACAATGTTCCAAGTGCTCCAGGGCCTGGTCTAAAAGCGCATCCTGTTACCACAGTGGACATTTGTCCCAGTCTCCTGGGGCACAGAGCAGCATGTACCTTCATAGCACAGCATGCAGACTATGCCTCAGGAGGCTTCAGGAATGACTAGCATGACTAGTGTGTGCTCTCAGTCAGCATCATCTAGACAGAGTGGTTCATGTACCAAATATAATTTTGTTCTCTCTCAGAAAGTTTGAACAGGAGTTCACTTTGTTTCCCTGCAACCAACTCTTATGTTGGTCACGAAAGTCTCTAGGTTGGGTGGCACACATGGGTGCTCTGCAAACTCAAGATTTGAGGTCTTCACAGGATCTGAGGACTCATATAAACATTGGGGATCTACATGCTGTCTGCCTAGCCTGATCAGCCACAAATTGTGGGAAACAATCTGTTAGTGCTAACAAACAACACAGCAACTATGTTCTGTGTAAAGAAAGAGGGAGAGACACTGTCTCATAACTGTTCCAGGGGGCTATTCTGTATGGGAGCTCTGCGTAATCAAGTCTATTCATCTCAAAGGTGCTTACATTCCAGCATAGCAAAACACATTGGCAGATCACCTGTGCAGGTTTTTTTTTCTCCTAATGGACACTATATCTTGATATGGCTAAGTCTATCTTCCAGTTCTGGGGGACTCTGCAAGTGGACCTGTTAACAACAAAGGCCAACAGAAAATGCCATAAGTTCTGCTCCCAGGGATGTCATAGCCTGGGTTCAGTGATGGTTGCTTTCCTGCTGTCTTGGACGAACTCCCTGCTGTATGCCATTCCTCCAATACTCTTACTGCCTAGAGTCTTGTTCAAGATCAACCAGAACCATGCATGCCTCATACTAGTACCAGCATGGCCTCAGTAACATTGGTTCTCAACCCTACTAGCGTTGTCATTGAGACTTCCTCTGACTCTTCCATTGGATCCAGACATGTTTTCTCAGGACCATTTATGTCTGCGCAGCCCCAGCCTTCAAGCATTCCACTTGACAGCATGCATGCTTGATGGCTAACATCACTGAAAAGGGCTTCCCCAAAAGTTGTTCAGGAAGTGCTTCTGAATAGCAGAAAGCCTTTAACTAGGCTTACTTACCTGGTCAAATAAAAAAGGTTTTCTATCTGGTCTCACCAAAAATGTGTGTCTTCAGTGAAAGCTTCCATTAACCAAGTTTTGCACAATCTGTTGCACCTAAAACATCAAAGTCTGACAGTTCTAGTAAAGTATATTTAGCAGCTATTTCAGCTTTCTACCCTTCAGTGGATAATAAATTGCCTTTTTCCAACCCCATAACTATCATATTTCTAAAGGGGTTAGACAGGTTATATCCACAGATGCAAGAACCTGTTTCTTCCTGTTTCAATCTGGTCCTAGCAAACTTAATGGGACTACCCTTTGAACCTCTTGCTCCCTTCTCCACCTCTCCGTGAAAATGACATTTCTAATTGTGATAACCAGTGAGGGCTTGATTTTTCAGCCTGATTTCAACTTGATTCACATTTATTTTTTAAACCCAATTATATATGCCATTCTGTTGTCTACCTTATTATGCCTGACAATCAGATAACACCTAAACACCACAAACTACAATTGCTGATTTGAAACTACCCTCAACTATGTAGGTATGGAAATTGTGATTGTGAAAAAGGAGACTGGCTTTTAAAAACATATGTTTTAAGCTCTGAGAATAAATTTAGGATCATGACTGTTTTATTTTGTGCTGCATGAATAAGTAAATCAATTTTTAAACGTCTTTGGGGCCTCTATTTTAAACATTTATAAAACATATATTTTTAAATAACTTTTGTGGGCTATTTTATATGAACAGAACTAAACATCCTAAATCCTGTACTTCCACAACGCAAGGAAGAGAGATAAATATCCACAATGGTTGCAATTAATTATAAAAAAAATAGGCACTCTGATGAATGTCTCATGGAAATGAAGTACTCTAATTTGCTAAGAAATCTTGGGAAAAGTGATTGCATAATTTAGTATTAATCTACTTTACATTTTGCTACTGAATTTGATTGATGATCAACTAAATACTTATGAAGTGTGGCAATGTTCCACGAAACATGTTTTCACATGGAGAAGGTGATGTGTAACTTAATGGTTCCTCCAATGTATTGGAGGTAAACAACAATTTGTATTCTCCCAATTTCTTCTTTCAATTATTTTCCTGGAACAAATACCTTCAGCAGTGGCCCTATTTGTTAATTGATCCTCCATTTAGGTCCCAAATAACCTATATTGATGGACATTTGAGTGACAGAATAGTGAATCATCTCCTGACTCAGAACCTGTGTCACACTCACATCATTCAATTAAGATTTCAATTAACCAAAACATTTCAATCTTCAGGAAACTAAACTGTGTGCCACAGGCAAAGAACAGGAGAGACCAAGGTGCTACCAGTGCCTGAGGATATCTGCAATAGGGAAATGAGATAAAGCCAGATGATCCCATCAGGCAAACCGTGTTCCACATTGTAGAGGAAAGCAACCTCATCTCCCCTGCCCCACACACCACAGACTTTCTGCTAATCTGACCTCGAATAAAATTCTTTCCCAACCCCAGATGTGGCAATCAGTATGCCCCAAACATGGGAACAAGACTTACCAGTCAGACAACTAGAATGGATTATTTGTACCATTTCAGATCACTGGTCCCACCTTATCTGGTATTCCATCTCCAATTGTGGCCAATCCCTGACTTGTCAGAAGAAGGGGGTAAAAAAACAGATTACATCTATTCAGTTTTGCATTGTGGGGAAAAAAATCCTTTCTGACCCCTGTGGGTGACAGGTTGAAGCTCTTAAACATGACATTTTATTTTCTATAGTAGAGCACACTAGGTCCTTCAAGAGCACATGCTGCTATATCAGGTGTTATTGGAACTTGACCCTTCATGACAATGGAATTCTGGGAGATATAGTGCCAGAGAGATCAGGAGGCCAAATGGCTTAATGTGACTAGGCATGGACTACATAAACCATTGCTACTGCCTCATAAGAGGAGAGCTCAGGTTTCACCTTCACCTGAAGAAGGGTTCTGTGCTAAGAAAGTTAGGGAAACAGTGAGCCCAGAAAGGGGGTTGATGGACAAGCCTGAGAGGAGACAGGACTTAGAAAGACACCAGGGATGAGGAAGAAAGAAAGAGACCTGAGTCAGTATAGCACGGTGTGAGAGAGAGGCCACACAGTGTGGTCTTCATTTAGGGGACTCAGGCTGAAGGCCTCCATCAAGATGGGGAAGCAAAGAAACTGCAGCATCAAGGTAAAGAACCATTGAATTTGTGAAGAAAAAGACTATTGATTAAACCCAGAGAGAGAGAGAGGAATACTCCTACTGAAGTCCAGGGAAGGAAGTCATAGCCCAGGAAGGGCAAATGGACCATTTATCCCCAGGCAAGTGACCTTGCACCAACAGGGTGATTGTGTTATTGTGTTTTGTTTTGTTTGTTTGGGCTTTTTTGTGTTTTTTTCTTATTTGGTTGATAGCTGGGGGAGAAGGGAGAGATGCACATGAGCTTGTTGCAGCAAGCAGTGTGATCTATTTCTTCCATTTACCATTGGTATTACTGACAATAATGAATACTGGTTGTTGTGGGTCACTGTTATATGGCACACAGGTTTCTATGACACATTGTGACAGATGCAAAGCTGTATGGCTGCACATTTTACACAATAATCTGCCATGAAACAAGCAGCATGAATGAGTAATCAATGTGTATAAATGAGTGGAATTCATAACTATTGTATAGATAGAAGACCTCAATGGATTCTAACTTTGCTTGTGGTCCCAGCACTTTTGTTTTTGATGTGCTCACTGGTGTCAGTGCAAGTGACCAAGAAAAATGAATGGGCAATATAAAAATATAATGTTTTATTTTTAAAGAGATTCTTTACCTGGACAACCAGAGCCATTCAGTTTAGTTATCCATTTTATGGAAAGAGAGACAAATCCTTCTTGTTACATCTAGATGCCCTTATCTTTGATATGTAAAACTTATCAACATTTATTTACCCCTCAGACCTTTGAGCCAAGGTCCTAACAGGGGCCAGACAGAAATTACAGGACCAATGGTTTGTTTGTTTCTTCAGAATTTCCGCACAGGGGCAAAGTAAAACCCATCCTTCCATGGCAGTAAGTCAATAGCTTTTTGACCAAATCTGCCACCAGTCAAACTTTTTATTCTAAATTTTGCACCCATCAATATATAAGGAGTCATCCTGTGGAGTTACAGGACCTGATTTTGATCTCACAGCATTTTACATGAGTTTAACTTCACTGATTTCAATGGAGTTATTTCTGATTTACTTGAGATCTGAATCAGGCTAATAAGGGTAATTCTACTGTTTTAGGACTGAAGAAACAGGCACACTCAGTCTTCACGTGCCAGGAGGAAAATAGGTTTTTATTTGTTTATTTTATTTTGGGTTATTTAGTTTTGGAACAAAATGTTGGAAAAACAGTAAAATATGGAAATTTTAATGTATAGTATCTTAAATCTAAGGATCTGAAATCATACTTTACTACTAATCATACTTTACTTCACTAATATTATAGTAAATCATACTTTACTTCACTAATATTAATGAATCAAGTTTCCCATCAGAAGCAACCCCAGCAGTTGGGAACAGACAAATAGAGAGGAAGGGAGCCCTGGCTAGGGGGTGGAGAGCCTGCAGGAAGGCAGAGTTGTTTGCTGCTGCTGGTGTAACCCACACACCTTCATGGTGTGGTGCTCTGTCCCATCTAGTGGCACTGAGACAACTTAGAGACAGAGATAAAATGAGTCTGCTCTACAGCCTTAGCTAATAGCCAGCTGGCTTTTAGCTTATGCTGTAGAGGCTGATGCACTAAGCTCCAGAGATCCCCAGTTCAATCCTGCCCATCGACAGCCGGGTTCTGTCAGCATTACAAGCGGGGATTTGTCCAGGATTTCAACTGTGAAGTCTCTTAAGCTTGTGACACACTTTCTCACCTAGGGGAAGTATGTAACCCACACACCTTCTGGGTGTGGCGTTCTCTCCCATCTAGTGGTACTGAGACCGCTTCGAGAGAGAGTTAAATGAGTCTGTTCTACAGCCTTAGCTAGCCACCAGTTGGCTTTTAGCTCATGCTGTAGAGGCTCATGCACTAAGTTCCAGAGGTCCCCGTTTTGACTCAGCCCATCGATGACCGGGGTCTGTCAGCGTTACATTAGTACTGCTCCCTTTCTCCTCAGAAGTAAGAGAGGGAGATGACTGAGGCTTGTAAATATGTAAATAGTGCTGCTAGAACTATAATAAAGTACGGTAGCGATGAAAATGGCCTGGAGTGAATATGATTTGTACCTAAAGTGAGAGAGACTCACAGGGGACTGATCTGTGACAGTGAGGTTAGATTAGATAATCTGGTGGTCCCTTCTGGCCTTAACTCTTTGGAACTATAGTACTGTTTGCCCCTAAAACATATTCATTACTGTATTGATAGCTCAACAAGGTTATATGGCCAGGATTTTCCTGTAGTTGTATATATAAACTGTTCTATAGTCCCTAGCAGGGATTATCCTGAGATAATATGGAGAGGCTGGGCTTTGATACAACGAAGAATCACTGGCTTCCAGAGAAATACAGAATGGCAGAGCATGTACCTGTTAGTTGGAAGCCATTTACACTGGGCATGAAGGAGGCGGGTAACATGGAAGGATATCAAACAAAGGTGTTATTGGCTTCATGCTGAAAACCTGTCAGCAATTTATTTCTTTCTTGACTTTCAGTATATCAGTTTATTATTGTTTGTTGAGAAGGACAAAGAGAATTACATTAGGCTGAAAATATTAGCTTCATTAGTAGGGAGCTGGCACTTTGCAGACAACACAACTGAGAAGTTGGTAGGACAAGTCAGCATCTCAGAATAGTTTCTTGCTTTTAGATATCTTTTGTTTTTTTGTGAGTGATTATAGGAAATGTGTGTATGAGGTTGGATAAGAGTTTTCATACCCTCCATCCCCTTCGTTGTGGATTATATTTGTTTTTGTAGTTAGAGAAGGAACTGGAGAAGTGTTGGTCCACATCATCCTATACCCTCAGTTTGGAGCAAGAAGACAACAATTGTTTATGTGTGGACCAACAGACACTGCTTACTAAAAGTCTCCAGAATCAGGTGCATGGTGCACATGTGCACCCCCATGTGGAATGCAGGAAAGTCCTACACATCTCTGGGGGGAAAGGTGGTGACCACAACACTGGCTGACGGAAAGGAGGGAGCTTCACCATCACTGCTGCCACCCCCACTGTGTCTCCTGGGATCATGGACCTTCTTTATCCTGTCCTGAGAGATGTCCTCGTAGCGTAAGCCAGAGAAAGGGAGCCAAATGACACTGCTTCCTCCACTTTCTCCAGCTAAATCCCAACCACCACCTGGGATGTGAGATTTTGTCTCTCCCACCCTCCTTCCAATGCGTCCTTTTTCTTCCCTACCTTATTTCTTATTTCTTCTCTTTCCCATCTCTCTACTTTTTTCCCTTTGTCTAATAAGAGTGTGGCTCAGCTGTCCAAAACTATCTTCTGTGACATGTAGCTAAAAGCAATTCCCCAAACAGCCTGGGCAAAATTCCCATATTTGTCTAATAAGAATGAAAGTGTGACCCTTGTTACAGTACAGCTCAGCATGGAAACACAAGTGCTTTGTTTAGTTGGTTGGTTTTTTGTTTTGTTTTACTTTCTGGCCTTCGATAATGGATTATGGTAGAGGCACATTTTAAATATCACTCCAGAACAAAAGACAATAATTCCTTCCCAGAGGTCATTAAATAGAGAATAGATTGTAATGAGGGAAATGCACTATGATCACTAATGTGATTATGTTCAGGTGATTGGGCTTTTTAAGCCTTTTGAAGCCTTTTGAAATTTGGTATGCTTGATTTCTATCATTTGATCTTGTGGAAAATTGAAAAAAATATATTAAAAATCACATACTGATAGGGCTGTCAATTAATCACAGTTAACACGTGATGAACTCAAAATAAATTAACGTTTTTTTTTAACTAGTGTTAATTGCATACCTCTGGAGACAGGACTGAGTAGCGGCCTGAACCATCCCCTTCCCACTGGACAGTGTCGGCCTTAGGGGTGGGGTGAGATGTCCACCATCGAGGGTGCTGTGCTCGGGGGAGGGGCACCGCTGTGTGCCTCTAGGTCAGAGGTGCCCCTCTTCCCACCACCCTGCTCCACTGCTGCTCCTGCCTCCTCTCCTGCCCATGGAGCCGCCCTGGTCAAGCTGCTTGGGAACAGGAGACTGCCCCTTGTCTGCTGTGCAGAGCAGGGACATGGGGAACAGAAGGGCTAATGTTGGGGTGTCCCCCTTCCCCTGGAGGAACCTGTCTGCTGCTGCTGCTGCTGGTGGTTTAGGAATGAGTGCTGCCAGCAACGGCTGCTGATGGTTGAAAACGCATTCAGGCTCCTGAGTACTCTGCTTAAATAGACAGTTTTCCCCCAGCGCATGCGCGTGCGTGTGTGCACACACACACACACACACACTCTTCCTTGTCTCTCACACACACGTCTCTCCAACATGCACATGTGCCCGCACACTTCCCCTACAACACACGCACTCTCTCACACAAAATCAAAATCTGAAATGGAGCCCCTGCTGAGCTAGGAGTGACCAGAGAGCCAGGCACCAGGAGTCCCAGCAGCACTGCAGAAGTAAGGGTGTGTTGTAATTAAAATCAATATATTTGAAAATGTAGAAAACATCCAAAATAGTTAAATGAATGGTATTCTATTAGTGTTTAACAGTGCAATTAAAACGGTGATTAATCACAACTATTTTTAAACTCACAATTAATTGCATTTAAGTTTTTAAATTGTTTGACAGCCCTACATATTGATCATTAACAAGTCTTTATAAGGAAGATTGCTTACTTTATATTTCTTACTTCCTACCTCAAAACTGTTTGTGATGTGCTTACCACCCTTACACTTTTCTTTAAGCCTTTATACAGCACTAGTCATCTCCAAGTTATCTTCCAGTAGCTAATGTATAGGTAATTTGGTAATAATGGGAATTAGAAGGAGAAAATGTGATTATTTTATCTTTTTCATATGTTAAGTTTTCCTTTGCATGATAAATTTTTCATTTCTTACATGAGTATAAATGTCACCATACTTGTTCTTTTTTAATAGTTTAAAAAAAATCAAACCCCTTAAAATTAGGACATCTGCAACATCTATAAATAACAAAGAAAAATCATTTTTATTAATTTATATATCTCAACTTTTGTCTAAATATGAGGTCTACATTTTCTTTAATATATTGCTAAGTATAACATTTATTACCTAGAACAGGAGTTCTTAAACTGGGGGTCGGGATCCCTCGGGGGTTGTGTGGTTATTACATGGAGGGTCACAAGCTATCAGCCCCCACCCCAAGCCCCACTTTACCTCCAACATTTATAATGGTGTTAAATATATATATTAAAACCTTTTTTTAATTTTATAAGGGGCGTCACTCTCAGAGGCTTGCTATGTGAAAGGGATCACCAGGACAAAAATTTGAGAATCACTGATCTAGACCATACGGAGTCATATGGAAGAAACCTTTCCATCAAAATTGTTTTTGCTACTCTGTACTGTCATCAGATATGCTCGTAGGAAAGCAATACATTTTAAAACAGAACATTTTGATATTAAAATTAAATCATAAGCATGGAAGACTAAAGCAGATAAATTTATTTAAATTACATAGTAATTCAACGAGTTGTTTTTGGTTTAGGTGACAGCTGCATCATGTAGTGAAGAGGGCAGAAACAAAGAAACCCATTTAATAGACTTGGATTGAATTAAAAACATTGTGTTTTTAAGGTGCCTGTGGGACACAAGGAGAATATTAATGTATTATCTTCAAATTTGTTTATAGTCCTGACATATTTACAAGAATACATTAATTTTGATCCCACAGTTTTAATTTAATTTGACATCACTCAAGTAGCTGTCTAATCATTGTCTCACTGTCTTTGACAGAATAAATGAGGTGATCTTGGTAAATGGAAATATTATTCTGGCCATACAGATAAATAACACAGGTAAACAATACACTGACACAGGCATAATATGAACAAAGTACATAGAGGACACCAAAGTGTCATGGAAAAAACAAAAACAAGATTACCTGTCTTCTCTCTCTATTATTTAATTGTAGCATTTAAGTGTCTTACAAAAGTATAATGTTATCAAGAAATGTATCTCTTCAGTTTAATCATATGACGTCGGTATCTAAAGAGCCTTCAGATATCAATTACTTTTCTACACTAGATTGGGTTTAACCAGTGACCTATTAATGAACAAATCATTACCGCTTTAGGTTTCTCCTGAGTCATCTGGTCTTTCTTCTTAGCAGTGTTTATGAAGTATTACTTTTTATTAATTACTATTATTGTTATTAATTATTAATTTATTATACTTGCAGTTGTTTAATCAAATATGTCTGCATGATATAAAGGCATCTTACACCATCCAGTGGGAAATGCTGCTTAAAAGTGGATGGTGCACTATGGTGTTTAGATTCTGTAATTAGAGTGAAATACTATTAGATCTCTTGCTAAAGGTATTAGAAAGTAGTAATCTCCAGGCAATACTCGGAACTAAAAAGTATCAGTTTCAAGAGGAAAAACAAAAACTCAACTGAAAAAAATAATCAGTTCTTAGGAAGAACTCTACTCTGTTTTGTGCCTGTGTATTTGTTCTTCACATCTCTTAATCAAGGTAAGTTACGGACATAAAGTAGAGCAGCGATGGGTACGCAGTCCATCAGGGTAATCCACTGGAGGGCTGTGAGACAGTTTTTTTACATTGATAGTCCACATGCACGGCCGCCTGCAGCTCCCAGTGGCTGCGATTCACCATTCCCAGCCAATGTGAGCTGCAGAAGTGGCAGTTAGCACGGTCTGCAGCCTGCCACTTCTCACAAATCCCATTGACCAGGAACAGTGAACTGCAGCCACTGGGAGCTGCGGGTGCCTGTGCGTGTGTACAGTCAACATCAGCAAAATATTCACAATCAGATTACCTTGATGGGCCACAGGTTGCCCACTAATGAGGTAGAGCATGATAGAAAAGCCCCATGCAGAGAAGAAGTGCAAGGTGGATGCTCTGCAGTCACATCAGCCAACTCCCTCAGCACCCTCGGATGCATTAGATCTGGACCCATGGACATGTGCATGTCCAGCTTTTCTAAAAAGTCCTTAACCTATTCTTTCACCACTGAGGGCTGCTCACCTCCTCCCCATACTGTGTTGCCTAATGCAGTAGTGTAGGAGCTGACCTTCTCTGTGAAGACCGAGGCAAAGAAAGCATTGAGTACATCAGCTTTTTCCACATCATCTGTCACTAGGTTGCCTCCCCCATTCAGTAAGACCCTCACACTTTCCCTGACCTTCTTCTTGTTGCTAACATATCTGTAGAAACCCTTCTTGTTAACTTTCACATTCCTTCTTGCTTCAACTCCAATCGTGCTTTAGCCTTCCTGATTACACCCGTGCATGCTCAAAATATATTTTTGTACTGCTCTCTAGTCATCTGTCCAAGGATATACAACTCTCAATTCCCCATTAGGTTACTTGACTAGATACTAATATCACTAATTTATGAGATGCAAATTACTGTAAAATGAATTCAAAAGATACATGACATACTTGCAGTAAATTTGTCTTTAAAATTCTTGAAATAATTCATACTTTAAAAGAAAGTTTATTTGAATGAGAAATATTATACTTTGTTACCTATTAGGGACAGTTCTGTAGACAAACACCTTCTTTATTTGAATATGTGTAATAACAGAACTGGCTGTCAACAAGTTTAGGCTTGAAATTAGACAAAGGTTTCTAACCATCAGAAGAGTAGAACAGTCTTCCAAGGGGAGTAGTGGGAGCAAAAAACAGTTTTCAAGATTGAGCTTGATAAATTTATGGAGGGGATGATATGATGAGATTGCCTGCACTTGTATGTGGCCCATCCGCAGGGGCGGCTCTAGATATTTTGCTGCCCCACGCAGGGCAGGCAGGCTGCCTTCGGCGGCTTGCCTGTGGGAGGTTCGCCGAAGCTGCAGGAACAGCGGACCCTCCACAGGCATACCACTGAAGGAAACCTGCCTGTTGCCGTCGCGGCGACCGGCAGAGCGCCCCTTGTGGCTTGCCGCCCCAGGTATGTGCTTGGCGTGCTGGTGCCTGGAGCCGCCCCTGCCCATCTGTGTCTGCTAGTTGCAAATATCCTCAACAGCTGGAGATGGGACATTAGGGACCCCACTGGAGTGCCACAACACCAGTGTGAATGAGGTGTTGCATTACTGAACTGTGATAAGCCTCCAAAAGCATCTCATAATCCCCTTAAGTAAAGTGGCCACTCTTGTCATTATTGTGAAATTGGCTGCAGGAATGCAGAAATGCCCTTTCAAAGCTCCATTTACTCTGTAAAATTCCATTTACTGTGTGCTTTGCGTGAATGAGAGAGAGGCGGGGGAGGAGGGAAGGGGGATCTGAACTTATAAGACAGCATGCTGACACACTCTCAGCCCCCCAAAAACCCACAGTCTCTCCCCACACCTACACACAGCACACTCCCTGTCACACTCCCCCACCCTCATTTGAAAAGCACATTGCAGTCGCATGCTGGGATAGCTGCCCATAATGCACCACTCCCAATGCTGCTGCAAGTGGTGCAAATATGGCCACGCCCGTGCGCTTGAAGCTGTCAGTGTGGACAGATTGCAGCGCTTTCCCTGCTGCACTCTATGAAGGTGGGTTTAACGCATAGTGCTCTACATCTGCAAGTGTAGCCAAGCTCTTTGGCTGCCATGTTCTGCAACTATTGTACCTCAGAGTCTGAATCAACTTCAAGGATATCCAAGTTAGGGTCAATTTACTAAAAAAACTCCACAGTATATCTCATGGAGGCATGGATTACAGAGTTCACTATTACAAGGTGAATTCTCATCCTTAAAATTGTGTGAGAGCTAAGCTTATAATAATTTAAAATAAACTAATGGGAGCTAAACTAATAAATTTCAAGGAATGGAAGTTGGAATAATACATTCATGCTCATTTATTTTGAATGATGAATTTTGTTCTGCACCTCATATTTAATTTTACAGTAGAAAAAGAATTAGACACTTTGAAAAGAAAGGGTCATGGAAGTCAGGATTTGTTGTTCTTAAATATCAGAATGCAAAAGAGATTACTATGCTTTGACAACCTACCACAAAAATAAATAGCATTAGTATTTTCAATATTTGGTAAACTCTACCTTAAAAAGGCACATAATCTGTATTTTGCAGAGTCATTAGAAGTTTCTTTTAAAGAAAAGATGCAATGGTTTGTTAAGTGTACAATCCCAGTTAGACTAGTTTAAAGCGGACTTTATTTTCTACATATTTGAGAAGCAGGCCCTAGGTAAACTGCTTGAAATATACAAAGGACATTACTTCATAGTGGATTTTATTGTTTTATATAATTGCTTCTGAAACTCTGTTTACATAGCATTTTGATAATTTATCTCTGACTTGACAAATATGAATTACGTATATTAAATGAAAACTTGTATTGCCACTTTTAGAAATCTACATCGATACTGCAAATATAAGTTGATTAGCGTCTTGTTATTGTGTTTAAATATTAATGTTATTAGTAAGATATATTTGGAAACAAGGGACCAGCCTCTCAACTAATGTGAATCAGTGTAGCTCCATTGCAGTCAATATCAAGTCAAGTCTCAACTTTACTCCTTGATAAATAATCTGAATTGTTCTATACTTTGTTTTTGCGTTGTGGGATTATTGGAATAAATGCTCACTGATGTAAGGACTGCATAAACCTCCCCTTTAAGACATTGTCAAATATCTGAGAAATGAATAATTGCGTTCAGTGGAATGAATAACAGCACGCTGCATAGCGCTATCTTAAGGCTGTTGATAAATGATATAGAAACATGATGATTCAAACAGCAGAGAGCTCTCAATACAACTGACTTATAAGGGAGTTGAAGGCACTCATTCTCCCAGGTGTGGGCCCATAATACACAAATTAAATCTAGTGTAAACATTAAGGTAATTTACTGCAGTACACTATAACAGCATGCAGCAAATTAAATCAGTGTTAGACACATTTAAGTTGATCATCCTTTGAATGTTACATAATTCAATACTATACATTTATGCTTTCTAGCACCATGTGGGAGCCGGTCAACAGGCTCTGAAGGCACAGTATTATCACCAAATTACCCAAAAAACTACAGTGTTGGACACAACTGTGTTTACTCTATTGCTGTTCCCAAGGAATTTGGTAAGTAGGATGTCTCATTTTTTAACTGTTTCTTTCATACTTGTAATTGCTTCTGCACTATTTTTCTCTTTGGATGGATTTTGTAATTACTTATATGTTGAAAATATATACAGTGCACTTAAAATAAAACTATTGTAAGCTGCTAGTGCTGGTTAAAATTTTCACAATCAGTATTTTCTGTCATGCATTTTGATCTGTAGTTCATGTATTCATACATATATAGGTCACAAAATTTGTAAAAATAACATCTTTTTAAAAAATATTAGTGATTTATTTTTAATCCATTATAAATGCTGACATAATATAGATATGTTATTCTCAAATTAAAGGTCCAAATTTAGCACTTATGCATGTTAGTATGACTTTTTGGTAGTGATTTTTGTTGAACATCAAGGACACACAGCATAGAACTGACAATGCAAGATGATGAGGGGAGGGCTATGGTGTCATTAAGTCGCTATTGAACCTCCCAGTCCTGGGCAGCTCTGTAGTCCCAAGTGTATAATAGTCACTTATGGGGCCCCGTCTGATTTACAGCAGCCTATCTCTACCTACCTATCAGTTGCAGCACTGCCCAGACTTTCTGCAGTTCTGTGCCCAGCAGCCCCACCCCCAACATGACCTCTATGTAAGGGTTTGTGAAGAGGTCCACAGTGGGCAACCTTACAGCTATCTTCTGCAGTTTCTACACCAGAGGAATCCTCTGAAAGCTGGATCCAGGCCTTTTAGGGCCCCTTTATACCACCCAAGGCCTGTATATGACATAAAGTGGCTGCAGAGAGTGAGGATTTCTGCCTTTAACTTGATTGGAGTTGGTCACATGAAAGATTGATTTTGCGGTGTCTGATAACCAAAGGGTTAATAGTGACAAAGAGCTCTATGGCACCTTATGGACTAACAGAAGTATTGGAGCATAAGCTTTCGTGGGTGAATACCCACTTCGTCAGACATATGTGGTGGAAATTTCCAGAGGCAAGTATAAATATGCAGGCAAGAATCAGTCTAGAGATAACAAGGTTAGTTCAATCAGGGAGGATGAGGCCCTCTTCTAGCAGTTGAGGTGTGAACACCTAGGGAGGAGAAACTGCTTTTGTAGTTGGCTAGCCATTCATAGACTTTGTGTAATCCTGAGCTGATGGTGTCAAATTTGCAAATGAACTGAAGTTCAGCAAAAGCAACAAAGAGTTCTGTGGCACCTTATAGACTAACAGACGTTTTGGAGCATGAGCTTTCGTGGGTGAATACCCACTTCATTGGATGCATGACGTCTGTTAGTCTATAAGGTGCCACAGGACTCTTTGTTGCTTTTACAGATTCAGACTAACACGGCTACCCCTCTGATACTGAAGTTCAGCAGTTTCTCTTTGGAGTCTGGTCCTGAAGGTTTTTTTTGCTGCAGAATGGCTACCTTTAAATCTGCTATTGTGTGTCTAAGGAGGCTGAAGTGTTCTCCTACAGTTTTTTGTATATTGCCATTCTTAATATCTGACTTGTGCCCATTTATCCTCCTTAAGTATGGATTTTCCAGTTTGGCCAATGTACATAATAGAGGGGCATTGCTGGCACATGATGGTGTATATTACATTGGTGGACGTGCAAGTGAATGAACTGGTGATAATGTGGCTGATCTGGTTAGGTCCTGTGATGGTGTCGCTGGTGTAAATATGTGGGCAGAGTTGGCATTGAGGTTTGTTGCATGGATTGGTTCCTGAGTTAGAGTTACTCGTTACAGTGTGGTTGCTGGTGAGAATATGATTAAGATTGGCAGATTGTCTGTGGGTGAGGACTGGCCTGCCTCCCAAGGCCTGTGAAAGCAAGGGATTGTTGTCCAGGATGAGTTGGAAATTACTGATGATGCATTGGAGAGGTTTTAGCTGAGGACTGTAGGTGATGGCCAGTGGTGTTCTGTTGGTTTCTTTCTTTGGCTTGTCTTGCACCAGGAGGTTTCTGGGTACACATCTGGCTCTGTTGATTTGTTTCTTTATTTCCTCATGTGGGTATCATAGGTGTGAGAATGCTTGGTGAAGATTTTGTAGGTGTTGGTCTCTGTCTGAGGGGTTGGAGCAAATACAGTTATACCTCAGCGCTTGGCTGTGGACGATGGATTGTGTGGTTTGTCCGGGATGGAAGCTGGAAGCATGAAGGTAGGTATAGTGGTCAATGGGTTTTCGATATAGAGTGGTGTTAAAGTGACTGTCACTTATTGGTACCGTACTAGGAAGTGGACCTCCTGTGTAGATTGGTCCATGCTGAGGATGATGGTGGGGTGGAAGCTGTTGAAATCATGGTGGAATTCTTCTAGAGTCTCCTTCTCATGGGTCCAGATGATGAAGATGTCATCAATGTAGCATAGGTAGAGAGGGGGGGTGAGTGGAAGAGAGCTGAGGAAATGTTTTTCCAGGTCCGCCATAAAAATGTTGGCATATTGTGGGACCATACGGGTGGCCGTAGCAGTGCCACTCATCTGGAGGTATATATTGTCACCAAATTTGAAATAATTGTGTGTGAGGATAAAGTCACAGAGCTCAGCAACCAGTTGTGCTGTGGCATCATCAGGGATACTCTTCCTAACAGGTTGTATTCCTGTGTGTGGGATGTTTGTGTAGAGAGCCTTCACATCCATGGTGGCTAGGATTGTGTTTTCTGGAAGATCACCAATGCATTGTAGTTTTCTTAGGAAATCAGTGGTGTCACGGAGATAGCTGGGAGTGCTGGTGCTTTATGGTCTGAGCAGAGAGTCTACATATCCGAACAGTCCTTCAGTGAGAGTGCCAATTCCAGGGATGATGGGGCATCCAGGATTTTCAGGTTTATGGATCACGAGTAGTAGATAGAATAACCCTAGTTGGAGCTCTAAGATTGTGTTGATTTGTTCCTGTGTTAGTGTAGGGAGTCTCCTGAGTAGATGGTGCAGTTTCTTAGTATATTCCTCAGTGGGATCAGGGGGAAGTGGCCTGTAGAATTTGATATTGGAGAGTTGTCTGGCAGCCTCCTTTTGGGAGTCAGACCTATTCATGATGACAACCACACCTCTTTTATCAGCCTCTTTGATTATAATGTCAGGGTTGTTTCTGAGGCTGTGGATGGCATTGCATTCTGGATGACTTAGGTTATGAGGCAAGCGATGTTGTTTTTCCAGAATTTCTGCCTGTGCGCATTGGCGGAAGCATTCTATTTATAGGTCCAGACTGTCATTTCGAAAGGGTTAATCTACAAAGGCTTAATATACAGGATGGAAAGCTTCTGGTATACCACACTATTGAAAAGAAAGATCAGGAGAAAGATTGGTTGGGAGGCAGAGAGATAAAATGTGATGCAGAAATATAACTAAAGCTTGGTAGACTTTATATACTTACTTTAGTAAAACTACTTCACTCAGGGATGTGAAAAATCCACCCCTTTGTAGACAGCACTACGTCAGCGTGAGAGCTCCTCCTGCTTAAATAGCTACTGCCTCTCGTGGATGTGGAGTTATTAAACTGACAGAAGAACTCTCCCTTGTTGGCTTAGAATGTCTTTCTCCCTACATGCTACCGTAAGAGTAAGGAAATGATTTCACTGTGTGGAAGATAGAATGACAATTTGGGCAAAACAAAAGTGAAGCTGAATGACAGAATATTGTATCAAGGTTCTACCCAACACAACATTATGTCCAGTCATTGAACTGGGGACTAGATAGCTCAGACTATTATTGATTTCTGAGTCATTAAATCAAATCTGGGCAAGGCTGCTAGTGACTGAAATTATCATCACATTCTGATTTGATGTCTAATTAGTAGTTAATGGAAGTTCCAAATCAAATTCCTTGCAAACAGTTCCTGCAAATCTTAACAGACACCCAGTTTTGAAGAGGCGAAGAGAAGCAACTACCTTTCTCCCATTAAAGATGTATCCTGCTAGATCAGGTTTTTGGGGAAATGGCAGAAAATGTGTCCTTATTCATCCTTTCCAGACAAATAGAGAAATTCTGTTTCCAGTTATGTCTATCTAACACCTTTTACAAGTACTGAGGAAGAAAGAGGATGCCTGATAGAAATATCACATATGTTGAATGAAATAAGATAGTATAATTCAGTTTAGTGATAAGATGAAGAAGAGTAAAGAGTTGTAGAATGGATAAATATAATGAATTTTCCCTCCAAATATTTATAGTCTTGGCTCTATGCTTATGTCATACTGTTCAGTCAACACCAATTGCATCTTAACTTTCTCCAATCCTATGGTACTGAAAACATGTAGAATCTACAGTACTACCATAAGACTCTATTTCCTAAGGCATGCTATAACAATAGGTATATGCTTTAAATTTTCAGTAGAAGACAGTTGCATATCTGTAAACATTTCAAGGATGTGTTCAAATATGGAAGGGCTTAAAATAGAAGATGAGATGACAATGAAATCGTTTGATAGTATGTCATGTATTTTGTAGTTTCCCTAGATGAAGAGTTGGGGGTTATTTAAACACTTTATCAAAACAGTTAGTACCTGTATTAAGATAAGAAGAAAATGGGCTGTGAGAAAGGAGGAGTGGGTGGTATTTGGTTAACTGTAGAGATAAAAGTCGTTTCTAAGTACAACACACTCTGTTGTAACAATTTGTTTCTCATTACTATTTTTTTAAAATGATTTTTGTACCATAAAAACTCCTATTTTTTGTCTTGTGAATTTAGCATAATCAGGAGGAATAGCAGCATATTGAGGGGGGTATTTTAAGAAAGTCTGAAGAATAAATTATGCAAATAATAATAATAATAATTAATGAATAATTATCAATAATAATAATCAAGTGTAATACACTATTGAGCTTCTAAATAGGAAGCAGTAAAAAACAAATGTGATTTTTGGTTATCCAAAATATGATCTGGCATTTAATTATGTTCCATATTGAATCGATAACAATTACCTTTGCAATGATTATAGGTTGATATGTAACGTGGTGTTTTCCATTGAATGTTTTTTACCATGACTAAACAATGCAGGGAAATTATTTATCTTAACTTTTAAATGTCATGATTTTCTGGTTTGTCTCTCAAACTTAGGTTTATCTAGAATAAAACATACTTTTGTGTGTGCTATAGGGGGTACTATTATAGTATAGAAATTATGGACTTTACTAAAAACGCACCCTACTGCAATCTATAGTGTCTTTCTTAAAGTTTCTCCATGCTTATAAGAGAATTCTAGTAGCAGAAAAAATAATACAGTGAATAAAAAGAAACTAGCAGCTGGAGCACTAATGGTACTTTGGTCCCATTATAGGGGCCAGTGCAAGACACACTCTGCTGGAGCCAATGTCTTAAAATTTTGTGTGTAGACTTCCCAGCTTGATCACTGGCAATTGCATGATCCAGAAGTGAAACTCTTGTGTGATATATGTCTTTATATATAAAGTAGACTTCAGTAATCTGAGTACAATGGGCATGCTTAAAAACTTCACTCTGTATTTACAGATCTTGCAGCTTTCAGAGTCATTCCCTCTACTTTAAATTGGGGAATGCTATTAAAACTGGTAATATTTGTAAAATTGGCGTGAACTACTGTAGAGATCACTTGCTGCTTTTGTTGGCTAAACAATGTTTGTTCAAACTTATTAATCTTCCATCATAACAACAAAATTTTGTTTCCTAAGCATATAAGGCCTTATTCCCTCCAGCCACTTGGCATTGTATGAGCCATGCAAAGGATCAAGAATCTGGCTGCAAATTCTCTGAGGATGGAGGAGCACTCACATGATCTAAAGCCACTACAGCTGGCTTCATAGGAACTTCTGCACTCTCTCTCCAGCATAAGCGACATGCCATGAGATAGGGTAATTTAGGGGTGGGAGAAAAAGGGATGAGGCAGAATGTAGTTCCTCTTCACCAGTTCTTAGCAAGCATATGGTCCCATCTCCAGGTAGCATAAATTAATGCAGTCAAGAGCACCTGTGCCTTGAGAATGAGAGAACTGTAACTGGCTCTCTGACAGCCTTCCCCAACCTCACTCTCCAAGCAGACCTCAGCACAAAATCTGGACTATTACATTTGGTCATAGGTGAAAGGAATAACAAAGAGTCACATGAACTGTCTTGTGTCACAAATATACTGTAACATGATAAGAACATAGAGCATAAGAATGGCTGTACTGTGTCAGACCAAAGATCCATCTAGCCCAGTATCCTGTCTACCGACAGTGGCCAATGCCAGGTGCCCCAGAGGGAGTGGGCCTAACAGGCAATGATCAAGTGATCTCTCTCCTGCCATCCATCTCCACCTTCTGACAAACAGAGGCTAGGGACACCCTTCCTTACCATCCTGGCTAATAGCCATTAATGGACTTAACCTCCATGAATTTATCCAGTTCTCTTTTAAATGCTCTTATAGTCCTAGCCTTCACAACCTCCTCAGGCAAGGAGTTCCACAAGTTGACTGTCCGCTGTGTGAAGAACTTCCTTTTATTTGTTTTAAACCTGCTGCCCATTAATTTCATTTGTTGGCCCCTAGTTCTTGTATTATGGGAATAAGTAAATAACTTTTCCTTATCTACTTTCTCCACATCACTCATGATTTTATATACCTCTATCATATCCCCCTTTAGTCTCCTCTTTTTCAGGCTGAAAAGTCCTAGCCTCTTTAATCTCTCCTCATGGAGATTAGGGGGGTTTGAACCCCCTAGTAATTTTAGTTGCCTTTCTCTGAACCTTTTCTAGTGCGAGTATATCTTTTTTGAGATGAGGAGACCACATCTGTATGCAGTATTCAAGATGTGGGCATACCATCAATATATATAAGGGCAATAATATATTATCAGTCTTATTCTCTGTCCATCTCCTAAGATCCATTTTTTTTGACTGCCTCTGCACACTGCATGGACATCTTCAGAGAACTATCCACAATGACTCCAAGATCTTTTTCCTGATTAGTTGTAGCTAAATTTGCCCCCATCGTATTGTATGTATAGTTGGGGTTATTTTTTCCAATGTGCATTACTTTACATTTATCCACATTAAATTTCATTTGCCATTTTGTTGCCCATTCACTTAGTTTTGTGAGCTCTTTTTGAAGTTCTTCACAGTCTGCTTTGGTCTTAACTATCTTGAGCAGTTTAGTATCATCTGCAGACTTTGCCACCTCACTATTTACCCCTTTCTCCAGATCATTTATGAATAAGTTGAATAGGATTGGTCCTAGGACTGACCTTTGGGGAACACCACTAGTTACCACTCTTCATTCTGAGAATTTACCATTAATTCCTACCCTTTGTTCCCTGTCTTTTAACGAGTTCTAAATCCATGAAATGACCTTTCATTTTATCCCATGACAACTTAATTCATGTAAGAGCCTTTGGTGAGGGACCTTGTCAAACGCTTTCTGGAAATCTAAGTATACTGCGTCCACTGGATCCCCCTTGTCCACATGTTTGTTGACCTCTTCAGAGAACTCAAATAGATTAGTAAGACATGATTTCCCTTTACAGAAACCATGTTGACTTTTGCCCAACAATTTATGTTCCTCTATTTATCCGGCAATTTTATTCTTTACTATTGTTTCAACTAATTTGCCCAGTACTGATGTTAAACATACTGGTTTGTAATTGCGTGGATCACCTCTAAAGCCCTTTTTAATATTAGCATTACATTAGCTATCTTCCAGTCACTGGGTACAGAAGCCGATTTAAAGGACAGGTTACAAACCGTAGTTAATAGTTCCACAACTTCACATTTGAGTTCTTTCAGAACTCTTGGGTGAATGCCATCTGGTCCCGGTGACTTGTTAATATTAAGTTTATCAATTAATTCCAAAACCTAGTGACACTTCAGTCTGTGACAGTTCCTCAGATTTGTCACCTACAAAAACTGGCTCAGGTTTGGGAATTTCCCTAACATCCTCAGCTGTGAAGACTGAAGCAAAGAATCCATTTAGTTTCTCCGCAATGACTTTATTGTCTTTAAATGCTCTGGTTGTATCTTGATCATCCAGGTGCCTCACTGATTTTTTATCAGGCTCTCTGCTTCTGATGTACTTAAAAAGCATGTTGTTATTACCTTTTGAGTTTTTGGCTAGCCATTCTTCAAACTCCTCTTTGACTTTTCTTATTACATTTTTACACTTAATTTGGCAGTGTTTATGTGCCTTTCTATTCACCTCACTAGGATTTGACTTCCACTTTTTAAAAGGTGCCTTTTTATCTTTCACTGTTTCTTTTACATGGTTGTTAATCCACGGTGGCTCTTATTTAGTTCTTTTACTGTGTTTCTTAATTTGGGGTATACATTGAAGTTGGGCCTCTATTATGGTGTCTTTAAAAAGTGTCCATGCAGCTTGCAGGGGTTTCACTCTAGTCACTGTACCTTTTAATTTCTGTTTAACTATCCCCCTCATTTTTGCATAGTTCCCCTTTTTGAAGTTAAATGCCACAGTGTTGGGCTGTTGAGATGTTCTTTCCACTACAGGGATGTTGTTATATTATGGTCACTATTTCCAAGTGATCCTGTTATAGTTACCTCTTGGACCAGCTCCTGCGCTCCACTCAGGACTAAATCAAGAGTTGCATCTCCCCTTGTGAGTTCCCATACCAGCTGCTCCATGAAGCAGTCATTTAAAGTATCGAGAAATTTTGTCTCTGCATTTCATCCTGAGGTAACATGCTCCAGTCAGTATGGGGATAATTGAAATCCCCCACTATTATTGAGTTCTTAATGTGGATAGCCTCTCTAATTTCCCTTAGCATTTCATCATCGCTATCACTGTCCTGGTCAGGTGGTTGATAATAGATCCCTAATGTTATATTCTTATTAGAGCATGAAATTACTATCCATAGAGATTATATGGAACATGTGGATTCACTTAAGATTTTTACTTAGATTCTACATTTTAATTCACATATAGTGCCACTCCCCCCCTCCCTCGCATGACCTGTTCTGTCCTTCCAATATATTTTGTACCCCAGAATGATTGTGTCCCGTTGATTGTCCTCAATCCACCAGGTTTCTGTGATACCTATTATGTCAATATCCTCCTTTATCACAAGGCACTCTAGTTCACCTATCTTATTATTTAGACTTCTAGTATTTGTGTACAAGCACTTTAAAAACTTGTCACTATTTATTTTTCTGCCCTTTTCTGATGTGTCCGATTCTTTATGTGAATGTTTCTCATCTGATCTGGCCCTCACATTATCCTCTTCCATCCTCTGCTCCTGGCCATAACCTAGAGAATCTCTATCAATAGACTCTCCTCTAAGAGAAGTCTCTGTCCGATCCACATGCTCCTCTGCAGCAGTTGGCTTTCCCCCATCTCCTAGTTTAAAAACTGCTCTGCAACCTTTTTAATGTTAAGTGCCAGCAGTCTGGTTCCACTTTGGTTTAGGTGGAGCCCATCTCCATCTCTCCTGTAAAGGCTCCCCCAATTCCAAAAGTTTCCCCATTTCTTAATTAATCTAAACCCCTCTTCAATACACCATCGTCTCATCCACTCATTGAGACTCTGAAGCTCTTCCCGCCTACCTAGCCCTGTGCGTGGAACTGGGAGCATTTCTAAGAATGCCACCATAGAGGTCCTGGATTTCAGTCTCTTCCCTATCAGCCTAAATTTGGCCTCCATGACATCTCTCCCACCTTTCCCTATGTCATTGGTACCTACATGTACCACGACCACCAGCTCCTCTCCAATGCTACACATAAGTCTATCCAGATGCCTCGAGAGATCTGGAACCTTCGCACCAGGCAGGCAAGTCACCATACAGATCTCCCAGTCATCACAAACCCAGCTATCTATGTTTCTAATGATTGAATCTCCTATTACTAACACCCGCCTTTTCCTCGTGACTGGAGTTCCCTCCCCCAGAGAGGTAACCTCAGTGCAAGAGGATACCCTAACGCCATCTGGAAGGAGGGTCCCAACTATGGGAAGGTTTCCGTCTGTTCCCGTTGACTGCTCTGCTTCCCTGGGCCTTTCACGCTCCTCAACAGTACAGGGGCTGTCTGACTGGAGCTGGGACAATTCTACAGTGTCCCAGAAAGGCTCATCAACATACCTTTCTGCCTCCCTTAGCTCCTCCAGTTCCACCACCCTGGCTTCCAAAGCCCGTACACAGTCTCTGAGGGCCAGGAGTTCCTTGCACCGAATGCACACATACACCACCCCTCCACAAGGCAGGTGATCATACATGCTGCACTCCGCACAATAAACTGGATAGCCCCCACTCTGCTGCTGGGCTTCTGCCTGCATTGTCTCCTGAAGCTACCTACTTAATGAAAGAGTTTTGTTTAAATCAAGTTTTGAATGTAGTTTAATTTATAGGTTTTAAAAAAGAGCAAGTGAACCTTGCTCCTTTCCCACTCACCTTCCAAACTCCTTTCCAAAACTCCGTTAACAGCCCCTGGTCGCTTGCGCACCACTTTATAAAGCCCTGGCCTTCTTGATAGCCCCGCCCACTGACTAAGGCTCAGCCAGTTAACAGAGGCTTCTAGCTTTCAAACCTTACTTTGAAGTTCACAGCTTCCAACTGGCAGCCACAGCACACGGTCCTTCAACCAACCTACCAAACAGACAGACAAACACAATCTCAGCACACAGCAAGTAACCCTCAAATGCAAACACACACTGCAGACAGCCACTTACCCCAAAGGTGCTGTATTTGCTCCTTCTTCACCTGGAGAAATCCCTTGCAAAACTCCCTGTTAGCAGCCCCTGGTTGCAAAGCTCCCTGGTCGACTGTGCACTGCTTTATAAAGCCCTGGCCTTCTTGCTATACATTCAAACCCAGTTTTCTAATAGTAGAGGCATCTCTCCAGTTATCCTTTTGTGAATGTGTAGATGATTTGTCACAGAATAACAAGTGTGAAATCAGGGCTTCGAGCGATGCATTATATCAGACAATGCACCTTTTTCTGTTCTGTTATGGTATCTGATTAGCTTATTGCTTGCTTTCATTCCTTTGTAAATCGCTTTGTGCTCCATGCTCAATACCATGTGTGCTTTATATCATAGTGGCTTCAGATCTATGCTCATGTCTGAATGCATATGACTTTACTCATCCCACACATGTTCATTTGACTAACCAGTCACAGTGCTGTTGAGCACACCCAATAATAGGTGTCTGGAAATGTGGATCAGGTTGTACAAGAGTTTCTTCACATAGGCCCTGAAAAACCTAGGGCTTAATCTGAATTAAAGATAATGTTCGAACTACACTGTACCTGTGTGTAATATTTATACTGTAGAAACTCCCCTAATATGCAATTAATTCATACCTAGGCTTGGGACAGGAGTGCATGAGCCAGTATGCAATACATTGATATTGGAATCCTATTCTCTAAGCTATGCACATTTTATTTTTATTCCAAGTGAGCTCTATCACTCTGGTACTAAGTACTAAGCATGTAACCATATACTCCAAAAACATTTCCAAAAGTCAGTCCTTCATCTGTGCACAACACAAGATTTTTTTGTCCCCTTGAATTGATACTGTTTTCATCCCACAAGATAGCAATACATGCAGTGTAAGAATTGCTCATCTTCTCCATGACGTAAACTACAATACAGGGAGTAAGAATGTGTGTACTATACCTCTGTTTGCAGCTAAGTGATTGATTATTGAAAGATAAAAGTTGAGCTTGTGGCAAAATGTTCTGGGGTATAGTAAGACCGACTATTGTAAAACTTTGTTCGTGTATACAGGTGCATGATAATACATTCAGTTTTTGACTTTGTTACTTGTGGGACTAGAAACATACCTCATTTGCATGTGAAGGAAGAAAGAAAAAGAAAGTTGCATCAATTGAGTGCACTTTGGAAAACATATCCTAAACGCTTTAGTTGTTTTATAATGAATAATTAACAGAAGTTTGATTGAAACAAAATTATTTCAAAAGTGAAAATAAATACAAAACTTACACATGAAATTTACCTGAGGTGAAGTCGACACTAGATAATGTTGTTACATGGACTTAATTGAGTTAATAAAATATTTTCATGTGGAGTCATGATTGTTTTTTGCTTTTGCTTTGCATAGTTTCAACAAGACCAAACGAGGAGTTTGGTTTGACTGTGTTCTCTCCAGCTAATTTTTACTTTACAGTTCTGTGTTTGTGAGAAGCTGAAAACTGAATAGAACCCCAGGAAAAAAAAATGAAAATCATCCCACTTTCATAAGGAAATCAATGAGTTTTGCAACCTCTTCCTTGTTTCTCAATAAGCTATCTCTGAACATCAACCATTACCATCAACCATCAACCATTACCTTCATTTACCTGCAATCCCTTTTCCCCATTTTCATATTGCTTAGTGGGCGGATGACCAGCTGGCCCCTTTCTGAGCACTTCAGCGGCTCGCTTGTTCTCTCATTCCCTCTCTCCTGAAACCAGCAACTAGGGCTTCTTCCTTCTTAGTTCCTAGGAAAGATCTCAGGGGAAGCAGTCAGCCTGCATATCCCTGATTCAGCAACACCATTACCAGGAAAGTTGTTCTTTCTCTTGCTGCTGCAGCTGTTATAAAGACATTTTACCTCATGATTATAGCCACCTTCCCCACTGAATATTTTACCTGAAGGTTTAGGCTGGTGAGTTAATTGCCCAGTTCCCAATTAATATTAATTTAAGTGGGAGTTGAGTTCCTAGCTCCATTAGAATATTTTGAAGACTTCAGCCTTTGGAAAGAGTGGGTTTACCCTGCTGGACTCCAAAAGACTTAGGTTGGGGAGAGAATATCATGCTACTGTCTGAAGACAACTGAGGCAGAAAGGGATGAAATGTACTGGATACTCTACAGGACTTCTGAAAGTAAAAGGTAGCGCTTCTTAGGAAAAAAGATGTATGAGTGTGGAGGGAGTTGGGGTTGAGTGAATGTAGACACTGAAGGGGACTGGACTAGATGATCTCTTAAGGTCCTTCCAGTCCTACGAGTTTATGACTCTGCAGGTGGCCTGCTCTCAGGATGGAATTTTTGCCTGTGGGGCAAAGTAGGAGGAGGTCCCATGCTGGCCTGCATCAGCCCAAGACTTATGTGCACAAACCTCAGAGAATCTGGAACTTGCATTGTAACTGAAAGCACATTTGCACAGCTGTAGATTTCTTCCTGTCCATTTTAAGATTAGACCTAGTGAAGCTGTCTAGATATATTGGAATTTCTGTCTCCTGATGTCAGGGCCAGCTTTAGACCTATTCCACCAATTCACCCAAATCGAGCCCCGTGCTTAAGAGGGCCCCGGGCCCAGTGAGAATCCCTTCCCTGGCTAGAGGCGCCTTTTTAATTTTTACTCACCTGGCAGCTCTTCGGGTCTCCGGCAGCACTTCAGCGGCGGGTCCTTTGCTCACTCCGGGTCTTTGGCGGCACTTCGGCGGCAGGTCCTTCACTTGCTCTGGGTCTTCAGCGGCTGGTTTTTTCAGTGACGCCGAAGACCTGGAGTGAGTGAAGGACCCACCACCGAAGTGCCGCCGAAGACTCAGAGCACTGCCTGGTGAGTACAAGCCCCACGTGTATTTTTACATGTGTGTTTGGGTTTTTTTAGTCATTCCTTCTAGGACCCTGTCGAAACTGTTTGAATTGGGCCCTGCACTTCCTAAGCTAACCCTGCCTGCAGTACCTGTCACAATTCAAAGCTGATACTTATTTGTTAGTTTTATCACACTGATACTGACATATAAACTGTTTGGTCCCATTTTATTTTAAAAAAACAACCAAAACCTCCAAATTTTAGATAAATACTTTCCACTGCTTGATCACTTGTGTTATTAATGTGTTTGATCAACTGGCTAACCTCTCTAATTTGTCAAATTGCACTCAAATTGAATTGCAGGAAAGGGTTGCTATATATTTTTAGCTAAAAGTATTTGAAGTTTTATGTTGAAAATTGATTATGCATCATTGTATATATTTTGTGCCTAGTATCAGGTATACAATACCTTACATTAATACAGTAGTCCTCATCATTGAGGGTGACAAAGTACATTGAACAGAATGTATAAGGATCACTCACTGTAAGATTAATTCATAGAAGATTTTGGTGCTCTCAATTCTCAGCACTAACTCTGATTTAATCTTAAATGCAAATTCCCACCTAAACTGAGTATGGATTTGAATGCCATCTTAGGCTATCTCTATACAGGACACATATTAAATATTGAGTTGGACCACACTTATTAAATATTGAGCTGGTCCTAGCCACACATCTTCCTTTTAAATTCTGAAGGAGCTGCATGACTGCCCAAAGATTTGGCAGGGAGTATGACAAAGCAAGATGCAAAGCAAGGTGTCCAGATCAGCTTTGTAGACAGTGGAGGAGTATTCAAACCATATTGCTGACACAAAATATTTCTGAGTCAGGTACCAAGGAGAATGGCAAGGCATATTTTTTTCATTATATTGAATGTATTTGTAACTCTTCTTCTCCCAAAGAGTGTTGGAACATATGTGATAGTCTTCCATATGGTGCTGTAGGGATTTATATATTATATATACATATATTTATATTGTATATACATGCATATATATTATATATACACATGAGAGAGAGAGAGAGACTTTGAATGAAAACATGTACAATTCAGAATGCTACAAGGACAATTGTACATTCCCACAACATATAATGTGTTCTAATACAGTATAATTTAAAGTAATTTAAACCAATATCAATATAGAAACAAAAAGAAGCAATGCAATAGTGTATTGAATCTGCAGAAAGAAACAACAGCTCTTTTAATCCAGAGTATTAGATTGAAAAAAGTTTTTGATGGACTGAAAAGAAAAGCTATTTCATGTGCAGTTTTTCAACTTCTCCTGGCTAAGTTTCTATGGAAAAATCACTGCAGTGTAGACTTTTTTCAATGTTTCATTATTCTGTCATGCAGAATCACAGCTGCAATATTTCATACTATGACAGGCTTAAGCTGGAAGATAAATGGTTCACAAAAGCACACAGCATGCCACGGGCAGAGTCTTTTGTAAACACAGAAGACTCATCATCTCTGACACTCTCCCACTGATATTTCAAAATGGTGTAATGATCACTAATGGTTTAATACACAATCCAGCACTGATTACAATTAAAATTCCGAAATTTAAGATTTAATTTGTATGCTCTGCATTTCACAATTAGGTTGATATTTGCATTTTAAAATAATCTAATTATTCGTAAAAATATTAATAAATAAAGTTCAGATCAAGTAGCCTAAGAGAATGAATAGGATTTTGTTTTACTGAAACAGTAAAATATACTGTACACAGCACAATGCAAAAGTGTAAGCATACTTTTATATGGCATGTCAGAAATAAAAAATTTTTCACTCTCAGTGGCTGATGTGGAGCCTATTATTTAAATCATACCCTTTTTTCCCTACCTAGAAGCCTAATAGGCACATGTAATACTGGGGTATTATCCAAATTCAATAGGGGTATTACATGTTGCACATTTACTGCAAAATACAGTGTTCTTTTTATCCACTGACAACTTGTGTGTAATATTTGCAATGTTCTTGGTAACACGAGTAAAAATACAGCATTTTTTGCCAGACTTGGCCACTGGTGGCTTTTCAGTTTCTAGTAACAGTAGAGAGAGATAAATTTGTTTCAGTTGTCTTGCTTCGGTCCTGGATGATGATAAAAGTCCCATGCCTGCACACCCTTAAGTGTGTCCATAAATATCTTACTATAACACACAATACTGCAAATTAAGTCAGTTTGCATGTGAGGTGCTTTTCCAGTATTTTGTAGGTATTCTGATGTGGCACGTGGAATTGCTCTGCAGAAGGAGATGGAATCGGAGGATAAGAGCCCAGTAACAATTCGTTTATGAGAATAGTCTTTAAAAGATTTATTCTTGCAATCTATGGAAGATACAGGTATGACTTTTATTCTGGCAGCTGGACCAAACATAGAGCAAACAATGTCGCCTGACACATATTTTCCATTTTAGACAGTTCATTGAACCTGGAATCTGCAGTCAGTTTAAAAGCCATGCGATGCCAGATTTGCTTCAATAGAGTCTGTTGTACTTTCAAATCCAGTTCACACTTTTAAAGGTAATAACCTAGGCTTGGATAGCTGATTAAGTGGCAGAACTTCACAAGAAACTATCTCAATAAGGAAGGAATGAAAACTAAGTTGGTTTTGTTATTATAATTAGTTGCATTAAAGTATAACATTTGCTTTTCTTGGTTTATATCCTTCAGCACTGTTGAATAGAGGGTTGTGGGGTTTTTTTAAAGAACCTCTGAGGCATATTCTGGTTGAGATTTTTAAAGCAATGCAGGGGATTTAGCTACACGTCTTCTACTAAAACCAACCGCCCCCGGTTCGCTCCTTTACTGAACACCTCTTTTTAAATCCTTTTCCAAGCCACTTATCCAGTCACTGTATACCTTTCCTATGGAGTACATGCACTGGACATCTGCCCCACACTTACATAATGAGTTGCAACATGGAGTCTATCGTCCTTCATGCCATACATAAAGAACGCCCACCTGAACCAACTGTGGGGAAGGTGAAAAAAACCCAACTCCACCTAAGCCAATATGGTGGCAAGGGAAAACTTCCTTTCCAGCAACTCTCAACAAAAGGGCAGCTAGTGTCATGCCCACAGCAGGTCTAGACCAAACCTGGTATTTTACCACCTAAAGGGGAGGGAGGGTGGGTGCCGCTTCAGCCTGCTCCATGCAAAAGGGAGGGCTGAGGAACAGGGCTGCCGCTTTTAAACCCTTCATTCCCAGGGGATGAGTCAGCGACCACGCTGACCCTTTTGCAGCAGTTTTCATCTCCCTCCCCCAAGCCATAAAGCACAGTTCCTTAATTGGGCCAGCCAGTCAAATACTTCCACCTCTTAAAGGTGCAGGGCAGTCATTGTCCTTAGAAGACTGAAACATTAATGCAACTAATTTGATGCTACCTCTTGTGTAGCACTAATGGATTCTTTAGGAGGATAATATTGCCTGTTGAAATAGATTTAAACAATCTTGATTTGTTGTTATATGCTGAGTTTTGCCCATCGTTTAGAACTTGTATTGTTAATGATTTTTATTTTCTCCTCCATATTTACATTCCATCAATCTGACTTGAGAATATTTGCCTCAGGTCTGTTAAATTATTCTTGCTAATATTTGTTTGTATGATGGTAGCATCTAAAACCCCTCCTCAGGGTTGAGGCCCCATTTTGCTGGTGCTATACAAACAAAGAGTAAAAGGTGGTCACTGACCCAAAGATCGTAGCTTTAATTAAGATAAGATGCAATTGGCCATGCTATAACACAGTGCTGTTGTTGTGTATACTAATAGCAGTAGAAGCACAGATACTGGAAAGGAAACGCTTGCAGCAAGAGTAGAAGTACTCTTTGTTTAGCTTTGTTGTCTCCAAACAGTTTTGCTTTCTATCAAAGACTTTGAAAATACTTTGAGAGGACTGAACCATGTCTGGTACATTTTTTTGTGATTCAGTCTGTTTCATCATGTCACTTGTTGAAAGCCAGTATAGTATTTATTTGTGTGTGTGTGTGTGTGTGCATGCATGCGTGTGCGTGTGCCTAAAGAACAGAAAAAAGTATGTGTGCGCACGTGCGCGTGCACCTAAAGAACAGAAAAAAATGTAGATGTGTATACAGACTGGTAGCCAGGAACAAGTAAAACATCCTTTCACAGAAATAAAAGTTGAGTAATATTGTTGTTTGTTTGTTTTGAATTGTTTTGAGTTGGCTACATGATTCAAAGGTGCATGTTAGTTTTCACTGTATAATAACGCCTTGTGATACTGTAGGTGGTGTGGTAAAAGGAATGTTCAAGTTGTTGAGTGCCAAGTAATTTTATCTCAAAAATATTAAAATGAAATGTATAGTCCAGAGAAACAAGAAATAGTAGGCCAAATCTTAATAATTCTCTCTGTTAATGCTGATTCAATGATTTGACTCTCACTATTTTAGTCACATGACATTCTGTTATAATAATTGGGCCAACAACCTTACTCCAATTTTCAACTCAATTGTAAAAAGTGAGTAAAACATTATGACATCTCACAATAAGCTATAACAATAAGTTTTAATGGCAAAGGTATAACAGAGAAACAGAATGTCTGAATTAGTCCAACAAATGAAAAGGCCTACTAACAAAAGAACATAAGAATGGCCATACTGGGTCAGACCAATGGTCTGTCTAGCCCTGTATCCTTTCTTCCAACAGTTGCTGGTGCCAGATGTTTCAGAGGGAGTGAACATAACAGATCAGTTTAACGAGTGATCCATCCCCTGACATCGAGTCCCAGTTTCTAACAGTCAGAGGTTTACGGAAACCCAGAGCATGGGGCTGCATCACTGACAATCGTGGCTAATAGCCATTGATGGATCTATCCTCCCTGGATTTATCTATAGTAGAATTTCAGAGTTACGGAAATACCGAGAATGGAGGTTGTTCATAACTCTGAAAAGTTCCGTAACTCTGAACAAGATGTTACAGACATCAGCCTTGAGGGTTTGGGGCTACAGCCACAGAGTGTAGAGGGTCAAGTATCCAGGCAGAGAGAGGGGGTTAGGTCTTCTGTCCCACAGGAGCACCAGGACTCAGGATTTTATACCCAGAGTGAGTGCTGGGCTTGGGGCTTCATCCCCACAGCTCCGTTCATGGCTTCTGCCCTGTGGGGAGTGCCCAGGCTCAGGGTTCCCATTGGCTTCACTCCCAGTTTCAGCTGCAGGAGGGGGTGTGCCAGAGCTCGGGGCTTTAGCTACAGGGGAAGCTCTGAGGCTGAAACCATCATTCACCTTATAGCTGAAGCCCCAATCCTCGATGCCCCCTGTAGGGCTGAAGCTGTGAATGGAGCCATAGGGCTGAAGCCCCGATTCCCAGCGGTATCCCTAGTCTAAAGCCTTGGGCCCTGGTGCTCCCGAGGCCCAGAAGCCCCGAGCGCACACACACACTTCCCTTCCACCTGGCTGCTGCAGTCCCAAATCCCCCATGGCTAAAGCCCTGAGCAACAGGACTGAAGACCTGAGGCAGAATAGTATTTGCTGTTTTTTTTTGTCTCCCCTGCTGCCTGACTGAATACTTCCACTTCCACAGGGTGTCTGGTTGAACAGTAAGTCTATAACTCTGATGTTCATATCTCTGAAGTTCTACTGTAATTCTTTTTTTGAACCCAGTTACAGTTTTAACCGTCACAACATCCCCTAGCAATGAGTTCCACAGGTTAACTGCATATTGTGTGAAGAAGCACTTTTATTATGGCTTTTTTTTTAAACTTGCTACCTATTAATTTCATTGGGTGAACTCTGGTTCTTGTGTTATGTGAAGAAATAAATAACACTTCCTTGTTTATTTCTCCACATCATTCATGATTTTATAGGGACCTTGTCAAAGGCTTTCTGAAATTCCAAGCAGTACACTATATCCACAGGATTACACTTGTTCACATATAATTCAAGGACTGTATTAAGATTATGCCTTTAAACAATAAAAGTGTGGGCCAAGAAATCAATGAACTAAAATTGATATGTCAGAAATTGTTCAATTGTTGGACAGAATAATGAAAGGATGGATTGTTCTGCCCATCACTTCCTTTTGGGGTTCTTGAAAATAAAAGACTGGGGTGGGGGGGAAAATGATCAGAACTGCCAACAACTGAGTTTTACCATTGTGGCTGCTACTCCCACCATCTCCTGGGACCCTGGGATCTACTATAACACTGTTGGGTCTTCATATCCTCATCTTGAAAGCCATCCTGGCCAGGCTGGGAAAAAGAGAAGGACCCAGGTGACTTTGCCACCTCCAGTTACATCTGCTGAATCTGAAACTTAACTTGGCATGTAAGATTTTGTCACTCTTCCTCCCCTTATGTGCCTTTCCTTCCTTCCTTATGTCTTTTCTTTCCTATCCCTCTCCTATTTCTTTCTGCTTAATAAGTTCTGGCTTAGCTGGGCAAGACTGAATATTTTGCAACACGGCTGTGAGGCTGTGAGTACAAGGAGACAGCTAAAAGTAATGCCCTAAACAGCTTGATGCTAGTACAGGTGTGCCAGGTCTTGGAGTGGCTGATGAGACCATATGCCGTGTCTGTGTATCTCCAGCAATGAGACTGCAAGTGAGAGTCAACACCAGAGACAGACATTGCATTTTCTATGTTCTCTGTTCTTTTCTCTCCCCTCTTGTGTGTTTTTTTGACTTTTAGGAAATGAGATTGAATTTTAACAACAGCTCCATCCCATCTCAACTAACTGCTTCTCTTTCCCCTATAAAGGACAGTTATGATAATTTTTAATACCATCTAAGAGACTTTCAATTAGTTCCCCTACCTTCTAAAGACTCGTTACAGTTAAGGAGAAAAAGAATAAGAAATGTTGTTAAAATGAATGCCTCATTTAATACTTTGCATTTCAAGTGTTTTCACTGTTTTTTTTCCCCTTCTGTTCTGTATATTTAATAAAAGGGTGTTTGTTTTGTTTTGTTTTGTTTTAAATGTGTTTGCCTTGATACTGAGCAGGCCATTTAAAACCTTCCTGCAACCCATTGATGGGTACTTTGAGAAACAGCTTTCAAAAATACTTCAATTTAAAACAAGCAGCATAATCAGAATTACCAATAGCTATTTTATTATTAAGGAAAGGGGGGGAAATACTTAAAAACTTAACAGAATGTAAACAATAAACAATGATTACTTTAGTTACAAAATTTTCTGTATGTTTCTCTGTGGAGGCTTTTAACAGAGATTACACCAGGAGTTGGCAACCTTTCAGAAGTGGTGTGCCGAGTTTTCATTTATTCACTCTAGTGTAAGGTTTTGCGTGCCAGTAATACGTTTTAACATTTTTAGAAGGTCTATTTCTATAAGTCTATAATATATAACTAAACTACTGATGTATGTAAAGTAAATAAGGTTTTTAAAATATTTAAGAAGCTTCATTTAAAATTAAATTAAAATGCAGAGCTCCCCGTACTGGTGGCCAGGACCCCGGCAGTGTGAGTGCCACTGAAAATCAGCTCGCTTGCCACCTTCAGCATGTGTGCCATAGGTTGCCTACCCCGGATTACACGTTTGAGAGTGAGACCTTTTGGAGGTAACTCTTCTCCTAGTAAGTTATGGCCAAAGTTTATCATTCCCCAAAATAGTAATGAGTCCTATTTCAATGTGTTACAGATTACTGAAACAGTTCATAGATGGTCAAAGGAAATTCAATTAAGGATAGGTAAATCTTATTTGGTATATCATGGATAACTAAAACAGTTTATAAATGGTGAGTAAAGGTGAGTAAGCTTAAGTAATCCCTGTGAAACAAAGCATTTAAATTAGTTAGTCAAAGACAATCATTCTTTGAGTATTCTTGAGATTGGCAAATTAATGAATATTAAGGATCTTATATTCAACTTAAATAGCATTGTTTCCCTCTGTTTACAATTTTAGCATATGTCTGCTCTCCAGGAATACATTGTCTAAAAACAATGGGGTGTTTAATTGGAGAAGCTGGAAATATCTTACATTACAATAGTATTTTAATACCACTTTAAATCATTTCAAGAAGAATTTAAATCTAGTCCCCTGGCAGTAGTCTACATCTCACCAATACATTGTGATTTCTTGCTGATGTTGTCATGTTGCTTCCTGATGCTGCTCTATGTTTGCTTTCTCCTTAGCTGTCTTTCCTGCGGAGACAGGCTGAGAGAGGTGTGATAGATGTGAGCAGGGCATGATGCTTGTTCAGTTCGGAGAGAATTTATATCCATCTGTTTTCTCCAATTTTAATGGAAGGAGGATAACACATATTTAAGGCATGGCTGGATTAAAAATTTGCAGCTGTTATTATTTCATTTTCTCAGCACCTTTGTGAATTGCCCTTAGAACTATCTTGAGCTCATGAATATGTAGTCTGTTTATGCATATGCAGTGGTTTCTAACTGCCTTTGTTCTTCTGGTATAAACTTCTCAGAGCATCTTTAAAGTACGAGTTTTAACTTCTTTTATTTAGTCCAGTTTCTGAGCTATCCCTCAAGTTCCATTGGGGCATCATAGTAATTGAAAATCTGCTTAAAATGGGCCCACACATCCAGATATAAAAAGTTTTCCAGTTCTCAAAATTTTTAAACTTAGCTAATTCTTAAAGAATGTCTTTAAATTTAAACTTACACCTGAGACAGCATTATCTCATGTTATTAATAGTCTTTGGAGAGATAGCTCTTATCTGTCTGAGATTTGTAAGGAAATTGCTTAAGCATTGCCAGATAACTAACTAATTCCCCAATGAATATAAATATTCTATATTCAAATAGCTTCTTACATTGGTAACCAGTTATTGCAGGGTCATTTGACTCCATATTGGTAATTACAGCATCTTTCTATTTACATAGGAATGATATTAGAAAGTTATTACATTAGATGTTTGCATTTGAATGCAAAATGTTTGTAAATATACATCTCAAAAGAGGCCCATACATTATTCAAGTATCTGAAGCCAGGATTTGGCACGCAGCCCGCCAGGGGAAGCAGCCGAATAGAGGGGAATAATCACTTCCCTCGATCTACTAGCAGTGCTCCTACTAATACAGCCCAATATGCTGTTGGCCTTCTTGGCAACGAGGGCACGCTGCTGACTCATATCCAGCTTCTCATCCACTGTCATCCCCAGGTCCTTTTCTGCAGAACTGCTGCTTAGTCAGTCGGTCCCCAGCCTGTAGTGGTGCATGGGATTCCTCCTTCCTAAGTGCAGGACTCTGCACTTTTCCTTGTTGAACCTCATCAGATTTCTTTTGGCCCAAATCTCAAATTTGTCTAGGTCACTCCTCATTTAACATTGTAGTTATGTTCCTGAAAAATGCGACTTTAAGCAAAACGATGTTAAGTGAATCCAATTTCCCCATAAGAATTAACATAAATGAGGGGGTTAGGTTCCAGGGAATTTTTTTTCACCAGACAAAGGACTACACACACACACACACACACACAATAAGTTTTAAACAAACAATTTAATACTGGTACACACTGATGATGATTGCGAAGCTTGGTTGAGCTGGAGGAGTCAGAGGGTGGGTTATTTCCCAGGGAATGCCTTACTGCTAAATGATGAACTAGCAATTGACTGAGCCCTCAAGGGTTAACTCTCACACTCTACAAGGTAGCAGGAATGGAGGGGAGGGGAGACAGCATGGCAGACAGAGACAGAGACACACACTGTGTGTGTGAGAGAGATGCACATTTCCCCTTTAAGTACACTGCCTTGTTAATTAGATCAGCTTGCTGAGTCCGCAGCGGCTGTTGTCAGTAAGCTCCCTCTGTCCTGAGTCCTGTTGTGTGCCCCCCTGCTCTATAGAAGATGGGGTAAGCAGGGTGCAAGAGCAGCGGGGAGGGGGACACCCTGACATTAACCCCCCTCATCCTCCCCTCCCCCCGCACAGCAAGCAGGAGTCTCAGGGAGCAGCTCCAAAGCAGAGGGCAGGAGCAGCACATGGCAGTGGGGGGAGGGATAGCTGCAATTGCTAGCCTGCTGGGCAGCTGCTGCACAGGGAATTTAGGGGAATGAGAAGCTGATAGGGGGGCTGCCAGTCCACCCTGGTTACAAGCCCCCACCAGCTAGCTGCAACGGACTGCTCTTCCTGCAAGCAGTGGACAAAGCAGGTGGCTGCCAAACGATGTTAGAAGGGAGCATTGCACAACTTTAAACGAACATGTTCCCTAACTGATCAGCAATGAAACAACGTTAACCAGGACGACTTTAAGTAAGGAGTTACTGTAATGGCATATTCTCCAAGCAGCATGGATATAAAAATAATTGTAGGTATCTTAAAAATTTAATCATGATGCAGGCAAGTTTTCAATGACTAAGCATTGTAAGAATAAATTGCAATAATTTTATAAATAGCCATTTTTGCACTAATATTTATGTCTATCTCCTGCAACTCTTGAAGGACTTGATTTTGCTCTCACAATGATGTTAATCAGAAGTAAATACATTTATGGTAATGGTATTACATTATAGTTAAATTAGCAGAAGGAAGAGCGGAATCAGGCCAATGTGTATTCAGGCTTTTAGCCAGGGAGAGGATTTCAAGATGATCACCAAGGACCATAAGACAGATAATTCTAGTTCCATCAAGGGGTTTCTAGACTGGAGAAACATATAGGAGATTGAAATGGAATAAATCCTCTCTCTCAGGCAGTAGACATTCGGCAGCTGATGCTGTGATATCTTTTCTATCATGATTCTTTCACATCTCAGGAGCCAAGCAGGGCTAGTCTGAGTGCATGGATGGGAGAACTTATTTTTTAAAATAATATTTTTATTAGGGGGATAATGTGAATAAGATATTTATGTGTTCTTTATACATCTTGTCTAATATGTGAAAGGACACTTTGAAATGTGAAGAAAGAAAGACAAACTCATTGTAGATAGCTGCTTACTTTTATCACATTTGTTCAGCTTGCTACAACTGGTTATGTAAATTAGAGGGGAGATTTACTCTGCTGAAACCTAGATCTATTAATATTCAGTGCTGAAATTGCACCTACCTATTACTCTGCTTTCAGCTAGTGGGTGTACAAGAAGACTGGCAAACCAGATATGTTTGAGCTTTTATTTATTCAGGAGGCTTGTGCTTGGACAACACAAACTCAAGCCACACTCTAGGCACTCTTCCGTCCTCAAAGCTTATGAAATCAGCATTGGTACTGGAAAGAAATGCTATCTTATTATTAAAGGAAAGTCTGACCAATCTCTCTCCTGGTTGTTCTCTATCTCCTCAGAGATCCCTTACAGTAAAATTGTTATTTTATTATACATTCATATTGGAGTAATGACTAAAGGCTAAAACCAGGTGGAACCCCCTTGTGCTATGTCCTCTACAAACATATATAATAAATGGCTGTCATTACCCAGAGAGTTTTTAATAATTAAATAAATAAACCAAGATGCAACCGATGGATGAGGCAAACTAGCAGACCAAGTTGAAATGGGGAAGTTTGAGTTAGAAATTATGGAGGTGCTGGTTGTGACTCCATAGTTAAGGGTTGTTACAGAGTTCAGCTTAACTGGCGCTTTAAACCTTTCTTTTCTATTTTTTTAAAAAAATCATTGACATGGCGAAAGCAAAACATAGAATATGAACTTTGAGCACTATTTGAACATTTCTTGGAGATTGAATGAAAAAAAAAATTGAAACAGATAGAATAAGAAGAGTTTAAAAATCAGCAAGTTTTCACTAGATTGTCTCACTTCTCTTTGTACCCCTTTTGCAAAAAAACCTAAAATACTTTGACCACCTTGTTGCTACTCTTGTGCTGATTTCATAGAATAGCATATATATAGTCCTTAGATCATTTTATAATATTTAACTATAATGGAAGTATGTGCACAAAGGTAAACTGAGAAATTGTGGAAGAGAGGGAAAGAAAGAGACTAACACTCTGTCTTCTATCTCTCCAAATACTCCTACAGGTAGGGGACAGGCCGCTGTGCTTAGAAAGAGGAGACTAGTAGCTCAAGTAGCAGCCCTTCTAAGTGCTGTCTAAAGTCTCATGCAATTTATTACCTTATTATGACTAAGGTCAAGTACCCAATCCTAGGAGATAGTTAGGGAAAAGCTCTCCTCTACCAAATTTTAAAATAAGTTCTCACAGATCTTTTGCAAGATCACGGCAGCCCCCAAACTTAGGAAACTTATATGATAAGCCCCAGACTTATGTATTGCGCTACACTTCACTTCCTTTTGGAGTGATTAAACCAGTTTGATTTGTCATATCTTGTAGTATAAACCACACTCACCTCCCAGAGCCATGGATAGAATCCAGGATTCCTAATCACCAATATTCTGCTGCTCCCCAGTATTCACTGAGAGGATGTGTGTCAAATCCTATTCCAGTGGCTGGCCTACAAAGAGGGTAGAAGTTATTCCTGGAGCTTAGAGAGTAAAGAAGGATTCTGCAGATCTGAGTCTTCTGAACCTCTTGCTGCTTTATGGAGATGGTATGGTAACATGTGATTCAAACAATTAGAAGACCATTTTGAAACAGATGTTGTACTTAAAAACCATTATAATGTATACATAATAGTGTGAATCACCAAACTATGTTTCACGTTTTACTCATTTTTCATATATTTTGCTTGTGTAAGCCGTTGGTCATACAGATATTCTAGGTTTGATGATGTCACCACATTCCTAAGGACTAGGTCTTTGTCTTCAGGTGATGCCCCAATATGATAGAAGTGGTACAAACTCCTAGGAAAACATGTTCCATGCTCTGAAGCGTTTACAGTGTGAACTTGGCTGTATGCAGGGAGATATGAAAAAGAATGCCTATAAAAAAAGTTAAAAAAAACCTTAATAAAAGTACAAGGTAACTTTCCTCTAAACTGTGGCAATATATACCAGGGTATGGCTTTGTGTATATACATTTTCAATATGCAGTATAGGTGGTGATAAAATTTAGGCATTTAAATTCAATAGTAGATAGATTAATTTTGAAATTTGTTCCTCTTTGATTTCAAACAGCTAAGATTTCTTTAGCTTCAGAGAAGTATTTGAGTCCCATGTCTTATGAGTCTTTTGAGGAAGGAGGGTTTTGCTAAAGATTAGGATTTGTGAACTAAGGGTTGAATCCATGGCTGTAGTATTATATTATTCCAATTCTTGGATGAGGACAGATTATTGCATTTATTTTTGTTCATATTTTTTATACAGAGAAAAGGCATAGAATTAGACTATTAAAACTACAATGCATGCCAATATTTGGTAGATGGTTAAAATCTCTTTACTATCATTATAAACTATATAAGAAAGCAAGAATTGTTATTCTAACGGCTTTCCACAATATAGTTTGTATCAATATTCAATGTAAGTGCTCGGGAGAATGCTGATGTACATAAGCTACACAACTACTGTATACTGTTTTATTTTTCAAGTTCATGGTCAATTTTGTGTTGCTCAGATGCTGACTGTATAATTTAAGTTATATCATGAGGGCATTTCATATCACTTTTCTTTTGTATGTGAATCTTCTAGGTATATAGGAGCAGGGACTGGCAGATATTATATATGCAGATTGTACCTCACAATTGGAAAGTATTTCATTCACTGGTAAAATGCTTGACATGTATGCCAAGTCAGCAGATGCCTATGAAGAAGCTAAAATAGGGTCACTTCTACAGGAGATTAAATTAGTCAGTGTATTTTTGTAAGAAAGATTTAAGAGATTGGAAACCTTCTACTAGTTGCTATAATATGTTTTTAAGTTTCAAGGGAGGGTCATAAGTTTGACCTAAACATGAGCCACATTTGAAAGGATAGTGACAAACCACAGTAGACCAATGCACTGTAGAACAGCCTAGAGCTGCTCTACATTATGCCAGGACCCACTGGAGAACCAGCCTTATGATCAGGGAGCTGCAAGTAGCTTTTTTTCAGATATCCCATCTCAGCTATACCCAGCCTTTATTGAGCACAACTCAGGACTGATCCCAAATAGTTAGTAATGATACTCATTTATCACCTTTCCCCTCCATTATATTCCCTTGGACATGAAGCATTCCTCTTTCCAGTAACCTTGTCTTTGTTGATTAACTGAGATGTTAGTGCTACATACTCAGTGTACATAGATACAATCTTCAAGGATATAGGATTTATCTCAGTTACCTGTTTTCCCTGTTACCATATTTGTATTAAGAATGAAAAAAAATGTATTTGTAGTCCTCACTAAACTTGATCTTTGTGTCTTCCTAACTGGGTATACAATTCTGACAATGGGGTATGACTAATCATGCTGCACCATTACTGTCTATTAACAGTGTTTTTAATGGGATCTTTTTGTTTGTTTGTTTGTTGTTTTTAAATTACTTTTTCTGGTTCTGTAACTTATTATTAATAATTTAAAATAGCTTTCTAATACAAACGAGTTAAAGCTAAAATGCCTATCTAACTTGGTGGTATTTGCAATTTCACGAAAAGCTCTACAGCACATCAAAACATATGGGGAATAATGCAGCATTTGCATCTATTTTGCAGCCTCCTTTAAAAACTTGTGTGAATTGTAAGATTTTTTTTTGACACAGGAAGCTGGAACATGATTATCTGGATGCACTCTGTCCCTCCGAGTTGTAGCTTCTGTTCTAACAATTCCTGTGGTGCTTCAGTCCCAATGAAACATGGTTGCTGCCTCTATCACCTTCTATCTTGCTTCCCTCCAGGGAGTCAGGTACAGGATTTCCCACACCTGTTTGCCCCTCTGCCAGCTGGCTGGATGTTCCTTGCAAATCTGAACTATAATTTCTCTTCTAGTCATCAGAATACTCCAAAATGACTGATTCTGTCTGTTCTTTGGTGGTGTGCTGCCCATTCTTTTAATAGCTCAACATTTGTGTTGATTTGTGTGGGTGGCAAATGAGGGATATGTGTGTTTCTAATTATGTGTGCTTGTTGTGTTGTTGTGTGGATGGTTTTGTACTTTAGCCATTGGGTCAAGTGATTAATCTGTCTCTGAGCAATTAGCTGAGTCATTAGTGATTATCTCTGAAAACTCATGGAAAACAGAAAATATTCCAGAGGACTGGAAGAGGACAGATATAGTGCCAATGTATAAAAAGGGGGATAAGGATCACTTTGGGAATTAGACCAGTCAGCTTAACTTCAGTACCTGGACAGATAATAGAGCAAATAATCAAGCAATCAGTTTGAAAACACCTAGATGATAATACAGTGATAAGTTTCAGTCAACATGAAGTTGTCAAGAACAAATCATATTAAACCAACCTCATAGCTTTCTCTGACAGAGTAACAAGCCTGGTGGATAAGGGGAAAGTGGTAAATGTGGTATATCTTGACTTCAATAATGCTTTTGTTAGTGTCTTGCATGACCTTTTCATAAACAAACTTGGGAAATATAGCTTAGATGCAGCACCTATAAGGTGATTGCATAACTGGTTGGAAAACCATTCCCAGAGAGTAGTTATCAGTGGTTTACAGTCAAGGCATATTGAATGGGTTCCCATAGGGATAAGTCCTAGGTCTGGCTCTGGTCAACATCTTCATAAATGATTTAGATAATGGCATAGAGGGTACACCTTTAAAGTTTGCAGATGATACCAAGCTATCAGGGATTTTTCCCCTCGCCCACTTATATACCAAATCTCTCATTTCACTTATATAAGCCACATTACATTGCACAGTCCACATCTCCTTTTAAGACTCCTGAATTTAACCCTGTAGGTTTCAGGTGAATCTGAAACTGTTTCAAAACCAGTTCCTTAAATTTACTGTAGTTTGAAGCATCATCGACAGGCATCTTATTTAATATGTCCAGAGCTCTTCCAATCAATTTTGCTATTAATGTGGTCATCTTTTAATCTTCAGGGATTGCATGGAGGTTGCACAGTCTCTCAAAGGTGATGAAATGTTCAGCAATATCACTGGATTCATCATACTGTGGACATAGTCGTTCCCATTTCTGGATTTTTGGGGAACTGGAGCCAGCAGCTGGAGGGTTTTGTCTCTTCCACTCCGTAAAAGCCAGTTCATGCTTCTGGGCCTCAATCTGGGCCTATATTTCTCTGTCTCTTAACTCCAGGGCTCTTTTATAGGCAGCCTCCTTCCTCATTGTTTCTACCTCCATAGCCGTCCTGTGTGCAGTTCCTCTGCTTCTTCGAGTTTCAATTGAAACTCCAGGTCCTTTGCCTTCTCTTCTGCTTCCAGTCTAGCCAGCTCTAGTTTAGTAATTGCTTCACTGGTAGTCATTTTCCTGCTTTCTTGTGCTGGGCCACACTCCCTCTGCAGTTCACTGAAAGTGGGATGCACTCAGCTCAGTGTTAACTGGGTTCCTTTCAACCCAAAGTTCTTGGTAACATTTACTCCGTGCAAGGTGGTGTCAGGAAATAAATCAAGGGAGACACGGCCATCTAACCGATAGATGGCTGGCACAGACAGGACAACACTAGAGTGCTTTCACTTAAAGCTAAACTTTACTTAGTCTTCAGCACTTGCACACATCTGCAACAGGTTTAGTAAAACACCTCCAACCCTTGATAATTGTCAAAACTGAGTGTGGCTTTCGAGTGACACAGCGGCAGGTTTCCGGTGTCCAAATCTTCCATCTGCCAGTGGGGACCGCAAGATGTATCCTGAGAGAGTCCAAAAAGAGTCCAACTACCTCAAACCTTTCCCCCTTATTTATACATTAGTAATAGACTGAAATGTCCCTTAAAGAAAACTTGTTCAGTAAGCGGTTTCAGTGGTCAAGCAAGAGGTTCCTTCTGATTATTGATTAACCAAGTGTGGGGCACATCCTGCTCTCCTAAAATGCACATATCAGCAAACTCAACACAATTCCTATTAGGAAGGATGTGGGATCAAGCTGCTCTTTCTGTGCAAACCTCCTTCCCTCCTGCCTTGGTCAAGTTGAGACTGCTTAATAGGTTGTTTTAACAATAAGCTATAGTGGTTTCAGGCACTTTACTGGTTTGACAAAATCTCCCCATACACTCAAAGGCTTCTTAGTCAACAGAGACTTTCCCAGCACCCAGCGTTCAGCCTTTCTGTGCACTTTGCAACCTGTGCACTTCTAGCTTCTGATTTTCACTCTTACTTATTTTTGTTTACTTTTCTGTCCCTACTTCCCTTACCCAAAATAAGCAAACAGAAAATAACAAACCAGTAACCATTTTGTTTGTTCTCCAGCCACCACATGCAAAACTCACTTAAAATCTCTACCAGTATCTCAAAGCAATCAGCTGTGCACAGATCCTGCTTGACTACGCCACTGTGACAGGTTGGATCACAGAAAACCCCTTGGACACTGACAACTGATGTGCTGAGACTACCTCATAGCCCATTTTCCATGGCCGCTTGGGACTCCAGAAACTTGCCTTGTTTGAACCAGACACACTAGCCTGCTGCAAACACAAGTCCAAGTCTGAACCACATCCCCCAAAAGCTGCCTGCTTAACTGAAAACAGCTTAAGAAGTGTTCCTGTCTCCAACATCCAGATGCCTAGTTCCCAAAGGGGTCCAAACCACAAATAAATCAGTTTTACCCTGCATAAAGCTTATACAAGGTGAACTCATATATTGTTTTCCCTCTATAACACTGATAGACATGCACAGCTGTTTGCCCCCTCCCCAGGTATTAATACATACTCTGGGATAATTAATAAGTAAAAAGTGATTTTATTAAATATAAAAACTAGGATTTAAGTGGTTCCAAGTAATAACAGACAGAACAATGTGAATTACCAAGCAAAATAAAATAAAACAAGCAAATCTAAACCTAATACAGTAAGAAAACTGAATATGGATAAAATCTTACCCTCAGAGATGTTTCAATAAACTTCTATCACAGACTGGATGCCTTCCTAATCTGGGCACAATCCTTTCCCCTGGTATAGCCCTTGTTCCAGCTTGAGTGGTAGCTAGGGGATTTCTCATGATTGCAGCCCTCTTTGTTCTGCGCTATCCCTCCCGCCCCCAGTAGTCCTTGCACAGATGGATTTTGTAAAGTCAAAATGGCTGAGAAAAACTGAATGGTAGACTGTGAATCCCAGTGATAATTTAAACTGGTGATATTCTGAGCAAAAAGAGTTCTCTACCATGTGTATAGCTGTTTCCATCGCTTCAGACTGACTCAACAGACATTCTAGGCTTCAGAATGATACACAGAGAGACAATCTTGGAATCTCAACATATAGATGAGCCATTATTTGAGAATGTAGACTTTGATCTGAGTTCTAATGTTAATTATTTTTATAGATGGTTAGATTTGAGGTTTTGATTTGTCCCATTTATTTTCTTACTTTATTACTAAAAAGTATTAATGTTCTCACCCAGCTCCAAAAATACTCCAAATCTTCATTTTGATTTGCATGCAGTTTTTTTTTCCTTTTGCAATGATATTGGCTTTAGCAACCAATTTAAAGTTTTTTGTAGTACCCATCACCATAATATAAAAAGTGCTATAGCTGAATTAGATCAGTATGGTGGTGATGTAGAGGATTTATATTTTGGACTATTCAGGCTTTTGTAAGCTCTGCTTTATGTGTGTTTTTGGAATTTTTTCGTTAAAGGCAGTCTTGCATTATGCAGTAGATTCAGGTTTTCGCTCAGCCCAGTTGTCTCTGGTGCCTCATTCCACAGCCAAATTCCCTGAACGTAATTTCAGTTCGTTCATCCTGGGGTTTGTGAGCTGTGTAATCCTAGAGGAAATTAACTGACTTGGCAGGTGTGACAGTAAAGACCACTGTATTCATACTCTACACCCTATTGTAGTAATCTTTATAGGAAATATGCCTTTGGAGATACCGTTTGAAAACTAATAACTCACTGACCATTAGTATTCTGGAGTGATATATGTGTGCAGTGGGTATTAAGAGTTATGGACATATACAATATTTTTTTACTATAGAGTGTTTAAACCACTCATGTCAGGAGAATTTGGTAAACAGGTCTGCACTAAACAAAAGAATGTGTCTCTTCCACCTAGGAGGTGAAGTACTCTGAAAACAATAAGAATGTATTTACATATCACCTAAACAGACCCATCAGGTTAGCAAGGAGGGAGGCAAACTCACACTAAAAATTGGAGGAGGAGACAGGATGGTTTCATCAACACCCATCAGGAAAGAAGGTTGGGGTGGATTTTGACTTTTTCAGAAGAATCCATTTAAAAGGTTTGCTGGTCTATAAAGACAGGAGGCTGATTCTCCAGTGTTAAGCAACTGAATTAACTGATTGTATATAACATTACTGTTTGATCAAAGTGTATAGCATGAGGTCCTTTTTGAAAGCTAATAACATGTTGGTGATTAATATAATTGAGAAATCTATGTATTAACACTATATAAGGAATTATGCATACATGTTGATTAGGCTTTACAGACTCCCCAGACAGGAGGGAATGCCACAGCTATCTATCAGTTTCCTATGTACATTAGATATGGTGGAATCAGAAACAATGGAAACCCCATTTACATAGAAATCATACAGTGGAATGGGAAGGGGAAAACAGCATGAGGTCATCCTGCTTCTTGAACCAAAGTTTTTGAATTTTGGAAGATATATGCAAAGACAGAAGCCAACTTTGACATCTATGACTACACAGACACAAAGGAACAGATCTCTTGCAAGCTAGGAAAGATGGGTCCTTCAGTCATGGATTGAGGGCAATGTCGAAGTCTCTGGAACCTAAACATAAGTGAGAAATCGGCATAGGAAAAGACTGTACCATGCTAGATTAAGCTTTAGATGTTTAGATTCATGTTTTCACGTTTCTTTTACTTGTAACTCTCTCTATCTTTATACATTTTACTTGGAGTCATTTTACCTAAGTCCTATTGTAAATACATTTGTTTTATTCTTACTATAAACCAAGTCATTGCTGTTTAAATGGAAGAGTATATTTAGTTAATAAGCTGTCATGTATTTTGTGTCTTTAGAGGAACAAACAAATTACATTATTTCTCTGAACTGCCCGGAACATTGCAGAGCATCTTTTGGGAAAATTCAGGACTGGGACTGTGTTGAGGTTACCCTTCTCATTGTAACTAAGGTTGCTGGAAGTCAGAATGGGGCTATTGACAGGCTGCTGGGGTCACAGCTGCTGAACCAGGGCTGTGCAAGCACACAGACACTTCAGTGTGTGACCTGCATGCCTGTAGGCTGGTTGTTAGCACATCAGCTGGAAGCTACAAGAGCAAAACGTATGGAGGGACCCAGGCTTACAGGGTTAGTATTGACAGAACACCTCACTGGTTTGATTTGTACCCCAAACTGCCATCACAGCACGTCGTGGATGGAGAGGCATTTCATTTTGCTTTTGTATTTGTCCAATGAAAGTTGTTTTTGTCTATACCAGCTGAAGAAAAAAAAAGGATCCTTTGAGTTATTCAAATATGCATTTCATCTAGACCATTTATTTAGCCAAAGTAAGAATTTGTTTCAGATGAATGAACTAATGATTCATCTGTTCTAAACAATAGCATTTGCTGGAGGATAATAAGAAATAATAATTACACTCACAAAGCTGCTATGTTAATTATTAGTTTTAAATTAGTTGGAAGGTGAATGCAGAAACAAACCATCTTTTCCAGTGTGACTTTTCTGGAAATCTTAAATCCGTGCAATGTGTCAAGATACTTAATCAATGGGATACCTTAAATTCTGATATTCCACCAAGATATTTTTGATAATTGTACAATCTTATGTGCACCACGATAAATATTACTAGATTTGGTTCGCTCAGTAGTAAAAATATCTCATTCTAGGTTTGTGACAGTAACCTCCAAATCATGGAGAATGCATGGATTACTGCTATTTAGTTATTCTATATCTTTAACAAATGGACCTGAGTTTATTAATCTCTCACACTAAAGAAATTAATAGTGTTGTAACTAATTTCTCTAGCGTCTTGATTTTTACTCAGATATTCAAAGTGAATTATTATAAATAAGAAATTTAAAATAGTATTTAGATTGTACCTGATACTCATGTATTGTGTGTGAATTGGTTTAATGTTAAACATATGGTTATTCATCATTATCATCATGTTCCTATTATGCGTTTGGTGTTTAGGGCAATGACAAAGCTTCTCCACTCTTGTCTGTTTCTGGCAAGTCTTTCAATGGTTCCCCAGCTGTATCCCAGATTTTTCAGCTTGGCTTCCACAGCTCTTCACTATGTTGTTTTTGCTTGCCTTCAGGTGTCCATCTTATTGCTACTCTGGTGATGGAATCAGTTTCCATTCGAAGCATATGACCGATGCAGTGATGCAATGATGGTGCTCAGATCCTCTTGGCTGCACTGTGTCAATAGATCTTGGTTTGAGATTGCTGTGGGCCAAAAGATACAGAGGATTTTTTTCTGAGGCAGGTTGAACAGAATGAAGACAGTTTGTACATGTCATACTTTTCTCATTCCCCAGCATTCTGCACGCAGATAATATCTCTCTCCTATCACATACGCAACACCATATATAAGAAAAAACAACTCAACTGAATGCATTCAGCCAGCAAATTGGACTGAAAATCAACCACAATAAGACAGATATCATGACCTTTAATATTGCCTCACCATCACCAGTACAGATAAAGGATTATGTTCTCATCAACATAGAAACATTCACATACTTAGGCAGGACAGTGGAACAAGCTAGGACATCCAGAACAAAATCAATAAAGCCAGGAACTCCTTCGGGAGCTTAAATACAGTTTGGAAATCATCAAAATACAATACCAAAACCAAACTCAAGATTTATCAGAGCTGTGTACTTTTAACACTACTTTTTATATGGTTTTTAGATTTTTGTTATTGTAGTTCTCTCGTTTATGTTGGATCAGTTCCACCTAAAATACAATTATCTGTAGATCTACAATGAAAAGGCTTCTAAATTTTAGTTACATAGAGCTGTTGGCCTTAATGTTGTTTGTTTCATTAGAGACAATATCAGTTTTCTGACTACAGTTTCCATAACCCAATAACTACTATTGTTCTTCAAGATGTGGGAACAGACATGTGTTCCACAAACCACCTTCATCTCCTCTGCATTGGAGTCTCTACTTTTAATATTTAGTGTGAAGAAACTGAAGAGGTTTGGTGAAGCTGTGCCCTTAAGTAGCCATGGGAGAGGCTATGAGGGGCCAAAGGGTGTGAGCACAGCCCCGATGGGTATTGCTAGGCAAAGTTCTCCAGTTTTGGTGCTCTGAGTGTGTGCACACACCTGGATGGAATACACATCTGCATACACATCTCAAAAAAGTACTGGTGCGTAACTTTATTTTTCCTGGCTTATCTTCTTTAAGGGTGTTAATTCATTCTGTTATATATGTGCAACTGTTGAAGTCTACAGGGACACAATAAAAATGTGTGTGTGTGTTTAATTATCTTCCTCATACCAGATGCTATCATATAAAAGTGAGGACTAAACATCCTTCAAGTGCTTTTTGATACTGCTACCAATTTACTTCTCTCTCTCTTTCTCAGTCTCTCAATAATAATAATAATAATAATAATAATAATTAATGTAATTAATAATAAAAATTCAAAAGGTCAGATCTTGCCATAAAAGATCTTCTGCTTGTAGTCTAAGGAAGGCAATATGGGCAACAGAGCAAACCCACAAAACTGAGCATGTACTGAAGTTTAAAAGGTTTAAAATCTACTAGGTCTGGTTGTTCCGTTGACTACAACGGAGCTATTCAAATGTACATTGGCTGAAAATTTAGCCCAAGATTCAATATGAGGATGCAAGAACTCTACATGAGTAGAGGACTTTCTGGGAGGGAAGGAGAGGAGCAGAGACACAGCACTTCCCTGCTCCTGCCCCTCCCTCCCAGCGCTTCCCTGCCGCCAAACAGCTATTTGGCAGTGCTTCGGACTTTCTGGGAGGGAGGGGGAGGAGTGGAGACACAGCGCTTCCCTGCTCCTCCTCTTCCCTCCCAGAAACAGCTGTTTGACAGTGGGGGAAGCGCTGGGAGGGAGGGGGAGAAGGCGGAGAAGTGGAACTTGTGCAATACTCCCTTGTAAAGTCACTGCTCTTCCACAGAATCTTACCAGCAGTCAGCCAAACAACGTTATAAGGGAGCATTGCACAACTTTAAATGAGCATGTTCCCTAATTCAGCAGGGACCTAACATTGAAACAACATTAAGCAGGACAATGTTAAATGAGGAGTTTCTGTAGTGTTTATTTTATTCAATAAGGAATTTAATGGAAAAGAAGATCATAAAGTGATCCACCCTCAGTCATCTCAATCCAGATAGAAGCTATACAGTCAGTTCCCCATAGCAAATATTCCATGGAGTCAGGTTTCAGAGTGATAGCCATGTTAGTCTGTATCAACCAAAAGAACGAGGAGTTCTTGTGGCACCTTAGAGACTAACAAATTTATTTGGGCATAAGCTTTTGTGGGCCAGAACCTACTTCATCAGAAGCATGAAGTGGAAAATACAAATATATATATACACAGAGAACATGAAAAAATGAGTGTTGCCATACCAACTATAACAAGACTAATCAATTAAGGTGGGCTATTATCTGCAGGAGAAAAAAAAACTTTTATAGTAATAATCAGGATGGCCCATTTCCAATAGTTGACAAGAAGGTGTGAGTAACAGTAAAGGAAAAAATTAGCATGGGGAAATAGTTTTTACTTTGTGTCATGACCCATCCACTCCCAGTCTTTATTCAAGCCTAATTTAAAGGTGTCCAGTTTGCAAATTAATTCCAGTTCTGCAGTTTCTTGTTGGTGTCTGTTTTTGAAGTTTTTTTTGTTGGAGAATTACGACTTTTAGGTCTGTCGATTACAAGTAAGTACTCCTCATTTTTATTCCATGAAGTATATCCTATCTTCTTTGTGGTCCTCAGGCAATTTATGTGGCTAAGAATAATATTTTAACTCATTCACATGAACAAATAGGTCTTTGAGATGATTTGAGAAGTTTGCAGGGCTGGCAGTTAAAAACAGCATTTCTTTACTGAACATATTTGATATGGAAATTAAGAGGCAATAAACCTGGAATTCCAACATAGAATTTTTACTTAGTCACTTTTTCAGAATAGAAACATACTTTAAATAAAAAAGTTAATGAAAGCAATAGTTAGAAAAATCATTCTGCATACAACAGCCCCATGTGACATAGCAAATGAAAAGTCAGCGATTGTGGTCATGAAAATATGGTTGTCTTCAGTGAACAACAAAGTATTCTAGGATAATGGAAGACAAGTGATTTTCCCCTGAGACCTGTGAATGGACTCTTCAGCTATGAGATGCATGAGACTCATGGAGCCTCTTGTCTTTTTTTGACTGGGTTGAGCCCATAGTGACTAATTAGAGATTTCTATGTTAAAATAAACTTTCTTTTTTTTCACACAGCTACTACTCTGGTTGTAATATTACAAGAACTTAATAAGAATAACATGAATGAATCAGGGATGAAGCAGAGATCTTTTTGGGGGGGAGTTGGGTAAACCACTTAACCTCTTGAATCTCTTCTTACTTATCTGTAAAATGGAATAATAACATCTACCTCAAAGGAATGTTGTGAAAATTATTGAACAGTATTTTGTGAACTCATAATGATATATAAGTGTTATGCGTTATTATACAACAGAGGAGTCATGGAATTTGGTGGGAAGTGATGAATTGTTCTATATAATCACAGATACTGATTTCCAAATGCTACCAGATCTCCATTTCCTTGTGACTAACAGAATACTGATTTGGCAATTATGGGATTATTCATGTGATTTGGGGTTTGTTAGCAAATGAAAGCTGATATTTAGATACAAGGAAATTACAGAGAAAGTAAGAAAACAGGTAACCCTATTTCTAATTAGGAGAAATTTTAAAAAAATGTTGTGAGGACAGAAACTTTTGAAGTCCAACCATAGTATGTTCTGATTTCTCCAAAATTAATATTCTTAATCCTCCAACATTAGTATTCTTAATCCCTTTTCACAGTGATCTTAGTGCAGAACTGAATGTTTATTCATCTGTTATGGATGAACTGGACAAACAGGACTGCTTTTCCTGACTAGCTTCATAAACTTGTCAGTCAGCTAGAGATATTTTTAAAACTGGTAAAGGTCTGAATAGTGAAAAAGAAGAATTGAGGGCAGGGAATAATTGAACATCCTTCTTGATTTTTTTTTCTTCTCAGTAGAAAGAAGGAAGAGATGGTAATTTAAAATGAAAATATATTGAACTGACTACTGAGAGATCAGGAACATTTTGCATTTCTGAAGGAAGATCCTCAAATGATGTAAATTATCTTAGCTTTGTTGACATCAATGCAGCTATAACAATATGCACCAGTGAGGAATTTTCCCTTGGAGTGCAACTTATATAACAAATTTAATTAATCCACAGAGTATAAGGTTAAAACTAAGCATGTTTGATTGTAGAATTTGCAGTTTGTGTTTTGTTAATTACATATTCCTTCCAATTGAAGAAGAGAAATTATATAACTGGCATCAACCAACAAATTGCAGATTTTGAAATCGAATAAATATACAATATAGTATTTGCCTTCAGAAAATATTCATGAATGAAATATGTAATCTAAAAAAACTCTATTTGTGAGAAGTCACACTACTGAAGACAGAATGTCTGCATATTTGTAGAAAGAAAATCTGAAAAGATTGCAACTTGGTCAAATGTGCAATGGTTGGAAGGTAGGGATAGGATTCAGACTAGATATAAGGAACAAAACTTTTAATAGTGTTGTTAAATTTACTTAAGGATATGATAGTCTTTATCATTGAAGACTTTAAATCAAGACTATTTGGTCTTGCTAAAAGATATATTATGGTTCAAATAGAAGTTATTGGCTTGATGCAGACATTAGTAGGTGAAATTCTGTGGCCTATGTTTTGCAGGCCAGATTAGATTATCATAATTAGGTTTGGCAGAATTCCATTTTTAATTTTTTAAATAATTTCAAAGGATAATATTGATCTTAATTTAAAGCATTTTAGATGTATATCAATTTAAATCTTCAAGGTTGTGTAAAGTTACGGATTATAAGCATTTTTTCTATTTTTTTCAATTTAAACACTCACAGTTCTGGATTATTATGGGAGGAGAGACTTCACAGTTTTAATCACACTGTTAAACAATAGAATACCAATTGAAATTTAATAAATATTTTTGATGTTTTTCTACACCTTTTAAATGTATTGATTTCAATTACAACACAAAATACAAAGTTTACAGTGCTCACTTTATATTATTTTTATTACAAATATTTGACTGTAAAAATGATAAAAGAAATGCTATTTTTCAATTCAACTCATACAAGTACCATAGAGCAAGCTCTTTATTGTGAAAGCACAATTTACAAATGTAGATTTTTTCTTTTGTAGATAATGCTGCCTGCTTCTTGTTTACAGTGTCACCTGAAAGTGAGAACAGGCATTTGCATGGCAATTTTGTAGCTGGCGTTGCAAGGTATTTACGTGCCAGATATGCTAAACTTTCATATACCCCTTCATGCTTTGGCCACGATTCCAGAGGACATGGTTCCATGCTGATGAGGCTCGTTAAAAACTGATGTGTTAATTAAATTTGTGACTGAACTCCTTGCAGGAGAATTGTATGTCTCCTGCTCTGTGTTTTACCTGCATTCTGCCATATATTTCATGTTATCGCAGTCTCAGATGATGACCCGGCACGTTGTTCGTTTTAAGAATATTTTCACTGCAGATTTAACAGAACGCAAAGAAGGTACCAGTGTGAGATTTCTAAAGATAGCTACAGCACTCGACCCAAGATTGAAGAATCTGAAGTGCCTTCCAAAATCTGATTGGGAAGGGGTGTAGAGCATGCTTTCATATGTCTTAAAAGAGCAACACTCCGATGTGGAAACTACAGAACCCAAACCACTAAAATAGAAAAGAAACCTTTTGCTAGTGGCATCTGATTCAGATAATGAAAATGAACATGTGTCAGTTCACACTGTTTTGGATTGCTATCGAGCAGAAACCATCATCAGCACAGACACGTCCTCTGGAATGTTGGTTGAAGCATGAAGGACAAATGACTCTTTAGCACATTTGGCACATAAATATCTTGCAACGCCATGTGAACGCCGTGCTACAAGGGTGCTATGTGAATGTGTGTTCTCACTTTCAGGTGACACTGTAAACAAGAAGTGGGTAGCATTATCTCCTGCAAATATCTGAGCGATTGGCTGAACAAGAAGTAGGGCTGAGTCAACTTGTAGGCTCTAAAGTTTTAAATTGTTTTATTTTTTGCAAATATTCATCATAAAAATAAATATAAAGTGAGCACTTTATACTTCGTATACTGTGTTGTAACTGAAACCAATATATTTGAAAATGTGGAAAACATCCAAAAATATTTATATAAATACTATTCTATTATTATTTAACAGTGCCATTAATTGTGATTATTTTTTAAATCATGCAGTTAATCACAATTAATTTTTAATCAGTTGAGAGCCCTATTTAAAATACAAATTGTCAATATCACATGTTAAAATAATTGAATATTCTTAAAATTTTTGAATATTTTTAAATCATACCTATTTTTTACTATGTATTCACTAGTTCATTTGTATAAAGCCTAATCCAAAGTTACAAATAACTGGATTTTGACTTCAAGAAGTTCTCAAGCAGCATTTTTCAGACATTTTTCTTATTTTGTCTATTTGTAAATTTGGATTATTATTCTTGGAAATATTTTTGTCAATTTATGTACAAATGGTGAAATCTACATTTATCAATAAAAAGTCAGTCAAGCCTAATCATAACAGTTCTTTCTAGCTTAAATCCATAACTTTAAAAAAGTCAATATTCCCTTTTTGCATCTGAATGAATATTTGTGATTGTTTCCCTCCAACTATTAACTCTGCTTTAATCAAGTACTGTTTTTTTTTCCAATATGTATATAGTTCTTATTAGAAGTTTGAACTAGGATGGACAAAACAGGGAAGTAACAGCAGCAAACTTTAGATCTTTAGCAAGAAACAAAGAGCCTGCTCTGCAAGTTACAGAAAGAATTCCACCTCCCCACACACACATCATCATCCACAATTGTTGTATAGACATCTATGTGTTAATTCTGCCATAGACACATTTAAGTCCCTCTAAGAATGTGCGTGATAGACATACCTGTGTGACAAGCACTCAGAGTATATCTACACTGCATTCAAGAGGAACTCCATTCACAGCTTTTGATTTAGCTAGACCAGGGATCAACAACTTTTGGCATGTGTCCCATCAGGGAAATCTTCTGGTGGGCTGGGATAGTTTGTTTACCTGCAGCATCTGTTGGTTCACCATTCCAGGCCAATGGGAGCTGTGGGAAGTGGTGTAGGCCAAGGAATGTGCAGGCCACCACTTCCTGCCGCCCCCATTGGCCTGGAACAGCAAACGTAGCTCCCACTGGCTGCAGATCGGCTGAACCTGAGGGATACTGTAGCCAGTGGATTTCCCTGACGGGCTGTGTGCCAAAAGTTGCTAATCCCTGAGCTAGACCAAACGCAGCCAGGTATGCCTGCATAAGCTGCAATCACACCTCCTGAATGCAGCTCAGTCAAAGCTAGCTGTAGTAATAGCAGTGTAGCCAAGGTGTCAAGAGCTGGCTTCTCAACTACAGCCCTACCCAGGACTCTGGGTACACACTTGAACTGCTAACCTGTGCCACTGCCCATGCTGCCTTGACTACAGTGCTGTTGTTAGTGGAACTAGCTTTGATCTAGTAAGTATGTTCACAGGAGCTTCAGTCACACCTCCTGATTGCAATATAGACATACCCCCAAAGGCTTCATCTATACTGGCATATACACAACCAAAAAGGCACTTCATCCAAGCCCCGATGCATGGCAGAACCACAACTGAGAATGAGTTGCCCTCCTCATCTATAGATGTGTTACAATACCAAAAGGAAACCTGTTTGAAGTTTATTACTCTTCCTCTTCATACATTCACAAGCCTTTACTCTCCTTACAATTAAACCAACTCAATTACAAACTCACCCAAACTTTATAGCTTGTTACCATTCACACACACAAACCTGGAACTCTGTATAAATGTAGTAATTGGGACTACTGACCTTTGTAATTGCTTCACTTGATTGGGGTCAGAGGATCAAATCATCTGAAACTAGCAGAGATGAAATAGAGTGTATCTGCATTTTGAATAAAACCTAAAATTGTGGTCCTGACAACTTGCTGCATTGTGGAGGAGATAACCATAGTGTCCTGGTCAAATTTAAGTAATTGCATTCTGCATACATATAAAACACATCCCTAGTTTCCAGTAGATAAGGTGTTTTTCACCTTCTGTCATAAACTATTGTATTGAAATTCAATGCAGTGTTAAAAATGACTTCAAATTAGTAAAGGGTGAAGAGATTCATAAATATAATGTGTGATGGTGAATGTCTTCAGTTATGATACTAAGTTAAGGATATGTTTAAATTCCTTAATGGATTGTGAGCAGAGTGCTTAGCACCTTACAGGATCAAGTGTAATGTGAATGGCACCAATTTCTCAGGGAATGACACAGTATTATGAAGTATTACAAAGTATTTCAAGTATTATGCAAATAGCATCAATTGCCTCTTCTAATACAATTACCATTCACCACTAAATTTTTCACTGATTAAATCTCTAATTCCACAAGCATAGTCAGCATTCTCAGCCATTTTCAAACTATTCTCTCATTCCCTATATATTACATGAAATATAGTTAATGCTTAAAATTGTCTAAATATTATATGGATTATCTCTTCTGCTTTGGCCATATCATCTACATTCTGAGATCTACTGTCCCTGACGACTATCAGCAATGCCCCACAAATTTCAATTATTTGAAGAACACTAAAGTAATGGCAGCAAAGAGTCCTGTGGCACCTTATAGACTAACAGACGTATTGGAGCATGAGCTTTTGTGGGTGAATACCCACTTTGTCGGATGCATGTAGTGGAAATTTCTAGAGGCAGGTATATATATGCAAACAAGAACCAGGCTAGAGATAACGAGGTTAGTTCAATCGGGGAGGATGAGGCCCTCTTCTAGCAGTTGAGGTATGAAAACCAAGGGAGGCGAAACTGCTTTTGTAGTTGGCAAGCCATTCACAGTCTTTGTTTAATCCTGAGCTGAGGTGAATTTGACATCAACTATGAGCGGGGCCAGAGGTAGGGAGGAGACGGGAGGGGGAAGTGTTTTATGTGTGGAATAAAGTGAAAAACAAGAGGTTGGAGGCAACAATTACTTTGGATTTCTGTAAGATATTTTCTGTGTCTGTCATCAGTCCCTGGCCTGTAGATTGGTGAATAATGTGTGCCAGGTAACTCCCTCTGTCCCAAAACCCTTTGTGCTTGACACATTCTCCATCCTATCTGTTGCAGTCATAAACTATGAAACAGCATATGTTGCCATTTAAAGTGTCATCCTTAGGCTTTGGAATTAATGCTTCTGTAAGATCAAGAAGTGGTGGGAGAGTTTGCATGTCGCGGAGTCATTGGGTTTTTTTCGATCTGTTTCCATTTCATTTCAATAAGACTGTATTATTATTATTATTATTATTATTTATTATTTATTACTGTATCACCTTGGAGTCCTGGTCATCAGCCAAGACACCCCCCCCACGCACACACTGTGCTCGACAATATTCAAGTGTAGGACAAAAAGATGGTCCCTGTCGCACAGAGTATACAATCTAAATATAAGACAAGAGACAGGTAGATGGGGGAGTATAAGGAAACAATGAGATATGAGAAGCTATACAAGTATTACTAAAGTGTGAAAAAAAACCTAATAAAGCTTCTCTTCTTTCAGTTATCTGTCGGAGGTGGTTATGATCCACTAAGGACAGGGCTATACACTGTATTTGGTGCTTGATCTCTTGCATGAAATCCTGACCTCTCTGAATTCAGTGGAAGCTTCCCCATTGACTTAATTGGGGGCAGGATTTCATCCTGATGTATGTTTGCCAGTGGTGCCCTTTCCTCATGCTGTGACAAGTTGCTACCCAGTTCAGTGCCATCTGTGTCATCTCTCTCCTTTTACGCAAAGATGGGCACAGTTTTTCTTAATAATTTTTTAAGATGGAGTCTTTTATAATTCTTCATAATTTAAAGAAATATCATTCATGTACTTTTCATATTTCTGAGATTTCCAGAGTCAGGGAGAGAACACAGCATTGGTTTATATTTTGTTCACATTTGAAGGTTATCTTCTTAGACTCCTAGATTTTATTTATTTATTTAAAAAAACAAAATTTAGTATTGAATCTATCTGAATATATCAAGCAAATCACACACACACACACACACACACACACACACACACACACACACACACACACACACACACACAGAGTAAGTGGTGAGAATGTGGTCCATGGGCTGTGCATTTGACACCTAGGTTCCAATGGTTATAGCAAAGAACGCTGAGTTGCTATTGATCTTTGTCAAGACAATTAAGGCCTATCTAAACCCCATTCAAGTCAAGGGAAAGATTCCCATTAGTTTCAAAGGAGTTTGAATGCCTGTGGTCCCTCTTTGCAGCAGTTTCCTCATCTGAAAAATTGAAATATTGATATTACATTATGTATTGCACAGGGACGTTTTGAAGTATAATTCATTAATATATGTAAATTGCTTTGAGGTCCTCAGATGGAAGATTCTATTGAAGTTAAGAACTATTATTAATATCCTTGCATAATGCTCCTTCATCAAAAGTGGAAAAACTTAAGGTATCTTTGTGAAGTACTATGGAACATACTTATGTATCATTTTTTGTTCTGTATAAATTAACGCTGTAGTTCAGTGTTTCCCAAACTTGGGACACCGCTTGTGTAGGGAAAGCCCCCGGTGAGCCAGGCCGGTTTGTTTACCTGCCCTATCCACACGTCTGGCCGATCGCAGATCTCACAGTCTGCGGTTCGCCACTCTAGGCCAATGGGAGCTGCTGGAAGCTGCGCGGTCTGATGGACGTACTGGCCAGATGGGGCAGATAAAGAAACTGGCCAGGCCCGCCAGAGGCTTTCCCTACACAAGCGGTGTCCTAAGTTTGGGAAACACTGCTGTAGTTCATATAATTGGCTATAAAACAAACATTAACCTCGCATGTTCTTGGGGTGTAACCTACTCCTGCCTAGAGAGAAAAAGTATATATTTCTTATAGGAATCCTAATGAACTTTTTACCTGCAGAATGATGGATCCTGAACATTCAAAGTAATTTTTTACTTAGAGAGAATAGATATTACTTTGAGGCAGGGAAGAGGAGGACGCATATTAAAATCTCATTTTTTGATTTCAAACATTTACCCTCGGATAGAAAAATGGAACATGGTACAGCACTGTATATAATTATATGTGCTACAATTATCCTCACAATTCATGTAGCATCAGAAATTAATAACTGATTTTAGCCTACTGAACCCATGAATAAAGCAATAAAAAATAGAACATGGGCTCTATTATTGTGCCTTTAAGGGACAGACTTGGAATGGTGAACTGGCCAAGAAAGAGATCCAGAATTAAAATATGTGTAAGGTGAAAATGATAGTTTACTGTAAAGTTTTAAAAGTCTCCACAATTTCTATTTGATTTTTTTTAATAAATAAACACTACTTCTACCCTACCAATAACAATACAAATACCTCAAATAAAAGATTGTTCATTTGTTTGTTTTCTTTTTCAGACTTTACAATTGAGTCAGAATTTATCATGCATCTGAAGATGATTTCTCTAGAAGTGCAAACTCTGAGACTGAATTATTTTTTTTTCCTGTTTAAGCTCATATTTTCAATTTACCTTGTTAATTTCCAGATTTTTTTTTCGATCTCCACTGTTGACATACTCCTTAATAAGGATTGTTTATATGTAAAAATCAACTGTTTTTCACTTAACTGTGTGAGGGGGAAATGTGTTATTTTTAAAAAAAATTACAATGGATAAGGTATTCTTTTCCACACATTTTTATATATTAGGAGTTTATCTCAAACTTCCATTAAAAACATTTTTTACTGTAGAGATCGATCATGGAATGTTTCAAGTAGAAACATTTTGGAAAGTTTAACAATATGTAAACCATAGTGTTATAACTAACACTGTTTTCTAGATCTGCAGAGAGAGAAAACATAACAGAAGTCAAGACAGACTAGTGGAAATTATGTTTCTCTGAAAGGGAAATTAGCAATAAAAAGTTTGCCATTCCAGTTTCAATAATAGTATTGCTACCAGCTGAATGATATATAATAACTCAATGCCAAAAAAATCAGCAGATTATGTTATTAGAATTTGTCCGTCAGGTTAACTCATATAGGAAGTGCAATATTGGACCTGTAGCCTGCAGGACACTAGTTTTCCTTCTTCACCAAAGAAGTTTAATCTTGTACCATTCAAGTAAATTGGATCATTTTGTTTTTGTTTTTCCCCATTGGCTTGAATGGGAGCGGGATATATGTCCCTTTGATAGCTAATTGCTATATTGTTCAAAATATAAGTGTTTCTGTGTGAACATTTGTTTTAAGAAGTACAAAAAGCAGCATCAAGGCAAAGGTTAATTAACAGTTGCAGCACAAACCACAAGTGTATTTGATAACAAACCAGGAGAAGAAAGAAGAGGAAAGTATTTTGTTCACTCTATGGCCTCCTTACTTTTATGTTAAGAATGTTTATTTTATTTTAAATTTATGAACAAGCATACAGAATTCTTACTGATTCAAAAAATTAACAGTACAACAGACTGGGAAAAGAACCAGTGGATAAGGAAATAATATGAATTTGAAAGGGTGTCACTCAAAGATAACTATGGGTAGACTAAGGAGGGAAACATATAAATGAGAGTCAATTCAGAGAAGAATCCAGTCCTCAGGTAAACAGGGACAACTCCATTAACTACACAGGGCTGAATTTGACCCACAAATCTTTAAACTGCACTTACTTCTGTCCTGTCAAGCCTACAGGAGAAGACATTGCACTTTAAGAGGATGTATCAAACATTAACTTTTCCTTTGAAAGATTTTGTAGTATTGACAAGAGAGTAAGAATTCTCTTCTCATCTATTGGTTAAAGCTCAAAAATGTTGATACCCAGATCCAAAAGTGTAAATGTCAGATGTATTGGGTGGGGTGGAGGGTGAGCTTGCAGAAATATAATAAATGTATTTGAAGGTCAAGGGTTTCTGCATTCCATAACAAACAAATACAGGCTTTGCATCTTCCTCTGAAGCCTTTATTATTTATGCTTCTCTTCTATTTTCGTGGCAGTGGCACATAGGTGTACTGATCAGAATATAGCTCCACTGTGCTAGGCAGTGTCAAACACACAGTGAGTGACAGTCCGTGCCCCAAACCATTTCTAATTGCAATTAAGACACAGTTCAGCACTCTGGTGTAACACATTAGCAAAAAGAGGTCTGGGAGTGAAGATGATAAAAATCATTGTTAGTCATCTGCCTTGCCATTTTTGTTTGATCTGTGGTCATACTGAGCTCTTCTGGAAGTCACTTCAATAGCTTGACAAACCAGTCTCTGGGAATTCAATGTCTCCTGTGCTTATACATTTTACAGTTGAGGGTGACAGTTCCATTCTTCTGGAGGAACATTGTTGGTTTTGAAGTTGAGGACAAAAACTTTGAATTTGACCGTATTCAAAGGGGAGCCATTGCAGTGAGTGGCATACATTGTTCAGCGGATGGGATGCTGTGTTAGAATCATAGAAGATTAGGGTTGGAAGAGACCTCAGGAGGTCATCTAGTCCAACCCCCTGCTCAAAGCAGCACAAACCAAATCATCCAAGACAAGGCTTTATCAAGCCAGGCCTTAAAAACCTCTAAGGATGGAGATTCCTCCACCTCCCTAGGTAACCCATTCCAGTGTTTCATCATATATTTAAAGAGATTCTTTATAGCATAAAACAGTATTTTTCTAGTTACAGATACTAAAACATGGTCTATTATTGAAAGAGGCAAAATAAATAGTTGTGAAATTATTGAAACAGATATGATATAATACATTCCTCTGAATATTGTACAAAGCTATGTCTCTGCTTTAACCTCCATCCATCTGGTTCAGGAGTACTAGATGACTAGTTTCATTTTGCCATTTAGCTTCAGAAGGAAAGATATAGACCTGCCAGAGATGCACTAGAAAAAGCTTCACTCTGTCTTCACAAACAATTCATATGCTTCAACTTATACTATGGTGTAGGATAACGATTATCAACTGATACAGAGGAATTTAGGCAAGTAGCACAAAGATGAGTGCATCAGTCACACAGATTGTTAATGGAGACTGATAAGAAAGCACAAGTTTTGGAAAGGTAGATGGTGAAAAGTACCATCCCTGACACCTTTGTTAGTAATTTAATTTAAAACCAAATGCAATAGCCCCTGTAACTCATTTGCTCCCACACTAGTTTGCTAAGGAAATATCAAACTGAGAATCTTCTGTATAACTGAGTGTTATATTGCACAGTACAAGGGCATGATCCCACAACCTTTACTCATGTGAATAGTTCTTTTTCACACAAATTCCCTCAGTATAGCTACTCAGATTGAGTATGCACTAAATTATCAGGCTCTAACAATATAACCTTTCACTGTGCACCCCAATGAGTTCTCACTGAATATGGGTCTGCTCCTATTTACAACTACTTAATATTCCATTGGTTTATGTTGCAGTTTTTCTATCTGAAATATTTAGAAGAGCATAAATTTGCTGATTTGATTTCTTCATGAGTAAAATTTAATTTTAAATAACCAGGTCAGCTCATTATTACAACGTATTCATAATTTAACATGCATAGAAAATTAATTATAATAAATTAAAGTATGGTATTTTTTAATTGGGCTGTTTGTTATGAATCTGGTTGCTAAAAATCAGTGAGACAGCTCAAAGAGTACAGTACTGTTCCACATGAGTAAGAGAAGCAGAATCTGGCCTATAACAATTAATGCAAGATTAGGCTCATTTGTTTAAAATTTCAAAATTACAAAAAAATATTTTTTAACCAATCCTAATTAAGATCAGACTAGATTATTGTAGTAGACCCTTCTGGCATTAAAATCTGTGAATCTACATTATATAAATAACCAATAGGTTAAATGTTTACTTAGCAGGGTAGTTCTCCTGTTAGCTCAAGCTTTTTCTTTAGTGCCACTCCATAGTTTGAATATCATTATGCAGAGATACAAAGGAAGTTGTGAAAGTGGTGAAAACTTGTGTTGACTTCAGTTTGATTTCTCATATATATATATAGGTAAAAATATTGCTGAAACTCATGCAAACAGAAGTACACCAGGGAGCATCACAGACTGCTGCCCTCTTCTTCTAGCTATTTGGATCAATCTCTGAGAACACTTTCACTTCACTTCAGTTACTACCCTTGCTTGTTTAAGGCATAGGTCTGCTTCTCTCCTTTTCCTTTGAATGCTTTTTCAGTGGCACCTTTTGGAGAGAAGGCAACCTTTCTATTCCCATTTCCTCAGCAGCATGACTCAAAACACTCTGCTACACAGTAATGCTTTCTGCTGCTTTTTTTTCCCCAGGTAGTGCTGATACATGCTGAAGAGTAATGGGCTTATTTCAAAACTCAAGTCAAATGTGAAATCAGTCACCAGGGAGGTTTGTGAGGACTGGGGGATGAAGTACCGTAATGTTTAGATAGGTATCTGTGATTATGGATATTTTTTCCTGAACTGATCTTAAACTCTGAACCATTTAAGGTTCACCCATCTCTAGCCCATACGTGGGGAATGGTAGCTGATTGGAAGATCATATGGAGTGAGTGAGAAAGAGCAGATGCTGTAGGCAAATGCTTGAGGAATGATGGATGGATATGAAGAGGAAACTGAAAAATATTTACAAAGAGCGTAGACTGATAAAACATTTGCATTGGTAATGAGAGTCAGCATGTCCTTGGGTATGAAAATATGTGGAAACTGCTACTGAAAATTATATTGGACCCAAAACACTTATATAACCATGAAGCTAGAGATTTAACTTGTGGGGGAAAATAAGGGGAGTAGGCACGTGATTTTTTTTACAAATTCCAAAAAGCAACATTCTTACGTTCCTTCTGAACAAATATTGCTAGTAATAGATATAATTTGGGTTTGGTTTAATAATATTCAAATAATAGACATGCGGGAAAGAAAATAACAGTGAATTACTTAACTAATATCAGCTAGAAACGAAAATACATAAATACCCCCATTTTAATAGAACTGGCATCTTTCCTGTTCTGAAGGAGGTCTTCAACCCTCTAAGCCAGTGGTGAGCAAACTACGGCCCATGGGCCACATCCGGCCCGTGAGCTGTTTTAAGCTGGCCCATGAGCCACATTAGCGGCTCGGCCCCACTCCGATGCTCTCGCCGGGGCACTGGGTCAGAGGCCGCACTGTGTGGCTCAGCTCTGCTCCGACTGAGGCACTGGGTTGGGAGCCGCACCAAGTGGCTTGGTCCCACTCTAGCCATGGTGCTGGGTAGGGGCTGCTCTATAGTTTTTGCCTCCCCAAGCACAGCAGTCAGGTGGCTTTCGGCAGCACACCTGCAGGTGGTCCACTAGTCACGTGGATTTGGTGGCGTTTCTGCAGGTAATCTGCACCCACCGCTGAATTGCTGCTGAAGCAGCCTGACTGCCACCCTCACAGCGACTGGCAGGCCGCCCCCCGCGGCTTGCCGCCGAGGCATGTGCTTGCAATGCTGGTGCCTGGAGCCACCCCTGGCGCTGGGTCGGGGCTGCACCACTCAGCTCCCAGAAGCTGGCATGGCCTCACTCCGGCTCCAATGCACTCCAATGGGAGCTGCAAGGAAGGTGCCTGAGGATGGGGCAGCAAGCAGAGCTATAGAAGGGACATGCCACTGCTTCTGGAAGCTGCTTGAGGTAAGCGCCATTCAGAGCCTGCACCCCCTGAGCCTCTTCCCATGCCCCACACCGCTAACCCCCCTTCTGCTCTCCAAACCCCTCAATCTCAGCCCAGAGCATCCTCCTACACCCCAAACTCCTCATCCCCAACCCCACCCCAGAGCCCACACCCCCTCCCGCACCCCAACCCCAATTTTGTGAGCATTCATGGCCTGCAGTACAATTTCTATTCCCTGATGTAGCTCTCGGGCCAAAAATTAAGTATTAATTTGAAATGGTGAGGGACTCCTCAGAATATCTAATAAGGTCTGGGTATATTACAACTACTACACCTACTGTATGGTTGAATACCTCCAGGTTTTCGTCTGCATTCCAGAGAACTCATTGAATTTTTGGGTCACCATTTCTAGCCTTTGTAAGTTCTTAAAAAAAAACCAAAAAAAAAAAAAAGACTTAGAGACTTTGCCAACAGCTTCATGCACAATTCAGCAATTACCATTGAATCTCTCATGGCTAATGTATACATATAGTTACTTAGGCTATGTTTACACTACAGCAGCACAGCTGCACTCCCATCAGCTTAATAATTCCTGCCTCTGCAAGAGGTGGTAGTTATGTAGGTGGGAGAAGTTCTCCCATCCACATAATACAGTCCATGCTGGCACTTAGGTCACTATAACTTACGTCGCTCCGTGATTTGAAGTGTAGACATAGCATGAATAGTTATGCCAAGTCTGTACATTGCATAGAAGAATTGAAGGTCACTGTAGAAAGTAATAATCATAAAATAACCATGTAGTGTTATCACTGATATATAATATAACCATATAGATGTATCACTTGATTTCCTCCTGGAATAGCTATTACTTGGAGAGGTAAGTACATTAAGCAAAATAGGTATTATGAGTTTGATGGAGCCAGGATTTCCTCTAATGTGTTGTAAGAACCACAGAAGTTATATTATTTTTAAAATCAGATTTGTCAGTGAAAGAATGACTAAAGCATTTTCATATGATTTTTCTAAACCATCCTTGAAACAAACTTCCTGAATCCTTCTATGTAACTTATATAGATTGATGCCTTAGCTGAGGAACCAATGGTTAAGACTAAAATAATCTCCATTGTAGTACCATAGATCTCAATATAGTTACATCAGCAATTAATCTGACACTTTAGATTGTGCAACTTCTGCTGATGTTGGTGAGCACTTACATGAATTATCCTACTGATGTCAATGGAACAACTTATGTAAGTGTTTACCGGCTTGTCCCATTAACATCCCTGGGACAATTTGTGTGAGTGTTCAACTTGAGTAAGAATTGCATAATCTAACCCTTACTGTGATCATCCTTTGACGTAATGTATATGTATAAATGAAGCTCAAACATGATTTTAAAAGGGTTTTTTATATCACTGCACACTTTACTGAATGGTGACTGATATGAATTCATACAAATCGGTTCACTCTCCCTTAGTTTATTTTTTGTCATGTATATGATGCAGTTATTCAGAGTGTCTCTGCAGCTCTAATCAGCGGTATTGCAATAAACATAAATTATACACAACTTATGCGTATCTTTTCACACTGCATTATCAATTATGCTTATATCATCATTGCAGTTTATAAGGGTTTAGTTTTATGGAGTGGGTTAATTCTTTGTTGAGAGAAAAATGATTGTAATCAGAATAAGGGTATTATTTCGTTATCTAATATTATTTAAAATATGTGCATAATGTCTGTTAATTCTTTGAACTAGGAGGGTAAAATAGCAAAAGCAGAAGTAAATCTTTTACTGTACTCTATCCCTACTCTAGGGGCCCAGCAAAATAATAGAGCTTTGCTGAAAATATCCAGCCAAACTGCTGCTTTCTGCTGCTTTTCCCAGGATTTCCTTCCGTCAGCTGTATATTTGTATCTTAAGCTCACCCAAACTCATTATAGTCATCCAGATGCTACAATAATGAGGTTCACATGAGCACCTGGAGAGAGAGAGACATAGGCAGATATGCAGTGTAGTTGTAGCTGTGTCAGTCCAAGAATATAAGAGAGACAAGATGGATGAAATAATATATTTTATTGGACTAACTTCAGTTATGGGAGAGACTTAGAAAGATAGACAGACAGACCTGTTCTCCTTCAAGTGACTGTGCACATATGCATTCCACTGTAGATATCCGTACTCCTGATGTGCTTCATTCGGAGACTTGTGGCAGCAGTACTGGTGGGGAGAGCATATGCCGTGACTGTTTTCATGCTGTGAGCTGAGGCCACAAAGGGCTGAGGTGTTCTGCCTCCCTCTCAGTTCGTTCTTACCTCCTATGGCAAAAGTTGGGCTCCTTATTTCTCCTTGGAGACTCAGTTCTTTCCTCTTCTGAGAGAAAACTTTAGACATTTTTATATAGTTAGTTAGTTGTTTAGTATTTAGTGCTTAGTGTTATTAGGAGTATCTTCCTCTTAAGGGACATTTATTCTGTACTGTTTTATTTTTACTTGCATTGGATATGCAGAAATCCCCTGGATTCCAGAAGTGCACCACTTGTCAAGTGGCTTGGTTTGGTAATGATAGACATTAAAATTGTCTGTTTTGTCTGGAAGAAGGGCCCTCCCAGGCTAAGTGCTCTATTTGCCAAACAAAAAAATAGAGAACTTCATCTGAGGGAGCATATTCTTGAACAGGTGCCTCAGGACTCAGGTGCTTGTGAGTCTAACTTCTTCAACCTAGAGTGCCACCTCCTCCTTGCTCTGGATTTGCCAAGGCAGTATTGGTATGTGAAAATTCAGGAACTCTCCATGCAGCCTCCAATAATCCTTCTTTTAATAGAGGATCTCCTCATTCAAACCCAAGGACAAATCATTCATCCCAATCCCCACACACTGCATTTGACAGTATGGCTTATCAGTAGTTGAGCACAATTTAAATCCTGCTCCCATAAAATCCCCAACTATTTTATTATCTAAGAGAAAGTTACCAAGTGAGGAAGGTTTTCAGTTTGGGCATCACATTCAGGACATCTCAAATTCAGCCATTCAATAAGTTCTTTCAAGGTGCACTTGACCTCTATATCTGTTATACATCCTCCTATTCAAGGTTACCTGGTGTTCTCTCACCCGCATATGGGCAGATTTATGAATGGTACTATCAGAAATTACCCTCTGATCAATGATCTGTTTTCCCCTTTTGATATCAATGTAGTGCTATCCTGGATGGATTTGAGCTACTTGTGACCTGTTCCTTGGCCTCTTTGTCTTATAAGACTGTTGCCTTAGTGGCAATAAAATCTGCTAGGAGAGTATCAAAATTCCAAGCCTGGGTGGTTGATCTTCCTTACGTTGTATTTCATAAGGACAAAATATCATTAAGACCTCATCCAAGATAATTTTAGATTATCTGAATCAAGCAGTACATCTGCCTGTATTTTTTCTCCAGCCTCACTCTCACAAAGATGAGCAGAAACTACATGGAAGTTTGAAGAGATTTGTCTTTCTATATTGACAGAACTAAATGTTGTATATCTTCACTCAGGCTCTTTGTGGCCTTTGCTGAAAAAGTTAATGGGCAACCAGTTACAGCTCAGCAGATCTCTAATGTATTCAAACTTGCAATGAAAATGCAATCTAAAATGTCTACCTAGGATAACATTCATTCATCCAGAGCACAGATTTCATTGCTGGCACTCCTAGGTAACGTAATTGTGTCAGAAATACATAGAGCAGCTACATGGTCATCAGTGCATTATTCACAAAGCACTATGCCATCATCAAAACCTGCAAAGATTGTGCATATTTTGGAAATTTTGTCATCTAGTTCATTTTTCACTAGACTCCAAAGCCCCACCACCATCAATAAACTACTGGGGAATCACCTATGATGGAATGAATATGTGCACAGTCACTTGAAGGAGAACAAAATGGTTACATACCAGTACAGTAACTATTGTTCTTCTTTGAGTGTCCTCTGCATATTCCCCCTCTTGGAATATGGGGCTAAGAATGAGAATATGCAGAGTCCATCTCAAACAAAAAAAAACCTGCTACATTTGAAGGGAACTCCTGTCTTTGAGGCAATAGATTAGACAATGTGGCAATTATAATGTAAATTCCCAAATGAAGTGCTTTAACTCTCAGTTGTTAAACTCGTGGAAAGATGGGGACCTTAAATAAAGGTTTCATTGAATTTATTTTGCCATTTTTACTTCATTGTTACACTTGGGAGAGAGAGAATAACAACAAATCAAATAATGAAAGCACAGGAACGACTTGCTGCTCACCAAGCACTAGGGAATGTAGTGCAATTTCCCTCCCCCACACAACTTTAGTCCAGATTGAAATAATCTTTTGTAGATATACATTTACTAGATAAATTGAACCTTAAATGAAAAAGACATATTTAAAATACCATAGAACAGTTTTAAACACACACACACACACACACACACACACATGCTGCATTGTGAGTGGAAATAAATCTGTGACTTAATCTTAGTTCTTTTGCCTCTTTACTCCTAGTGCGTGATGAACGAATCATTGCTATGCTGATGATTGAGAGTGGCACAATGTTTAATACTAGCCTCTTTTGTGAACACTCTCTATATTCGGAGACTGGGTGTAGCAAGAGTGGGAGTGCTACTATTATACGCACTGGCATTTTTATCTGTATGTTGTCCAGTCTTGCTCAGGACAAGCCTAGATGAAACAGAGTAAAAATAATGGTGAATAGTGATGCTTTTTCTATAATTTACTCTCATCACTGCTAGTACCAGTGGAGCTGCATAGGGGTGGTAGTGCAGTCATGGGAAATCTGCCCCCCCAAAAGACTTAAATTCTAAGGTAAAATAAGTGATTATTTCTAAGGGAAATACACCAAAGGTATGCAGTACTTTAGATAAGTCTTGTACCTTTGATAGTTTTTCATGGGGAGAAAAAAGGTTAGAATAGAGAAACATTACTATGGTCCATATTGACAGTAAATGAAAAGGTTCTATAATTTTGTAAAAAAAAAAAAAAATCTGTCAGTAGGTTTTGTAGAACTTCGCTTTTTGATGCCTCTGTGATACTTTCCATCTGAAATCTGTTTACATAAGATTTAATTTGTATTAATTAATTTCATCTTTTGTAAAACAGCAATTACCACAGATGCTATGATTTGGTAAGGATTTTCTTTGAAGTTTTGGTATTATCCTCTGAGGCATGCAGATGCTTAAGGCAAAGCTAAAGGCAACAAGATTCCTGAAATACTTATCAAGTGTTGAAATAGAATATCACCTGTTTTTGAACTGATCTCAATATACAGTGTAATAATTTTTGTAAATATTTTACAATAGTCAGTTAAAATGGATTTATATGAGAGCAATTCATGCATTCTATTGTTGACAATTTCTCAACTGTTGTTCTGTCAGTAGCAATCATATATGTGTTCACTGCTGTCAGAGAATGCTTATAAAATCTGTGTATTTAAGGCAAAATCCTGTCATCACTCCATATGTGGAATTGCTATGGAAGTCATGGGGAATTTTGTACTTCGATCATAGCAGAATGTGACTCTTGATCTACTACAAAATCTAAGATCTGAGAAAAGTACCAAAGTTAGTGAATTACATAACAGAAGCCATTAGCTCTATAATCTTTGTCAGCTTCTGTACAAATACCAAAATAACATACAGTAGGGACAGCTAACCATTCTTCTTTTACTAATAGGCAAATTATATTCTCTGTCTCTTGTAGAGAGAGAACCTGCTCAGACTGGTATTATCTTATCTACTGATAAACGATAAAATAGAATTTTTAAACCACTGTACGCTAGTTCAATTTTTTAGCAGGCTGAAGTTTTGTATCTGCCTTTCATCCTCCCTCCAGGCCTTTTTTTCCCATATTTTGAACATTGTCTTTATTCTTTTTCTTGAATTGTAGAAACTCCAAATTGCTATAATTGAGATTCTGTTACAGTGTTTGATATTTTTAAGTGCCTTTAGTTCTTTTGAAGGTGCAAATTTAAAAACATTGAGCAGTGAAACTGTTTATTCACGGTACATGAATAACATAAGCAGTGGTAGCATTAGCTGCCCCACACAATCCTACCTATGTTCCTCTGCATTTTTGCTTGTTTGCAAGATTGAATTTCCTGTAGGAATGAACGGGTAATTCGAACTCTATATTCATTAGCTCTTTGATCTTTGTGATGCTGTTTACAGACCCTACACAGAGACTAGGGGAGTGAAGGAATGATACCGGACCAGGTCAGCCCTGTCCCTCAGCAGTTGCAGAGTATGCTCCAGAAGGAGGAGCTGCTCAAAAGGGTGCTTTGGCAGTCAAGCAGGGGGCAGAATGAAGGAGAGGCTATCTGAAGGGTGGAAGCCAGTTTGCAGCTTTTGGGGACAAAGTCATTCACAGAAGAGGGTGTGGGCTGTGAGTAAGACCAGTTGGGAAGGTAGGGGGATGTCTTTTTCCATCCCCTACTCCCTGTTGAGGGGAAATAATTGAGTGCAGGAGAGTGCTCAGTGAACTACCTGCGCTGCTGGGACTGATTGGCGACTCCTGCTGTAACACCCCAAACCAAAGAGAGTGTGAGGAGGCAGGAAGCAGCCCCGGGGAGGCTGGTCAAGTGACTGAGACACTTTGTGCCTTTCCTCTTTGAGCCCTGGGCCAAGACCCAGCAGAAAGGAAGGGTCCAGTCCCCCTGCTTTCTCAGGTCCATCCATCTGGGGGGAACTCTGGAGCATCAGGGAATTGGTGGACCATAGCCTATCCACTGAACCTTCTGGCCTCTGAGTGAAACCCACTATTGGGTGGAAGGACCATTGAGTCACAACCTGCCCATTCGGCCTGCTGGCCTCTGAGGGAAAATCCTATGCTATGGTCTTTCTCTTAAGGTTGCTCAACAAGTGGTTAGTCAGGTTGGCAGTTTTGTGTCTGTATCTAGGGCCAGAGTAAGACCAACAAATCATTTCATTTCCTGTCAGTGTATTTTTAGTGCAACAGTCAACATGATTTGTATGGCTGTTGTCATAAACAGATAGCTAAAGGTTAATGTCTCTTTCACCTATAAAAGGATTAACAAACAGTAACCTGAAACACCTGACCAGAGGACCAATCAGGAAACAAGACTTTTTCAAATCTGGGTGGAGGGAAGTTTTGGGTGTGAGTCCTTTGTTCTTGGTCTCTTCTCTTTTCTCGGCTCTGAGAGTGACCATAGGAATCTCCAGGCTTTCTAATCTTCTGTTTCCAAGTTGTAAGTACAAGGATAGTAAGACAATAGATTGATATTGGTTTTTTTTTGTATTTACATGTGTGCAGTTGCTGGAGTGTATTCTTTTTGGATAAGGCTGTTTATTCATTTTTCTTTTAAGCAATTGACCCTGTATATTGTCACCTTGATACAGAGACCCTTTTATGTCCTTTTTCATTCTTTTTATATAAAGCTTTCTTTTTAAGACCTGTTGGAGTTTTTCTTTAGTGGGAACTCCAGGGAACTGAGTCTGCAGCTCACCAGGGAATTGGTGGGAGGAAGAAGTCAGGGGGAAAAATCTCTTTGTGTTAGATTTACTAAGCCTGACTTTGCATATCCTCGGGGTGAGGGGAGAGAGAGATTTGATCTCTCGGTACTTGTGTTTCAAGGACTGGAAGCAGGAAGTATCCTAGAGTGCCCAGGGTGGGAGAATCTGGGAGGAGGTAATGGGGAAGGGAAGTGGGTTATTTCCCTTTGTAGTGAGACTCAGAGCATCTGAGTCTTGGGGTCCCCCAGGGAAGGTTTTGGGGAGACCAGAGTGAGCTAGACACTAAAATTTCTGGCTGGTGGCAGCGATATCAGATCCAAGCTGGTAATTAAGCTTTGGAGGTCTCATGCTAGCTTCTCATGTTCTGAACTCTAAGGTTCAGATCTGAGTAGGAGAGTTATGACAGCTGTACACTGCACACTATTGGCAGCAGCATGTAGGGTAAGTATAACAACACACCACAGTGAAAAGCAGCTCTCTGCACTGGGGAAATGATCCAGCAGCAGGGAGTTGACAGACTTTCCCTGCTGCCGCCCAGCCGCAAGAGCCTTTCCCCATTGCTGGAGCCTTTTGTTGCAGGAGTAAGGAGGCAGCAGGACACTACACTGATAAAAATTGTAGTGTAGATAGGGGAAGCACTGCTTGGGCATGTACATACTCTAAGGGTTCTGATGTGTTTACTCATCTAAACCAGGCCTCACTGTCTACACTGGTATTTGTACCTGCGCGAGGGTGGCATGCAATATCTGTACTCTACACTCTGCCAGAAGAAGTATGCTGTGTAGACGTGTCCTGTGTCCTGCAGGGGCTTCTAAACACTGCATGTCTACACTAGAACTAGAGATGTTAATTGCAGTTTGAGGAAACATACCCACTCCAGCTCTGTTATATCTAGCACACTAACAATACAAGTGTAGCTATGATGGCACTAGCAGTGAGAGTAGTTTGCCACTCAAAGTATGATCCCATCTGAGATCATAGGTCTGTACATGGGATGGGTAGCCCCTCTTGCAGCTCACGCCATCATAGCTACGCTTCAGTTTTTAGTGTAAAAGCTCAGTCATAGCTAGCATGGATATGACTCCTTGAATTCAAATTTACACTTTCCAGTTCTAATGTAGAGGTACTCAGTGGTGCAGAGATCCTCCTTTAAATTAAGGAATTAAATAATCCCCTGACATATTATTATTATTATTAGTAGTAGTATTCTTAGTATTTATTTATTAAACAATAATAATTAATAACAAAGTTTTGTGCTTTAGAATGTAGACACCAGGAAATGTTTTCTTTGAATGTCGTTGCTTCCTCATTCTACACTACAAAGTGAAAAGATGGACTAGATTTTAAGGTGAAGTTCTGAAGAAAAAATAAAGCATACCAAAATAAATGAAACTTCCTAAAGGCCTATCAGATTAAGAGAAAAACAAAAAATAACAACAACCCAGGAAGGAGTTGCAAAAAATGATAGTGTAACAAGAAGGATATTGCATCAAACATTTGGCAAAAAAGCTATTTCAGCTGCAGAATAATTATGATTTTTCTCTTATGATTAAAATGTTTATAAAAATGAATTTGTGATATCTCTAGATATGCTTTTTTTAATTATACAGGATTAGACATTTTTATATAAGTTTAATTTTGTCACGACATTGATCAGAAAAATTAACCAATAAGTACTGGTCCTCTTCAATAAAATAAAAAAACTATGGCATTAGCATATGTTCTGGTCCCTCTCTTTCTCTTTCCCTGTTATGTTTTGGTTTTTGTAATCAATTTCTCTTGCTTTTTCTCATTCCTGTTGTCCAGTGGTGTTTGGCCAGTTTGTATTTTTCCAGACATCGCTCCATGATGTGGTTGAGGTGTATGATGGCCCAACACAGCAATCGTCTTTATTATCCTCCCTCTCAGGATCCCATTCAGGTATTCTTTAATGGAACTGTCATGCATCAATTATTTACTCAAAAGTGATTTAGGCTGTCAATGTAGCAAAAGATGAAACTACTGTCATCTTTTCTTAGAAATAAATTTCTTTAAAAATATAATATGAACATTTTGAAAAGAAGCAATCAATCAGTAGTGATTCAAAACAGTTTGGGCTGATAAAAAGAATGAAGACTAAATTTAATCTGCAGTTTTCTTGGATTTTTCTGGTAATATTTAACTATCGCAGTTACTTTTTTTGTTTTATTCATTTTGTATTTTCTGTCAAAATTATTTGTTTGTTTTTCAATGTACTATATAAAATGTGATATTAAAATACTTAAAAGTGATAGTAGAGAATATGTAGCACAATTATAATTTGAGTAGATTATGTGCATGTCAGTAGGGTTTTAAAGATTTAGAGACTTGATTTTAAATCAGAAGGAATACCACTAATGTGAGATAAGAATCAGGCTCTAACTCTTACAGGAATGCAAGACAAACAATGTTAGACTAATAGTAAAGTTTATAATATGTGTCTCATACATTAAATTTATGCAGAGTACATTTTGTGGTTGTTGAGGCTTAGTTACTGAAAATTGTTTATGATAATTTACTGTTTGTTTTGTTTGAGTAGGCGAATCCCTTCCACTGAGCTCAGGTAATCAAATCACAATTAGATTTACTTCAGTGGGTCCAGTAACAGCTAAAGGTTTTCACTTTGTATATCAAGGTAAGTAACAGAATAACTTGGAAAAATGCTTCAATTAATTCTGTGCATTAATCCCTCCATATTTTCTTTATAAATGAATTATACTAATATTTTAAGTTTTATTTTGACAAATATATTTGGTTAAACAGAGAAATCACTAGGGATGAGCAGGCGTGGAATGTAGTGGAAAATATTAAACTGCTGTAAATGTATAATTTCTCTCCATTTTTGTACTTAAACAATTCTTTTATTTGTTATTGGCATCCTCAGTTATACACCTCTATCCTCATATAAAGTGACCCGATATAACACAAATTCAAATATAACGCTGTAAAGCAGTGTTCCAGGGGGGCGAGGCCGCGCACTAGGGCGGATCAAAGCAAGTTTGATATAATGCGGTTTCACCTATAATGTGGTAAAATTTTTTGGCTCCTGAGGACAGCGTTATATAGGAGTAGAGGTGTACATGATTTTAAATATTCTTAAAAAAATAAAATCAGATATTTGAGAAGCATAAGAAAGGTTTCCAGATTTGAGAAATCAGTTATGAAACCAATTTTTGTTAATCTGACTGACTAATTTTCAGTCCAGCCTGCTGCTCAAACTGATTTATCCTTCTGTATAAATATGGGTGACGGAAATGGTAATAGTATTACCCTAAGCTGAATCAGTACACTTGCTATTACTAAGGTGCTTCAGTTGATTTACATTATTCATCTTTTTAAGGATCAGACACTGCAATTGTTACGTCAACACTTGTTCCTCTAGTTCATTCTTTCAGATAATTTGAATCCCTTCCTGACCAGCAGAACTCACAATTTTAAACCTGTAGCCACTAAATGCAAACATCTAACCAACAAATCAATACTGTTTTGAAACTGTATATTAGTTGAATATTTCATAACGAAGTATACAATTTCAGTGCCATTTTAGGAAGGTCATAGAATGGATACTATAATGTAGTTTTAAACCTGCAAAGAATATGAATATTTATACTCATCTGAATAGTAATTGCATTTAGATAGATTTAGACACATGGAATCCTTATTTTTAAAGATTCATTTGGGGATTATGCAAATCTTCTTAACTGACAACACAACTGAATGTTTTTCAAGTAATTTTAGACATCTGTATTTGAAAATCTCTGTGTACCAAATATAAAATTAAGAATTCACAATCATTTTCATGTATGCAGCTGTTCCAAGAACAAGTGCAACACAGTGCAGCTCTGTGCCTGAACCAAGATTTGGAAAAAGGATTGGAAATGAATTTGCAGTTGGTTCGTTGGTTCTTTTTGAGTGTAATCCAGGATACATCCTTTATGGATCAATAGCTATTAGATGTGATTCAGTACCAAATGCTTTGGCACAGTGGAATGATTCCCTCCCTACATGTGTCGGTGAGTAAAGGGTACATTTTTGTATCCGTCTAATTATTTCCTACAATGAAGAATGTTACCTTAAGTCTGAATCCACTACTTTCTTCCATCCTCTACCTTCTTACTGCTTATTTTTGTTCTGATTTTCTGGCTTGTACTCATACCATACCTACCCAATACCATGAACACAGAGAGTATGTCAGAAGGGCTCTCATTCAGCAAAGTAATATGTTAACACAATATTAACTTAGCCTAAATGAGGTCTTGAATCCTTCACTTTTCATCTTCACTTTCTAGCCTAACCTTGCTTTGACATTCCAGTAGCTACATGACAGTACATATCCTGCAGCTATAAATTATATATATATATCAGCTTCTTTTAGACTTACATCAATGTCAGTCCATGACTACTCATTAATCAAGATTCAGAAGTTGCCCTGACTTCCTGCAAGACTAAAATGCTCTCACACTTGGGAACTCTGACAAGATGTTGTACGCTGTTTCCAAAAGAACTACTTTATTAAGGACTTAGAAGTAGTTACACTGACGTAGTAGGGCAGAAAGAATGCATTTTTTCCAGGTTAAAAAGTGCATTTGGTACATTTGGTCTAACTCTAGACAGTTACAGGGATTTACAGGGATATTTGGTCTAACTCTCAACAGATTCTCAACTGGCATAAAACAGTATAAAACCATTGACATCCATAGACCTATGCACATTTTCAGTAACAGAAGAGCTGACCCATTGGACCCAATTGAGCATTGCAGATTGCAATTTTTTCTTTTTTTTTTCTTAGATTACATATTTACTTTGATTTTCATATAGAATAAACTCAATTGGTGACAGTGTTGTTTTTGGTCACTGGTTGCAATATTCTATTGCTGTATTAATGCACCATTTAGATATGTGAAAGAGAGCGCTGTCTGACTTTAAGCAACTTGAAATGAGAAAGAGTTACAGGCCAAAAGTATCAATGACTCTTCATGTGCACACATCAGTGTGCCAGTAAAGGTCATAAAATATGTATGAGCTGAAAATTGCATTGAACTAAATCGGTTTAATAATTGAAGTGCTAGACATGACCATATTAAATTGCCTTAAATCTCTAGTGAATGCTCCAATGTTTCCTTACAGATATCAGACATCAATCATTTTGTCTGCTCCTGCTTTTACCAGTAATTATTTAAACAGTTTAAGTGACACTGACCTTTAGTTTATCAATGTAGTGTCCGACAGATTATATCAATTATGTGCAGTAAAAAATATAGGTAATGTATTCATTACTGAGATAAATTGTGTTCTTCTACATTTTCTCTAAATTCTCAACTTTGTATCTAATGAAATCAGCTCAAGGAGTTGATAATGTTACACAAGAATAATGTATTGGCTTCTAATGGTAAAGATAAAACATCTTGTCAATCTTTTCTTCAAGCTATTAAAAAACCAGCAGAATACCTGTATCTAGATTAAGCTGTAACATTCTTTTATTTGCTCTTGTTAGAGCATCAAGTGACCTGAGCAATGTTTTCATTCATACTGAGCATCAAGATCCAATAGTTTGCACTGCTGAATTCTTGTGACTTACTTATTTTATTATTTTATTTACCTTTGGGACTGGGTATTATATGTGCTATCTTGCAAACACATGAGTTTCTTTACTAACATAAGTTCTTTACTAACTTCATGGCCTTCAATGAGATTACTCACATAAGCAAATGTGGTAGCTTGGGAGTTGGAATAGAAGCCCTCCAGTATTAGAATTAAATTAGTTACTGAGGCAACAAAGTAGCAGCATTGATCAAAACCTCTTTTTTATGCCATGTGCTTTCCCCTTATATATTTAGATCACATATAACTATTTAAAGTTCATTATTAAAGAGTAACAATACTTATTTTATTTTTCTAAGATTAGTAGGACACATTCAAACTGATTTCACTTTGTTAAAATTCAAATGACCACGTCTGAGGGATATTAAAATGATTTTGTCTGGTAGATAGCTACCCTGTTTTAAATTTTCCTTTATTCTTTTCAATTAATATAAAAATAGAATTTGAAGTATAAGGAAGTATAATTTTCCTGAGGCCAACATGAATTTCAAAATATAGTATCACTTTACAAGAGTTTGCATCTTTAGTATACTGATCATTGGGTTAGCTTTTATTACATCTTTTCTCAGTTCTAAAGAAGTGCTGTGTCAGACTTCTTTTTTTGCTCGATGTATTTCCTTCCAGTACCTTGTGGTGGAATTTTAACTAAGCGCAAAGGGACCATTTTGTCTCCTGGTTACCCTGAGCCTTATGACAACAATCTGAATTGTGTGTGGAAGATCACAGTGCCTGAGGGAGCTGGAATTCAAGTAAGAATATATATAATTTCCTTGTTATCATCATAGGTTTAAAGCTGATCTTTGCAGAGATGACAGCATGGAAATATAATTGATTCATAAACATTTTACTAAGCAATTAACAATTGTCACAATGGAATTTGTTACACAATTCTTTAAATATGGGCGGTGGAGGAACCTGAAAAGATATATCTACACCCTTTTCCCAAAAGAACCCATTGCTGGAACATTTATGATTGGCAATATGTTATTTCAGTAAGTCAAAATGATTTGTTGCAGACTGTAGAAAATGAAATTGTGTTTTACAAATATAACTAAATTCCCATGTGAGTAAAAAATATCTGGATTACATTCTCAAGTGGGTTATGCAGATTTTCCTTTAAAAAGTCTCTCTGTTGGGGGGGATATATTTATAAACTTACCACAATATGGGTCTGAGCCAAAGGCTGTTGAAATTAATGAAAAATTCTTATGCCTGTAACCTGGGCAGTGGGGCTTGGGCTTTGGCCTTCTTGCCTGGGGTGGCAGGTCTCGGGCTTCAGTCCAGTGTCCTGGGCTCGTGCACTAATTTTTTGTCATCAGAAGGGAGTCGCAGAACAGTGAAGTCTGAGAACCCCTAAATTAATGACTAATATAGAAAAAGCCAAATATGAGCCTATTTATTGTGTCCTATAATTCAAGAGCAAAGAACACAAATTAGATGTAAAAGCAACATGTTTAATATGTACAAGAGAGAGCTAAAAAGCAAGTTCATAATTAAGGAGGCAATTCTCTTTTTAAGATTTTAAAAAAAGGAATAAACTATTGTATGAATAATAATAGTGTCACTAGTGTACAAGCTAATTATTGGATCTCCAGCTACTTGACTAGAAAAAAATCTGTCTGTACTTGGTAGAAGAATATAGGAATTACCATATCAGATCAGATCGGTACCCCATCTAGTCTAATATCCTGTCTGTGAGAGTCAGGGGAGGCATGACCATTTGTAACCATGGAAGGCTTCCCTACTGCCCCCTTGTAGTTTTTCCTGCCATTCAGGACTGGAGTGATGTTTTATAAATCCTCTCATTAAGTGAGCTGGAGCTAATAGGTTTTGCTACCCCTTGTGTCTGACTATGATCAGGAAAGGGCTGAATGCCTACAAGAGGATGTTGCATAAAGCTGGATGAAACTTGGAATTTCCATTCAATGGGAAATTCTAACATTTTGAAAACATTTTTGTTCTAATTCAGGAAGGCAGGGATATCCCAATGGGTTCCCACATGTTGGGGAAGCCTGGGGAGTCATAGTCAGCTCTGGGAGTCTTGAAATCCTGAGAGCTCCAGTTCAAACTGGGGCTTTTAGGGTTTCCAGGGCTGTCAGGCTCCCTGCTGTATAGCAAGGGGCATAGAAACCCTGAAGGCTCTGTCTCAAGCTGGGGATCTCAGAGCTTTCATTCTGGTTCTGTGACAGGGAGCCTAGAAGCGCTGGGGTCTCCAGCTCCAGGGTAACCTGTATGGCAGGGCTGCCACGGAATTGGCCAAGCCTGGAAGCCCAGGTTCCTCAGCAGCTTGGTATATTAGTGGGCAGGAAACCAGGGAGTTGAGATCCTGCCTGTCTTTTGGTGAAAGTTTGTTCAAAGGTTTTGACAAGATTGATATTAAAAAAAAAGATTTCTCAAAAAATTTCCAACCAGCTCAAAGTGTACACCTTAGAAGAGTGAGGTATCTTTAGAGGAGGTTTTGGAACAAATTGATAAATCATGCTTCACCAATCTATTAGAATTCTTTGAGGGGATCAACAAACATATGGACCAAGACCATCCAGTGGATATATCAGAGGGGTAGCCGTGTTAGTCTGGATCTGTAAAAGCAGCAAAGAATCCTGTGGCACCTTATAGACTAACAGACATTTTGGAGCATGAGCTTTCGTGGGTGAATACCCACTTCGTCAGATACATGTAGTGGAAATTCCAGGGGCAGGTATATATATGTAAGGAAGCTAGAGATAATGAGGTTAGTTCAATCAGGGAGGATGAGGCCCTGTTCTAGCAGCTGAGGTGTGAAAACCAAAGGAAGGAGAAACTGCTTTTGTAGTTGCCAAGCCATTGACAGTCTTTGTTTAATCCTGAGCTGATGATGTCAAATTTGCAGATGAACTGAAGCTCAGCAGTTTCTCTTTGAAGTCTGGTCCTGAAGTTTTTTTGCTGCAGGATGGCCATCTTAAGGTCTGCTATAGTGTAGCCAGGGAGGTTGAAGTATTCTCCTACAGGTTTTTGTATATTGCCATTCCTAATATCTGATTTGTATCCATTTATCCTTTTCCATAGAGACTGTCCAGTTTGGCCGATGTACATAACAGAGGGGCAAGGCTGGCATATGATGGCATATATTACATTGGTGGACCTGCAAGTGAATGAACCGGTGATGGTGTGGGTGATCTGGTTAGGTCCTGTGATGGTGTCGCTGGTGTAGATATGTGGACAGAGTTGGCATCGAGGTTTGTTGCATGGATTGGTTCCTGAGCTAGAGTTACCATGGTGCGATGTGCAGTTACTGGTGAGAATATGTTTCAGGTTGGCAGGTTGTCTGTAGGTGAGGACTGGCCTGCCACCCAAGGCCTGTGAAAGTGTGGGATCATTGTCCAGGATGGGTTGCAGATCCCTGATGATGCGCTGGAGGGGTTTTAGCTGGGGACTGTATGTGATGGCCAGTGGAGTCCTGTTGATTTCTTTTTTGGGTTTGTCTTGCAGTAGGAGGCTTCTGGGTACACGTCTGGCTCTGTTGATCTGTTTCCTTATTTCCTTGTGCGGGTATTGTAGTTTTGAGAATGCTTGGTGGTGATTTTGTTAGTGTTGGTCTCTGTCTGAGGGGTAGAGCAGATGCAGTTGTACCTCAGTGCTTGGCTGTAGACAATGGATCGTGTGATGTGCCCAGGATGGAAGCTGGAGGCATGAAGGTAGGCATAGCGGTCGGTAGGTTTTAAGCTCATGCTCTAAAACATCTGTTAGTCTATAAGGTGCCACAGGATTCTCCAGTGGATATAGTGTACTTAGATTTTCAGAAAGCCTTTGACAAGGTCCCTCATCGAAGGCTCTTATGCATCTTAAGCTGCCATGGGATAAGAGGGAAGGTGCTGTCATGGATTGGTAACTGGCTAAAAGATAGGAAACAAAGGGCAGGTATAAATGGTCAGTTTTCAGAATGAAGAGAGGTAAATAGTGGTGTCCCCCAGGGGTCTGTTCTGGGACCAGTTGTATTCAACATATTAATAAATGATCTGGAAAAAGGGTAAGCAGTGAGGTGGCAAAAATTGCAGATGATACAAAATTACTAAAGATAGTTAAGACCCAGGCAGACTGCAAAGAGCTGCAAAAGGATCTCTCAGAACTGGGTGACTGGGAAACAAAATGGCAGATGAAATTTAATTTTGATAAATACAAAGTAATGGACATTGGAAAACATAATCCCAACTATACATATAAAATGATGGGGTGTAAATTAGCTGTTATCACTCAGGAAGGAGATCTTGGAGTCATTGTGGATAGTTCTCTGAAAACATCCAAACAATGTGCAGCTGCAGTAAAAAAAGGGAAATAGAATGCTGGGAATAATTAAGAAAGTGATACATAATAGCACAGAAAATACTATGTTGCCTCTATATACATCCGTAGTACACCCACATCTGGAATACTGTGTGCAAATGTGGTCGCCCCATCTCAAAAAAGATATATTGGAATTGGAAAAAAGTTAAGGAAAAAGGCAACAAAAATAGTGAGAGTATGCGACAGCTTCCATATGAGGAGAGGTTAATAAGACTGGGACTTTTCAGCTTGGAAAAGAGATCGCTAAGGGGAGATCTGATTGAGGTCTATAAAATCATGACTGATATAGAGAAAGTAGATAAGTAAGTGTTGTTTACTACTTCTCATAACACAAAAACTAGGAGTCACCAAATGAAATTAATAGGCAGTTGGTTTAAAACAAATAAAAGGAAGTATTTCTTCACACAACACATAGTCAACCTGGGGGACTCCTTGCCAGAGGATGTTGTGAAGGCCAACACCATAACAACCTGTGGAACTCCTTGCCAGAGTACGTTGTGAAGGTGAAGGTGAAGACCATAACCATTCAAAAAACAATTCGATAAATTCATGGAGGATAGGTCCATCAATGGTTATTAGCCAGGATAGGCAGAAATGGTGTCCCTAGCCTCTGTTTGCCAGAAGCTGGGAATGAGCTACAGGGGATGGATCACTTGATGATTCCCTGTTCTGTTCATTCCCTCTGGGGCACCTGACACTGGCCACTGTGGGAAGACAGGATACTTGGCTAGATGGTCCTTTGGTCTGACCCATTAGGGCCGTTCTTATGTTCTTATATACATCTTTATATGCCTGAATCTCTTTATAAATCTAGCCTTTTGTTCCATTTTTCCCCCTCAATGGTCTTTAAATATCATCCATCGAGCCATATCCTGTCCTCAGTTAGCACACAAGGCTCTGTGGTTCCTTTCTGAGGCAACATATTGTCCTAGCTAATGGTCACAAAATTTATGTCAGAATCAGAAATTTGAAAAACCATGATACAAAATATTTTTTACTTGCTTCAGGAGCTGGGGGTTTCTACTCCCAATAAAGAGCACAGCTTTATATAACTTTTGCATGATTCAAATTGACAGCTTCTAACTAAATTGAATCATACTCTGCGCCTTCCATTTTCATTCGTAGGTGCAGGTTGTGAGTTTTGCCACAGAGCACAATTGGGACTCTTTGGATTTTTATGATGGTGCTGACAACAATGCTCCAAGGCTTGGAAGTTATTCTGGTGAGTGAGTTAAGAAAGTGTATACTAAGTAAATTATAGATGCAGCTCTTTATTGTAAACCCAAGGCTCTTTATAGTTCTTTTCTGTGTTTCTTCTGAAGGTAACAGTTCACACTTGTTACAGCCTTTGTTCCAGCCAACAGGGCCTTGAATCGTAATGCTGAAAACTTGAAAGATTTTTTAAAAGAATATTATGAATGTAATTTAGAGAGCCTCAAACTACATGCAACATTCCCATGGATGTCATCTCCTGTTGCTATAATGATTCAGTGGTTTTATGCATATAGAAAAATAATGGCCTTAGGTTCCAAAAACACACTCCTGCTGCGGTGAACTTCTGTGCCTTTTTTATGTGGATTTTTCTGGAGGAATATCATATAGCAACTTATGAATAACTCTGGATTTCAGCTTTTAAGCATAGTCATAATGGAATATTTTACTTTCTCTTTTCAGGAACTACAATTCCTGCACTGCTCAACAGCACATCTAACAACTTACACCTAAACTTTCAGTCTGATATTAGTGTTTCAGCTGCTGGCTTTCATCTTGAATATACAGGTAATGCCCATACAATAGATTAATTCAAATAGTTTGTTGAAAGTTGTTATTTTTCAGACATACATGTATGCTGTGAAGGGGTAAAGTTCAACCTATTGCACACAACGAACCAATCACTGATACCTTTGAAGTCAGCGGCAACCTTTGATTCCAATGGAAACAAGACTAGACCTACAGTCTTTGTCACTGGGAGTAGCATGTCTAATTCACTTTGCACTCCTCTTATGTTTTCCCATGTGTGAATGCTTTTCTGATTACACCATTGTGAGGAATAAATGCAGGTAAATTTTTGTACACAACACCTGCACAAAATTTTGAGTCCATTACCCAAGGCAAAAGAGACAAAGATTAAGTACTTTTTGTGCATATTGTTATTACAGTAATTATAATAACCGTGTATTATTGGACTAATTCAGAATATTTACTTAGACACTGCCAATAATTTTAAATATATATTTTAAAATGTATTATTTGATATAGCGACAAAAACTTTCCGTTATGTAGATCTGATAAGACAACATTCATTTCTGAAATAATGTAGCCAAAGCACACTAATCTGTTGTATGATTCCACAACTAGTCAGTGCTGTAATTACCTAATCAAATACACAACATTCATTTAAAATAAGTTTTTTTCACATGAAAGAGAAAACCTATGTAGTTATAGACCATCTCTCAAAAAAGCATCTTCAGTGATTGTGGAAAGCCAGAATGTCCTTTGCAAAATGAAGTGCTCTTGCCCTGAAGATAAGTGCTGTTAATATGGTTATTTTGTTATAATAGTGACTTGTACTACACTCTCTGCTAATTAAGAACCATGGCTACCTTCATCACCTTCTGCTCCAAGTGTAAAGTATACTTCTTCGATCTTGCCTTGTCTAATATAAACACCTGTCAAAGTGTATATATAATTTAGTATAAAACCCAAACAAACAAACAAAAAAACTGCACCAAAACAAAACACTTCATTGAACACATATTTTCCCTGGGGAAAAGATGAAAGAAATTAAAAGCCACATATGGCAGATGTTAGTCATGTTGCTTAATGAACTTTTGGAAAGAGTTCAGATATGATGATGAGGATGGTATAAGAACTTGAACAGAATAGAAGAGAATTATCTGAAAAATTCTCATTGTTGATGACTGTAGTAATAATACAAATGTCTTCTCATTTCTACTTATTTATAACAATAATTATTACCATATTTTATGATTAAACTGGATTGTCTCAGCCAGTCCTCGTGAGGAATTCTGACAGTAACTGGTAGAGTTCTTTACATTTTTCCTAGGTGCACAATTCCATGTGCAGTAATTGGTTCTGTTGACTGATATGTGTATTACTGATCTTCTGAGCAGTTTTACAGTATGCAAATCCCGTACTTCGATTGTTTGACAGTCTATATTAATTAGTCAGAAAGCAGGGTCTTGCACAATCGTTACATGGTCATTTCTCTATAACTGTACACTTGATGTTGATTACTGTAATTCTTCTGATCTGGTTAGATTCTGTACTCAGAATTTTCCAGCTGTTTTCCTTTTGAAAGGGTACCACCTCAGCTTCTCACATGTACAGAGTGATGAAGAAAAAACTCCAGAATATAAGAGCATTGCCAATAAAAAGGGTTATTGGGAAAGATGCATATGAAGGAGGGAGACTGGGAAATAAAGAAGTAGAAAAGGAGGGTAAAATGTTAGCATAATATTAACCTGTGACAGCCGTCTCTTAATGCTGCAGTAAGTGTTTCCTGGGCTAAGAAACTCTGAATCCAAAATACCTGGGGAGCATTAGTATCCATATATATTCAGCCCAAGAAAGGGTTATCACCTTGTAAAAAATTGCTAGCTGTGCTGTACCCACTCTTACCTTTGGACAGTAAACTATTCAAGATCTTCTTTACTATTTGTTTTGATTAGCATTTTTTGCCTGTTATAAAGTGACACTTTATAAAAGGATAAACATACATACATACATGTTGTTTTTGTATATAAGAATTAGAGGTCATGGTCATCATTCTTGTTTAAAGGGGTGAATTTAATCTAAATCTCAATAAAGACTTACAGGATGTGAATATAATTTACATGCTTTTTGACCGAAAACACAGTTTCACGAACTTTAGATCTTGTTGAATTAATTTTATGTCATTCTTTGATTAAATTAGAAGTTTAACACGGTAAGTGTATTGACATAATATATTTAGTCATCTGCAAACTGATTGACTTAGTACCACATGACATTCTGAATAAAGAAGTACTATATACATTCAATATTTTATGTATTAAAGGATTAACAAGTGGCTAATCGATTGATCTCATAATATAATTCTTAATGGACAAGCATAGGTGTAGTAAAGACTGAAAAATATTTGTGCTCCACCCAATGTTATTTAGTATTTTTATTGATAATATAGAAGAAAACATGAAATCATTGCCGATTAATTTTGCAGGTGACACAAAGATTAATGTAGTAGTAAATTAAAATGTGGATAGGTCAGTTCTAGAGATCTATCTGGAGAGTTTGGTGAGTGAGACACAATTGTACATTTGTTTTAACAGAGCCAAAAGGCAAAGTCATATATCTAGAAACAAAGAACATAACCACACTTTTGGGCGGGGGGGAGGGTGGGACTGTATCCTGAAAAACAGTGAGTCCTAAAAAAGGTTTATGGGTGATGGTATATAACAAATTGAACATGGCCTTCCACTAGAATGCTGTGTATTGGAGTGCTCATATATTCCTTGGATATATAAAAAAGTGAGAAATGAGTGGGGATAGGGAACTGGAATTACTTCTCCTTACAATATTGGTGAGGCAGAATACTGTGACAAATTTTGGTGTCCACAATTTAAATTGGATGTTGAAGAATAGGAGTGTGTTTAGAGAGCTCAAAGAATAAACTGGTATCTAGAAAACACAGATTACATTGAGAGACTTAAAGAGATGAAACTATTATTTTATTTGAAGAGGAGATTAAAAAATGACTTGATCAAGATCTATAAGTACTTACAAAGGGAGAAGATAACTGAGGGTAGCACTCAATGTATAAGAAAAAAGACAAAACAAGATCCAAGAGCTGGAAGTTGAAGCTAGAAATATTCAAATGGAAAACAAGGCACAATTAACCAGTTGAACAGATAACCAAGGGATGTGGCACATTCTCCATTGCTTGGAGATATAGATATGGATATAAAAGATATTCTCTAATTCATCCACAAGTAATCAAGCTCTATGTAAGAATTATTGAATGAAGAGCTATGACTTGTGGTATGCAGGTCAGATTAAATTATCATTATAATCCTTTCTGGCCTTGAAATCTATGAAATTTTGTAGATTGTTTAAGTGAATCATCATTGAGGAAGAAATTTAAGATGTAAAAATTATAACAATTACTCATCAAATATAATATAAAAATTAAAGTAATTGAATTAAATACAAAAGCACCTATATAGTTTTAAATTTAACATATGCATAATCCTCAAGTGTAAGAACAAATATGTAAGAGCATAAAAATTTCACAATTTATTCTACAATATATAGAATCTCAAAAAATGAGTGTGTGTGTTTTTGCATGTGAGCACAGTTCTATATAACCAGGCAAAATAGTAGAACTTGTGTAATTGAGACTTAAAGACAATACAAAACATGCTCTTCACACAAACATACACCATCACCACCACAAAACAATATTGTTCTGTGCTGCTGGAATACTGTGAGAACCCATTCTGTGTCACACCAAACAATGGTTGTCAAGGATGGACCCCTGGATCCTTGTTTATCACATGTATTTGTTTAATCTGACAAGAAGGCAAATTCTTCATTATATTGCACATGGTGTGATGAGAGTTGTGGGTTAGGAAAAGGCATCTTCAAATATCCCTTCTTATTTTAGCAAGGGATTGAAAGGGGTGATTTGATCAGACCAGCAGAGGAGGTGGCCACTTCCTAGAGTACTGGGTGGAAGAAGGCAAGGGGGTTCTAAGGCTACCCTGCCTGCTCAGCGTGCACATAGTGGTTTCTACTTGAACCTGGGCTTTGGAGAGTAGAGTAGAATCTCCACTTTGCTTGGTCATGCATTGGCCAGTTTAGGAGGATGAGGGAGATGATTGGCTCCAGTGAAAGACCCCACCACCATTCCCTATGGTGTGAATCCCCAAGCACACAACAGTCATTTTTGCTGCTGGAAGGTGCCCCACTCCTCTGCCTTATAAGTGCTGTATCTGTCAGAACTGGGTTTCCAGGCTTGTCGAGGGTCTAACCCAATCTCCTTTTGGGATCAGGAAGGAACTTTTCCTTCTGGGCAATATTGGCAAGGTGGCTTTTCAGTTATTTGTGTTTGTTTTTCCACTTTTCTCAGTGTCTTAGAAGTAGGGAATAATAAGCATAGAAATAACATCCCATCCATCAACATTCCCCCACACCACCAAAAAATGGTATTGGGATCATCAATATGGTCCTGACTTCTGTCCAGTGTCTTTTGAGCATGATAAGAGGCTTTACGGTTCCAGATTCTGGGGTAAACCTGAGCACATGACCCACAGGGACTGGGAGATCCTAACAGGCCGTGAGGTAAAGGGAAATTTTAAGTCTTATAAGAATGAGCCCCCATTATCTGTCCTCTTGTATTCCTTCATGATGGGAAAGTGGTGGGATTCTGCAGTGGGATGAATCAGGATTTTGATAGCAGAATGTGGTCAAAGGAAACCAACCCTCATTCTTTGATTGCATTGCATTAAGACAAGATGGTAAGTGATTTATTTGTTTGTAATTCATTAGCGTGTCAGACATTTGTGTTGCACATTCCAAGTAAATTAGATCAGCTTAGGTCTTGAAAGTGGGCATTTTGTATTAGAGCAGATACTTTATTTTAGCACTAGTTCTTCTTTTGTATTTACACTGTCATTGCATAGAAACAGATATGAAGAAAATTAATTTAAGAGGAAGCCTACTATAAATATGCAGATACAATATGCAGTATAATTGGCATTTTCTTTCAATGTGTTCATTTGTATTGTTTTTCACTGGAAGTAAACATTTGGAAATTTCTTAACATTTGGAAATTTCCCATCACCTCAGGTTTACTTCATTTGTGGTGTTTCATTTTTAGAGCAGATTATTAATGGAAAAAAGGTATTTGTGAATATTTTAGGGGAGAAGGCATGAAAGAACTACACATTTGCTCCTGTGGTTTCACAACCCTTTTCCCTTTATCATTCGTATAAGTAAGTTAAGATTTTTTTTATTTTATTTATTTATTTTTAATCACAAATATTCAAGAGATGCAAAAGTCTTGAGAAATATTCTTGCACTGGACTGGCCATGTTGAAATTCTCATTCTCTTGTTTATTAACAAGGTTTATAACCATTAGAGGAGTGAAGTTCTGGAACAGCCTTCCAAGGGGAGTAGTGGGGGCAAAAGACATATCTGGCTTTAAGATTAAGCTTGATAAGTTTATGGAAGGGATGGTATGATGGGAGAGCCTAATTTTGGCAATTGATCTTTGATTACCAGCAGATAAGTATGCCCAGTGGTCGGTGATGGGATGTTGGATGGGATGGGATCTGAGTTACTGCAGAGAATTCTTTTCTGAATGCTGGCTGGTGAGTCTTGCTCACATGCTCAGGGTTTAGCTGATCGCCATATTTGGGGTCGGGAAGGAATTTTCCTCTGGGGCAGATTGGGAGAGGCCCTGGAGGCTTTTCGCCTTCCTCTGCAGCGTGGGGCATGGGCACAGACAGCTGGTGGATTCTCTGCAGCTTGAGGTCTTCAAACCACAATTTGAAGACTTCAATAACTCAGGGTATGGCTACATTTGGAATTTCAAAGCGCTGCCGCGGCAGCGCTGCGAAGTGTGAGTGTAGTCAGAGCGGCAGTGCTGGGAGAGAGCTCTCCCAGCGCTGCATGTAAACCACATCCCTTACGGGTGTAGCGTGCAGCGCTGGGAGCCGCGCTCCCAGCGCTGCTGCCCTGATTACACCGACGCTTTACAGCACTGTATCTTGCAGCGCTCAGGGGGGTGTTTTTTCACACCCCAGTTGCAACGCTGTAAAGTGTGAGTGTAGCCAAGGCCTCAGACATAGGTTAGGGGTTTGTTATAGAAGTGGATGGGTAGGGTTCTGTGGCCTGCTTTGTGCAGGGGGTCGGACTAGATGATCACATTGGTCCCTTCTGACCCTAGAATCTATGAATCTATGAATGTTTTAGACATCCAATTAAGAAGCAGAAACAACTTAGGGGACCAGTCATACACTATGAATACTGATAGTCAAAATACACAGTATGTGAGCACCCTATACTATCAGCATCAATAGCCATCATGTTACCACTAGATAGTTTACAGGACTTCTGCCAAGTCCATTAATGAGGATGCATAAGGAATGGTGTCCCTAGCCTCTGTTTGTCAGACGGTGGAGATAGATGGCAGGAGAGAGATCACTTGATCATTACCTGTTAGGTTCACTCCCTCTGGGGCACCTGGCATTGGCCACTATTGGTAGACAGGATACTGGGCTAGATGGACCTTTGCTCTGACCCAGTATGGCCATTCTTGTGTTATGTTCTTAAGTAATTAATGTAACATAATAAATCCCTCTGAGTTCCCTCATCATATGATTCACTGGTAGTTAGGGAGTAACACAAGGATAAGGAACACAAGTGGGGTTTAAGTTAAATTGTTTATTTATCAACTGTCTTTTTATTAAGTGAAAGAAGGCAAAGCAGTCTGTTAACTGTGGAGATTGTATTACTGCTGAATTTTCACAAGGAAAAAAGGAGCCTGTTAACAGTACAGATATACCGATAAAATAAAGGTTAAAAACTACCTCCATCCAATTTCCTCAGCTCAGTAATCTGAAAGTTCAAATGGTTAACAAGTAATTTTCACCCCATAAAATGTGTTGAAAACAGGGCCGGCTTTAGGACAATTCCCCTGAATCGAGTCGTGCGCCTAAGAGGGTCCCGCGCCCTAAAGAAGAGCGCCAAACTTTTAAATTTTTACTCACCTGGCAGTGGTCCGGGACTTCAACATGGGTCCTTCACTCACTCTGGGTCTTCGGTGACATTTCAGTGGTGGGTCCTTCAGTGCCGGGGAAGACCTGGAGCGAGTGAAGGACTCACCGCCGAAGTGCCGCTGAAGACCCGGACTGCTGCTGGGTATTCGAATCAGGCCCCACAGTTCCTAAAGTCAGCCCTGGTTGGAAAATACTATTTTTATTTTTAATTGGCATTTCTGAACCTACTATGTATTGTTTTTCAAATTAGCATTTGTGACCCTGGTTTCATAAGAACCTTTTGTAAGAAGCTGTAAACAAGTTTTCAGCTTACTTTCATAGTGGCTTAACAATCAAAAGGAAAGTTGTCATGATTAATATTTAAACAAAATGTTCAATTTTTAAATATGGAAGTTCTTTTTTATGGTTACTGAACCAATATAAAAATTCTTTCAAGAGATTTGTATCCCAGAAGGAACTTTGTGGCTACACATCGAGTAGCCGGAAATATTTGAGTTTCATGAAAAATGCCTATATTTGACCAGATGTAATAATAGTAATAATAATAATAATAATTAATAATATTTTCTTGTATTTATTCATAAATATAACATCAGTGTTTCTAACAGTTGCAGTTTTACTAGTGGTGTATTTAAATAGTGTGGAATACCAGGAATCATTTCGTACAGATATTTAATTTTTTTTTTATCAGTAATTCTTATAAATGTTCTTCAGTGGACTAACATTTTAGTTCACATTCTGTTTAGCAGTATATGTGAGTGTGTGAAAGAGAGAATGTTAGAGTACGTCCAGACTACCCGCCGGATCAGCGGTTAGCGATCGATCTATCGGGGATCGATATATTGCATCTTGTCTAGACGCGATATGTCAATCCCCAAACTTGCTCCTATCGACTCTGGAACTCCACCAGAGCGAGCGGCGGAAGTGGAGACGACGGGGAAGCCACGGCCGTCGATCCCGTGCCGTGAGGATGGGAGGTAAGTCGAAATAAGATACGTCGACTTCAGCTACGCTATTCCCGTAGCTGAAGTTGCGTATCTTACATCGACCCCCACCTCCCAGTGTAGACCAGACCCTGGAGAGAGACAGAGAGATGATGGGGTGGGTGTGTTTATATATCTTATTGAAGCTTTTTAAAATAAAAGAATAAGTATTTGACCAAACCTCATTGATGCACTGTGGTCTTCAAGGGGTAGCGGGATATTTATCAGAAGTAAACAAGTTGGATCACTTTTCCAGGATTCTAGGGAGGGGCTATATCCATAAGTGTTGTTATAAGTTTAGGTGTTACCATACCTTTTTTGACTGGGGAGCATTGTGTGACATTAAAAGATTTTCTATGCCCTGGAATTAAAATTGCACTGACAAAATAATAGTAAAGGGTTGTACTGGAGGAAAGATAGAGCAGGTGACCTAATAGTGGAGGTCTTTTTGTCTCATGGAATCATCAGTAGTGGACCTGGTGAACTAATTTCTATAATTCTATAATTTCTATAATTTACTAACAAAAACTCAAACCTAAATAATGAGGATTATGTTTTCAGTTATGACTTATTAATACATGAAAACAGTAAATAAAGTTGTGAAACAAAAAGCCATTTCTTAAGTTTCATTACTATATATGTCTTTTTTTTTTAAGTCTAGTACTGATATCACACTGTCTGGAGTGGCTCATGAGCAAGAATATCAACCTCAAGGCAAACTGTTAAGAAGCCGAGCACAAACCCCAAACTTGTTGTGACGTCTGTACATAGATTTCACCAACCAATAATGAGTGTAAACTCCTCAGGCACCATAAGAGATCATTTGTCCTCAAGTAATTTATTGCCTAAGTTAACAGTGACCAGAAGTAGTTACCCTCAGTGATGTGTTTGAGGGTCTATGTTAGTTATATCCAGTTCCTGATGATCAAATGTCCACAGCATAAAACACCCATCCTGGTTGTTATTCTTGGTAGTCTCAGTGAAGAGAACAATGTCTTCAATAGACATTTGAAGTGGTTTATCCAAGTTAGGTTTAAGGTATGTTTGTGTAGTGAGAAGCTTGCATCGCTGTTGTCTTGTGTTTTGCCCATTGCATGGATAACCTGTCTTCAGGCTCCAGCAGTATTAATCTAGTCGTCGTTTTCTAGCAATATACATGCATTTAAAAAGTGATATACTGCAGCTTGCTTTTTTAGGATAAGAATTACTGTCTCAATTATATGTTAAAAAAATCATCATCTTAGTCCCTAAATAGCAGGCATTGAAGTTGGATTTTTGTGTTTCTATTTTGGTGTTAACAATAAAACTAGTACTGATGCTATTATAATATTAGGCTGATGACACTTTTTAGTCATATGCAAAATACATCTCATAAAGGACCTAATTTATGTGACATATTTTGTATGCCACTAAGAACTCTGTCAGCTTTCAATTTGAATATACTATATACATGCACTCTTTTAAAGAGAAAAACTAAATTTTCTCTGAAAATTCCAGATGAAACACTTCCAGATGAAGCAATCAGTCACTTTAATAGGTTTTCAGACATACAAATGCCAATTATGACAATATTTTGACAAGGAAATCCCACAAAATTCACCCCTTAGCATACATACCAGGAGCATATGCATACAGTCCCTGATGTAACAAATCATTTCATTGTATTCCTAACTTTAAGCCTGTTAGAAGTGAGTATAAATTACTCATGCTTAATTTTAAGAACATGCTTAACTACTTTGCAGGATTGATGCCATGAAGAAGGTCTGTGGAGACCATTTCTTTTTCCCTTATGGCAGTATAAAGACATATCAATTCTTGCCAAACATACTTTCTATTACAGCTTTGTGCCTACATTCTAATCACACAAAACTGAACACTCTTGCTCCCTCCCTTCTCCAAAGCCCAACCTTGCGCAGTCCATCCCCCATCCCTGCATTATTCGCTCTCCCTCACCCTCACTCACTCGCTCATTTTCACCAGGCTGAGGAGGGTCCCTTTTCGACCAGGTGTTCCAGTTGAAAACTGGACACCTGGCAACCCTAATTTACATCTTTATTGGAAATGTCTGTACTGGTGTTCGTGTGTCTCCTCTTATTTTTCTCTTCTTTAAACAGTCCCAGTCTTATAAGCCTCTCATAGAGAGGTTATTGCAATCATTCTCAGTATCCATCTTAAAACACCCATCTATTTCTGTTATATACTATTGTAGATAGCATGAGAGCATTCACTACAGTGGTGGTGCTATATTATTTTCTGAAGTATGTGGATATAATGGGGAAAATGTTTAACATGACATGGTGGCTTCTGTTTAGTTAAGGCTTGTGTAAATATGACATGTCATGAAAGACTGCACGGTTGAATAAAAAATATCTAATGCTGAACTAGAGGATCAGGCAAGAACCTGTATAGAAAGGTCCTCCTCACTGGGGTGTGGGGGAGTAACACTTCACATTTTGTGCAATCTGGTTTACTTCAAAAGAAAGACATTTTTGTTTTCAGAACTATTTTATATGAGCCACAAGAATAAGTCATTGCTAAAAGCTGTGTACAGGTTGGCAGAACTTTAACCGTGGGCTCCTGGAGGCACCTGAGAGCCACCTCACACTTGCCGGTTTGCAGCATCAGCCAATATGCAGAGCAGTTTATAACTGAAAACAGATGAAGTTTACACTCCAATTGTTAAACTTTTCAACTTTTCACAGCTATAGGTTTGGACTCTTGCCCCGAACCACAGACCCCTAGCAATGGAATTAAAATTGGAGATAGATACATGGTTGGAGATGTGGTCTCTTTCCACTGTGATCAGGGATATTCCCTTCAGGTAGGTCAATTTTACAGTTTCAAAAATCTGTCTTTCACTTCTTCAATATTTTTATGTCCAAGTTCTTCTGTATCAACTCCACACTGAAAATGTCATCATACTAGACTAGATTATGGCTTTGCAGGGCTGATAAGTCTCTCCGTGTCAAATGTATGATCTACCACTATCCAACTGTCCTCCAAAAAGTGGGTATGTACTTGGGTGGCTAACCCAAGCCACTGCCTGTGTTCTCCTGGCTGCACTGCTCTATTTAGTGTACTAGCTTGAGCAGAGCTAGGACAGCTACATCTGTGTGAGCTGGGAATCACACTGCCAGCTCCAAGTGCAGACATAATCTAAAATTCTCCCTCGTATCATAACTTTCCTCTGTTGAGGCAGGGGGTCCTTTACACCCTTAATGGTACAGCGGGATTTTCCTCTTAATGATAAGCACAGTTACTAAGGTCTCTGTTGTCCAGTAAAGAAACTATTAGGAATCCAGTTCTATACTGGACAGCCAGAGGGGGTTATATGAGATGACTAGTATGCCTAAGCTGAGACCATGTGCATATATGGTTTAAATGTTTTCTATGTTTGCAGCTCATAAAGATTTAGAAATCCCAACCACAGTCAAATCTTTAACATAGATTTGTAAATCATAAGGATCAGAATCTGGTTCACTTTCTGGGTTTGGTTATGTAAGTGGTTGCTGTGGAGTTCCTTGCTCCCTCTGCTTAGCAACAGGAGGTAGCCTGAATGACAGAAATAGAAAGTATGTACACAGGATGGCAGAGCTTTTGCAACAGGAATGTTTGTTTTCCCTCCTTGCCATTATATTCCTTGCTCATCCTCACTCAGTTCTGCAAACTGCTATTTGGGTTTGTGACTTCTGTCCTCATCTTTCCTCATCCTGCCTCCTTCTCCCCTAAGTCTTGGGACCATCTGAATGCTGTGACTTCCCTACCTTTCAGGATCAGCTGATGGGGCCTTTGCCTCTCCTAATGCTTTTCTTGCAGTTCAACTGTGACCTTCTGGAGGTCTCAGTTCATTCCTTATGTTCCCTAGAAAAGGAAGGCAGCATGAGGATTATTGTAGGAGGCTGCCATTAAGGAGCAACACAACAATTATATCTCTGTATTTTCACCTTTGTTTTATTTCATACAAAAATACTGGAACATGAACAGATGGATCACACAGAACATGTGAAAAAAACAAATTTAATAATTAACAGCATAGACCGTACAAACACACACACAAAAAATCCCATTGGACTGTTCTGCCGTAACATACACTATGATATTGTCACTTTTGTTTTGTGTCAACTCTGAGCTGATAGCAAGCAGTAAGATGGAAATGCTTTTTTTTCCTCTACTAGGAGAGAAGATAAGAGGGCCGCAGACTAATTAATAAATTACCCAAAATTACTGTGTGTGGGCTTTACAAATACTCAGTTCCTTCAGACACTGTAGGCTTTGAACTGCAATACAGCTTTAACAATAAAAGCAGCTTATTTCAAATCAAGGTTGTAAAAATAGTTCTAACAAAATCATCTTGAAATATACACTCTATAATTTTTCAGAAAAGCCCAGATGCATTATAGTTCTTTTAACTTTGTTTGATATCCCATCCCAGACATTCATGATTACAAAAGAGATGCTGAGCCAGATAGTGGCTGTCTCTGGGTGTGTCATGGAACCATCTTGATTTAGATTGTCTTGATATACCAAAGGAGGAACTTTAGAACATTTATGGTACATATTTTGTTGTAAAAGAGCACTACGTCTTAGAGAGAACAGTACTATAACTCTAATGTTTTAATTTCTGGACACTTAAACCAATTTGTTTTTCTGTCAGGAGTGGTTTAATCCTTTAGAAAACATTTTTCTTGACCTAAATGTAAATATCTTTGTCAAATCTGCTAAAGCATCAGTATTAGAATACACTAATCATTAAACAATACCGAATTGCTTTAGTTGGATTTGGAACTTGAGTTTTTAAACTTTACAGTGTGATTCAGCTCATCAAAATGTTATGGCTAGTATCACAGAATTCAAACCTGTATTCTTAGTACCAGCAATAAAATTACAAACCATGGAGCCATTTTATAAAAGGGGTGGATAGTCACACAAGGGTTACATGGTGTGGTAAAGTACAAACTACGAAATAAGAATAGAGGTAAAACTTTTTATAAGCTCTTCTTTTTTATGCCTGTTGATGTTGTCAAGAAATATCACTGCATGTTATTTTTGTTATAACTATAAAGAAGTAGTGTACTGTGTTTGTAAAATGAATTAATATATGTCTTGTCATTGTAGGGACATTCACATATTACCTGTATGCCTGGACCGGTGAGAAGATGGAATTACCCTATTCCAATATGTTTAGGTATGTTCATTGTATATGACATTTGCTTCTTCAGGTTGCCAGACTGAAAGTTATGCAAGACTCGGAAATAAAGAATGTTTGATTATGGAATACACGTCCAATGGAGATCAGGCCAATCTATAATCAGAGTGCACTCTAAAACTGTCCTCTTTGGCAAAGCTTTCCCACAATAATTAAATATGTGGAAGAAAGGAGGAAATATGTCCCAAGTAGAACCTCCTCTACCAGGGAAGGGAGAAGAGCAGAAGACTTATCAAGTTCTACAGGGACCTCTTTAGGAAGAGCTAATGTATCTCTTAGATACTACACTGGTGAGTTCTAGAAAGAAAGAAAGAAAGCATGATGTAATTAAAATTGAAAAGATTCTAAATAGTATGCCTTGGTTTTATCTCACCTGTAACTACCTCCTACAAGTATTTCCCTCATTTTGCAGCACAATGTGGTGGTGCTATGTCTGACTTCAGTGGAGTGATTCTTAGCCCTGGGTTTCCTGGAAACTATCCCAGCAGTTTAGACTGCACATGGACAATAAAGCTGCCTATTGGGTTTGGTATGTATCCTTTCAAGAATTATCTTATCTCTGGTGTTTATGGCTTTAAAATATTTAACAATTTTTAAAAATATTTTCTATATTTATATTGCCCCACAGATTTCTGCCAGTAGATTTAAAATACATTTTAAAGATTAGCAGTGTCATAAAACTGAGAATCAGGTTATAGGGCTTGTTCATAAAGAAAACAATGATAAAATTCCCACAACTACTGTCACTAGCTTGTATCTGCTTTTAAATATACAATTAGTTTACTATTTTTAAAGTTTACCCCATCCTTTGTCATTTTATATGTATAGTATGTACATTATTTTATGGACATAGTACACAGAATACTGATTAAATAAAGCTAGAAACAAAACAGTATGAACTAAAAAATACTGAAAAAAGTTTAGCACTAAATTAATTCTCCAGCACACTTTCTGCACTTATCTTCAGTATTACAAAACCCACGCACTGTGAAATATATGCATCTATATTTGTGGCCAGCAACCTTTTACTTCTAAGAGTGGATCTGCAAAAAATTGTGTTAAATGGATGCCAATTAATTATCCGGTTAATTATAGACTTCTGGTCAGAGAAGGGAATTCTCCTCCCTTCCCTGCCAGACCAATAAGTAGCAGGACAGGAATTTTTCTCCTCATCGAAGCACTAGTAAAAGCACAACCTCTGTTCAGTTATCATTTAAATAGAAGATCTGGGTAACAGACTCAATGGTATAATAGATTTTATCAAAATGTCCCATGGAATTCAATAGGGATGGAGCCAATAGGGTTCTATGGAAAATAAATATATCTTTAGAACTTATTGTTAAACACCAAATAAATTTACCCATGAAGTGTCATTGGGCCGGAGAGAGACTGCCCTGATGACCTATCAGTTCTTACACTCACTTGAGAGGTTGGAGACCCAGCTTCAAGTTCCTTCTCCAATGAATATTTATTTATGCAAAAGGTGAGAAAGACTCCCGCTCTAGAATAGCCAAGGCATTCACATGGGAAGCATGAGCAAGGCAGAGTAAGGAATTGAACCTAGGCCTCCTACACTCAAGGTGACTGCCCTCACCACCTGGCTAGTTTGGTTTCTTGTGCCCAGAATTTCTTTCTTTTTTTTTTTTTTTCTAAATCCATAAGTGCTCAGTTTTGTCCCGATGCTAAATGGGAAAAGTTTTGAAATCTTGAAATGTTTTGTGGGACATGAAAACTATTTCCCACACAATCCCACACTTGTGCATTATGAATATGCATTATGAGTCAGTCTTTAAATTACATGTACACATACTATTTATTTTTCAACAGCACCTCTGGCTATTCAATAGGACTTAATCACCCGAGTAAGTGCTTTTTGAAGAATGGTACTTTCCTGAGTTGGAATTTTTGGTTATAGGCTTTTTTAACTTTCAAATAATCTTTATCTTAATCACTGTTTGTATGATAAAGTACTAAAAACAAAGGGCTCTTAATTTAGTTATTTTCAATTATTAATTAAATGTGACTATCCAGTCATGGCTGATTTGCAATTGATTTAAATGGATTTTTCATTTGATATTTTGCTATTCTTTCTGAGATTTTTAGCCTGATTATATTAAAAAGAAATGTTTGTTGTGCCATTGAATGCCTAATTCAGGGAAGGCTAATAAACTTATGGATCAGTTAATGGAGGGTGTCCAAAATATAAAGGTCCATTGAAAAAATATGAAGACATTCATGAAACAAACAAGCGTGATATTGAGTCAAAATAAAAGTGGATAAAGTAGGGAGGAAGGCTATGGATTTAAAAAGACTTGAAGGAGATGGCAAAAAAGTTTGAACTTGATATAGTGGAAGAGAGCCCCAGTGGAGTAATTAAAAGAGAGGGGTGCCATTGTGACTTAAGTGACAGGCAACAAAGATGATTTCAGAGCTGCCATTTGCATAGAGTGGAAGTATAAGCATGGAACATGAGAGTCAAGGAGGTTAGAGGGGAGGAAATGGCACTTATCAAGCACTCATCCATGATTATGAGGCATTTGAAGTTTTAGGTCTGTGAACTGAAATAAATTACCAACTCTAGAAATGTTACAGAACAAGAACGGGGCAAGGTTTGTACACAGCCTGGTTGCAGAGGCCACGTCCACACTACAGAGTAAAATCGAAATTAATAAAATCAATTTTATAAAACAGATTTTATAAAATCGATTTTATGCATCCACACTAGGGCACATTACTTCGGTGGTGTGCGTCCATGGTCCCAGGCTACCATTGATTTCCGGAGCGGTGCACTCTGGGTAGCTCAGTAAAAGATTTCTTCGATTTCCGTCCACACTAACCCTAAATCGATTTAGTAATATCGATTCTAGGGTTACAGTTTCGTTTAGCTGGAGTACAGAAATCGATTTTAAAACGCCTTAAAATCGATTTTAAGTGCCTTGTAGTGTGGACGGGTACAGCGTTAAATCGATTTAATGCTGTTTAAATCGATTTAACGCTGTAGTGTGGAACTGGCCAGAGTGTGAGAGAAAGAGAGTTTATGAGCCTGAATGACAGGATGGAAGGTGGTTTTGACAACAGGAACAGAGAATGGGGGAAACTGATGTTATTTTAGCGGGAAAAATGGGGGGGGGGGTAGTTTTAGTCATGTTAACCTAAACTTGGAAGGATGACAGAATCAAAGAAGGAAAGAACAAATTTATAATGGAAGAAGTCTATATGGTGTTATGAGATTTTCTCCAAAGCAAATAAAGCATAGGTACAGAGGCAGAAGTAATTGTAATTAAATCATGTATTAAACTTGTTCCTGTAGACTATAAACATTACATGACTCAGAAAACTATTCACAAGGCTTGCATTGTATCCAGAAAAATCCCTAGAGGTTGCGGTGACTAATACTATTTAAATATTAAGATTTAGATAGTTACAAAATTATTAATGATTATTCAATAATTATATTTACATTATATGTCTTAATTGAACTTTATATGAAATCATGATGATTGTCTTTGCCAGAATCACCAAAGAGGCTCAATCATCTTTGTAATGAGAGCACTGCATTATCATTGTATAGTGGCATCAAATCACTTCAGACAAAATAGAAATGCTGCTTTATTGTACCTTATTCAGAAAAAGATGAAAAGGGAAAATGTATAACGGGTCCACTATCCTCTATTTTGGTTGAGCAGTTCCTCCTCCTGCTGTCCTCTAATAATTGTAACAAATCATCTGGAAGAGATAGATAATCTGCAACTAATTTCGTAAACTCTTTTGTTGTTCCTCATTGAATCAAAGTTGCAGAAATGTCTCATTATTTACAAGTGCATCCTCCAGCACAGTGTGTGGGGAATAAAGTATAAGAACTGCATTTCTAATTCCTATTGTGAAGTGCTGAAAAATGTATCCCATAATGTTAGAGTACACCCTTTATGGAATGACTGAAATAAATTATGTATATGGTATTTATTGATTTGTACCTAGTGCCTCCTTTAAAAAAATCAAAGCACTCAGAAGTATATTATTTAGAAATCACTTTGTCTACCGTTGAAATGCATATTTTTCTTGGATGGAACAGAACTGAAATGAAAGGTACAATTGAGGTTATTAGACTGTAATTACCAAAAGCGGAATTTGGCACCTATATTAGGAATAAAACCCTTAGTTTTGCAAAACATGCCATGGAATCTTTAATTACCTCAAAGGTCCAGTCCTTGGTTTGTATGTCTTTGAACAGACATCACTTTCAACATCAGTATTTTTTCTCTTGCTGCGACATTAGGTTTAGTAATTACTGGATGAAGAGGAAAGATTGTTTTGTACTGAGTAACCAATATGACATCCTGCAGTATAATTGTAATTGTTTACTACACCAATACATGAATTTCTAATGTCCATCTGTATGTAATTTGCATAATTGATCTTTATTCATTGGGTACCAAATGCTTTTGTTTACCCATATTGTTTTTCAGGTGTGCAGTTGCAATTCGTAAATTTCTCAACTGAAACAATACATGATTACTTAGAAGTAAGAAGTGGATCTACAGAAACTAGTACTGTTATTGGGAGACTTAGTGGTCCTCAGTTACCAGCTTCTCTGTTTAGTACAACTCATGAAACGAGCTTATATTTTCACAGTGACTACTCACAGAACAAACAAGGGTTTCATATTATATACCAAGGTGAGCGATTTGATACACTTATGTGTGAACAAGCGGATTGTTAAAGGCTATTTTTTCATTGTTAGAAAATAAATATGAAGGCTTATTCTGGAAAAGATTTGTGCATGATTCAAAACCAAAGTGTTATGCACAATTTAATAAATGTGGCACTGTGGTGGGATGCAGAAGCTACTTAACAATTCAGAACAAATAATCATTCCGGGGAAAAAATGAAGATGAGTATTTTATCCCTGTAAAGTGTAGTGGGAATGTATGAAGACTAATAATAACCTGTGTTGGAAGTGGACAGCACATTGTAGATCATATTCCTACTCCTTTGAAAATAAGGTGTAGGATATTTAACAGTATAATGGGCCTTAATACCATTGTCTCGCTATGCCAGAAGAAGGACAGGAGACACTGAATGTTGTTTAATTAGGCCATAACTTTATTCCTAAATATCAGGGGATACATGGCAGATAAAAGTGCGAGGTGAAGGTAATTCTGTAATCATTTACATATACCAGGGGTGTGGGGGGAGACTGCTGACCTTTACCAATCTTGGTCCCCAGACAACCCATAGCTGGAGCCCAGCCACCCCTCACCCCCATCAAATGAGGATTGAAGGGAGTAAGAAAGGAAAAAAAAGGTTTTCTCCCTGCTGTACCAGTCATAGGAGCTCTGAACTCCTCCTGTTTCTGCTCCTTTAAAAAGTACCTCGTATAAATATTCTACCAATCCATTTTTTCTCACCACTGTACCCCTTCCCAACAGAGTACCTGCCCCATACTCACATAATGAGTTACAACAGCGTAGCCTAACCCCCTTTTCATGTGTTTCCCAAATCAGCTGTGGGAAAGGTGAAAAACCTCTACCTTGCCTTCCCAGCCCCCTAAAAAAGGAGTATAAGAACATAAGCATGGCCATACTGGCTCTGACCAATGGTCCATCAAGCCTAGTATCCTGTCTTCCGACAGTGGCTGATGCCAGATACTTCAGAGGGAATGAACAGAACAGGGCAATTTATTAAGAGATCCATTCCTTATTGCCCAGTCCCAGCTTCTGGAAGTCAGATGTTTATGGATATCCTGGGCCCAGTCCTATGTAACATATTCATAGATGATCTGGAAAAAGGAGTAAACAGTGAGGTGGCAAAATCTGCAGATCATACAAAACTACTCAAGATACTTAAGTCCCATGCAGACTGCAAAGATCTATAATAGGATCTCACAAAACTGGGTGACTGGGAAACAAAATGGCACATGAAATTTAATGTTGATAAATGCAAAGTAATGCACATTGGAAAACATAATCCTAACTGTATATATACAACGATGGGGTCTAAATTAGCTGTTATCACTCAAGAAAGAGATCTTGGATTCATTGTAGTTAGTTCTCTGAAATCATCAACACAGTGTGCAGTGTCAGTCAAAAAAGCGAACAGAATGTTGGGAATTATCAAGAAAGGCATAGATGATAAGACAGAAAATATCATTTTGCCTCTATATAAATCCATGGTACGCCCACACCTTGAATAGTGTGTTCAGATGTGGTTGCCCCATCTCAAAAAAAATATATTGGAATTGAAAAAGGTTCAGAAAATGGCAACAAAATGATTAGGGGTATAGAACATCTTCTGTATGAGAAGAGATTAATTAGACAGGGACTTTTTAGCTTGGAAAAGAAGCGACTAAGAGGTGATATGAAAGAAGTCTATAAAATCATGAGTACTATAGAGAAAGTAAAAAGGAAGTGTTATTTACTACTTCTCATAATACAAGAAGAAGGGGCAGCCCAATAAAATTAATAGGTAGCAGATTTAAAACAAACACAAGAAAATATTTTTTCATGAAACACTCTCTCAATGTCTGGCACTCCTTGCCAGAGGGTGTTGTGAAGGCTAATACTATAATGGGATTCAAAAGGGAGCTAGATAGATTCGTGGAAGATAGGTCCATCAATGGCTGTTAGCCAGGATGGACAGGAATGGTGTCGTTAGCCTCTGTTTGCCAGAAGCAGGGATAGAGTGACTGGGCATGGATCACTTGATGATAACCTGTTCTGTTCATTCCCTTTGGGGCACCTACCATTGGCCACTGTCAGAGTACAGGATACGGGGTTTGATGGACCTTTGGACTGACCCATATGGCCATTCTTATATTCTTATGTTCAGAGCATGGGGTTACTTCCCCAGCCATTGAAGGACCTATCCTTCATTAACTTATGTAATTTTTTTCTGAAGCCAGTTATACATATGACCTTCACAACATCCTCTGGCAGTGAGTTTAACAGGTTGACAGAGTGCTGTGTGAAGACGCACTTCATTATGCTTGTTTTAAACCTGCTGTCTATTAATTTCATTGGTTTACCCCTAGTTCTTGTTTTATGTGAAGGGGGTAAATAACACTTCCTTATTTACTTTCTCCACACCAGTCATGATTTTATAGATTTCTATCATATCCCCCACCCCCTTAATGGTCTCTTTTTTAAGATGAACAGTCGCTTATGAGGAGAGTTTTTAATCTCTCCTCACATGGAAGCTGTTCCATACCCTAATATTTGTCCTTCTCTGTACTTTTTCCAATTCTAATATATATCTTTTTTGAGATGGACTGACCAGAACTGCACCTAGTATTCCAGGGGTAGAGGCATAGTTATGTCACTAGTGCCCATAGATGATCATGACAAAGCCTGGTATTTAACTGTATATATATCTATATTGCTACTCTGCCCATTCCAGGCAAAAGAGAGCTTTTCCTGCACTCGCATGGACATAAATAGCCCCCTCTCTTCCAGTCACCTGTGGGAGGATGGTAGGTCAACATCCTCACACTGGCCTAGTCTGAAACTGCTGTAGTCTCTGGCTATCTCTAGCCTTTATAGGGGCATATGCACCTTTTCCTACAAGCTAGAAAATGGTACCCATTGCTTAATATGCAGTGAAGTCATTCTGGACATTGGTTTGATATAGACTGAGAGGGAACAATGCCATGCAGTGAATCACCAGATCCACTTTCTGCAGCAGCCTATGATTTCTTTGGAAAACTTCTGCACAAGTACTAAGCAGGCCAGCCCTGTAGACCTTGTGAAGACTGATAAAAATGAAGTTGATGGTGATACAGCCACAGGCTCATTCTGAAGGAATTAAATCAGCACTCTTGTTCAAAGAAAAGACCTACATATTTAAAAACAATAACCATTTTCATGGTATGGCTTATGTGAGATGCATGATCTGGCCATTCTCTGAGTTGGAAAAGATCCAGACTAAACATAATACCCCATGTTATTATAGAAACCACCCTGCAGTAAAGCTTCTTAGAAAATGTTAGAATGACAATAATCATACCCCATAATCCAAATCTTGAAGTCTCTTCTAACATGTTCCTAACTCCATGTTTAGGCAAATTCTAGTTGGCTTCTTTAGGAATCTAGATTTAGTGCTATATGAACAAAATAATATGGCGTTTGCCAAGGAGCACTGTGAGATCTATGTACCACAAAAGCGTGATAAAATACTATGTAAGGGTAGATCAGGGGTCGGCAACCTCTGGCACGCGGCTCACCAGGGTTCTGAAAAATTGCTCTTATTGCTTTAAACATTTTAGAGAGATATTGATACTCACCTATATATTGGGGTCTCCAAATTGTCCAGATTTGGTGGAACACCTCTGTCCTCAACAATTCTGCAATACAAGGCGGAGAAAGTCTGGGTATTTCATGACTTCTTGAAAAAGGCCACCTGAAATTGTGAAATAGGTTTATACTCTTTACACTTTCACCAGTATATCTGTGATATTAAAATTCAGTGCTGGTATCTTTTATACTTTTAAATTTGCTAGGGAAAAAAAAGAGTAGAGATGAAGATAAGTAGCCTTAATGTCAGCTGTTCTCTTTCAGCATATGTAATACATTGGGCAGCAGTTAGTAATCAGCGATAGAGACAGGAGTGCCTGACTTTGCATAGGTTCATGGGGAGAGGGCATAAGGAGCATATTCTGTCACTCCTCCTCCTGAACAGGAGCTGGACAAAACTGCAGTTCTTGTGCTTTCTAAAGTGCGAGAATATATCCCATTAGTGCATCAGTAGGGGCAGTACACTCCAAAATATGTAAACCCATGATATGCTGTTGCTTTTTTGCACATACCAGCAAAAGGGAGAGGTCACTGAGCAGCTCAAGGCATGTAGCATTGACTGTTTCCTGTGTAAATGAATGAGCTCCAGATGGTTTTGTGTGATTACTTCCTACCGCCCTGGCCAGCGTATAGCTCCAAAATCTGCCCCTCCCCCCCATGCAGATCAGATGGTCTTTGACTATTACTGTGTCATAAAGTGACTAAATGACTGTAAGGCTTCATATTATTTTTCCTTTAGTGGAATTTGAGAGAAGAGCAAGGACTTTTGTCACCCAAAATGTAAAGCTTCTAATACTAAAGCATTAAAATACAGATCATTGAAGGACTATTTTTAAAAATTATTATTATTTATTTCAGCTTATCAGTTGCAAAGCTGTCCTGACCCTCGGCCATTCCGTAATGGTTTTGTGATTGGAAATGACTTTACTGTAGGACAAACAATTTCATTTGAGTGTTTTCCTGGGTACACCTTAATTGGAAATTCAGCACTGACTTGTCTACATGGAGTCAGTCGTAATTGGAACCATCCTCTCCCCAGGTGTGAAGGTACGTATTGTGTAAAAATATGCCATCCCATATTCCCCTTCCCTTAACTTCATCAAATCAAACCTCTCTTACTGTTTAATAATTTGTTGTCTGTGTATAGGTTGGACTGAAAAGCCTTATTTTACTTATTACTACTGCCACAGACAACTCCTTGAGATTTCTCTTTCAACTCAATTGATAGAGTCCTGTGTTTTTAGAGCAGAAAGTAGTTGCAGAGAAGAGCTGATTGGAATTGGGATGTTTTGTCAAAACCAAACATTTTATGGAGATGTATCCGTTTCCACAAAATTTTGTTGGAGAGGGTCCATAATTAGGTGGCTAGATTACTAGGGATTTGGAAGACCTAAGGTTAAGTCCCTGCTCTACCTCATTTGAAATGAAAAACTCTGCTCTGAATAAGGCTAATCAGGGATTTGAACTGAGTCAGACACACACATGGTTTTGTTTTCTTTCTGCAACAGAAAAAATAATACATTTAGAAACCTTAAAAAGTTGTTGCAAAACAGAATTGTGCTCCTCTGGTCAGCTTTGTTTATGAGTTTATTTTGCCGTGCCACTTAAATTGCTTGGAATTCGAAGATGTAGAGATAGAAAGATATCCAGGTTATCTTTACTTGTGGACTCACATATGAAGTGAGCAGCTGCAAAGGATTTTCCTGCATTTGAGCCCAAAAGGAATAGAATGGCTGTGCTGTTTATAGAAGTTTTTTCTGCATCTATTTCTGTGATGAAAAAAGTTTCCTGATGAGACCAGGTAAAAGGACACCAGACCGACTGTGTCAGGTAGGTTTCTGTGGTGCAGATGAGGTTTGGTGACTAGTTGGCATAGAATAATGGAGAAAAAAAGACTTATTGACCGCAGATTGGGAGCCTCGGCCCACACTGCTTCCCGCAGCCCCTATTGTCGTGGAACAGCAAACCGCAGCCAATGGGAGCTGCGATCATCCAAACCTATGGATGCTGCAGGTAAACAAACTGTCCCAGCCCGCCAGCAGATTTCCCTGATGGGCCGCGTGCCGAAGGTTGCTGATCCCTGATCTAATGTACTAGATAAACAGGGAATGGCAAGATGGCTCAACTTGCAGAGGAATTTCATCTGTTCATTTTTTGAGCGAGCATCTGGAGTAGTATCTTTATTAAGTGTGTAAACATTTAGCTATGTCATGATTTTTTTTTTAAAGATAATTAGGATATCTTCTACCTGCATTTGTTTTTATTTGAGATTAAAGTTCTCCAAAGCATGAAAATCAAGTTGGTATTGTTTTTGTTTTGTTTTGTTTTTCTTATATGCTTAACTGGAGAGGAGAACACTTTTTAAAAATTTTAACAATATTTAATGTAATATATTTGTTTTAACATACTATAGATTTATGACTTATCAAATAATGCCTGACTCCTTGAGGCAAACAGCCTGAATCAGATCTCGATAAAGAGGTGTTTGATTTTTTTTTTAATAATTTTTGCTTCCATGCCTAAAGAGGAGAAAAAAAATAGTTCACTGTCATTTCTTTGAGATTTTCTAAGATATTTGATTCTGATAAAGGCCTTCTACATTCCAGTTGTTGTTCTTTGTCCTAGCATAGTTAAGATATTGTCCCAAATCCTTTGTTTGCTTCTGTGGACACATTACATGTAAAAGCAGCAGAAATGCAATGCGTCCACTGTGTGGCTTGCTTAGGCTGTGGAGAATCTAGACATAGATCTCCATGTAGATCTATGCCAAGTAGAATGCTGAAAGTCTCCATACTGCACCATTAAAGATGATGTGGGCATAGCAAGTAAACTCATACACATAGCAATCCCCTTAGGACAATAGTGTTACACTCCTCCACACCTGGCCGCAGCTGGTCACACCTAGTTTGAAGGCTCTTAAGCATGTTTTGGGGCTAATGATTCTTTGCCTCAGCCCCTCTATTCTTCGGGAAATTTACTCTGAATAAAGTGAACTTATGTGGGCTTTGCTCTGTTTCCCAGGATTTGACCTGATTATTACTACTTTGGATTCTATGCCATAATCCCTCAATGTTGTCTATAGAGAAATAGGAAAAACTAGAGAGAAAAAGTATGAGGGGAAAATCATGAGTTCATCAGTCTAAATATATTATGTAATGCATATGTATAACTAAAAACTTTAGAGCCAGAGGCACCCTGGGTGAAGGGTTGAAGGGGCACACTTTGTCAGGAAACTGTAGGAAGATTTCTTGCTTTCTTAGCCAGAACCACTCTTGGGAAAGGCAAAATTGCTTTCTTTCTTGTTCTGCATTGCATAGTTTCAACCCTTTCTCTCCCTCCACACTCACACCAAGCCAGTTTCACCTATCCATCATCATCCCCAATGCATTTTTTGTAGCTACCCCCTGAGGACACAATGTGGAAGCAATTCCTGCACTCCCTGTGTAACTGTTCCTGGTCTCTACACAGGGCCACAAAGAAGAAGGTCATTGCACTGTTTTCCTCATCTTGTGCATCCGCACATTTGGTGGATGGGGTCAGGTAGAATTTAGCCTATTATCTAAAAATGGATTTGGGAGCCAGTCTTCAAGCCTTTTCTTAGAACTACCATGTTTTTGTTTATTTTTTTTTCTGGGAGATTCAATTGAGTAAGGACTTCAGAATTGGACCTCTTGCTGTTTGTAAAAGCTCAATAGCTTTTTCGTTTCCCATATCCAGATGACATTCTTTAGTTTTCCATAACACAGTTCAACTATGCACGTGCTCAATGTATTCACAAATAAGGATTTCACACCATCTAAAAAGAATGCAGAAGTTATTGACTGCTCCTGCAGTGTTTGTTGTTGTTTTGTTTGTTTTTAAGCTCTCTGTGGAGGAAACATAACTGCAATGAATGGCACCATATATTCTCCTGGATACCCTGATGAGTACCCAAACTTTCAGGACTGCTTTTGGCTTGTCCGAGTACCACCTGGTAATGGAATCTATATCAATTTTACTGTTCTTCAAACAGAGCCAATATATGATTTCATAACTGTATGGTAAGTAGGCACAATTATTGATTTATTCTACTACATGTGAGGATGTAACAAGTCAGAGATTAAAACTAACATTTTGGTTATATGTCATAGATTTCTGTTTAATGTCTGAATTCTGTTTAGTGACAATGATGGATTTGCAAGACTAAACCAATGATAAAATGGGCATATCATATTTTCTTTCATGAAGTACCTAAATAGGGATAAAATAAATTTCAGGAATGAAGGCAATCCTGTTCCCATTGAAGTCAAGTCAAAATTTCTGTTGGCATCAGTGTTATAGGATCAGTAGTTTGATATTTTACTTGTTTTTAAGTCAAGTTATAAAGCATTACATGTAAAGAGGACTCTCACTGAATATTGACTTAGATCATTAGAGCACAAGTGAATGAGGCAATATCTTTTATTGGACCAACTTCTGCTGGTGCGAGAGACAAGCTTTCAAACATAAACAGAGATCTTCATCAGTCCTGGGAAATGTACTCAGAATGTCACAGCTAAATAAAAGATGGAGCAGATTGTTAAGCGTAAGGAGTTAACATGTATGTCCAGGAACCATTCAAGGTGAAGTGACCAGTTAACATCTCTCCAGTCATAGTGGAGAAAGAAGAAGAAAAAGCTGGGGGTGGGCAGATTAGTGGGTTATAGATTGTTGTGATAAGCCACCAATACAGTGTCTCTATTCAGTCCAAGATTTTTACTGTCTAGCAAAGTTATGAATTTAACCTCTCAGGCTCATCTTTTTAAAGTGTTGTGCAGGTTTCCTTTGAGAAAGAGGATTGATAGGTCAGATATAGAGTGATTGCTTTGTGAAAAGTGTTCACCCACAAGTGATATGCTGGTTTTGTCTGTAAGAGTTCATTTGAGAGCATAGTGATTGTCTCATTTTTTTTCCAAATAGCTGTTACTGAGGCATTTAATGGTGTATGTTTGGGGATGTTGATCATCATAGAGTGGAGATATATCTGTAGGCTTTGCATCTATTATGGCAGGGACTGGTGCTGCATATTGTTGGTGTGTCCTGGTCTATGGGGAGCTTGCTTCTGATGATGAGATGGCAAAGGTGAGGGACCAAAATAGGGGATTCAGGAAAGATTCCTTTCAGTATGGGTTACAAGTATAGGTTGAAATTGTTTAATGGTAGTCCATGTGGCTTCTATTGTGAAGTGAGAGGTGACAACGAGGACTGTGTGGTCAGAGGGGGGTTCATTTCTATGTTGAAGCAGGTTTTCTCAGAGGACTTGGGTGGCTCATTCTGTGATGCAATCTGCTTCTTTGTTGGAGTGTGCTTGTTTGTTGAATTAAGCTGTATATCCTGGACTTTCTCCTCAAAGCATATTCTGTGACATCAGAGTGCCCAGCTGTAGATAAAAGATTTCTTGGTGTGTTTGGGGTGATTACTAGATCTGTGAAGTTGTGTGGTGATCCGTGGGTTTCTTATGTATAGTTATATGCAGTGTTCTATTGCTGAAGCTGACTGTGAAGTCCAGGAAACCGGTGCTGGGAGTGTTCTAGAAAAAATGTAATGGAAGGATAATTGTTGTTGCAGTTGTAGTGGAAATCTAAAAGAGAGTTTAGGTCATCTGTCCAGAGGATGAAAATATCATTGTTGTATCTCTGGTATATCATTTTTGTTGTTGTGCATTTATCCAGAAATTCTTCTTCAAGGTGGCTCATGAAGAGGGCGGCATACTGGGGAGTCATCCATTTACCCATGGCTGTTCCCATGGTTTGGATAAGCAGGGTTTCTCTAACAGGGGTCACTGCTTGTGTAGGGAAAGTCCCTGGCTTTCGCTGTACAAGCTGTGACCCCTGTTTGAGAAACCCTGGTATAAAGTATTTGTTGTTGAATGTAAAATTAGAATGGGTGATGATGAAATGGATGAGATTGGCAGTGTATTTGTGGTGAATATCAGTGTGTTGTCCATTGTCTTATACACATTTGAGACAGTGATGCTGTCATTGTGAAGGATGTTGGTGTATATCTCATGTCATGAGAATAAAAACATTCTCCTAAATTTATGCTAGCAATCTCCTGATCAAGAAAAGGATATCAAATGCACAGTGCTGACAAAGATCAAAGAGGCAACTGTGTTTAATAAAAGAGTAATAACGGGCAAGGTCAACTATGCACATATAAACTGTTCCAATTCATATCAGGACAAGATTTAGAGAAGCAATTTCTTAGCATCTTACACGGTTGCTCTGTGGAATCATCAGTTCTAGAACATATAAGAAAGAGACTATATTCTTGATTTAGTTGTAAGTAAAATATAGGAGTTGGACAGGTAAGTTGGGTGAGGTAATATTTTTTATTGGTCTAGCTTTAGTTATTGAGAAAGACAAGCTTTGAGCTACACAGAGCTCTTCTTTGGATCTGGGAAAGATACTAAGAATGTTACAGCTGAATACAAAATGGAACAAATAGTTTAGCATACGTAGTTAGTACATAGAGACCACTCAAGTACCTTTCCCATACCTGTTGAAGAGCTCTGTGTAGCTCGAAAGCTTGACTATCTCACCAAAAAAAAGTTGGTCTAATAAAAGATATTACCTTACTCACCTTGTCTCTCTAATATCCTGGGACCAACACAGCTCCAAAAACTGCATACAACATAGGATTTGGGTCAACTATAGCTGAGCCTCTTAGTTAAAACAGAATGGAACCCAGGATGCTCTCAATGAGACAAATGATCACGGACACCTACCACAGAGTGCCATAGGAGGAAACATAAGAAATAATCATCTGGGCACAGGCATCATTGTATGCCTTAGACACTTCGATGATGATAAAGTTGGTCTAAAGCTTGCTTACATGTATTTAAATTAAAATGCTCTGCAGCATGAGGTAGTTAAATTATGGATTCTGTGGAATAGTTAAAGGGATTATCTGGACTAATTCATTACTATGATATCTCCATCCATTACTCATTTGCAGTTCTGTTACACCAAGATATATATCTTGGATAAACATAAATGGAAATCTTTGGGAAATTTTAATCATAGCCATGAATATATAATAATCTTCCATATACCTCTCCATTACTGTTGCTCTTCATTCCCTTGTGCGTTCCTAATAATTTCTCATCTTGATGACTGCAAACTCTTTCTCCCTGGTATCCCAGACTTTCACCTTGCTGCTTCCTTCAGTCTTTCCAACATGCCACTAAAAACATTGTCTCCCCTGCCTACTGCTCTTAGTATGTTCTGGTGCTCTTGAAATTTCTTTACTTTCTCCCAGTCACCTTCTTCATCAAATTTATGGTGCTTGTCTTGGCCTTCACAGCCCTCAGTAACTTTAATTCTGCTTGTGTTTACTTTCTTGTCTCCTCTCGCTCATCCCTCAACATTTAACTCTGCCCAAATTGCATAATTACTAACCTCATCTAATCTTCCTCTCACTGTCCCCTATATGCCTCCTGCCATGTGACCTCACATACATGCAGTTCTCTCCATGACCTAGTTCACCCTGTCTCCTCCTCATCTCTCCTTAAATTCACTTTCAGACAATGTCCCAAGACCCCCAAAAGCAATAATAAAAGTAAACCTCAGTGCTTATTTCATTGTTATCATTATATTCCTCATCCCTTTCCTTTTACTCCATTTTTATGTTGTCTTGAAATTGTTAACTCTTTAGGGCAGAAACCATGAAACTAAAACATCTAGCAAACTGTTTTTGTTGTTATATAAATATATAATAACACTAAAGTGATGTAATTTTAAAAAATCTGACGTGAAGAATATGGTGCTTGGAGCTGGTCAGAAAAACTCTGAGTGAACAGTTTCCTTTTGGAAAATTCAGTTCTCATCAAAATTTAAATTCTTCACAAAATCAGTTTTACCAAAAAATTGTTCTGAGAAAAATGGAAGGCAAAAAATCCAACAATGTTGAAATGTCCTGTTTTGACATTTTCAGAACAAAATGTTTTTAATTTTTGTTTTTTTAATGTTTTATTATATTTTATAATATAATATTTTTAAAAGTCAGAATGTTTTGATTGATCCATTTTAAAAAAACACAATATTTTGTGGGGAATTCTGAATTTTTTGGATTTTGTTCTGTTATGGAATGAAGCCAGAATTGGAAATCTCAAAATTCTCCACAAGATGGAATTTCTGTCTTCCACACAGCTCTAGTGCCAGCTGATATGAATCTTGACATGACTTTACTACTGAATCAAGTAGCTCATCAAGGAGTGAGGAGGTAATGGTTTCAATTTGTCACTAGCATGTGTGCAGTTTTAGGAGTATCAGAATAAAATAATGTTATTGATAAATCCAAGATAAAGAAAGAGTCATATCATGAAAAGACTGAGTTCAATAGGTTTCAAGGTGAAGGCCTTGTAATAGAACTAGAATATGAAATAGAGTTAAAATATGAAATAATCTCCCAATAATCAGTTTTAGGAGCTCCATCAGTAAAGATATTCAAAGTCAGGCTAGACAAAGCACACATGAATAATCATTAGGAGCAATCTTCCGAATTTCAGAGGGTGAATTAGATGACCTGCCAGGTTTTTCCAGTTTCTAATATTTATTATTCAACCCATCCAATAAACTGTAGGTTTCTACTAGTCTGTTTATTTCCAGATGAATTGCTGAATTCATGAATTGGCTAGTCGTGAAATAAAGATGCACAGAGTTCCATAGCTTCAACAATACAGAAAGAACAAGACATTTTGAAATAAATAGTTACATGATGCAGACCATGAACTGCTCTGAAGTAGCTATTATTTAAACTATGGGAACAGAGAACAATAATTTATGCTAAGCAGCCCCTTTTGTTTAAGAATCTTGAAGGAAATATTATAAGAAAAACATATGTGAAATCGTGCATATGCCATAACTAATTATTTATCTTTATCTTTAAACACCTTCTTTTCAGTTAGGACCTTTGTTACCCAACATTAAAACTGCAGTGAACACAAGAAATTTAATTAAAAACTAGGAAGCTGTTTACATTAATGATTCATTGATCCAATTTAAGTGTCCTATATTTTATACCCATACTTAGTTTTAGGTGCAAATGATTACACTTTGACTTCTAATTCTGCCCACAAATTTAATCTGAAATGAAATGCTGTCATCTGAAGCTCCTTTAAAAAAAGTGGCTTTCAAAATAATAAATGTCAGTAATATTTACATGTATAATAGTTTGTATACAGTTTTAGGATGAAATTCTAATCCTAGGTATGTCAATAGGAGTTTTGCCTTTGGCTGCAATGAGGCTAGGATTTTACCCTACGTTTTTATATACACTAAATGTGGTACATTATTTAATCCATCCAGAAATCCCTGAATCATTCCAAGTCATGCCAACTTGTTTTCCTTCATTGGTTAGGTAATTGGTTTGGTGGATGAGGGAATGCCTGGGACATACTATACCTGTACTTTAGCAAGGCTTTGACATAGTTCCACATGACATTCTCATAAGTAAGCCGGAGAAATGCTGGCTCACCGGAACTAACATTAAGAAAAAAAAAAGAATAACTATTAATGGAATGATGTCTGACTGGAAGGAGGTCTGTAGTGGGGTTCCACAGGCATTTGTTCTGGGTCTTTTTTTTCTTTTCTTTTTTTTTAAACATCTTTATTAATGACCTGGATGAGGGAATAGAGAGCATACGGATCACACTTTTGGAAGGTAGGCACAAATACAGAATTGAGGGGATAACTGGGTTGGCAGCAGCACTGCTAAAAAAGATCTGGGAATTGAGGTGGATCAACCTCAACATGAGTCAACAATTGGATATTGTTGTAAAAAAAGCAAACACAATTTTGAGTAACATTAACAAAGTCACGGTAGGTGAAAGTACCACTCTACTCAGTGCTGGGTAGGCCTCAGCTCATGTACTGTGTCCAATTTTGGTCAACAATGCATAGAAAGGATGTAGAGAAACTGAAAAGAATTCAAAGGTGAGCAACAACGATGATCAAAGGAGTGGGATGCAAGTCATACGAGCAAAGGCTGAAGGATGTTTAGTTTGGAAAGAGGAGATTAAAAGGGGACAGGATAGTGGTCTTCAAATACTTGAAAGACTGCTATAAAAAGATGGAGAAAAGTTCTGTTTTGCCACAGAGGACAGGACAAGAGGTAATGGGTTCAAACTATAGCACAGCAGATTTAGATTAAATCTCAGGAAAAACTTCCTAATGGTAAGAACAGTCAGACAGTGGAACAGACTGCCTAGAGAAGTTGTGGAAGCTCCTTCACTGGAGGTTTTCAAAAGGAGACTGGAGCCATCTGTCTTGGATGGTATGGATACATCTTGGCAACAGATTAGGCTTGATGACCCTTGTGGTCCCTTCTAACCCTATAGTCATAGGCGGCGGGTTATATGTGCTCGAGGTTCCCGGGCTCCAGTAATATTCAGGGTCGGGTGCCCTGCTCCAGCAATATTTGGAGCTGGGTCTCTCCCCTGGCCCTGCCTGGATCGGGTCCAGGCCCCTGTGGGTCTCCTCCCACCGCCCCGCCGCATCCCTGCCTGGAGCGGGTCATGGCCTCAGCCCCCGCGGGTCTCCCCACACTGCCCCGCCGCATCCCTGCCTGGATCGGGTCCTGGTCTCCGCCTTCCACCTCTCCCCCTGCGTCCCCCCCTCTACCGCATCCCTGCCTGCTTCAGCTCCCAGCAAAACTGCTGTCTGCTGCCCCAGGGTCCTAGCGCCTGCCTTCTGGTAATGGCAAGACAGGCTGCACTTACCCTGCTCTTCTGCCCTAGCCCTGAGCCTCTCCAATGCCCCAAACCCCTCATTCCCAGCCAGAGCCCTCATCCCCCTGCACCCTAATCCTCATCCCCAGACAGAGCCCTCATTCCCCTGCACCTAATCATCATCCCCAGCTAGAGCCCTCATCCCTCTGCACCCTAATTGTCATCCCCAGCCAGAGCCCTCATCCCCCTGCACCCTAATCCTCATCTCCAGACAGAGCCCTCATCCCCCTGCACCCTAATCCTCTGCCCCAGCCAGAGTCCTCATTCCCCTGCACCCTAATCCTCTGCCCCAGCCCTGAGCCCCCTCCCCGCAGCACGAACACCTCATCCTCAGCCCCAACCCTCATTCCCCTGCACCCTGAGCCTCTGCCCCAGCTCTGAGCCCTCCCACATCATGAACCCCTCATCCTCAGCCCCAACCCTCATTCCGCTGCGGCCTGATCCTCTACCCCAGCATGCACCACCTCACCCTTCCTACACCTCCACCTCCAGCCGAGCCTGCACCCAAACTCCGTCCCAAAGCCTGCACCCCTCACCCCCTCCTGCACACCCACCCCATGCCCCAGCCCAGAGCCTGCACCCAGCACCCAAACTCCCTCCCAGAGCCTGCACCCCTCACCCCTTCCTACACCCCCACCACCAGCCCAGAGCCTGCACCCAAACTCCGTCCCAAAGCCTGCAGCCCTCACCCCCTCCTGCACACCCACCCCCTGCCCCAACCCGGAGCCTGCACCCAGCACCCAAACTCCTTCCCAAAGCCTGCACCCCTCCTGCACCCTAATCCCCAGCCCAGGACCTGCACCCCAGACCTCCCCCCTGAAACCCCGCCCAGAGCCTTAGGCAGGTGAAGGCGGAGTTTGAGGGGGCGGAGTTGGGGGGCGGGTTCTGGGTACCACCAAAATTTCTAAAAAATTGCCTCCCATGCCTATGGTTCTATGATTCTATGAATCAACAGAAAATGTGTGGTTCCTCTTCTGTAATACTGCTAGAAATTGATGGGAGAGGAACAGCAGTATGGCCTATGAGTCTAATGTCCATATTTGTCATCTTGGCTATATAAAAGTGAGTGTGTTTCAAGGCAAAAAAGTACCACCCGAACCCAGCCGGATTGAGGATACCACAATCTGCAGGAAGAAAATAGAGCATTTATTCCAATAGGTAGTAAATGGAGAAACTTATATTCAGAAATTCTGAAGCACCCTAACATATTTTTTTTTAGAAAACTTAAATATATGCTCATTTTAGGATAGACAAAAATACCGCATTACACCTAGAAAAAATGACCCACCTAGCAAAAATGTCACATAATCTCTCATCATTGCACATTTACCTACAATTAATGGTGAAACCTATCTTTAATATTACTTTTCTTTTGATGTTTTTTTTTTCTTTTAGGGATGGGCCAGACCAAAGTTCTCCTCAGATTGGACAGTTTAGTGGCAACACTGCTTTGGAGTCTGTCTACAGTACTTCAAACCAGATTCTCATCAAGTTCCACAGTGACTTCACAACAAGTGGTTTCTTTGTGCTAAGTTATCATGGTAAATTCCATAAATGTATCTATATTTATTGATGATTGTATAGTTGAAGCTTAAGGAAAAATGTTTTAACTTTCTGTTATTAAAATAAATGTTAAGTCCTTTGGAACAATTAGTTTAATTTTTGTTAATCATTGAATGTTTACCACTATTAATAGACAAGCAAAGAAGATATACCATGAACACATTGTCAGTACAAACAAACAAACAAAAAGAACCAGTGAACCTTCCAAAATCTAACATCTAGTTCAGGTTAGACATAAATATCTCTTTATAGCTTCCATTGCATTAAAAGATGGGGTCCAAAATGCAAGTTATTTTAAATTGTGTGTGATCAGTGCAGTTACACCAGCGCTGCAAGTGATAACAAACTAAATTCAGTTACATGGCTTTATCCATCCTGTTCCTGTGAGAAGAATAAATGGAGACCTATACCTGTATTGACCTAGAGGCTGCCAAATCCTTTGCATATTTTTTTATTTTGAAATGTAAGGGAATATGTTTTTTGTCATAGCAGCATGCCTGTATTTTTATGGAATTTACAAAAATTTACTTCTGCACCAAGAACGTGCCTCTTGGGAGTGCACATCTTGGTACCAGTAATTCCTAAAACCTTCTAGAAATCAGGAAAGGGTGAGGGGAGTTCATATACCCTCACACAGACGCTAAGTCTTGTGTCAGGTTTCTAAGGGACATTAATTTCCTATCATGATAAACAACAGATCTCACAATTACCGCTTTCTAGAAGTTGCAGTGCACTTCTGTTTCTTTTTCCTTGTCAGAATTTCTATTTTGTAGATCAATTTTACTTATAATGAATTAATCTGTGTTAATGAATAATCTGTGTTATAATGAATTAATCTGTATTAGTAATGGTATTATAGTTAGAAAAAAGCACTTCCATAAAGAATAATATATGATTCAAATTCAATTAAAATCAGATGGAAGTGATTTTGGTAGGCCAAAGGACATATTCAGAAGGCCCTGCAGAATTCCTGTGTCATTTTGCAGTCATTTTTTATTCCTCTCATTCTCTCCCTAAATGAATGCTAACTCTAAATCATGCAGGTTTTATACTCTACATCCTATCTAGCATCAGTATTTCCAAATTCTGATGTTAGTTCTCTGTTCCCTCTTATAGAGCCCTTGCCCAACCCCTAATCACCCTAACCTTGACTACTGCAGCCTCCTCATCTTTGGCCTCCACGCCTATATTAATTCCATCCAGGATGATTTAGCAAATTGTCAAGGTTCCTTCCCCACTCTGAACTTTAGGGTACAGCTGTGGGGACCTGCATGGACACTTCTAAGCTTAATTACCAGCTTAGATCTGGTATCGCTGCCGCCACCCCCAAGCACTACTTTTTTCCCTGGGTAGTCTTGAGGGACTTCTCCCATTCCCTGGTGAACACAGACCCAAACCCCTTGGATCTTAAAACAAGGAGAAATTAACCATCCCCCCTTCTTTCTCTCACCAACTCCTGGTGGATCCAGATCCAACCCCCTTGGATCTAAAACAAGGAAAAAATCAATCAGGTATTAAGAAAAAGGCTTTTAATTAAAGAAAAGAAATGGAAAAGAAAAACCCTCTGGGAGAGATTAGCATACCAGCTACTCTTATAGACAACAGATTCAAAACACAGAGGATGTTCCCCTGGGCAAAAACTTTAATACACACAAGATTAGCCAAATTTGATAATTCCCTTAATGGTACCAAGACAAGTTACAAAGAAAATAAACATAAACCTATTTATCTCTTTCTATAACTTACTACTCTGATAAGAGGCTGGTTCCTTGATCTTTTTCACTCTGAAACTGAGACTCTAAACAAAGGAAAACTTCCCTCCTTCCATTTGAAACATCTTGTTCTCCCATTGGTTCCTCTGGTCAGGTGTCATCTAGGTGAACTTCTTAACCCTTTACAGGTAAAAGAGGCATAAACCCTTAACTATCTGTTTATGACACAAATATTCATCAATTTTTTCTGATGCTCTGACGATCTTCTGTCTCTCTTCAAATCCTCTCACTGGATTCACCTCAAATTCCTCTTTAAATTTAAGTTTCTTGTGCCCAAGTTGGAAGACCTGGTGCAAGTTAACTCAAACCTACATCTCCATTCTCATTGTCTTCTACCTATTTCTCTGCCCCATCTTCCCATAAATAAAGTTGCCTTTACCAGTGTAATATATGAAATAAAGTTATGTGTGAAAGGGATGGGAACTGTTTAAATTGCACGTGACCATGTCTAATTGTAAAGTGACTTTCAGGGGCTTCCTCTTGCTGCCCTCTGTTTATTTCTCTTACTGTGCATCTAGACCACACCTTTCAACTGACAGGGCTTAAATGTGGGCTATGGTGTTTGATGGAGACCAAGACTGAGACACACAAAATATTTGTCATATAACAAAGTTAAAACACTAGAACTAATCCCTTCAGGACAAATACCTCTTTCTGTATCTTCAAGTTCATGATTCTTTCTATCTGCTGTAAATAATTTGCAACAATAGAAGTGTAGGGATACCAAATTGGTGTGGAATATAGGTAGTTTTGAGAGGTATGACCTAGATTCATTGCTAAAGGCATTTAATCATAGTGGACCCAAACCTGTTCTTATTAAAGGACCAAATTATGACTAAGTGAGCACACTCGCGTAAGAACAATGTGGTATGTTACACTCTTGGTCCAGTTACCTGTACCACAGGTAGCAGCATGGGGGGGTGAAGCAAGCTTCAAGGCGCTTCTAGAGCCTCCCTTTGCACAGGAAGACAAAAGGGAGTAGAATTGGTGGGAACTGGCTGGAACCATGCCTCTGCTCTCAATGCATAAAGAGCATAGCTGCACTGTCATCTATTAAGAACAGAAGCAATACCTATATTTTCATAATATTTGTTATTTATATATCTACTGTTATATTCTTGTCAATATAGATGATAGTAGCATCCAAACCCAACAGAGGTTCTGTTCTGCTAGCTGCTATACAAACACATAGTACAAAATAATCCAGGCCAGCTCCTCATCTGGTGTAAACTGCAGTGACACCAGTGACTTCAATGAAATCAAGCCTATATATATCAGCTGAGAATCTAATCTATAGGTTTTTAGTCTGTGTGAATTCAAGAATTTCCAAATCCTGATGTTTTTGGAAAGTATCTGGTACATGGCACTGATAGTCAAATTGGAAACTAAGCCTTCTTACAGACCTCCTTTTTAGAAGACTTATTTGTATTTTTTTGACTGCTTCAGTTTTGCAATCTTGACAGTTGCATTGTAGATTCTGTGTCATGCACACTGTCAGGAAGGGTATGCTTGGCACCTGGATAAAGAGGAACAATACAGCAGTGGCAAAGCTGAAGTTGCTAATATGTATTTACTTATCCTTTGTACCTACACCATATAATTCCGCATGTTCACTGCATTTCCTTTATAAGGAATCCTCATGATCTCTGACAAATCTACGGCTGAGCTTTCACAAAGCTTGACAACTTCTCAACAGGAGCCATTTGTATACAAACATCAGGATATCTTTGTATATGATCCTGCATTCCTTGCAAACAAACTCACAATTGAGTGAATAGGATCTGGGGTGAGGACAAGGAGAAAAGTAGGGTATTGGGCCTTTACAGTATTTCAGTATGACACAATAAACCAGTAATTAGTGGGTACAGCTGAGAGTAAATCTGCATAGGAACCGTTTGTGGTTCCCTGATTATGGGGCTAGTTTTCTACTGTTGCTCCTCCCTCTATTAATTAGAGCAGGCTCAGGGTTACTATAAATTATACCAGCCAGTAATGGGTCCTGGGGAGCATTACATTGTCTGGAGATTGCCAGAGCAATCCACCAAAACTACGAAAGGACCGTGGGGCAATTTAGAATGGGGCAAGAACCCCATGCACCCACAATTTATTGTGAGTTAGGTCTAATACGTTTTGTGTAATCATAGCATTCATTTGAATTCTGACTGCCAGTAACATGTTGTTTGAAGTAATGGAAAGAGTTTGAAGGTGTGATTCTTCACTGCCTCGTACTTTCTACCTGTGCAAATTGGTTGTGAACCACAGTTGCTGGCTTCTAATTTTCCCTGGGGGTGCTCAGTCCCACTCCACACCTTACCCTAAGCTCCCAACCCTACCCCCATGCTTGGCCTGGCCCCCAACTCCACATCTACCTCCAAGGGTTTATCCCCTCCCTGCATCTTCCCACCTCCGCTCCACTGCCACCCTGCCTCTTCCCTGTCTCTTTCTGCCCCCTCCCTTGAGTGTTTCCCATCTCTGCTCCTCCCTGTCCCTGCACACCACGGAACAGCTGTTCTGCATTGTTGAGGAGGTACTGGGCCACTGGTGGATAGGAATGGGGGAGAGAGACGGGAGCTTGGCTGCTGGTTGGTGTTAAGCACCCACTAATTTTCTCCAGGGATGGAGAACACAGGGAGTCAGCGCCTATGCTGTGAGCAATCTCGTCTAAAACTGAATGATAGTGTTTTACACTGTTTTACACTTGCATAGATTAAATGATTACAAAAGGTGCAAGACCCACAAAAGGTGAATCAGATCTTCCAAACTGTAATTTTGATGACACTGAACCTAGAGACCTAAGGTTGGAGCCTGCAGTCTTAATATAAGCAAAACTGCCACAAAATACATATTTGCCTCTAATAAGAAACTGGAAAAAAATAACTAATTGATATATTATTTTTGTGACAGTTTCCATCAGGACCTCACCAGGACACATGGTTTGAGAGAACTGTCCTCCTCTGTTTTGAAACTGTTAATATTCTTTCTAGTAGGGAAAAGGCGTGGCTTGAAAGTGGTACCAATATTGCCATCCCCACCTGTCCAAAAATCATGTATCAAGCCATGTTTGTTTTTTTGTTTTTGTTTTTTTTAGTTATGAGATTTTTAAAAAGTAAAATACATTTTGTTTTTTTGTTTTTTTCTTTGTCTTATGTTTTCTAAGCCTTTGAGGTACACTCAACTCACATTTTTCAAGCTTTTTTTCCATAACCATGAGGTCTAAAAGCTTACTTCTTAAATGAAATCTGAGAATCTCATGTAATTGTAATATATTGACTCCAGGAGATGGAGCTTTAAGTAAATCAGGAGTCGTCAAAACTGTGGTACTGGCTGGTATTGAAGACTTAATCTCAGTTGCACAGCAATTGATCTAATTCAGACTGTAGTAACTTTAAGTAAAATTTTCAAAAGAAGTTATGTGAATTAAGAGCCTTTGTACTACTGAGTCTCACTGAGGAGACTTAGACTTCTTGGTGCATAAGGCCTGGTGTACACTTAAAAAATTAGATCAATCCAGTTATGTCCTTCAGGGTTGTGAACAAATTTCATAAGCACCACAGTTAGGTGGATCTACCTCCCTCCTTCCCCACCCCCAGTGTGGACTTAACTCCCTACTAGGTGGACAGAAGAATTCTGTTGAACTAGTTACCACCTCTCAGAGAGAAGGATTAACTACACTGATGGAAAAATCCCTCTGTTGATGTAGAAAGCATCTACACAAGGGTGCTACAGCAGCATAGCTGCAGCACCTTAACTCTGCTGCTGTATCCGCTGTAGTGTAGACATGACCTAAGTCATATTTGAAAATAGGAATTGTGCTCCTAAACCACATAATTTCTTTTGAAAATTTTACTCTTGGTCAAGTACAGATGACTGAAACTACTGTTAACCTGCTATGGGATGAAAGCCCAAACTGAACCAACCGATCCATCCCATAGCAATGCAATAATTGTATTTCATTGCATATAGGTTCTTATGTCACTCTTAATATAGTGGTATCTGAGTGCCTTCCAGTCGTGCTTTAAACTATGTGTCAAAAATCTGTCAAATATTATTAATTCTTTCTCTCTCTTTCTCATCTTCTTCCAGGGGACAATTGTGTGTGTAGTGTAGGGTTTTGTTTTACATGTACTTATTGCTATACATTTGATAGAGAAGCCTGAAGAAGTGTCTTACACTTGGAGCAGAAGGTGGTAAGGTTCTTCTTTGAGTGCTTGCTCATATCCATTCCAAGTAGGTGTGCGCGCGCTGCGTGCACGTTCGTCGGAAGATTTTCTACCCTAGCAACACCCGGTGGGTTGGCTGGGTGCCCCCCTGGCGTGGCGCTGCTATGGCACCGAATATATACCCCTGCCGACCCGTCCGCTCCTCAGTTCCTTCTTACCACCCGTGTCGGTCGTTGGATCAGTGGAGCGCGGCTTAGCTGATCTCCACTTCCCTAGCTATTCACTCATTCTAGTTCTATTGTGTATATAGTTTTATAGTTCTAGTTAACACTTTTAATAACCTTTTGTAACCCTAGTTAGTGTATATAGTTCAGAGGGTTGGGGATTAACCCCTTCCCCTCTCCCAGTGCCCAGGCCCATGCCTGGTTCACCGGGCTTCAAACCGTGCTTGGCCTGCCGGTGGCCGATGCCAACGGGAGACCCCACGACTCCTGCCTGAAGTGTCTGGGGGAATCCCATCTGACAGATAAGTGCCAGATTTGCAAGTCTTTCAAGCCGCGGACAAAGAAGGAGCGGGACTTTCGTCTAAAGCAGCTCCTAATGGAAGCAGCCCTCACTCCTCTGTCTTTGGCACAGAGCACTGCACAGTCCGCACCGGGGAGAAGTGCCTCGTCGACACCGGAGAGCGCCGGCACCGCCAAGATGCCCCGGCACCAACCGTCACCCGCCCAGAAACCAGCCCGGCACCGCTCCCTCTCCCCACGTGCCAAAAAGGCCAAAGCTCCTGCGGCTCCAATATCTACACCGCAGTCTGAGCAGCAGCTGAAACTGAGTCGCCCGGCACCAACAGCTGCCACGGCACCGGCAATCTTGGCACCGTTGATTCTGGCCAGGCAAGAGCCGTCGAGTCCGGTGCATGACAGCTCCCCGGCACACGCCAAGGTCAAGCTTATTGTTCCCACCACGCCAGAGACCTTTTCGCAGGCGAGGGAACTCATTGCCCTAACGGAGCCCACCCTGCCCCAACCCCCGGTGCCGCTGGTGCAGGTTATTGCATCAGCAGGGAACTCTGCCTTAGTCAGGCCACCTTCCATTGACGCCGCAGGCAGGCACCACTCGAGATAGAGGTCTCGCCAACGCTCCCGATCCCGCCACCGGTCCCGATCTCGACGCCGCTCGCAGTCCCGGTACCGATCTCCTTCTCGGCACCGGTCATACTCGCGGTACCATTCAAGATCCCACTCTCCGGACCGATACTCCAGACGGTGGTCCAGCTCCCGGCACCGTTTGCGCCGCAGCCATTCCCACCGCAGAGCTTCAAGATCCCGGTCGACCTCCCAGCACCGCGCCGGTCGCAGATCCCAGTCAACCTCTCGGCACCGGTACGACTCCTGGTACCGCTCTCCTGTGAGGCATGACGTTCGATACCCTACGCACAGGGCTCCTCCTCACGTGCACTCTGCTCTGCCATGGCCATCATGGCACCCATCTGAGTCTTCGCACACTGATAGCGTCGTATATGAAGATTCAGAAACGCAGAGCCATGTCCTCCAGGAGCCTCAGGGCACAGAACAAGCACCTCAGTGGTCCTTCTGGACGCCTTGGCATATCACCAGGCCCAAGGCGAACCCACGGTTCCATCTCATTCTGCCCCGTCGGAACATCGGGCACCAGAGGCCACTGTTAGCCGCCCTCCTCCAGTGGGTATGGACGACTCGGCTTTTGCGCCGGATCCTCAGGTGTTCCAGGATCCTAAAGCTCCTCCAAAAGAGGAGTCACTCAACGAGCCAACCGTGCCAGGTCTGTCGTCCTCCTCTTCGCCAGACGAGGCAGTAGCTGGTACTTCTACATCGGGCCCACCCCTGATCAACCTCCGAGCCACCAGGACCCTCTCAGGCGAGTTGCCTTAAACATCAACCTTCAGGTGGAGGAGGTCCCGGAGGTGGAAGACCCGGTCATAGACATACTGTCGGCGGATGCCCCAACTCGCGTGGCTCTGCCATTCATCCGTTCCATCCAGGCCAAAGCAGACACCATTTGGCAATCCTCTGCGTCTATCCCTCCCATGGCCAGAGGCATGGAAAGGAAATACTTGGTACCCTCTAAAGGGTATGAATACTTATATACCCATCCTCCTCCATGCTCTCTGGTCGTTCAATCTGTAAATGAGAGAGAGCGCCATGGCCAGCAAGCCCCTGCCCCAAAATCACGGGAGGCTAGAAGGATGGATCTACTGGGGCGTAAAGTTTACTCCACCGGAGGCCTCCAACTGCAGATGGCTAACCAACAGGCTCTGCTCAGCAGGTATAATTATAATACCTGGCAATTGGTGGGTAAGTTCGCTGAACTGGTCCCACAGGACTCCCGCCCGGAATTCCAAGCCCTTCTGGAAGAAGGGAAGAAAGTGGCACGGACTTCTCTGCAGGCCTCACTCGACGCTGCTGTTTCGGCGGCCAGAACCGTGGCCTCGGGGATTACAATGCGGAGAATATCATGGTTTAAGGTATCAGGTCTACCTCCTGAACTGCAACACACTATTCAGGACCTTCCTTTTGATGGTCAGGGCCTTTTCTCTCAGAAAACAGACCCTAGACTCCAGAGTCTCAAAGACAATTGCGTCATCATGCGTTCCCTCGGGATGCATACTCCGCAAACCCAACGGAGATCCTTCCGTACCCAGCCTCAACGCCCTTATCCTCCGCCCAGACCACGACAAGACTTTAGCAGGAGGCATGGTCGCGGGAACCGCAGACGGCAGTCCTGTTCCCAAAGGGGCTAAAATAACGGTCCCTCCAAACCATCAGAGGGACCAAAACGAACTTTTGAAGGTGCGCCTGAGAGCAGAGCACCAGTCCTTCCCCAGGATCCTCTTCAGTTTTCCAACCGCCTTTCCTCCTTCCTCCCTGCGTGGGCCCAATTAACCTCAGATCGTTGGGTCCTACGCACGGTGGAATTTGGATACCACCTCCAATTTATTTCGCTCCCTCCCCGTCCCTCTTCAGGGACCCCTCTCACGAGCAATTCCTCTGGCAAGAGGTTCGTACGCTCCTCTCCATCGGAGCTATAGAGGAGGTACCGGAGGAGTTAAGGGGCAAGGGGTTTTACTCCTGATATTTCCTAATCCCCAAGGCAAAAGGGGGTCTCCGACCTATCCTGGACCTATGCGGTCTCAACGTCTTTCTGAAGAAGTTGAAGTTGTGCATGGTGTCCCTGGGGACCATCATCCCATCCTTGGATCCCGGAGACTGGTACGCTGCTCTCGACATGAAGAACGCATACTTTCACATCGCCATTTACCCTCCGCACAGACGGTACCTGCGGTTTATGGTGCGCAACCAACATTTTCAATTTGCGGTCCTCCCTTTTGGTCTCTATACTGCCCCGCACGTGTTTACAAAGTGCATGGCTGCAGTGGCCGCCTTCCTCCGCCGTCGACGTATACACGTCTTTCCTTATCTAGATGACTGGCTTATTCGTGGGACCTCCAAGGTTCAAGTCACCAGGCATGTTGCTATCATCACGGACCTATTCGAGCGGTTGGGCCTGATGATCAATCTAGAGAAGTCTACTCTAGTGCCCACTCAAAGAATAGAATTCATCAGGGCCATTCTAGACTCCACACTCGCAACAGCCTGTCTTCCACTACCCCAGTTTCGGGCACTAGTTTCGGTCATAGAAAGCCTCCAAACTTTTCCGACAACCTCGCCCCGCACCTGCCTCAGCCTTCTCGGTCACATGGCCGCGTGCACTTTTGTAACCAAGCATGCCAAACTACACCTGTGTCCCCTTCAGACCTGGCTCACCTTAGTTTACCGCCCCGGCAGGGACGCTATAGACATGATCGTCACCGTTCCTCAGAGCATCTTAGGCTCCCTCAACTGGTGGCTAACACCTTCCCTGGTGTGTGCAGGGATGCCGTTCCAACTGAGACAGCCCTCAGTGTCCCTAACGATGGATGCGTCGTCTCTCGGCTGGGGGGCACACCTAGGCCATCGTCGCATGCAAGGTCTCTGGTCACCTCAAGAACTAGCGTTGCACATAAACGTTCGCGAGCTGAGAGCAGTTCGCCTCGCATGCCAGACTTTCCAACATCATCTGCAAGGCCGTTGTGTTCTAGTACTCACGGATAACACAACAGCAATGCACTACATAAACAAACAGGGAGGGACTCGATCCTCCCCCCGTTGTCAAGAGGCGATCCAACTGTGGGAATTTTGCATAGCCCACTCTATAGACCTTGTAGCGTCCTTCCTCCCAGGGGTCCGGAACACTCTGGCAGACCATCTCAGCAGATCCTTTCCCTCCCACGAGTGGTCACTCCGCCCGGACATTGTACATTCCATCTTCCAGAAGTGGGGCTTTCCCCACATAGACCTATTTGCTTCCCACAACAACAGGAAGTGTCAGAGGCTTTGCTCCTTCCAGGGTCTTGCCCCAGGCTTAATATCAGACGCCTTCCTAATCTCTTGGGCGAACCATCTGCTTTACGCCTTTCCACCTTTTCTGATGGTGCACAGGGTTCTTGTAAAGCTTCGCAGGGACAGGGCTCGGCTGATCTTGATCGCCCCTGCGTGGCCCCGACAACACTGGTACACCACATTGCTGGACCACTCAATAGCCAACCCAATCCCCCTACCCCTTCATCAGGATCTGATAACGCAGGACCACGGCAGGCTTCTCCACCCAGACCTACAATCCCTCCATCTAACAGCGTGGCTCCTGCATGGTTGACCCAATCGGAGTTACGATGCTCTGCCCCGGTGCAAGAGGTACTCCTGGGTAGCAGGAAACCTTCTACGCGGTCTACTTACTTAGCCAAGTGGAAACGGTTTTCCTGCTGGTGTCACTCGCAGAATGTTGCCCCTGTGGAGGTTCCTATCCCTACTATTTTGGACTACCTCTGGTACCTAAAACAACAAGGCCTCGCTATCTCATCTCTGCCAGTGCACTTGCCGGCTATTTCTACTTTCCACCCCGGAGAAGGTACTTACTCTGTCTTCTCCTACCCTATGGTCTCGAGGTTCCTCAAAGGCCTGGAGCGTCTATACCCCTTAGTACGATGCCCCGCCCCTTCCTGGGACCTCAACTTAGTTCTGACAAGACTTACGCTCCCCTCGTTCGAGCCATTGGCAACCTGCTCACTTCTATATTTATCATGGAAAACAGCCTTCCTTGTAACCATTACATCGGCTAGGAGAGTCTCTGAGCTTCGGGCTCTTATGGTGGACCCGCCATACATGGTGTTCCACAAGGACAAGGTGCAGCTACGCCCGCATACGGCGTTCCTCCCTAAAGTAGTCTCGGCTTTTCATCTCAACCAGGACATATTCCTACCGGTCTTCTTTCCCAAACCTCATACATCTCGTAGGGAGCAGCAGTTACATTCGCTCGACGTCCGTAGGGCGCTCGCCTTCTATATTGACCGTACGAGGCCCTTCCGCAAAACGCCCCAACTCTTTGTTTTGGTGGCGGACCAGATGAAAGGTCAGCCCCTCTCTTCTCAGAGGATTGCGTTCTGGGTAACTGCGTGCATCCGCACTTGCTACGAGCTAGCTCATACCTCTCCGGGTCATGTTACCGCACATTCTACCAGGGCCCAGGCCTCATCGGCCGCCTTCTTAGCTGGAGTACCTATTCAGGAGATATGTCGAGCAGCTACGTGGTCTTCAGTACACACCTTTACTTCCCATTATGCCCTGGTGCAGCAGTCCAGAGACGATGCAGCCTTCGGCTTGGCAGTTTTGCATTCTGCAGTTTCTCACTCTGACCCCACCACCTAGGTAAGGCTTGGGATTCACCTACTTGGAATGGATATGAGCAAGCACTCGAAGAAGAAAAGACGGTTACTCACCTTTGTAACTGTTGTTCTTCGAGATGTGTTGCTCATATCCATTCCAAAAACCGCCCTTCTTCCCCACTGTCGGAGTAGCCGGCAAGAAGGAACTGAGGAGTGGACGGGTCGGTAGGGGTATATATTCAGTGCCATAGCGGCGCCACGCCAGGGGGGCGCCCAGCTGACCTACCGGGTGTTTCTAGGGTAGAAAATCTTCCGACGAACGTGCACGCGGCATGTGCACACCTACTTGGAATGGATATGAGCAACACATCTCGAAGAACAACAGTTACAAAGGTGAGTAACTGTCTTTTTGTGATGGTCTTTAGTTCCTGTGGAAGTTCATTTTACAATTTGGGACTGGCCCCTAAGGAAGTTCTGTCATGTGCACCAATATGACCCTTTACCCTTTGTGTAGAAAGCTCCATTGTACCCGAGAAGCAAAGTTATTAAGCTTGATCTTCATCCAGAAACTTTAAATGATCTTTTAGATGTGGGTGGGGCAAGGGCCTTGAGCACCTTGAGGATAAAGATCAAGATCTTAAACTTGAATCAATATCCTATGTGAAGCCACTGTAGGGACTGGAGAACAGGCTGTATGTGCTTGTGGTAGCCAATCTTAATGAGGAGATAAACTGCAGCATTCTGGACTAGTCAGAGTTTCCTAAAGACTAATGGCTTCATGCCCAGGTATATTGTATTGCTTTACTCCAGACAGAAGATGATAAAGCCATGTATAACTGTGGCTAGATCATCGTTTGCCAGGATGGGACTATGTCTCCTAACCAACTAGAAGGAATTGACTCACTGAGTTGACCGTTGTGGGTGTTCACCTTCAACAAGGAGACTGCACTATTGTTGAAAACTCTTTATCATGCTTTCTTCTGCCCACCAGCATCTCCTCTGTCTTGCTCTGGTTCAGCTTCAACTAGCTGCTCTTCATCCATGAGTTGATCTCGGCCAAGTGTTGGGCCCTCTTGATGGTAGTGATGTGGTTATGCGTGAAAGATAGGCAGAGCTGTGTGTCATATGCATATTGCTTGCACAGAAGCCCATGTCATCTGATCAGTTTGCCTAGTGGCTACATATTGATATTGAACAGGACCAGAGAGAGAGAACTGATCCTTCTAGTCAACAAGGTAAAAAATAGCTTCCAAGCATTACTCAAAATCTACATAGTGAATAAAATCCTGGCTCCTTGAACTCAGTGGCAAAACTTCCATTGATGTCAATGCAGCCAAGATTTCACCCAGTATTCTTAAGTGCATTTGTATTTGCTAATATTGACATACCTAGGAAAATTCCTGGTCTTGGGATACTGCTGTGCTGCCTAAGATGTGACAGGGATCTAGAGAAAATATCTAAAATGGTTGAAGTCCTTTCTGGAAGGTTACATCCAAAGGATAATGATGGGAAAATACACGTCTGCCATTGCCCTCCCCGCCCCCCCCCGCCCACCTCACACACACACACTTGTAGGAGTCCCACAAGGATCAATTCTCTCTGTGGTCATATTCAGTATCTATCTATATGCATTCATTTTCTGGGATATTTCACACCTGAAGAAGCTGCTTCATAATGGTTATTGTACCTTTGAATGGAATAATGTTTTACTCTTGAATGGGCCTTCATTTAAGATGGTCTCATGATAGGAAGTGTTTGGGTTAAAAACACATTTTGCTAAGCAAACTGTGAATTAAACATTTGTGCTTTGCAGACAAGATTAGTTCCTTGCAGATAATTCACAAGTACCCATGATCTTCCCAGAATATGTGTGAGCAGGATTTTGCCATTAAGACTAATCTGAAATCTTTAACGTGGGAGATCCTTTCTTCATCTTTGCATTCTTAACATTAAAACTCCATGTATATGTTTGTTAGATTCCACTGAATTTTCAATGTGAAGCTATATATATTGTTTATTGTTATCCTGTGAATTTGAGCAACATATTAATCACAATACCTTCTGTGTTTTGTAGCCTATCAGCTTCGAGTATGTCAACCTCCACCAACTATACCAAATGCTGAAATTTTGACTGAGGATGATGAATTTGAAATAGGTAATGTCTGTAAAAGTATGAACACTAACATATTTCAAGGAGAGTTCACAAATACATTCACATTTTTAAAGAAAAATGTTTTAAAAGCTTTTCTTCCTTCTTGTACTTGTTGAATCCTAGTAATAATAATAATAATAATTATTATTATTATTTTATTATTAGTCTCACAGATGGTACTATTGAAGGACACAGGAACTGCTTCTCAAATACCTTTTCCTAAAATGTATTTATTTGCAATATTCTAATAAAGTCTGTGGCAAATTGCCGGTACTGTTATGCTGGGTCTCACGCTTTCTCTTCTTTGGGGAAGGTTCAGGGCACCATTGCTTGCCTCTGAACTGATATTTTAATTACCCCACTAGTGTCCTTGAGGAGGAGAGTGGAGAGGGAGGGACCTGGGCCCACCCTCTTCTCCAGGTCCCAACCCAGGGGCCCTGAGGTTTGTGGTGAACCACTTGAACTAGCAGTTCCTTCCCCTGGGCTACTTCCCTCTCTTGCCCTTCAGCTTGTGAAGGGGCTTCTTGCCCTCCTTCTACACAAGCCAGGTGCCCCTTACCTAGGGTTTGTTGTGGATTTCTCAGCCCACCGCAGCACTCCTCCAAACTTTCCTTTTGTCTCTCTTCAAAACTCTTCTTTTCTCCAACTCCTTCAAACTGCTCTCTGCTCCAGCCAAACCTTCCTGCTCCAGCTCCCATACTGTCGGCTGAAGCAGAGGTTTTTATCACATGACTGACTGCTGGTGCTCTAATTGGCTTCAGGTGCTCTGTTTGACTGCAGGTGCTCTAGTTAATCTATAGCAAACCTTCCTCCTCTTTCAGGGAATAAGGGTCCCTGCTAACACTCTCCTGCTGCCCTCTGGCCATGCTGTATCACAAGTCATAAACTCTCAAAATGAATTTTAAATATAAGCATTTTTTTAAAAAATAGTTTAGTTTAAAGGGTTTTAAGCCACTTTGAGAAAAAAAGAACTATCAACTGTTGTGTTTATTATGTACAGAGTATTGTGTATATATATCTAAATGACTGCAACTTTTAAAAATAGAGTTAATATTAATATTTTCCCCAATTTTTTGGGTTTTTGGTGTTGGTGTATTTTTTTAAAAATAAATTGAAAGAGGTGCTTGAAATAAATTTCCATGAGTTAGGAAAAATAAACAGAATGGAGAAAACAGGACTTTCCAACTGAACATAGTTTTGGAGCTGTCTAGGTTTTTTGTTTTGTTTTGTTTTGCTAGTTGTTTAATATATGTATGTATGTATGTGAACCACAGATACAGAAGTTTCTGTTTTGAGTCTGTCCATTTTGCCTGAATAATTAGTACCATTATCCTTTTAATTAATACTTTGACAACTACCCAATAAATTATAGAGATTTAAAAGTCTACAAAAGTGTGGGTTGCTCAGAAAGGTAACGAAAATCAAAGGTAACAAAAATCAAAGAAATAATCATGCTAATACACCTTTACCCCAATATAATGCAACCCGATATAACACAAATTCAGATATAATGTGGTAAAGCAGTGCTCTGGGGGGTCAGGGGATTGTGCACTCCGGTGGATCAAAGCAAGTTTGATATAACGCGGTTTCACCTAGAACGCGGTAAGATATTTTGGCTCCCGAGGACAGTGTTATATCGAGGTAGAGGTGTACCATGTTTGGAAACTGTGATAAATGTGCTACAGTTTGTAACAGAATGCTTATTTACCACATTTCCTCTCCAAAATCAAAGCTTTTCATTCTAATGGTCATATAGAACATTATATAAGGCAATAAGTGTACTTCGTTAACCAATACTCTTTTCAAAACTAAAAATTGATGTTTAACCATTCTCTTCTTTTTATCAAATAGGGGACATAATAAGGTACCAGTGTCATCCAGGCTTTACATTGGTTGGTAATGAAATTCTAACATGTAGATTGGGAGAAAGACTTCAGATGGATGGAGTGCCACCTTCTTGTCAAGGTTTTCTATTCTTCTTATTATGTATTGCTTTTATAATGTACTAGCTGAATGGTGTTTGCAGAACTAAGCTTTGCTTTTAATTGACATATGGAGTCATACTTATAATCTTTCCAACCTTCTCTCTGTATTTCCTGTGTTTCCAGGATGGTGAATACCTTAGAGAGTACTGTAATGAGATTATCTTTAATGATCTATGATATTTAATGAGTTTTTAGTGCTACCCACAATGCAGTGCAGGTTGAAGGTAAATTGGTTATTTCACAATTCATGCTCTAAGGTGGAAGTGGGCAGTCTAAATCAAATAAATACAACTGAATTTGTATCTCAATATTTTTTGAAGTATGTAATAATATACAAAAATTATTAAGGAAATGAATAGGTTGATGTAAATAACTCATAATACAAATAGCATAGTGGGAATGAATAACACCATAAAATGTCATTGTTTTAAGTGAAAGAGTCATATAAGATGCTTATTTTGAATTTTATTTTGTTTTACAGCATGTTGAAGTGTATTTGGTTTTGCTCTTTTGCTGCAGTGCATAAATATCACATCATCACTCCATCGTTAAGTTAAAGCTAGATTGTAAACCATTAACTTATCCTAAATTAAGCTAAACTTTCTTACCTTTGACATACATGATGTTATACTAAGTCAGAATATTTTGGTGACTTTTGAAGGTAATTTGAGATGGCTTTTGTGGGATTTAAAAGGTTATACAAATGAGGACTTGTTCCACCTTTTATATAGTTTCTCTAGGGTTATGTTTTTTTCTGGTCAGTCAGGGGTGTTTGGATGGAAAGGAGTTTGCTCATCAAATATGAATAAATAGAAACTCCACTGTAACTGCTCTGGATTGAAGACTGGTGTCTTTGAGTAATTTCAAATGAATAGTAATATAGGTCAGATTGTGGATGGCCCCTATGAGCTGAGTGGGAGAATAAGTGTCCAGAAACCATGACATGGACATGATATGAGAAGATGAATAGAAAGGAATAGGTAAATCCCAAAGAGCCTTCCCTCTACACTTTCATTGCTTACAAAAGGAGAAGACACAGTAGAAGTGCTTGCACTCAGAGAAAACTCCCATTGACTTAAATTGACCATGAGTGAACCATCCTAGAGAATATTTCATCCAGTGCACATGACTTCTCTCAAAGAAACATAATTCCTTATCAAATTCCATGAGATGGTTCAAAAAAATCCTACAGACATTTTTCAAATACATTCTATAGGACTTTTCTATAAGGAGTGGAGTACTGACCTCTACAAACTCTTAAGCATAGACCTTTTTCTCAGAATGCATGAGGTAGGGATGTACCCCAGTATGGTTATTCTGCTCTCTGCGTCCTTGCACAGTCCCAGTAAGGGACTTAATTGGGGCCCTGCAGTAGGGTGATTTCCAGGGCCGGATTTACACCTTCTTCTTCGAGTGATTGCTCATATCCATTCCAGGTAGGTGTGCGCGCCGCGCATGCACGTTTGCCGGAAACTTTTTACCCTAGCAACTCTAGTGGGCCGGCAGGTCGCCCCCTAGAGTGGCTCCACTATGGCACTAGATATATACCCCTGCCGGCCCACCCGCTCCTCAGTTCCTTCTTACCGCCGTGTCGGTCGCTGGAACTGTGGAGTGCGGCTTGCTGTCCTTCACGTACCTAGCTCTCCTGTACTCTGTTCATAGTCGTAGTTGTAAATAGTTTTATAGATAGTTCGAAGAAGTATATTAGTTAGTTGTTTATTATATATAGTTGTTTAACTTGTTCGCGAGTGGGCCGTTGCCCTTCCCGGCGCCCGGCACCGGGCTCATGCCTGGTTCGCCGGGCTTCAAGCAGTGCTCGGCATGCAAGAAGCCGATGCCGACTAGCGATCCCCACAATGCGTGCCTCAAGTGCCTGGGGGAATCGCACATCAGTGAGAAGTGTCGTATATGCAAGGCCTTTAAGCCTCGCACAAAGAAGGAGAGGGATCAAAGACTCCGCGTTCTCCTAATGGAAGCGGCACTGACTCCGGCACCGGCGGCGCAACCGGCCACTTCTACCCCGGCACCGGACCACGCCAGCACCGGCAAGACTCCCCGGCACCGTCCATCCCCGGCACCGGGAGCTGATCCAAGACCCTCAATGTCTGCAACACCATCGAGGCAGGCTCGAGTGGAACGCCCGGCATCCACCTTGGCCACGGCACCGCCTGCAGGGCTGCTGTTGACTCCGGGTCCGGAAGGTCCGTCGAGTCCAGCCCCTCCTAGCTCCCCCTTGAGATCAAGGGTTGAGCTGTTAGTCCCATCTACGCCGGAGACCTTTGTCTCGGCACGGGACTTGATAGCGCTCACAGAGCCATCGCAGCCTCAGACCACGGCACCCCCAGGACGGGTAACCTCTAGAGGCAAACCGATGCTGAGAGCGCTGTCTCCGGAGTCCCGGCACCGATCGCCCAGGAGACGTGAACGCTTGTGCTCGGGGCGCCGCTCGCAGTCCCGGCACCGTTCTCCCCAGCGGTACCGATCGCACTCGCGGCGCCGGTGAGCATCTGCGCGGTCCCGGTCTGGCTCTTCTTACCACCGGCACCGAGACTCTAGGAGCCGTTCACCTCGGCGTTCAGCTCCTCGGTCGACCTCCCGGCACCAAGTCGGTGGTAGGTCCCGATCCCGGTCGACCTCCCGGCACCGCGTCGGTGGCAGGTCCCGGTCCCCACTGCCATCCCGGCACCGCGCTGAACGAAGGTCGCAGTCCCGCTCTCGGCACCGACCTCGAGGCAGATCCCAATCCGGATCCCGGCACCGACTACCACGCCCTTCCCAGTCCCGATCCCGGCACCGATACGAGTTGCGGCACCGAGGAGAGCGTCAGAGTCGGCATATAGAGAGGTCTATCAAACTGGCTCAGCGCCTCCGTGGCCTTCAAGGGAACCATCCGTGTCCTCTCAGGCAGAGAGCGCCTATGCGTTGGGCCAGGACAGACACTCGGCCCTGTTTCAGGACCCTCCACCTCAGGAACGAGGGCCTCAACAGTGGGGGTTTTGGACACCATGGGCATACCGCCAAGTCCAGGGTCCACAACATATTACTCCCCGCCCTGTGGCGCAACGCAGGCCACCTGAGGCAACGGTGTCTAGACTCCCTCCCTCCCCGGAAGCAGAAGACAGGTCTAGCCACCAGGACCCAGAGCTCCCTCCAGTGACGGAGGTGCAGCCTCAGACAGAACCCCCCGTGGACGCTCTGTTGCCGGGGGTTTCCTCGTCGTCTTCCCTGGATGAGGCAGTGACAGGTACCTCGTCCTCCAGCCCTCCCCCTCTAGATCTTAGGGCACACCAGGACCTCCTCCAACGAGTGGCACAAAACCTGGACATTCAAGCAGAGGAGGTCTCTGAAATCGAGGACCCGGTGGTGAGCATCCTCTCCGCCGATGCGCCCACCAGAGTGGCCCTGCCTTTTATCAAGACTATTCAGGCCAACGCCGCTACTATCTGGCAGTCACCGGCCTCCATCCCTCCGACCGCTCGAGGAGTGGAAAGGAAGTACATGGCCCCCTCGAAGGGCTATGAATACCTCCACATTCACCCGACACCCTGCTCCCTTGTGGTCTAGTCGGTGAACGACAGGGAGCGCCACAGTCAAGAGGCCCCGGCACCCAAGTCGAAGGAGGCGAGACGGATGGACCTCCTGGGCCACAAGGTCTATTCAGCGAGGGCGCTACAGCTCAGGGTCTCGAACCAGCAGGCCCTCCTTAGCCGCTACTCCTTTAACTCTTGGGTAGCGGCGGGAAAATTTGCAGAGCTGTTACCACAGGACGCCCGCCAGGAGTTTACCACCATCCTGGATGAGGGCAAAAAGGTAGCGAGGACCTCGCTACAAGCCTCCTTAGATGCTGCGGACTCGGCCGCTCGGACCCTTGCCTCGGGGCTTACGATGCGTCGAATTTCCTGGCTTCAGGTCTCTGGCCTTCCGCCGGAGCTCCAGCATACTATCCAGGACCTCCCCTTCGAAGGCCAGGGCCTGTTTTCCGCTAAAACAGACCCCAGACTAAAGGACCTTAAGGACAATAGGGTCATAATACGGTCTTTGGGGATGCATACGCCTGCGACACAGTGCAGGCCATTCCGGCAGCAGAACCAACAACAGCAGCATCGGCCGTATCCTCAGTTCCGCCCGCGGCAGGACCTCACTAGGTGCCGCGGCAGAAACAACCGACGCAGACAGTCGGGTGGCCAAACGGGGCAAAACCAAGGCTCTGCCAAGGCCCCTCCTGGACCCAAGCCTTCATTTTGAAGGTGCGCCCGAGGGCGCAGTACCAGTTTCCCCTCCGGATCCTTCCCCGCAGTTTTCCAACCGTCTTTCATTTTTCCTCCCGGCGTGGACCCAAATAACATCGGACCGTTGGGTCTTGCGTACTGTGCAGGCCGGTTATCGCCTGCAGTTTTCATCGCCCCCTCCCCCACCCACCATCCTCGTCCCTCTTCAGGGACCCCTCTCACGAGCAATTCCTCTGTCAGGAGGTGCACACGCTCCTCGTCAAGGGAGCCATAGAGGAGGTTCCAGAGAGCGAGAAGGGCAAGGGGTTTTATTCCCGCTACTTTCTAATCCCCAAGTCCAAGGGGGGGCCTCAGGCCTATCCTCGACCTGCGGGAACTCAACAAGTATATGGTGAAGTTGAAGTTCCGTATGGTATCCCTTGGAACCATCATCCCATCCCTGGATCCCGGAGACTGGTACGCCGCCCTCGACATGCAGGACGCTTACTTCCATAGCGCCATATTCCCCCAGCACAGGCATTTCCTCCGCTTTGTGGTCGACCGCCAACATTATCAATTTGCGGTCCTCCCGTTTGGCCTCTCTACGGCCCCGAGGGTGTTCATGAAATGCATGGCAGTCATCGTCGCACACTTCCGGCGCTGCCGCATTCACGTGTTCCCCTACCTGGACGACTGGCTGACCCGGGGCACATCAGAGCTGCAGGTCTGCGACCACGTCCACAGGATCAGCAGCCTCTTTGCTGCCCTAGGCCTCGTGATCAACGTGGCAAGTCTACTCTGCTCCCCACGCAGAGGATAGAGTTCATCGGGGCCGTTCTGGACTCTGCCCTAGCCAGGGCCTTGCTACCCTTGCCCAGGTTCCAGTCGCGGTCGGCCATCATTCTGCGCTTGCAGGCGGCCTCGCTGACCTCTCTAAGAACATGTCTGGCCCTCCTGGGCCATATGGCGGCCTGTACGTTCATGACAGCGTATGCCCGACTCCGCATGAGTCCTCTTCAATCTTGGCTCATCGCGCAGTACCGGCCGGCCAGACAGTCGTTGGACACAGTTGTCACCGTTCCCCAAACGGTACTGGACTCCCTTCGGTGGTGGCTGGACCAGTCCGTAGTCTGTGCGGGGCTCCCATTCCATCCGCCCCAGCCCTCGGCATCCCTGACTACGGACGCCTCAGATCTGGGCTGGGGGGCGCACTGCGGCGCCCAAAGAACTCAAGGCTTGTGGACCCCTCAGGAGCTGGGCCTCCATATCAACATACGGGAGTTGAGAGCGGTCCGTCTTGCTTGTCAAGCGTTCGTCCATCACCTTCAAGGTTGTTGTGTCGCGGTGTTCACCGACAACACGACGACCATGTTCTACATCAACAAGCAGGGCGGCACCAGGTCCTCTCCCCTATGTCTCGAGGCGATGCATCTCTGGGAGTTTTGCATAGCCCATGCCGTTCACCTTTCCGCCTCCTATCTCCCGGGAGTACGAAACACTCTAGCGGATCGACTGAGCAGGTCCTTCCGCTCGCACGAGTGGTCCCTCTGTCCAGACGTCGCCCTCTCACTCTTCCAGAGGTGGGGTCGTCCCCGGATGGACCTCTTCGCATCCAGGGAGAACAGGAAATGTCGAACTTTCTGCTCCTTTCAGGGTCGGGAGCCCGGGTCTATAGCGGATGCCTTCCTGATCCCTTGGGCGACCCACCTGTTTTACACGTTCCCTCCCGTTCCGCTGATACACAGGGTTCTCCTCAAGGTGCCCAGAGACAGAGCTCGGGTGATTCTCATAGCTTCAGCGTGGGCCAGACAACATTGGTACCCCATGTTGCTGGACCTCTCAGTAGCCAACCCAGTTACCCTGCCCCTACATCCGGACCTGATCACCCAGGACCACGGCAGGTTCTGTCACCCGGACCTTCCGTCTCTGCACCTTACGGCATGGCTCCTGCGTGGTTGACAGGCTCCGAGTTATGATGCTCTACCCCGGTTCGGGAGGTTCTCCTGGGCAGTAGAAAGCCTTCCACCAGGGCTACTTATTCGGCTAAGTGGAAGCGTTTCTCCTGTTGGTGTTTGGAGAAAGGTCTTCTCCCTATGGAGATTCCCATCACCACTATTCTAGACTACATCTGGTCCCTCAAGGCCCAGGGTCTGGCGTTGTCGTCACTCCGGGTCCACCTAGTGGCTATCTCCGCGTTTCATCCTGGAGTGGACGGATGTTCCATCTTCTGCCACCCTATGGTGGTGAGATTCCTGAAGGGACTGGAGTACCTCTATCCACAGATCCGCCCTCCTGCCCCTTCATGGAATCTCAACCTGGTCCTAACTCGGCTTATGGGTCCTCCATTCGAGCCATTAGCTACTTGCTCCCTGCTCTATCTCTCATGGAAGACCGCCTTCCTAGTGGCCATCACCTCAGCTAGACGGGTGTCAGAACTACGGGCCCTCACAGTAGATCCCCCATATACGGTCTTCCATAAGGACAAGGTGCAGCTGAGACCACACCTTGCCTTCCTTCCCAAGGTGGTCTCAGCTTTCCACATTAACCAGGAGATCTTCCTCCCTGTCTTTTTCCCAAAGCCCCATTCGTCCCGCAGGGAGCAACAGCTCCACTCGCTAGATGTCCGTCGGGCGCTAGCATTTTATGTGGACAGGACCAAACCGTTCCACAAATCCCCCCAGTTATTCGTGGCGGTAGCAGACCGGGTCAAGGGGCTACCGATTTCCTCACAGAGGATATCTTCCTGGGTTACCTCCTGTATCAGGACCTGTTATGACCTGGCCCACGTTCCGACGGGCCGTGTGACTGCTCACTCCACCAGAGCACAGGCATCATCGCTGGCTTTCCTTTCCCGCGTGCCAATCCAAGAGATTTGTAGGGCGGCGACCTGGTCATCGGTCCACACATTCACTTCCCATTACGCCCTGGTTCAGCAGTCAGGAGATGATTCGGCCTTTGGCTCTGCAGTGCTCCAGGCCGCGACTTCTCACTCCGACCCCACCACCTAGGTAAGGCTTGGGATTCACCTACCTGGAATGGTTATGAGCAATCACTCGAAGAAGAAAAGACGGTTAATCACCGTTGTAACTGTTGTTCTTCGAGATGTGTTGCTCACATCCATTCCACACCCGCCCTCCTTCTCCACTGTCGGAGTAGCTGGCAAGAAGGAACTGAGGAGCGGGCGGGCTGGCAGGGATATATATCTAGTGCCATAGTGGCGCCACTCTAGGGGGCGACCTGCCGGCCCACTGGAGTTGCTAGGGTAAAAAGTTTCTGGCAAACGTGTACGTGCGGCGCGCACACCTACCTGGAATGGATATGAGCAACACATCTCGAAGAACAACAGTTACAACGGTGAGTAACCGTCTTTTACGTGCCCCTAGACACAGCATCTTCAGCGCCCGCCACCCCCCACCCCCCTGCCTACAGATGACCTTCATGTTTTCTATAAAAATGAAACTTTTAACCCACTTTTAGGCACCTCTAGAATGCCAGCACCCCAAGGTACATGCCTACTGTGCCTAATTGGAAATCTGGCACTGGTGATTTCAACTCCTACAATCCGTCTCTTTCATTTAATAATATTGGGTAAATATAATGTGGTTTATTGCTGTCTCATCAATGCTTTAAGAGATGTGTTTAGCATCCCACACTAGCAAATATTTATGTGACAGTTTAGAGATAAAAAAAAGAATAACTGGCATCAGAAAATGGTGATTTATGGAAATGAGCTGGAAATATTTGGAAACCTGATCCTGCAAGATGCTGAGCAGCTCCTGTGTAGTCCCTCTACTTCAGTGGGAGTGGAGGGACCTCATAATCTAGCAGGATGTGTGAAGCATCTTGCCAAATCAGGCACATAAACACAACATTTATTTAAATTTACATTAAATGGGGGATGTTACCATCTGGTTTTGCTTTAAAGTTTTGCATTCTAATTTAGAAACAGATTTATGTAATCTCTCTCCTTCTCATCAGATGTTTTGTTGCTGAAGAAGCAATTTGAGTTAATTGGCATTTTTAGAAAACACTCTCAATCAACGTATATTTTTGGAATCGTGGCAAGTTATGAATTGTGAATAAATCCACTACTGCTAAATGTTAATGCTTTAATATGTGAAAGCTTCTTTGGTAATTCCAAAAGAGTTTCAGACTAAATGCAGTTTAGTTGTTAGAAATACAATTGTTTATATAATTAATGTTTACAAATCAGTGATGACTACAGTATTCATATTTCAGTTGTGAGTTGAAAAATTACTGACACGCATATTTTTTTTCTTTTTTTACATTCTTAATTTAAAAGTGGAAGGGCCCATTCCTGCTCCTGAAAGTGTATCATGCCCTCACATTTTTATACACTTGAAGAAATAAGAATCAATCTAATTTCCTAACATTTTCTTGGAAAATATTAAGTACCCTCAGCTCCTATGAACTTCAATACAAAGTGCAGATGCCCCAGGCATGCTTTCCGAAAAGACCATTTATTTATGTGCCTATTGGTAAATATGATTTGGCACCTAACCTAAGCCATCCTCTAAATATTTCCTATATAGTCACATATACAGTCTTTGGAAGATCTCAGATAAAAACCTAGGACTCTTCACTTCATTACCCTGACTAATAAATATGCTCTCAAATATAAATACTAAATAATTTAATACTGTCTGTTTTAGTCCACCTCCTGTTTTTAGCCTCAAGCAGAATCAGATAAACATAATCTCACCATTTATCAGCCTGAGAAAACACAAAAATTCAGAGGAATGAAAAAAAAACACACCTAGAATACTTATTCAGGTTGGCTGCTTAGAACAACGGATCACTTAGTCTCTCATTGCTATTTTTTTGTGTGGAAGTTATAAGATATACATCCCTGAGTATCAGATCTATAGGCAACTTCATATTTCCCCATCAGTTATCTCCTTTTTTACGGAACCTAAAAGCAGTATGGATAAGAGGTATAGTAACTCTTATTGAATGCAAGGATTATTTGCTATACTACACTGTTTGATTTATATACTATCACCATTTAATTATGCAGAATATAATCCACTATGTATGAGTCACCCTGAAGGAATAAATTTAATTTATGTCAAAACTGCTGCTGGTTCATGTAGTAAACCAGCACATGTGCAGAATTTATGTCCCCCTGCCAATTTATTTGCTTCACCACAGAAAAATGACTTTCTGATGGGGAACCAAAGGAAAGCCACAAGAGTGGTCATGCAACTCTCTCAAGCAGTATATTTTGGATACCCAGGGCAGCTAGCAGAGAAGGAAATCACTCTGGGGCAGGACTGGAGAAGACCTTGCTAGTAGCTCCCACCCTGCGCTGGGCTCAGCTGCTAGTCCCAGCGGGGCTGGGGAGAACGGACTGCCTCTTCCCCTGACTGGCATGCGGGGCCATGTCAGACCCACCCCCAGATTTCTCCCTGGCTGTAGGAAGATCTGCAAACTTCCCACCATGCTTCCTGCACCCATCACTGCTCAGCTATAGAGGAGATACTATAGGGAAATACTCCCCATCCACCTAACCCCTATGCATCCAGACCCCACTCATACCAGATCCTCCCACTGAGGTTCACTCCCCCTGCACCCAAAACCCCCCATGATGAACCACACTCCCCCTGCACCTGGACCACCCCAATGAGACACCCACATACCCACACTACCAAGCCCCAACCAGCTGCAAATGGACCCCCACCCCACTGAGCTCTGCTACCCCAGCATCTGGACTCCCCACTGATCCCCACCACACCCAGACCCCCTGCCAAGCTCTACCCCCACCCCCTGAGCCCCAACCACCTTCAGCTGCCCCCCTGCAGAGTCCCATTACCATTGAACCCAGAATCCCCAAACAAGCTCCTGTGGATCCAGATTACCCACACCCACACCTGGATTCCCTATTGAGCCACACGCACCCAGATTGCCCCTGAGAGAATCCTCTCAACCCACACCTGGATCCCCCACACTAACCCCTTCACACTTGGATCTTGCCTTTCCAAGCCTGCCTGCCCACACCTGGTGCACCTGGCATGGAGGGGCAGGGACCTGGGGTGTTTCTGGGGCAGACCTGGTCCTTGTGCTGTATCAGAGTTGAATGCAGCCTCACAGCTGAGGCCGTGTCCTTGGGGAAAGCTGCACATTGTTCTTCTGTGCTCCACAATGCCATGGTGGAGCCTCTACATTTATTTGACAAATAACATTTGCAGAATTTTGCAGAATTTAAAAAAATTATGTGCAGAATTTTCAATTTTTTGGCACAGAATGCCCTCAGGAGTAATGTTAGTTTCAAGTTAAATATATTGATTGAGAGCCATGGCTGGCTCTAACTTTTTTACCTCCCCAAGCAAAAAAGAAGATTGCCACCCGGCTGTACTCCCCCCGCAAGCGCCACGCCGCTGAACCCCCTCTGACTGCCGAGCCACCAAAACCCCCGTCCCCCTGAGTGCCACGCCGCCCTAAACCCCCACCCCCGCTCCGAGCGCCGCCCCCCCGAAGCCCCGCCCCCCGAGCACCGTGCAAGCCCCCGACCCCCCCGAGCGCCACGCCGCCTGAAGCCCCACCCCCGAGAGCCACACCACCGAAGCGCCATGCCGCCTGAAGACCCACCCCCCAAGCACCGCACCGCTGAAACAAAAAAAGCCCTCCAGCAGTGTCCAGATGAACCAAAAAAAAGAGAAAAAAAAACTCGAGCGCCGCCCCGCCCAAAGGTGCCGCCCCAAGCACATGCTTGGTCGGCTGGTGCCTGGAGCCAGCCCTGTTGAGAGCTATGCAATTGCTTTTTACAAAGAACAACATATGTGTTGTTGTTAGACACTATGTTTCTGATTTTCATCTTGTGCAGATTTTTTAGCCAGTGCAATGTGAGTATAAAACACTAGTATTCTTACTTGGTTTCATTTTACATTCAGTTTGCACTGATATCAATTAATACACACGATGCAGAATAGTGGAGAAGCAGGCCCAACATTTAGTATTTTTAAAAAGCTGTGTGGTTCAGCTGAACATGTATTAGTTTTGGAAAAAATATTTTGGTTATGCTTATAAGTTAGGGCTGTCAAGCAATTAAGGAAATTAATCACAATTAACCACGCTGTTAAACAATAATAGAATACTATTTATATAAATATTTTGGATGTTTTCCACATATTCAAATATATTGAATTCAATGACAACACAGAATACAAAGTGTACAGTGCTCACTTTATATTTATTTTTATTATAAATATTTGCATTGTAAAAATAAAAGAAATAGTATTTTTCAGTTCACTTAATTCAACTACTGTTGTGCAATCTCTTTCTTAAAATCTTTCTGAACTTAAAAATGTAGAAATATTTACAAAAAATAACTGCATTAAAAAATAAAACAATGTAAACTTTAGAGCCTACAAGTCCGCTCAGTCCTTCTTTTTGTTCTGCCAATCGCTAAGACAAACAAGTTTGTTTATATATGCAGGAGATAATGATTCCCACTTCTTATTTAAAATGTCACCTGAAAGTGAGAACAAGTGTTTGCATGGAACTTTTGTAGCCAGCATTGTAAGATATTTACATGCCAGATGCACTAAAGAGTCATGTGTCCCTTTATACTTTGGCCACCATTCCAGAGGACATGCATTCATACTGATGTTGAGTTCTGCTTGATAACGATCCAAAGCAGTGTAGGCCAATGCATGTTCGTTTTCATCATCTGAGTCAGATGCCACCAGCAGAAGATTGATTTTCTTTTTTGGTGTTTCAGGTTCTGTAGTTTCTGCATTGGAGTGTTGCTCTTTTAAGACTTCTGAAAGAATGTTCCACACCACGTCCCAATCAGATTTTGAAAGGCACTTCAGATTCTTAAATCTTGAGTCAAGTGTTGTAGCTATCCTTAGAAATCTGATACCTTCTTTGCATTTTGTCAGATCTGCAGTGAAAGTGATATTAAAATTAACAACATACTGGGTCATCATCCGAGACTGCTGTAACATGAAATATATGGCAGAATATGGGTAAAACACTGAGAAAGAGACATACAGTTCCCCCCAAGGAGTTCAGTCACAAATTTAATTAATGCCTTTTTTTTTAACAACTGTCATCAGCATGAAACCATGTCCTCTGGAATGGTGGCCAAAGCATGAAGGGGCATATAAATATTTAGCATATCTGGTACGTAAATACCTTGCAATGCTGGCTACAAAAGTGCCATGTGAATGTCTGTTCTCACTTTCAGGTGACGTAAATAAGAAGTGGGCAACATTATATTCCGTAAATGTAAACAAATTTGTTTCTTTTAGTGATTGGCTGAACAAGAAATAGGACTGAGCGGACATGTAGGCTCTAAAGTTTTACATTGTTTTGTTTTTGAACGCAGATATATAACAAAAAAAATCTACATTTGTAAGTTGTGCTTTCATGGTAAAGAGATTGCAGTACGGTACTTGTATGAGGTGAATTTAAAAATACTATTTTTTTATCATTTTACAGTGCAAATATTTGTAATAAAAATAATATAAAGTGAGCACTGTACACTTTATATTCTGTGTTGTAATTGAAATCAATATATTTGAAAATGTAGAAAAACATCCAAAATATTTAATACATTTCAATTGGTATTCTATTGTTTAATAGTGTGATTAAAACTGTGATTAATGACGTTTTTTTAATCATGATTAATTTTTTTGAGTTAATTGAGTAAGTTAACTGCGATTAATCAACTGCCCTACTATAAATATATTGGTTGCAATAAATATACAGGTGTTAGTAAAATGCTCCATTAGGAGGAAATCTAGGGAAAAAATCAGATAGAGTTTGTGTAGAAACTGAATAAAAGCCTCAGATTTGGTTACCAAAATTCAATACTTGATTGATGGTTTTAAATTTTGTTTTTGTTTTAAAGTTTTTTTATTGTAGTGCTCCAGTCTCCTCCACGTGGATTCATTTTCAGTCAGACAGGTGGAGAGCTCAACTATGTGATTCGCTGGGCTTGTGATCGATGTATTAGGCTTGTTTGGAAAAAAATGGTTTGCACTTATATGTGGTTGGGGGTGGGGGAGGAGGGGAGGGACGAGGCAGCAAGGATACCGAGCTATCTGGCCTGCCTCCTGATGGTGGAGTGTCACAGTTCCCCACAGAGACCCCCGTACCATCTCCCTCATACAGAATGTGCAGCGCTGGCGCATTCGGCTCTGTGAATATGACCCCTGCCTAAGGAGACTGCAGTGCATGCTGGGTGTGCAGGAGCCGACCAGCTCTTAGCTGCTGTCATGGGCAGTGGGTGAAGCTGCCGCCTGGGGAGGCAAGCTCCCCAGCCCATCTCTTCTGCCTGTGGCCCAGGGCCGGCTCCGGGCACCAGCCAAGCAAGCTCATGCTTGAGGCGGCAGATTCTAAGGGACAGCATTCCGCCAAATCCTAGGGCGGCACTGCTGCCCTTTTTTTTTTGTTCGCCACTCTGGCTGCTCTGTAGGGGGCGGCGGAGCGTAGGAGGGGAGGGCCCTGCTTGGAGCTGTCTGCATGCTCCATCTGCCCCAGCTGGTGCCAGCTCTGCAGCAAGCCCAGCAGCCCGCGTCCTTCCCTCCCCGCCGACTGGAGCGGCATGAAACCCTCCCGGCAGGCGGCGCAGCAGGAGGGGCTGAGTGGTGAGCTCCCTGGCTGAAGGAATCCCTGGCCACCCCCGTTCTCTTTCTCTCCCCCCCGCTCCCTCCCCCTCCCCCCGCTAGCCGAGGTGCACACTCCACTGCCTGGGGCATGTCTGCAGCTCAGGGAGTCACACTAGCCGAAAGTTTGCACCCTGGCTCCGGCCACCCCGCAGATTTGTTTGTTTTTTGTTTTTTGTTTTGCTTGGGGTGGCAAAAAAGCCAGAGCCAGCCCTGCAGTAGCCCCACCCAAACGCCACCTCTGCTCTTGCCCAGGCCCCGCCCTCATTCTGCCCAGGCCCCGCCCCTCCCCATATTCTCCCTCCTCTCTTCCCTCCACCTCCCTGCTAACCCCCTTCCAGCCAAATCCCTGAACCCAAATGAAGCAAATGAGATTAGAAAGAAATTGCTGGAGAGTGGCTTCTTCAAAAGTAAATGGAGCATGTTGTCCACTGCATGCCAGAAGGTGAAGACTGGACATGCAGAAGGTACCTAATTAAAAGCACTACATTTAGGAATAAAAAATGTCAGTCACAGGTATTTTAATATAGCTGAAGTTTGTCAGAGACTTATTTGCAAAAACTTTGCAGTAAAGGCAAGTCAGCTGTCCTACTGAATACAGCACTTCCCGCGGTTCCCATTGGCTGGGAACGGTGAACTGCGGCCACAGTCAGCGGCTTCCCCTGACGTTCTGGGAGCCAAAGTTTTCCAACTCCTGAAATATAGGGTCAGCTTATGAAAGGGTCATACAGTTTTTGCTATTTTTACCTATCCATTTTGGGGGGTCGGCTTATAAACGAACGGACCAATGAACAAGTATATACAGTACTTTATGTGATCTCCGTAAGTACAGACATGTTTATGAAATTTCACTAACTTTAAAATCTTTGGAAACATATTTTTTAGGCATAACAAAGGATTTTATATCTTACTAAGGTACTGAATTTGCTGGAGGGTTCTCTTAAAACTAGTTCATCAGATAGAAGTAAAGAAGGGGAAATTCATTTGTCTAGCTACCTGGAAGGAAAGGGATGTTGTCCCTTTAAGGGCTAGCTTCTCTTCAACAGGGAGATGCAAGGATAAATGAATGGACAGAAGGGACAGGAAGACTTTGGAAGCAAGTTTTTTGTACTATAGTAATTAAAATTAAAATGTGTATTTTAGATTGGTCTTTTGAAGGATTTATTTAAAAACCTATGTGTCTGAAGATCCAAGCATACAATAATGCAAAACTGTTTTTGTCAGTAAATTCAGAAACTGACAGTATATACCCAGAGGTTGGCAAATGCCTGTTAAATGACTTCATTACCGCTTGAATGGCTTTTTAACAGTTTCAGTGTTGTGCTAATAGTTCTGGTAGGCTGGAAGGCTTTTTCACTTTTAAGTTACTAGATCCCCTCCTGAGTAACAGTCAACAGGCTGCAGCAGCTAGCTGTGGGAGCCTGCAGGAAGGGTCAGAACAGGGATAGGAAGAGCCGGGTGGGTGGACACTAAGACCCAGGGATGTCCCAGATTTTCTGGTTCCCTACACAGCCCTGTATGCTGCCTATGCCTAAGGATGGCTTTGGATGTAATGTCATCATTTTATACTATACTGGTCAATGCAGGATATTAGGGAGACAAGGTGGGTGAGGTATATCTTTTACTTGACCCAACATCTTTTGGTGAGAGAGAGAAGCTTTCAAGCTCTTCTTCAGGTCTGGGAAATTAACTCAAAGCTTCACTGCTAAATACAATATTTGAACAGTTTGTTTAGAACAAATAGTTAACACATATTTCAAGGGATCATTCAAGTGAAGTTGCCTATTAACACCCCTCCAGTCATAGGGGTGGGTGGGAAACAGCTGGTGAGGGGTTGTTAGTGGATTAGAGATTGTTGTAATGAGCCATAAATCCAGTATCTCTATTGAGTACATGATTTGTAGTGTCTAAAAAAGTTATGAATTCAAGGTCTCAGATTTGTCTTTTGAATGTGTCATGCAGGTTTCCTTTTAGGATGAGGACTCATAGGTCATGTGTAGAGTGATTGCTTTGTGAAAAGTGTTCGTACATGGATGATATGGTGCTTTTGTCTTGTATCATTTTCTTGTGAATGTTCATTCGAGAGCGTTGTGATTGTATAGTTCTACCCACATAATTGATATTAGGGCATTTACATCACAGTGCAGCTGGCCTTGGGGCCACCCCAACAGCGACCAGTGTGGCTGGCCCCTGGACTGCCCCAGCTGCTGGAGCAGCCTTGGATTCAACCACACTGACTGCTGCAGCTGTGGAAGTCATGAAAGTCCTGAAGAGTCCTGGAATCCATGACTTCCGTGATCTCTGTGGCAGACCCACAGCCTTACCCATAAAGAGGTTGGTGTATTGGGGAGCCATCCTAGTACCCATGGCTGTTTTCATGGTTTGGACAAAGTGTTTGTCATTGAATGTAAAATTGTTATGGATGAGGATAAATAAGTTTTGCAATGTGTTTGGTCTGAATATTTGAGAGTAATCCATTGTCTTGTAAATATTTGAAACAGGAAGCTAGTCCATCATTGTGAGGGATGTTGGTATATAGAAAAGGTGATATCTCTGGTGGCAAGGATGGTGTTCTGAGGGAGGCTGTTGATGTTGCAGTTTGTGGAGGAAGTTGTTTGCATCCTGGAGGAAGCTGGCCCTTTGTGTGATGCGTGGTTTGAGGATGGTTTCTATGGGCCCGATATTCCTTCAGTAAATCAGGGGTTCTCAAACATGGGGTTGTGACCCCTCAGGGGGTCACAAGGTTATTGCATTGGGCTTGTGAGCTGTCAGCCTCCATCCCCAAACCCCGCTTTGCCTCCAGCATGTATATTAGTGTTTAATATAAAAAAAAGGTGGTTTTAATTTATAAGGCGTGAGAGTTGTACTCAGAGGCTTGCTATGTGAAAGGGGCCACCAATACAAACACTGGAGAACCCTGAGTAAGACTGGCCAGATATGACCTGCCTAAGAGTTGTGTGTTTTCCTCTGCTTGCATCAATTGGAGTAGTATTTCCCAATCTTTGCCCCCCTTCCCTTAGATCAGTAAATGTACACTGGCCTACACTAGCTCATATATATGCATATCATTTTTCTCTGCTTCACTGACGTATTATCCTCAGCCTACCTTTCTCCTTCTCAGCTGTTGGGCTGAGAGCCAGGAGGCCCAAGTTCTATTCATGACTCTGCCACTGACTTGTGTGACCTTATGTAAAACTCTTAAACCACAGTTTTCAAATGTGACTGCGAAAGGTTAGGTGCCTACATTCACACGTGTTCACCTAAATAAGTAGCCTGATTTTCGGTGGTGCTGAGCATCCGCAGCTCCCATTTACTTCATTGGGAATTGTGTTCACTGGGCCTCTTTTATTTAAGTGCCTTATTATGAATTTAAGTGCCAAACGTTAAGCATCCTGTTAACAGCCCTCAGATGTGTGTGATCTGTAGGTCATTGACTCTTATACCATGAAGAAGAAAGAGGAAGAAGATAAGGGGAAAAAATGGGTACATTAAAAATATAAGGGGAAAAAACATAGATTCACTGTCAAAAATGGTTAATTCAGAATTATGGTTGCCTGGAGATTAGGGCAAGTGCATAATATCTTTCTTCTTTTCCTTGACTGACTTCAAGAACAGAGCTGACATCAGTGGAGAACTTGAGACTTTCAGGCTGCATTCCTTTAATTTTTTTCTGCAGTTGACTGACATTCATTCATCCAGGAAGCAACCTGTCTTTGAGTTAGAAGGGAGGAAAATTCAGAGTTATTTGAAATTGAGAGTTTTCCCAACTGGAACCAAATGCACATTTAAAGATCACTAGTGTACACATCTTTTAAGAAGATAAAAAATGTGACAAAAGGAGATAGATGATTATGTGTGCATAATTAATTCATTTCATGGCATCTTTATCAGTTGTATATTTATTAGGGACAGAAGAATAATGTGATTTAACAAAACCTCTGTTCTATTATTGATACCATTTAAGTAAACATTGGCAGAACTTATTTTAACTTTCCCTCCTTAATTTTAAACCCTATTTTATAAGGAGGGGCTCATTGCATGGTTGCACTCATTATCCTCATATGAAGGATTTCTGAATTGCCAGTCTTAGGTCTCACCCAGTAGAAATACTTCTTCTCCATGTTTCCACAAGATAGTGGACATTTAAGAGAGATATTTAAGCTAAGAAGTGGCACTGTGTGATATATGAGGGCTATAAAGTGGCATGACAGTGATTTCAAGTCATTCTTACAGCAGGTAGAGGCAATGAGAAATCTAGGAGTTGTAAAATTGGACAAAGTTAAATTGTAAGACTAAATGCCAGAAACTATGTATTTTGCCATACTGGATGTATGAGTATGGGTATATGCTCACCAAAACAAACTTTTTTAAAATTAATAGCTATATGCTTCTAATAGAGTAATTCGGTTCTATTTACAGCCTAATAATCGGAGGCCACAACTGATTCCTTAAACTTGATTCACATGAGACTTTATCTTCCATCATCGTTATTATTATTTAAGGAAAGGAATAAAAGCTGTGGTTTACTATCTGAGCAATTCAGCCTGGCTCATTTAATCTGCAGTCTGAAAGAGCAAAGGGTCTTCCAGATAATGTAAGGAAAATAAAACCCCTTAGTCAGTGATTTCTCAGCCCTAGTGTGTTTATTTTCCATAACGTAATTTATTGTCGGAAATGCTGGCTAGCACAAACTTTGTCTACTATCCCTTAATTGAGTGTTCTTGTTCCATCTTCATAGAAATAAAGTGAGTAATGCAGCTCTTTAACGCAGAAAAAAAGTAAGTCAGACAAAATTATATGTATATTGGTAATTAGAGTTTTTTTGAAATAATCTCTGTGTTTCATAGTGCTCTGTCCAGCCAATGAAATGCGTCTGGATTCAACAGGAGTCATACTGAGCCCAGGCTACCCTGACAGCTACCCAAACCTCCAAATGTGCGCTTGGACCATTACTGTGGAAAAGGGTTATAATATCAGCATGTTCTTTGAATTCTTCCAAACAGAAAAGGAATTTGATATACTTGAGGTGTTTGATGGTAACTACAGGATACACAACTTTGGATGCTTTTATATTTATGCCTTGTCACCCCTGCCCCACTCCCTGCCATTTAGACATATAATATTTTTTGTCTAAATAAGTCATTACTTGAGTTTGTTAGTATAAGTAGTGACTTTAGATTGCATTGCTTTTCCAAATTATATTGCATCACTAATCAGTTTGACTGTGTGTGTGTATATATAATATTTAATTATAATATTTAATTATCTTTTATGATGCCTTCAATGATACGTAGCATGTGGTTAATGTAAATTCCACCATTAAATCTATTTCATTTATCATTACTCAAGGAACATTTTGTACATGTTTAATTTTAATCTTTATATTTTCATTTTTTTCTCCTCCTGTATCAAGGACCAAATAGTCATAGCCCATTGCTTATTTCCCTAAGTGGGGATTACTCATCCTCTTTAAATATATCCAGTAATGGCCATGAAGTGTTTCTCCGGTGGTCAGCAGATCATGGCACCAACAAAAGAGGTTTCAGGATAAGATACATAGGTATGTAAATCAAATGTGTCCTTTTCTATCTGCTTAAAACTTCAATATGGAATGTATGGAATTTATTTACATATGTACAAGGATAATGTGAGTTACTTTATTAGACACTAAGCTTCTAAAACTGAAAAAAAAATCAGATCTCTTTTATATTTGAACCAGATAACTGATTCTGTCTAAAATATGTCTTATTTAGAATAGTATGACAAATATTCAACATAAAGAGTTAATTAATTTCTGTGGCTCGGAATAGAAAACTAGTTGAAACCTAGTGTCAAGTATTGCATTACAGCTGCATACAACTCCATTCAGCTGCCAACCAAGTGCTGCACAATGCCTTAAAATGTTGGGGGAAAGGGGAACAACTATGAACTTGCCTATATATGATGGTCAGACCCCAAATATGGTAACTATTGCTACCACTTTCTGATAAGTAAGTATCAAATTAGTTGCGCCCAGTTTGATGTTCTCCTTCCCTGAGATTTTCATCCTCCTCAACAGCACAGAGGTTGTCAGACAGAGGTTGGGACCATTCTATTGTAGTCTCCTCCATGTACCTCTGTCTCCCTTAACTCATCCAGTTCAGCCACTCTGGTCTCCAAAGCCTGTACACGGCCTTTCAGGGCCAGGAGGTTCTGGCACCAAAGGTACACGTACACCACATGTGCATAGGGCAGGTAATCATACATGCTGCATTGAATGCAATAAGTTGGATAGCCCCCACTCTGTTGCTGGACTTGTACCTACATTCTCATTTTAGTCCTGAAGCTCTTTCCTTTGTTCCTTTGTTCTATTGTTTTTTATCAGGAGGAGGGTGTTTATTGCCTTAAGTTTAAAGAATGTTAAGTGTATCTAACCCCCTCGCCCAATATTTCCCCTCTAAACTCCCTCACAAAACTCTTGTTAGCTGCCACTGTACTCTAGCTCCTCTGGTTGCTTAAGAGCGGGCTTTTTAAAGCCCTGGTCGTCTTGAGTAGCCCGCCCTCAGGTTAAGGGTTGATGGGCGCTCAAGGGCATAGAGATCAAAGCATTGTTAAGAAGCTGTCTTGCCTAGCAGTCTGCTATGCTCAGCACATGGTCTCCCAAACAAAACAAGCTCAGTCTTGAAGCCAGTTAGGTTTTTTGCCCCCACTGCTCCCCTTGGAACGCTGTTCCAGAACTTCACTCCTTTGATCGTTAGACACCTTTGTCTAATTTCAAGCCTAAACTTGATGACCAGTTTTGGTTCTTGTATCCACATAGTCAACTCATCTCCCTGCCTGGCATTAAGTCTTGTGCTGTATTTATAGAGAGCAATCATATCACTCCTCAACCCTCTTTTTGTTAGGCTAAACAAGCCAGGCTTTTTGAGTCTCCTCTCATAAGGTAAACCAAGCAAATGAAAAATGTGTAAGATTGATATACAACTCCCACTGGAAGTTAACTACCTAAATATCTTTAAGAATCTGGGCCAAAATCCTATCAGATTATCTAAACCTTATTATCTCCACTCACACTTATAAAGATCTGTAGAGATGCTTTCCCTATCTTCAACATTTTGCATGTCCTCTAGGATTTCTGGGGGATTTCAAAGAGAGAAAAATGGAGCTGCAAAGTAACTGATACAGGTTAAGTGAGGCACTCAGAAGTACAGTTAAGATTGTGGTACTGTAATTTTTAATAATTCACTTTTAGTTCATACATGGTTGATATTTGTAGAAATAATTTTTGTTGTGAACCAAAAAAAATACAATAATCTGAAAAAGAAAATCTTTGGCCTATACATATGTTGGGTTTGATTTATTAGGAGCATTTTTCATAATAGTAAATATTAATACAATTTAGTTTATTTAAGCTATCATGGAACAAAAATACTTTATTGTACATTGTTCAACAGAGAAGTTGTTATAATAACCATTGTGCTAATGAGTCTTGATTTCACATTTGCCATCTGGGAACCAAATCCTGAAGTCCTTATTAGGCCTTATTCTGCCACTGTTACTTTTTGAATGTAGATAAGGGTGCCAGAATCAGTATCTTAATGTCTTTTCTCAGTCCTTACACAGTCAAATTCTCAAAGAATTCATGTAGCATTAGTGTAGAAACTGAATAAAACCCTCCGATTTGGCTACCGAACATTGTTTGTTTTGTTTTGTTTTGTTTTTCCCAAAGCTCTTTATTGTAGTACTCCCGAATCCCCTCCACATGGATTCATTGTCAGTCAGACAGGTGGACAGCTCAACAGTGTGGTTCGCTGGGCTTGTGATCGAGGATTTAGGCTTGTTGGGAAAAGTACCGCTGTATGCAGGAAATCTCCATATGGATATCATGCATGGGATGCACCAGTCCCAGCTTGTCAAGGTAAATATGTTTAATCACAGATTAAGTGACATATTTTAGCAAACTATTTTATCCTCTTCTGATTTAGGCCATCAGTTTTTCTGATTTAAAATAAATAAAATAAATGTGTTTAATTTTCATTCATGGGAACCAAAATCTTTCTGCCAATACAGCCCTACAAACAAAACTAATACATCAAATATTGTAACAGAATGTGCTAAGTTTAGCAACTAGTGATTATATGACTTTGTAAGTCATTTTATATCACATTTTATATAGTTGTGAGCAAACTGACCTAGATAAAATGCAATCTCACCTGAATCTTCACTTTAAACTGAAGCCAACTTTCTTTCTTTCTTTCTTTCTAGATGTTCAGAAAAGTTCTCTTAATTTATATTGTTCGTTTGTTTTTCATTTCAACATTTCTCAGTGTTATATGTTTCTATTAGGATTAGGATTAGAAGTGCCAAATAACTATTCCATATTTATTCATGATCCACCAACTATAACAAACTCGAAAGTACTAGAATACATGAGATTTCTAGTTAAAAGTAAATAGGATATTTTTTTTAAATAAAACCATCTGATGATTTTGATGTCTACCTTAATATTTTGAGCCTCAGGTTGATTTTTAAATTTAATCATTTGGGACAGAACTCTTCAGATTAACATTATATTTAGCATCTCCTGTCTTTGAAATTGCATGCCAAGGTACAGTATGATTCCTTAATAATGAAATGGAAATGACTATGTGGTTAGCAGTTTGATTTACAACATATATTTTCAACATATATTGATAAGAATGCTATTGTGTCAGTAACCGTATCTTATTGTATAGTGAACTATTAGGAATTTTCATGAAACATGAAATGTGCTGTCTACACTTTGTTTTCATTAAAAACAAGGAATTTATATTATTCTGTTGTATAAACTTGGACAAAATGATAATTCTATTTTACTATTCATGCAAAGTTCTCAGACCTTATTAATCGCACAAGTATAGAAACGGCAGACCTTCATTAGAGATGTGCCAAACAAGTACTTTAGCTACTTATATGCATTCAGACACTATGTTCCTGCTGACCTATGGAGAGAAGTGAAATTCAAGTTTGTTTCATGTTAATTTTCCACAAGTAGTTATGGGGAGCTAAACCTTTCAACTGAATTTTTTTGAAACATAAGAGTTCTGTTCCTGTATTATGCAAACGCCATGTCAAAAAGCTGTGATATCTCACTGTCTATTAAAATGTTAAAAGCATGAATGTTTTCCAAACGTTCAAGTGTTCAGAAATGAAGTGCAGGTCTTACATGTGTGGTGTTAGATTCTTTTAACCTTCCTGATTATCAGGGGATAAAAATGTCTGAGGAGTATCTCACGAGAGCTAGTCATGGATCTTGATCAGATTTTTAACTACATATCTCAAATAAGTAACTTTGTGTTAAGAAAATAGTTAAATCTATTAAATGAAAATGCTAGTTGATTTTAGTAACTATATATTTTAAATAGTTTATTAACAGAAGTTCTTGCATAATTGGTAACTAGTAAAGAACTAGGTGAAAAACATAGTTATTAATTGCTTGGTATTCATTCATTGCACCCACTGATGATGTATTCTAAAATTTAATAAGATGTTTATGTTAATTACATGACAATTAATTATAACTAAGCATTTAATGAAGGTTAACTATAATTCAAGTTATGGACTTGATTTGCCCCTTGTTTATATCTGCTTCCATCATGTCCCTATTTGTAGAAGGTGGTTGCAGCAGTGTTGTGTGTCTGTAACTCACACTCTATCAGAGAGTTTACATCCTGCCCATGCAGCCCTAAAAGTAGTTGTTGCTGGTTAGGCTTTGGCCAGAGCACCAATAAGATGAGCTGATTTAGTGCAATTCCTGGACATCACCATATGCCCTTAACTAAGGGTGAACCCTTGCTGGTATAGGGCTGATCTCATTTACTCTAGTTAATTTGTAGCCCCTGGCACTAATGGCCCATAGAAAACAAACACAGTCCATACACTTCTCTAATGTTCTTTAATAATCTGTATTTACTTGGAGCAAGTTTACATATTTCACCCTTTTCCATGGAGTAAGCAGCTGCAACTCCATGGAAGTAACAGTAGCTGCAGCTCCTCTGCCTAATGGATCTTAACTTAAAAATGATGGCAGAACAATCTTAATGAGAGACAGAGACAACCTCCAACACCATTTTTTGTTCTTTCTCTGACCCTTCATGATCACCTCAGTCTTTACAGAATGAAATCTCAGTCAGCTTTCCCTTTTCCATAAACCTGAACAAAAATGGAAGACTAGACACTGGTTAATAGTTGGATAGATTTCCGTGTGATGAGATGGCTTTCTGTGCAGAAGCCAAACAGATGCTTCCATTAAAACAACTATTACCTAGCCTTCCTTAAGGAAGGTGTTTACAGCCTACATCAGCAAAGGACTCACTGCTACTCCACTAGCCACTCACTGGACTTCACTAGCCAGAGATGTGAGGATTTGATTTATCGCTGTGATGATTGGTGCTTAGATTCAACAATGATGGGGGCTACGTTAAGACTGAGATAGTGTTGTTTTTTTTTCCCTTTTAGCTTAATTGTAAATTAGTTGTAAGTATGCTTGTCCATTTTTGGAAAGCACTCTGAGATTCAAGGGTGAAAATTATTATAAAATTATTAAGTATAACACAATTTTTGCGTTCACAGATTATGTCGTAAATGAGATGAAATTGAGAGGATAGCCAAATCCAGAATGTCTAGGAATGCTATTCATATAACAGTGTGAAATATGGCTTTTTAATTCTTTAAAAATACATTAATAAAATGAAGTTTAATTATCCTAATGAGTTAAAGCGGTATTATGAATCAACATTGCTTAATTGGTTATATTGTTTTTCCCATGATGGATCAAAATGAAAATGATTCTGTATGATTGAACTTATTTTCATTTCTTCTGAAGAAAGGAAAGCAATGGAGCAGTCACATTTATTTTAGTATCTTTCTCTATTTGCCTTACAAAATTACTTTACAAAACTAGTCTGCTTCACACAAGGCCCTCTCCCCTCACCTCTCCCCACAAAAAAGATGAAGATGCAGCAAGTCTGTTTGTAGTACAAACTGAACACCAGCAACGGGTTACAAAGAGTGGAAGGATGGTCTACTGGTTAGGGCATAGACCAAGGACTCAGAAAACCTAGGTTCAATTTCTTGTTCTGCCACAGACTTCCTGTGTTACCTTGGGCAAGTCATTCTCAGTTCCTTATCTGTAAAATGAGGATAGTAGTACTTCTGTACGTCACAGAAGTGTTGTGAAGATAAATACATAAAAGATTATGAGGAACTCAGATACAATGGTAAATGAGGCCATATAAATACCTAAATAGATATAATATGGTGCAACTGGAAAATAACTTTGCCTTTGACTACCAAGGAAATTTTATTTTTTGGTGTGAAGACCTACATGGATGTTTCTTAGAGGTTTATTCCTCTCAGGAATGTAAGGGAGGCCTAGCTTAGTGACAGCTCTGTGCATTGTCATATGGGAGATTTAGTTTTTTTCTCTTATTTTTCCATTCCAAAATCATCTGAGGTTCCTTTGGTGATAAAGTGTTTAGCACTTGCATGGGAAGAAGTGTCTTATTTCACTGATTCCTCCATATTGTTAAGATCAGCATTTACAAAGTCCACAGTTTCCAATGAGGTTTGCTTGTTTGATCATATTTTTTTTGTATTTTTATTCACTGATTCTCAAAATACAATAAGCCACAATGGGTCTTCCAGTCATTGGTGTAAATTAGTGAGGTTTTATTGTAGCATATGTATTTGAAATAATAAGAAATCATGAAATGTAAGGAAGTTTTAATGTCTGAGAGTCAAGCCAAGTATTTTGAACATCCTAAACTATGTTTACGCTGGCAGTCATCACATCTGAGAAATCAGTCACTCCTGGAAGAACACCACTGTTTCTGAAATGGTGACAACACGGGATTGATCAGCACTGATCAGTAAAGGATTACCTTTATTCTAAAAATTCCACTTTTAGGGTCAGATTGTACTACCTAGCTACTGCCCTCAACTGGGGGGTGAAAACAAAGCTGCTCCTGGAGCACCTCCGGAAGGAATTATGTTCCAGGAAGCACAGTCCCTTGCAGAGCTCTGAGCAGCACATCACCCTTCTTCTCTAAACACCGCACTCACTGGCTCTCAATTTTGTTCTAGTGCCAATTCAAGACTTTTTGGTATGGCTCGTCAGAACCACCAATAGGTAGTGACCCAGCTTTACCGGACATCCTCTCTATTCCTGATCTGACAATACAGTTATTCCCATTCTGAGACAATACAGCTAACAAATCCCAGGGCACAGCTCCTGAAAGCCAGAGATAAACAAGTCTCAATCATGAGGGATTGATTGTTGAATGGTCTATTAGAGGATATTAGACTAAGCCAAAGTTTCAACAATTGTGGAGCTAGCTACACTACCTACTTATTTTTTTTCTACATCATTCCACCATAGCTACTGTTCATACAAATAAACAAAAAACCTACCAGCACTTCCTGGAACTTGGAAAGGGTAAAAGGAAACTATTGTCCACTTTGGACATCATCATGAATATCCTATTTACCTCATTGAATGCTTAGATGCTATGGTAGGTAGCACTTCAGAAAACTTCAGGTATTCCTGTTAGAAAATTATTCGACAGTAATGGCGTATTCATCAAAATCGTAACGTACATTTTACAAGATGAGCAGCATTATTTAGGTACAGTGAAACATCTGCCATTTCAAGTCTGTCACCAGTTTCAGTAAGTACAGTTCTGTCAGTAACGTTGTGTGTTAAATTGATGGGGTTATTTCAAGGGGAAACTACTACATCAACATCAGGTTTGTGTGTGACACTTTATTAAAATTCAGAAAGATAGGAATTAGCCTCTTGAGACTCAAAGGTAGTTATAGTAATGTTGTGGGGGGGGGGTCCTCATGGAAATTTCCATTTTTACACATACAAGGTTTATGTTCACTGAATGCTTGGGAAGTGATAGACCATATATGACTTTCATGGGTCTCATACTGCATGTGGGTCTTTGTTTACTCATAATGTTATTCCTATCCCTGCTCTAATTTACAGTGTTTTCTGTGTAAAGAAAACATGCATAGATAGTATGCAAGGTTTCTAAATAAACGTGGAATCTAAAGAAAATATTTTCTTTAGAAAATAGTGTTTTAATCAGAAAATATACACATTAAGTAAAATATTTCCTAATTTAATGTATTATATTTAACACTATGAAATAACACTTTAAAATACTAAAATATCACCACCTCAAAGCTTAGTGCTACAAATGTACATCTTTACTCTGAATGACTGTGGCTTGGTAATTTCTGCTGTCTTCTCTTTGCACTCTGTATGCTTTTTCTCTCCTCTTTTCTGCTTCCAAGCCCTCTCTCATCCGATCTCTCCGATTCTCTATCTTGATCTCTAGTTTTGCTCTTCTGGGTCCCCACTCTCTTTTTACCTTAAGATTCAGCATTTAGTATAATCCACTTATGTCAGTTTGGTCTGCTCCTGTTAACAGAGTCGATAAGAGATACAGAATTTTCTTTATGACTGATCTCATATACTGTATACAATGAAATGACTAAATATGCTAGGTAGAAATATGCTTCTTCAACAAACTGAGGGAGTCTTTCACCTTTAAAACACTATTGTACAAAGGAGAAAACAGGATTAGTTAAAGAGCTCACTCAAGGAGATTGCTGGTATCTGTAATTAAGTTAGTTTGGCATTTCTCCACATGCAGCAAATGAGAGTTACAAAACCAGGAATGGATCTAACGATTTTTGCAATACTCAACCCAGATTATACCATTTTGATGATCCATACTTTAGTTTTATGTATATATATGTAATTTATATATGTAATATTTTCACCCAATAAACATCATCTTACAACTCATTTATGATTCTTGAAATGATCAAATCTCAGACAGAGATTAGACGCTAGGCTGTGTAAATCATGTGATCAGCTATAAATGACTTGTGAAGACAGACAAATAGTATATGAAGGATGCAAGTTATATTAAGAAATCTGAAATGCCAAATGGGAAAAAAGGACTAATAAAAGTATATTAACACCTGAATTTAAAGTCCCTGCCACACAGAGGCTGCTGAAGTGAAGAAGAGATTCAGAATTGGTTTCTTAGCAAAAGAAACAGCATTGTGTGCTATCTGATCTTCTCTACACTTCCTTCCTCTATAAAAATAACAATACTTTGCATTTATACAGTTCTTTTCATCTGTTGATTTCAAAGTATCTTACAAAAAATGAGAAAGCATTGTTATTCCCATTTTACAAGTGGAGAAACTGAAATGTAGAAAGTTTATTGCAGTGGTCCCCAAACATTTTCCCTAATGCCCCCCCTTATCCCTTTCCACCCTTCACTCCCCCAAGCCTGGACTGGGAGTAGGGCTTCAGCTCAGGGGGTGGGGGGGCATGGATAGGGGTAAAGGAGCCGAGGCTAGGGCTGGCAGCCAGGGCCAGGGCTAAGAGCAGAGCTGGTGGGTTGCACTCTTTCCCTGGCCCCTGCTGCGCCTTCCCTGAACTTTCCTCCATTCTCTTCTAGGGGGGTGCATCTCACAGTTTGGGGACCTCTGGTTTACTATAAGTGTCTTGCTCAAGGTTACACAGCACATCAGTGGGAGAGCCAGGAAAAGAATCAGATCTCTAGAGTCTCAGTCTGGTATCCTATCCATAGGATCTTGCTGCTCCTGTTATTCTTCTCTTCCATACTGCATCATCATTCATCATTCTCTGCAATCTGAAAGGATAGCTAGAGGGTTACTCAACTATAACTCTCATTTCCTCCCCAACCCCAGATACCTTTAAAAGGACAGATTAATGGGCCATACACCTCCCAAGGTTTAGTTCCTTTGAAAATTTAGAACCCATGAAGTCTGTGTTGTCTTAAAATACACACTAATAAATTACTAATCCCTCTTCACAAGTATATTCATGTTGTGGCATAATACTTAAAGCATCTGAGACAAGATATTACTTATTACAAAGAGGTAAATAACATGTTGTTTGTGTTTCTTTTAATTCAGCAATATCTTGTGGAATTCCTAAAGCTCCATTAAATGGTGGAATCTTAACTACAGATTACTTAGTTGGCACCCGTGTTACTTACTTTTGCAATGATGGGTGTAGACTATCATCCAAGGAGCTTACTACTGCAGTCTGCCAGCCAGATGGTACATGGAGCAATCATAATAAAACACCTCGTTGCGTAGGTATGTAGCATTGAGAAATCCTCTCTAAGAACTTTCCAGTATTTTATTTTCATTAATCAAAAGGAGCTGTTTCAAATTATTTAAGAGTTCTGTTCTGGGCTAATTAATACAGTGAGCCATCTGAGTAAACTTAAACTTGAGTACCTTAAATTGTATTGCAAACTGCTGTGAGAATTGGAAGATAAATGCATTATAGAATGCATTAAAGTTAATAACTCATTTCCAAGTCCCTGGCATTCCTGCTTCAGAAGCTGGCAGGAGTCTCATGGCCAAGTCAGAATCTAAGGCCACGGAGTCTTAAGCAGATGTTAGACTCTCCTAATCACTTTCTGTCTGGTCCTTAGGGACAGCTGTGTAGCACCAATACAGATTGCAACCCCCCACCCCCATGCTAATGACCCCACATCACCTAGGCTCCAGGAGATGACACTGAGGAGGAAATGCATGTGCAATTCCCCAGGAACATGTGGATACTTCTCTGGCTATAAATTAGCTATTAAAATCCAAATGGGCCACCATGCTGAAGCAGAAATCTCGGCCTAGGAAAGGCAAGGTGTCCATCCAGATGTGGATCATTCCCCATCCTATGGAGTTTTGGAAAGGGGGAAAGATGGGTGCCTCTAGAGACACAAATATGTACCCAGCAAGGCAAATTTAAGAACCTTTCCTGATATCTCTTTGTCACTCAGGAAAAGGGGATCAGCCGCAAGAGAAGACTTCTTGTGAGTCCTGGGGATTTAATGTGCAAAACTCTGCAGAGCCTGGAGTATCTGTGGTACTCCCTCACTATGCTGAGCCTGGGGATGGCAGGCGGTTAGGCAGTTGGTGCGGTACTCTCATTTGTTGTGAGGAGAAAGAACGTAGGATCCAGAGATGGGGAAAAAGTTCCTTTCACCAAGAAAGATCCAATGTGCTAATGACCACATACATAAGGATTAGAGCTCAGCCCTATGCAGGTTGTGGAATCAGACACACTCCAAATAGGAAGCTGTTATGATTAAAATTTGACACTGAATTCATAGGAACAAATATTCTTTATTTCATATTCTTGTTAACTTGTACTTCTTGAGCCACAAATAACTGGTCTCATAGGGATTTTTTTGTTGATTTGTTTTGTTTTGTAAGTTGTTACATGTCCAAGCATCAATTCCTTTACTCTGGAACATGGGAGATGGCGAATAGTGAATGGCTCACATTATGAGTACAAAACAAAAGTTGTTTTTAGCTGCGATCCAGGCTATTATGGTTTGGGACCAGCATCCATTGAGTGTCTTGCTAATGGAACATGGAGTTGGAGAAACGAGAGGCCTTACTGCCAAAGTGAGTATACATTGTGTGTAAACCTTCCTTGTAGGTGGCACATAGAAAAATATTTTCCCCCAGTTTAGTGGAAGAGCAGAACTCTTCCTGTGACAGACTTCCCTGGATAGGCCCAAGGCCAATCTTTGTAAAGTAAAATACATTATTGTTAATGAAAATCAAGATGATTACATTTATGGTAATAGGGCTGTGCACACCCAACTGTCCTCTTGAGGTGTCTGTCACTAGTACAGGTACACAGAGGGGGATGAACAGAGCAAAAGGTTTCTCTCCACTCTACCCTGCACACCCCGTGCAAAGATCAGACACAATAGCTTTCTGTCCTAGTGAAGTATGGGGACTGTTCTCTCCTAGAGCCAGCAGTGGTACAAGCCACCCCCAAAAGGTCAAGATCTCTGACTAGGTGCACTAGGAGGATGGTACAGCTTTCACACTCTCTTGAGACAGCAGAGAAGTAGGGAGGGATTATTCTTTAGGAGCTTCCTTGGGTTGGTGAGGATCTGCATCATCTTCACCACAAGCTGGTATCCTAATGGCACCACCTGGCCGCATGGGCTTTCAGAGAGAGAAGTAGTGAATATGGAGTATAATGGAGACAGGTACTTTTAAAAAAGGAGGCTAAAATATGTAATCCTGTGTGGCTAAATATAGGCACTTATGAGAATCAGGCCACTTTTATAAAGGAGCTTTATGTCCCCATGCCGGGATGGCTCCAGGCACCAGTGCAGCAAGTGTGTGCCTGGGGTGGCAAGTCAGGTAGCCGTTGGTGGCGGTTCTGCAGGAAGTCCGCCAGACCTGCGGTTTCGGTGGTAATTTGGCGATGGGTACGTCAAAGGTGCGTGACCAGGGCGAACCTCCAACAGAAACGCCGCCAAAGGCTGCCTGACTACCGTGCTTGGGGTGGCAAAAAACATAGAGACGCCCCTGCCCCCACGTTTGCAAGGTTTGGACTTATATCATTATTTGAGGACTACACAACCAGTATTTCATTGTTTTCCCCTCTAAAGAACCAAATAACTACCATTCTTCTCGAAAGGTAGCATTTATGGGTGCATGTACATATAAAATCCCTAACAAAATGTACAGATAAACTCATATGCATTATTTCTAATAATCCCTATTTAGGAGAGAACACAACTACAACTATTAATAGACAAAGTACAGTTTAAGATATTTAATAATGTGGATATTTAATAATTAAAAATTATTTTCATCTTCTTGAAAATTCCAGACGTAATTTGGAGGGGGAGAGTTCCTCCATCCCAAATGGGAGTTCTTTTAAAATAATTTAGGCCTCTCTTTGTTGAAATATTGTATGTAAATCCTGCTTTGACTCTTCCAGAGAGAAAGTAGTAATTCATCGTCACTTTGGAGTGCTATGTACAACAAAATCCAATCCTTCCGTATTGTGCTAAGGCCTCGTTCATCTAACTGTACACCTAAAGTTGTTCAGAGTAGCACTGAAGTTAATTTTCCTAATTGCACTATTTCTATTTATTTACTTTTTTTAAAAGAGAAAACGTTGTCTTCTTCTAAATCAGAAAATTCCCTGGATTGTGACTAAAATAATGGATTTACTGAACATAATTCAGCCAATATTAAAACTCTGTGTTTTATAAATGCCAAGGCATGTGATATACAATGACGTGCAAGATACAAATTATATAATATATCCTCTGTCCAAAGAAACTCAAATGTACTGTTTTACAAAAATAACAACAAAGTGAGCATAGAAATATTTATATTTCTTTCACAAAAACTAGATAATTAAATATCAATGATTTTTGTTGATTAAAATATTCTAACCGGTTTTAAAAAAATAATTTTACAGTGATTGTTTAAAGTATTTTTCAAATGTTGAGCGAGAGTCCTCAAGACATAATCTTTATTTTACACTCAGATTTCTGTATCCATTTTTCCCACAGATCAGAGTAGACTACCCTCCAGTGTTCATTTTAACCAATCAAAAATGTGGATTAAATGTTTTTAGTGCAATGTGCAATACAAAATGTGTATTTTTTTTCCTTAAAGTTATTTCTTGCGGAGAACTTCCTGTACCTCCCAATGGGAATAAGATTGGAACTCAAATCACATATGGATCTACAGCTATATTTACTTGTGATTCCGGATTCATGCTAGTTGGCTCTACTGTAAGGGAATGTCTTTCTTCTGGACTCTGGAGTGGAACTGAAACCAGATGCTTAGGTATGGAAACTGTATTAATGGCCTGTCTGCCTTCTTTTACAACCTTTCTTTAGCAGACATTAGCAAGCGGGCTAAGTCAACAAGGGCTTCTTCTTCCATGCACAGAACTCTTATGACTGTGATGAGTCCTATTTTTTCTTAACAATAGATATTTATGGGGGGAAATCTACAGTCCAATAAGTGTTTATTGACGCTGTCCATCCCTATGCTTTACAAGAGTCTCAAGTTTAAACTAAAGGACCTAAATGTACCTACATTGCTGCTTTTCTGGATATCTAGGTCTGTTAATAGGAAAGAGTCCTGTGGCACCTTATAGACTAACAGATGTATTAGAGCATGAGCTTTCGTGGGTGAATACCCACTTCGTCGGATGCATGCACGATTCATCCACGAAAGCTCATGCTCCAATATGTCTGTTAGTCTATAAGGTGCCACAGGACTCTTTGCTGCTTTTACAGATCCAGACTAACACGGCTACCCCTCTGATACTAGATATCCATGTCTCTTTCAAAATCTACTCCCGAACCCCACACATTGTGAGCAGAGTTGAGATGCTTTTTGAGGGTTTCTTCTATGCTCAATGAAATAATTTCAAGGACCCATTTCAGTGAATTATGTTTCAGCATGTTTTGTTCTTGATTATTTTGTTGACTTTATTAGAACTGCATGCAATTAACATTTTCTTTTCAACTGAGGTCAAAGTGATGATAGTCCCATTTTCTCTTATTATCCTTGAGGTGGTAGTGAGGAATATTAAAATATCCATAAAGTGGGATTTTCATAACTATCCAGACTAGCATCCTTCTGTAAAAATGCAGTACATTTAAGGCCTGGGCCAGCATAGCAGTGGGAGGATTTTTCCTGGTGTACAGTTTGCTGATATATTTGTACACTATTTTTTTTCCTTTGAGATAGCTGTGTTTCTGTAGCTCAGATTTTCTTCCTGTGCCAGTCTTCAGCTAAGATATCTCTCGGTTTCAAATAATTTGTAGATGAGTAAAAAACTTACCTGTATATCCATAAATCTTTAATAGACATTTTTTTTGCTGCTGACTCATAGTATAGGGGAAGGTGTTATTTTTATTTGTGCTTCCTTTCGGTTTAATGTGCACAGCACTTGACAGAAAAGAAAGAGGATGCCATTATTTGATAAATGTTTGTTTTTCTTTAAATTAGAAGATATGATGAGGCAGAATATTTAAAAACTAAAAGCCATATATACCCATACCATGTGTAGATTCAAAATCCACTGAATTTTTCTTCCATAATTACCTGCTTGTTTATTAAGGTCACAGCTATTAAGATTTGGAGAAATGAGAAATAATTATGAGAGAACCATTAGTCTCAAAAATGCTAACTTCCTAGGAAAGCTTAGAAAAGCTTGGCTGTTACTTTTGCAGAGCATCTTGAACAGATTCTTTTTAATCAATTTAAACATAACAACTTCTTGGCAAGTAGGGTAGTAAGTATTTTAAGTCCCACTTTTATTTAACTTTTCTTAATTTTTGCCTGTAGAAACATCGGCCATTACTAATAATAAGTTATACAATCTGTAATGAAAACTTGAAAGGGATAACCTGAGTTGACCAGTCTCATATGAAATATGCAGTGACGCTTTCTTCCCTAAGTTGTATTTGTTATTGTTAAGTGGCAACACTTTAATATCCAATAGTAATAAGTTACTGACAAAGGGATTTGAAAAAAACAGTATCAAACCAGTTTAGAGTAATCAGAAAAGTAATAGCTGAGTCAGAGTAACATGAGCACCATAGTATGTTCTCAAATGAATATTTTAAAAACTTTAATACTGTCAATGGTACTTTTTCAAAGGAGGAAGGACAAAATTTTACTGATAGAAATGGCAGACTGGGCACAACGTTACTGTAAAATTTGACAATGGTAACAGAAGCTGGTGACAGGAAAAATAAATAAAATGGAGACAAGTAACACTCACTCAACTTTGTTGTTCTCAGAGCAGTGCCCCTGCTGGCTGCTTTTTGAATTGCATATGTTTGGGAGCGAAGTGGGGTTTTTTTCTTCAAAAAACTGTGATAGGTTGGTTCCTCAGCATGCTTCTATATTTCCTTCGCCAGAGAGTAATTTGGTGTTGACTGATGGGACTGTGGTGCTGAGGATTGATTGAAGGACAGGTATTTGATTAATTAAGTGGGAAAGATAGTAAACAGATGGTTTTGGTGAGAATGGAAAAAAATAGAGGGAGGCAAATAGTGAGCTATGACAGTCCCATAAGGCAAAAAGAGAGAAGAAGGTAAAGGGAAGGTTGGCCAAGAGAACAAAATATGGTCATGGGCATGGACATGGGCAAAAGAAGACACAACACAGTAGAGAAAAAAAAAAGAAGAGTAAATAGGGAACTGAACTTTTCAATCTCACAGACAAGGCATAACAAACAACAGTGTCTGGAAGTTGACTTTAGAAATAATAATACATTGAAATGATTGGTTTCAGAGTGGTAGCCATGTTAGTCTGTATCAGCAAAAAGAACAAGGCGTACTTGAGGCATCTTAGAGACTAACTAAGTTATCTGAGCATAAGCTTTTGTGGGCTAAAACCCACTTCATCAGATGCATGCAGTGGAAAATACAGTAGGAGGATGTATATACACAGAGGACATGAAAAAATGGGTATTGCCATACTAACTATAACAAGAGTAATTAGTTAAGATGGGCTATTATCAGCAGGAGAAAAAAAATTTTTGTAGGGATAATCAGGATGGCCCATTTCCAACAGTTGACAAGAAGATGTGAGTAACAGTAGGGGGAGAAATTAGCATGAGGAAATAGATGTTAGTTTGCGTAATGACCCATCCACTCCCAGTCTTTATTCAAGTTTAATTTAATGATGTCCAGTTTTCTGCAGTTTCTTGCTGAAGTCTGTTTTTGAAGTTTTTTTGTTGGAGTTTTGTGACTTTGAGGTCTGTAATCAAGTGACCAGGGAGGTTGAAGTGTTCTCTGACTTGTTTTTTCATGTTGTAATTCTTGACATCTGATTTGTGTCCATTTATTCTTTTTGCGTAGAGAATGTCCAATTTGGCCAATGTACATGGCAGAGGGGCATTGCTGGCACATGATGGCATATATCATATTGTTAGATGTGCAGGTGAATGAACCTCTGATAGTTTGGCTGATGTGATTAGGTCCTATGATGGTGTCCCCTGAATAGATATGTGGACAGAGTTGGCAAGGGACTTTGTTGCAAGGATAGGTTCCTGGGTTAGTGTTTTTGTTGCGTGGTGTGTGGTTGCTGATGAGTATTTGCTTCAGGTTGGGGGCTGTCTGTAAGCGAGGACTGGCCTGTCTCCCAAGATCTGTGAGTGTGATGGATCGTCCTTCAGGATAGGTTGTAGATCTTTGATGATGCGCTGGAGAGGTTTTAGTTGGGGGCTGAAGGTAACGATAGTGGTGTTCTGTTACTTTATTTGTTGGGCCTGTCCTGTAGTAGGTGAATTCTGGGTACTCTTCTGGCTCTGTCAATCTGTTTCTTCAGGGAGAGGGTAATTAAACATTGGATCAGTTTATCAGTGGTGGTGGTGGTGGTGGTCTCACTGTTGCTTGGAGTCTTCTAAATGAGATTAGATATTTTTTTCCTAAAAAGTATGTTTTAAGCCAGTTTTGGGTTGGATGGTCATGGTAGTAGTTTCTGACCATGTAATCTATCAACTTCCTTCATCAGCCATGGGGAGAACAGAATTGCCTGTATTACCCTCAATATGTTCAAAACACTTGCAGTCTGCATTAAGACAAAGACAATAATCAAATCTTATGCTTCAGGGCTCCAGTGGTCATCTGCAGAGGTCACAGTGGATTTTTTTCTCTAGTACACAGTTGGCCAGATGTATTCTGGGTTTGTTTGTTTGTTTGTTTTTTGCCTTCCTCTTGAAGCATCGTAGATTGCACACAGCTGGAAATGGGACACTGGATGGAGTGAATCAGTGCTGTGAGGTGGCAGAGAACTTTCTTTCTTAGATGCCTGGTTGGTGTCTTTTGCTCACATGTTCATGGTCAAACTGATCACTAGATTTGGGGTTGGGAAGGAATTATTCTCCAGATCATACTGGGAGAGGCCTTGGGTTTTTCACCTTCCTCTCCTGCTGGCATCATCTGTGTATATCTCACATAATAAATTCCATTGCTATTGCCTGGGCTTCAGGCATTGGTGGCACCTGGATCTCTCCTGTTCTCTGACAGTGGCACTCAGCAGTTTAGTCTCCTGAGCATTGAAATGCTTTAGACTCACTAAAGTCATTGGGCTCAATATAGGGGCATCTGGGTGAAATTTAATCAGCTGTAATACAGAGGAGGTCAAACTAGGTGATCTGCTAGTCCCCTCTGGCCTTAAACTTTGTGAAACTGAGAGTGCAGTGGGAGAGAGAGTAATAGGGAGTAGCTAATTCACTGTGGAATGGAAAGAGGTAAGTGAACTGGGAGTGAGTAAACTGGTTGAGGTGGAGACAGGAATGACAGGTGAGAGGAGTGAGAGAATGGAGAAAGACAGTTTGGGCTAGTTTCTCGTTACCTTACCTCTTGCATAGTCTTTTAAACTTGTGCCAAGTGGCTGTGAATCATTGCCAGATCAGACTGGTGGTCTTTTACACCCACCTTACACAGGGTAAAGGCCCCAATTCAGTAAAACATTCCTTTTCAGCAAAGTTTCCATGGAATGCAATGTAACTTATGCACATGCTTTGCTGAACATGAATGGATATGAGCTCATGCTTAAGTGGTTCCCTAAATTGTTGCCCAAATTACTAAAAATGGTACTAGCAATGGAAAATCAGGCCACTGGATGAGGAAGAGAGAAATAATAACGTTTTTAATGGGGAAAAACTACAGGGAATCTTTGGGGAGATGGAGCAGAACTGAGAAGATAGTCTACATTTGTTGGTTTGTTCATGAAACATAATTAGCTCATGGCAAGCAAGTCTAGTATTATAAACAAGTACCAGGTAGGTTTCCTCTTTTTAAATATAAATGTTTGATTGTTTATTTATTTATTTACTTGTTTTTTGGTGGGAGATGGATAAACTTTTGTTTTTGTCTGTGTGGGAATAGTTATTGTACACTCTTTTCTTTGTATTTCAGACTTAGTATTCTATTTTCATATTTACTTCTTTATAATTTTATATTTAATACTTGTCACTGAAAATAAATAAATAAAATAAAACATTCAGTAAATTGCACCTGGTATTTCAAAAATCTCCCAATCACTGTTTAATCCTTCCCCCCTCCACAGTGGTCCCAGAGCCTCCCAACTTTTGTTTGCCAAACTGCAATGCTACTCACACTCAGACAACTACAACTGTACTTCCATTGTCCAGCTATGCTGGAAGATGGACAGGAGCCACTGAATGTGATTTAATTAAGCTGCAACTTTATTCTTAAATGTCTGTGAGTACCCAACAGAATCAAATATACAATGCCAGTAATTCCATAATCATTTCAATATATACCTATGTGGCTTCAGTCTGCCATGCCCCTTACCCATCCTGGTCCCCAGCCAACCTGCTTCTGGGTTCTCACCATCTGCCCCCCTCGAATGAGGGTTAAGGAGGGACTATGAAGAGGGAGGATAGCTCCCTGCCATACCAGTCATAGTGCTGAACCCCTCCTCCCCTGTTTTCACTCCTTTAAATAATATCACCTTTTAATTCTTTATCAGTCCATTTTATCTGATCCCTGTATCCCTTCCCTATGGAATACCTGCACTGGACATCTGACACAAGAAGGCACCAGCCACTAGTTTGTCTGCCTCCTCATATCCTAGCTGGGTCCCCAGACATCTCCTAATGCTCCCTTTAATATCAGCCAAAAACATGTCAGCATCCAAGTCTGACAGGTGAACCCCCCCTCCCTGAATAATTCTGCTGCACCATATGCTATGGATGTGAAATGACTGACTGCCCCCATGGCACCCATAAATTTGGCTACCTCCCTATTTTCATACTTCCTAGTTTTTTTGGCTTGGAGGGGCTTCACAGTTCCTTGCCTTACCCTGCACCGCAACATGTCTGACGACACCATTTTTATTCCTGGGAAAAGTTCCAGGATCTATCCCAAGTCCCTCTGAGATCTGATCATTAAGTCTGTCCCTTTACATGTTCCCAAATCATTTTCCCCAAGGTGAAGCACAATTATATCTGATGTCCACTCACAGGTCCCCACAGAGTACAAAAGGGGCATCTTCTGGTCCCATAACATGTCCCTCCTCCCTTGCAGTTCAGGATTGTTTCACCACTGAGGCCCAGATGCAAACCTCCAAGCTGGAACCCTTCCCCATGCGCAGTAAACAATACTATGCCCACAGATCCACAGGGCTGTCTACTTGGCCCATCTGCCAGCAATTGGAGTGAAAACACAATAGAAAATTAAAACTTATTCCCCCACCCGGAGTCTTGCATATGTTCTGTATGCTTCAGAATGCCTAATACCCAATTGCCCGAATTGCATTAGGCCCCATACCCAACTGGGCCGCCGCTGTTGTTGCTGGAATCCTGAGTGAGTGGGAATCAAATTCATGTGCTGGGATCCCCAACCGTGTCATTCCCCATCCTGGTATGTTGTGAGTGGACTCCCATCATTGTGAATAAAGAGGGGCCCATTCCTCCCTGGTCTTATTACCATGTACACCCTCACAGTCTCTAAAGGGCATATTCAGGGCTTGTCACCATCCTACAGATTAATGAATTCAGTCCAGCCTCCTTGAGCCTTTGACTTTTTCAAGGTTAATATAACCTTGTATATAGCAGTGTATATCTCTCAGTTCCAGAGCCCTTCCAGAAAAATCCCTACAGGACCCAGATATTAGTTCGCTTATCTGAAAAACTAAAAAAGAAAAAAAAATGCTACCAGAAATTCTGCTCTGAACAAGGCATCATCCTGTCCACAGTGACATATGGGTTCCAGATTGCACCAGATTCCTAAGTATATTAACAGTGATGGGTCCAATGTGTATCCTCCATAAGATTGGTACATCAAGACTGCCACTCTAGAAACCTTCAAACTAAATAACTGCTGCAAGGATCTGAGTAATCGTTCAGCCTACTGATAAATGTAAGGGCCAATAGGCGAGTGGAGATGGTTGGGTTCCTCTGTAATGGGCCATATTGGTGGCAGGCCTTCCAGATCCTGCAATTGCACAAAAATATTTTAACTCCTCCCATAGCTCCATAATGTTCACAGAGCCACCAACCTCTTTTGCTACACTGACAACCATCATATGCCAAGGTTCCATAGAGCAAGCTGCATCTTTTTGGGGGTTCCTTGCTGGCTTCTGGTGCCAGCTCTTGAAATCTGTCGATTTGAAAATGAGACATTGCATCTGGTATGCCACTGTCAACCCCAGGCACGTACTTGGAAGTAAAACAGATGTTAAAGCTTAAACATTGTAATACATAACTATCACTGTACTTCCATTTTAAGGGCTGGAGATTCCTTTAGAACCATATCCTGGAAACTTTTAAAAGTGGGTTCTGTTTAAGTCCTGTTGCATAAAGCAGTGTCTTTCCCCCAAGCATCCAGGTTGAAGACCCCAAGCATTTCCCAACAGATTTACCTAAAACTGCCTTACAATTTAATCATCCTGTTAGACAACTTCATGTCCCACTCCAGCGGCATAAACATTGCAAAAATTTACAAAAATTCTGTAAAGTAGAACCAAAACAATTACTATACATCCCACACAGCACTGAACTTGATCCAATACAGAAGAAAGAGAATCCAACCAGCTAGTGCAAATTGCAATACATAATAAAACTTTACAGCACCACAAATAATGATATTATAATGCATACTATAAGATTATTGTACCCCCATACCAATACACTGCTCAGCACAAGGGAGAACACTTCCAAACAGCAATGGTAACATAGCACAAGCTGTGTTGATTGTCACTGGTTATGGACATCATATGTTGGTCTTGTTTGTTTCTGTTCACTTAATGGATCAGTGTAACTTTATTTTCAAGGAGAAGTGATCATAGATACACTTAAGGAGAGGTAGCTGATAAGTAGAATTAGGGTGTTTACGATAAAATAAACCTTTACCTATGCGGGACACATAGGTGTCCAACACATCCTTCCTAGAAAAATTTGGCTATTGTAAGATTTATTGTCTGGATGCAGATATGGTGTGAGATCACCTAAAGGAACAGCAGGAGAGGCATAAAGGGGGTCTAAAAGTCCCATTTTTGGCTGGGGAAGGATTCTCACAATGCAGGTGCAGTGGAAGAAAGCCATGAGACACCCCCAGAGGCTCCTCTTGCAAGTCCCACAACAGGAGGCATTTTGGATGTAGAAGTGGCATGTAGGTGCTGGGACTGCATTACATGGTGTTATTGAGGGTCTGTAGTCCTGAAGCCTATAGATTAGCCTCAAGAAATTGTGGTAATTTAGACAGGCCTTCTGGGCTAATTGCACAGTTCTAATTGCAAAGGATGTAGTAATTCCGTGTATGAGTTGCCTCTGTGCCAGGGCTATGACAATGAATATTCAGAGTCTCTCCTCCTATGTTAAACTGTGTCCCATCTCATCTTGAATATTTCAAGTGCAATGCTGTATTGTGTCAATATTCATATTAATGAATCACCTCGATGGTTCAAATATTCACCAAAGGTGAATGCAGAAGGGAATGGCTGTAGGAAAGTTATTTGGTTAATTAGTATGTTTGCTCACAAACTTTTTTTGCAGTGTTGAAGCTAAATTGACAATTAAGGAGGGATAGGTGAGTCTGGTTTAATGTGGATGGCATAACAGAGCACTTCTAAGATAAAACAGTGTTCCAAAACATTTAGAAAAATACCTCAACCAGGTCTAGTATGGAGATCTTAACAATAAATGAAATATTTTGCAAGTTTTTTAGTAATAAAATGTGAAAAACACACTTCAAATTGTTAGTTTAAGGTGACAGAGATAAAACTGTGACTATTGTATCTCTGAATTTACAGAGTGCCTCTCACAATTGTATTGGATTCTTTCACTACGAGAAAGCAAAATCATTTTCTGTGAGGGGAAAGCTCTATGATAAATACTGGAAAAAACATTTAGAAGTATCAGAAATAGAGATTTCTATTGAATATACTGTTTATAACCAGGAGAATGAAAGATTTAGTTGTATTCTTTCCTCAGGGAAGAAAGCAAAATTTTTGATGGAGGAAATGGATTGCTGTACTTCAGTTTATATGAAACCTTTAGACCTTTTTTTCACCACTGACATTCCCTGCAGTAATGGATATAAAGCAATATCTATAGGTGAAGGACAGCAGATATTTTAAAAAATAATTTTCAAATACAATAATTGATCATGAGTAAATTAAAAGTCAGAAAGAACATTGCTATCAACTTAAACGTATTATCTATTTTGACTCAAAATAATTAGTTATTCACACCTCTTTAAAATATGTAGTATTTATATTTACACATTGGAGATATATATATATATGTACACATAATTTTGAACTGCATGGTCTCACACATATGTAGCCAATGATTTTAGTTTAGTGTTCACTTATACTTCCATAATCCTACAACTTTACTCTATTTAACATACGATATGTGACATAACATTAATCATAACATCACCCAATAAAAGAACACTAAACTAAAATCATTGGCTACATCTTAAGTAGAAATATGGCATAAATATTCTTTTTTCTGCATAATGAATCATAATAAAGTAAGGTAGAGGTAATCAACTGACAAAAACAAGTAATTGAATCCATGGCAACAAAGAATGAGTTTCCCTTCTTTGTCTAATTCAGGTACTTCTTTCTGTGGAAGATAAAATTCACTAGAATCAGCAAATTCTAAGAAAAGTTTATTTTTCTGATCTTTGTAAAGCCATAGTTTAGGAGCAAAAAATAACCAAGGCTTTAAAAACCAAAGCATGCAAAAGAATTATTTTTTTTAAAGTATAGATGCGCTTTTAGCACTATCTGGGAAAATGTATACTTTCTTAACTTGGGGGGAAAAGTAGTAATATTTTTTCAAATATAAGTCATCAACCATTCAAAACCAAACACTGAACAATAGCAGAGTGGCAATAGCAGAATGTAGGGTCAGTTTAGCAAGAATCACGGGAAATATATTTTTATCTGAAATATGAAATATTTTAGAGACTTGAAGAGTAGGATTAAAGTTATTAATAAAATCAGAAACATTAATATCCCTCTCAAGTTCTCAAGGAAGGCCAAGTGTGTAACTATCAAAGCTTTTATCCAGTATAATTTTCAAATACATTAATTATCTATGTAACATTGCAGAATCCATAATAAGATCTTTCAATGTTTTACTGATTTCCTGAAGAGGCTCCAAAATAGAGTCTTCCTCCTCTCCCGTTTAATGGCTTTAACATTCAAGATGAAACAGTATCTATGACAGGAATTAAAACCTGTCCCTGGAGTTTGAATAGCTTCCCCAAAATTTCAAAAGTAGCTTGAACAGGAAAAAAGGGTCATAAGGACAGAAATGGAAGCTCCCCTCCCGCCCCCCGCAGTGGCCTGAATGACCTCAGAATTTGCTATAGATAGAGGTAAACAAGGTGGAGATCAATCTCTGATAAGAAAACCTTTCTGTTTAGTGACCTCCTTTCCATGTGAAGTTACCACATTAAGTATTAAAATATAAACTGTCTAATAAAATTTCTTTGTTTTGAACATTTACCTTTGGAAAGCATATTACAAAAACAAATAATACAAGGAGGCACAAAAGTAGGAAACCCCTCCCTTGAAAATACAGTCTCTGTCTCAAGATGGACTGTTTTAAAGCTAAATCTTGTTTATGCTTATTGGCAGGAGCTACTTCCTCAGCCCACTTTCTCACTCCTTATTGTTTTATTTTTGTTGTTGTTTTTTTCAATGACGATAAAACTGGTAAAACCTGAGACCCCTTGTGGGGTCTGATTTAATGAAGCCTCACACAAATATGCTAGTCACATCATTTGCTGCCTTTCTGGAAAGCCCTCAGATACTACAGTAATGAGGGACAGATAAGGATGAGAATAGAATACAAATGGTTTTAAAATTATAGAGGAAATGTTTCCTGTCCATGCTTTTTTCTTCAGGATGGATTGACCAGCGTGTTCTAGGGTCACCAGATGTCCTGATTTTATAGAGACAGTCCCGATATTTGGGGCTTATTTTTATATGGGCTCCTATTGTCCCCCACTCCCTGTCCTGATTTTTCACACTTGCTATCTGGTCACCCTAGGCACTGTTCCAAACTGCCACAACAGGTCTGACTTCTTCCTCTGCCTTTCCTCTCACTGAACAGCTCATTGGTGGCCTTTCTCTCTGCAGGTTCTCTTACTGGGAGGGCCTACAAGCAATTCCTGATCCTTATGGGCCTCTCACTACCCTGACAAATGAGATCCGTCTATCTTGTATCTCTCCTTTTTTTCTGCAGCATACATTGCTATAAGGCTTATAGTCCCCATATGTCCCAGGAATAATCAGCCCCACAATACCTCTGTTCCATGTGTAAACAAGCAACAGTACAGAGTTAGGCTTGAACCCCTCTTAAATAGTTATCTTGTGACAATACTTAATACAAAATACTCCAAAAACAAGCATGTGCTCAGGTGGTTATATAATATCTGGCCTTCCTGATGACACTAAGTGGATGGGGCAATTGCCTGCCCTTCTGCAGCTCTCCATCATCATCAGCAACAGCAACAACTGGAACAACAGGTTTGTTTAGTTCTCAAAATGTAAGTTAATACTGAGATCCATAAAGATGCAGCAACATTTTTAAAAACAGCATGCAGTCAGTGGTACCACACTAAATATCCATATAAATTGAAATGTAGGAGTGAAGGACAGACTCAACTTGATCAAGAAGACACGTTGAAGCATGTGTCTTGAATAGCAGCAAAGAATCCTGTGGCACCTTACAGACTAACAGACGTTTTGGAGCATGAGCTTTCGTGGGTGAATACATCTCACGAAGTGAGTATTCACCCCCGAAAGCTCATGCTCCAAAACGTCTTTTAGTCTATAAGGTGCCACAGGATTCTTTGCTGCTTTTACAGATCCAGACTAACATGGCTACCCCTCTGATACGTGTCTTGAATAGTTTACTAGTAATAGAGGAGTTTGCATTTAGATGAGACAGCAACCAGAACTAATTCAATTATAGCAGTCATTATAAAAATGCCAGCATTTACTCACAGATACCAGGTCATGGTATCTGGAATGCAAGTTCTCTCTTCCTCTAAGTTTAGGAAAATATAATATTTCAGATATAATGTCTTGGAATCTCTGGGTGATTTTTTTAAAGGAGACCACTTCGGGTCATGGCTAATAAATCATTCCTGACACAGCTAAGTTCCAACAAAAAGAAATCTGACAAAAATAATGAAGAAGACATTCAAATAGGTGGGGTAAACAATAATAAAAAAGATCATCAATTAGATTAAAGTACAGTCAGTTGAATGTACCCTAGTGTACAATAGCTTATCACATAATTTTGAAGATACATTTATTGAGGAAAGAGACCCTGATAGTAGATGAAGAACTTTTTCATAGTTAAAAAGAAAGGAAGAGATGATGAGGCATAGATAGCCCAGTGAGCCAAAACATTAGTGATGGTGATGATGATGGTGAAAGCAATGAAACCATATGGTCTGAAAAGCTATTCAAATAGGTAGCTTACATATTCCAGTGTCTACAAAATAATAATACTGTGGATGGAGTCAGTTTGGATGTTGATTCTTCCACAACATATCATGTTCATCTATATGTTTGATTATTCTGTTTGTTGCTTTAGTTTCAAACAGTTTACCTGGTACTGAAGTTAGGTTCTCCAACCTGTAACTTCTAGAATCACCTTTGGAGCCTTTTTTAAAAAAATTCAGTGTTATGCTAGCTATCCTGAAGGCATCTGGTGTAGAGGCTGATTTAAGCAATAGTTATATACCACAAAAAGAACAGGAGTACGTGTGGCACCTTAGAGACCAACAAATTTATTTCAGCATAAGCTTTCGTGAGCTACAGCTCACTTTTCGGATGCTTCGGAAGCCTTTTATGTAGGGATCTTAACTAGAGGAAGTATGGATTATTTCCCAAATGAAAACAACTTGAGATACTGGACCAGATTCTGGTCTTCCCCTTTTGTACGTTGGTATAATTCAGTTGACTAATGTTGTTACTCCAGCAGCGTGATATAAAAATCTGGTCCGCTATCTTGCAAAGATACTATAAAGTAAAAAGCAGTTGAATGGAAACGAATAAGCTAAATCTGTGAACTGAAAGGAAAGAATAGGTCTCCTTGGCCTCATTCAAGACTAAATTAGTCTAAATTCACAGTAAAAACTACATTCATTCTTCAGGTGGTTGCACATGTCCATTCCACTCTTGGTGCTTATGTGACAAGAAACCTGCTTTGCTTCTCAGTGGTGGTGGCTCCATCCTTACAAGAGTCTGGTGCCCCAGCACCACTGCCATTGATTCAACCTCTGGTACTGTAATTCCCCACTTTTTGAACAGGTGGCCATTTTGATGGGCCAGTTGAGGTTGACATACCAGTCCCTGTATTTTGAGTACTGGGGAAGTGAGATATACTCTCCATTTTGCTTCTACTCTTCCTTACCACCCCCATTCCTTTCTATCTCTTTTCAGGAACCATTCTCATGAGAAACTCCTTGTCCAGGAAGCGCAGTTGCTCCTTGCTTGGGAGCCATGGGGAGGGTCATTTGGTCTCAGAGGGAACAGATTTTATTCCCGATATTTCCTAATTCCAAAAGCGAAGGGAGGGGTATCCCAGACCAATTTTAAATCAGCATCAACTCAAGAAACTCTTAAAACTCTGAAACCTGTTAAAAAGGATAAATTTGGATTGTCACCCTAACCAGTCCTGGGGACTGGTTGTCAGGAGTAAGGCTCTGAAGTTGTGCCTGCTCCAATATTCTACACACAATACTGAAAGCTCTAATGAGCCAAAAAGGCTGCCTGACTGACTGCCCAGCCTAACTGACTGAACAAGCCCATAGGCCAGTTTTTAAGCTCAGCAGCTTGATGGCTGCTCACTGACTCTGTCTCCCTGTGCTTGTCTCTCACCAAACCCTGCTCCTGTTCTGTTCCTCCACATGTCCAGCCCAAATCCTGCCCTGCACCCTGCCTTGTTCCCATCCTGCCCTAGCTTTCCTCCTAGTTTAGAACCAGCCCTGCTCCAGCCTTCCTTGACTCCTGGTAATCTGGTTCCAACCCTTGGATCTGATACCTGACTCTGTCTTCACCCTTGGCTCTGGCATTCATACTCTGACTTCGGTTCTGATCCTTGGCTCTGATTCCTGAATGCAGCTCTGTCTCAATACTTGGCACTGGCATTTCGACTCTGACCACAAGGCCTGACTCCCACTCTGACCTTTAGGCCTGACTGCCACTCCGACCACTAGGCATAACTGGCTATGACCTGATCTCCTGACCTTGGTACACTGCCCTCAATTTAAAAGATGCCTACTTCTATGTGGCAATCACTAAAGGTCACAGGAAGTACTTCCAATTTCTGTTAAATCAAAATCATTACCAATTCACTATACTACCTTCTGACCAGTTGCCTTCTTCATCTGAGCCTACAATCTCTTCACATAACTGCAAGGATGCTCCACTAGAGAGCAGTCTTGCTTGAAAGAGGTTCAAGAGATCCTCCTATATAGTAGAAAGCCTTCTACAAAAGCCACTTACCTTGCTAAATAGAGGCATAGCTCCATCTGGTCTCACCAAAATGGGATGTTACTAAGCAGTTTTTCAGTTCAACATATTCAGAACTACTTATAAAACCTGAAACATCAATATTAATCATACAAGAGAGAAAGCCTAGTCCAGAAACAAGTCTTTTTAAAGGGAGCTATGAAAAGGATTGAGGAAAAGTAAGGCATTTTGATAATGTAGTTATTGATGAGATTAAACTGCTTATTATGAATAGATAAGGTTCTTTTAGAGTCCCTGGATTTCTTTTTCTTTTTCCCTCAGGGCTTAGCTTTGGAGACTCCTGCTTCTGTCAGTGAAGATGTTTTTTCTGGTGGTCATTACCTTGGCCAGAATGGTAGGGGAGCTGCAGGCGTTAATGTTGGGGCCTGCATATACAATCTGTTTTAAGGATAAGGTTTGCCAGTGCCCTCGTCTGAAGTTCTTCCCAAAGGTGGTTTCCTCTTTCCACAGTTACTAGCCAATTTATTTTCCTGTTTTCTGCCTGCAACCACATACGAAAAAGGAGGAAGAATGTTTGCATACTTTAGATGTCAGAAAAGCCTTTCAATGTTACCTGGATTGAACCAGACACTTTCATAAATTACCCCAGCTGTTCGTAGCAGTGACTGACAGAGGGAGAGCTCAATCACTCTCCATTTAGAGAATTTCTTCATGGCTTGCATCCTGTATATGCATGTGCTGTAGTTTGGCTAATGTCGCTCTGCATGACACAGTCACAGCTCAGTTGACGAGGTCACAGTTGGCCTTGGTGGCCTTTTGAGCAAGATTCCAGAGATGATGCTAAAGGGCACTGAGTTGTTCTACAACCTGTATTAAAATAGACTCCTCCTCTATGGCTTGTGAGCCACCAAGAGTGAAAGGCACATACATAATCACTTGAAGAAGAAAAAATAGTTACTAACCTGTTCTGTAACTGTTATTCTTCGAGACATATTGTTTATGTCCATTCCATGACCCACTCTCCTGCCCCTCTGGAATTTCATCCAGAAAGAACTGAGCAGGGCTAAGGGTGGCTTTGGCCATTATGCTGAATGTAGTGGAGTGCTGCGCCAGGGGGAGTTCAAGCCACCTGGAAGGTACTGCTGGGGGAAAAAGGTTCCAGTGGCCATGCCCTGGCCTCAGAGACACTAAGACTGGAATGGACAAGTGTGACACATCTGAAAGAATAACAATTACAGAACAGGTTAGTAACTGTTCTTTAATAGCAAAAAATTTACTGTGCATGTGCAACATCTATTTTACTAAACAAAACAGTTTGTACTTTTTCCCAGACCAAAAGCTTTATCCAAATTGTAGGCTAAATGCTCTAAAAACTTTCCATTAAAGAGAGCGAGAGAGGGAGAAAGAGAGACTGGAGTACAAACCAACATCAGCTTCAACACTGAATTGTACTTTTATATCTTTAAAATGTCAAGATAGATCTGTTTCAAATATTGTTAAAAAAGACAAAAGAATCACACCTTGCCTGGCATAAAGTCTTGAAAACAAAAGGTTGGAAATTATGAAACGCCATTAACAACAGGTAGGTGTGTGTGTGTGTGTGTGTGTGTGTGTGTGTGTGTGTGTGTGTGTGTGTGTGTGTGTGTGTGTGTGTGTGTGTGTTAGTGAGAGACAGAGACAGAGAGAGGAAAATGCAGCTATGGGTATGCTCACATTCTTATCAATATCAAATGGGCACTTTGGGATTCTTTTCATCACAGTGACCTTAACAAAAAATGACAAAAGAAGAAGAGATCTGGTAATAATCATTAAAATAGCTTTAGTCTCAAGAGAATCAAACAAAAAAGACTAGAATAGAAGATCAATAAAAATTACTCTTGCAAGTTTGCCAACTTTTGGTAGTAGTATTTTCATTTAAAAACCTGTTTCTTCATCTCTTTTTTGCCTGTGTAATGTGGCAGCCATTCTCAAAGATGTACAGACAAAGTGGTTTCCTTGGTTATGGGAACTTCAGTAAGTGAAAGCTCTCAGAAAAGCCCCTCCTTTTCTGATTTTTCCCCTTTCATTTTGGCAGCCTATATATTAGATTGCAATACAGAGAATCAAAACCAAGGAGTTCATTCTGGCTTTTGTTATATTGTTGGTTTGGTTTGGTTTCTCTCCATTTATTTTGTGGAATTAGGAGGGAGATATAAACAAAATTTAAAAAAAAAACACAACACCTTCTGGAATACACTAGGGAGTGTTTGCCTTTGTTAGGGCTGAGATGGATGTGAGGGAGTTTATTCAACTGCAGAAATGATTGTAGTTTTCAGCAAAGGCCACAAAGGTTCTTTTATCAGAATATGCAGGAACTATGTATGTTGGTGCTGACAGGACATTTTCTGTAGTATCCACATTTAAAAACAAGAAAACAGATACCATCCGTATGTAGTTTATCATCAGTACCTGCCTGACAGATGGTGTTTTCAGAATTTATGAATTGGGGCTGATCCTAAAAGTCTCCACCTAGATTTCACTCAGCTCTTCATCAGACAAGATTTCTCCTGAAGGCAGAGTAAAGAATGAGTAAAAACTTGGTAAAACCTTCAGGACTTAGCCCTGGATGCTTTTGACTTATTTTTAGATGATCAGATAAAGGTGTCACGTTAGTATGACATATTATGCTATACTGAGGGTTTTTTTAGACTGTATGATAGTTTGTTGCCTTTGGATTCTAGAATAGTAGAACTGTGTTCATAATTTTTCTAGCTGTGAACCTAGATCCTTTCACTTCTGAAGCCCTATAGCAGGAATCAGCAACCTTTGGCACGTGGCCCATCAGGGAAATCCACTGGCGGTCTGGGATGGTTTGTTTACCTGCAGCATCCGCAACTTCAGCTGATTGCAGCTCCCACTGTCCACAGTTTGCCATTCCAGGCCAATGAGGGCTGCAGGAAGTGACAGCCAGCACATCCCTTGTCCCACGCTGCTTCCCACAGCCCCTCTTGGACTGGAATGGCAAATCGTGGCCAGTGGGAGCTGTGATTGTCCGAATCTGCGGACTCTGAAACCATATAGCAAATAAATAGAATCCAAAATGGAACATTTTAAAAATCCTCATGATTTTTAAGCAACCTTGTGATTTTGTGGGGCCTGACTCATTATTTTCGAATACTTGGAGCTGGCAATACTGCACTGGCTAATAAATTGTCTATACCTCTTGCCTGGCCTTATCTTTCCTTTTAGTGAGTTTTGTACTGCATTATACAGGTGGTGCAGCCTCTGAGATGCATCTTTACTATCTGAATACTTGTTCTAATCAATTCCATATTCAATTCCTCATCACCATACCATCTGAGCACCTTCCAGTAGTGTTTTAAGCAACCTGGCTAATACCTGTCACATATAGTTTATTCCCACTGTCATCCTTGCCATAGGGGGACATGAATTTGCACCTTATAAGGTACAAATTCAGGATTGTTGCTGTCTTATGGCTGCATGGTCAAGGAGGGAGACACTAATGTGAGGTTCACCCAGTATAGTCATTAGTAAAGTAGAAAGTAACTATCTTCCTTTTTTTATGCCAGTAACAGGGCATTTGCTGACCAACTCATATTTTAGTACAGAACCTTTAATTAAAGAGCATAGATAACTAGAATTTGCTCATATTTATTGTACATGTGGATACATTTGTAATTCCTTCAACTATGTTTAAGGAAAGAGAGAATATTTCTAAAGCATACATGGTGTACTTAAGGGATGAAATTATAGTGTATCTCAGTTTGATAATAAGTCCCTGTACTGTGTTATAAGTGGCACTGGCAGCAATGCCTATGATTAAAGTCCAACAGTGGTTTCCATTATAAGACTCCATTTTCAGTTACTTATAACTTTGTAAAACTGTATTCATTCAGGCTGAAATTTCCATGTCAGGGATTTTATTTCTTTTTGGAAAGTTTTAGCAAAGCCAGCCATTTCCAAGAAGAAAATGAGGTAAAACACATGGTTGTGTTCATGTTAATAAATTCTTATAGACATTACATTAAGAAGTTTCAGCTCCCCCATGGTTTGGAATTAGAAATGGGGCAGGGAGTTTACAGTGGTTTCAGCGATGTGCCTTTTCTATTCCCATGAAAATTCACCCAAATTTGGTCAAGCTATGAGCCTTTGAAAAATCACATTTCACACATGCTTAGTAGACACTTAATAAGTGTGGCAGCTATACTATCTAAAGATTCTCTCTCAGCTATTTTTAATTATTGCCAACCAGATGTCTAAATATAAGAAAACTCAGTCTAAAAGAAAACAGTGAACCAATGAAAGAAAAGAAAAAAGAGAGAGAAAACTAGATAAGAGAAAAAAGACAGGTGGGATTTTGTATCTCCAGTATTTATCAATTAAAAGTAGAGATGGTGAAAATTTTCAGGTCAAATGTTTTTTCCACTGGCAAATGCTGTTTTGTCAACATCAAAACTTTCTCTGGGAACTTGTTGATTTAGATAAAACCCCATTTAGAAAATTAAAAAAAAAAATCCGTAAGACAAAAATGGAATGTTTCAATCTTATCCAAATAAAATGTTTCAATATTTGTGTCAAAATTAAATTATTTATAAATTTATTAACCTTTGGTTATATTATAAATTATAAAGTAATAACAAAAAAATCAAAATCAGAAAAATGGTTTTGATTGATTTTTTTCAGAATTTGCATTCCATGGGAAATATTGTTTTTTTAGGGGGTGGTTGTTGTTGTTTGTTGTTGTTTTTATACAATTTCAGTTGAACAGAAATTCAGAATTATGACTGGCTCTAATTAAAATGTTAGTTAAAATCCACCAATCTTTTCTTGTGGGTATTAAGTGTGCATATTGCCCAGTGAAGAATTTAGCCTTTTTTGTTGTTGTTGAAAGGGGTAGATGCCTCAGCTTGAAATTCTGGAATGCAAATTTCATAGTATAAATATCACATAAGCTCTTTGTTTGATTGATTTGCATTTCTAATTTTTAGGCATGATCTTTTTATGTATGAAAGAAGTATTTGGTTGTTCATTTTCATCAGCTTACAAATTTTTATTTGAATTAAATCAATTAAAGAAATTGAGACGTTAAACTTTGTTAAAATATTCATTTTAAATGTAAAGAAGTAGATTATTTTTCATTAGAGGGATATTTTAAATATTATCATATGTATTTTGAATCATCATAATTTTTGGTTTTATTACTGTAATTTGAAAATTGCAGCTGGTCACTGTGGTGTTCCAGATCTCATAGTCAATGGTCAAGTGATTGGAGAGAATTATGGGTACAGAGACACAGTTGTGTACCAGTGCAACCCTGGTTTTCGCTTGATTGGTTCTTCTGTACGAATATGCCAACAAGATCACAACTGGTCTGGTCAGCTTCCATCCTGTGTGCGTAAGTAAGCATGGAAAAAGATATCTTATTTGTGCAATATGTGTACTGCTTATATTAGCTTATTGGACAAGTGCCCAAGTTCCATTTTCAAAGGTGATTTAGGGCCAGATTTTTAAAAGATAAGGCTCCTATAGAGCCTAGGCACCTAATTCCTATTTAAATTAATAGGAATTAGGCACTTATCAGCTTTTGAAAATTCCACTTGATGTTCATCTGCATCTTGAGGCCCCTAAATACCCTTGAAAAACTGGCCCCTCAGAGACTGGCTCACTGAATATCAGTGTGGGACTAAGGAGCATAAGTGCCTATGTCATTTTTGAAAATGCTTTTGAAGATGTTACCTGAATGTTAAGTGTATTTACAATTGATCAGTAGAAAGAGTTATTAGATCTCAAATTATACTGTTAGCACTGAAGACTGAAATGTTCACATCAAGAAATTTGTTTCATTTTCACTGAGACTTTATTACTTTTTTAATCAATGGTGTGTTATGAAAATTAGGGTCTTCGTGTATAACTGGGCTAACATGTCACATAAGTTTACCTCATATGAGAAAAAATAAGTTTTTTCTTTAAACAGATTATTTTTAGTAAGCTTGGATTATGGTAAAAAAGAGAGGATGCAAAAAATTGCTATCTGTTTATTTTTTAAGAATGGTCCCTTCTGAGACTGCTTGTCCCTTTCATAAGTGTGTATATGAAAAGTAATTGTGGAAATGCCAATTGTGGTTCATAAATAGGGTTAAATTGATATTACAGTATTGAAATTATACTAATATTACTGACAATACCCTTTTTTCATATAGCTAGAACTTTATAATAGAAAGCCCTGGCCATAAAAACCTCAACTAATCACAGTGGAACCAGTTCTGTTATTATCCCATTACCTACATTGTTCATTTGTCATTTGATCTACATATGATAGAGGTTTCTGAAAGTAATACTTTATTACTATAGTTAATGGTAATAAGTTATAAATAAAGTACAGAAACATACACTTCATTGTTCTGTTCCTATTTGTACTCCTTCAGCAGTGGATTAATGCCAGTACTCTTTTTGTTCAAGATAGAAATAAGTATTGGACATTAGGGAACAAGTTTATTTGTCAATAATCTTTAAAGCAGGAATGAGACATAGTTCAACAGGAATGTCCAAATCACTGGGTTAACATCAGCAGCAACACTGAAAAAAAATAATTGCTCCCTGGTCTTTGCTAACAGCAAAGAAGGTGAACATAGTTTCTTCACAACCAATTATGGAAGCTATTTTGTTGAACACAGTGGAATTGTGCAGTGGAATACGTCAGAAAAGGGCAAGGAGGTTGACTAAAGGATTGTAGCAATGACAGACATACCATTAAACACTGCAATTGTCCATAACATTACAATAGATTTTTAGAAGTGTCAGTACTGTAAATTCATGGCTTAATAGAAGCAGACAAAAATATTGATTTCTCTTCTGTCTATCGGTTATATTGTTAATGACATTCATAATTTTTTTAATGTATTTCTATAGTACTGCATGTTTAGATTTAATGATCATGACCATTTGAAATGCACTGTGCTGAATGCTTAGACACCATGCACAGATCATTTATGATTAGCCTTTTGCATCATACGTTCCTAACTGATAAAATGCCATTCAGAAAAAAAAATAAGGACAATTTTGAGGTACAGTTTTCGTTGTAACCTTTTTATCATGTTTAGAAAATAAGGGCCTGATCCCCACAAAGTGCTCAACACCTCCTGAAAGATACTAACCGTGTTCTGTTCCCATTAAGATTAAATGACTTGACAGCTTTAAATACCTCTTGAGAGGCACTCAGTACCTCATATGCTCTGAGCTTTAGAATTCTGCCAAGTACTCATCACTATTACATGGAACTATGATAAGTGACAGCAGCATGCTCTTGACTCTTATTTTTTCCTGATGTTAGCTGTTAGCTGTGGTCATCCTGGTAGTCCGATTTATGGAAGAACAAGTGGAAATGGTTTCAACTTCAATGATGATGTGACTTTCTCTTGTAATACTGGATATGCCATGCAAGGGCCAACAAGAGCACAGTGTCAGGCTAATAGGCAATGGAGCCATCCACCACCAATATGTAAAGGTATGATTACAAATGTTTACAGATTTGGAGGTTACTCTGAATATGAAAAACAAATATGAAAAAAGAAATAAAGGGACAATGTCAAAGCAAAGCATATATGTTTAAAAATCATCATGGGAGTTACTAATAGAAAATTAGAGTATTTAAAAAGAACGCATTTTCTACATCTAATTTTATTTTTCACCACCTAACAGTTAGTTTGCTGTGTGCATTTCACTCAGATTGAACTATGAGACTAAACTGGGCAGTTTCATTTTAGTTCCTAGTCTTTTTATTTTCAGGTTCTCATTCATTAGCAAAATTCAGGGGATGGAATTTAAAAGGTCTTCATTGAAATTAAAACTAATATAGAAACATGAAAACATTTCTATGAACATAAAAATCTTTTTAAAATAAAGTCTAAATTTGAGGTCTTATACTCACTGATAATGTCTTTTAAAAGCCTATTTTCATATGTTTCCACTGTATTATTGATTGTATAGAAGTTACTTCTTTAACCCAGATTTCAATGTAGCAAATTTTAGAAGTTTTTCCTTTGTACAAATGAAATGTCACTTCATACCAATATGCCCATACAAAACACCCAGGTTAGGCACCTAAGTCCATATATAAGGCACCTAAATAAAAATAATCTGTTCATAAGACAGACTTCCATTGACTTAACTGGAGACATGCTGGGCATGCAGCACATCTGAAAAGCATGGCTCTTTTAAATAGGGGACAAATATAGATGTAAGAGCCCAACTTTGAATGTATAGTTTGGCCCGTATAGATAACTTTCAGTTATCACTGTGCCTAGTAAGATTCTTGGAAGCACTAAAATGTTGCATTGAGAGTAAATGATTAACACCTTCAGTTTTGGATTTTGTTATGGATTGGGAATAAAGGAAGCAGTATCTTAAAACAAAATAACTCTGATGCTGCACTGTATGCATGTGAATGAAATAGTCATTCTCCAAATCCAATATAAAGATATTATTAAACCTTAACTCGGGGGCTAGGAGATGTCCCAGTGTATTATATACAGTTGAATAGCAATTGGTTTTATCAGACCATAAAAGCAAAACGACATCAGCTTCTGTCATGTCAATATGCCCTTGAAATTTTAAGATTTATTTGTTTTTGTGTTATGTATTATTTGTATTTTTCATTTTCAATTAATATAAATATACTGCTGTTCCCAATAAAATACAGCCTAGTTTTCTTGGAGCAGCCCTTTTGCTACTGATCACAGCTTTTACAGTAGTGTCTTTTGAAATGAGTATATTGATACACAAGAACTGGAGGGTTACAGAAATATGTTCTGAAGATTTAAAAAATTGTCTCCCCTTAGAAAATATGTAGTTCTCAAGAAATCCTGATTGCATCCAAGTAGAAATGGCATCAAAGAGCTATCGTGAAGCTGAGTCAGCATCATGTGGGCTTCCCAAAATTTCCTATAAGCTTTGGGTTCTAGGATGATGCAGAATGTTAAATTGTATAGTGTGTTTATATTCATCTTACTTAATACATTTTCCTTCCAATTAGATTTATCACTCTGCCTTGAGCCCTAGTGAAAAACTATTTACAGAACTTTATTTTTAAATGTTTTATTTGTAGTTAAGACATTATTATTCTATTTTATTCACAACACAAAACTCGCATTGTGTATTAACAGCAATAGGTATATTTGGTCTTCAGCCCAATAGCAATACATTATCTTGGTGTACTGGTATTTCCACAATAATGTACTATACTCCCTGTTATATGTTATTGCCTATAAGGGTCAGAGGCTCAATAAATGTATCGATCACATTGATTTATGAAAACTTTACACACATCCATGAAATCTTAAATTGTTCATAGGGTACAACAAAGTACAAGAGAACTAAGTGTGTGCATCAGATCATCAATACTGGTCTTTTTAGGGTGCAGCAACTCTAGTTATGACTTTGATCAGGAGATTTTTAAGGATTAAAAATAACATTAATCCACATACCTATTTAAAATTGGTACTCTCTCAAATACCTGCAAACTTGCATATTGTCCCTATGTCCAGTGCACACTACAACATTCTTAAAAGTGCTGTACCCCTTCTAAAAGGTCCCTATTTCAATTATAAGAAAATCACAGCAGTGCTCATACTGATTGTTACAATGACCAGAGCTTTTTGCAGTTTGCTGTAAATGATCAGTATTTATGAGTGATGTAGCACTAATACATTTTTTCATTATATTGAAAGTAAATACATCATAGTCTCTATGTTCATGTACAGTTACTATAAAACACTTGATGTCAAAACAGAAAATGCTCAGAGCCCAGAAACTCCCTATAGACTACAAATAAAACTCTGTCCCCTCCACTTATCTGCTTAAATGAAAGGCCTGGGTGAATAGATAAGTTTTGCTTTGAAGGTTAATAAAGCCAGGCCAGAAGAAGAAATAGCTTCCAGATGTCTTATTCCATACAATGAAAATGCTTGGTTTACAGTCATCGCATGTCATTACTGGAGGGCTGTTAGCAAGAACAACCCAGCAAATTCCACCTTTTCTAATGGTATGTAAAATAGCCCTAAAACAGCCAGGATGAAAAATGCGTACGTGAATACCAGTGTCCTGTGTTGTTCCTAGAAATAGATTACTAGGATTTCAATCTACAGAGTATTCCAGAGCCACAGGTATAATACAATGATATACACAGTTAAGTAGGGTGGGCAGTACAATTCTGCATGTAGTATATAGATTACTTTCAGAGGTAACTTCATGTAGTCTGCATTGTAATGATCTGTCCTGGAGATGATGAGCATGGAGCGCCATGATGAGTTCTGAATCCAGAAAGAAAGGTCACAACCCCCTAACCAGATGCAGATGAAAAAAAAATTATTATTAGCTACTTCTTCAAAGTACTAATCTAGGAGAAGCTGAGGACCCCAAGGAACCAACCAGGTTGTTCACATCATTAACAAAAGCTCCCTTCAGTGAAAGGTGGAGATAGATAGATAGATAGATAGATAGACAGCTATCTATAGATCTGTCTTCCTGCCTAAGCTAGCCAGTGGGAGATGCCAACCAGAAGGGTGTGTGCTAAGCCCTGTCCCTCTTGTAGAGATAGGCACCTAAATCCAGGAGACCGGGAGATACCTAGCTCTGCTAATGATTCTCAGCTGTGAACCCTCTCCTGGCACTGTTTTAGCAAGAAGCTGAGGAGGAAGTGGTGCTTTCCTTATCATGTTTATCCCAGTGATTAGAGTTTTTACTGGGATGTGAAAGACCCAGGTTCAACTGAAGAGGAGTCTCCCACCTTTTAGGAGAGTGCTCTAACCACTGATCTGTGGGGCAGTCCGATGTGAGGTTCCCTGAATCTTTCCTGTTGAAGCTGTTCCACTGTAGATAAATGATGAAATAGTGATTGTGGCAAGAGGACTGGACCCCATGCCTTCCACCTCCCAAGTGGATGTCCTAACCACTGGACTACAGGGTCATTCTCACACTTTCTGCTCCTCTGTGGTCCATTGACTATTTAAATATTTATCCATAGTGGAACAGTCATTGGACGAGAGAGAGAATACGACTCTGCTTTAATCACTAGGTTACAAGGTGGGCACCACCTCCTTCTTCTCCTCCTCTGTCTGGATTTTGAAAGGGACCCAATCTGTTAAACAGCTTCTGAGCATGCCTACTGGATTACGCCCTGAGCATGACTTATTAGGCCAAATGCCCATCTTGTCCTGGTTTGTGACTCACTCTAGGATTTAAATGGGAGCATCTAAGCATCCGGATGCCTAGAGTGAAGAAGCATTGCACATGACCAGAGATGGATGTGTAGGTGCCAAAGAAACTTTTATTCTGGAAACTTAGGCATCGAGTAAATTTAGGTGCCTTGCGTGGCTTGATGGAATATTTGCACATCATAATGATCCCAATACTGGGACTTAGGTGCCAAATGGGTGACTAAATCCTTTTGTGCATCCAGACCTCAGTAATAAAGCTATTAAAAATTTATTTATAAAACAACATATTGTACATGTGTAATCTAAAAATAAGTTTCAAATGTATCACTTTTTTTAGTGGTCAACTGTTCTGATCCTGGAATCCCTGCAAATTCCATACGAGAAAGTAAAATAGAACATGGAAATTTCACCTATGGAACAGTGGTGTTTTATGACTGCAATCCTGGACATTTTTTATTTGGATCTTCTGTTTTAGTCTGTCAACCAAATGGTCACTGGGATAAGCCACTACCTGAATGTATTAGTAAGTAGATAATGCGTATTTTTGTGTAAGATAAAAAAAAATGAGCCATATATTTTATTATGGTTTACCCTGATTTTGCTGTAAACAGTATAACTGTCTCTTCTGTCTCTCTGTGTAGGCACTCAGGTGGTGCTGGTAGAAGTTAGACAAAGAGATCCTATATACGTTGGTTTTTAAATATGTGATAACCATATAAGGCCTCAAAGGCAGCAGAGGTATCCCGTGTCTGTTATACATGGTGTATGAAAGTGTTATCTGTGGAGAGGCCACACAAAAAGACTCTACTTCTTTGGCATATCACAGAAGAATAATCCTTGGGAGTACTGTGCATCAGTACTAGTGGTGTTTGGGAGCAGGGGTGTATCCAGTGGGAGTGCCGCTACATGGATGCACTGATTGCATGGAACTTTCATAGCAATAAATAGTGACACTGGACCTCTAAAGTTGTAGTGGAAGCCGCATAGGAGCTGCAAGGTTTTCAACAACAAGCCCTTGAGTTGTACAGGGAGTTTCTTTTCCTCAATTCTTTTTGTAGGTCTCTTTATAAAGACTTGTTTTTGGACGGCTTTCTCTCTTGTGTAAGAGATCAGGCTGAGAGAGAAAATAAGATAAAGAGTTGTTAATTCAGTGTCATTTTGGCAACATTTCTGGAAGAGTGTGAACAAATTCTGCATTTATTATTTATTCCTTAGGCAGGACTTTTCTCTTCCCATTTTCTCACAACAGTTCTCAGTTTTCAATTCTTCCAGTTTTTTTTTTTTAAATGATCTTCATTCCAGGAGTCTTCCTTATCTTTTATATAGTATGTAGTTAATTTACAACTCTCATTTGTTAAATTGGCATTAAATTCTGTGGTCCCTTTAAGTAATTGAAGCAGAAAAATATTACTGGAATGGTGTAGTTGTCAAAAACAGCCATTAGAAAGCCAAAAATTTCAGAGTTAAGGTTAAATGTAAAGGAAAGTCATAATCTTAGCTCTGTCTCCATAGCTACACCCTGAGGGAAAAAGAAACCCAGGGACTCTAAAAGAACCTTATCCATTCATAATAAGCAGTTTCATGCCTTACTCTTAATTATCTTCTAATTTGACCTTCTTTACAGCCAGGCATAATCCACAGACAAAATTCATGTTATAGTTGTTTTATTAAAAATAACATACTAATGGCAGTCTTTTCCCCTTTTCATTAGAGACTTGAACTTGCAGAGTGCTGAGTATTCTTATCCAGAAATCACATAAGCACATGCTTAATTTTCAAATAGCAGTCAAGGGACAAAAGTTAAGCACATGCTTAGATGATTTGCTGGATCGAGGCCAGAATGCTCATCATTTTGCAGAATACACATGCCAGCTATTATACAAATGTGATTAAACACAGACTGAGTGTATCTATACATGAAAACTCCAAGACTGAGATCATTAAATTATAATGCTATTATAAAAAGAGCTAAACTTAGTGAATGAGGATCTTCATACAGCATCAGTCATGTACAGTATGTATTCAACCAGTGCTCTGTTATGCACAATTTCAGTGCTAAGAACCTTGCAGTCTTCTTCAAATCTAATATGTCCACAACCATAGACTGAATACCTCTCTTCAAGCCCTTATGGAAGAAGATGATGACGCGAAGATGGGAGGGTGTAAGTGGCAATTTACTTAATCTGTTCAGGGCTATTCTGTTACCAAGATATGTGCAGCTATAAGCCAAAGTCTTCATGAAGCACTTAGAAAAAATGTCTTTGATCGATCATTAACATATCACACAAAGTAAGGGTAAAAGAACAAAGAGGGAGAGATATGCAAGGCTAGAATTGTTATGGGGACAGAAATAAGGTGATTTGGATGCCTTGCCACTGAGCATTTTCATAGGTGCAAATGTTTGGTCTCCCTCAAAGTTCAACCTTCACTCTGAATTCTCTGCGTTTTTAATGATTGCTTTTAAATAACTACATGCTCTTGTGAGGATTTTTACTTTCAAGTCACTGATATGTACCCTTAAACTTAACAAAGTTCTTTTCTCTGATAGATAAATATAAGAGCAAGCAAACCTTACTTGAAAATGTGCCCCACTTCAAATTCCAGCTGATGTTTTATTTCTTTTCAGCACTGCAAGGCAAACCTTTATTTCCTTGACATACATAATCCTTGTGTCTACTGTTCTACAGAGTAATGCATAGGCCTTTTTTTTCACTTTATTTTGTTCTTATAACATAAATGCCTGGTGGGCTTAACATGATTACTTCCCCATTACTCTTATAAAACTTTCTAATACATGTTAGATTTCTGAAACTATTTCAATGGATTTACTGGGATTTAAAAAGCAGAACTTTGTAAAATACTATTTTTGACCAATTTCTACAAATGCTTCTTACAAGATTTTGTTATAGGTGTGTTTAAGAGACAAGTAAAAGAAAAAAGATAATCAGCATTACTTATTATGGAATTCTCTCTTTGCTGTCTTCAGTGTAATTACACAATATCAGCTTACATCTCCTTTTCTGCACTGTTGCAGTTAGAGTTTGCTACCAGTGTTGTATATGGAGTTGAACACTGTTCAGGTACCACTGTCTGCAGCCCACGCAGCACATACACTAAATGTGTATGGTTAAAAGCTTCTGAGTCAATCTTAATGAAAAGCTAATTCAGCCTAAATGGAAAATTGCTTATGTGTAAATTGTATCAGAGGGGTAGCCATGTTAGTCTGGATCTGTAAAAGCAGCAAAGAATCCTGTGGCACCTTATAGATTAACAGACGTTTTGGAGCATGAGCTTTCATGGGTGAATACCCACTTCTTCAGATGCATGTGGTGGAAATTTCCAGGGGCAGGTATATATATGCTAGCAAGCAAGCTAGAGATAACGAAGTCAGTTCAATCAGGGAGGATGAGGCCCTGTCCTAGCAGTTGAGGTGTGAAAACCAAGAGAGGAGAAACTGGTTCTGTAGTTGGCAAGCCATTCACAGTCTTTGTTCAATCCTGAGCTGATGGTGTCAAATTTGCAGATGAACTGAAGCTCAGCAGTTTCTCTTTGAAGTCTGGTCCTGAAGTTTTTTTTGCTGCAGGATGGCCACCTTAAGGTCTGCAATAGTGTGGCCAGGGAGGTTGAAGTGCTCTCCTACAGGTTTTTGTATATTGCCATTCCTAGTGTCTGATTTGTGTCCATTTATCCCTTTCCGTAGAGACTGTCCAGTTTGGCCAATGTACATAGCAGAGGGGCATTGCTGGCATATGATGGCGTATATTACATTGGTGGATGTGCAGGTGAATGAACCAGTGATGGTGTGGCTGATCTGGTTAGGTCCTGTGATGGTGTCTCTGGTGTAGATATGTGGGCAGAGTTGGCATCGAGGTTTGTTGCATGGATTGGTTCCTGAGCTAGAGTTATTATGGTGCGGTGTGCAGTTACTGGTGAGAATATGTTTCAGGTTGGCAGGTTGTCTGTGGGCAAGGACTGGCCTGCCACCCAAGGCCTGTGAAAGTGTGGGATCATTGTCCAGGATGGGTTGTAGATCCTTGATGATGCGTTGGAGGGGTTTTAGCTGGGGGCTGTATGTGATGGCCAGTGGAGTCCTGTTGGTTTCTCTCTTGGCTTTGTCTTGCAGTAGGAGGCTTCTGGGTACACGTCTAGCTCTGTTGATCTGTTTCCTTATTTCCTCGTTTGGGTATTGTAGTTTTGAGAATGCTTGGTGGAGATTTTGTAGGTGTTGGTCTCTGTCTGAGGGGTTAGAGCAGATGCGGTTGTACCTCAGTGCTTGGCTGTAGACAATGGACCGTGTGTTGTGTCCGGGATGGAAGCTGGAGGCATGAAGGTAGGCATAGCGTTCGGTAGGTTTTCGATATAGGGTGGTGTTAATGTGACCATCACTTATTTGCACCGTGGTGTCAAGAAAGTGGACCTCCCGTGTAGATTGGTCCAGGCTGAGGTTGATGGTGGGGTGGAAGCTGTTGAAATCATGGTGGAATTTTTCCAGAGTCTCCTTCCCATGGGTCCAGATGATGAAGATGTCATCAATGTAGCGTAGGTAGAGAAGGGGTGTGAGTGGACGAGAGCTGAGGAAGTGTTGTTCCAGGTCGGCCATAAAGATATTGGCATATCGTGGGGCCATGCGGGTGCCCATAGCAGTGCCACTGATCTGGAGATATATATTGTCATCAAATTTGAAATAGTTGTGTGTAAGTATAAAGGCACAGAGCTCAGCAGCCAGTTGTGCTGTGGCATCATCAGGGATAGTGTTCCTGACAGCTTGTATTCCATCTGTGTGTGGGATGTTTGTGTAGAGAGCCTCTACATCCATGGTGGCTAGGATGGTGTTTTCTGGGAGGTGACCAATGCATTGTAGTTTCCTCAGGAAATCAGTGGTGTCACGGAGATAGCTGGGAGTGCTGGTGGCATAGGGTCTGAGTAGAGAGTCCATATATCCAGACAGTCCTTCAGTGAGAGTGCCAATGCCCGAGATGATGGGGCGTCCAGGATTTCCGGGTTTGTGGATCTTGGGTAGTAGATAGAATAACCCTGGTCGGGGCTCTAGGGGTATGTTGATTTCTTCTGGTGTTAGTGTAGAGAGTGTCCTGAGTAGATGCTGTAGTTTCTTAGTGTATTCCTCAGTGGGATCTGAGGGAAGTGGCCAGTAGAATTTGGTATTGGAGAGTTGTCTGGCAGCCTCCTTTTGGTAGTCAGACCTGTTCATGATGACAACGGCACCTCCTTTACCAGCCTCTTTGATGATAATGTCAGGGTGGTTTCTGAGGGTGTGTGGGTTCTGAGGCATTGCGTTCTGCACGACTTAGGTTGTGAGGCAAGCGATGTTGTTCTTCCACGATTTCTGCCTGTGCATGCCGGCGGAAGCATTCAATGTATAGGTCCAGACTGTCATTTCGACCCTCAGGAGGAGTCCATGTGGAGTTCTTCTTCTTGTGCTGTTGGTGGGAGGGCACCTGTGTATCAGTGCACTGTTCAGTGTTGTCCTGGAAGTATTCTTTGAGTCGGAGATTTTGAAAATAGGCTTCCAGATCGCCACAGAACTGTATCATGTTGGTGGGGGTGGCAGGGCAGAAAGAGAGTCCCCGAGATAGGACAGACTTTTCTGGTACCCAGAAGCCTCCTACTGCAAGACAAAGCCAAGAAAGAAACCAACAGGACTCCACTGGCCATCACATACAGCCCCCAGCTAAAACCCCTCCAACGCATCATCAAGGATCTACAACCCATCCTGGACAATGATCCCACACTTTCACAGGCCTTGGGTGGCAGGCCAGTCCTTGCCCACAGACAACCTGCCAACCTGAAACATATTCTCACCAGTAACTGCACACCGCACCATAATAACTCTAGCTCAGGAACCAATCCATGCAACAAACCTCGATGCCAACTCTGCCCACATATCTACACCAGAGACACCATCACAGGACCTAACCAGATCAGCCACACCATCACTGGTTCATTCACCTGCACATCCACCAATGTAATATACGCCATCATATGCCAGCAATGCCCCTCTGCTATGTACATTGGCCAAACTGGACAGTCTCTACGGAAAGGGATAAATGGACACAAATCAGACACTAGGAATGGCAATATACAAAAACCTGTAGGAGAGCACTTCAACCTCCCTGGCCACACTATTGCAGACCTTAAGGTGGCCATCCTGCAGCAAAAAAAACTTCAGGACCAGACTTCAAAGAGAAACTGCTGAGCTTCAGTTCATCTGCAAATTTGACACCATCAGCTCAGGATTGAACAAAGACTGTGAATGGCTTGCCAACTACAGAACCAGTTTCTCCTCTCTTGGTTTTCACACCTCAACTGCTAGAACAGGGCCTCATCCTCCCTGATTGAACTGACCTCGTTATCTCTAGCTTGCTTGCTAGCATATATATACCTGCCCCTGGAAATTTCCACCACATGCATCTGAAGAAGTGGGTATTCACCCACGAAAGCTCATGCTCCAAAACGTCTGTTAGTCTGTAAAGTGCCACAGGATTCTTTGCTGCTTTTATGTGTAAATTGGCTTTTCTAAGGCCCTGATCCCTAGCTCCCAGGGAGAGAGATTGCTTCAGAAATAGTAGGGTGTGGAGAAGGGGTGGAAAAGGTGGAGCTGTCAAAGGATAGTCCTTTCCTTTCAATTCCCAGGTGCAGTGAGAGCTCACTGAGGAATTATACCTAGTTCAGACATACTTGCTTCACAAGCTACCCTTGGGGCTCTGCACTGCTCCTAAGACAGACCGTAGCCTTAAAGGCAAAATATGGTCTTTATATTGCAAAATATTTGGGCCCAATTCCTGGTCCCCATAAACACATGTCAGGAAATTAGGAAATAGAATCTCAAGGGAAAGGTTTTGGCTACAATTCTAGCCTCTAGAAAGAGCTGCACCAGAGTATTATGAGCAGTGATTTAAGGGTCAGTGGATGTGAGCCACATGTATATGCATTTATAATCTGTGAGCTAGCATTGACCCCTACATATAGCCTCCCTCTTCACCCATAGCAGAATAGTTCTACTCTGAATGAATATATAGATATAGTTCTACGGAGACCAGCTCTAAGGTACAGGCATCTTGTGTAACTTTATATACATACATCTAGGGTATATAGATAGATAGATATATTTCCTTACACTAAATGCCTGTACCTTAAGGCTCATCTCAGCAAAAATATTAGAAGTACACTATCATTAACATGACCCTTCAAGAGACATCTGTTTCACAGCATCTGTCAGAATTTGGTTCTTGATATATTATTCATATTTAATAAATTAACATTAAAGAGTCCAGCTTCTTCACAAGATGTATGTATAAAATATGGGAATTCTAATGGTAAATGGAAGAAGTTTGATCGGTGATTATAATATTTTTTTATCTTCAATAATTATGTATTGTAGTGATTGACTGTGGCCATCCTGGCATTCCTCCTAATGCGATCCTGTCTGGAGAGAAGTATACATTTGGGTCTACTGTTCATTATTCCTGCACAGGAAGGCGATCACTATTAGGCCAATCATCTCGCACATGTCAATTAAATGGACATTGGAGTGGATCTCTGCCTCATTGCTCAGGTACCACTCTTGAAGTATGTGAATGTGGTCTTGAAAACATTTTAAACTTCCATAGGTTTTGGTGGAAGCCTGTTTGCTTTTTTTATTGTTTGAAAAACATATAAAAGATAAAACATATGTATTAAAATATGCTGTTGTTGAAAGTGCCGTAAAAATAAGTAAAATTATTTTTACAAGATAATCCAGTGGGAAACTGAACTTTGTTAATAACATTTAAAATGAAGGGAAATGACATGCTCAATGGGATGGGACAAGTGACCATTTGGTTTTGAACATGTGTATTTTTATTATATGCACATTGATGATAAGCATATTGGTTTCCAGAGGGAGAGCTCCTGCATCGTTATTTTCTCAAGATAATGATTTCAATTTTATATAACTTGAAAAATGACTTGTGATTTGGTCTCACAGGCCTCAAGTTAAGTCTAAAATATGTTTTGCATCTGCCCTTTAGGTAAAGCTCCAAGTGCTCTAGCTCATTTCAAGCATGGGATGTTATTGTTTTGGTTTTGCATGGTAACTAGTGAATCAACTTTAATGGAAATGGGCCCAAATCACAAAAACTGAGATCCTCATTTTGAACATACCAAAGCCGAGGAGTGCTACAATCCAGGCTTTTGGTTTGTTCCAGCACACCTATAGAGACCAATTGAGAAGTACACAGAGTTAAGGGCCTTTTAGATCTCAGGTTGTACTTCAAGCCCATTTCTCATCTTCACTAAATTTTAGTTCTCAATAAATACAAGAGTTTATTTTTTTCTCTTGGCAACATCATACTTCCATCACATAAGTTACAGCGATCAATATTTTCATCTTGGAGCATTTTCAGATCTATATTGCTTTGACTATAAAAACATAGTTATTTTCATGTTCAGGAAATAGGAAGAAGCCATGGGCCATATTCTTTCCTGAGTTCTGCCTACACAGAAAATGATGTGCAAGTCTGGCATCCTTGATTATGCTCCCATCCTAATCTTATGGTCAAATTTGATATCATTCAAAATAGCCTTTGGCTTTTTAATAATATTTATTTTCCTACTGTTTATTTCTTTTGGTTTATTTAGACAGTAAATTTGTCATTTTAGGCACTTGGTTAATATACATGTGTACAGCACCTAGCACAATGGGGTCCTAATTTCATCTGGGATCTCTAGTATTACTACAGTAGAAATGATAAATAATTATAATTAAAATAATAATTTTAGATGAAGATCTTGCTGTTAAGATCCAAAAAGAGGCCTGACCACAAAGAAAATGGGCATGTCATGCCTGAAGTCAGATTGCTTGCTTGCTCACTTTGCCTGAACCAGCATAGTACTGATGTGATAGGTCAAATAACTATTATTTGCAGTGAGTCAGGGTTTACGCAGGGGCTAAGCCTGTTCTTAAGACATGCAGCTGGTAGATGTGGTTAAGGACACCTGCTGATGTTGTTATCTTGGTCCATCAGTTCCTCTTCTTCCATAAATCTTCATTTACCAACATAAAATGTGATTGTTCATTTTTTATAGTTTTTCACCTAATTTCACCCAGGCTATATTCTCACAGAAATCAGTTGGAGTATTGCCATTGACTTCAATGAAAGCAGGTTCCGGTTCCTATGGTGATTAGAGCTGCTCATCATGTGAAAAACAGCATTAAATTTGAATCTATTTATACATTTGAAATTCAGATTTGGATTTGCCAAACCTAGTTTTTAAAACCAGTAGAGAGAGAGAGAGAGAGTGTGTGTGTGCATGTGTGTGTGTGTGTGTGTGTGTGTGTGTGTGTGTAGAGAGAGAGAGAGAATTTGTCTTTGAGTTTCTGGATTTAAACAAAACTCCAAACTTAAAAATATCTACAGAGAAGGATGAAGACACACATAGAATTAAACTGTAAATGTATTCACATACATTTTAGAGAACATAAAACAATAGTTTTTTTCACAACTCTGCAAATATTACATTTGATTTAGAGATAAGTACTTCAAAATCGTGTAAATGAATAAATATATGCAATTAAAAAAATTAAGATGTTCTCTCTCTCTCACTCTCATGCATACTGTGAGGAAACTCAGAGGTCAAATCAGCATCTAGGAAAAAAATAAAGCCAAGTTCTGTAAGAGAAACCTCTATATTCAAATGTGGGTCACATTGAGCAAAACTTAGATTTGGTATGAAGTGAGTAGAACCTTAATAATGTCACCCACTTATATTAGATCTGAAAACAAAACACCACTAGTTCTGGCAACCTGAAATTATGTGGAGTCATTATTTTACTAATATCAGGGTTTCTCAAACAGGGGTCGCTGCTTGTGTAGGGACAGCCCCTGGCGGGCCAGGCCTGTGTGTTTACCTGCCCCGTCTGCAGGTCCGGCCAATTGCAGCTTCCATTGGCCCAGAACAGCAATCCGCAGCCAGTGGGAGCTGAAATCGGCTGGACCTCTAGACGGGGTAGGTAAACACACTGGCCCAGCCCACCAGGGGCTTTCCATAAACGAACGGCGACCCTTGTTTGAGAAACCTGACTAATATTGTCTATAACTTTAATTCTATGTTTCATAAATAAATACATACATACATAAACAGACTAGGACCTGGTGCCTAGGTTGTTTCATGGAGCATATTAGAAAGCTGTACAAAAAGACACAAAAAGTGAGAGCATTCACAGCCCTTTTTACATGTAGGCAGGAATTCACATTGGTTTGTCATGTGTTTTCTGAAGCAGTCTGGTGCTCGGTCATCTGCATTTTAAATTATGCTTCAGATCCAGAGCTAGTAGGAGTTGAGGTGTCCCATTGACATCAGCTGATGTTTTTGACAGATACCTTTCAGGAATCAAACATGTGTCATCTGGAGAGAGCAGAGTTATTATGGAACTCGCAGAAACTTAAAATTACTGTTACATTCAGCAAAGTCACTGCCATGCATTTAAATAAGTTGTCTGGCCATGGACACCTTCAGTAAAAATGGAAAGCCAAATTCTCTGATGGTGTAGTTCTGGTGTAACTTTAGCAACATCGATGGACTTATTCCAGCAGAAAAATTTGTCCAGATATGCAGGCAGAAAGTATCTGCCTGTAGACTGAGAAAATCATTGTTGAATCCCTGCAGTTAGGAGGTCAACATAATTATTGTCTACATAACACTATTGGAGCCATTACCATGGCTATCATATTTTTATGATAAAAATAGTCACTAATAGATGGTCTTTTTGCTAGTCGACTATAACATTCCATCAGGCTGGACTGTGATTAACCTCCCCTGGATGGTCATGGTAATCATTCCTTGACATTTTTTAACAAATAGATTTAGATCTGTATATTAGTAACAAAAATATGGCAGATCAGAGCGCATAATGGGGTTAATTTATAAGGAAAAGGTATGACACAATTTTGTAAGGCATAAAGACCTTTTTTACTTCAATCACAATAAAAGTAGTAGTAGTGGTAGTACCTAGGAACTGGTTGAGAATGGGGATCATTGTTCTGGGCACTGTACAAAATACAAAGTAATAGACATGCCCTGACCTGAACGTTTTGCAATCTAAATAGACAAGATGGACAAAATGTAGGAGATATATCCAAAGTTATGACCCTAACCACTTTACCTAGGGCACTTTTGGTGTAATGCATAAAACGTAGTGATCAAAATGTTCAAACTTGATGTCTTAAGTTAATCACCTCAATAAGTGGCTTGGATTTTGGAAATCCTGAGTGTTCAGAACCTCCCTTGACTTGACTGTATTTTGGGTTTGGGAAGTTGTGGATATTCACCATCTTTGAAAATCTAGCTCCTCAAATACTCTAATGATTGGGGTGATGGGAATCTAAATAAATAAATGTAGGTGCCTTAGAAAGATTTTGATACCTAAATTTAGGGATCCAAATGTGAACATTTTGACTATCATATCTACAACTAGCTCGTTCACTCATAAGAATGAGGAAATTTTCTAATGCTAGTAAGCACCAATGAATTAGAATAGATAGGGTTCTCTGCATTTTTTCCCACATGTGCAGAAAGATCACATTCTAATTATGATACTATATTACCATGTTGGAAGGTTTTCAGAAATGAGAGGTCAGTTCAATGCTGTTTAACTTCATTTTACTTTTCTTTGAACCAATTTCTACCTCTTTATGTGTTATGGGTAAAAGAGAATCTGTGTCCCTAAAAAAAACCAACCAACCAAACGAACAAACAAAAAAACCCACAGAACCCAAACTCCATCCTTCTGGAGATGCACTACTGTTAAAAGATACTCAATTCTGCTATTTTTTTCCTGAGTTTCTGACAGGCAAAGGAAGATGAACATGAAGTACTTCTGTTCTATTAACTCTTACTTATCTGTTTATGACATACTCATTCTAGTCCAGGTGGCTAAGTAAATCCAGACCAGCCCTGGATTTACTTAGCCACCTGGACTAGAAAGAATATGTCATAAACAGATAAGTAAGAGTTAATAGAACAGAAGTACTTCATGTCTCTTTTGCCTGTAAAGGGTTAAGTTCAGTGAGCCTGGCTGTCAGTTGACCAGAGGACCAATCAGGGGACAGGATACTTTCAAATCTTGAAGGAGGGAAGTTTTTGTGTGTGCTGTTAGATTTTGGTTGTTGTTCACTCTGGGGGCTCAGAGGGACCAGACGTGCAACCAGGTTTCTCTCCAATCTCTCCGATACAGGCTCTTACAAGTTCAGAATAATAAGTATTAGGCGAGCTAGGCTTATGTTTGTTTTCTTTATTTGCAAATGTGTATTTGGCTGAGTTCAAATGTGTATTTGGCTGGAAGGAGTTCAAATTTGTATTTGGCTGAAAGGATTTTAATTTGTACTTGTATACTTAGGCTGGGAGGGTATTCCCAGTGTCTATAGCTGAAGGACCCTGTAACATATTCCATCTTAAATTTACAAAGATAATTTTTACTGTTTTTTCTCTCTTTAATTAAAAGTTTCTTGTTTAAGAACCTGATTTTTTTTTTCATTCTGGTGAGACCCCAGGGGACTGGGTCTCCCCATCAATTCCCTGGGATCCACCAGGGAATTGGTGGGGAGAAAGGAAGGAAGGAGGAAGAGAAAGGTTATTTTCTCTCTGTGTTAGGATTACTTTCTCTCTCAGGGAGAGTCTGGGAAGGGGAGAGAGAAGGAGGGGGAAAGGTAAATTTTCCTCTCTGTTTTAAGATTCAAGGAGTTTGAATCATAGTAATCTTCCAGGGTAACCCAGGGAGGGGAAGCCTGGGAGAGGCAATGGTGAGGGAAAGAGTTTACTTTCCTTGTGTTAAGATCCAGAGGGTCTGGGTCTTGGGGGTCCCCAGGCAAGGTTTTGGGGGGACCAGAGTGTACCAGGCACTGGAATTCCTGGTTGGTGGCAGCGCTACAAGTACTAAGCTGGTAATTGAGCTTAGAGGAATTCATGCTAGTACCCCATCTTTTGGATGCTAAGGTTCAGAGTGGGGATTTATACCATGACATAGTACTACTACTACTACTACTTGTTATTATTATTATTATTGTTTATTAAATTGCTCATCTATTATGCAGTTCTCCATAAATCACAAAACAAAATAATCCAATGCTTCGCCATCTGACTCTTCCTCACTACTCAACTCAAAATATATTTCTGCTGGTAAAGAGAGGAAATAGGTAAAATACCATTGCTAGTTCTGGTCTGCATTCAGCACCATTCCGTGCTGATGGGGCTGGTTGGCAAGGGCTGTCCCGCGACCTCTGTTGCCCCAGTTATTCCTAAACTCCACTGAGTCTATACGTGCCAGGGATCTGTCATTCATTGGTCAAAATGTGAGTGCCCTGGGTTCTCACTGTTTCCCACAGATAACAGCATGTCCTTATGACTCTGATATTTAAGTTCAGATAAAAAACCTGCATGGGTTATTATATATAGAGAGAATTTTATTTACCCCATTTATGCATACATTTTAGCACTGCTATGTATTTACCCAGTTATCGCTAATATCAAGGCATAATTTGATGCTCTCTGGTAAGTGCATTCTACACTAGTTGTATTTAAAGCTTTTGCTCTAGATTTATACCAGTGTAAATGAAAGCAGAGTTTGGCTCAATAATGATATTATGATTTTCCTTTAGATCCTTGTTACTGCAAGAGACTGTACTTTTTATTATTTGTAAAAAATGTCACCAAATCTATGTGCTTTATGTCTTTGGGCCAAAACCTCAGTTGCTGTAAGCCAGTATAGGTCCACCGAATTCGCTGAAGAATTGAATGCCAATTTATACCAGCTGAAGCCAGAGTTAAATTCAGTTATCTGTGTAGTCAGCTGTGCTTGTGTCCAAAAATAATTCAAAGATATTTATCAAAAAGGACAGTGGCCAGGATTTTCAGACATAGGAACTTGTAATTATAGTCCTAAGTCTGTATTTAGACATCTGAATAAGTTACTGGTTACACTGGGAACTGCTGGGAGCGCTATCCTCACCCTCAATCATGGCACTTATTTAGCACTTATTTAGGGTGCTAAATATGGATTTTAGACTTTTATTTCAAAAAATCTTGGCCACTAATTGTTTTAAAAACATTTATTTTGCTCTATGTATATTAGAAATGGCAAAACTGTTAACTTTTTCCCACCATCTACTTTGTAAAACATAAATAGTGTGTCAGCTGAAATGAGATTTTATTCAGCATACTGTCTTTCAGCTGGAAGTACCTAAAAACTATGACAAATAGTTGATGTTGAGAAAAATGCTGACTAAAGCTCACGTACAATGGCAGCAATGTTGCCTCTCCGGTGATAACCTTAAAATGTGAAGTATGCACTCCAGTACCATTAGAAAACGTGTTACAAGAAACTTGATTGAACAGGAAATTCATCTGTAAATCAGTGACCTCGGAACATCTCAGAATAAGTATTCTGAATGAAGAACTATGGTGATTTTTATGGTTCTCACAATAAGCTGTGGAACTAAACCCTAATACAAAATCATTAGCCATTTAGCTCAGGTGTGTCCTAATGTAACGTAAAATGGTATAAACTAAGGGGACAAGCACTTTGTAATGTAGCTTGAAAAGGCTGAGCTTTTTGCACACACCAGGGGTCTTTGCATCTCTCCATATCTCTCCCACAAGCACCTTATGTGCCATCCCCTCATCCCCCTCCATTTCAGGGATTCCCTGCAAGTCCCTTGTCTCTTCCCTGCTAGTGGTTCTGCGTGCCACCCACTTATGTAACCCAGGGTCCCCCATTAACCCCACATGCCAATGGCTTTGTGTGCACTCCCATTCCCACTTGCTTTCATGACTTCCATTCTCCCTTCCCCTGACATCAGGTATTCTGTATGCCCCCCACACACACACACTGCTTCCCATACTAGGTTTCTGAATCCCCCCACCAGGAATTGTGTGTGCCTCGTCATTACCACATCCTTCCATTCAAGAGTTCTCACATTCTAGCCATATGGAGGGTCTCTGTGTGTGCCCCCATTTCCCTCTTTCCCTCCATATTCCCCAATCCCTCCTCTATACCAGGGTACACCAGTTTCCCTCTTTCACAGGGGTTGTCTTTGCCCCATACCCTTCTCCCCCATTCCCATCTTTCTCCCCAGGCCATGGGCTCTGTGTGGCCTCTCTTCTCCCATTCCAAGGTCCCCCATTCTCCTCCCCCCATGACAGGAGTTCTCTGCATCCCTCATTTCACCTGCCCCGAGGGCAGAAATGTCTGGATTCAATAAACATGGAAAGGGTCTTCCAATTTGCCTGCCACTGGGGGTTTTGTGCCCCCATTCCTCCTCCATGTTCCCTATCCTCCCCCATGGCAGGGTCTCTGTGTGAATCTGTATTGCCCCCTCCTCCCCATTTCCCACTTCCCCCTGAATGCCAGGGCTCTATCAGCCCCCTATTTTCTGATTGCCACTTTCTCTCTTATGCTAAGGGTTCTTTGCCCTTCTTGGCCACTGACCCCATACTAGGATTACCCCAGTCAGGGGCTGTGTGCATGACCCCCTTTTTACTTTATGCCCCCAAATCTGGTCCTCCATTATTATTTCTGTCTCGGAGTTAAATCAGTCAGGTGTCAACATGTTGAACTCTACTTGGAGGATAAGCAGGGGTATTGTTCTGTAGTGCTTAGGGTGACCAGACAGCATGTGTGAAAAATCAGGATGGGGGTGGGGGCCTATATAAGAAAAAGACCCAAAAATTGGTACTGTCCCTATAAAATTGGGATATATGGTCACCCTAGTAGTGCTGGAAAGAGTTAATTGGTGCCATAAACCTGTTGTTTGATCCACAGAAAATTGCAGAGGTACTTGAAGCTTTGGTTGTGCTAATAATGTAGCGGGGGCTCAGTTTGTCCTCCACTTTCCCTTTTTTCATTTTTTCTTTATTTTTCTTTTTTTTCTTGATTTCCCTGCAAATCAATAGGATTCTGGCAATTAATGCCTAGAACATTCTTGGAAATTCCGGAATTGATTGGATGTAGCATTCAAAAGTTATATTACATACATGTATAAATGCAAACATGGAAAAGCCATCAATTGGAGTGTGAGGCCTTCACAAGCTTGGCCAATTACCTGAGAAACGTATAATTTATATGTGGTGTTTACACTTCAGTTAAATCTTGGTTACAAAGGTATCTGATAGCTACCAAATCATTTGAAAAGCCAAGTAAAGGGCCCGGACCCAGATTTTTAAAAGTATTTAGGCTTTGCTTTGCTCAGTGTTGCAATGCCTAACTGATTTAAGAGCCCAATCTAATTTTCAAAAGGGAAACAATGGGAAGCAATATTAAATACCTTTTAAAATCTGGGCCTTATAGTTCAAGTCAGTAGCTGTAAAATAGTCCTACAGTACTGATATAGTAGTGTAGTGTATCAAATATTATATTCATGTGAAAATCTTTGTATTAAAATTCTAGGAGACACTGCTGGTTCTTGTGGGGATCCAGGAATCCCAGGTCATGGTTCTAGAGAAGACAGTGATTTTAAAATTAAAAGTACTGTACGTTTCAACTGTGAGATTGGTTATAGCCTTCATGGGTCAGAAGAAAGAACATGTTTGGGAAATGGAACCTGGACAGGAAGACAGCCAGAGTGTAAAGGTAAATCACAAAAGGAAAATACATTTTATATATATATATCTTTAAAATGAATGTAATGTCAATGAAAGATTGACATTGAAAAAGTGAAATCTCTGGAGGTTTAACTGCTTGATTTAGTCACAGGACAGACAAGGTACACGCAGTGGAAGAGTAGTCTTCTCCGTATCTACTTACAAGTGTACCTTTATTACCTCTATTTTGCCCTGGAAGGACAACATCTAGCACTGAGACAATGGCTCACTTTCCATGCTTATTGAATTATGCCATTTCTTCTGTAAGTGCTGACCAGAATGCCAACTGTATATCATAGTTCTTGTGATGCAGATACTTGTCCAGCGGGTACTGGTTTGAGACCACAAATCTTTTCACACAGAGACTGAAACAGCTATAAGATAGTAATGGCTTTTGGTCGCCTGGGTACAGTTCAAATCAGTAACTAGAGATGATAAATTCTTCGCCTTTTGAGACAACCATTACTTTCTCTCTCCCCTCTTCCTTCCACCAGTTTGTACCAACTAAGCACTGTAGACCTCACTTTTTTAATATTGTTTTTTTCCTTTGACAAATGCTTTCCTGGTTGCTTCATCCTTGGTTATAGCTATTGTAGGTATGAATACCTGTGGAAGGAGAAATTCAATTATTTGTAGAATTTCATTATACTACATATAATATGTCATAAATGATTAAACTATAAATTTTGTTTACTGATTAATATATCTTGTTCACTATTAGAAAATGAAAAACCCGAACTAAGTTACTTAAAATGAATCACTCCAGAATTCTGAAGCAAGATGTATTACCATAAAAACAAGACCTAACCAGATATTTATGGAGAATCATTTACGGTACTTCAGTCATCTTGATTCCACAAATGAGAAATAATTCCCAAAAGACTCTTTTTGAGAAAAAAAGCTTCCTGAATAGCAGAGGAAAATTTAAGAGCTTCTTTTCTCTTATTATCCACTTTATTATTATGGATTGCTCTGTCTTTAAGAGATAGTCATTTCATTTTGAAGGAGACAGCTTAATTAACATTGGCCAGCTATACCCAAAGAAAAACGGGGCATACTTGATATGGATTCAATCGGGCCACAACTTTATTATTAGATGTTTGAGACTACCTGACAGATAACAGTGTACAGTACAGGTAATCTCGTGTTTATTGCATAATTACCTGGGGGGCTTCCACCAGCCCCCCCTCTTTTTCCATCCAGGTCCTTACAATCCAGCCCCCTCAGAGGAGGGTTAAGGTGAGCTATAAGAAAAGGGTATTGGCTCCCTGCTGTTCCAACCATAGGCACCCCAAACCCATTACCATTCCATTCCTTTAACCTGCACCTCCTTTTTAAGTCCTTAACCAGGCCATTTATCTAGTCACTGGATGCCTTCCCTGTGGAGTACCTGCACTGGATATCCACCACAAGGAGGCACCAGTAATTAGCTGGGCTGCCTCCCCCACAAACCCAGTTGGGTTCCCAGACATCTTCCAATTGCCTCCTGTATAGCATCCAAAAAGCATGTCATCCCCCAAGTCCCTTAGGTGAACCCCCATCCTCCCAAATGAACTCAGTTGCCCCTTGCACTATGCAAGGATCATCGAAGACTCCTGCAAATGGGTTGCCAATGCCACGCACTGCAACAACTTCCCCATCTTGATGAGTCATATCGGTGACCAGCATTCTGGGTCCTGAAAATGGAAGAACTCTTAACAACTCTTTTCATAGCTCAGCCATGTGCCTGGAGCCAAGGATCTCCATGCCATCACCATGAACCCCATATGCCATGGCTTCATAGCGCCAGTGTCATCTACTTGAGTTCACAGCTAGCTCCTGGTGCAAGCCCTCGCTGCATGGAGAAAGGGGTTTCCAACACCAGGGCTTTCACCTTTAAAGCCTTCTACCAATTGCCCACCTTTTTTGCAGCATTTTCTGACCTTGTTTCCTCTCCCATCCCACCATAAAGCACTGCTGCCTTCCTTCAGCAAGCCTGAACAATGCCAGTCTTAGGTGCAGTGTGGTCAAACCTGCTTTTAATATTTTTCTTGATGAACAGATGCAACTCTGATACCAAGTAATTAATAAATTATATAAATAAATAAATAAATAAATATTTTATAAGCTGTAGGGGGACATGATCACAAAAACTGAGCTTTCTTCCTTCTCTACTATCAAACTGGATTGCCATCATATTATTTTACATTTCAAGATATCTAAGATGCTTCATTATTCATTGAACTTAGAAATCCTCTTGGAGGTATGTATATAGATTAAAGACTGCTGTTGTCTTAGTTTTGTTTGTTTATATTATATTATATTATATTATATTATATTATATTATATTTAGGTGAAAAGCCATGCACTTGAAAGTTAGGAAATTCTAGATTTATAGTTGCTTGTGCAATGTTAATTCTTCCTTTTTAGCCTCCATCCTGTGCATTTAATGAGGCACAGTCCTATGGAAAAAATAGTTTGTGATCATGTAACTAAAGATGGTATCATAATGCATACTCACAAATGGACCGAATTGAGGTTATAGGGGTAACCATAAATCTGGCATTTTTCCAGCTTTTCTGTGCTTGATTTTGCAACCTAAATAACTTTCTTTTGCCATAGGCTTTTTAAATGTAATTTCCTAGGTATTTTTCTCCAAGGGAAAAGATAAAAAATAAATTATGGGATATACAATTGTAATAAACCATCTCCATCACACATTGTCCACAGGATTTGAAAGCCAAATCTTCAGCTTTATCAAAGACTTTTATCCCTTAAACATGCTGGCAGCAGGAGCATTAACTTATTGGTGATTTAACATTTTACCATCTTATACATTTAACATTTTATTTTATAGCTGTGCAATGTGGTAATCCAGGAACAACTGCTAATGGGAAAGTATTTCGTATAGATGGGACAACATTTTCTAATTCGGTAATTTATTCCTGTATGGAAGGATACATACTTTCTGGATCTTCTGTGAGACAGTGTACTGCCAATGGAACATGGTCTGGATCCTTGCCAAATTGCACAAGTAAGATTAACCTTCAATGAATAGTCTTCATGTTTAACCATAACTATGGCCTGTTAGATACTGCTTTAGTGTTTTTAATTAAATTCTTCATTCTTGTAAATACAATAATATAGAATTTAAGTATTAACTGCCAGCTTTACTTTCCCTCACAACACTTCAGAAACTCTTGGTAATCTACATAACAAAGTACATTCAACCATGAAAATATTATGTAAGTGTAATATGAAGAATGAAATGTTTGAAGAAAGATGAGTTAAAACATACTGACAAGTATTACATTTTAAGGCACTTGTATATTCATATATTCTGCCCACTTAAACTTTCCTTTAATGGTAAAAAAGTATTTTCTTGTTTCATGTTTTGTGGTGTTAGTGTTCATTTTTGTATGTCTTTTGTCTGATGCATCTGCTCATGTGATAATGTGCTGATCACTTACTGAGCATGTTTTCTTTGTGAAACAGGAATAAAATACAATTGCTACTTGCTTTGCCATGAAAAAAATTATTTTTCACTTACAAATGTGTAAGACTTTTTCATCGGTCTCTATATGGTTCGTAGTTTTTACAAAAGAAAAAAGCAAGCTGTGGAATAGTGTTTCTTTCTTATTACTTTATAATTGTTTTAGCTGCCAGTTTGTTTATTATTTATAATTATTCTAAACGGTTGCATAATATGTTTGTGGTGTGCGTTTCAATCTTGTGTTTGACATTTGAAATCTTCTGTAACTTCTTACACTATATTTCCTGCTCAGTGATTGCAATCTAAAACTTTTCAAGTGTTTCTGTTGTAGTGTTCAAGTGTGATTGCCTAAGCTTTGAAGGTTATACTTACAGTACTTGTGACATCAATTTAGTTTAATGATGTTATCAGTGGGTATCTACAGTGTATTAACTGACCACAGTTTCAGAAAAGAAACTGCAGCATTTAACAGTTCTTGCAAGACAATATATGAGTTCATGAAAAACTTGTTTGCTTTCCCTGAATTGATGGCATATTGTTTTAGTATTATAGGTTCAGATAACAAAACCAAGCATTCTTCAGATTGTTTGATTTAACGTCACTCCACACTGGCCTGTGCTTGTCCTTTTAGAACATAAGACCAACCATACTGGGTAAGACCAAAGGTCAATCTAGCCCAGTATTCTGTCTTCCGACAGTGGCCAATGCAAGGTGCCCCAGAGGGAATGAATGGAACAGGTAATCATCAAGTGATCCATCCCATTGCCCATTCCCATCTTCTGGCAAACAGAAGCTAGGGACACCATCCCTGTCCATACTGGCTAGTAGCTATTGATGGACCTGTCCTCCATGAACTTATCTAGTTCTTTTTTGAATCCTGTTATAGTCTTGGCCTTCACAACATCCTCCAGCAAGGAGCTCCACAGGTTTACTGTGAGATGTGTGAAAAAATACTTCCTTTTGTTTGTTTTAAATCTGCTGCTATTAAGCACTTTTCAGCACTTTCCCATTCTCTCTCTCTCTCTCACTCACACGCACGCGCGCGCACACACACACACACACACACACACACACACACAGAATCCTCTCCTTGGAAGTCATGACTTATAGGCTAACCTCACCAATAAGACCTGAAAGGAACTGAAACTGATTTTTGGCACCTATTTGTGAGTGCTAGAACTACATTACAGCTCCATTCTTTTTGCCTCTGTGAGCACTTCTGTGCAGGTCTTCTCGGAGGAAAGGCCACAGACCCTTGAGTTCAGCAGCTGTCCTCCCCTTCTCCTCTTTTTCCTGTTTCTCTTTTCTCAAAATGTCCTCCCTACACCTCTAAAAGTTGCTAACACAGACATTAACAGTTAAACTTTGCTGGCCACTGTACTGGAAGTGGATTCCCTCACATCACACAGTTTGGGGTGTTTAGCCACTTAGTGAAGACCTAAGCACAGTGGCTAAGGAACCAACTGACATCAGCACACTCAGTGAGCTCAGGAAGGCCACAGTCCTTCCGAATCTATGGTTGTCCTTCCCTGTTTCTATTTCCTTTCCTCTCCTTTCCCTTCTGGTTCCATTCTTCATTGGGAAAGACATGAGAAGCAATCATCATGGTTACTGGTACATACTGTGGGACACCAGGGCCCTTTTCCATAGTTAGCAACAACCTGAGATGGTAGTTTGCCAAGGGTGTATGGATGTGCTTTGGCCGTCTCTGAGAGCTATGCCTCTGCTGATGGAAATGAGAGATGTGATCCACCAAAGGCTCAGGGTAATCCATGGAAATCAGAGGTGTAGCGAGCGCCCTCTGTACCCTATGACCAGAGTGGGCCTCGCAAGGAAGGGGGCCCCTAAAAATGGTAAAAAAAATGTAAGGTATAACTAGGTAAGTGACATTTATTGCTGCTATTGCACAATCCATGTCGATTTTACTGACAAAACCATGAAGTCATTATGATACATCATAATGCTATTGGCTACATCAGTTGTCTGTCGGTCAGTTTCGAATTTTAGTTGGACCCATTCAAAGAATGTGTATTTGCGTTCATAATGGCGGTCGGCGGATAAATGTTATTAATTTAGTTGTTTAATTTTTTATCGTTTCCAACACAGAAGCATGCTTTGTGATGTCTAAGAGAATGTATAAGAGCGGAGCTAGTAAACGGAAGGCAGCAAAAGATGCCGAGAAGGAACTTGAGAAAATTCCAAAGTTGTCAACGTATTTTGCGCTGCAATCCAATGTACAGGTACAGGCACATGAAACGGACAGCGCTAGCAGCGACGAATCGTATCCAGAAGTATTCAGAAGTGCTTCAAGTGAGGTTGAAGGTGAAGCCAGTTGTTCCACCAAACAAACTGTGACAGATATATTCCAGCTGCTGCCAGGAAAGAAGTATCTGAATCTGAACCATTGACTGATGATCCAGGAGACTGGCCGTCTATAATATCGGACAGGCAAGTGTGTGACATTGTTGCACGTGGCCCACTGCAGCAGAATGAAAGTTACGAATTTCCATTTAACGAGGAAAGACGGAGGTTCACAAGTACTCATTTCTATCGAATCATGGCAAATGGCGAGAAAATAAGACATTCATGGTTAATGTACTCAGTTCAGAAAGATGCCATTTTTTTGTTTTTATTGTAAATTATTTGGCACTGGTGACATACCGCTACATCGTGGAACATCTGCTTGGAAAGCACTGTCAAAAAGATTTCAGCAGCATGAAACAGGCAAAGGTCATCAAGACTGTATGGTGAAATGCTTTGACCTTCGGTCAGGCATAGTAAACCATATATCTATTGACCAACTCGAATTGCAGGCTTTTCTGAAAGAAAGAGATTTCTGGAGAAATGCTGTCAAACGCATGGTTGATGTCGTTATTTTCTTGTCCAAAAGAAACTTGGCATTTCGAGGAAGTAATGAAAAGCTCGGCGATCCTTCGAATGGCAACTTTTTGGGACTGTTTGAATTGCTTGCAAAGTATGATACTGTCCTCAGCGAACTTTTACAGAGGATTAAGAAGGCAGAGACACATGTTCAGTACATCAGTTCACAGATCCAAAACGAGCTGATTCAGCTTGTTGCCAGTAACATTCAAGAGGCCAACATAGCGCAGCTTAAAAAAGCAAAATATTATTCAGTTATTTTGGACTATACTCCCGACGTGTCACATGAAGAACAGATGTCTGTGGTGTTACGCTTTGTTGAATGCAACGGTGAAGATGGTGTCAATATTCGTGAAGCGTTTTTTGGTTTTCTTAATGTTCATGATACAACTGGCGAGGGCTTATTGGAAGCGTTTCTTGAAAAGGCAAACAACTTAGGAATAGACATTGCTGACATGAGAGGCCAAGCTTATGATAACGGAGCAAATATGAGAGGAAAGAATAAAGGCGTTCAAGCCCACGTGCTAGAAATAAATGACCGTGCCTTGTATGTACCATATGGAGCTCACACTTGGAATCTTGTGATCTCAGACGCGGCAAAGTCATCGAAATATGCCTTTGACTTTTTCTGTCTGATTAACAGAATATTTTCTTCTTCACCTTCACGTTGGGATATACTTCAAGAACATATGCCAATATCTGTTAAAGGGTTATCGGACACTCGTTGGGAGTTGAGAATTGATGCTGTGAAGCCATTGCGTTATCACCTTGAAGAATTGTGCAATGCTTTGTCATCTTTGCGAGAATATGCGCTCGAAAAGAAAGATGGCAATACAGCAACAGAAGCTGGTGCGCTTTTAGACCATGTTACTACGTGGCCTTTTGTTCTGACTGTGTACACGTGGTACGATATACTATTTCACGTCAATAAAACCAGCAAATTAATTCAGTCACCAGATGTGTCAATTGACGTACTGCAGGCAGAAGTCGGTGCTACAATGAAGTTTTTGGAAGACTATCGAAATACAGGATATAACTCTGTGGTCACAAATGCACTTGAAATAGCAGAGCATATGGGTATTGAGCAGGTGTTTCCAGAAACCAGGGTGCAACATAAGAAGAGAATGTTTGATTACGAATGTGCTGATGATTCGAGTCGTCTTTCTGCCGAAGAAAAATTCAAATCGCATTTCTTTCTTGTTCTCACTGATCAGGCCATATCTTCTGTTTCGTCGCGATTTGACCAACCCGTGGAGTGGTATAAGTTGTTTGGATTTCTGTACAATGCTAACAGCCTGAAGCAGTGTCACAGAGAAAATGAACTGGAGAATCATAGCAAAAATTTTGAAAGAAAAATGGGAGACATTGATGCCAATGAACTCATAATGGAATTGAATCTTTTTATTTATGTCATCGAGAAAGAGAGAGGACTTGTCACGGCAAACAATTTTTTAACGTACATATACAAGAACAGCCTTCAGGAGATATATCCGAAACTTTGCATTTGCATCAGAATTCTTCTGACCACACCAGTTACTGTTGCTGGTGCTGAAAGGAGCTTCAGCAGAATGAAACTGATCAAGAATATCCTGCGCTCGGCCATGACAGATGACAGGCTTTCTGCGTTTGCAGTTATCTCAATCGAAAACAAGATTGCCAGATCTCTGGACTATGACGCATTGATTAACCAATTTGCGGAGAAGAAGGCTCGAAAGAAGCGCTTTGCGTAAATACGGAATACATGTACACTGTAGGCCTATGTATATATAATATGAACCCTGTATTTTGTATAAAATAAATACCGCATTCCAGTTTCTGCATTGTAAGGGGGCCACATTTTTTGTTGCTACGGCCCTGATGGAAACTTAGGACCTCTCAGTCACGATCATAGGTAGGGTCTGTAGGGCTTGTAGCCAGTCTATGTCTGATGCGAGCCCTCATCATTACAACTGTGAGTCAGCAGAACCTTTGAGTTTAGTGAGACTTTCTCAGCTGCTTCATCCATTCCCGTAACTCTGACTCTCAACCCCCTTCATCCTCCCCCAGTTCCTGCTCTGGTCCTGAAACCTGCCATCCTCTCCATACTGGGATGAGCATATTTATCCCTATTTCTTTTTTTTCTTGAATGAATGGTTTCTCCTTGATCCTCAATCTTTGTCAGACTGTTGCCTGTGGATGTGTCCAAGTAATCCTTGTGAATGCTCGTTGTCATCTCCCCTGTCAACAGGTGATTGGCCCTAAAATCATCCATTTAAGATTTTTGTTTCAGTTTTGTGGTCTTAGAGATGGTCACAAACGTCTGATAGTGGACTGGGCTATGTAAACTCTAGACCAAGCATCACTGGAAACTAGTCCATTGGGATCCAAAGTAGAGGGTACCATATTGCTCCCTTCTCGGGTTATAGCAGCTATGCCTATTTTTGGCCAATATATTTTTTCTACTTTGATCTTCTTTGGGTTTTCTAACCTCAAGATTAGCGGTACCATAAGATTCTACTAACACAAATTCCTCATCCCTTTAAGAAGAGATGGTGTCTCATAGTCCTCTGGCTTCTCTCAGCTGAGTCTTTTTCAGACATTTGGTAAAGGTATTGATCATTTCCTTGGGTCCCAATCCAGTGTTTTGAGTTATAAGAATGTAAGAATCACCCTAAAGGGTCAGAGCAATGGTCAATCTAGGTCAATATCCTGTCTTTTGACAATGGCCAATGCCAGGTGCTTTAGAGGTAATGAAGAGAACAGGCAGTGATCGAGTGAGCCATTCCCTGTTCCCTTTCCATTTTCTGACAATCAGAGGCTAGAGATACCAATAGCATGGTATTGTATCCTTGTCTGTCTTGGGTAATAGCCATTGACAGAACTATCTTCCATGAACTTTTCTCATTCTGTTTTTAACCCTGTTATAAGTTTTAGCCTTCACAACATCCCTTGGCAAAGAGTTCCATTGGTTCACTGTGTGTTCTGTGAAGAAGTACTTCCTTTGTTCATTTTAAACCTGCTGCCTATTAATTTCCTGGGTGAGCCCTGGTTCTTGTGTTTTGTGAAGGGGTAAATAACACTTCCTTATTTACTTTCTCCACACCATTCATGATTTTATAGTCCTCTATCATATCCTCTCTTAGTTGTCTCTTTTCCAAGCTGAAAAGTCCCAGTCTTTTTAATATCTCATCATACAGAAGGTATTCCTTACCCTTAATCATTTTTGTTGCCCTTCTCAGTACCTTTTCCAATTCCAATATATCTTTTTTGAGATGGGGCAACCAGAACTGAATGCAATAGTCATGTTGTGGGCGTACCATGGATTTATATAGTGGCATTATGATATTTTCTGTCTTATTATCTATCCTTTTCCTAATGGTTTAACATTCTATCAGCTTATTTGACTGCTGCTGCACATTGAGCAGATGTTTTTGGAGAACTATCCACAACGACTCCGAGATCTCTTTCTTGAGTGCTAACAGCTAATTTAGATCCCCTTATTTTGTATGTATAGTTGGGATTATGTTTTCCAATGTGTATTACTTTGTATTGATCAACATTGAATTTCATATGCTGTTTTGTTGCCTAGTCACCCAGTTTAGTGAGATCCCTTTGTAACTCTTCACAGTCTTCTTTTAAATAACTTCACTTAACTAACTGCTTCTAATGTAGCATTTTTTGTTTGTTTGTTTGTTTTTTCCTGTTAGTTTTCTGAGTCTTTGGCTAGTTGCTCTTCAAATTCCTTTTTGGACTGCCAAATTATACTTATACACTTGACTTGCTCGAGTTTATTCTCTTTTCTCTTTTCCTCAGTAGGATTTAGCTTCCCATTTTTAAAGGATGTCTTTTTGTTTCTAACTACTTCTTTTACATTGTTCTCTAGGCACGGTGGCACTTTTTTGGTCCTCTTACTAGTTTTATTTTAATTTAGGGTATATATTTAATTTGAGCCTCTAGTACAGTGTTTTAGAAAAGTTTCCATGCAGCTTCCACGCATTTCGCTTTTGTGACCGTACCTTTTAATTTCCATTTTACTTGCATCATCATTTTTGTATAGTTTCCCTTTCTGAAGTTAAATGCTACTGTGGTTGACTTCTTTGATGTTTCTTTCCTCCCACTCCCCAAGTATATTAATTTAATTATATTACGGTCACTATTACCAAGTGGTTCAGCTATATTCACCTCTTGGACCACATCTTGTGCTCCATTTAGGACTAAATCAATTATTGCCTCTCCTTTTGTGGGTTCCAGGATTGGTTCTCCAAGAAACAATCTCTTGCAGTGTCAAGAAACTTTATTTCTGCGTCATATTCTGAGGTGGCGTGAACCCAGTTAATATGGGGATAATTGAAATCCCCCATGATTATTAAATTTTCTATATTTATGCTCTAATCTCCTAGAGCATTTCACATTCACCATCCTGGTCAAGTGGTCGGTAGTATATTCCTAATGCTATATTCTTATTAGTCTAGCATGGAATTTCTTTCCATCAATATTTTATGGTACAATTTGATTCATTTAAGATTTTTACGACATGACCTACTCTTTTATTCCTATGTATTTTGTATCCTGGTATTACCATATCCCATTGCTTATCATCATTCCACCAAGTTTCTGTGATGCCTATTATATCAATATCCTCGTTTAATACCAGGCACTCAAGTTCATCCACCTTAATGTTTAGGCTTCTAGATTTTTTATGCAAGCATTTATATACTTTTTCACTTCTTAGTTGTCTCCCAATATGTGTTGTAATTGCCTGGGATTCTTTCATTTGGCTGTTTCTCTTCAGTTCTTACCTGTACTTCATGAACTTCTATCCTCTCCTCCTTAGTGGGATATAGAGAATCCCCATTAATAGATCATCCCATAAGGGATGTCTGTGTCTGAACCATGTGCTCATCTGTACCTGTTGGCTTTCCCTCAGGCCTTAGTTTAAAAACTCCTCTACAACCTTTTTTAATTTTACATGCCAGCAGTCTGGTTCCATTTTGGTTTAGGTGGAGCCTATCCTTCCTGTATAGGCTCCTCCTTTTCCAAAAGGTTTCCTAGTTCCTAATAAACCTAAACCTCTCCTCCCTACACCATTGTCTCATCCACACATCGAGACCCTGCACTTCTGCCTGTCTAACTGGCCCTGCATGGGGAGCTGGGATCATTTCAGAGAATGCTACCCTGGAGGTTCTGGACTTCAATTTCTAGAAACCTAAATTTGACTTTCAGGACCTCTCTCCCATCTTTCTCTATGCCATTGGTAGCTGTATGTATCACAACCACCAACTTTTCCGCAGTACTACACATAAGCCAGTCTAGATATCTCAAGAGATCCACAATCTTCACACCCAGCAGGGAATTTGCAATCTGGTTCTCTTAGTCATCACAAACACAACTCTCTATATTTCTAATGATCAAATCCCCCATTACTATTACCTGTCTTTCCTAATAAATGGGGTTGCCTCCCATGGAGAGGTATTCTCAGTATGAGAGGATACCATAACATCATCTGGAAAGAGGGTCCCAAATATGAGATTGTTTCCCTCCGCTCCAGTTTGATGTTCTCCTTCCCCCAAACTGTCATCCTCCTCAACAGCACAGAGGCTGTCAGACTGCTCTGCTCTGCCCATCTTCCCACTAACTGTTTCTTTATGTTTCCCTTCCTGCTCCTTAATTTGGAGCTGGTGGGGCAGTGTTTGATTTCTGGGTGGTTGTTTTTAAGACATATATGTTATTTGTAAGGATGATTGTGTCCTGGTTTTATTTTCTGTGAAGGAAATATATGACAAGCAGGTCCCATTCTTTCAGCCTCTATTTCCTCCTTGTTGATGGTAAATTGGCATTCTCATTAAGTGTTTACTTGCAAAGTTCTGGATCAGAGAACCTTTTTTTCTGATTTTAATGGAACAGGAGGATGGAAACTCTTCCTCAGTCTGTTGCAGATCCCTTATTGTCAGAGGTCAAACTTTTGTGTTTTTCCCCTCTCATTGCAGTCATTCCCTTCTTAATTTGGGAAATTTCTGTATACTCTTTGGGATCCAGATGAGTGACTTTCACAATGTGTGATCCTTGGTGAAACAATCTGCTTTTCCTCATCTACCTACTCCTTTTTAGCGTCTTTGTTTTCCAACTACAATTTTCTAATCCTGCCATTTAAGTTATTAAAATAGTACAGTCCATTTTTTGCACTTTTGAACAGGTGTACTAATTTTTTCCTCTAAAACGTAGCTGCTGTATGTATCCACGTATTGTGTTAGGTAGAGAATTAAGTAATATATATGTTTACCAAATGTTGCTGGAGATAAACTTTTGCCATATTTTTGGCAATAAATCATTAATTTGACCATGTGCTTTTTCTCCTCACAGATACACAGTCACATTAATGATTTACCATCTGTTCTTCAACCCCTTACTTGCAGTAATCAGTTGTGGAGACCCAGGTGTACCAGCCAATGGCTTGAGATATGGTGATGATTATGTTGTTGGACAAAATGTTACCTACATGTGCCAGCCTGGCTATACAATGGAATTGAACAGCTCCATAATTCGCACCTGTACCAGCAACGGCACATGGAGTGGAACAATCCCAACTTGTAAAGGTATCACAATGATTTGGGGTATCAGAACATTTTTTTCATGACCTTTGTACCTATTGTGTACTGTAACATGTTAGTCAAACTAAGTAAACTTACATCATTATAACCGAAGGCTAAACATGTCTGGACACCTTAATATTTACTTTGTTTATATGGTAAATTGAGTTGGGGGCTTTTAAATTGTTGTCTTACCATTTGTGTCTTTTATTTTGTTTCATAAATTTAAAGTGTTAGCAGTGTTATGCTGGAAATCTTACTGGGGCTCTCAGGAGCCTCTTAATAAGTTTCTCCTTAAGAGACAGTTCAGGTGACTTCCCTGCTTTTAATGGAGTTTGCCTTTTTTCTACATAATGTTAATCTAGCAGAGATGATACATTTCAGCAGTATATTTTGTGAACCTACATAGTATCGGACTTTCTAATTGTCTAGAATCCAGTAAATGATTTTTTCCCCATGGCTGGATAGCACTGGACTATCTTGTCCTTCCCACCAGTATCTTTGGCCAATTCCTCCCTTGCTTAGGGTGCAGAAATTCAGCACTCTCTAGTAGTATTAATATACTCAGCATGTTTTTCAGCAGCATAGTCTAAATATTTCCAGCAGATGCCCTAATGTACATTTGTTTGGCATCTGATGTTGCCTCCTTCCTTGGGATTTGGAGAAACAAAAGAATAAATCCCCTGATCCTTCACACTTCCTGTCTGCTAGCACATGCATTCTTCATTTTCAGATATTACAGGGAAGTTCTTGTTGTAGCCTGTGGTTAAAAAATTGGTAGCTTGTAACTGAATTTTATTGTAATAATACCATCAAAAACTATTCTACTGATGTAATCAAAACTGCTATTTTCAAAGTAAACTACAACTTCTTCCTTGCTAAATTTAAGGGCATCTTCTCATGCTCATTCTTCTTGATATTTCTGTTAGCTTTGACATAGTGAGTCTCCCCCTCCATCTTAAGATCCTTTCCTCCATAGCCTTGTGGGACTCTTCCTATTCTTCCTTCTTCTCCTACCTAGCCAATTGCACCTGCAACCAGGTGTTGGCAAGTGGTTCTTTTTCCTTCCCACTTTCCTAGAGGTATTTGATAAATCCTCCCTTGTCTCTGTCCATGCTTCCACCTGGATGGGATCATTCTCTCTCATGTCTTCAAACTGAAGACTCTCAGATCTGCATCTCCATCCCTATTCTCTTCTTCTTCCATATATGCCTTGACACCTCTTCCCAGCTATGTCAGTGTTGAAGAGTGTTTTTGAGTTTTTTTTCAGTTCTGCTCCCAATGCTTTGAATGCAGTTTATTCTCAAGTGCTCCAAATGTTTTGCTGTTCAAGAAAATGCACTTCTTCTGTTTACTTTTCATTACTAACCATCATCAAATACTACTGTTTTTGCATACAAAACTGATTACACAAGGAATTCTCTCTCTCTCCCCGCATGTCTGCTTATAACATTTCTGTGCTGCCTATTACCATAGTTCCCAGGCACTGTAAATCAGAGTTATATATTAAATCTGAGGTGTATGTATCAATAATTCTGTTTTTTGTATACTGTTTCTTTAAATGAAAGTTGTTCTATCAATCTGCTAGGGAACACAAATAGGCAATGCAAGATGGATTCTCTTACATATTCTGCTTTTATGTTGCCTCTTCCCTTTTTTTGTCAAATGTTATGTTTATTTTAGAATAAGGTTCAGCCTTGGGCTTGCTGGAGATGTCTAAGTTGGAGGTTTCAATTTTGACTGGAGCCCCAAAGAGAAATTCTGGCTGGGGCAGAATCAGAGGCATCAGTCAGAACCTTACTCTTACTCTGTGTTTGGCCAGTTCGGTTACTGACCATTCAGTGGGAACAGGGGCGGCTCCAGGCCCCAGCATGCTGGCTGCCTCTGGCAGCTTGCCTATGGATGGTCCGCTGGTCCTGCTGCTTCAGTGGACCTCCTGCAGGCGTGCCTGTGGAGGGTCCGCCGAAGCCGCGGGACCTCCGCAGGCAGCCTGCCTGCCGTGCTTGGGGTGGCAAAATCCCTAGAGCCGCCCCTAAGTGGGAATCATAGAATGTCAGGGTTGGAAGGGACCTCAGGAGGTTATCTAATTCAACTCCCTGCTCAAAGCCAGACTAATCCTCAATTTTTGGTCAGATCCCTAAATGGCCCCCTTAAGGATTGAACTCATAACAGGGGGTTTAGTAGGCCAATGCTCAAACCACTGAGCTATCCCTCCACCAAGCTATCCCTCCACCAAGCTGCCCGCTCTTGTCTTTTGCTTTGCTCTACCTTATTTAGGCTGCTGTTACCCAAAGGACATTAACTGGGAGTAGAGGGTATACACCGGAGTACGAAGGGAAAATATCAACTTTCAGATGAGGGACAGAGCTTGTAAGCTCTTTGGGGAATGTACACTCTTCTTTTCTGTCAGTCATTTATTATACATACTTATGCACTGTAAAAATATTAAATAGTAATCATGTGAAATCTCTGATGCTGTCAGAAATTCCCTTCTTTATTCCATGCACATTTCTGTGCAATGCTAAAAGTAATATTCACTTTTAAACTAATATTATTGTTTATTTTGAATATGTAATCAAAAGGAATGTATAATATATAATAATTTATTTGAAATATATAATAGCTATTTTTTACTGTTAGGAGGATTTAGTACAATTTAGATACAATAAGTGGACAATCAGTATGCAAACATTATTTTCCTGCTGCTACTGAAATACTAGATATATATGATTTTCCCTCGTTTGTCTCCGCAAGAGAAGGATGTGTGTGTTCATTCACAAGTGAATGTCAGTCAGGCATTGTACTTTTCAGCAAAACTGCCTTAAATCCACTTTATTTTTGTAATACCAGTTTCAGCTGAAACCCCAAGCAGAATCCACTTCAGATATACATTATTAACGGTTCAGTCTCAGCTGTTATTGTAGATAGAACCTTGACAGGGCAATGTTCAATTTTATTCATTTATTCCTTCATTTTGAGGCTATGGTCATTTACTTATTCTTTCCTGACCCTGCTTCCCTTATATTGCCAAGAGACATTCTGCAGCCCATTGTCTGCCTCAACTCAGTTACATATGCGTTATTCCCCTCCTGTCTGCAGTTTCTGGAGGTAGTTCAAAGCTGAAGCACAGCCGGTGCTAACCACACCTCATTCTGTTTGCTGACGGATGTTTTGCAAATAAATGGTGGTTCACTCACTCCCATCCTTTTCTTTTAGAGTTGTTATTTTTAGCCATTTTGGGGGCAGTTCAAGCATTTCCATTTGCTTTCAAGTCTCCTCACCTCCTTCTGGTCTGGGATTTGAGCAGCACAGTGGTCACAGCCACCCAGAGCATCCACTGCAACATCTCCCTGCTGAGCTCCTCCACCCGCTTCCAGTCATGGCAGAAGAGCTGTGCAAGCAATGGACAAAATCCAAACAGTGTTCTGAATGTGAAACACCTTTCTCAAGCCAAGCAGAAAGAAAAAATTTCCCATTCTGCCCCTCCCACCCAGCCCTATCTCTGCTAGGACATGGGGCTCTGAGCGGACAGGCATATTGGTGCCTTCCCACCAGTTAGCCTGAATTCCACCAAAGAAACATCCCACTAAGAGAGCAAGAGCAGAAGCAGGAGAGAGGCTTGGAGGATTAGGAGACCTTCCTCCAGCTGACCCAGAAGCTAAGTCCTGGGGCATAAAGATGAGACCCTTTCTGAGCTATTGGTTCCCTTTCTCCTTGTTCCCAGTGGAAAGAAGCAGGGCACCTACACAGCTCTTCTTCTGCACACAGTGGGTTAAGCTCTGCAAAACCCAGAGACTCTGGGACCCCAAAAAGCAAAAGCAAGTGTTTCGTTCTTAAGGCAGCAGTTGCTAAAAAGTAGGGTGAAAATCAGGGGCCAAATCCCTTCTCCTTTGCCTTCTCCCCTGAGGGAGTGTTTGCTGGGGTTTATCTCCTTCAGAGGCTATGTCTGCACTATGAGCTAGGGGTGTGCTTCATACCAGTGACAGATTAGCCACTGGGCCAACGGGAAACCTACCTATGGGCCCCAGCCAAATGGAGGGCCCTAGAGAAATAGATGCCCTTGCGTGGTGACCCACTCTGCCCGACGCTGCTGACGGGATCAGGGCGTGGGGGCTTGCCCCACTCCGCCTGCCCGCCTGGCACTCCTGCCAGGGATTGTGGTCAGGGCACGGGGGCTTCTTCCACCTTCTTGGCACTGACTCTGCTCACCCCCAGCAGGAGCCTCTGTGCCCTGACCCTGCTCCCCTTGGCATGAGCGTTGGGTGGGCATGAGAAGCCCTTGTACCCCGATTCTGCTCCCTGGGAGGAGTGTCAGATGAGGACAGAGTGGACTGCAGGAGGAAGGGATGGGGAGAGCCCCCACTTGCTCTGACCCAGGTCCCTACAAAACTGTAATCCACCTCTGACACATACTCAAGCTAGCATGAGTATAAGCTGCAGTGTAGCTCAGTAGCATGGGTAGCAGCAGCAGCGGTGCACCTGAGCCCTGTTGAGAACCAACCCACCTGAAATCAGAGGGTATGTACTCAACATAGCTCAGCTGTGTCTCCACTGCCGCTACCCATGCTACTGAGCTACACTGCTGTTTATACTTGCATATGCTCAATGAGAGCTAGCATGAATATATGCACACAAGCAGGGAAATCACACCCCTGGCTCATAGTGTAGATGGAGTGCTGTGTAACATTGCCCCTCCCCACCCTGCAGCATGTCCAGGCATGCAAAGAAGCCTGTGCCACCTGTCTTAACCTGCAGCCTAATGGAAATTGTGCCTGTCTGGCATTCCTTGCTGTGCCGGGGAACTGAGCTCAAATTTGAGGCAGCATCGGAATGGGAATTTTGCCTTCTGATCATCAACCATAAACGCTTGCTCTGCCTGGGAAAGGGGCTCTCTCCCCACCCCTCCCCGCTCCACAGATGACTCCACATTAAAGCCTTGAGCTCTTCAGGAAGTCCGTGAACAGTACAGAGGCACTTGAGGATTCCGCTATCCTTGGGGCTCCATTTTCATGGGATTACAGAATGGTAAATGAGAAATCCCTTCCCATGTTCAAAGTGCTCTTGATTTCCTGTGTAAAGATCCAGGTGATATTAGGTTGCTCCTGCGGCACGTACTTGGGTGCTATCTAGCCTGGATAGCAGGCAAGCAGGGGGTTAGCTAGCAACTTTTTTCACAATTGAGGCACTATCTATCATCTATTGTGTGCTCCCTAGACCAGGATGAATAGTGTGCTACCTCCATCTTGTAAACAGCCAAGGGGAAATGTATCACACATGCAACAAAAACAAACAAACAGACAAACAAAAAACTCTGCAAACTGTTCTCATGATGTTCCTATGTTCTTAAGCCTATGGCTTTGCAGTAACACCAGGAAAAAACTCCCTGATTCTCTTGACAAACAGAATTTACCTGGGAGTGGAGATAGACCCTTCAGTGACGAAGATCTACCCATCACTAGACAGAAGATCCAAGGCCTGATATCCATGCTGGACAAATGCATGAGGCCAACCATAGCTCATTGTCTCAAGTCACTGGGCCTTCTGACCTTGTACATATGGGTTTCCCAGTGGCGAGGTCAGATATCAGACCTTTCTTCTGAGAGTATGGGCCCATTCCCTCAAGCTAAGGCAAGACCAAGTCCAGGGTGATGGAAGATCTCAGAGAACATCCACAGGAATCTTCCCATATCCTTTTTAGGGCTTCAGGTTGTTACCACAGACACCAGTTGGAAGGGATGGGGAACACTTCTGGTACTGAGAATAGTGAAGGGTAACTGAAAATCTGGGGAAAGGAACTACCACATCAAGTTCTTGGTGCTCAGAGATGTCAAACTAGAGAGATGCAGCACTACGTAGCATGGAATCACTTTTTGGACCAACCAGACAACATGACCACAGTTGCGTACAGGAATAATCAAGGGAAAACAAGGAGTGTAGCTCTAAATTCAGAAGCAATGGAGACAATAGAATGGGCAGACAAGACATCACCCTCCCAAAAGGCAGTACCCATAAAAGGAAAGCTGAACCAAAAAGCAGACTGGCTCAGCAGACACAAAGTCAACTACTCTGAATGATGCCTGAACCAGGAAGTCTTCACTCTGATCTCGCATATGTTTGGTCTCCCCTAACTTGACCTGTTTGACAATTACAGCAATGCAAAATGACAGAAATTCTTCACTCGAGAAGCAGATCCTAAGTCCATGGGACAGATGCTCTGTCGCAGAGATGGCCACAAGGCCTGCAATATGCATTCCTGCCCTGCTCTTTCCTAGGGAAGGTGTTCCAAAAGGTAAGGTGAGAAGGGTGACAGCCCTAACTCTTTACCAGCCAAGGAGACCCTGGTTTTCTGATCTGATAGAACTGAGGCTGTAGCCACCATTCCAGCTTTAGACAAGACCAGACCTCTTTTTTCCAAGGCTCATTTCTCTATCTAGATCCAGGTCAACTTTAACTGGCAGCCTGGCTATTGAAACAGAAGTGTTAGCCACACTCAGACTATCTTCCAAAGTAATCAGGCCTCTTCTCTCAGTCAGGAGAGTTTTTCCAGACAGTAAACATACTTGTCCATGTAGACCAAGTTCAGTTTGTTGTGCCAAGAGTGCAGCGCATATCCAAGGGATCCTGGGATTCCAGCCACTTACAACTTCCTTCAGAAAGGTGCAGATAAGGGCCTTTTTCCCAGCAGGGTAGTTCACCAGGTATCAGCCATAAGTTGTGTACTATTAGTAGGATCCTCAGGCTCCTTGGCAGAACCCTCAGGTATCCAAATTTTTCAGAACAATCAGACTGCCCAGACCAGCTGTCAGACCAATCTTCTCTCAGTTGGTCCTACCGCTGGTGTCATAACTTTCCTACTCAGGTCTGAACCTTAGAGTTCAGAACATGAGAAGCTAGCATGAAACCTCCAAACTTAATTACCAGCTTGGATCTGATATCACTGCCACCAGCCAGAATTCCAGTGTCTGGCTCACTCTGGTCTCCCCAAAACCTTCCCTGGGGAACCCCCAAGACTCAGATGCCCTGAGTCTCACCACAAAGGGAAATAAACCACTTCCCTTCTCCCTCTTCCCCTCCAGGTGTTCCCTCCCTGTGTTCCTGGAGAGATATACAGATTCAAGCTCCGTTAATCTAAACAAAGGGATTCCACCCTCCCTGCTCCAAGTCCTTGAAACACAAGTACCGAGAGATCAAATCTCTCTCCCCCCTCACCCAGAGGGTATGCAAAGTTAGGCTTAGTAAATCTAACACAAAGAGATTTTCCCCCTCCCTTCGTTTCTTAGCCTTAACCAGTGAAAAACACTCAAACAGGTCTTAAAAAGAAAGCTTTATATAAAAAGAAAGAAAAAGGACATAAAATTGGTCTCTGTATCAAGGTGACAATATACAGGGTCAATTGCTTAAAGGAAAAAATGAATAAACAGCCTTATCCAAAAAGAATACGATTTAACACATTCCAGCAACTACACACATGTAAATACAAAAGAAAACAATATAAACCTATTGTCTTACTATACTTGTACTTACAACTTGGAAACAGAAGATTAGAAAGCCTGGAGATAGAAAGATCACTCTCAGAGCCGAGAGGGTCACCGAACCAAGACAAAGAACAAAGAACTCGCACCCAAAACTTCCTTCCACCCAGATTTGAAAAAGTCTTGTTTCCTGATTGGTCCTCTGGTCAGGTGTTTGGTTCCCTGTGTTAACCCTTTAGAGGTACAAGAATATTAACCCTTAGCTATCTGTTTATGACAGCTGGTGCTGAAAGACCTAACCATACATCCCTTTAAGCCTCTGATTTCCTTCACTCTGCCCATGGGCACAGCACCTGACTGTGAAGCAGTGGCACACCCCAGATGGCAGAAGCACACTAAAGACGTATATCAACTGTAAAGAATCCACAAGGAGATGGGTCTCCCTATTCATTTCCTTTCATCCCCAGGTGCCAAGGGCTTAGAGTATCCAAGCTATCCATTACTAGATGGATTGGACTATGCATCGTTGAGGCACACAAGCCATCCAACAGCCCTGGTCAGGGAATCAAGATGCATTCTGCAAGATCCTTGGCAACCTCTTGGGCCAAAAGAGCATGTGCCCCCAACACAGAAATCTGCAGAGCACTCACATAGCTAGCGCCTCTATCAGGCACTGTAAGGTAGTCTTTCTGTCTCTGCCGAGGCCTTCTTTGACAGGGAAGTGCTGCAAGCAGTGGTCCAGACATAACCTTGCCATTCGAGCAGTTCAAAAAGATTTTTTTCCCTATTTCTCATGTTCACTTTTCTGTGCCTCCCTAATCTCATTCACTGTTTGCTACTTCCCATGCATATCAAAATTGTGGGGGATGCTGGGCTGCAGAATGGCAAATTATCTTATCCAGTAATTTCCTTTCTGCTATCAGGTTCTCCCACAATTCTACCCACCCTGGATGGCTTCACAGCCAAGGCTCAGCATTCTGTTTGGATAGTTACCAAGAGGCAGTGGCCTACTGCAAATACTTAATGACACCTCTACCCTGATATAATGCTGTCCTCGGGAGCCAAAAAATCTTACGGTGTTATAAGTAAAACTGCGTTATATCGAACTTGCTTTGATCTGTCGGAGCATGCACCCTCCCTCCACCACCCCCAGAGCGCTGCTTTACTGCGTTATATCTGAATTTGTGTTATATCAGGTCTCTTTATATCGGGGTAGAGGTGTAGTTGGCACTGAAGTTAGTGTTACAAATCATTTTCTAAGAGCTATTTCACTGCTTAGAAATGCATCATCTGATAGCAAGCAGAAGGGGATGTGGTTAGCACCACAACTGCCAACTTTCACATGGTAAATAAGTACTCCAACTTTCACAATAAGCCAAAAATCATGCTAATCCCATTTCAAAACAAGGCCAAAACAAACCAATCCCGAAGAACCCCGACACTCTATGTGATTAGATCCCCCTGGCTTGCAGTCTGAGACTGTGGTGAGCCCGCTATCCACCCCTACTCTCTCCCCCTCTTACCCCTGCTTCCCCTCCCTTGCCCCTGCTTGCTGGGAGCTGGTCAAAGAAAAGAAGCAACAAGCTACAAGCCAAACAAGCTACAAGCCAAAAACTATCCAACAAGCAACTCACAAGCCAATTAAGCCAAAAACAAGCCCAATTTTTTTCCCACGGGTTTGGCATGTCTGGCTAGCACAGGCTCTGCTTCAGCTTTGAACTGCCTCTGGACGTGGCAGACAGGAAGGGAATAAACCATACATATTAGTTTTCTGGGAGACACTCCTAGCAGAAAGTAGATTATCAAGTAAATTTTCTGTTTGTTCCCTTGCTTTCAGCCAGGAAGCTGAAACATAAAGTCCCTTTTACAGTGACTAGTAATAAAGCTGCTTGATACATGGACTTTCTCCAATTGGTGCAGGGTAAGAGTGCTGGTGATTATCCCAAACCCCAGCTTCTTACTGATGCTGCTGCTTGAACAAAGGAAGGAAGAGAATTTAAAAGGGTAAAAGCTAGCCCTTTTAACCTGAGAGCCTAATCAAAAATTCAGGGTTTAATCGGTGGTTCCAGTTAGGAGGAAAAATTGGTGATAGAGATTTCTTTGATGCAGTTTTGTTTATTTGCAAAGAATGCACAAACTTCTGTGTCTTTGAATGCAGGAAGAATCAAATAGCAGGCAGCAATTTATTTTTCTCACCGCACTAAGAACACTTTTTCCATCCTGTACCCCAACCCATAAACTTCTTCTCAGATTTCTTCCAGGATCAGCTACCATACTTCCAGTTGTTCCTTCAAGTTGTCTTTTTCATTTTGTTGTATATTTTGCCTTTCCATGAACACACACTTACACAACCCCCCACCTAAAACTATACTCTACAAAAGCTCCTGGGCAGAGTCACACACTTCTTTTATACTTGGGGGACGGGGGGGCGAGAGGGAGCAGGGCGTATTCTTACAGTTATGTTAAATGAACGGTGAGTTCAAACCTACCAACCTCAATGAGGTTTTCACTCAATCCAAAACAATATTTCACTGAAAAAGCAGCAAAGAATCCTGTGGCACCTTATAGACTAACAGACGTTTTGGAGCAGGAGCTTTCGTGGGTAAATACCCACTTCGTCAGATGCATGCATCTGACGAAGTGGGTATTCACCCACGAAAGCTCCTGCTCCAAAACGTCTGTTAGTCTATAAGGTGCCACAGAATTCTTTGCTGCTTTTACAGATCCAGACTAACACGGCTACTCCTCTAATATTTCACTGAGCTCATAACCACTATGAAGAAGGTGGCAAATACCATAATTTTGGAAGCCGTGCACCCAGTCTCTAAAAAAAATAGGACAATGAAAAAGGCAATCCTAAAGTCACTCCCAAATCCTTGTTCTCCTGCTTGGCTAAAAGATTATTAAAATAATGGCACTTTGCATTTCCACCCAGAGTTCTGGATGATTTGGTTGCTGTTTGTCTTGTTTTGAGGATGTTGGACTAGATGACCTCCTGAGGTGTCTTCCAACCCTAATCTTCTATGAGTCTATGATTCTCAAAGCATTTAATAAGCATTAATGAATGAAGCCTCAAGCACCTGTATGATGTATAGAAAAGTGATAATCCCATTATATAGAATTATACTAATGATGAAACTGATGCACAGAAAATCCAGGTGGCTTCCACAGGTCACACAGCAAGAACCTTGTGCTCCTGACCAGTGTTCCCTTTAATTTTTTTTCTGCCTGCAGAAATACAGGCTAACTAAGTGTAAGTTTAAATCTTCTGAGTGCAGACCCTTCATCTCCCCATTCACATGGTCTCTCAACTCTCCTTTCCCCATCTTTCTTCATTCACTGCTTCCCACTTACTCCCTCTCTCTCCCTTAAACTCAATCCAACTACTCTCACTTATGTAACCCACATACCTTCTGGGTGTGGGGCTCTATCCCAGCTAGTGGCACTGAGACCACTTAGAGATTAATGAGTCTGCTGTACAGCGTTAGCTAACAGCTAGTTGGCTTTTAGCTCATATGATAGAGTCTCATAGACTAAGCTCCAGAGGCCCCAGGTTCAATCCAACAAATGGGGTCTATTGGTGTTACACTTGCTCTCTTCTTCTTTACTCTGCTCTTTCCCACTGGTGCTCTCCTCATTCACTATTTCTCATTTATTCACTCCCTCTCACTCATTCACTCATCTCTTCTTTTGTCTGTCTCTCATTGTCTCTCTCCCCATCCAATTTGCTTTCCCCATTCTCTCTCCCTTTTCATACCCATCGTCCCTCATCTCACCCGCTTTTTCCTTGTCCCTTCCTCCTTCCCTTTCATCCTCAAAGTCGTAATTGCTGCAGGCATCCCTTGCTCCCCCACTACCCCAAAATCAAATAGCACCACTACTTTCCCATCACTTATTTGTGGAACTCTTCCTGCTGCTAACGTTTCTGCTACTCTCCTGGGCACTGTCAGACCTGAGATATAGGGGAGGGACCTGCGTTCTTCACTCCTGCTCAAGCCTAGAGTGTGTGTTGCCTTCAAAATCTCCCCTTGCCACCCTCAGGTCTGAGGAGGGGGAGTCATGTCTGAATTTTTAAGTTCCTCTCCTGCCTGTCAGGAGCAGCAGCACTAGCAGACTCAGAAGAAGAGGGAATCCCAGGACCCCCTCCTCTCATCCAGAAGTTAGATGCCTCCTGTTAAAGAATTACCCCTGAAGCAGATACTTCCGTGTGTGGTACCTACCGAGAGAGAGTGCTGCCATGCATGCACCTTTCAAGGAGTCTTGCTCCTGAATCTCATTCCTGTGTTTTAACAACAGCTAAATTGGCTAACAGAAAGAAAGAATTGGATTGTGACCATGTGTAAGTGAACATAATTATACTCCAGGATGCCTAACAGTCAACAAAAAACATTTTGTCACAAACACTATTAGTATTTTATCAAATATTGTATATTATATAAACTATACAGTGATTTCCAAGGGTTATCTTCCCAACTAGCATGATGCAGCATTCAACTTTGCATTATAAATTCTGATAACTGGCAACAATTGTGTGTCCCAGAAATAGAGGCAACCAGAAATATTAGCTACAGTGGTGTTGCAAGAATATAGTCAGGAAGATAACATGTCACCACTTGTATTGTCCTCCAGAAAGATTAAATGAGCACGTATGGTTCTTCTAGTAACTGTGTACACCAGGGATATTGATAGCAGCTATGCCTAATCACTTTGAATGTTATTACAGCTGTTACCTGCCCAACTCCTCCCCAGATCTCTAATGGAAGATTGGAAGGAACAAATTTTGACTGGGGATTTAGTATTAGCTATGTCTGCTCCCCAGGCTATGAACTATCCTTTCCTGCTGTTTTGACCTGTGTAGGAAATGGAACTTGGAGTGGTGAGGTACCTCAGTGCTTACGTAAGTATTTGTTTGAATCTTATATTTTATCCTTATTATTTTTCCTTGCTCAACTCTTGCTTGTCAGTCACTTTTTGGCCACTTATCGCATGTTTTTCAGTCGCTTGTCAGATTTCTTTGGGAAATAAAATCACTTGAACTTACACTAGTAAAAGGAGGAATCCCAGAACCTCCAATCTGCTACAAATTTAGGGTGTTGTATATGCACATTTTTCCATCCCAGAGAAATATAAGGCTCCTATGAATTACCATGTCTCATTTCCTTAGTTAACCATGTGAAAGAGAGTTAGTGGGCATCCAACAATAGCATGTTGCTGGGAAAAGACTTGTGAAAAATTTCAGATGAATGACGGAGTTTCCACATGATCTCTTTCTGTAAAAATTATCTATCTCCCAATAATGCCAGTTCCTTGTGAGGGAATTAAAGATTCCCCCCCCCCCCGAGAATTTGAGACTTTACTCATCAAATAACCACTCAGAAGAAACATTTAGACCTCAGTGTGCAAAAAGGCTAAACAAAATGTATGTAGATGTCTACAAACTATAATCCCAGCATGGCATATGTTTACTAGAGAACATAGAGTTTACACCAGAAAGCAGGGCCGGCTCTTCCATTGAGGCGAGCTAGGCAATCGCCTAGGGCGCCAGGATTTTCGAGGGGCAGCATTTTGCCGGGGGGGGGGCGGCAGGCAGCTCCGGTGGACCTGCTGCAGTCGTGCCTGCGGAGGGTCCATTGGTCCATGGCTCCGGTAGAGCTGCCGCAGGCATGGCTCCAATGGAGCCGCGGACCAACGGACCTTCCACAGAAATGATTGCGGCAGGTCCACCGGAGCCACGGGAGCGGCGCGTGGGGTGGCGAAATGGCCGTGCTCCTAGGGAGCGAAAAACTCTAGCAACGGTCCTGCCAGAAAGTAGTCATATTGAAGCCAATCTGACTAAGCACAGTAGTAAGTACTATGTTCAGTTATTGGTGTTTACGGGATCAGGCCCTTACAGAGTCTACAGTTTTCTCTTAGTAACAATTTTGCAGCAGAATCTATGCTGCCAATTCCGTGATGTAGTATGAATTTCCAAATTGTTGTAGATTAAGACCCCTGTCTTGCAAACAAATCTCTGTATGTGGAAACGCTCTGCAACCAGTGAGGTTATGTCAGAGAATGTGGAGCATTGCTGATCAGATCACTGGTTCATGAATCACAATATCCTGCTTCTGATAATGGCCAATACCTGCTACTGCAGGGAGAGGCCAAAAAACGCACCCAGCATGCATCCAGCCAGTTATTCAATGCTATGCCATGGACAGAAGAAAATCCTTGGAGGTGATAAGCTAAAAGCCTTAAGGCTCTGGTTTAGAATATATTATTGTTGGTAGATATATATTCTATTTAATACACGTCTATTAATGTTTGACTTTCAGATTCCTGCTTAAACTGCTTTCCATGTTTAATATAGTTATTTTATTGTAGTTCTATTTAGCCACACTAACTTTCTAGTGATCTCACTCCATACCCAAGTTTTCAGTTGTAGTTAAGTAAGATGAAGTAAGAAGCTGCCACTCCTAAAATTTGTTTCTCTTTGGACAACTTCTTTTGCTGCCTCCAAGAGCATGGAAGACCCTATAAGTAACAGGTGTTATGAGGTTCTGTTGTGCGAGCAGAGGACTGTCATACTCTGCAGTTGTTTTCTGTGTTGTATACTAACGTAATATAGGATTTGGGGATAGAGTAGAGCTGTGGATGTGGAAGGTTTTGTAGCTGGTGGAATCACCAGACACACAGTACATCTCCAAGCTGTTTCTTCTGCCTTTCTCATAGGCATTCTAGTCAGACACCAAAGCTAGTTCAACCATGGGACTGCAGTCAGTACTAGCAAAGATTGGCTATGTGACCTCTCCATCATGTTGAGCAGATTCCATTCCTTCCTCACTCCCACAAAACTCCCATTTATTTGGCTATGTATAAGAGCCAGACATGAGATTTGGAGTAACTGTTCAGCTAAGCTTAGGTACTTTAGTGTAAGACTTATTTTAATACCTTTTAGCAAATGCTGAATTGCTTTCCATATGTCACATCATTTTCCATAGCAAAGTTTTGTGGTGACCCTGGAGTACCTGCTCAAGGGAAAAGAGAAGGCAAGAGCTTCATCTACCAGTCAGAAGTCTCTTTCAGCTGCAATCCTCCATTTGTTTTGGTTGGGTCCAGTACTAGAATATGTCAAGCAGATGGAACTTGGAGTGGTTCTTCTCCTCGATGTATAGGTAAGATGAGATCAATATTACTGAGATCTATTGGATTCTTCTCTTTGATTCTCTCACTGCTAATCCTATCAGTTTGCGTTTGAGAACTCTGATTTATTGTGTTGTGTTATTCTACACTATCTGTGAAATATGACCATTTTAATCATGATGCTTCTACTGATCCTGTTCTCCACAGGGTTAAATTAAATATATCTGTTGACACACAGATTTTTTTCACTAAAAAAATGCCTTATGTTGTGTTTAATTTAATTTTTTTTAGAACCCACTCGCACATCATGTGAAAATCCTGGAATCCCACGGCATGGATCGCAAAACAATACATTTGGCTACCAGGTAGGGGGTGTTAAGTTGTTTTTATAGTACACAGTAGTTCAGAAGTTCTCAGACTATGATCCAGGAACCACTGGTGATTAAAGACCTTGCCTATGGTCTGTTAAGAACGAGATGCTCATATGGTGTTGGTTATCCTTATTTCCAGCTTCTGATTTGCATTAAAATCAGCAACATACCCTTTAAATATTTTTCCAGTACTAAATTCTATGCAAACAATTGTTATAGTTGCCAAACAGATGTTTTGTGATCGTAAATGGGAGGGAAAGTGTTCCACATACTCTGGAACTGGAAGGCAGGTAGTCTATGGGTTAATCCCTGTATTAAAATGTGGTCTACATGATGAAACATTTGGAAGCCCTAGTCATATATTCCATTTGACAAACTGTGATTTGGACCCTGCAGTGCTAGTGTGTATGTTGATTTTGGCAGGAGAGGTCGTTTTCTTAATTAAAAAAATAAAAGCAATATCCAAGTTATTCATCTATTCAAGGCCTTGTCTACACTGGCAAGTTTCTGTGCAGTAAAGCAGCTTTCTGTGGTGTAATTTCTGAGATGTACACACTGCCACGCCACTTAGTGCACAGAAATTGTGCAGTTGTAGCACTATAAAAAACCCACCCCAATAAGAGGTGTACAGCTTTCTGTGCCAGGGCTATAGCACCGCAGTGCCAGTGTAAACACCCTGGTTGATTACAGTGCTGCAATAGGCCTACAGAGGGTCTCCTACAATGCCTGTTCTTGCCTCTCTGGTCATCGCTTTGAACTCAACTGTGAGCCCCACCCCTTAAATTGCTTGAGAATTTTGAAAGTCCCTTTCCTGTTTGCTTGGTGACATGTGCAGCGGTTTCAGCGCATCTTTCCAGGTGACCATGCCTGCTCCACACACCAGGCAATCCCCCACTTGAAGCAATGCCAAGCTGCTGGGCCTCATCAGCATTTGGGGAGAGGAGGCTGTCCAGTCCCAGCTGCGCTCCAGCCATAGGAATTATGATACCTACGGACAGATTTCACGATGCATGACAGAAAGGGGCCATGCCTGGGACACAATGCAGTGCAGGGTCAAAGTGAAGGAGCTGCAGAATGCCTACCACCACGCCAGTACTGCACCCACGAGCTGCTGGTTCTACAAAGAGCTGGACGCCATATTCGGTGCCGACCCCACCTCCACTGCAAAGGCCACTGTGGATACTTCGGTGGCTCTTGTACCGTTTGAGAGTGGACTGAGCCAGGAGGAGGAAATCTTGGACAAGAATGTGGAGGGAGAGGGTCACCCAGAGACAGAGGATGACTTGGAGGTCAGAGATGCATGCAGCCAGGAGCTCTTCTCTGTCCTGGAGGAGGCTAGCCAGTCACAGCAGTCAGATCTTGGCAAAGTGCGATAAGGAGAGGAGGCCCCTGGTAAATGGCTTTGATTTTGAGAATCACTGAAGCGAATTGTTGGGTGCAGGAGGGTTGCAGAAAGCAGGCTTGTGTCTGTATGATATACATACCACCACATGCAGTGGAACAGGGTGTTTATTGACTCCCACACTTCACGGGAATCTGCTCCATGAAACTCTCATGGAGATACTGGGCAATCCACTGCTGCAGGTTCTTTGGCAGAGCTGCTTTGTTTCTTGCCCCATTAATGGTAACTTTCCTGCGCCACTCTGCTGTCACTGGAGTGGGAACCATTGTTGCACACAGGCAAGCTGCATCAGGGCCAAGGTGGAAGCTGCAGTCTTGGAGAAGGTTCTCCCTTGATTCCCTGCTCATCCTCAGCAGTGAGATATATTCCATAGTGAACACTGCCTGTGGAAAATGTGGGGACAGTAATGATTATAAGCCCTGCCCCTCCCAGTGCTGGCTCTTCCCAAGAGCCATGTGCCCAGTGTACAATATGGTCCTGGAACACTGATTTCACCTGCCCTGCGGTTACTTACTGTTTTGGGGGTCTTGTGGCTCATGTGTGCTTGCCTGGGGTCAGCCGGTTAGTGACAGGTATGTGAATAGTGGCTGTGTTTTAAATCACTGAATCAGTGGTCTGTGTGTTGCAAACACTAGTGCGTCTGTAAAATTTTGGCTTCTCAGATATGACCATGGGAACCCACCCTCCCTCTTAGTTATCTCTGGGTGAACGACTGTACAGAATTAGAAAGTGGCCACGAAAAACTAAAGAGGACTTTCTGTGTGATGTCATGATGCACTCCACAGCCAAAAAATCAAGAATTGAAGGAGTGAGAATAGGGACTGAAAGGAGAATGCATGCGCCAGAACGAAGCCACGGAGCAGCTCTTAAACATTATGGGACACCAAGTGGACAGGCTCCAGGTGCTACTAACACTGAAAACCAAGCAGCCCCGTGCCCGCTCTCCCCTGCCACTGCTGTCACAAAACTCTTTCCCATTCGCCCCCTAGACACCGCCAACACTCTCTTATCAACCTCCTAGCTTCAGTCTGTACTTGCTGCATTCCACTCCTGTCCCATCACAGTCCAAGCCTGTGGACTCCCAGTAGCCACTGCACTCAACACCCGTCCCTCTGCAGTTTAGCCCTGCTGAAGTACAATACCCACTGCACTGTACTCCAAAGACAAGGTTGCATATGATACTTGGACATACACAAATTTTTAATGGTCCCAGGATCCCACCTCCTCCTGGAACCCTTCCTTCCCCCGTCCCCTACAGTACTGATGGTTTTTTTGTTTGTCTTTCTCCTCTTGATTTTTTTTTAATAAAAGAATTGTTTTGGTTTGAAAGCAATCTTTATCCCATTAATTGAGAGCAAATAGAGCCCTGCAAAGCAACAGGCAATCACCAGTCACAATCACCTCCTAGCGTTACTGCACTCCCAGGCATAGCAACAAATATTAGTGGCTTCAAACTGCAGCCTCAAGACATTTCTGATCCTTATGGCCCTGCACTGTGCCCCTCAAAGAGCCCTGATCTCTGGCTGTTCAAATTCAGCCTCCAGGCACTGACCCTCAGCAGTCCAGCCCTGAGTGAAGCTTTCACCCTTCCCTTCACAGTTATTATAGAATGTACAGCACAGAGCTCTAAGCATAAGAATATTGTCACCAGCCAGGTCCAGCTTCACATATAGGCACTGTCAGTGGGCCTTTAAATGGCCAAAAGCACACTCAACAGTCATTCTGCAAATTCTCAGCCTGTTGTTGATCTGCTCCTTGATAGTGTCAAGGTTCCCTGTGTATGGCTTCATAAGCCATGGCATTAAGGGGTAGGCAGGGTCTCCCAGGATCACAATGGGCATTTCGACTTCCCCTACAATGATCTTCTAGTCTGGGAAAAAAGTCCCTGCTTGCAGCTTCCTGAACAGGCAAGTTTTCTGAAAGATGCGTGTCTCATGCACTTTTCCGGCCCAGCCTGCGTTAATGTCTGTGAAACACCCACAGTGATCCGCAAGCACCTGGAGAACCATAAAGAAATACCCCTTCCGATTAATGTACTCGGTGGCTAGGTGGTCTAGTGTCAGAATTGGAATGCGCGTGTCATCTATTGCCCCTCCACAGTTAGGGAAGCCCATTTGTGCAAAGCCATCCACAATGTCATGCACATTGTCCAGAGTCATGGTCTTTTGGAGCACGATGCAATTAATTAATGGCCCTGCACACTTCTGTCAACACGAGTCCAACGTCTGCAGCCACTGCTTGTCATCCCAGATGTGCATGATTATGTGATCCAACCACTCAGTGCTTGTTTCCTGAGCCCAAAAGCGGCGTTCCACTGTGGTCAGCACCTCCATGAATACCACAAGCAATCTTGTGTCATAGCTACTATGCATGGCGAGATCAATGTCAAACTCCTCTTGCCTTTGTTGTTTAAGGAGTAACTCCACTGCCCCCATGATGTGTTAGTGAGAGCGAGGAGCATATTGGTCAACAGTGCAGAATCCATTCCTGCAGACCAAAGAGACAGAGCGCACAGTACACAAACCATTGAAAGATGGTGCCAAATGTGAATGGAAGCATGGGAATTGCTGGGATGTGAAGCAATGCATCACGGGGCATTGGGACAGGACCCAGGATGCCCCAGGACCCCCTCCACCTTCCCACAATTCTTAGCAGCAGAAGAGGAAGAGATGTTCTGTGGGATATCTGCCAGGAGTGCACTGCTCCAAATACCAATGCAAGTGCTGCAAATGTTAACACGCTATTGTGCAGGCAGCTGACAGTGTGAACACACAACAGCGGTTTCCCTTCAGCACTCTCTGAATGGCGATGTAACTGCCGGCGATGTAACTTTGCCAGTGTAACTATACCTTTAGTTTTGCTTATATTGGGGAAATACTAATATAACATCAAAACCTGCAATTGAAGATATTACTCAGTTTTTAATCACACAAATTTGTCATTGATTTCAGTGGGATATTTCCTAGGTACGGATCAAATAAACTGAGTAAGGATGTCAAGATTTGGCCTATATTTTGCTAATAATAAGATAAAACAATTATAGTCAAGCCAATTTTCCTCTTGCTCACATCAAAATATATCAGGAGAGATGCCGGTGTAAAATTAATGTGAGTGAACAGTGAATCAGTCTTATAGAGAATTGATACGAGCTTTTGAAACAACAAAATGCTACATTAGAAAGTGCTTATTATATTGCATAGGCATTGAGTCATTGCAATTGCCATTTTCTGTAATTTTGTTGTCAAATTCTCTAGGGTCATTTGTCTGACATGTTAAACATTTGTCTTACATTCTGACAGGCTAGTCTGATCCCTCTAGTTTTATGTTTCTTTTTGTTTTGTTTTGTTTTGTTTTTCCCATGGTGAATGGAAGCATCATTAGCATCCAGCATACAACTCTTCAAATAAGCAGGCAAAATGTCAACTGATATATAATTTCTAAAACAAATGTCGCTTTTGGCAGGATTTACAACTTTGATCCCCAAAATTCTAAGGTTAGTGCCTTGCAGATTAATACGGCAATGCTGTAAATGCACTTCAGCAACAATTATTTTGCATATCGTATGGCCTTCCATACTACTTCACTTAACCAGCAGCTTATCCTCAAGCTCCCATATAAAGGAGTTGGTGCTGTTTAGGAACCAAATATTTAAACATCAATTTCTGTCACACTCTAGGTGTGATTGCATAGTTAACACAGTGCTGTATACTGGTGTCATTGTCACAGCAGGTCAGGGAGCAGTGATTATTACTCGCTTTCTTTCCCTATAGGAATTGCAGCACTCCTTCTTCTGCTTAAGGAGAAAGGTCAAGAGCTAGCTCCTTTCTCTGATGCCTAATGAGGAAGGAAAAACCAAGATAACACTCCCTTGGCTACTCTGGATAGACTTAGGGGCAGGATAAAGAAGAATCCAAATCTAAATCCAAAACACAACAGAGCAGATCTTGGCAGAAAGACAATCAACACCTTCCCACTATATGTAGGAAGACTTTATGGAAAGTTAGAGAGACAAAGTGGGTGAAGTAATATATTTTATTGGACCAACTTCTGTTGGTGAAACAGGCTTTCAAGCTCCACAGAGCTCTTCTTCACGTACCTTGTCTTTCTAATGTCCTGGGGCCAAGACATTACAACAATACTGCACATGTTTATGGAGGATTAGGCAGAGCAGTTTGAAGTTTTTGCATTGGAATAATGAAGAGTTTTTGTCAGATGAAGTTCTGCTTCTAAAATAGTAGATGTTCCTCGCAATTTATACATATGCAGTGTCACCAGTTAACACTAGTAGAACCAAGCTGCACTTCATTGTGCAGCTTCTAATTAAGATCTCACAAACACAGAGAAGTTCAGGTCTGAGGCTAAAAGTAAAACCCCAACCTAGTTTGCCCTCCACTCTCTGGCTGCTGGTTGTCAGATTACACAGGATGAACATAGCATGGCCTCTTGGCAATACTAATCCCAACGTATGGGTTGCCACAATGCCAATTTCTTCCTAGCTATCCACTTCCCTACCTGGCCAGTCCTCTTCTGTCACTAGAACTCCAAGCTCAGGCTCTTTTGAGCTGGCTACATAGATAATTATCCAGCCCTGACCTCCCCACTTTGCTGTATGGAAGTGATCTTCAAACTTTGCATTTTATAATCTGTGCCTACAAAAAAAGCCGTTACCTGCTTGTTTTCCCAAGCCTCAAAGCCAGCATCTTCGCACAGTGGAGGTCTCTTCTAGATCACAGCACACATGCTACCACCATATCACAATGTAATGATGCTAGTTGGAGTTTTCCAGAGGAAAGATTAGGCAGAAACTGAGTAAGGGTATCAGTATTTGGCCCTTGCATATTAAGTTAAGCAGATGTCTATCAAAAATGCAAGCTCAGCCCTACTTCAGAAAGCAGCACAGAATGTAAATAAATGGTAGCATCTAGTATAATTGGGATGTGTGCCTGAATTTAGGATATTATTCATTCCAATATTTTGTTATGTAGCAAATCTATCCTGAACACAATATATTATATCAAGCAGATTTTACAAAGACAAAATACCTTTGTCTCAGTATATAGCAACTTCATCTGTAAGCTTGAAAAATAAATTGCTTCTCTGAAATGAACTGTGGATTTAGAATATTTGTTCAGAGATATTGCTAGTAACATAGGAAATTGTTTATAGCACATTGACCATAAGCCATTACAGCACACCACACTGCTGAAATGAAACAAGGATTTATTTAGAACAATCTGTCTTGCATGCAAGGCTCTGTAGTTCTGTTTTTTTTTTTCCAATATAAGTTTTTGTGGAAATTCAGCAAGTTTCCTGCACATTAAAGCTTGAAGGGAGCCAAAGTGCAAACTGTATTTAGAAAGAAAAATAGCCACATTACACCCCTAGTATCCTTGTATTAGCTCTTGAGTCTGTTTTATGATGCTCCATATGATATTCAATATGAAGATAAAGGAAAACCTTGTAAACTTTCTTCTTCTGTGAATTTAGTGCTTATTAAGCTATAATAATAGAACAGTAGAATGAAAACCTGTTTATTTCAAGATAAATGCTGTATAGTATGGCCAGGCATGTGCAAACCCCCAAGTCTGCCCCCACCACTATGCCCCAGTCTTGATCTGGAGCAGTGAAGGAATAGTTCATTCTCAGTCTAATCATCCTTTAACTTTCAACAAGGATGCAAATTGTGTGAGATTATGTGATGTGCACACATATTCACAGGGAACTAAGACTACAAACTTATTTCACAGCTGCCAACAATTTTGTTTATTTAGTAACAAAAACTTGTATTCCTATAGCACTGGACTGGATTAATATCAGTGATGTACTGGTGAAAGTCTCCATGTTCCATTACCAATACCCTGAGCCACCTAGTTTTTCTGAAAGAGCCTTTATGATTACGTAGGTTTTCAGCTAGGATTCAGCAAGGGTGTCAAGAGGTGCATTTTATTTCACTTCAAAGAGAATGGCCAAATGTTAGTTGAGCAAAAGAACTCATACAGCAGAGGCATTGGGGAATGCACACCAGCTGTCCCTCATATGCAGGCATACTTGCCTTCCAAAAAATAACCTTTTATTGCTTTTATTTGTTAAAAAAATACAGAGCATTACAATAAATAACAGATGCTTAGTATGAAAAGACTGCTTTAAGTCCTTTTATGGACAGAATAATGACTCGTGACTAAAGATACACCTTCTTACTCAATGGATCTCCTTCCTGAAAGTCAGATCTAGTAGCTAGTGATGAAAATAAGATTTTCCCACATTTTAGTTCCATTCAACTAAGAGAGGATAGAGTGAGATGGCTTCTGCTCTAGTTTGCACATGATTGTGAAGAATAGTTAACTCTGTTCTAAGTGGCGAATCTTTATTTCTGGTGCAGACAAGCAAGCAAGAAAGAACAGAGCTTCACTCTAGTTTGCAGGGGTGGCTGGTAGAGAAAACATTTTTACTTGTAAAGTGAAGAACCATGAGTTTTGCACAGGTTATTATTAGATCTCATCGCCAGCCAGTGAATGGATACTGGACATCTCATTAATGTCCCATTCACCTGGTCTGATCACCAACAACTGCAAGCAAAACCGGTAGGGTGAGCTGACTGTGGTATGAGCAAGATACACATTAGATTCTATGTCAGTGGTGGGCAACCTAGACCACACATAAGGCCCATCAGGTAATCTGATTGCTGGCCGCAAGACATTTGGTGATGTTGACGGTCCCCAGGCATGCCCCCCTACAGCTTCGCCACAGTTCGCAGTTCCCAGCCAGCATGTCCCTGCGGCCCACCACTTCCTGCACCTCCCATTGACTAGGAACAGCAATCTGCTTCCACTGGACACTGTGGGGGGCCATGCCTGTGGATGGTCAACATCAGCAAAATGTCTCGCATCCCACAATCATATTACCCTCATGAGCCGCATGTGCCCTGAGACTTGCAGGTTGCCCACCACTGCCTCTAAGTCCTTTAGCCAGTTTAGAGTGAATAACCTCCCAGTGGAAGTTCCTTACATTATTAAATCCTCTCTACATATTGTAACATAAGGATCATTTGAAGGAACGATATGAAACCAGATTGTCCAAAAACCCAACAAACTTTAATGCAGTCATCGCCCATATGCAGAAGTACCTGCTTTATCTACCTCTCCTACAGCTGGAAACCCACCACCCTACACTTTGTTTCAGTTTCTTTTCCCCTTCATCTGACTCTAGCCACATCCATCTACAACCCATTTTGCAGGGGAAAGGGGAAACCCATTACAATATCCTGGTGTAATCTGGCAACTGGAGGACTAAGAACAAAGATGGTTAGAATTGCACTTAAAAAAATTAATTCTCCTTTCTTTTCCAGCACTCATAAAAATTCAGAGAGAACTCTCAGCAAATGCTTTGGCCAGTTTTTACTTTATCTGAATTGGTTTTACCATAACTAACCAAAATGTCTCCTACTCTTAGTGAAGTGAATTTGCTGCAATCTCAGATAGAAGTGTGTGTTTTTCAGTAACAATTATGCACATAGCTCATGCCTCCCATTTTGAAAATGTATTTTCAGTACACATGGTTATTGTTGGGAATGGTTAATATTTATACCCCTTCTTCTGAGATGAGCATTACCCCTCTGCTGAGTGGTAGCAGATATCCAGGGCTTTGCAGCTTGATTTCCCAGTGGAGAAGAAATCAGTGATGCAGAGTCTGGGTATAAAATTAGCCCCATAGTGCAATTTAAAATAAAAAAGGAGAACACTGCAGAAATATTTTCATGTGTTGCTACTATATCAGGATACAAAAACGTGAGTTGTTTTAGCACTTTTAGTGGAAAAATGTTTATGGAAATTTTGTGAATGTTATCAACAGAAATTTTGCATAATATTTATGTTAGTAGTTGATCATTTCAGTTTCATAGTCTTGGATCAGGGATCTGTGGCATAGGAAGACTGATGTTCCCAGATGGTAGGCAAGGTGCTTCTGCAGGATGAGGAGATTGTAGGATGGATTGGTGGGCTGGAGGATATGGGGGCTAGTAATTTTGAATGGGGGGCAGTGCTGTGGTGCACTGTCAACTTCAAAGGAGAGGAATTTCCACAGCCCCACACAATCTCCAATTCCTTTGCCTTTGAGGCAATGACTCCGTACGAGGGGAGTTGATGTCTGAGGAACTGAGAGGTAGGCAAGAGAAGCAGAGTTGGGATAAAGTCTGCAGCCACAGTATGAGTGAGCTTCCTCTGTCAGGGTTCCTCTAGATCTTGGAGACCCAGGATTTTTGCTGCATTAAAACCAATGGGAATGACTTTTCAGGCACTCTTTAAGGACCAACATTCTGTTTGCACATCTCTGGTTTGAGCAGGACTACATTTTACAGAACTTGAAATCATAGAATCATGCAAATGTAGGACTGGAAGGGACATTGATAGTTCAGCTATCCCAGTCCCCTGCACTGAGGCAGGCCTAAGGATCATCATCCTAGATCATCCCTGACAGGTCTTTGTCTAGCCTGTTCTTAAAAACTTCAGTGACAGATGTTTCACAATCTCCCCAGGTAATTTGTTCCAGTGTAACTACCTTTACAGCTAAGACATTTTTCCTAATGTCTAACCACATCTCCCTTGCTGCAATTTGAACCCATTACTTCTTGTCCTGTCCTTCCTTAGTGAATAAGGAAAACAATTTATCACCCTCCTCTTTTATGTCCTTGAAGTCTTTTATTGTGTTCCCCTCATCAGTCTTCTTTTCTGAAGACCACACAAATCCGATTTTTTCAGCCTTTCCTCACAGGTCATGTTTTCTAGACCTTTCATCTTTTTTTGTGGCTCTCCTCTGGATTTTCCCCAGATTGTCTGCATCTTTCCTGAAATATGGGTGCTAGCATTGGACACAGTATTCCAGCTGAGGTGTTATCAGTGGCTGAGTAGAGTGGAAGCATTACTTCTCATGTCTTGCTTACAACACTGCTCCCAATACATCCAAGAATGATGTTCGCTTTTTGTTTTTACAATTTTATTATACTGTTGACTCATATTTAGTGTCTGATCCATTGTAACCTCAGATCATTTAATTCCTATTAATTCCTATTAATTCCTATTAATCATTTCCCATTTTGAATTTGTGCAGTTGATTATTATTATTAAGTGGAGTACTTTATATTTGTCCTTATTGAATTTCATCCTGTTTATTTCAGACCTTTTCTCCAGTTTGTCAAGATCATTTTGCATTCAAATCACCCTCCAAAGCACTTGAAACCCCTCCGAGCTTGGTTTTGCCCACAAACTTTATAAGTATAGTCTCCATGCCATTATCCAAATCATTTATGAAGATATTGAATAGGACTGGACCAAGGACCAATCTCTGCAGGACCCCACTCGATATGCCCTTCCAGTTTGACTGTGAACCATTGATAACTACACTCTGAGTATGATTTTACAATCATTTGTATACTCACCTAACAGTAGGTTCATCTACACTGTGTTTCCCTAGTTTATTTTTGGAAATGTCATGTGAGACAGTATCAAAGGCCTTACTAAAGTCAAGATATATCTATTGCTTACCACATATCCACAAGACTTATTATTGTGTCAAAGAATCATAGAATATCAGGGTTAGAAGGGACCTTGGGGGTCATCTAGTCCAACCCCCTGCTCAAAGCAGGACTAATCCCCAACTATTTTTTTTTTTGCCCTAAGACCCTAAATGCCCCCTCAGGACTGAGCTCACAACCCTGGGTTTTGCAGGCCCAAGCTCAAACCACTGAGCTATCCCTCCTCCCTTAATAGCTAAGAATGATATTAAGTTGGTTTGACATGATTTGTTCTTGACAAATCCATACTGACTCTTTCTTTTCACCTTATTATCTTCCAGGTGCTTACAAATTTATTGTTTAATTATTTTCTCTGTTAGCTCTCTGGGAACTGAACTTAAGATGACTGGTTTATAATTCCCCGGGTTGTCCTTATTTCTCTTTTTATAGATAGGTACTATATTTGCCTTTTTCTAGTCCTCTGAGATCTCCCCTGTTTTCCACAAGTTCTCAACAATAATTGCTAATGGCTGAGAGATCTTTTCAGCTAGTTCCTTAGGTGTTCTAGGACATATTTCACCAGGCCCTGGTGACTTGAAGACATCTAACTTGCCTAAGTAATTTCTAACTTGTTCTTGCCCTATTTTAGCCTAAGATCCTACCTCATTTATGCTAATGTACACTATATTCATCATCTGATCAGTTTTTGGTGAAAACTAAAACAAAAAAGGCATTTAACACTTTGGTCATTACTATATTTTCTGTTATTCTCTTGCCCTCCTCATTGAGTAATGAGCTTACCCTGTTTTTGCTCTTCCTCTTGCTTCTAACGTATTTGCAAAATGTTTTAATGTCATTTTGTGCCTTGGTCTTTCTAATTTCATCCCTACATGCTTGTCTTGATTTTTTTGTATGTATCCTTTGTCATTTGACCTATTTTTCACTTTTTGTATGACTCTTTTTGATTTTCTATATTAGAATGTTGATTGAAGATTACTGTGGGGATTAAAATGGATAGAATTCCTGAGTGTTTACATGATGTACCATTGATCCTTGATCTTGAACAAGTTACGTAGGCCAATATTTTCATATTGGATCCCTAAGTAGCCTATGTAACTCCCATTGCTTTCTATGGAAGCCAGTGGAATTTCCACTACTCAGCATCTCAAAAATTAAGCCACTTTGTTTAGGTGGAAAATATGGATGAAGGTAAAGGGAAAAAGAGATGTATCCAGCTCTTTCCTTCATTCAGAGAAAATTGTTGATTCCTCTTTGAAATAATATTTCTGAAACAAAGTGGAGAATAAGTAGGTTCATGTCATTTGCATTCAAATGAAACAGATGTGTTTAACACAGTGGCATTGATTTGGTGATTGGAGCAGGAGCAAAAGGATGTTTGCTTCAAAACCAGAATGTCAAAATATTGTTTGAGTGACAGATACCAAATAAATAGAACAGGTGTAGAAGAAATCTTGGTTTAAAACTGTTCATTCAGAGAAATGGAGGGCTGATGTCCACTAAGAGTAAGGCATATTGCCAGGCAATCTATTATAATTGATTGGATTCAATGCTACTTTATCAGATAAAAGAGCACTAGTATTGCAATTCATTGCAACTTCAGTAACTGTCAATAGTGTTTTCCTAGTATGTATTTCATAATGAAAACCTGATTTGCTGCACATCTTCCAAAACTGATCTCTTTAAAGTAATTATATAGTCCAGTGGATGTTGTAAAGGAAAAAAGTTTCAATATTAATTCACATACAGGTACTAGGCCTAGCTCATAGCTCATGTTACATTTCACCATGATGAGAATACTGAGCTGAAATGGAATTTTGCTATAAAATTTCAAATAATTGTCTATAGCAGTGAAGCACTGTGTTTAATGGGATTCAGTCGTTATGAAAGATGTGCATATTTTACCTTTTGGGGATCAAGAACTTTTATCAAGCCTTTTAATCTAAATTAAGAAAAATGTAAATGCATTGTGCTGTGAGAAGTTAGTACAAGCTCAACAACCTTTCCTTCAAAGATGCATCAAAAGATACACAGTTCACTAGATGGCACATTTGGCCTATGACTTCTATATCTAAAGATTTTTAAACACTAGTGTAAACGAGTTAATTCTCAGTGTATAATTAATGTCTCTTTACTTACTGTATTCAAAAGAGATGATACTGCAAGTCATTCAGACACTGCCACCACCCCAAGCACTGCCACCCCAAGCACTGCCACCCCACTGCCACCCCAAGCACTGCCACCAGACACTGCCACCATCCCAAGCACCATCCCAACTCACTGCCACCCCAACTCACTGCCCCCACCCCAAGCACAGCAGTCAGGCAGCCTTCGGCGGTGTTTCTGTGGGAGGTCCACTTGACCACACAGATTCGGTGGCATTTCTGTGAGTTATCTGCCGGTCCTGAAGCTGCGTACCTCCTGCAGGCATGCCGCCGAAGGCTGCCTGACCTCCATCCTCACATCGACTGCTATGCCTGGAGCTGCCCCTGACTGCCGCAAAGATTTCAAAACTTGCCTGATTTCCTGCCCGCACACTGACCCAAGTCCATGGTAGCCCCTAACAATGTGACAAGGAGATGAGAGCCTGGAAGGCCTGGCTCCCAGGTTTGTGACTCCTTGGCAGTCCGAGGTCCCAGACTCACAGCCCTTTGGCAGACAGAGCTTCCAGGGCTTCAAAGATCCTTGGCTCCAGGGCAGCCCACCACATAGACTGTCCCAGAGTTAGGGCTTTATTCCCTTTCACTGAGATTTCTGAAATTTTGTGGTTTTGTTCCAAAGTATCAAATCCTCCACAGAATGGAATTCCCTTTTTCTGCCCAGCACTTGAAAGGACCTCATGATTCAGCTTATTCGTCCTGCATTCCGTGTTGGAGTTTTCCCTATTGATTGAGAACACTTGATATTTCTTTGTGATAATATCATTGTACTTTCACTGTTTCAATAGGTGGGAAATGTTGTTCAATTTCAATGTAAAAAAGGACACCTTCTCCAAGGATCTACCACCCGAACTTGCCTACCTGATCTTACGTGGAGTGGGATTCAGCCAGAATGTATACGTAAGTAATGAGTGAAGGGGATAAATATTTTTCTCTTAGTTTTGGATGGAAATAGTTTCCCATGATAGGTTTCATTAATTAACTTATATGTACTATATTGTTGAAAAGTAGTGAGCAATAATAAACTATGTTTTGGGTTTTTTTCTATTTCTGTAACGGCTTGTAGAACTGTGAAAGATTAAAATCACATTTTACACAATTTATCCATATTCATGTGATTTTAATCTTTCACAGTTCTACAAGCCATTATAGAAAAAGGAAAACCAAAGCTTCATTTATTATTATTTATAGTTGATCGGATTCAATGCTTCTTTATCAGATAAGAGTAGAGATGAGAGTGGGGCTGCAGGAAGGGTAGGGGGAAAGGAAAGAGGTCATAGTAAAACTCTGTGCAGCCCTAAATTACACTGAGGATGGGCAGCCTTGAATCAGGGAGTAGCCCTCTCTGCACTCCTTCCAAGTGGAATATAAAGGCCACTAGGTTTAGTCTGATATTTCAAAGCATATGCTCCAGTATTAATAATAACAATTTGTTTGAACTGCTTTCCTAGTATCCAGTGCTGATGCTTTCAAAAAAGGGCAGTGTGGTTAGTAATTAGTCATATCTGAAATAGAGAGGAAGTTCTTTCTAAGGCAGAGAAGCTGTTTCACTCCTAGGGGCTTGGCTACACTGGCCCTTTTACAGCGCTACAACATTTGCGCTCAGGGGTGTGAAAAAACACCCCCCTGAGCACTGCAAGATACAGCGCTGTAAAGCCTCAGTGTAATCAGTACCGCAGCGCTGGGAGCGCGGCTCCCAGCACTGCAAGCTTCACCCGTAAAGGATGTGGTTTATGTGCAGCGCTGGGAGAGCTCTCTCCCAGCCCTGGCGCTCCGACCACACTCACACTTCAAAGTGCTGCCTCGGCAGTGCTCCCGCAGCGCTGCCGCAGCAGCGCTTTGAAATTTCAAGTATAGCCATACCCTAGGCAACTCTACATTTTAAGAGACTTATGCAAACCACTGTCTTGTAGTGCTGATTCATTGATACTGTAATGTCACAAGTAATGCCTTCCAGTTCTACAAACAGCCTGAAGACATGCCACCTGGAATGGTCATAAAATATATCATAACTCATGACATAAGATAAACAGTATGAGAACTGCTCATTACATGGATGGGAGCACACAAGGTTGCTCTGCGACGTTGTGTTAGTGATTCAGTAGGTGACATACTTCTCTCTGACTGCTGAATCAGTGTTCAACTGTGATGAAAGGTGACACTCTTCTTTTGAAGGTGCCATGTTTTGGATGTAGTGTAAAACTAATGTCTCAGACACCTATATCAAGACGTTTTTCTCACAAGTAGGTTTATTAAGGGTCATTCTGGGTAATTTCTATCCTTGATAATTACAGTTTGTTATACCTAAAATTACTCCTTTTAACTTCAGGGTGACACATTATTTTTCTTTGAGTGATTGCACATGTCCATTTCACTTCGGGTGTTTGTGCACACCGTGTACTAGCAACAGGGATTTATCCCTTAGCATGCTCCCTGTGCTGTCTCAACCTGCTGCGTGATGGTTTGAAGGGCAGAGTCATCCCCGACCTCTTTCAATTCCTTCTTACCTCCTGTGACATTTATCGGAGAGTTCTACCTACCTGCTGCAAGTGTTTCCCTCTTTCTTGGGATATGTCTTCACTACTAACGTTAAAGTGCTGCTGTGGCAGCAACGCTTTAACGTGGATGTGTAGTTGCAGCACCAGCCCCGGAGAAAGCTCTCCCAGTGTTTTTAAAAACCACCCCCACGAGGGGAGTAGCTCGCAGTGCTGGTGTACTGTCTACACTGCCACTTTACTATGCTGAAACTTGCAGCACTAAGGAGGGTGTTTTTTCACACCACTGGCTACCGGTTTGTTACTTCATCTGTCAATTAAGTTAGCTTTTTTGGTAGCAATTACCACTGCAAAGAGAGTAGGAGAATTGAGAGACCTGGTGTCTGCCCCACAGTGTACAGTGGTCTACAGGATATCTCCGTCTTCATCCAAATTTCTCCCCAAAGTGATTTCTCACTTCCAAATCAATCAGGCAATATACTTACCAACTTTCTTCTCTAAGCCTCATGCTCATAAGGATGAGGAGAGATTCCATACATTGGATGCTAGGAGAGCATTAGCCTTTAACTTGGATAGGACTAAACTGTTTCAGTCTCCCTCCCAACCATTAACAGAGATTGCAGACAGGATGAAGTGTCTCCCAATCTACATAATTCCATCGAACAGGGTGCTCGCACATCCAGCAAGATCATACACAGCGTCTGTAGCCTTTCTAGCTCAAGAGCCTATTCTGGATATTTATAGAGCTGTAACTTGGTGTTCAGTACATACTTTTCCTTTTCATTATGCCATCTCTCAACAGTCTGGAGGACAGGTAGTCCTTCAGTCATTATTCAGACTCTTCTGCCATCTCCAGATTGAACTGTTTGTAAGTTTTCTGAAATGGAATGACATGCAATACTCAAAGTATTAAAAATGGTTTCTAACCTGTTTTGTAATTGTTGTTCTGTGAGATGTGTTGCACATGTCCATTTCACGACCCACAATCTTACCCCTCTATATCAGAGTCTGTCTAGTAAAAAAGAACAGAGGGGGGGTTGTGAGTGGCTCTGCCTTTTATACCATTGCACAGTAGCACTATGCAGCAGCAGGTGAATGTGGTACCCTGATTGGTACCACTGAGGAAAATCTCAGCGGCCAAACAACTGAAGTGGAATGGACATGTGCAACACATCTCACAGAACAACAATTACGAAACAGGTTAGTAATCATTTTTCTTCATTTCCTGTTCTAAACTCTTATTTAGTTGCTGCTTTGTATTAAGCAATTGTTACAATTCATGCAATGGGTAGCTGACTGTTACTGCTGTGTAAGGCAATCAATACATATATATGGTGTTTGGACCTTCCAGAAAATCTGCAAAGGTAGACTCTCAAACTCAATGGGCTGTCACACAGGATTAAAGGTCTGCCTCATGAATATGCTTACAGGATTGGGCCCAGAGTTTATAAAACTGTGAAGTGCTTAGTGAGCTCTCAGATGAGACAGAACATATACATATAAGTAATTATTGCTAATACATTTTGTTTAATTAACTAACTGTCAAAATGTTTGAGGTTTTTTTCTGAAATATTTTTACTATTTCAACCAAAAAGTAACGTACAGTTTCTTTGTAGCACACAGCTGTAAACAACCAGAGACTCCAGTTCATGCTAATGTGGCTGGAATGGATCTTCCTTCACTCGGTTATACATTGATTTATACCTGTCAGTCAGGCTTCTTCCTAGCAGGAGGATCAGAACACAGAGTCTGTAGATCTGATGGCACATGGACTGGAAAAGTTCCAGTTTGTGAAGGTAACCTCTTCTGCTCCCCCCATCCCTCCCTCTGACTTTCAAATATTAAACTTTAAATTTTCCCTTACTTGCTATTTAGTAACAATATATCTCATAAATACATGTTTTTAAAATCTGTATATTACTTTGTCTTTTTCTATATTTCATATAAAAGCATTATATATTTGTGGGTAAAGTATTCAAAAGCACCCACTTGACGTAGCACATACATCCTAGTGATTTTCATTAAGACTTAGGTCCCTAAGTCCTTTTTGAAAATGGGATTCAGACTCCTGAGTCACTTGGACTGTTTTGAAAATTGTACCCTATATCCATATACAAGACATATGGATTGTACAATAGGCTTGTGTACATGTTATATCAATTAGAACTCCAGACATGCAAGCCTAGAGGATCCACTTTAACTTCAGTCGATATTACCATAAGTATGTGCCTTCCAAAACTGCAGAACTCACTGATATGCAGAGCTGATGTTGGGTTTTCTGGGGTTATAAAACTTAGTGTACAGGACAATGTTTGGGAGCATGTGCTTTCCATATAAGAAGAAAAAGATGGCATGTTGAGAAATGAAAATGAAAATTTAGCCTGCATTTAAATTCAGAATTTAAGTGATGGCATGAAGAGCAATTGAAGCTGAAGACCAAACCCTCTAATTCTTTGATATTTACAAAGCATAATAAAGAAATTCTGTAGCATAGTGAAATCTGCCCATCCTATCTTGCTTCCTTATACCAAGAGGAATTAATGTAGGAACCAGCTCCATTGGCTGGCCAGCTGCAGCCAGATTACATCCCTTTTGTGTTGTTCAGGTACAGTCTTCCCTCCAGTTGACCAGTGTAGCACATCATGAAAGGGACATGGCTATGGATGTATCATGGAAGAAGTAGTCTGATCAGGGAGCCTGACCAAAGGGGAGAATGGTGGCATTAGATACCCAAATTGCAGTTCCCAAGAGACAATATGCCATCACAGGGAAAAGTAGTTTAATATTGATCAAACTGAAAACTAAGTGATTCGGGTCAGTACCACACACTGAAATTAAACATTTCAAATTGAGACTATTTAAATGTTTTGTTTTGATCAACAAATCCAAAATAAAATATTTTGCAATGTCAAAATTAAAAATTTCTCAACTTTTTGTTCTATGAATGTTTTTAATATTTCAACTTTTTGTCCTGATCTGTTGAAATATCACAGTTTCCCAAAGGATGGAAATTCCAATTTTCACTGAGCTCCTTAATAGAAAATATTATCAAGGTATTCCAGATAAAGTGTGGTGTTAATATTATCTTTGTGTGAAAGAAACCTCCTTGTAACCCTGGTGCGTTCTTCTTTTCCATTGTTTCTATTGTTTTACTTCAGGGTACTGAATTGAATACCTCTACTCATATTTGAAATGTGTTGATACTTTCCTTTGCAATTAAGGGACCCTTCAGGGTAACTGGAATTTGTTCCAAGAAATTTCTTCTGCTACTTTCAAAATAAACAACAGTAGCTGTTTTTACTTCCTGCTGCTGCTGGGTTAGGGTTAGAATTAGGGTTCACTACAGAGACAAGCTCAATGCCATCTTTCTCTGTGGGAGTGCATGGTTGTCTCTAATATTGGGAGGAACATGGTCCTTGGGGATACACATTCTGTGGATCCACTGAACCACAGCTCTGCATAAGGTGGCAGAAAAGAATACAGGTGATATTAAAGGCAATAATCTTTCTAGCAGCCATGTCCTCTCTCCAGTTTGCGGGGATAGGATTCTGTGTCCTCCCAGCTTCTTTTATCTACACTTTTATACAGAATAAGGTAATAGGGGTGGAGTACCTGAACTTAAAAAATCAGAATGGCACCCCTGTTTACACAGCAAACCAGAATCTGTGCCCCTAAACAATAAGCCACTCCTCATCAGAGGGTGTAAGGGAGGTATATTAACAACTTCAATATCTTTAAAAGGCAGGAGATGAAACACTGACAGTTTATCTTCTTGCTTCTTTGTTTTCACCTGGAACATTTGATTGATTTTTTTTTCAAATCTTGGCAATTTTAAAACAAAGTAATGGGTCAAAAGTGGTTAAAAATAAGTTTCTCACTTCTCTCTCTTCAGTATTACAGGAAGATTAGAAGAGGGAGCAATGTCTTCAAAATTATTAACTCTTATTCGAATGAAATATAGCATACCCTGAGGAACCTTTCTGATTTTACTTATTACAGAGAGAAAGATGAAAAGCCATGTTCCTCCCACAGGGGGAAGTAGTTAGAAGAAAAGCACTATGTTCTCTTGTTCCTCCCTGATGGAAATGAAAATAGTTTTTTTCAAAAATGACTGAATCATTGACTTAAAGGGAACAAAAATTGAATCCCTTTCATCTGTCTAAGGGATATCAAAGATATAAAAGGAATCTCAGTAATAAAGATCCATGTGTCCATTGTACAGAAGATCTGCTTCCAATACAATGGATTCAATGCTTCATTCCAGAAAACCAGAACTTTTGGGCAGTGCCATCACCTAAAAGACAGTTAGCATGAATCAGGTTCAAGTTAGAAGGGGATAATTCCAATTGACTAATTCAAGGAATCTGATTAGTCCCTATATCAAATTTTAAATTGTATTATGCAAATACATCCTGTTTGTCTGCTGAAGATCTCTGAACATCCTCTGATGTACACTTCTACCCTAGTATAATGCGGTCCTTGGGAGACAAAAAATCTAACCGTGTTATAGGTGAAACCGTGTTATATCAAACTTGCTTTGCCCCTTCCCATTCCTTGTTCCCTGACCACCCCCTCCCGAGACTCCCATCCCTAATTACCCTCAGGATCCCACCTCTACCCAACTCCTCTGTCCTCTGACTGCTCCAACCCCTATACACCCCTCCCCGCCCCCTGACAGGCACTCACCAGCAGTGGTGGGAAGCAGAGCAGCCCAGCCCCAGTCCACTCCACCCTGCCAGCTTCCAGACACGGTGCTCTGCTTTCTGCCGTCAGTGAGTGCGGGGAGGTTGGGGAAAGGATCCCCCCCTGCACTCACCTGCGGCGGGAAGCAGAGCGGCGCAGCCCCAGCCTGCCCTGCTTTCCTTGCCCCGGCCCCAGCCATGTTGCTGGAGGGCGTCTGGGGAAAGGTCCTGCATTGACCTGCGGTGGGAAGCGGAGTGCCACGGCTGGGAGCTGGCAGAGTGGAGCTGGCTGTGGCTGGGATGCTCCACTTCCTGTCACCGGTGAATGTGGAGAGGTTGGGGAAAGGGTGCCCTCCACACTCACTGGCGGCGGGAAGCGGAGCGACGTGGCCCCAGCCCAGTCCACTCTGCCACCTCCCAGCCGTGGCACTCCGCTTCCTGCTGTCGGTGAGTACAGGGAGATTGGGAAATGACACCCCTCTGTACTCACCTGCGGCAGGAAGCGGAGCACTGCGGCTGGGAGCTGGCGGAGTGGAGTGGGCTGGGGCCGGGCTGCTCCGCTTCTGCCACTGCTGGAGAGTGTGTGGGAGGGAATCCCTTCCCCCAAGCTCCCTCCCCCAAGTGACACGGCTGGGACCAGGGCGAGGGAAGCAGAGCGGGCTGCTCCCGGCCCCCAGCTAATCCCCTGAGCCACTCTGGGACTGCAGGGCCTCCAAAAGTGCCCTCCCACAGCTCCTGCCCCCCAGGCCCTGGTGGGGGGAGCCCCTGACCACCACTGAGACCCTTTGCCCCTTACCAAACCTCTCAGTCCTGGTCTGGTCCGACAAGCTGCTCAGAGCAGCGTCTCAGAGCTTTACCATGTTGTATGCGAACCCACGTTATATTGGGTCACATTATATCGGGGTAGAGGTGTATGTCTGGTTTTTTTCCTCTTCGGTGATATAAATGTACATCCCAGCCCCTTTAAGTGTGCTAAGGAATTAATAGAATTTTAAAAGCCTGAGTGATTTAAGAGCAAATGTCCCACTGAATGTCTTCAGATAATTACTTGTTGTCCATCTTTTTGTTGTTCTTTCTAACAGCTGGATCAAAAATATTAGTGAAAGACCCTAGACCAGCTTTGGGAACACCGAGTCCTAAACTAAGTGGTGAGTACCTTGGCTTTATTCCAATGGCCCAATACTCTTTGCCTGGTACCTCATGCGTCAGTGCAGTGGTTGAAAATGATACCAAACAAATAGCACTGTTTCAGACTCATTTGGTACTGGCATAAATGATTTCACAGGCAAAGGACTGTGGCTGAATCTAACTCTTGGCAGGTAAATATTGATCCTTAAATTGATTTATGCTAAACAAAGCTCTTCAGTAACCATACTTCAATCTCTCAATAGTGGACAGACATCAAAGTAGTTGGTAAGTGCACTTATGACACCATGTGTTTTCAAAAGTCCATGATGATAACTTGCTATTTACTGCTCTAAATATTGAATAGAGTTTGGTTGCTCTTAACCATCCTCTATTGTATTTTATTCGTGATTTTTTAGCATGTGGGTTTAGTTCATGGACATTTGGAGTCTATTTTTATCAAAGAGAGGAAGTTCCTATCTGTTTAGCTTATCAAAAAGAAGATAGAGAGGTGACTTTATTGCAGTGTAGCTGTACCTTCACAAGTTGAAAATACCAGTACTCAATGGCTCTTTAATCAAGCCAAAAAAGGCATAATAAGACCCAATTACTGGAAACTTGAAGCCACATAAATTCAAATTAGAAGTGTCACAATTCTTTAACAAGTGAGAGTGATTAACCATTGGAACAAACTGTCCCGGAGGAAGTGGTGGATTCCCCATTTTTTGATGTCTTCAAATCTGCATGCCTTTCTGGAACATGCTTTAGCCAAACACAAATTCTTGGATCAATGCAGGGGTAATCTGGTGAAATGTAATGTCCTGGAATATACAGGAGGTGAGACTAGGTGATCTAATGGTTCATTTTGGCGTTAAATTCTATGAAACTATAAATCTTAAGCACTGAGTCTGATTTAAGATTAGCTAGCCCCAACTTCTGTGCATCTGCAAAGTCCCACTGACTTCAGCAGTCAGATTGGTTGGTGTACACTAGCTCATCCATAGAATCATTAATGTAAACTTCAAAGAATTTTGTTTCATTTGTGTCTCTGTATTTGAAATAAATCAGTACAAATCTAATACAGAAATTCAAGTAGCTGTAGAACTGTTCATTGCCGGCTTTTGTAATTTACCCTATTAAAATGGTGTTTGTTTATTTACTTTCAAAACAAATGAAGAAAGCATATGTGATTTCTCTTTCAGTGTAACAAGCCCCTCTGTCCTGATGTCTCACTCTGTACTGAAAGACATATTTGTATTCTGTTTGCAGATTTAGCAATGATAAAGACAGTTATGTTAAAATAAGAAATTTGTTTTTATATATCACATATGTCCATATTTGCATGTCCATATTTTTTCAGTATTATGTAAAGCTGATAAGTATAGTAAGATCTGAGGACCTTTGTTAGAGAACATGGGACATAAAGACATTTTAAAGCTTAATAAAACTCTCCTTTATCTGAAGTTTCTTTTGGAAAAATGTACTATTTTGTCCAGAAAGTAGTTTACTTTACTGGACTCTAATGAAGAGCTGAGCAATTCTTCAGGATTAGCTTCACAAAGGAGTTGACAGGGGATAGGAATGAACCAACTGGTTCTGGTTTGCTTAGAAGGTGGTGGTTAATAAAAACAAAACAAAACAAAAAATACTCCTACTCACTGCTTGCTAAAGGTGTCCTGGAACTGGCTTGGTGGGACTATGTGAACTGGTACCTGGTGTGCAAACAACTTCAACCAGTACTGGCTGAAATTTAACCGACGTGGATTGGGATTTGATAACATATATACAGTCAAACTGTGGCTGGGATCTGGAATACTTGAGTGGTTGGAGTCAAACATTCCTCACCTTTTTCCCCTTTACTGTAAAATATATACTGCAATGTGGACTTCAAACATACCCACATTCATGAGCATAATACCTGAAGTTCTCCAAATTACAGTAGTTTGCTATGCAGGCCTCATCCGACAAACAAGTTGTTATGTGAAAATACTCAAGATACTAATATTGGGCCCACTTTGCAAACTAAACCTTGGTGCTTTAACTTTAGAATCCAAGTCCCAGATCCTGTAAACATTTATTCACTTCAGTGTAACTACTCTTCTAAGTAAAGGATATAAGTCTAAATCTGTGTGCATGCATAAAGGTCCAATCCAGGAAACCACTCAACTCAAGCACCTAAAAAAGCAGATATATGAACAACTGAATTAGCACTCTTAAATGAGTATTGAAGTACCTAACTACAGATTTATATCTCTCTCTTTAGACACCGAACTGTAAATGTTGGCTCCATTATTAGAACCTTAACTTTTGAATTTCTTTATTTTTGATTATTTTAGACCCAGATATAGAGTCAACATCTGCTAGCATGGACCCCTGAGCACATTTAAAGTTGCATTGCTTGCTCTCTGGCATAGGAGTCCACACTAGCACAGCTCACATCAGTGTTGGAGCCTTAATTTGTAATCTTGATGTTAATGTAAGATTTAGTATTTAAATATATAGTTTCAAGTCCAACAGCATTATCAGTACTTTTCAGTTTCACATATTATGTACATTTGTCATTTATCTGAAGCTCTGGTCTTTTTAAAACATTGTGAATACGTTAGAGATGTTTTGCCCCTTTGCCCAATAGGTTTCACCAAAGTTTCCAGGTTGTTTCCAGTAGAAGGAGAAAATAATTGTATGAGTCTGTTATTTCTTTGGTGCAGTCCTGTTTATTTTACAAAGCATGTGCACAAAGTCCTGTTTCCCTTAACACACTAAGACCAAGTACCAGTGGGGAGTTTCCTTGTTCACAATTCAAATCGTGCCTTTCCAGCCAGTCCTGTGCTCCAAGGATCTCTCTCTTCCGACACACAACTGATTTTCTGCCTTTCTTATTTCTTTCTGCCTTTGACATCTACACAGACAAACAAAGCTGCAATCAGTCAGTTCCAAAGCCCCTGCATTCACAATCAGCATCCAGGGAAACTCCTCTTATTCTCACTGAGTTAGTTATTGCTCAGATCTTCCCATGAAACCCAGTGCCTTGGCCAGTGGCTCCTGTTCTTTCGCCTATCTTACTCCATAAAGGATCATAATTACTTTTTCCATTTTGCATGGCTACTGGCTAGCTTTAATGGTGTCATGACAGTCTAGATATCAAAAGCATGCTTGCTGGGAGCCATTAACACCTTTTGGCATAAAAAAATTATGTTCCATGTGATAAATAAGGACATTACATGTTTGGCTACTATTAGAGACATCAACGTCCATTCTTTGATATTGCTAGAGGATTTAATTAATCTACTAATTCCAGTATATATATGTGGATGTGTATTTGCAGAGGGCAGATCTTCGTAGTGAGTACTGTGAAAAGACCTTTGCATATAGTACCAATATTTCTGTGTTTTGTGGCAAGAAAAATTACATACATACTTGCTGCTAGTTAGTGGTGACTCCAGTATTCATGACATTAGCTACAGATTTATGTAGTCTTTGGTTTCCTGTAAAATCTACTTATGTTGAATGACTCTCTGATATTCTGCCAGATTTCTTCCCTATCTTCTGACCATTAGATTTGTAATTCAGCTTCCCATTTATCTTCTGTCTCCAGTATCAGTGGGTACTTAACTCTAATGGAACTTTGCTTATTTTTCCTAGTATTGCTTCTTATGTGTATTAAATATCCTGAAGTGTTTCTTGCTGGACAGAGTACTGCACTGGGAATAAAGAGACCTGGGTTCTCTTCCCAGCTCTGCCACTGGCCTGCTCGGTGACCTTGGCAAGTCACTGGACCTATCTGTGCCTCCCTTTTCCCATCTGTAAAGTGGAGATAATGACACTGGCCTCCTTTGCAAGGCACTTTGAGATCACTTTGTTTGACCAATCTGGGGCTGAATATTGAATCTGATTAATCTGAGTTGGTGAGTGTCTTGAGCCATCATGAAGTACCCCAGCTTATAATGAATAAAGGATATTTTTACCGTGGTAAGCTTTATGAGAATGTCTGCAGAGAACCAAATGAAGCTACTAAATCATTTTCTCTGTTTGAGTGTCATGTTGGTATGTAAATATATTTACTGAAAATGAACCATTTTACAGTTGGGTGCATATGAAAGGCTCATTAGTATAGATATAAATCAGAGCTATTCATTTCCTCTTTCCTCCAGGATCTCTTCAGTATTTTGTGCATAGGATGTGACTTTTTTTGCTCTTGATAAAACTTACATTGGTTTTGTTTGAGCATTTAGTGATAAGACAAATCTTCTTAAGTAAATTTCCCATTAAGAGTAAGAGTTTGGTTCCTATATCCATCTTTGTAATTTCAATGTGACCTGATAAAAAGAGACATTGTTACCAGGGCACAGTATCATTTGAATATGTGTCAAATGATTTTTAGTATTTAAAGAATGAGATTCATGCGCACACATTTAATACTAGCTACATGATCTCTGTGTACGCTGGAATGGAAAACCTTGGTACTGAGTGAAATTTGGTCTTTTAGATACAGCCATTAAATTTATACTTTGTGCAGTTAATTTTGTATTACAACTTGTGTCCATTATTAGCTCAAATGGAGTTTTACATGTGGATGGGTTCTTAGGTATCATTATTACTGCATACCATCCACATGCATGTTTACTTTATCAGTGATTATGCCAGTTTTAGTGCCTTCTGTGAGAGGATTTAGACTAATAATCATAACCAGTGGCTCAAGTAAGATATAAGATCAGAGGGAAGAGAAATGAAAATGTTCATGTTTTGTCACACATTTGGTTGGAGATCTGTGATTTTGTATACTCTAAATATTGCAATCCACATTAATATGTGTTTCATATCTCTACAGTTCCTGATGATGTATTTGCCCAAAATTATATATGGAAAGGATCTTACAATTATAAAGGCAAGAAACAGCCCATGACTTTGACAGTGAACAGTTTCAATGCATCATCGGGGAGAGTAAATGCTACACTCACTAATAGCAATATGGAACTGCTACTTTCAGGTACCGCATCATAAAAGCTCATTAAAATTTCTTATTTTCACTTCTGATCCTCATAATTTTGTAGAAAATATTTACACTTTTTACAATAAAATACTACCAAAAATACCCTAGCACTCTAAGTTATAACAGAATATTGACTTATATTACAATTCTTCTTTGAATGATGTTCATTCCCCTTTGGGAGTGTGCACACCCAGTGCCCCAGGGTCAGAGGTTTTTCCCTTATGGTAGCCTTCAGGGTAATGTATGTGCTCTGTGCTGTCTCGTGCTGCTGTGTGTTGATATAAAGGACAGAGCTGACCCCAACCCTACTCAGTTCCTTCTTACCACCCATGATCAGTTGTCAGAGTGTGTTGGCTTGCTTTGCAAGTTCTCCCTTTCAGGGTATTCTCATCAATGGTTAGTTATATCTGCAAAGTAAGTTTTATTTGTTATTTTACTTAGTGTGCCTAGATTGTGAGTTCCCACTTGTTCTGGGTGCCAGCTCCTAGTACTGGAACATGCCTTGATCTCCAAGGTTTAAGCCTTGCATCAGCTGCAAGAAGTCTGTGTTGATAAGTGACCCTCATTCCAGGTGCCTTTGGGAGGGTTACATCAAGGACTGTTGTCAAATCTATTGAGATTTCAAGCCCTGGACTAAGAAGGATAGGGAGATGAGACTCCATCACCTGCTAATGGAGGCTGCCTTGTGTCCACTGTCTGACCTTCCCACTGAACTCTTCCCACTGAGTACTTCTACCTCCGTTAGAAATACCCCTCAAAATATTGTGGGGGATCAGCCCTGTTTCCCTTCCCCAGTACCGAGGAAGAAGCACAGGCAGCATATGTCAAAGGCAATGAATGTCAAGTGTTTTATTTTTTTCTTTTAAAATTAATAGCAAAACTGGCCTGGCCCAATATGAAAAGGCCTGATTTTTTATTTTTTTTAAATAGGCATATGGTTGAACATGCAGAAATGGGCACATAATTGCATACCTAGTTTGTAGTTACAAAGACATCTTCTCTCCATGCATTGTCACAAGAAGCTTGAAAAATTCAGCCTCTTCCCGGCCTCAGTTGACCTGATATTCCCTCATTTATATAGAAGCAAGATTTTGCAAGTCCTCCATTTATTTTTTTTAATTCATTTTTATCTATCTAGATACCAATTTGGCCCCCATCACTATACTATCTGAGCACCTCACATTAGTAATGGATCATACACAACCCTTTGTGAGGAAAAGTATTATCCCCATTTTACAGATGGGAAACTGAGACACTGAGGATGTTAAATGACTTTCTCAATGTCAGACATGAAGTGTGTGACTGAACTGATTTTGAGTCTCGTTCTCCTGAGGCCAAGTCTAGCGCTCTAGGATTTTGGCCTTCCTTTTTCAAGACCCCCATGTTCTAGTTTATCCCATATTCAGCTCCCCACAAATTGCTTTGTTCTACCCATGTTTCTGGTTATCCTCAGCTCCTTCACTTTCTTTTGGAGCTATCTTTTCCCAGGTGCCCCAGTTTTTTGTTCTTTCCACAGTGTTTTATCTTCCTTCCTCCTTCTTCTGCACTACATTCCATCTCATGAGGATTTTCCCCTCACCTGCCCTCATAACTTTATTTCCTCAGATCTCCATTTCTCTCTGTCCGTTGTTCCTCCACACCACATGATTTTAGTATACATCTTCCCCTCCCAGACAGAGCTGAAGCATCTCACTAGCTCTCTGCTGAGGCTACCCTAGATACTACCTAACGAGTTAGAGAAGAACCTAAGGGGCAGGTTCAGCTGGGCAAAATGCCACAATTGAATTAATTATTATACTGGCCCAGTTCAAGCACTGTCTTATCCCTCAGGGAATCAGTTGCCAGCTGCCTCATCCTTTGAGCAAGGAGTGCCTGTCAATCTACCAGTGTAAATTAGCAGAGAACAGCAGTGGTTGTCTCTATGGAGCATTTTCCTTCCCATTCTTTGGTAGAGCTTGTATGTGCTCCCTACACCTCATTAGAGTTTTCCAGAAAAATAGTCCAAGGAATTTATTAGGGAAGATAATTTATTCATACTGTTCAAATCTGTCAGTTTAATTTCAGCTTTTAATATATTCCTGATTGCAGTCATTATTTGGCAGTGAGAGGAGAGATTTGGCAACATTTGAGCTTGTGCTACCTTCATATTAATTATAATTCTATGCTGATAATACTTTGTGTTAATTATCAAAGTGAAATGCTGACCCAGTGATAATTAATTAGCAGTAACCCTTTGAATGTGATCTGAAACTCTCTATCAACTTCCAGTAAACTTTATTTAATACTTTGCCAGTTTGCACATATGCGCATATATTACAAGCATAGTGTGCCTTAAACCTCTCTCAGTTTCCCCTAGTGGGTTTGCTATTGCCATGCACATCTGGGCTGTCCTTAGCAGGGCCTCTGTGGTCTGTCTCCAGGTGGATGTTTTCTCTCCTAAATTCACTCACACATATAGTGGCAGCTGGCTGCTTTTGGGAATGTCATTGCAGTTAAATGCCCCATCAGGTACATTTTTGTGCTAACAATTGAAAGGGAGGCAGAAATCTCTGACACAGGATGTGCAGGAAGGTCCTGTAGGCCCAGCATGGAGCCACCTCCCTCCCTCTTATCCACCTCCCTCCCTCTTACCATGCACCATAGAACTCCCCATGCAGCCCATGTGGCACCTTCATGTTTCCCGTCCTTTACTCCTCTGGTACTCAAGCCTTCTCCTCACTCCACACAGTACCAGTAGCCTTAGCCCATCATACCTCCCATCTCCAGCCCAACACATACAATTGATCATCAGGCGCTCTTCTCAGAAAATACAGCAGACACCTCCCTACTCAGTTTAATCATCTGAAAATCCCAGTAGTTCTGCTCCCTAGAGAGCCAGCCCCTTCCCCACTAACCCAGTGCTACACACACACACACATTCTACCCACTTGAGCAGCAGAGCGAATGTAGTAGCTTCACAGAGGTTGCTGTTGCTCTCCTCCTCTGCTCCTGCCTGCAGTCTGAGTAGCCAGTGCAAAGGAATAAAGCCACACAGTTGCACATGCCAACTGTAGTCCACAACTAAGAATTTAAAGAAGGAAATTAAGGGTTCCAACACAGAAAAAGTTGGGGAGATTACTATCAACAGGGTGTGTGGCTGCTAAGCATACAAGTTCCAAAGTCCACAGGAAATCTTATTGCCAACCCTGTATATCTTGAGAAATCCAAATGGAGCTTCTGTTGCTCTACATGACTTACAGCTGGACACACGCATCTGATACTGGCAACACGACTGGCTCAAGAAAGGGGTGATACATAGAAACCATGGAGCAAAAGTGAACTTTGGCTTTGAGCAGTATGATTTCCTTTGTGTTTTCATTTTAAAAATGCTCAAGTTTTCTCAGGGAACATGCTGTCTAGAGTGGGTACTCCTTTGCTGTGCTTCCGAAACTCCAGGAGAGACCCAAATATACATTGTTAACTCAAAGGAGCTTGTGTTGGAGAGAAAATCCAGTGTAGGCGTCTCTTCTTTCCTTACATACTGCTTAGCCTATTTGTGCATGTTTGATGCACCTTTACATCACAGTGCAGGAGAGAGAGGAGCATGAGTCCTATAGTCACCAGGTTACTAAGAGTTAAACTTCTGAACAATAATTTAAATTTGGCTTCTGTTCACTGACTACCTTGTCAATGTTTTGCTTTGTTTTCCATACCTAACACTTATTTCCTCCTTTTATAATTGGAGATATACCTATCTCCTAGAACTGGAAGGGACCTCAAAAGGTCATCGAGTCTTTTTAGAACATTGACAATAGATTTTTAACAATCAGTGTCTGAATGTCATTAATATAGGTGGTTTGAGTGCATATTATATCGCTACTGTAACCTGATATAAGATGTAAAGTGTACGCCTCTTGTGTCCTCAGGATTTTAAACATCTTGGGAAAATTTTTCCTTTGGATTTTCTGTTTTCTAAAGAAAGCTGAAGAATTCAAAGCAAGAGCCATATATGGGTCTAATTTTCAGAGGTGCTGAGCGCCAACATCTCCCATTGGCTTCAGTTGGAGTTGTGGGTGCTCAGCACCTCTGAAAATGAGGCTGTATTATTATATAAGGTCTAGTAGTTTTAATGGTGCTGGTATTTTTCAGACATACTTGAATAGCTACTTATTTAACATAGGTTATGAAGGATAATGAAAAAGTCACATGCAGAATGACAAATGGGAACATTATCAGCAAAATATTTAGTTTGACACCAATATTCAGTGTACAAAATCATGTTTTGCACACTATTTCTGTGGTGTCTGTGCTTCATCATCAGGTTTGTAAAGGTAGATTGGACCAGTGATTATATTGTTAGATTTTATTTTCGTCCAAGCTCTTTACTATGCATAAAATATAATCAGGGTTCTGAACATTTCTTCTACAGGTATGAAAATGATCAGTTCTGCCTCCAATGTAAAACAGATCATACCTAAGTCTTTCCATTGGATGAAGTCGCTGTTTTGTAGAGCTGACCAAAGAACAACACTTCCATTTCACAGCAACTGTCAAGGTTTCAAAAATAGTTTTTGTTTCATTTTGGAACAAAAACAAAACCTTTAACATAGAATTTGCGGAAACAGAAGTGTGGATGTGTCTCTGTCATTCTGTAACCTGGGATGTAGGAGACAATCCGTGTTCAAGGGCCTGCTCTGCCTGATTCATTTTTTTTCATTCAAGATCCCCTCCAATCAGGCAGAGCAGGGAAGTCTCCTACATCCCAGGCTGGTATACTAACCACGTAGCTATGGAGTTTCACCCTTCCTTGGACACAAAAAACTTTTTGCAAAAGTTTTGTGAAACTGGTACATCTCTGCCAAACATTTCAGGTTCAACAAAACAGCATATTACTCCGAAACAAAATTTTGTTGAAAAAAATGTTCTGACCAGTTCCACAGTTTTGCCCTCTTTATGGAGTCTTAGACTATTTTAAAAAATTGCAATTATCTGCCACTTAACTAACAAAAAGCACCTATTTTTTTTATATTCTACAGGGGTGTATAAAAGTCAGGAAGCTCGACTGATGCTCCATATATATCTTATTAAAGCGCCATCTCATACTTCTGTGAGCAAGATGAAAGAGGAAAAATGGGCTATGGATGGTTTTGTGAGTATTTTTCTGCAAGACAGAGAGATAGTGTTTTTAATACAAAATAATGTCTGTATATTAGGCCAGAAGAATATAGAAACTTATCAAATGAAAGTTGGTTGGTAATTCTAATTTATTTAATAAAATGAAAAATATCATTGTACGATTGCAGATGAGGCAGGACTATTTAGGAAAAATGTGGTTATCACTAAACAGTGATTTTCAGCCTCTTTGTGGGCATGACTATTTCATAAAGTGGTAAACACTGAAAAGGAAGCACTACTATCATTTCTATTTTGATGTTATACCTGTACATTGACAGCTTTTCTCATTCTTAGAGTGTAATATCATAGCAAGATGCTTTTATCAAGCTAAGGTCAATGTTTCCACTTTAATGTCTACTTCTGTGTAATCTCTCTCTGCAGTGGGCACAATTATGTTGCTTGGTTTATTTCTAGAAGCAAAATATCACATCTGAGAGTAATAATTCTTGGTAGTGATGGTGGAGAAGTTGAGGAGCTGATTAGCTAGTGCTTTGGTGACATTTCTAGAAGTATTGACATTCAAATGGATGGGATTTTCCAAAGATCCTAAGGGCTTGTCTAAACACAGAAGTTGAACTGTTTTAACTATACTGGTATATTAAAAGTATATTCTCACTAGTATGGATGCAGATAGACTGGTATAAGAAGACAGTATCTCTTAAAATCTGAAATACATTGTTAAATTGTTCACTTGTCCTGTGAACACTCTTTAATACTACTTGATGCATGAGAACAAAATGACTGAAAAAATATTTCTTATTGTATTTCTGAAGCTTGCAGATTTCCTGTGTTCATACTATAGATATGCTCCGCTATGGCTATTTAATGATGCAGTCCAATGAGTACTGATTACTGACCAAAAGAGGGTTATTGGTAGTTGAATGTAGGGCATTTTTTATCCCTCCCTCTCTACCTTTGAAAGAGTGGCTTTCACTGTCTTAACTTTTGCATTCATGGTAGCATCTACCTTTTAGGTGTTGCAGTGCTTTTCCCCCAAAATATCAAAATGCTAATAGTCTTTGAGAGGCCTTCAGAGATGGCAATTTCAGGAGTTATCGAGTATCAACTTGAAATCTAGTCAATCAAAAAATAGTGTCAGGTATTAACATACCTGGCCCTGAGTCCTCCTGCAAGTTTCAGAGTTTTACAATTACATTTGACTAATTTTGAAAAGGGATTTCTCTCCCATTTTGTTGTGAAACAATCCATTACAGACAAGAGGAGCAGACCGACTACACACAAAATGCTGTCAAATATACAAAGTAAGCAAACTAAAAAAGAGAACGTTTTTTCTCTAATCTCTTTCAGTAAGAGTAGCCCTAGCTGTTACAAGTACCAAAGGTAGGTTAAAAAGAATTCCAAAAGTAGTGCGGTTTTTAAGCCTGACGGTGTCCCTTTAGTACCCCTGCCTGACCCCCATGCTCAGCGCATCCATATCCCTCCACAACAAGGGTATCTGTGGAGGAATACTGGCTGGCTTAGGCACTTCATTTCCAACCTGATTATAATCACCTCTCATGTTTCTAACCAAGTTTTCCCAATTTAATTCCGAGATTCTGTGTGTTTTCTGTTTGCAGGTTTCTGCTGAACCTGATGGAGCTACATATGTTTTTCAAGGATTTATCCAGGGTAAAGATTATGGACAATTTGGACTTCAAAGATTAGGTACTCAGTTAATTTTAACATCAAACTAGTTCAGTTTTTTTTTCATACTCAGTTTTATTATGCATTGTTTTTATTAAATGATTGCATATAAATGGTTATCCAGTACTATATTTCAGTACTGGTGTGTGTGTAGAGTATGGTGAGGTTCGTATCCTAGAATCATTTCTAAAGCTATGCTAAAGAAAAGGTGTTTTGTTCACCAGGAAAGTTAAATTGGGAGGTATAATACTCTGTTGTGGCAAGTGGTTCATTTTGGTTGTTTTCTAACATATTTCTCTAAGAATGCTTATATAATAGGTATTATGTTCTATATGGTTATCATCATATAAAGAGTAAATACTTCAGAATATGTGTATATGTATGTCAGTGCTATATATTAATACAGCTTTTATAGTGAATACTTGCTAGAACACTCAACCTATTAAATACTGTTGGCCAAAAATTGAAGTCCTTGTGCTATTTTACACAGGCAAAACTTCTATTGGAGTTGATAGGAGTTTTTTTCCCCCCAAAGAGAAAATTGGATGGACATCTTTATTTGTCCTGTAGATTCAATTGCACGTCAAACTACCTGATCACCATTTGCTTTTTCCAATATCGAATATTGCTAAAAATATCTTACTGCTTTTGCATGCTTAAGCAAATAAAACAAGAAAAAAAATTAGATAACAAGAAATGGTAAACTCTAAATTATCTGATCCTGCCTCTTGAAGACTAATATTTCTGCTCACACAAAAGCTGGAATATTCTTAAGGTTTCTCAAGCAGTGGGGTTTCACTTAGACCAATATAACAGATTTACAAGAGGAATTTGTTTCTTTGAGGATTATAACCCCTAATTAAATAGCCTTGTGCTCTTCAGATATGATCATTTTATCTGGAGGCAAAAACATATTCTTCTGGTTTTTGAGGACAATGTATTTCTCACTCTTATTGTCCAAATAAAAACAAGAACATTCTTTAACATCTCAGTTGTGGTGGAAGGATTTATTAATGTGTGATATGTTAGACAGTCTTGTTTTCTCTTTTCACTGCTCTAAGTCATTCTAAAGAGTAATTCTTGGAGACTGAATTTGGCTCCCATTGCATTTGGTAATTTGAGTACTTTAAATGGAATATTTACAGAATATGTTTATGAGAAGACGATGCAAATAATTTGATTTCCCTAAATCATCTTCTTCAAAATATTTGGGGGTAATCAATCAAAGAGTAAAATCCACAATGTCTTGACAAGATGTTTTTGGTGGTTTCTTATAAAAATTGTGTGTTGTCTCTCTTTCTTTTGTTTTCAGAGGTTTGTATTCCTGCAATATATTCTTTGTTGGAACTCTTTGAAAAGTTTTTTTTCAATTGATTCCCTTACAAAATTGATTTCATTGCCTAAAAACAATAACAAGATTATTCATTTAGGAATATAATTCATTTCAGTATATGATTAATAAACAGAATCATGATGGGGGCTTAACATTCTTCAGAAATAGCTTTATCATGATTGATAAGAAAATAGTTTTAAATTATACCTCTGTATTTAATATAAAACATTCTTGTAAAAATTTCACTCAAAGAGATGTGAAATTTGTGTAAGATTTTTTGAGCCCTCTAGTGTTTCAGGAAAACTTCCTATCCCAAACCAGATTTCCTATCCATTTCCCTATTGCTCATAAACAGTTTTCTTTCAGATGTTGAATTCAGTGCTTATTCTCTTTCCAGCCAACAATTTCATAAAATTCACATTTTCCTGTAATTAATCTATTAGTTGAGATATCTAATCATATTTAGCATCTATGTGTTGCTTTACAACTTCAAAGCACTGAATAAACCTGAACTAATTAATCTGTTTCTTAACATCTCTAGTTTGAAGCCTATAAATTACTTACTAAACTGAATCAGTAATCCCTTCTTTATTCATGGAAAAGGGGATATGAACATAGCACCATAGGGAATTTAACAGTTGCCTTATTTCTATTCTCTGCAGGAGAGCCTTGTTCTTACTTTCTATCAGTATTTGCTCTCTACTCTTTGCGTCTCACCTACTGCTTTCATTTTTATTTATAAATAAATGTGTATAATGAAGTCAACAGGATGAATTTCCATGTTGCCTCTTGAGGTGATTTTGCCTTCCTCCAATTACTGCTATTCCTTTGGTAAACTCTGTTGTTATCTTTTTTTTTATTGTGCTTTCTATCTGCTCAAGTGCCAGATTTTCCAGAACCTAACAAATAAATTGTATTTGAATAATGATATTGAAATAACATAGTCTAAGCCATTTATGTCTTCATAAGTTAATACCAACACCTGGAATTGCATCTGTAAATTTAAGAGAAGCAAGTGCAGGTCCCAGAGCGCTGGTGTAGTTTGCTCCTGACATAAAACTTCACCTATTAAGCAGGATGCAGCATTCTGCGCTAAATTTGGCCTCCAAGTGCCCTCAGTGTGTCGCACCATAAAGGGTGCATAACAGCAATCTAAGTTCAAGGTGAGAAAGGCATGAATCATAGTGAGGAGATTCTTCCATCATAAAGGAAAAAAAATGAGTTTTGCTCACCAGATGCAGATGGAAAATAGGACCCCCCAGGAGCTATTTAGTTAATATTTAGTACTGTAGGTCCCCACGCAAAACAAAACATGATTTTAATTTTTCCACAGTACACACTTTCAATGATATTGTAAGGGTCTGGGAGTGATTATTGTGAGATGTGAGATAATAGAGAGATGTTATGTTTTTATCTTTTTAGGTCTTAACATGTCTGAAGGTTCGAATTCTTCTAATCAACCACATGGTACAAATAGTAGTTCTGTGGCCATTGCTATCCTTGTGCCTTTCTTTGCCCTTATATTTGCAGGTTTTGGGTTTTACCTTTATAAACAAAGGTAAGTGTAAATTGAATATAGAGTCTTTGTATTGTCATGTATTTGAAGCTATTCAGTGACCTTAAACTTTAATATGTTAGAAAAGGTAAATTAAGAAGTGCCCTGGGAATTCCTTTGCAAAAAATCTGCATAGAAAATAGTCTACCCTCATTTTAGGTCTGCCATACTGTTTGATAGGTAAGGTTATTGTAAAGTGCTGTACTTTCACTCCCACCTATTTAAAATTTTGTTATAAATTATTATCTTTATGAGAGGAGCAAGGGTAGTTTAAATTTTTGGCATCTGGGAAATAATGCCATAAACAGGGTTGATGTGTCCTTATTGCAGACTGCCTATATTTTGTTTTGACATGCACAAGATTGTGAATCATATTTCTCATGCAATTTATCTTAACCCCCACACAGTTTATTAGCTTCCAAGTATATGTAATACTCCTATGTCAGTGAGAGGTTTTATTATGGAAATTGATTCCACATTAGAAATTAGTAATTCATCTACAATTATCTAACAATAGTACCACATCTGCTCAGAGATTCACTCTTATCCTAGGCTCACTGATAGTGTTGTTTATGTCTCTGAGAATCATTCCTTAATTTTATTTGTAAATCTTGTTTTCTCATAGTCGAAATAATCCTGCACTATGGTAGTGAGGGGCAACTGGAGGTACTAAGTGGTGGAACACCATACCAGCACCTGTCTGTGGGCCTGCTATTGTAACATGGTCCTACAGGACATGAAAAGAAATTGTAGTATACACAGGACCTAAACATGCCTTAAAAGCTGGACTTTAAAGCCTTGAACTGTCTGGTTTAACTTGGTTATGGGCACACTACAACTTTTAATGATATTAGTTTCCCTGACTCCTTTATACTTGTGATATAGATGAGCCATAAATTTCTGAATAATTTAAGCTTTCATTTATATTTCTAATTCATCCAGTCATAAAGAAATCCTTCCAGATAGAAAGAGTTTTGTATTTTTACTGAGTTTGCAAACAGCCGGATAGAAACAATAACCCTAAGAGAATCCTCTCATTTATTTGCATGTGGTGTTATTTCTGAAACAATACTGCAAATTTTAGTAGAAATATTCATTTTTTCTGGGATTGTGGTCCAAGTTTAGAGTATTACTACCATTTTTTTCCTGGCATCATTACATATTTGATACTTTAAAATTAACATTCTCATAAGCGGTGTTTTAATATTATTGTAACACATCTGGCAATCCTTGACAGCAAAAAAATGCTTCCAACATTTAATACTTAGCTTCTACATTTGTAATTGAAATTTGTTCATTCTGTTGAGGTTCTTATATTACACTCATCACCACAGAAAATTGCAGTTGTGAATACATTGTGCTTTTTCTTCTTCAACAGGACTGCACCTAAAACACAGTATACAGGATGCTCTGTTCATGAAAATAACAATGGACAAGCTGCTTTTGAAAACCCCATGTATGACACAAATGCAAAGTCTGTAGAAGGAAAAGCTGTACGATTTGATCCCAACTTGAACACTGTCTGCACAATGGTATAATGTGGTAATCCTTTGTCTTCAGAAGTCTGGAAATTGAAACACAACACAGTGCACATATAGTTCACTGATAAAAAATTAAAGCACACTTTTCAGGACTTACTGGATCACCTTTTCCTGAGGATGATAGACAAGAGTGTTGTTTTTTTTTTTTTCATAAACTGGAACAGAATTGTCCTTCATGTTTACCGTGGAGAGTTTTACAGAAAAACTGCCGCACTCCATGAGTGCTTACTCACAGTTTATTTGCTTTTTTAAAAAAGGAGATTATTCTAAAACATAAAACGTATTTGCATATATTGGAGGAGCATCCACTATCAGTACTTCTGTGCTTTATAAACTATAATAGAGGGACTGGGTTTAAAAAAAGATATAGGGTAGAAAATAAGAGCTATGCTTACAGGAGACAATAGGTCACTGACTTCTCTTTAACAGTCATGAGCTACATCATTTTCATAAATTTGAACTCTACCCTCCTTTCAGTCATACATCACTATTTAGCAAACCTTTATTTTTCTCATACCTGTGAATATTCTAACATAATGGCAGTGTTTAATATGCTTAAACCTTCACATACCATTTATTACTTTTATACCACACAAGAAAGAATGTGTCAAATTTTCAGTTCTCATTTCATAATTTAATTTCCTGATTCATGTCTTGCTTCGTTTTTCACATTCCACATTTGTTTCCTCTCTTCCCATTAGCAACACATGCAGCTGGTGACAGAGAAAGTTCTGCTTCTATGTATTTTCTTGCTGTGGACCTTTGCTACTAGACATCAGTTTTACAATGAATGATGTGAGGATGCACCATATGAATTGAGTTTTGTCATGCAGCAATGTTTCTTACTGGTGAAGATCACTTGGAAGAGTGACCTTTTTACACTGTTTTTACAGACATCAGAAATTTAACCTTTTTGAAGTTTTCAGTTTAGAAAATTACGGTTTACAGTAACACTAGAAATCAAGTTGGTATATGAAGAACATAAAGCTCCACACCTCAGTCCATACCACTGTTGTCTACACTGTATCACGTTATCAGTATTATTTTACTACTACTACATTGTGTTAAAAAGCTCACGCTGCGCATGATTCAAAACCCATTAAAGTTAATAGAAGGACTTCCATTGACTTCAAATGGGCTTTGGATCTGGCCCACAGACCTTGCCTAATCAGAATTTGAAAATGCTTTGTTTTGGTATACAAGTTAATATTGTGGGGAAAGCAACCCCTAAAAATAATTATTCAAAACTGGATATATTGCAGCAATTCAATAGAAAGGTGTGGTTTTTAAAAAATAAAGCCATGGTTTTATTAGGAGTAATCCATCAGATGATTCAAATACCACCACCCTAAAAAGGCAGGTTTTAAAAATTGCAGAACCATTTCATTCTCAAACAATGGAATGGGATCTTTAGTTTTACAGTTATTGCATAACAGAATTATCCAGAGATAACCCCAGTAATTTATTTGTTTTAGGTCATTGTCTTCCTTTTATAGCATGAAATAATTTTAGACTCATATATGCTGTATGTTTGCCAGTGTGAATTATCTGTTACTGTCCCTTTCAGGCATTAATAATTCTGTGAAAAATCTGAACTTTTTATTACTGTAATAGAGAGTGCCTACCAAAAATCATTGTACCCACGATTGCTGCTTGGATTTCTATAATGTTTGATGAATTTCTTATAAACCATTTTACAACACTTTGTTTTGAAAATTCATACAATTCTGTCAAAAACTGTATTCTACTGAAAGGATGCTGTTTTCTATTTTCTATCATCAGTTGTTATTTATTCTTGTTTATTCAGATGACTGCAATAACTATGATTCATTCATTAATGTTAAAGTTAGTACATTTGAGATCTCGTTTAAAAATGTTTCTTCTGCAACTGGCTACTCCTCTTATATTAATGCATACACTTTTGTAAAGAAGTATATTTTTATGAAAAAAAAAGGATTTGTAAAAGTATGATGTAAATTTTCAGTGCAATGTAAACAAAATAAAAATGGATAATTGCTTTTTTAAGAATGTGTGCTCTTTAGAAATTGAGATTTAAAGTCCATGACAGTTGCCAGGGCTGCTCCAGCTTTTCTGCCACCCCAAGTGGGGGAAAAAAAAAAAGATTGGCGGCACTTCAGTGCAGCTCACGTGCACCGCTTCTTTCCTTCGGCAGCGGGTCCTTTACTCCCTCTTTTCCTCTTCAGTGGCACTTCGGCAGCAGCTCAAAGAGGAAGAGAGGGACTGAGGGGACCCACTGCCGAATTCCCGCTGGATACCCAGAGGTGCCGCCCCAATACCAGATGGAGTGCTGCCTCTTTGTATTGGCCTCCCCAAGCGCCTGCTTCCTTTACTGGTGCCTGGAGCTGGCTCTTCCAGTTGCAGAGTCTAGAAAATAACCAAATCAGTCAAACAAATTCAGCATTTTTGTGGGGTCTCCAAATACATCATAATTTCTCAACCTTCTCATGCACTTGCAAATACACTTGAAAGATATAGATTACTTTCACAAATAGAAAATAACAGGACATGCAACCTTTTTACTTACTAAAATTATTTTTTTCATTTCAATCCAAGGAACAGATCATCAAATACTTTTCTGTAAAACATATAGAAACATGCACTTTTACCATCTCTCTTTTTTCTTAACACAAACAAAGATGATTAAACTTAGTGCTTATGAAAACTGTTGGATAAATTAACCTGGATATTGAAATCTTTTACTTTTCTCCAGAACAGTCACTAGACTTGCATAGCATAGGTCATGAAAATGCATATTGTACTTCCTCGCATTTTACAAGTGAATAGGAATTTTGTGGTGGGAAAATTCGAGCTCATTCATCTTTTAATTAAATTGAACTAGGAGGGGTTTTGGAGAGAGAGAGGGGGGAAAAAACTATAAATATTTTTCTGTAGAATGACATCTGCCCCTTTCCATTCAAAAATATGGAACACAGATAAATCTTAATCTGAAATGGTGTTCATGAAATGCAAAGAATATCCATCTACTATACCTTTTGGAGAATCAGGCAGTATAAATAAACTTAAAGGGCCTGCTCTCCACCCACAGTGAAATAAAAGTGGATTTTAGTATCAGAGGGTAGCCGTGTTAGTCTGGATCTGTAAAAGCAGCAAAGAATCCTGTGGCACCTTATAGACTAACAGACGTTTTGGAGCATGAGCTTTCGTGGGTGAATACCCACTTCCTCAGATGCATGTCATTGAATGCACTAGAAGCAGGAGCAAAAAGTGACTATAAAAATGGCATTGTGAGGTTCACTCTTTAATGTCTCTCAAGGGACTTTTAAAGCAAATTAGCTCATCTTAAAAGGTAAAAATGTTACCTGACAGCAAACTCTTCAGACTCAATCTGGAATTTGAAGTCAAGCTGTTCCTTTTCTGACGTGTGCATCATCAGTAATAAAATAAAGACATTCTGAAATTGGAACTTTCTTAAAAATGTTGTCAGTGCAGGAACCAAACTAGAACTTTCCAAGTGCTATACTGACTCCATTGTAGCTCTGGGTGAAATACCCTGTCATAACTTAGTCCCAGATTTGGACCTTAGCGTCCAAAATATGGGGGTTAGCATGAAAACCTCCAAGCTTAGTTACCAGCTTGGACCTGGTACTGCTGCCACCACCCAAAAAATTAGAGTGTTTTGGGGCACTCTGGTCCCCCCAAAAACCTTCCCTGGGGACCCCAAGACCCAAATGCCTTGAGTCTCACAACAAAGGGAAATAAACCTTTTCCCTTCCCCCCCTCCAGGTGCTCCTGGAGAGATACACAGAAGCAACCTCCGTGAATCTAAGCAGAGGGAGTCCACCCTCCCTAATTCCAGTCCTGGAACATAAAGCACTTCCCTCTTCACCCAGAGGGAATGCAAAATCAGGCTAGTAAATCTAACACACCCAGATTTCCCCCCTGACATCTTCCTCCCACCAATTCCCTGGTGAGTACAGACTCAATTTCCCTGAAGTTCCCCACTAAAGAAAACTCCAACAGGTCTTAAAAGAAAGCTTTATATAAAAAAGAAAGAAAAATACATACAAATGGTCTCTCTGTATTAAGGTGACAAATACAGGGTCAATTGCTTAAAAGAAATATTGAATAAACAGCCTTATTCAAAAAGAATACAATTCAAAGCACTCCAGCCACTATAGACATGTAAATACAAAAAAACATAAATCCTATCTGATCTTTTTGTACTTACAACTGGGAAACAGAAGATTAGAAAGCAGGAAATAGAAAAATCCTTCTCTAGCTGAGAGAGATTCAGGCAGAAGACAAAGAACTCAGACACAAACTTCCCTTCACCCAGAGTTGAAAAAATCCGGTTTCCTGATTGGTCCTCTGGTCAGGTGCTTCAGGTTACTTTTTTTTTTCAGGTGAAAGAGACATTAACCCTTAGCTATCTGTTTATGACACCCCCCCCCAAATTGCAGACAGTGGGGAAGCTCACTGGCGGCAATTTCCTTCTAGAACTTTAAAATAAACAGATTACTACAACACATGCACCTTTACATATACCTCTAAGTATATAACTAACAAACTTCTACATTTTAAGAACACTTTTTAACTACTAGATTCTGGGAAACTCTCACGGGAGAGTGCATCAGCTACTTTGTTAGAAGCTCCTGTGATGTGCTGAATTTCAAAATCAAAATCTTGGAGAGCTAAACTCCAATGAAGAAGTTTCTTGTTGTTCCCCTTGGCAGTATGAAGCAGTATGAAGATGGGGAAATACGCTTTTGCGTGGACTACCGTAAGCTAAATGCGGTAACTCGTCCGGACAACTATCCAATGCCACGCACCGATGAGCTATTGGAGAAGTTGGGACGTGCCCAGTTCATCTCTACAATAGACTTAACCAAGGGGTACTGGCAAGTACCGCTAAATGAACCTGCCAAGGAGAGTCAGCATTCGTCACCCATGCGGGGGTGTATGAATTTAATGTCCTTCCTTTCGGCCTTCGAAATGCACCCGCCACCTTCCAGAGGCTGGTAGATGGTTAGTTGCACTAACATGTAGTTAGTGCAGCATGGTCAGTTTGTAGTTGGAACCGCCGTCCCCAAACATATGGGCGTAGCTTTTCCAGGGCGTACACAATGGCATAGCATTCCTTTTCGCTGACTGACCAGTGACTTTCTCTCTCAGACAGTTTCTTGCTGAGAAACACGACAGGATGGAAGTTGTGATCTGTTGCTTCCTGCATGAGCACTGCTCCTATACCACGCTCAGATGCATCCGTGGTTACTAGGAATGGCTTGTCAAAGTCTGGGGCCCTGAGCACAGGGTCAGACATGAGCGTTGCCTTAAGTTGGGAAAAGGCCTTTTGACACTCATCAGTCCAGTTAACTGCATTTGGCTGGGTCTTTTTGGTCAGGTCGGTCAGTGAGGCAGCGATTTGGCTGTAGTATGGTACAAATCGCCTGTAGTACCCGGCCAAGCCTAAGAAGGATTGGACCTGGTTTTTTGACCTTGGGACAGGCCACTTTTGGATAGCATCCACCTTGGCCTGTAGGGGGTTTATGGTTCCTCAACCCACCTGGTGCCCCAGGTAAGTCACTCTGTTTTGGCCTATTTGACACTTTTTGGCCTTAACAGTTAGTCCGGCCTGCCTGATGCGCTCAAAGACCTTTTCCAGGTGTAGTAGGTGTTCGGGCCAGGAGTCTGAAAAAATGGCCACATCATCGAGGTAGGCAACTGCATAATCTCCCAGTCCTACTAGTAGACCATCTACCAGCCTCTGGAAGGTGGCGGGTGCATTTCGAAGGCCGAAAGGAAGGACATTAAATTCATACACCCCCGCATGGGTGACGAATGCTGACCTCTCCTTGGCAGGTTCATTTAGCGGTACTTGCCAGTACCCCTTGGTTAAGTCTATTGTAGAGATGAACTGGGCACGTCCCAACTTCTCCAATAGCTCATCGGTGCGCGGCATTGGATAGTTGTCCGGACGAGTTACCGCATTTAGCTTACGGTAGTCCACGCAAAAGTGTGTTTCCCCATCTGGTTTGGGTACCAGAACCACTGGAGATGCCCATGCACAGGTAGATGAGCGGATTATACCCATCTGTGGCATGTTCTGGATCTCCCGTTCTATAGCAGCTTGGGCATGAGGAGACACCCGGTAGGGTGGGGTTCTAATGGGGTGAGCATTACCTGTGTCAATGGAGTGGTATGCCCGTTCAGTCTGTCCTGGGGTGGCTGAGAACAATGGGGTGAAGCTAGTGCACAGCTCCTTGATTTGTCACCGCTGCAGACGTTCCAGGGTGGTTGAGAGGTTCACCTCTTCCACGCCGCCGTCTTTTTTCCCGTCATAGTAGACACCGTCAGGCCACTCAGCATCATCTCCCTGGACTGTAAACTGACAAACCTGTAAGTCTCTGGAATAGAAAGGCTTGAGAGAATTAACATGGTACACTCTGGGCTTTAGTGAGGAATTGGGAAATGCTATGAGGTAGTTCACAGTTCCCTGGCGCTCTTGGACCGTGAATGGCCCTTCCCATGATGCTTCCATCTTATGGGCTTGTTGCGCCTTCAAGACCATAACCTGGTCTCCTACCTTGAAGGAATGTTCTCTGGCATGTCTGTCATACCAGGCCTTTTGCTCTTCCTGAGCATCCTTTAGGTTTTCTCTAGCAAGGGCTAAAGAGTGTCGGAGGGTGCTTTGTAGGTTGCTTACAAAGTCCAGAATGTTAGTTCCTGGAGAAGGCGTAAACCCCTCCCATTGCTGCTTCACCAACTGTAATGGCCCCTTAACCTCGTGACCATACACAAGTTCAAACGGTGAAAACCCTAAACTGGGCTGTGGTACAGCCCTGTAGGCAAATAGCAACTGCTGCAACACTAGGTCCCAATTATTGGAGTATTCGTTGACGAATTTACGTATCATGGCCCCCAAAGTTCCATTAAACCTTTCCACCAGGCCATTGGTTTGATGGTGGTACGGGGTGGCAACCAAGTGGTTCACCGCATGCGTTTCCCACAGTTTTTCCATGGTCCCTGCCAGGAAATTAGATCCTGAATCTGTAAGGATGTCGGAGGGCCAACCTACCCTGGCAAAAATGTCTGTTAGGGCCAGGCACACAGTGTTAGCCCTGGTGTTGCCTAGAGCTACTGCTTCCGGCCATCGGGTAGCAAAGTCCATGAAAGTTAGTACGTACTGCTTTCCTCTGGGTGTCTTTTTTGGGAAAGGACCCAGAATATCCACAGCTACTCGCTGAAATGGGACCTCAATTATGGAGAGTGGCTGGAGAGGGGCCTTGACCTGGTCTTGGGGTTTTCCCACTCTTTGGCATACCTCGCAAGACCGGACATACTTGGCAACGTCCTTGCCCATCCCCTCCCAGTGGAAGGACTTCCCCAACCGGTCCTTGGTTCTATTCACCCCAGCATGGCCACTGGGATGATCATGGGCTAAGCTTAAGAGCTTCCCCCGGTACTAAGTTGGAACCACCAACTGTTTTTGCGGCTGCCATTCTTCCCGGTGTCCACCAGAAAGAATCTCCTTGTATAAAAGTCCTTGGTCTATAACAAACCGGGATCGATTAGAAGAGCTGAGAGGCGGTGGGGTGCTCCGTGCCGCCGTCCACGCTTTCTGAAGGCTGTTATCTGCTTCCTGCTCAGTCTGGAACTGTTCCCTTGAGGCTGGGGTCACCAGTTCTTCCTCAGACTGTGGACTTGGGCTTGGTCCCTCTGGAAGCAATGTAGGTGATGGGGTTGTTTCCGTTGCTGGTGAACCGCTCTCCGCTGGTGCACCTGAGGGTATTTCAGGCTCTGGCTGAGCCTTTTGGGTATGGCTGTCTGTTGCTTCTGCCAGTTCTGGCTCGCTGGCGCCCTCTGGCGTTGAGTTTGAAGATGTGGTTGCACTTGCTGGTGCTGGTTGCTGTTCCAGTTCTGGGCCTGGGACTGGAGGTGCTGTGGCTGTTTCAGTGGTTGGCATGGAATCCGGGTCCACTACCTCTGTCTGGGTCTCTGGTAACACAGACGGGGCGTCTGTGGACGGCTCAGGAACAGGAATGGGTCTGGAAGCTTGCCTGGTTTGGCTACGTGTAACCATTCCCACTCTCTTGGCCCGTTTCACCTGGTTGGCCAAGTCTTCCCCCAGTAGCATGGGGATAGGATAATTGTCATAGACTGCAAAAGTCCACATTCCTGACCAGCCTTTGTACTGGACAGGCTGTTTAGCTGTAGGCAAGTCTACAGCTTGTGACATGAAGGGTTAAATTGTCACTTTGGCCTTTGGGTTGATGAATTTGGGGTCTACGAAGGATTGGTGGATAGCTGACACTTGTGCCCCCCTTGTCTCTCCACGCAGTAACCTTCTTTCCGCCCACTCTCACATTTTCCCTTCGCTCCAGGGGTATTTGAGAGGCATCCTGGCCTGGGGATCTTTTGGGTGATGGTGGTGTAATGAATTGCACTCGGATGGCGTTCTTTGGACAGTTGGCCTTGATATGTCCCAGTTCATTACACTTAAAGCATCTTCCATGCGATGGGTCACTGGGCCGAGGTGAGTTACTGGAGACTGGTGAGGTGGAAGAATACTGTGTCTGTGGCTTTACTTGGGTTGTAGGTGCGGTTTTTGGCTGTCCTCCGTTGTAGGGTTTATGGTCGGTGTGCACCCTGGGGTATTCGTTCCCCTTGACAGTAGCTTTCTTGCTTTCTGCCACTTCCATCCATCTGGCTCCAATCTCCCCCGCCTCAGCGAGATTTTTGGGTTTTCCATCTTGTATGTACCGTGTTATGTCCTCAGGAACACCATCCAAGAACTGCTCCATTTGTATGAGGAGATGCAGTTCTTCCAAGGTTTTAACATTGTGTCCTGATATCCAGGCCTCATAATTTTTCCCAACGTAGTAGGCGTGTTTGGGAAATGACACATCTGGTTTCCAGTTTTGGGTTCTGAAACGCCGACGGGCATGATCCGGGGTTATCCCCATTCTGTATCTGGCCTTGGTTTGAAAAAGTTTATAGTCGTTCATTTGCTGCTTAGGCATTTCAGCTGCCACCTCTGCTAAAGGTCCACTGAGCTGTGGCCTCAATTCTACCATGTACTGGTCTTCAGGAATGCTGTACCCAAGACAGGCTCTTTCAAAATTTTCCAAGAAGGCCTCAGTGTCATCACCTGCCTTGTAGGTGAGAAATTTCCTGTGCTGTGGAACCATAATTGGCGAAGGGTTGTTAGGATTGGCTGGCGCATGCAGTCCAGCTTGCGCTAAGTCCAGTTCATGTTTTCTCTGTTTTTTCTTCTCTTCATTTTCTTTTTGTTGTTTTTCCATGTCTCGGCGGTGGGCCACCTCTTCTTCTTCTAGTTTTCTGTGGTGGGCTGCATTTTTGGCTTCTTGTTCTCTTTTATGGGCTGCCTGTTTGATCTGTTCTTCTCTTTCTTTCATCTCCATCTCTTTTTGTTTTATTTCTAGTTCCTGTTTGTTTTTTTCCATCTCTCGCCTGTGTTCAGCGTCTTTGATTTGTTCTTCAGCCTCAATTTTTGCCTTAGAAGTCATGGTTCCTGTTTTCTTGTGTTGGGGTGCCCTCCGGTGTTTATATTCTGAACTGCAGGCTCTGTTGCCTCCTGGGGTCTGCCTAGCAACAGTGCCTTTTTCCCTTTCTTTGTCTAGCTAATTTTTTCAATGTAGAGTAAACCAGAAAAACCACTTTATTTGCATGAGTATAGTGCTGGTAATGACTCTCAATGGGAGTGCTATTGTCACAAAAGACCTGTTTGTCACAGCTTAATGGTTCCTTGCTTAATATGCATGCCAAAAACTGCCAGAGAGAGCAGAAAAAAAAATTCTCTCTGGTTCCTTTGAAAACCAAACCCTCTCTGCTAAAAAGCCCCTAGCAGAGAAAAGAAAAATATAATATTCCTACTGGCTTCTGGATTCTATCTTTCCCACTACGCTGCCACTCATGTCATAACTTAGTCCCAGATTTGGACTTTAGCGTCCAAAATATGGCGGTTAGCATGAAAACCTCCAAGCTTAGTTACCAGCTTGGACCTGGTACTGCTGCCCCCACCCAAAAAATTAGAGTGTTTTGGGGCACTCTGGTCCCCCCAAAAACCTTCCCTGGGGACCCCAAGACCCAAATGCCTTGAGTCTCACAACAAAGGGAAATAAACCTTTTCCCTTCCCCCCCTCCAGGTGCTCCTGGAGAGATACACAGAAGCAACCTCCGTGAATCTAAGCAGAGGGAGTCCACCCTCCCTAATTCCAGTCCTGGAACAAAAAGCACTTCCCTCTTCACCCAGAGGGAATGCAAAATCAGGCTAGTAAATCTAACACATCCAGATTTCCCCCCTGACATCTTCCTCCCACCAATTCCCTGGTGAGTACAGACTCAATTTCCCTGAAGTTCCCCACTAAAGAAAACTCCAACAGGCCTTAAAAGAAAGCTTTATATAAAAAAGAAAGAAAAATACATACAAATGGTCTCTCTGTATTAAGGTGACAAATACAGGGTCAATTGCTTAAAAGAAATATTGAATAAACAGCCTTATTCAAAAAGAATACAATTCAAAGCACTCCAGCCACTATAGACATGTAAATACAAAAAAACATAAATCCTATCTGATCTTTTTTGTACTTACAACTGGGAAACAGAAGATTAGAAAGCAGGAAATAGAAAAATCCTTCTCTAGCTGAGAGAGATTCAGGGAGAAGACAAAGAACTCAGACACAAACTTCCCTCCACCCAGAGTTGAAAAAATCCGGTTTCCTGATTGGTCCTCTGGTCAGGTGCTTCAGGTTACTTTTTTTTTTCAGGTGAAAGAGACATTAACCCTTAGCTATCTGTTTATGACATACCCATAATGGATATAGTGTTGTAACTTGCCTATTTTCCTATTTGTAGTAAGTTTGTGGAATGTACTTTACATTTTAGGAAGATTTCCTTTTTGTTTAATGAAATGTTGTTTGAAATGATTTTGGTACTAGGGTGTCTCAAATGTATGATAATTTTCACATTAGTTTTTGGAATTTTCAGTTGGGTTGGTTGCTTGTGATTGGTTAAACAAATCACATTCTACTCATCGTGCTTTCCTTTGAACCATAGGGGTTTAGGAATGCAAGTGGCAGGACGAGTCATAGAGCCTAAAGAGAAGCCTGTTAGGGGAGATGCTCATGTTAATTCCCTCCACCCTTGTAGGGCACCCACGCAACTTCCTTGCATTGCTAGGTGCAAGACATAGCCCCACCACACTGTTGTAAAGCCAGTGATCAATGTCTTCTATAGAACAAATGGGTATCCTCCGGATGTAAGGCTCATTTGCATTCCTTCAAGCCCCAGTCACACTGAGAGAGGATAGCCAAAAAGTGATGGAAGCTTATACCTCTATTTGCTCCCATTCAATGGAAAGTGTTACCTGACGCTTCTTCTGCTTGCAGCTGCCGTTGCCTTAGCTCAGCCCTCAACTATGACTGGACCTCAGGGTAGAGAATCTTGGATACTTCTACATCACATGTCAATCCCAAAGTGGATCTTGCAAACTGACTCACAAAATGAATTGGCCAAAAATGTAATGAAATATTTGCCCAGCCCTGGGCTGCAATATAAGGGTAGGGGAATGGAAGTAACCTTTTAGATTCATGCCTGCAACTAGATTGGCACAGGGAGACCCTATGCCTGCCTGGATTCAGCTGCTGAACTCAGACCGTATCTTGTTAATACAGCAGAGACATCTAGGAATATACCGAAGGTACAGATCTGTTGAGCAGATAATGCCATTTTTTTAGTCACTTTCTGCCCATGACACCTGTTCAACAGCTCTGAAAAACACAACAAAAATGGCAGTGGATATTGTACTTTACTATCTGATGGACCATATAGTAACAGAAGAAATTTTGTCCCAAAGTTTCTTACCTGGATTAGTAAATATGCACAGTCTTCATTAGATCAATCACCAGAAACATTTCCCACTTGTGTCAAGAGAGTTCATGCTACTGATATGGCTTCCAGAAGTAACATCAAGCAAAAATAAACTCAGCAAACAAGTAGCCGTGTAGCCCTCTTGTGTATACATTTACAGCACTGTTATAGGTTTTACATTCTTTTGAGCTTCTAAATTGTGTTGGGAATCTTTAAAAAACAGACACCAGCCCTGATCCGAAGTGTATGCAATTTGACATTGACATGATGCAATATGACACAACCAAAAATGAGGGGATGGTCCAAGATGATATAAGACAGTTAATAAGGTGTATGTCTTGATGGTTAAGAACTAACCAATTTCATATTTTTTTCTTTTGCATCTTTTCCAGTCCCTCTCTAAATAAATTAATATTTAAGAAGAGACTCCAAAATTGGGGATCACAATGTAGTAACAAGAACACAGATTAGAGTTCAATACATCCTGGGTTCTATACTCATGCTACAGAGTTGTTCTGTGAACCCAGCTGGCATTGTTTAAACAAATGATGATGTATTTCTGCTAAGCTCTATTTTATCATTAGCTCATCCTCTCAACTAAGCCCTCACCTGTTTGTTTTGTCCGTCTACTCTACTGCCTCCTATTTGTCATATAGATTGTGAGCTTTCTTGGACAGAGACTATGTTCTCTTCACGTGTCTGTGCAGTGCTTAACACAATAGGGACCAGTCTCTTGTTATCATAATACAGCTGATAAATAGTAATAACTTGGATAAGGCACTTGGGGGTTGATTGTCGGAGGTGCTGCCTGCTGAGCAGTTGGAGTAGTGTGTGCTCAGTACTTCTAACAAATAAGACCTTACTCTCTATCTGAGTCTCTACATCTGTATAAAAATAACTAACTCACAGGGTGTTGTGAAATTTAATTACATAATATTAGCAAAGTCTTTTAAGAGCATTGGATGAAAAGCTGCATATAAGGAAAAATTATTAATTTTATGTTTAATTAGTTTTTTGCCTCTCAAATGTGTAAATGATTGGGCATTGCAAAAATATCTGAGTGTCCTGGATTAATGTCCAAGTCTTGTGATTCCACAGAGCCCTCTTGCACTGTGAGTCAATACATATGGTAACAACAGTTTAATAAATGAACAACCAAGACAGGAAATAAAAAACAGAATGCCCAGAATAGGCTCTCTTCTTCTTCGAGTGATTGCTCATATCCATTCCAGTTAGGTGTGTGCGCCGCGCGTGCACATTCGTCGGAAAACTTTTACCCTAGCAACTCGGTGGGCCGGCAGGTCGCCCCCTAGAGTGGCGCCATCATGGCGCTTGATATATATCCCTGCCGGCCCACCCGCTCCTCAGTTCCTTCTTACCGCCCGTGTCGGTCGTTGGAACAGTGGAGCGCGGCTTAGCTGACCTCCACTTCCCTAGCTACTCGTAGTTCTCGTATATAGTTATACAGTTATAATTCCTTTATATATATATTTGTATAGTTATACGTTTTTTCTCTGCTAACATAGTTAGATTGATAATTGTTAGCGGGGTTCAGGAAGTAGCCCCTTCCATGAACCCGGTGCCGGAGCCCATGCACGGCTCACCGGGTTTTAAAATGGGCTCGGCCTGCCAGAAGCCGATGCCGAAGGGAGATCCACACGACTCCTGTTTGAAGTGCCTCAGGGAATCACTTGACAGCTAAGTACCCCATTTGCAAGGCTTTTAAGCCGAGAACAAAAAGGAGCGGGACTTTCACTTACCCCTCCACCTTGGGCGCCGAGCGATGATCAAGCGGCTGGCAGAAGCGCCTCCTCGGCACCGGACTCCGCCGGTACTGCCAAGGCCTTTCGGCACCGGCCGTCGCCGGCACCGAAGTCGACTCGGCACCGCTCCCTTCCTCCGAGGTTGAGAGAGCCTACAATTCCTGCTGGTGCCTGACGGCTCCCCGGCACACGCCGTGGTAGAGCCCCCTGCTCCTGCTGCTTCCGTGCCACCTGCATCGCAGCCAGAGAGCTCGCCTAAGTCGGATGGCCCGGCACCGACACCTGCAGAGGCACCGATGACATCGGCACCGTCGATTCCAGTCCCCCAGGGCCATTGAATCCGGTGCCTAACAGCTCCCCGGCACGCGCCGTGGTAGAGCTTACTGCTCCTGCTGCTTCCGTGCCACCTGCATCGCAGCCAGAGAGCTCGTCTAAGTCGGATCGCCCGGCACCGACACCTGCTGAGGCACCAACGACGTCGGCACCGTCGATCCCGGCCGCACAAGGGCCGTAGAATCCGGTGCCTGACGGCTCCCCGGCATGCGCCGTGGTTGAGCTACTGCTCCTGCTGCTTCCGTGCCATCGGCACCGCAGCCAGAGAGCTCGTCTAAGTCGGATCGCCTGGCACCAACACCTGCTGCGGCACCGACGACGTCGGCACCGTGGATCCTGGTCGCACAAGGGCCGTAGAATCTGGTGCCTGACGGCTCCCCGGCACGCGCCGTGGTTGAGCTATTGCTCCTGCTGCTTCCGTGCCAACGGCACCGCAGCCAGAGAGCTCGTCTCAGTCGGATCGCCCCGCACCGACACTTGCTGCGACACCGACGACGTCGGCACCGTCGATCCCGGTCCCATAAAGGCCGTAGAATCCGGTGCCTGACGGCTCCCCGGCACGCGCCGTGGTTGAGCTACTGCTCCTGCTGCTTCCGTGCCAACGGCGCCGCAGCCAGCTCGTCTAAGTCGGATTGCCCGGCACCGACACCTCTGAGGCACCGACAACGTCGGCACCGTCGATTCCAGTCCCACAAGGGCCGTGGAATCCGGTGCCTGACGGCTCCCCGGCGCGCGCCGTGGTTGAGCTTATTGCTCCTGCTGCTTCCGTGCCGACGGCACCGCAGCCACACAGCTCATCTAACTCGGATCGCCCGGCACCGACGCCCACCGAAGCTCTGACGACCTCGGTACCGTCGATCCCGGTCCCATGAGGGCCTTCGAATCCGGTGCCTGACAGCTCCCCAGTATGCACTGTGGTTGAGCCTGCTGTTCCCTCCATGCTGGAGGCATTACCAACGGCGAGGGATCTCATTGCCATGACAGAGTCGATGCTGCCTGACCCCGGCACCGCCGGTGCGGGTAATACAGTCTCTTCATGTGACCATCCTCTGTCAGCACAGCAGAGCGGCACCGTTCATGATCACGGTCCCGCAGACACTCCAGATCCTGTCGGCACGCCCGACACCACTTGCAGTCCCGGTGCTGTTTTCCTCATTGGTACTAGTCGCACTCGCTGCACCGGTCGGTATCCCATTCGCCGACCCGCTATCGGCACCGTTCCGACTCCCAGCACCGCGACAGGTACCTTGACTCCTGTAGCCTCTCCCCGAGCCTCGAGATCTCGGTCGACCTCCAGGCACCATTCTGGTTGCGGTCTGGATCTCGTTCCAGGTACCGGTACGCATCCCGGTGCCGGTTCCCGGTGCCGAGTTGGGCAAGGTCCGATAGAGTCAGAGACTCTGCCTGTGCCTTCTTTTAGTACCTCCATGGCCATCCGGACACGCATGCGTGTCATCCCACATGCGCAGATCTTATGCTCAGGACCACGATTCTGATATGATGGCCAGCGGGCGCCAGCCCCGAAACCGGCCAAGAGTTCGCTGCCGTCTTGGAGGACGGGGGAAAAGAAAAAGGTACCCAGAGCATCCCTCCAGGCCTCGTTCGATGCAGCAGACTCTGCAGCCAGGACTCTGGCCTTTGGTGTCGCCATGAGGTGCATCTCATGGCTCCAGGTTTTAAACCTCCGGCCGGAGCTGCAGTATGCCATTCAGGATTTACCCTTTGTGGTAAAGGCCTTTCGCGGCAAAGACAGCCCCAGGCTGCCAAGCCTAATGGACGATAGGGTCCTAATGCGCTCTGTCAGCATGCATTTGCCAGCGACCAAACGCAGGCCTTTCTGCCCCCACCCGCCATACTCTGTGCCTAGCCAGAGACAGGACTTTGGCAAACGGCGAGGCCAAGGCGGTCGCAGACGAACCTTCCAAGGTGCGCCTGAGGGCGGTGTACCAATCACAGACCGGGATCCCAATCCCGCTTTCTCCTGGCGTGGCCCTAGTTAATTTCAGATCGCTAGATCCTGCGCACGGTGGAGCATAGATACCACCTCTAATTTATTCCAGGCCTATCCCCGTTCAGGGACCCCTCTCACGAGCAATTCCTCGTACAAGAGGTGCAGACGCCGATGGACGAAAGGGGCAAGGGGTTTTACTCCCGTTATGCCCTAGTTCCCCACTCGAACGCAGGTCTCAGACCTTCCTAGTCCTGCATGGACTCAACCGGTTTAGGATAAGGTTGAAGTTCTGCACGGTATCCCTGGGAACCATTATTCCATCCTTGCCTCCTGGGGGCTACTATGCCGCCCTGGATATGAAGGACGCGTACTTTCGCTACGCCATCTTCCCTCCGCACAGGAGATACCTCCGCTTTCTAGCTGACTGTCAGTACTTCTGGTTTACGGCCATAGTCGCCGCCTACCTTCGCTGATGTCGGATATGCGTTTTCCGTATCTGGACGATTCGCTTATCCGAGGAGACTCTGAGACACAAACCACTCAGCGCGTGGGCATCGTCACGATCTTATTCACAGGTCGAGGCCTGATGATTACTATAGAGCAATCCACTCTGGTTCCCACGCAGAGGTTGGACTTCCTAGGAGCTATCTTGGTCTCCTACCTAGCCGGAGCCTGCTTATCACAACTGCGGTTTTAGGCGATGGCAACAATCATCTGAGGTCTGCAGGCTTTCCCAACGACCTCGGCTCGTACTTGTCTCAGTCTCCTGGGTCCATGGTTGCCCGCAAGTTGGTAACCAAACATGCCAAGCTCCGCCTCCGTCCTTTCCAAGTCCGACTCACCTCGGCGTACCACCCGGACAGGGAGCCAATGGTCATGGTAGTCACCGTTCCCTCGAGCACCTTAGGCTCCCTAGAGTGGTGGCTAACTCCCTCCCTGGTGTGGGCAGGGAGGCGGTTTCCTCCGCCCCAGCCCTCACTGCCCCTGACGACGGACGCATCATCTCTCTGCTCAAGTGCTCACGGTCACCTCCGAGCTTAAGGCCTTTGGTCTTCTCGGGAGCTGGCATTCCACATCAATGCCCCAAAAATGAGAGTAGTCCGCCTGGCGTACCAGGGGTTCCAGCGGCAGCTGCGAGGCCGTTGTATCTCGGTGTTTACAGCCAACACAGCGGCCATGTGCTTCATAAGTATCCAGGGAGGGACATGATCCTCCCCCCCCCTTTTTTGTCAGGAGGCCATCCATTTCCGGGACTTTTGCATGGCCTACTCGATGGAGCTGGTGACGTCCTTTCTCCCAGGCGTCCGGAACGTCTTGGCGCTTGGACTCAGCAGGTCTTTCCTGTCTTACGAGTGATCACTCTGCCCCATGTGAGGCGTTCTGCTGTCCAGAAGCGGAGATGTTTCCTCACATAGACCTGTTCGCTCACCGAGAGAGCAGAAAATGCCAGATGTTCTGCTCCTTCCAAGGTCTCTCCTCAGGATCGGTCTTGGGCGCATTCCTGATGCCGTGGAAAGGCCAACTCCATTATGCCTTCCCACTGTTCCCACTGGTTCATTAGGTCCTGCTCAAACTCCGCAGGGGCAGAGCGCGCATCATCATGATCACTCCAGAGTGGTCCAGGCAGCACTGATATACCACGTTGCTCGGCCTGTCAATAACAGACCCAATTACCCTGCCACCCCACCCAGACCTCATCACTCAGGGCAACAACAGGCTTCGTCACTCGGACCTGCAGCCTCTTCGCCTCACGGTGTGGCCGCTGCGTAACTGAGCCGGGGTGACAGGAAGCCTTCCACCTGGTCAACGTACCGGGCCAGGTGGAAGCATTTCTTCTACAGCTGCAATATGCTCGATCTTGCTCCTGCTGAGGTCTCGACCCCCTCTATTTGGCCTACCTCTGGCCTTCAGCGGCAGGTCTGGCGGTATCATCGCTGAGGATACACTCAGCAACCATCTCTACCTTCCAGCCAGGCTAAGGTGGACGTTCCGTGTTCTCATGCTCTATGGGTTCGAGATCCCTCAAGGGCTTGGAGAGCTTGCACCCTCGGGTGCGCCGCCAGCCCCAACCTGGGACCTCAACCTAGTTTTAATCAGACTTATGTCTCCCCCAGTCGAGCCGTTCACGACTGGCCCTCTGTTATACCCGTCTTGGACGACAAACTTTCCTTGTAGCTGTTACATCGGCCAGACGGGTCTCCGAGCTCAGAGCTCTTACGAGGGTTCCGCCGTACACTAGGTTTCACAAAGACAAGGTGCAGTTATGACCACACCCGGCTTTCCTCCCTAAGGTGGTTTCGGCCTTTCATGTTACCCACAGCTCAACGCAATGGGCACAACCATTGCACTCCTTGGACATCTGTGGAGTGCTCGCATTTATATTGCGCTGCCAGAACCATTTCGTATGGTGCCCCAGCTCTGTCACGGTAGCGGGCCAAAGGGAGGGCTTGCTTGTTTTCCTCTCAGAGGATCACATCTCGGGTGATGGCAGACTTCCGAACTTGTTATGATTTGGCTCATATTTTCCCCAAGCCACATCATCGTGCAGTTTACCAGGGCTCAGGCTTCATCTGCCGCCTTGCTGGCTCGTGTTCCTACCCACGAGATCTGTCGCGCAGCTCCATTGGTCCTCGGTCCATACCTTTGCTTCGCAGTATGCCTGGTTCAACAGTCAGGAGATGCTGTAGCCTCTGGCTCAGCAGTTTTCATTCTGCCACATTTCACTCCGACCCCACCGCCTACATAAGGCTTGGGATTCACCTAACTGGAATGGATATGAGCAATCACTCGAAGAAGAAAAGACGGTTACTTACCTTTGTAACTGTTGTTCTTCGAGATGTGTTGCTCATATCCATTCCACACCCGCCCTCCTTCCCCACTGTCGGAGTAGCCGGCAAGAAGGAACTGAGGAGCGGGTGGGCCGGCAGGGATATATATCAAGCGCCATGATGGCGCCACTCTAGGGGGCGACCTGCCGGCCCACCGAGTTGCTAGGGTAAAAGTTTTCCGACGAATGTGCACACGCGGCGCACACATCTAACTGGAATGGATATGAGCAACACATCTCGAAGAACAACAGTTACAAAGGTAAATAACCGTCTTTTCTCTTCCCAGTCAGTCTCCTAATGGCCTAGGCAATACGGCCTCATTCATACAATGGGTCTCTGAGTAACAGTGAAAGGTTGAAAAAAATGTAACAATCATATTGTGTCTGCAGTACTGGCTCTCTAGGAAGTAGAGTGGCCACATTGGAAGATTCTGCAGGCCTGCATGCCTCAAAGAGATGAGCTTCAGATCAAACAAATGAAACCACTGAAGCACAGCCCCATGTGGACAGGGCCCAGCAAGTCATGGTGGTTATTGTAGATCTGCAATGTGCCTCCCCACAACACCATTATTTAGGAGTCTGTCCCCTGAAAGTGCTACAGAGTGCCTCAGTGGACAGGCTTTTTAATGTGCATCCAGAATTTGGCTCTGTGATAGGAAAGGCCTGCTTTGGTGACTGAATAAACGAAGCATTTATCCTGGGAAAGAAGTCAGGGAGACCATAAAGACAGTGGGGAAATTGATGACCTGTCATCCTGAGTTGAGCAAAATTACATTAACTATGTTGTGTAGGAACTTTGTACTCTGCTGCCCCCCACCCCCAATGCATTTAGAAACAATTATTTAATTTTTATGGCAAAAAAAGAGCTTTAACTGGCAAATTGAAAGAACTAGCAAGTGTCTCATTCAATGACACTATAAGTGATTTTCACATCAGCATCAATATGGAGTGGTCAGTGTATACAAATGCACTGTGTTCACCACATTGCCGGTGGCTCTTATCGTCCTCTGACCTTGGGCAAATGTGGCAGGGTCTATTGCTGCATTTGCTAAGTGCACCTGTGGTGGTTGGTTTATTATGGTAGCCAAACGACAAGGGTGCTGCGTTGCGGGACATGGCAAAATGATGGGTATGATGGAATCTTCTTTTTATTTGTGAGCTTGTTTAGTGAGGAAGACATAGGGTATGTCTACAATACGAAATTAGGTCAAATGTATAGAAGTTGGTTTTTTAGAAATCATTTTTATACAGTCGATTGTGTCCCCCCCCACAAAGTGCATTAAGTCGGCAGACTGTGTCCACAGTATTGAGGATAGCGTCGACTTCCAGAGCGTTGCACTGTGGGTAGCTGTGAGTAGCTATCCCACAGTTCTCGCAGTCTCTGCTGCCTATTGGGATTCTGGGTTGAGATCCCAATGCATGATGGAGCAAAAACATTGTCGCGGGTGGTTCTGGGTATATGTTGTCAGGCCCCCCCTCCCTCTCTCCCTCTGTGAAAACAATGGCAGACAGTCGTTTCGTGCCTCTTTTCCTGGGTTACCTGAGCAGATGCCACACCATGGCAAGCATGGAGCTCGCTCAGCTCATCGTCACCGTATGTCTCCGGGGTGCTGGCAGACTTGGGATTGCATTGCTACACAGCAGAAGCTCATTGCCTTTTGGCAGCAGACAATGCATTATGATTAGTAGCAATTGTCATCGTATTCCTGGGTGCTGTTTTAGCTCACCTCAGTGAGATCAGTCGAAGCGCTTAAGCAGACATGGGACTGACTCAGCCGGTGACTCTTCTGGTGAGCACCCAGGAGATGATGATGGCAAGCAATTGTAATTCAGCATCTTCTGCCAAGCACCCAGGAGATGACGATGGCTAGCAGTCATACTGCACCGTCTGCTGCCAGCCTAAGATGTAAAAGATAGATGGATCAAAACAAGAAATTGATTCAATTTGTTTTGTGAAATCAATGGCCTGCTAAACCCAGGGTTTTGAGTTCAATCCTTGAGGGAGCCATTCTGTGTGACAGTTGTTTGTGTTTCTCCTCGATGCAAAGCCACCTTTTTTGTTGATTTTATTTCTCTGTAAGCCATGTCGTCAGTCACCCTTCCCTCCATCAGAGCAATGGCAGATAATTGTTTTGCGCAAAACCAGGCGAGGAGGCGACGGCAGTGCGGTGACAAGAGGGACATGGTCATAGACTTCTCACAAAGTACAGGCCGGGCAATGTGCCCCAGAAATGTGCACATCATGCTGATGAACTCTGCATGAGCTCTGCAAACATGCTGGCCAAACAGGAAATTAAATTCAAAAGTTCGCGGGCCTTTTCCTGTCTACCTGGCTAGTGCATCTGACTTGAGAGCGCTGTCCAGAGTGGTCACAATGGAGCACTCTGAGATAGCTTCCAAATTCGACCCAGCAAGGTCAATTTCAGCGCTCATCCCCTTGTCGAAGATGGAGTAAAGAAATAGATTTAAAGAGCCCTTTAAGTCAAAAAAAGGGCTTCATTGTGTGGATGGGTCCAAGGTTAAATCAAGGTAACGCTGCTAAATTTGACCTAAAGTTGCAGTGTAGACCAGGCCATAGCTATCACTATTACAATACAAGATATTCCCACTAGAATCAAACATGTACATAGAAAGACAGGATAATAGTGCAAAATGTTTGGGGTATATTCATACCCCACATACTTGTCTGATGCTTTTCCTGCTAATTTTTTCCCCGCTGAATTATGCATATGTGCTTAGGTGAAAATGTCCTAAAACAACATAGTTGGAGGGCCATTGGTTCATGAGTTATTGCAACATGTACTCACAGAGTACACCATTAGCCCACAAATGTGGATGAGGTTGTCTGTCATTGTCCTTGGCCAAACACTCATAAAAAAACATACTGGCTCCAGACAGATGTGGTGATTTGCTGCTAAAATTTTCAGAGCACCTCAGCCTGCCCCCTACATCCCTTTCCTGGCCAGAGTCTTCATTAGACCATTTGTAGCTAAGCCACTCTAGGTCTCATTTGCATTACAGAGTTGCCTGATCCAGAAAGAGTTTTGAAGATTAGGGGGATGAAGTCAAGTAGCATGTGTGTATCAACCTGTGTGAACAGGCTACAACTTATTTTAATGGAGTGCTGTAAAGTATGATTTCCACACTATTTTACAGCTTCCCCTGGGGAATTTGTACATGACAGAAATCAGTAATGAATTGTAACACAAGTGTTTTGAGTATAGTAAAGCCTTACTTTTAATTTCATAAACAAAAAAATTGCACTAACTGAATTTTCAGTCCATTCACTAGACATGCCATGTAAAACTGTTTAATTAATTTTTACATAAAAATGGTATACTGTTCAATATGTCAATGAAATTGTACTCTCTGGCTCAATTACTGTGAAACTTTCTGATGAAAGGACATACAAATTAGACATACAAATTAGTTCTAAACTGAATGGCAGCGAGAAATGGAAGGGCCAACAGTTTCAAAGTAACATATTATCATTATTTGTATTACAAATATCCTAATGCTATTCTAGGTGCCCCAGTCATGAATTAGGACCCTATTTTATATATCAGAGAAGTTGCTGTGTTAGTCTATATCCACAAAAACACAACAAGGAGTCTGATGGCACCTTAAAGCCTAACATATTTATTACGGTATAAGCTTTCGTGGGTACAAAACCCACTTCTTCAAATGCATGGAGTGAAAATTACGGATATAGGCATAAAGATATATTGACACATGAAGAAAAGGGAGTTGTCTTACAAGTGGAGAACCAATGTTGAAGGCCATCTTAGTCAGGGTGGTTGTAGTCCACTTCCGATAATTGATGAGTAGATGTCACTGCCTCGGACCCTATTGTGTTAGATAGGTTTCAGCTTAATTAATGGTGATGATTGGAGCTGGGTGGGACGTTCTGAATGAAAATTTTTTTTGAGTCAACCAAAACATTTCACAAATTTGTCTTCAATTCACTGAATGGTTTCATATGGAAATAAAAAAAAAACCTAAAAACGAATACAAAACATTTAATGTTGATATTTTTAAAATTAAATGTTTCCATTTTTGATTCAAAAATGACTTTTCATTTTTAAATTTCCTTCAATTTTATTATTTTTTAAATTTCAAATAATAGCTGAAAATGAAGTGTTTTATTTTCTTTTAATAAGAACAACTGTGCTGGGTCAGAACAAAGATCCATCTAACCTAGTATCCTGTTTACTGACAGTGCCCAATGCCAGATGCCCCAGAGAGAGTGAACCAAACAGGTAATGATCAAGTGATCTCTCTCCTGCCATCCATCTCCACCCTCTGACAAACAAACAGAGTCTAGGGACACCATTCCTTATCCATCGTGGCTAATAGCCATTAATGGACTTAACCTCCATGAATTTATCCAGTTCTTCTTTAAATGTTGTTATAGTCCTAGCCTTCACAACCTCCTCCGGTAAGGAGTTCCACAAGTTGACTGTGCACAGAAGAACTTCCTTTTATTTGTTTTAAACCTGCTGCCTATTAATTTCATAGAATTGGAATTTCATAAAATTCAAGGTTGGAAGGGACCTCAGGAGATCATCTAGTTCAACACCATGCTCCAAGCAGGACCAATCCCCAGACAGATTTTTACCCCAGTTCCCTAAATGGCCCCCTCAAGGATTGAGCTCATAACGCTGGGTTTAGCATGCCAATGCACAAACCACTGAGCTATCCCTCCCCACCATTTCATTTGGTGACCCCTATTCTTGTATTAAAGGAATAAGTAAATAACTTTTCTTTATCTACTTTCTCCACATCACTCATGATTTTATATATCTCTATCATACCCCCCCTCTTTTCCAAGCTGAAAAGTCCTAGCCTCTTTAATCTCTCCTCATATGGGACCCTCTTCAGATCCCTAATCATTTTAGTTGCCCTTCTCTGAACCTTTTCTAGTGCCAGTATATCTTTTTTGAGATGAAGACACCACATCTGTACACAGTATTCAAGATATGGGCGTATATAAGGGCAATAATATATTCTCCGTCTTATTCTCTATCCCCTTTTTAATGATTCCTAACATCCTGTTTGCTTTTTTGACCAACTCTGCACAATGTGTGGACATCTTCAGAGAATTATCCACAATGACTCCAAGATCTTTTTCCTGATTCATTGTAGCTAAATTAGCCCCCATCATGTTGTATGTATAGTTGGGGCTATTTTTTCCAATGTGCATTACTTTACATTTATCCACATTAAATTTCATTTGCCATTTTCTTGCTTAATCACTTAGTTTTGTGAGATCTTTTGGAAGTTCTTCACAGTCTGCTTTTGTCTTAACTATCTTGAGCAGTTTAGTATCATCTGCAAAATTTGCCACCTCACTTTTTACCCCTTTCTCTAGATCATTTATGAATAAGTTGAATAGGCTTGGTCCTAGGACTGACCCTTGGAGAACACCACTAGTTACCCCTCTCCATTCTGAGAATTTACCATTAATCCTACCGTTTGTTCCCTGTCTTTTAACCAGTTCTAAATCCATTAAAGGACTTTCCCTTTTATCTCATGACAACTTAATTTACGTAAGACCCTTTGGTGATGGACCTTGTCAAAGCTTCCTGGAAATCTAAGTACACCATGTCCACTGGATCCCCCTTGTCCACATGTTTTTTGACCCCTTCAAAAACTCTAATAGATTAGTAAGACACGATTTCCCTTTAGAGAAACCATGTTGATTTTTGCCCAACAAGTTTTGTTCTTCTATGTGTCTGAAAATTTTATTCTTTACTATTGTTTCGACTAATTTGCCCAGTACTGATGTTAAACATACCAGTTTGTAAATGCGGGGATCACCGCTAAAGCCCTTTTTTAATATTGGTGTTACATTAGCTATCTTCAAGTCATTGGGTACAGAAGCCGATTTAAAGGACAGGTTACAAACCCTAGTTAATAGTCCTGCAATTTCACATTTGAGTTCTTTCAGAACTCTTGGGAGAATGACATCTGGTCCTGGTGACTTGTTAATGTTGAGTTTATCAATTAATTCCAAAACCTCCTCTAGTGACACTTCAATCTGTGACAGTTCCTCAGATTTCTCACCTACGAAAACCGGTTCAGGTTTGGGAATCTCCCTAACATCCTCAGCCTTGAAGATTGAAGCAAAGAATTTGTTTAGTTTCTCCGCAATGACTTTATCATCTTTAAGCACTCCTTCTCTATCTCTATCATTGTCAGTTTGCTGTCTGTGATACTGAATGCAGAGAAAGTAGGAAAGCAGTTAACTGGCTTCAAGCACTGAGCTTGCCTGTCAGTGAGGGAATGAAGATGTCAGCGTTGGCCCTTAGCATAAGCATCAGCTTCCTGACTTATGCAAATCTTGCAGAGGTCAGTGGGGAAGAGAGAACAAGGGGTAAACATCTATGGCAGGAAAAAATTGGAATTGTAAGGGATTAGGCAGTGGTGAGTGATGTAAATTGTGAGGGAGCTGGCCTGTAGAATTGACCAGCTGCTCAGAGCCTCCTGACTATTATCAGTACATGTGATTTGATGCAGCCCAATCTCAGGATGTGTGAGGCTGAGTAAAGGGTCCCAGAAGACCCTCCTCACTGCCAAAAAGGTAGAAGGACCAGAAGAAGGAAAGTGTGATGGTAGAAGAAGAAAAGAGATGGAGGGAGGAACACTGGAGGGAGAAATCCCAGGGAGAAGCAATGTGTATTCACTAAGGGAACACCTGCTGCAATGACAGCTGGAGGGAGAGGCAAAGAGAGATTGAGGAATCCAGTGAAACTGAGAATGAGGGATAGAGGTTCCCAGTAGGAGGATAAAATGAAAGAAAGAAAGAAAGACAAAGGAGGGGAGAAGGAGTCACTGAACCTCCGAGGCTTCTCGTGAGCATGATGGCTAGCTGGTCCAAAGCCATGTCCTACCAACCGCTCAACAGGATGACCTGAATGGATTTTTTTCCCATTCACAGTATGCCCTTTCCTGACCCACTCTTCCAAGGCCACATCTCTTTTAGCTGCTGTAGCAGATGTAAAATTGCCTGTGGGTCTCGGCTCAAATCAGCCTCAATGGCAAACTGGTTTTGCACATTGAATACCATTTTGTTTTGATTATCCCTTGATTTACATAAAACATCTTTCCAATTTTTCAAGTCTCAGCTGCTAGGCACAGTTGCTCTATGATCCTCTGCACTGTCTGTTTCTTTTGTGTAAAGAGACTGTTATGTCATCAGACTTATTGTTATTGCAATAGTTTTTGAGCCTTTCCCTGATGCATGTGAGAATATTTTCATGTCAGTTCCAGGTTATATGGTTTTTTTGTTTATTTAAAGACAATCAGGAGTAAATTTCACAGCTATTGGCTTTGATAAATAAAAATCCTTTGGAAAGCGGTTAAGTCATTTCTTCAAGAAATGGGCCCTTAGTACTACATGTATTGTTTCAAATTGCAGAGCAGTTACCACACATTGATCCATAATTGCAGCAAGACCTTTTGCAGAACTGCAAAGTGTAAATGTTTTTGGTAATGACGGCATCTACAATGTGTAAGAACACACTGTGCTCAGTGTTAAAAGATTACAAAGATGAAGGATGAATTTTAAGTGTTGTTATATTCACAGAGATGAGAGATAGTTGTCCATAAAAGTGTGTTTTTATTACACAGGGAAGAATAAATCAGGCTTCAGATATATGGATTGTAAAGGTCATAATTTCTAAATGGCACCCAAAACTCATTAAGCAGAATTAGAAAATATAGTCATAACATTTCTCCAGAATATATGAAAAATGTTATTAATACTTTAACCTCTTTGTGCTGGGATTCACAAATGGTAAAAACTGAAGGCTGAAGCCTTGGTATAGCCCAATACTTTTGGGATGTACACAAAGGAATTTTACAATCCTGGTGAACTGAAGGGGCAAAGGCAAGACCCTGAGGAATAATATATATTGCAAGAGAGAGAGATGCTATCAAATATTGATTAAAGGTGTATAGTGTAAGTAAAAATACAGTACAGTGAAACCTGTACCCAAGAACTCTCTTATTCGCCTGCTTCCTGACTTAAAAGACTACTCCAAGTATTCCCAAATCTGTTGGATACAATTTTGCTTCACCTTTGACAAAACAATCTCTGTTAAGCAACCAGTTTCTGGCAGCCTCTTCAGTGGTAGTTTAAGACAACTGAAAAACTAATTGAGAATAAATAGGTTTGGAAAGATTAGATTTATATCGGTAACAGTAGACAAATGTCCCTTTCACTGTGCACACACACACACACCTATAATATTCAAAATGTGTAGCGAGGCAAAGTAAGAAAAGTGCTACTTGAGAACTTAAAGCACAACATTTCAACACACCAAAATAAACATCCTTTAAACTCTGAGTTTTTGTACCTCAACATCTACAGTCATTAAATAATTATTGTCTGACTCCCACAATTTCTCATAACTGTGCAAATTTATATCAATATAAAAAAATGCTTAACACCCATAATTTTGCACTACTGTGAACATTTAAACTGACAAATATTTTTTAAAAAAGCTTAAAAATAAACCATTCTATTATCCAAAAAATTATCAAAGAATAAAAATCGAATTCTGCCAAGCCTCAATACAAATCACACAACATCTGTCTGCAAAATATATCGAAGCCAACAAACATATCCAGGAACATGGGGCTCAGTTCTCTGCACTGGTCCCAGCTGCTTGGTCAGGCTGGCCTCAGGGAAAATGATGCTCTGTGAGAACTTGTATTTTGGTGCCTTTGGTCCCCACTGCCACACCATTGTCCCATTGCCTCTGACCCCAGCTGCCTCCCCAAGCTCCCCACCCATGTCCCCTGGCCTCTGCTGCCTCCCCTGCCCTCCTCTCATTGTCCACAGAGCCCTGCTACTTCCCCTCTTGCCCCAAGCTCCCTTCCACGGCTTTGCACCCCAGGCCTGCTGTGCTCCTTGCCTCTTGCCCATGGCCCCTATGCAGGGGACTGGAGTAGAAGACTTCTCAGGGTCCCGTCCAATCCTATGATTCTATGATTCTATTAAAAGCTCCACTGAGTGATCAGTCCCTAAATGACAAGGATGAGTATAATACCTTCTCCAATGATACCTTGATGATGGATGGGAGTGCCTATAGAAAGCCAGTCTACTACCGTTTTATAATCAGTTATAATAACTACTCTTAATTCATTAGCTTTAAATTCACCTTTTTATCATAATTAAATATTTTCTACTTTCTCATTGATCTTTTAATATTAAGCCTCATCTTAATTAACATCTGCATCAATGCCCTATCAATATAGATAGCGTTTTTCAAAGCATTAATATTTTATATAAAGCAGTGTATCTGGGGGTGTGGTCTCCCTCCCTGATGAATAGAGAGAGAACCGCAGCCACCCTTCTGGTGCGCAGAACTGAGACACCCGCAGCCACCTCACCAGAAGCAGAGGGGTGAGACAGGAATTGGAAATATAAAAGGCTGCCTTCCAGCTCAGTTGGGAGAGAGCTGCCAGAGGAGTAGGATGTCTCCTCCACCCCTACTGCGAAAGCCCAGAACCTGACAGATGCCACTACAGTGCCAGAGACCTAGAGGGACTGCCAGAGCTGCCAGACAACCAAAGAGTTATTGGGGCTGCCGCTCGCCGTTTACCCCAGTGAGGCAAACAATAATCCAGGTACCCCTTGACTGGGTGTGTAGGAAGGATCCTAGGGAAGCCACATAGGGTTTGGCTGTGTTACTAACTGCAACCCAGCCAGCGTGTTGCAGCCAGATTTCCCTGCTGACCCCAGTGGTAGACCACTCTGCCATTGTTAGGGCTCTGGGCTGGGATGCAGTGGAGTGGGTGGGCCTGTGTCCCCCTACCCTCTGCCACCCCACTGTAAGGGGTGGCAGACTCCTCGCCTTTTGGCCAGGAGGCCTGCATTGGTCTGGCGCTCGCCCAAGCTAGGACCCCAGATGGTTTGACTGGGTCTCTTGCCAGTGCGCTAACCCCCCCTAGACTGGTGTATTGCTCTACCTGACTGAAGGCCAGAGCCAGTACCTGATTTCTGGCCCATCCTGAGTGAGGATCCCAGGCAGATAGATTCACTGCTGTTCTGCCTGACTGCAGGCCAGAGCCCTTAGCTGATTGCTGCCCTGCTCTGAGTGAGGGCCCTGGGCAAACAGACTCACTACTGCTCTGCCTGACCACAAGCCAGAGCCATGTACTGATTACGGTACCACCCTGATTGAGGGCGCCTATAGACTTACTGCTGCCTGGCCTGGACTACAGGCTTGGGCTTATTAACTGTTGGCTAATATTCCCAGAATGGAGCATTGCAATGAGAAAGCATGGTCTCCCTCCCTGATGGATGGGGAGAGAACCACAACTGTCATACAGCACTCATAAAAACCAGTTCAGACCAAAACATATTTATGATATGATCTAGGGTTATGCCCTAACTTATCTCCAATTTGCCTCTGAATTGTTTCAATTCACTCATATTTTACCAGGTCTCACTTGACTATTGTCAAGCCTATTTTTAAGAAATACATTTCTTATCCTACTTACATTTCAGCACATTTCTATATCGACATCAGCAAACATCATCTCTGCAGGCTACAGCAGAATCTCTGCAGGCTACAGCAGACATTGAATGTGTCTATACACTAGGAGTAGAAGCATTTCTTGAAAAACATTCAGAGTGGTTCAGGGAGGGTCTCAGTATGTCGATAGACATCACTGGTAGAAATTACATGGATCCAGATGCTAAATCATGTTTCTTTAAGCCAAGACAAGTACCATACACCATAAGGTTGACCAAGAACCAGGATGATTACAGGCAGATGGTATTACTGAGCCTATCGAGCACTCTGACTGGACTGCTCCTTTTCTTCCACAGTTCAAATCAGAGGGTACAGTGAGGCTATGCAGGGACTACAAGGTTCATAGGCAACCTTGTGGTCAAGTTAGAGACATAGCTGTGTCCCAGGATTGAAGACCTGTACAGTATATTATCTAGGGGGGAAACTGTCAGAAAAATCAATTTAAAAATCATTAACTTAATGCCAACCACCAAATCCCTCTGGATAATAGCTCTAAACCCTATTTAATGATCAACACTCCCAAAGGGTTGATTTGTTACAACCACCTCCCATTTGTAGTATCAGCAGCTACTGATATGTTTCAAAGGGCAATAGACAATTTATTCAAAGGCAGGCCACATATCTGTGTATACCTTGCTGATATCCTGATTACAGGGGGATCTGCATCAGAACATTTACAATACTTGGATCAGGTACTTCAAAAATTAGCTGATGCAAGTGTGCATCTAAAGAGGCAGCAGTATATTTTTCATGCTGCTGAAGTCACTTACCTGGGGCACAAAAATTGTTGCAACCAGCTTATATCTAATAAAGAAGAAGGTACGGGCCACTACTGAAGCACCATCACTAAAGTCAAGGTCTGAAATGAAATCCTTCCTAGGCCTGCTAAATTATTGTGGTAAAATTTACCCATCTTGGTGTCCATATTGACTCCATTACACAAACTGTTACAGTAAGGGATAAAATGCCAGTGGAGTAAAAAAAAAGCTTTTGCAGAACCTAAGAAATTGTTGATGTCATCAAACCTTTTAGTTCATTATAATAGCCAGAAAGACTTAATACTGGCTTGTAAGACCTCATTACAAGGGGTGGGAGTGATAGTAGCCCACTGAATTTGAGCTTCCCATCAGTTATGCATCAAAGTTATTAGCTCCAGCAGGAAAAAAAAATCCCAGATAGAATGAGAAGGGCCAACAGTAGTTTTTGGGGTAAAGAAGGTCCACTCTTAGCTATAAAGTATGTTGTTATATATTCACATACATGCACTCTGAAAAGGCTGTTTGGTGAGCACAAACTTGTACCCTCCTATGGCATCAGCCAGATATCAGAGATGAGTGCTCACCATATTACAGTATGACTATAAATTTAATTATAATCCTGGAAAAGCTTTGAGTAAAGCAAATACTCTGAGTAGATTTCCTTTATAGGGTAGCTTGCCAAAAGTACTTCAGCATAGAGCATCCATACTGTCCACTTTGCTAATTGAGCCCACGCAACTAAAAGAGAAAGAGACCCATTATTGTCTTGAATGCAGAGAATGGATACAAAAGGCATATTTAAATATCTAGGATGGCCGCTTATTATTAGGGTCCTGAGTGATGATACCGCCAGTAAGTAGACTGGTGATGCTAAACTTGTTATATGAAGTACATCCTTGCATTATACTCATGAAGAGGCTCTCACACAGTTCTGTGTGGTGGACAGGAATGGAGAAGAAGATTGAGACTTTTGTGCAACAGGGTGTAGTTTCCCAATCCAGCCCTCATACTCCACTGAAAGTTCCTTTATACTAATGGGTGTGACCTTGGCAACCCTGGCTGAGGTTTCATGTAGATTATTCTGGTCCATTTATGGGGAAAGTCTTTTAATAATATTTGATGCTCATTCAAAAGGTATTGACGCACACATAGGATCCTCTTTTACACTCAGTTCTACACTTGATACACGATGACTTACATTTTCCATTTTTGGATTGCCTCAGACAGCAGTGAGTGACAATGGTAAGCAGTTCACTGGTGCTGTAGTTCAGGAATTTATGTAGAAAAACCCACCATCAAATGCGTTATAACTGTGCCATGCCATTTTTCTCCAAATGGTCTAGTGGCTGTGCAAACCATGAAAGAGGGAAAGAAGAAGGTGGCATAAGAGCCAGGCTGGCCAGATTGCCTAGTAGAATGGGTTGGTCAAATTATAAAAGAGGGAATGAAGTAGATGGCATATGGGAGCATAGAAGCCAAGTTGGCCAGTCTTCTTTTCCAGTATCGTGTGACACCACAAGCAATAACAGGAAAGTCACCTGCAGAACTATTAATGGTAAGGAAACTAAGAACTCAGGTTGACTCTCTACACCTTGATAAAGCTGCAAAGGTGAGAAAAAAATCAGAGAGCAACAAACTTATACTATGATATATGAGGATAACCAAGAATGTAAAGTGTAGGTAGTGCAGTATATGCTCTTAAATTTTGCAATGACCCTTGCTGGTTATCAGCATTGTAGCTGTGGGTGGGAACATACTCTTGGGTCATGGAGTTATCAGATGGCATGCACGTCTGCAGACATCATAATCAGGTTCATCTTCAGTGCCTGTAGAGAGTTTTCATTCAGACAATGAGGTACCAGATGTTATTGAGCCATTGGACTACTCCATTGCTACATCCAGAAATAGTGTGATTGTAGTGGTACCAACCACTACAGCAGACTTGGAAGGTAAGCTTGCAGAGACAGTTGTATGCAGAATCTCCCAAATCTAGAGACAAACTCAACTTGTAGTAAGGCAACTATGCTAGAGAGGGAAGAATAATCCCCTGTAATTGTTTGAGGATTAGAGCAATCCACCCCAACCTCTTCGTTAGGATCTTTTGTTTTGTTGTCATAATGTTAATGTTTTAAATTTACTCTTACTTATACTTTAAAGAGGGAAGACTATAATGTTGCAGGTATTTTTGTTATGCTTATTACCACCTGGTGGCCCATGTGAGCATAGTTAACTGTTAGCTGTCCTAAGCATGTTGTACTGAGCATGCTCCAGCAAAGGCTGGGTAGGAGCGTATGTGTCTGTGTTTGTGTGTCTGTGAAAGTTTACAGGATGGAGGCTGATTAGTTGGCTATGTGAACCTGTACCAGAATAGAATATGTCCTTTCCATGGGGGTATTTTTTGTCTCCATATACTACAATAACGATCCAGAAACAATACCCCCAGCAGACACCCATAGTGAGTCTTACCATAGTAACAAAAGCTAATAGAACAGTAAATCCATTTCATGAAGGCTTTTGAGTCTTAGAATTTTTGTTTCATTCCAGTTTGAAACAAAATTTCAAACTTCTTCACAAAACAGAATTACTGCACTCCATCCAGCTACTGGAAGCACTGGGTCTGGGACAGTCCACCTAGCTGGTTGCCCTGAAGCCAGGGACCCAGGGGCCCCTGGGATTCCAGGCTGCCAAGGAGCTGCACACTTAGGAGGAAGGAATCACAGGGCTGCCAGGCTCCAGCTCCCTATCAACTCCACATGGAACTGCTGAAGAAATTCCATAGACCAACTGGTAGCATGCCATGCCTTCAGCTAGGTTCAGATCCTCAGGGGACTTGATCTGCAGCTCATCTTGGCCTCCACCAGGAGCCATTGTGGCACCTCTTCAGGGGGCAGGCTTTCTACTCCTATCCTCCCCAGTCATGGAGCCCAGTGAAGAGAAGATTGTGCCCAAGAGTGGTGGTAAGGGGCTACTGGGGGATGAGGGCAGAAAGAAAAATTAGGAGCTACCAGGGGTGGGAAAGCAGGTGACAGGAAGTACAGGAGGAGAAGGGGGACAAGGCAGAGGAACTTAAGAGGAAAGGAGTAATAGGAACTATAGGAGGAAAGGGTGAGATTAGAGGTTACTTAGGGAAAGCTGGGAGTTAATGGAGGAGCAGAAGTTAATGTGAAAACAGAATGGGGTCAACCCAGGAGACAGATATTAATGGGAGACAGGATGGAGACATGAGCTAATGCCAACCAGTAGCAAACCTCTCCTTTCCCAGGATCCTTCCTACACTCCTCTCAGGGTCCCCTAGATACCTCAACTTTCCCACAATCTGCTTCTAGCTCCCCACCATCTCCCCTTCCCCATCTGAAGAGTACAAGGAATAGTTGCCTGCTCCCTATAATCCAGTCTCCGCCCGCTGCCTTAACGCCACAATATTTTCAAAACTAATGTTTATTGTCATATGGAAGTAAAATGTTTTATCATAACTGATCTGTTTCTAAGGCTATTTTCTCAGTTTGCGAATCAAATAAAGCAGTTTTTCCTCACTTTCTCTGATTTAGTGGCACTTACTGCCACCAACTTCCAAACCCTGCTAACACGGCTCTACAGCCAAAATGCTTCTGAAATAAATGTAGTCCAACTTTACTAATTCTGGGTCACTGAGAACGAAAATGATGCTTAAAATTGTTGATTGGCTCTAGTTTTCAAGTTATGCAATTGGGTCGGTATATAAGACCCTTGACTTGGGAATGGCGGAGGATAAGTGAGTTATAAAGGGAAGGGATCTCAATTTAAACCAGAAATGACTAAAATACATCTTTGACCGGATCTATGAATAAATCTGGGTTTGGACAGTACTTGCTTTTTAGGCCAAACAATGAATGATGCAATCTGAAGCTGGTATTGTGTCATACATGATATGACTTGCATCATGTTATTCCTAGAAGTCATGGATGATGCAATCATAAGGAAGCTTACATCACTCTGCTGAACAAATTGCCCTATATCAGCTCTAGAAATCATACAGTGTCGTGCTCTCTTCTTTGTCAGTGTTTGATTTTGCAAAGGGACACATTTCTGTTTAGCCAAAGTGAGCAGAGATGCCTCGTACTTGTGTGAACAGTGCAGATAACTTCTGCTATGTTTGTGGTGAAGTGACTTTTGCATCACAAAAGCGCAATATAACCACTATGGTTAAGAAAGCCTATCACCTTTCTTTTGGCTGCAAAATTGGAGATCAGGACAAGAGGTGGGCCCCACACATCTGCTGCAACACTTGTGCAACAAATCTTCGCCAGTGGTTGAACAGGAAAAGGAAATCTATGCCTTTTGCCGTGCCAATGATTTGGAGACAGCCAACAGATCATACCAGCAATTGTTATTTCTGCATGGTGCCTCCAGTTGGGAAAAGTGTGTCAAAGAAGAAAAAGTGGACTGTGCATTATCCAAACATTCCATCAGCTATATGCCCAGTACCCCACGGAGAAGGACTGCCAGTTTCTGATGCACCAGAATCACTCTCACTTGAGTCAGACGAGAAAGAGGAAAAGGATGAAACTTCTGGTCCTGAACCATCAATGTCACAGGACCCAGATTTTCTCCCATCCTCCTCCTCTGAACCACACCTCATAACACAAGGTGAACTGAATAACCTCGTAAGGGATTTGGAACTACCCAAGAGTAAGGCAGAGCTGTTGGGCTTCAGACTATAGCAGTGGAATCTCCTGGCAGGTGATGTTAGGGTTTTCATGTTCCGTGACCGTCAAAAGGATCTTGTCCCATTCTTCTTCATGGAAGGTGATCTTGTAGCTTGCAACAACATCGATGGTATGATGGCAGCCCTCAACATCGTTCACGATCCAGATGAGTGGAGACTGTTCATTGATTCATCGAAGACGAGTCTTAAAGCTGTTTTGCTGCATAATGGCAATGTTTTGCCATCAATTCCAGTTGGTCATGCAGTCCATATGAAGGAAACGTATGACAACATGAAACAACTTTTGAGGTGCATAAACTATGACCAACATCAGTGGCAGCTTTGTGGCGGTTTGAAGGCTTTTGCTCTCTTGCTTGGTCTGCAGACTGGATACACGAAGTACTGCTGTTTTCTCTGTGAATGGGATAGTCGTGCAAGAGATTCCCATTACATCAAGAAAAATTGGCCACTCCGACAGTCATTGGAGCCTGGGAGGAAAAGTGTTCAGCATCCACCACTTGTTGAATCAAGGAAGATTTTGTTACCACCCTTACACATCAAGCTGGGTCTGATGAAGAACTTTGTCAAGGCCATTGACAAAACACAAGCAGCTTTCGAATACCTCTGTGGAAAATTTCCAAGGTTAAGTGAAGCTAAGATAAAGGAAGGTGTCTTTGTTGGTCCTCAGATTCGTGAACTTCTTCGAGATGATGCATTTGACCATGCACTGTGTGGCAAGAAAAAGATGGCATGGAAAGCCTACCAGTTAGTGGCAATAAATTTTCTCAGAAACAACAAGGCAGACAACTACAGGTTGTTGGTGGAAAACCTTTCTCAAGGCATACAAAAGCCTTGGTTGCAACATGTCACTAAAGATACATTTTTTGCACTCTCATCTAGATTTTTTTCCACCGAACTGCGGAGCAGTGAGCGAGGAGCACGGCGAGCGATTTCACCAGGACATTGCAACAATGGAGAAACGCTATCAGAGCTAATGGAGCCCATCAATGCTTGCAGACTATTGCTGGACAGTGACAAGAGATGCTCCATTTAACGAATACAAGAGACAAGCCAAGAAGCGCCGAGTAGACACTGAATAGGACTAAACTATGTACATAATAGTTTTTTGCCTTTTGTTTCATAATAAATTTTATTTATATAACCCTTTTGCTGATTTTTAAAGTGTTACATAAACAGGACAGGTGAAATATTATCATGTAAAGCAACTATAAACACATGAAAAGACCTAGGTTTACAATTTATGATTAAAACTTGACTATCTACACAATATACATAGACATAAAATGTAAAAACTTAAATATCTTAGAAACAGTAGCCAATCAGTTGTTTTAATTGTCATATTTGAATTCAGCACATCAAAATACATAATAAATATCACATTTTATCTCTGAAGCAGATGACTTCTCAAAAATTGTAGACCAGTGTAATCCGAACTGTCAAGAAAAAAAATATATCTGAAAAGAGATATACCTTGTGAATTATTTCCACTGCCTGGAAAGACAATCACCTTCATACACATGTGATGTAGGGCATGCAGCTATTTTGTTTATCTGAGAGCATGAAACAGTAAGCTTTATGGGACTTGAGAGCTAGCAAGAGAAATAAAGAAGACAAAGAAAACTTTAGAACCCCTTCCCTAGCCCATGAACAAACATTTATTTCCCCCTCTATTTTAACTTCATGACCATAGTGTATCTACTCATGTATCCAGATAGTTATACTCCATTCAACACTGTGGTATAAATATGCTTTATAATTATGTATGAATCCAAACACATAATCTATACATAATCCTAGCTAGCTGATTTTTTCACCCAAAACTGTATGTGGCATTTGTGACAGGTTCCCCCTGGGGTGCCACTTGGAACTGGGGTACCACTGAGCCCTCTGACCCGCCAGCCAGGGCTCCCTCTCCCACTGTGCTGCTGTGACAAGCTGAAAAGCCCTCCAAGCTTGTATTTTCACCACCATTCACAAAGGTAGCACCGCCAACTGCAGCTACATGCAGGCTTTCTAACCACCAGCCTAGGACCCCGGAGCAGTACTGTCCTGCCCTGGTCAAATCTGGCCAGTATATGGGTTTCATACCCAGTCTGCCTCTCTCTCAATGTGAAGAGGACCATGCACCCTTGTGGCGACCAAGCTGAGATTTTCCCCAGGCATCTTAGTCAAATGCACACTGGTTTGGATTAAAACATAAAATAAGTTTATTAACTACGAAAGGATAGATTTTAAGTGATTGCAAGTGATAGCAAGCAGATAAAGGCAGATTAACTAGTAAATAAAACAAAAATGCAAACTGACCATAACATACTAGATAAGTAGGATATGAATTAGTAAATTCTCACTCTAAGTGATAAAAAGGCTGGCAGATTCTTAAGGCAAGACCTGTCTTTTCTTTGCAGCTTGGGTTTCCCAGGTTTTCATACACAGGCTAGAAATCTCTTTAGCCTGGGACCATCACTTTCCCCAGTTCAGTCTTTGTTCCTCAGGTGTTTCCTGGTCTGTGGTTGTAGGGAGAGCACAGTATCATCATGACGTCATTTCCCCCTTTTATATCTTCTTCCCACTTGCTGGAAAGCTCTTCTGCTGTGACCTGGGTCAAACAGTTCCCATTGTGTAGTGCTATCTCTGAGAGGTTTCTATTGTACACAGTTCCTGCGGTAATCCTTGTGCTTGTGTGCATTTCCTCAATAAGCCATTAGCATTGTTTGGCCTTTTTAATGTTAGACCTGAAACATGCTTGTGGATGTTTTCAACCTCACAAGGTGTTTCAGTAACACACTGTGATGCTCTGTACCTTGAGGGAACACCCTACACCCCCATGTTCATCTTTATAAAATGATTGTGTGGTATCCAATGCAAAGTTTGTCATGTTGAGTGTCTTCGGAAGGCTCATAACACTGAGCATGGTTGTTATAGTGATGTTATAGTCACTGTTACAGTAATGTTATAGTATGGTTATAGGTTATAATTTCATGTATATAGTTATGGGGATGAAAATGTATCCTCATGGCTTAAAGCAAGCCCACGCAAAAACTCTCCTAGAACAGAGAGGCAGTTCACACTTCGTCAGGGCATCAGTGGGACAAACCCAGCCCAGCCTCACAGAGAGCATACAAAGGAAAAGAGAGAGAAGAAGGCACCAAAGGAAGGAGTGCTATGGAGACGGAAAAGCTGTTAGAGTGGCTGGCTGACATCGAGCAACAACAGGTGGCATAGCAGCAGTTACAGTTGTTTCAGCAGATGGCCGCCATCAGCAACAGCAGGCCACACAACAGCAGCAGCAACAGCTTATCTGAGAGTTGGCTTCCCAGCAACAAGCACAGCAAAAATACCTGATTCAACAAGTAGTGACCCTCTACCAACTGCAGGGGTCCAGTGCCAGCTCTGGGGCATAGGCCCCAAATCCTGAGGTTATATGTAACACCCCACTCAGTGAATCTCACAATGGTGGACCCCAGAGATTACCCAGTGGCATTCCTCATCATCTTTCAGAAAGTTGTGGCAGTGGCATGTTGGCCCCTAGAGCATTGAGCTAGCCTACTAATCCTTTACCTCACGGGGCTAGGCCCAGGCCATCTATTGAGGCCTTCACACAATGGAGACACAGGACTACACTAAAGTTAAAGCAGCCACTCTAGACACCTTCAACATCACCCTTGAGACCCTCCATCAACACTTTTGCCAAGAAAGGTTTCCATGGGGTTCTGAACATCGGCAGTTGCCCAGCGCCTTGTAGAACAGACAGGGGAACAAGTGGCCAAGCAGGTAACTTTGGAGCAGGTCATCTAGATTCTCCTGGAAGTTTGTTGAGAATGGGTGCTACAACACTAGCCCAGGACATTGGCTAAGGTGATCAGCATGGCCGAAAATTTCCTGGCCATGGAAGGTGTCATGAGAGTGGTCACCTATTCTGCAGTGCCTAGGGCCATAGGTGCTAGGTCTGAGGACTTCAGTGCTACCAAGAACAACATTCCCTGGGAACCTCGGTCTTTAACGCCAACCTTTGACCCAGCAATGGCATGAGAATGACCTCAGATTTTGGGGCCCCAAAGCCTTGTCCAGCCTGAAGGAGGACATCCCCTGGATAGGGATGCTGCTGGGAAGAGAAAGAGGGAATGTCATGCAGTCAGCCTAGCCATTTCTAGTGAGACTGCTCCTTCATGGAGTGTTCTTGTGGGCACACCTGTACAATGCACACTCAGACCAAGAAGAAAAGGGCTGCCAAACTAACAGTCCTGGTGAGAGTTGATGGAATGGCTGTGATGGTGTCCACAGAGATGTGTGGCCGTATCCCATGAGTGAAGTACAACTTGAAGTAAGAGGGCACAGTAGGTTAGTATGGGTTGAAGTCTCCCCTACACTAATGTACTCAGTGATTCTAGGGTGCGAATTGGAGTCCGTCAAGGAAGTCTTAAAAACCTAGGATGACTCTCCTCTTCAGGGAAGAAGGAGATCCCCAAGGGAGGAACCAAAGGCCTTGGAGATGGGGATCCTGATTCAAATAAGGACAACAAGGACTCCAGAGAGGGCCTCTTCCTTAGAGGAGCCACTAGTGCGGGAACAGAGGACCTCTAATCTCTGAGAGTGGAATGCACTGACATCAGATGTGGACTTCATCTGTACCCAAAAGGAAGTCCCAATGCTGAACTGGGCCTATGAAAACTTTTTCAATGCAAATGGGGAAGTCATTAACTCTCTCTTGGGGAAAGTATGGCTCCATTTCAAGCTAAGGGAGAAGAGGTAATATTGGCTAACTCAGATAGTCAAGACCTGTGCCCAGCTCCTTGTCCCCAAGCAGTTCCAGTAGCAAGTATTACAGCTGACCCATGCAATACCCCATGTGGAATATCTAAGATGTGAGAAGACTCTAGATTGGGCGACCCTCAGGTTTTACTGCCTGGAGATGCATGTCATGGTCAAAGACTATTGCATCTCCTGCCCTGAGTAACAACTGAGCATGACCCAGAAACCTCCAAATTCTCAGCTTTTCTCCTTACTGTTGGTCGAGACTCCTTTGGAGAGAATCAGGATGGATCTGGTGGGACCCCTGGAGAAGACAGCAACCAGCTACCACTGCATCCAGGTAATAGAGGACTATGCCACTAGGTATCCTGTAGCTGTACCCAATTGATCAACCCCAGCTGCCCATATTGCGCCTGCACTGTTGAAGGTGTATGCACAGGTAAAGAAATCCAAAAGGAAATCCAAACAGACCAGGGGACTAATATGATGTCCCAGGTAATGAAAGAACTGTGTGCTCTTTTAAAAATAAAAGCTTTGAAGACATCTGTCTACCACCCTCAAACAGACAGACTGGAGTGCTTCAACAAAACCCTGAAGGAAATGCTGTGGAAATTCATAGTCAAGGGCCCACGACATTGGGACTAGTTGCTCCAGCACCTTCTATTCACCATCCAGAAGGTACTGCAAGCCTAAATAAAGTTTTCCTATCTGAACTCCTGTACAGACATCAAACCCAGGGAATACTCGATCTCCTCTGAGAAACCTGTGAGAAGCAACCACAGCTGAAATCTAGTGTAGTCCAATACATGATTCACCTGTGGGAAGACTTGGAGAAGATAGGGACATTTGCTGGGAGAACCTGCTGAAAACCCAGTAGGAACAAGAACACACCAGCAACAAAGGGGCCCAGATAAGAGAGTTTGTGCCCAGATATAGGGTCCCACTACTCCTGATGTTGGAGTGAAAGTTGATGGCATTTTGGCAAGGCCCATTTGAAGTGGTGAGGAAGGTAGGGGCTGTTAATTACAAGATATGCCACTCATATCACATCAACATGCTCAAAGCCTGGTGGGAAAAAGAGGGCCTTTTAATTGCACCAGACCTACCAGAACTGGATCTGGGTCCCCAGAGTTCTTCTGAGCCCAACCCTGTACCTGTACTGCTAAGCGGAGAACTCCTCCCAGAGCAAGAATGCCAGCTACAACAGCTGATAGAATCCCTCTGTGTGGTCCTATTGGTGTGACTGGGGTATACCCATCTAGCATAGTACTATATAGACCCTGAACCAGGGAAGATGGTTTGCAAGAACCTCCGACTTCTGCCATGAAAGATTCAGGAGAAACTCCAGCAGTAGCTACAGAAGATGCTGGAGTTTAGGGTAATCAAAGAGACCTGGAGTGAATGATGGAGTCCCATCATATTGGTGATGAAAGGTGATGTATCAACCATTTTTGTATTGAACTTTGGAAGGTAAACACTATTTCCAAATTCGATGCCGTAGGATGCCCTGAGTCGATAAGCTGCTCGATACACTGGGGGCCGACATTTATATTTCAACCATGGACCAAGCCAAATCAGTCTCCCAGGGTCCTGGGTTGGAACTCAAATGAGTGGGAGGACCAGAGTCTAGCCTGATTTGATTTTGCTCCTTATTATGTGTGGGAGGCTCTGTGGACAACAGAACACAATACTGTACATATATGTGATATAAATGTATGATAAACAAAGATTTGTTTATCTCCAACACCCTCAGAGGAATTGGCACTTTAGCTGTAGCCTGTGCTACCACGGGAGATAATCACCTGGGGCAATAACTCAAATTATATAATTCATCAAAATCAATTATTACAAATTGAATTTGAACCAAAATAGACACTGCTAAACTACCCCATGCAGGAAGTAAGATTGTAAACTGCCTAAAGAGTTCAGAAAAGGTTAAATGTTTGGCAGGGATGTCACTGTTTCCTGATTCCTGTTTGAGTTCGATTGTAGCTGTATGAGCGTGCACCTGACAGTCCAATCTCATACACTGAAAAGATGTTCTCATTTAAAAATTGGGAATTGTGTCAGTCATGCATTGTCTTGGTTTACTTCTAATCATCTTTGTCTCTAATAACATGAGCAGATCACATACAGCTACTGAAAAGCAGACACATAGAGAATTGTAAAAGTTAGGATCCATTTTGTATAAATACTTAAATCTTCTTTGGGCTAGCAAGAGAGAGAAAAGGAACAACTCTGTAGCCTGTGCTTACAGCACCTATCTGGGAGGTGGGAGACTGTGGATTCTAACTGGGTATGTGTTCTGAGCCTGCCTATTGGATCAGGCCCCACAGGTGAGTTAGGTAGATGAATGCTTATCTTCCCCCAGTTCATGGATTGCTCTATGGTTAAGGTAGGATATAGGCATTTGAATGCCTAGAGTGAGACAGCCGTGCACATGCCCAGATGCAGAAACTTAGGCACCTAAGTCCCAGTTTTAGGCTCCTCTCCAATTCACAAATCCTGCACTCAGCTGCTGCCTGTAGATACCTAAGTCCCTTTATGGATCTGGGCCCTAGCTTCTCTCAGAGTCAGTGAGAGCTGAGAATGCTGACCATCCTCAACACCACACAGGACTGGGTCTCCCTCTGCTGACTCAACCTGCTTTTCCTGCCCATCTCAGTTCAGAGCTGTATGCCGTAGATCATACAGAGATCTATCTCCTTTTCCACTCATGGGGAATGCCATCACCACCAGCATTGTGATATAAAGAAGGAGAAGAAGTAGCTTGTATTAGTGAAGTGCGGGGGGGGGGGAGGTACCAAAACAATAACATCAGGGCACTAAGCTGGGAAGCAGTATTTCATCTTCATTTGGCTCTTAGTGCACTCAGTTCTGGCTATTTCATTGCCTGAAAGGTATTGAAATACTGGAGGGAATTCAGAGAAAAGCAACAAAAGTGATTAAGTGGCTGGAGGGATGGATTTAGGAGGAAAGATTAAAAGCAATTAAGTGACTGTGAAGGTAGAACATGAGATGGTCTATGTTTGTGGGGTTTGAACAGCAAAGAGAAAGAGGAATTGTTCAGTGTGATGCATGGGTTATACATGAACTGTGAATATGTAGACTGTAAACTGAAGAAAGCTTCCCGATAGTGAGCTGCATTCACTGGTGGTAAAATGCTATTTCTTTAAAACTAGATTGCACTGAAAATTACCATAGGGAAAAATACTTCATTGGCAGAGAGATGGACTGGGTGATCTAATAAATCTTCTCCATCTCTACTGCTGAGGTGCTGTGTAACTGAATTCATACAGTCTTATCAAAAGAGTTACTTTACAAGATACAGAATAAAACACACTTCTAGCTTCCCTTTGTATTTGAGATATTTTGACAAATAAAAGTGATTTCTCAATTTAGGTACATTGAAAGCTGACAACTCAGCAACTTTCCAGTGATTTATCGAGGGAAAATGACTTGTAAACAGCTGGTGGCTTTGCTGGTCAAATGGTTTGACCCACATGCCAAGATGTAGCTATTTAAAGATACCATCAAGAGACTATTTGCTAGCTCAGAAAATGCTATAAAGAAACTTACTCTTGAAGCCTAACTGTGTTCTTCCCTGGGAAGGTTTACAAAGGATAAGATAATTAAAGTCTTTTATTGCAAGGTTTTTGAACGTTTGGGAAACAAGTAAAAATATTCAATAGAGGCTCACAAAATAAGGCATTTAAGGTTCACATTGAAAGAGAGATATAATATTTCTCCACTAGTATTATATCAATTATGTAAATCAGAGTGTTGCATGTTTCTAAGCATTTTTCTTTGGTATCATAAAAGGCTACTTATTACCAGAAGTAATACCAGCAGAAAGTGTTTCCTAAGGGACATTTGAAATTTTATTGTGTGCTGTTCCTTACATATCACAAAGTTTATGATATCACATAACACAAAATAGTCTACATCAAAGAAGACTTTGCAAGTTCTTTTTCTAAACAGCCAAACTGGTGAACTGCGTAAAAAAGAACTGCAATGTTGGTCACAATATGAGACTTTTAAACTCATTGGATAGTATTCTGATTTTGCTTACATCTCTGTAAATTTGGAGTAACTCTAATATAGTCAATATAGTGGCTCCAAATTTACACTACAATAACTCAGAACAGGGTTTAGTCCATTATTTTTTAATGATAGTTTTAAAGTTTTAATTTAGGCTTTAATTCTTGTATCTCCTTTTTAATGTTAAAATGTTTACATGTATTGGGACCAAATCCGTGTGCTGGCGGCACAAGAAAGGGAAAAGGGAATTTTGAATGTTTCTTTTTTTCTCTATGTTCTTCATCTCACAAGCTCTGCACTATGCTGCCGCTTGTGTAGTATTTGAAGGGGACGGTTGTAGTGGCAAGAACTTCTTCAGAAAATCACTGCGTATACTTAGAGAGGACTGAACTAGATAAGTGGAAATGATAGACTCCCAATGCATACCTAATTGCTTAGTACTTATCAAAAATCACAAAGGTGTTGGGTAATGTCAGAAAGTTAGGGACACCAAATCTGATGTTATAATTTTAGGATTCAGGGAATTCTAAAATTCAAGGGAAGAACTTGAACTTTGATTGCTCCATTTCTGCATTTTACAATAGTTTCTACTAGCAGGCACTTGATACACATCTGTAGCTCCTTCTTTCCCTAACCCCACCATATTCATTTAGGTATGTCTATCCAGCAGCTGGGAGCATGTTCCCCAGTGTGGGTAGACAGATGTGCTAGCTCTGCTTAAGTTAGCATGCTAAAAATAGCAGTGACAGTATGGGCTAGCCATCTGAGTACATATCCAACAGAGTTGAGCGTGCTTGTGCTCAGGTTGCTAACCCAAACTGCTGCCCATGACGGTATAGCCACACTGCTATTTTTACCAGACTACCTGGAGCAGAATGGGCATGTTTGTCTATCTGTGCTGGCAAGCACACTCTCAGTTGCTGTGTAGTTAGACCCTTAAGTGACCAACTTAAATAGATCAGGTTCTCTCTTATTTCTTGATTGTACTGAAGACTGTACCTTCTTGGTTGATTTTTGCCAGGTTCACCAGTTACCACTGGGCTCATGGGTGGGATAATCAGGATCACAAAGAGCTCAGTGATTAATGAGTTGCCAGGGCTGAGCCCTGGCAACTTTAGGCTTGGCAGTTCATAATCCCAGCACCACTGGGCTTGCTTCTTCAGTTATGAATGTAAAAAAATTGCTTGAGTCCCAGCAACTCTTTCATTTCATTACAAATTAAGCACTGAAAGAGCTGTTGGGAATGAAGGAGCCTACTGAGAGGGACTAAAGAAGGAAATGGATGCGAGCTGAAGAAGGAGTGGATGGATGAAACTTGATAAGCTTAGATATATTTTTGAGCAAATATATATATATATATATATATATATATATATATATATATATATATGTACAGACACACACACTAACTTACTTTCTCACCAATACACCAACATCTGACAAAGGCTCAGATCCTCAAAGGTATTTAGGTATCTAACTCCCATTGATTTCAATGATTATTTGATGCCTAAATACCTTTGAGGACCTGGGCCAAACTTCTTAATGAAGGAACTCAGGGCTAGATCCATAAGAGGATTTATATACTTAATTTCCACTTTAGTGCCTAAATCCAACATTTAGGCACCAAGGAGATCCTCAAAACCAGTGTTCAGTTGCTACCTAATTCTGTAGGTGCATGAAGTGCTTAAGCACCTAAATTCCCACCATTAAAATTCCCAAGGTACCTAAGTTTCTGCCAGTGAGCAAAAGGACAGTCAGCTAAGTGAAGGCACTGGTGCCTAAACCCAAATTTGATCCTCAAAGTAAGTGTTCCCCAGCCCATCTCCCCTGCAGGGCCTGATCTATTAAGTGTTCTCAGTGAGTGCCTAAATGACACAAAACAGGAGGAAGTAGGGGTGCCTCCTTATCACATCTAGCCCAGTGGTTAGAGTAATTAAGGGGGCATTATCTCTTCCTCTTTCAACATTTCTTGAAAAAAAAAGAAGGCTTAGGTACCTAACGCCAGGAGAGAATTCATGGCCGTCAACCCCGAGTGGAGATAGGCAATTCCCTCTTGCCCAGACTTAGGTGCCTCACCTTTTTTGAGAGTCAGGGCTTAGACCACATTGATTTCCCCAGCATTTCCTACTGGCTAGGTCAAGCAGCTCCTCCCTTAGCATTCTAGTTTTTGTGGATCCTAACCTTCACTGAGCATTGTATTAGGAGACCAGTGCCTAACTCAGGCCTGTGGATTCCACTGAGTGACAAGGTACCTAAAGTTAGGTGATGCAATGCTGAGCATTACAATGCCTAAGTCCCTTTTGGGATCCAGCCCACAATGTTGTTCATTGTTGTTAAAGATCTGTTGCTAGGAAGTGAAAACCTTTGAAGCTGGGAGGGAAATCCCCACAGGCATCAAGAAATATGTTGCTTTCCTGCTCTTTTCCCTTCCCATATACTCTTTCCCTACCTCCCTCTGACATCTTGGATCTTTTAAAGCAGGATGTTTGCACTAAGAAGCTTTGTGAGTTTTAGGAGGAGGAGACATTTCTGTGCTGGCTCAGTCACCATCCTATCCCATGGAATTTTAGTAGAAGGAGAAGTTTTCTGCCTGTTTCATCCTATCTACAGTGAAAACTGGAGGGGATGGAAAGGCTCTTGGTCATTTGTATTGTCTAAATGTTAAACATGAGGGAATAACGGCTTCAGGTCAAATCCATCGGTCTTTATTCAGGTAACATTTCTGCTGACATCAATGAGAGTTAAAGATTTGGCTGCAGGATTTGGCACCTCACTGAGATAAATGAGGCAAGTGAAGGAGATAGCTTAGCTAAACTAATCATAATAGATGAAAATAGAAGGAGAAATAATGATTTTTTTTTAATGGTGTAGAGTGCTGAAACACATTAAGGGCTAAATCCCTGTTCCATTGACATGAATGAAAACTTTACAATTAATTTTAGTGGTATCAGGATTTGGCCCTAAAGGCAAAATTCTACTTTTAGGGCTTGGCTATATGACAATGTAGTCTGGACTATGGGGGTGAGTGAATTGTAGAGTGTTCTAATGTGTTGCAGTTTAACTACTCCATGAAGACCCTGCTGGCATGAATTAAAAGATACCTAATTTGAATTTCAAACAGGACACCATTAACTTGTACTAGGTACCTTTTAGTACATGCCAGCAGGATCTACACAATGCAATTAGAGTGCAGAACATTAGAACACTTCGCAGTTCACACCCCTATAGCCTGGACTGAAGTGACATGCAGACAAGCCCTTAGTTACTTTAACGTAAAGTTACAGTGACTGTATTGACTTTACTAGGCACATCTGTGACTAAAATGAGTCCCAATACAATGTTTAAGCTTTAAGAAACAGCTGAGACAACAACATTATAACATGTTTCGACCCTGTCTGTGTGGACAGGATCAAATTTTGTTAGAAACATCATAAGGACCTGTGCTCTAGCCCTGGTAAAAGTCAGGTTATAAGACAGTACAGGCAAGACAAAATTTCTGCCAGTCTTATTCCTTTTGGGTAGCACTATATTCCACAAATAATCTAAACAATTACAGTATTAAGTAATAATCACTGTGAGTAAGGGTATACAAATTATAGACAATTCCCATGTAGTAGTTAGAGCTTTACATTGTCAAGCTAATGCAATTAAAATTAAAATTATCTCTAAGAAAAAAGTAATGTCCTATTTGCTTTACATAGAGGCAAGTCCATTAAGTTTACCAGCTTGTACGTGTTCTGTAAAAATATTCCAAGATCAGTGTCAAAGTAAATCAGTTAAAATTGCAGCAAAATAGCCAGCAATTAGCCTCCTGGTACTCTGCGTATTAATGTCACCCACTCGCCGGTCCTTATTACCCTCTACTTACATGTAATGAATAAATCAATGAATACCAATTAAACTACTTATTAAGACCCTAAAACCACTCATAAATCCCCACTTAAGAATCAAACACTTAGTATACTAACACATATGTAAATGACTCTCAAAAGATCACAATAAAGGAATAATTAGTTAATTAAGCTTAACATAAAATGGTCCAAATATAATATGATAAAGCAGGGAGAAAGATAAATTTAAAGACAAGTCAAAATTAAGCTGTTAAACTGGCAAAATGAAATACAACATTATGAACTAAAGTTTCTTTGTCATAAACTATTAGAGATGGAATTAAATGAGAAATAGAATGGTTTATAGCCTCAAATAATATATGACTAGCAGGAGAACAATAAAATATGTCAACCACAAGATCCTCAGCCCAGCTGGACAAAACTTGGGGCTAATCCTGTAATCTTGCCACAACTCCCATTAACTTCTAACAGGATTCCTCTGAGGGGTATTTATGGGATTGGGCCCTATAACCCATCCTACAAATGCTGGATATACTCGACACAGGCTTCTACAATGGCATACAAATTTTAGTCGACATCCTATGTAAGATCACAGTCTGACAAATATTTGTTTATAATGGCTTTGCTATTATTAATTAGCGAATTCAAACCAGACAAATTGACAACATCCATCATTTATGGGCTTCTTGGGCTGGGCTCTTGCTAGCTAGAGTGTTGGTGTCCCTTGGATTCTGCAAAACTAGCTCTCCCTTGGTGCAGCTTTATTTTACACCACCGTAATTCATTTGAACTTGATTCCGATGTCACACTTAATTGACACTGGTGTAAGTACTTTGAATTCAGTGAAGTTATTTCTGATTTACATGGGTGTGAGAGGAGAACCTGCCCTTAAAATCAGGAGGTAGTTTGAGGCATTATTCACGTACACAGAAAAGAGCAGTGTGTTAGATATTTCCATTAGCAATATAACTATGATCACTGATTTACTGTTTATGTCATTTTTAATAACTGCTGTAAAAATCCATTACAAAAAGCAAGGCCTACAATTCTCTCTCTGTGAAGATAAGAGATAGAAAACCTCAGATGCTTTCACAATGTCAATATTCTGTTCAGACTCCTACTGCAGAATGTAGCTGTAAATAGCAGATGGTATTGCAAGGTCTGAGCATAGCAGTAAAACCTTTTCTAATATAATACATCACTGGGAAATTTCACTAACCTATCACTCAGCACAAGTCAAGGTCTTCAAGAATGTTCACTATAATTGCAAACTTACAAGAGCAAAGCAAAACCAAAGCACACAGCTTGTCATGAATATTGTAAACCAGTAAACCCTCATTTCTGTCGATTTGAAAAATGATCATTATGAAGATGGGAGATTTCTTACATGGAATTCCTATGGGTATCTGAAATATTTAGTGGTTTCTGTGCAGAGGCATACAGGGCCTGAACCTGTGCCTGTTAAAATAACTGTAAATCTTGTTAATGACTTTGATGAGTGTTGGATCAGGCCCACTGCTTTTAGGTGCTTTAAAAAAAGGTGGCTCCTGTCAGAAAATTTTGAAGCAGAAGCTCCTCTTTAATTATGAAACAGAAATTAAATTGTACTCCAAACAAGTTGAATATTTGAAGAAGACTACTATGTACATATGCAATTATCAAATGACAAAATAACTCTTTTAATATAGATTTTGTTCCCTTCCCAACACATTTATAAATACTTGAACATGCTTAGCTTCAACAAGGCATATTGCAGTCAAAGCAAAACTTGTCTTCACCAAATTTGCAAGTCCTGGCAAGTCCTGAACTGAAGGAAACTAAAAGCATGGCAAGCAAAGGAGCTAATGTGAGATGTTCCCAAAACTTTAAAAAGTTTTATTTACAATGTAAAGAGCTTCCCAGGCTTTCAGTAGAAAAATAATACCCCTATCTCTATATGACAAGCCTAGACGCAAAGCCACAATAATTACATTGCAAAGCTGAGAATTGTAATGGTTCTGAAAGTAGGTGAAAAGATGTAACTTTTAGGCATGCTACAAAAAAAGGTATGGTAGTCAAGGGGCGAAATAGAAGTGTATGTGAGAACAAGTGTGTTTATTTTTATCTCCACAGCAGAAGGGCCCAGGAATCTGAAACTGCACCCTAAGCACATACTCACTAGAGCTGAATGAATAATTAATTGATTTTTGGTTTGGTGGTCAGTTTTGAACAGAAAATGATTTTTTTTTCTGTGTTTTCCTTGTCAAAATGAAAACAAACAAAATTAATTTGGAGTGATTCAAATGGACATTTTAAAAACAAAACTATTCGTTTCCAAATGAAATGTCAAAATGATTTATTTCAAATATGTAGAAACAAAGTGATTCAACATAAAAAAAAATTGCATTTTTTATTTGGCTGACATTATTTGCCAAATTAGATCTGGATTCACAAATTGTTGTGGTCAGCCCCAAACTACATTTTCCCCAGCTCTACTCCTCACTTATTGCTCTGAGTAATCAAGGTACTTGATACAGAATAGGTGTTATCCACACTTTTAATTTGGCTCACCTTTTCCCACTTATATTAGTCAATATTTCTTTTATGATATTGAGGACAACTAACTTTCTTTGACACTGAAAAGCCAGTACTGAGTGCTGAGGGCAGGGAAATTTGGCACTTTCCCACTGGGAGACTGAACATAACCTCCAGTAACGTGAGGAGAAGGAGTGCCAAGACATCCAAGCCAAGTCACTGGGGTGGCTGGAAAGAGGCAAAAGGGAGGGTGAGGGAGAGAGATTTGTTTATCTGGAGAAATAGTTCTGAATGTTTTGGGTTGCTGGCCTTAGAGGACAGAGACTACTTTGCCACAAACCTCCAGCCTACTAAAACAGCTGGGATAGAACTCCTAATAATTAGCTAGGACATGTGTTGTGTCTATCCTTCAAAATGACAGGCTGTTGTAGAAAATTAAAACATTTCATATGCAATATATCTTGTTCCTCCAGATATTCCAAATCATTAAAACTATATATTACTGTATTTCAGTATTTAAAATCCATGAACTTGAAGACACAGATGGCTAAGTGCTGGGAAGATGGATAAAAATGATGAATAGCTATAGACAAGGTTACTAATAGTACATTTGTACACTGCATTAGTGCAATCTGCTTCTGCCTAGAATATACCCTAAACTGTTGAGCAAACTTACAAAGAGGGATATGTTTTTATCACTCATATTTAATCTAATAGAATAGTTGTCAACAGAACTCATATTTACTCATAATATGGGATATTGTTTCATATGCTGCATATATTTTGGAATATATTAATATATCGCATGCAACATCTATAATTTAAAAATACATCTCTATATATCTTATTGGAATGTTTCATATTTTTCAGCCACATTTTTAGCCATTCCAATGCCCTTGAGTGTATAACATGCATCTCATAAGGAAAGAAAATCCATATGGCCTCATAGATGCATATTGAACATATCCTGCAAAACCCAAACAACTAACTGTTTACATTTGGTTTCAATTTATTTTCCTGAATTAACATGTCAGATGCAATAATTGAGAATGGCAAAAACAAAAAGTCCTGTTACATAATTATTCTTTCACATATTTATCTGTTGGTTGTTTTCCTTTGAACTGCTGTCTTAACTGACAAGGGAAAAGGGTGGAGAAGATAGAAAATGACATGCTAGCTGACAAAGAATCATTAGTGAAGCAGATCCTTCCAGCAAAACAGGTGAAAAGATTAACATAGGAATATAGGGACACATGGCTTGCCAGTGGTCCATCTGTTTTAGTTTTCCTTTCTCTGACACAACCCAGTGTCTAGTGTTTCACAGGAAGGTGAAAGAAAACCTAGTATTGCAGTTGAGAGAATATCAATGATTTAAATGGTGTCATTACAATATTTTCAGTATTATTGTCCATTCTAGTTCTTAGGCATCTTAACATTTTGTTTGCTTTTTTTACTGCTCCTGCACATTGAGCAGAGAAATTTTTCCTGTGCTTTCCACTGTCCCCTTCCCCCCCTTTATTTCTGGATTTGTTGTCATTGAGTTAGTTCAGATTATAATTTCTAATGTACATTACTTTCCGACATTAATTTTCATCTGCCCTTGTGCTTCCCATTCAGCTAGCTTTGTTAGGTCCCTTTGAAATGTCTCACAGTTTTTTTTTCTAGTTTTGACTAATCTAAACTGTTTTATTTGCAGATCATTGATAAATATATTGAACATTGGTTCTGTTATGGAATCTGGGGACACACCATTCTAAACATATATCACTGTTGAAAATTAACCATTTATTCCTACTGTTTTACTTTCTGGTACCCAGTTTCTGGTACATAACTGTACCTTGGTGCTCATGCCATATTTTTTTTTATCCTTGATAGCCTCATATGGAAGAATTTGTCAAAGACTGTTTGACAATTCAGCTAAATTGTGCCACTACTTCTCCTTTGTCCACAGTTTTGTTGACACTCTGAACAAAATGCTAATAGATTAGAGAGGCACAATTTTCTTCAAACACTATGCAGGTTTATCTTTATTATATGTTCATGTGGGCTTTCTATTTTTAATAATATTTTCAACCAGCTGACCTGGTAAGGCACACTGCTACTTACAGTATCAGATTTTAATGAGGTGGACTCAGGCCTGTCTGCCAGGGAGTGGGGATGAGTGAAATGGAAGTGTGCTAAGGAGGTGGGGGACTCCAGCTCCCTCAGCCCTTTTCCCCAGCAGCCTGGCTTGGTGGAGAGTAGAGAGAGTGGGCCACCACCACTTCCCCAGCCGGGATCTCTCTTAGGTAGCCATCATGCTGCACCGTTGGCATGAGAAGTGGCTTTATTCCATTCCCTTCCCTTCCCACTCAGACCTGGCTGCCAGGGAGAGGGGCTGAACAAGCTGTAAATGTGCCAGGGGGGAGGCACAGTGGGAAAAGGATAGAGCCTCCTCACCCAGGTAACTCTGGTGGGGACACTGTAGTGGCCCGGGGCCAGGTGCAGAGTGCTGGGTCGTTGGGGAAGGTGCCGGAAGCAGGTCCCCTGTGCTCAGCCTGACTTAGAGACATTGCCCATGCCCTTCCCCCTGGTGAGGTATCTGTGAGGGTGCAAGAGCTCCAGGGAAAGAATGTGGAGCTTTGAGTCTCCCTGGACCAGCCTGGTTCAGGGGCATATGCTTCCTGCTCCTGTGGCCCCAGATCCCCAGGAGCCAGTGGGATTGGCTGCCCTAGCCCAGGGAGCTGGAGCTGGAAGCTTACTTCCAGAGGCAACACATGGGGCAGTCACATGCCTCCTCCCCTTTATGTCTTGCCCCCCTTCCCAGTATGAGCAGATATGAGTTATCTCTGGTTTCAGCACACAGGATAGCTGGTCATTTAGATAATGACTAATTATGGGTAATTGGGGCAGAGTGCCTCTGCAAGTATGTCACTTTTTGGTTTGTGATTGCTCTACAAAAGATGTCTAGCCAGCTTAATTGCACTTATTGTCCTTTTGTTTTCTGTTAACGTTCACAACTATTAGCCAGACCACAGTTTAGGTAGGATAACTCAGGGTATATCTATGCTGCAGTGTAAGCGCAGGATTAGTGGGACTTGAGTCAGCTGACCCATATTAGACAACTCTGGGCTTGAGCATCTGCATTGATTCTTATCCCTACATTAAGAATTTTCTAACTTAGGCTCAAACCACATTGCAGCATGCAGACCAGAGTCGAACCCACCATAACCCAGGCGACTTAGTACCCTCCTGAACTGTGGCCACTCTAGTCTTTTGTCAGTGATGCACTATGGTGCATGCCCACCCTGTATGTCACAGGAAGTTTGAATAGTCTACCAATCCAGCCTGCCAAGCAACACGGAGGAGACATCTTTTCAAGATGCTCTCTTGCTTGTGCTTTCACTCCTGTGTCAAGAAATGGGCAGAGCTTCCACGAGCCACTGGTAGACATTTCAACAACTTTTTCTGTCCCACTAAAGGCATGCACCTGACAAAGCTTAGGATGGAGCAGGAGGAGGAGGCACAGAAGGAAGAATACTCTGTTATGGCAGACTTACACTGGCTGATACTGCTTAATACACTCAGTATTGCATAGATCACAGCACAGGGCCACAAGCACAGGCTGGTGGGATCACATCATCATGCAGACCTGGGATGACCAGCAGTGGGTCCAGAACTTCATGAAGAAAGATACATTTCTGGAGCTTAGCAAACAGTTTCCCCTGACCCTCCAGCATAAAGACACATGCATGAGGCCATTCTTGCCAGTCCAGAAGCAGATTGCTATAGCTTTCTGAAGGCTGACTACGCCAGACTTCTACAGGTCCATTGAATACCTGTTTAGTCTTGGAAAGTTGACGGTGCATAAAGTGGTGGCAGAGGTTTCAGGTAATCAGGCATGTGGTTTACCCCAAGGTGGCAGGCATAAAAGATATTTCTGAGGTAAGCGGAGGCTTTTAGAGAATGGGGTTTCCAAACTGTGACAGGGCTATTGATGGCTCCTGTGTCTATAGTTTGCCATCTTCAAGGAGCACATGAATACATACATTGCAAAAAGTACTACTCCATTGTTATGTAGTCCTTTGTGGACCACAGAGGTCAATTTATGGACGTCAAAGTCTGCTGCATTCGAAAAGTTCATGATGCCAGGGTTTTTCATCAATCAGGAGTTTACATTCATGAACAGATGACATTGTCATAAATGAAGTTACTGTCCCCACTATTATCTTCGAGGACCCTGTATACCCTCTTTTGCCTTGGCTCATGAAAACCCTGACTTCAGGGGCCCTGACAAAAGAAGATCTAATTACACTCTCAGCAGGTGTGGAATGGGGAATGATTGTTGCATGTGTTTCTGGCAAACTGAAATCCTGTTGAAGATGTTTACAGACCCATTTGGATGTCAATGTCTTTAATGCTGTACACATCACTGTGGCTTGCTGTTCCCGTCATGATCTTTGTGAAGCCAAGGGTGAGCCATTTTCCCTTGGATTTATGACAGTGAGCAGGCTGCTGAATCTGTACCCTCGGCCAGAACGTGCAGCTACTACAGCTGGAGCTGGATGCATTCAGACAACAGAAGTCAGGGCTGCTTTGTGCTCCCACATTATGAATTTGCACAGCCCAATGGAAGAGGAGAAATAGTACCTCTAAAATGGGCTTGTGTTGGGAAGAATGAGTCTAATTAATTTTTGGGAGGAGTAGGAACTTGAGAGTCATGTCATATATTTATTAATGCTTGATGAGTTATAATTTTTTTGGGGGGATGGGAATTCACAATATGGGTTCCTATAAGGAAGTGAATTTCTGTACCTAACCGTACACAGGAATAGGATTGGCTTAGTGGTGTCTAATTGCTCCTGATCATGTGTTTAGCTTTATTATTTCAAATCATGATTGCACTAAACTTTCTTGACGACCTAAAAGGCTTTATTTGTAAATATATGTTTGAACAGGACAGTAGTCATCCATTGCTGGGCAGGTCAGCTGCGAGTATAGCATCCAAAAACCAATTATAACAAAAAAATTGTAAGAAGTTCATGAACCACTACCACTGCATGTCCCCTTTCCCTCTATTCTACTTTCCTTTCCTTCCTCATGTTCTGCATACTTGGCTCTAGGGGATGGAAATGGAGGTATACACAGGAGATTGGTTCAAAAAGGAAGGCTTCAAAGGATTTATTTACCCTACCCAGCTGCATCTGGGGCCTTATTCCATGGGATGCCCTAACGTGGAATTGTCCAAGCAGTTTCTGGACTGAGGGTACATTGCAGGGGGATCAGGCTGTGGTTTGGGAGAGGCAGCAAGAGCTAGTAATCTTGCAGCCCATGATGGAGATGAACCACTCAAACAGTTCTCTCTTCTGAGCTCTGCCATCCTCCCTTAGCCACCATTCCTGTTTCAAGTGCATTGCAAGTGCCTGCTCCCACATTGAAACCCTGTCTTCCAGATGTGTAATAAGCTTCAGCCTTTCCTCTTGCTTCTCAGTATGCTTTTTCTGCAGTCTGAAATCCCTCTGCCTCTGGTATTGGACATGCTTGTTGGCCTTCTCAAGAACTTTGACCATAAGCTCATCAAGGAAACACGTCCTCTTGGAATAGTCCATGAAGATACATTGGGCCAGCGGTCAATTTGTGGTGGCATAGCAACCCAGAGACATTGGGGAGCCTATAATAGGACAAGACACAGAGGGTTATTATCTGAAATAGATCAGTGGAGGAGCATAGACTTAATTATTGTGGAATTTGAAGGACATAAAATGTTTCATTTCAAAACTGAACTGCAATATATATTGTGAAAGGGATGCTTCAGTCCACAGAATCTTCCTGGACACAGTCTAGTTAATTGCAGTTATAGAAGTTCACACAATGGTAAGTTAAAAATTATAAGATGTTTGTGTTTTAGAAGAATTGCATAACTATTGGGTTGGGTGGACGCAGCTGTTCTTGTGGTGCCTTATTGGCAAAGGGAGATGTTATTCCAAACATCTGGTGAGAAACCGATAGTATATGAAGCTGAAGTATTCAAATATATACATTTTTTTAAAAAAAGCAACTGTGAAAGAAAGCAGAATGGATCAGATTCCCCAAAGAACATTAAAACTTTAATGGTTGCGACCCCGAATCCTTGACCTTGCTCTCCCCTCCCCTAAAAAAGGGAAGAGTGCCTCTCCTGGAAAAAGGCAGAACAACTGTGGAAAATGGTCTGGGGGAACAAATGGTGGTATCTAGTGTTTGGAGTTTGGACACATGCTGGCCTTCAGGCACAATCTCAAGCCCATTGTTCCTCTCCTGAATGATCAAAGGATCCCCCTGGAAGGGGTTTTGGGGGCCCTTGCAGGGTATTGAGCATGCAGTCCTGCATTCTCCTCCCTCTCCCTAGGGGAGAGTTGATCCTCTGCCTTAGCAGCACCCTGGGGTGCAGATGCAGGAGGAGGAGAAGGTGGAGAATGTGGAACAGGTGCCAGTTCCTGGACACTAGCAGTGGCTATTGTGGCAGGTGAGACACAAATCCTTTCCACCACCACATATACCAGGAACTGCAACAGAGCATGTTCCCAGTCCCTTTGTGCAAGTGTCTGTTCCCTGTACCCTGTGTACTGCTCCAGGAACTTGGATCATTATTGACTCTTGCCTCTGTAAAATATATTTCTCTCACTGAGCAGCCCTTTCATTCATAAATTCAACCTGCTCCTGGCTCCTTGGGTCAAAGCCAATGAGCAGGTCCTCAATGTCCTTCTTCATTCACCTCTACTATTCTTGGGCTGCTGCTTCGGGCTTCCAGGCAGAATGGGTTCATCCTCCTCAGCTGAAACTGAAGATCTTCTCTGTCTCTCTCAAGCCCCAGTCTTCTTGCCAAGGCAATCACAGAATAGCTTTATATTTTTTTTCTTTCCTTTCAAAGTGCATAAAAAAATCCCCCTGCATAACGTAACATTGCTGTTAAAGTCTACGCAATGGATACTTTTTCCCGCATTTCAGGATTGCAATTGTTTTATTATCCTTCTCAGACAACTTCTCACTCCCAGGGAAGGAGTCCTCTTGCTGAAAATGATAGGTAATATGAAATAATAGTGTTTAAAAATTTAGTATCTTTAAGTATGCGAGTGGTCCAGGGGGTGAATTTATTTCAGAGACAATGGTAATGGTTCCCAATATTTTATTTAAGGCTGGTCATCAACTGGAGACCATAGGAGTTTAGCAAGTACCAGATTGGAAAAGGTAGGGGACTTTTTATTTCTGTGTTGAGGCTCTGGCAATCTATGCCAAGAAGATGTTTGTACTGCTTGTTATGTGTTTACATATCACTGATTGGAGGGATTTGGAGAGTTATGAAGGTAGATAAAGCACATTTGCATTGCTGTTGAACCTTAAGAACCAACTAGAATTTCTGCTGCACCAGAAATTTGCATACATATGGTTACAGGCCTGAGAGGCAAACCAAATGGAAACAGACCACATTCTAAGCTAGCAGATAGCGCCTGCATGGATGGGGAAAAGTGAGTCACTGCAAATTCCCATCTGTCCACAAGCCAGTACTTGTAGCATCAGGATATCTGAACTCCTCATCTAGAAAAGAGCAGAGAAAGGAACAGAGAAAGAACAAGTCACACAGCAACAATATTTTGTTTCATGAACAAGACCACGAGCCACTCATCTCCCCACTGCAAAAAGACACAGCTTTGTGTTTGTGCAACCACCAAAGCTGTTGTTCCACCCTCCTTCCCTTTCTCCTGGCTTCTGTGGCACTAATGAGGAATTCCCAGACACCAGGGACCAGGAATGCCTGGAAACATCTGTCCTGTTTGAGGATTGCAAAGGTTCCCTTTCCTCTTTCCACACGTAACTGGCCCTGATGCAGGTCCCTTTTGTAAGGTGAGATAGGTTACTACAGTGAAAGTCTGTGATCTTGGAAGGAGCTTGCAGAACCATTAATCTTGTACAAATGTCCTGTTCCCAACCAGACCTTTCCAGCCTCTCCTTTGCTGACATCCTCTTGGCCAACAAAGGCACAGACCCTCCCTTGCTCTCTTGGCTGACAGACTTGCAGACCCAGGGGCAATATGATAGTTTGCTGACAATCTGTTCTATAGCTTCTGCCAAAGCTTTATAGTGGTTTGTGATAATTCAATAAAATGTTGAATTTGCAGTTGTTTCTTTGGTTGGGGACCATTTGTGGGGAGAAATGGAAGGAATAGGAGGTTCCAATTCTGCATCCAGCTCTGTGAGAAAGAGGGAGAGGATGCTGGTGGAGGGGGTTAACTTATCCACCTCAGATTCTGGTTCCTGCTGAGTTTTGGGGTCCTCCTCTGGCCCGTCAAGGAGGGACCAGTTCTCTTCTGCGTAGGGGCACAGGATAACTTGCACCTCTTTCTCAAGCCTTTCCAGGCCTCCTTCTCCACAATCACTGCTGCCTCCTCACCCTGGCCCTCATTGACATTCTGTTGGATGATGAGTCTGATGGCGTGGAGGAGAGGATTGTGAGTCATCTTAGGCTCAGTACTAGGAGCTCTGAAGATCACCCGGTCCAGACTCTTGAAGCAGAAACATGTTACAGGACCGACTTCTGGAGACTTTTGCCTTCCGTTACTGGAGCCCAAGGTGCTTTATCCATCCCAGCACTAAGCCAGAGTCTGGTGAATGCCCATCTTCACCAGCCTCTCTGAAACTTCCCAGTAAAGATGGATGTTCCTGGTCCTGTGGAAGAAGAAGTGGATGACAGTGAACTCCAACCATAAACTGGTGAATACTGGAGTGTACGGCTGACCTGGAGGCATCTCTCGGAGCAGGTTCCATGTTTCTGTGTATTGGTGAGAAGAGTGTAGTGGAAAACAGTTCTCAAGTGGTCAGCACAGTTTGATACTGCCAGAAAGGGGAGACAGAACTTCATAGATTTGGGAAAGGGTCAGTGCCTTGTGAGAATCAGGTGAGAGAACTACTGAACTTGGGACCAGTACATGCTCCTTAGTCCCGTCCATATGACAAATTGGCATGGATACAGGGACATGCCACAGTCAAGGCAAATTCATATGCACACTCCAGTCATGCTATTGTTCTTCCCCATACATGCCTTGAAACCCATGTTTAGATCTGGATGGTAGAGGGTTCTGGTACAATCATGTCTATGGTACCATTTCCAGTTGCTTGTGTCCAAGTAGCTCAAATCTGTGTACTCAAGGCCCCAAAGTCTTTTTCAAAGCACCAGTCATGTGAGCTTTGTCATCTTCTGTTTAAACTGGCTACTTGATTTTTTTTTGTGCCAATCTGACACAATATACATTGATATCCATTCTTAAACTGCTTTCTATCTTCTAAAAACATGAGTAGTTATTAATATATTTATAAATTCTAATGCACAAGATAATATCAGAATGTTCTTGATGTAAAATGATATATAGGAAAACTTCAAGTATCTGGTTTGGCACTTGTCATAAATAACAGTTTTAAAATCCTATAGTCTAAAAACAGTGCATATTATATTTCAAATTCTTTATATGTTTATGCATTGTACTATACATAAATGACTTAATTTAGTCTACAAAGCTCACCATCTCCTGATTATTTATAGCTTTAGTGGCTCTTAATAATTCATGCATAAATGGTGAATAACTGCATCATGAAAATAATCCTAGAATATTGCTCTATAAATATGTATGGCATTATTGTAGTGTTCATCTTTCACAAGTTGTGAGAAAGGAAGATGGGTACAAATAAAGCATACAGTAAGTGTCCTATTCATAAAAAGGTTATTTCTGCAATTGCTATGTGAACATAATATTCTCCATGGAGCATGTGGAATAGAGTATTAGGTGATGCAATGCATTATCATTTCACTGCTAGAGTCCTGGGTTCAAAGGCTTTTGAATGTTATTGCTTCTACAATTTTAGGGTTGAGCCTATGGAAAGACTCCCAATGGGAGCTGGATCTGATCCATAGGGAGGCAGACTGTATATTAAAAATGAAGACAAAAGGTAATTTTGACATGTCATAGCATTCCCTCTCAGATCTGAACCTTAGAGTTCAGAAAATGAGATATTAGCACCTGAATCCTCTAAGCTTAATTATCAGCTTAGATCTGATAGCACTGCCACCACCCAAAAATATAGGGTTTTGGGGCACTCTGATCTCCCCAACCTTCCCTGGGGACCCCAAGAACCCAGATCCCTTGGGTTCTTAAAAGAAGGAGAAATAAACCATTCCCCCACCTTTCCTCCTCCCAGAATTTCCCTCTCTGGGCTATCCTGAGAGATACTGATCCAACCTCTTAATTCACCATACAGAGAAGCATCTCCCTTCCCTTCCACAAAGAGGCAAACAGATTCAAGGAAAACAGACAGAGATTCTATCTCACCCTCCTCCCATCTCCCCCACCCGTCCTGGTGAGTTATCCCAATCCCCTGGAATAAAACAAGGGAAACAAAAAAAAGATCAGTCAGGTTCTCTAAAAAGAAATCTTTTAATAAAAGAAAGGAAAAAGTAAAGAATTATCTCTGTAACTTCAAGATGTAAATATTACAGGGTCCTATAGCTTACAGACACCAGAAAGAGGCTTTCCTCCCGGTACCAATACAAATCAAAATATTCCCAGCAACTACACATATAAAAGTTAACCAGCCAGATCCACAATTGCAAATAGAGTAAAACAATCAAAAAGCCTAAACCGCCTGTTTTTACTTACTATATAAAAAGAAACTTAGAGAGCCTGTAGTAATGTCTGGTCTCTCTCAGACCCTCCGAGAGAAGAACACACAATGGACAAAGAACACACAAAAAAGCTACCCTCCACCCAAATTTAAAAGTATCTTGTCTTCTGATTGGTCTTCTGGTCAGGTGTCCAGTTCCTTGCTTGTAACTCTTTACAGGTAGAAGAGACATTAACCCTTAACAATCTGTTTATGACATGACTGCTTCTGTTTTTTTTTTAAATTTTTGCGGTATGAGTTGGGTAAGTGCAGGGGCCTCCTCAGATTTGTATATGACATAGTGGGCCTGATCATCAGCTAGATATAAATGGTTGTAGCTCCACAATGGAAGAGGTGGTCCCCAATGCCACTAGCTGAGTGTCTGCAAAACTACTAGAAAGGCCTGAAGCAATGACCAAAAATCGAACATAAAGCATAGTACAGGAGGAGGAATAGCTCAGTGGTTTGAACATTGGATTACTAAACCTAGAGATTGTGAGTTCAATCCTTGAGGGGGCCACTTAGGTGATCTGGGGCAGAAATCAGTACTTGGTCCTGCTATTGACAGGAAGGGCTGGACTCAATGACCTTTCAAGGTCCCTTTCAGTTCTAGGGGATAGGTATATCTCCAATTATATTTAATACAGACATAGATTATACAGTTTTGTATACAGCACATAAAAATATAAGAATGGCCTTACTGGATCAAGCCAATGGTTCCTCTAGCCCAGAATCCCATCTTCTAGCAGTGGCCACTGCCACATGCTTCAGAAAAAATGCATAGAACAGGACAATTTAAAGTAATCCAGGTACTGTCATCCAGTCGTATCTTCTGTCAGTTGGAGGTTTAGGGACACCCAGAACATAGAGACACAATGCTCCATATGTGAACTATTCTGATGTAATGCCTCTGTGCAGGGCAGCTCCAAATTACATTGGCTTTTTCATTCTCATATTGCACTCTGGAGATACCTAATTTATGCTTCTCTCTCAAGATTACTGCTTCCCAGGTTATCACACTCCTACTGAATGTATTTTGAATTATTTTCCCCATCTTTCATTTTCAAAGTTGAATCTCATTTTGTTATTTGCTCGTCATGGTTTTAATCAATGTGATAGGTCCCTTAGTATTGTTTTTCTGCTCTGTCATCACTGGTAGATTCAACTTTTCATGTCTGATGTTTTCATAGATTTTAAGTCCAGAAGGGACAATTGTAATATCCTAGTCTGATCTCCTGCATAACTCCGGCCATAGGATTTCCCTGTATTAATTCCTGCTTCAGATTAAATAGCTGTGTTTGAATTAGAGCATATCTTTTAGAAAAACATTCAGTCTTAATTTAAAAATTGCCAGTGATGGAGACTCCAAGAGAACTTTTGGTAAGTTGTGCCAATGGTTATTTACCTTCTCTCAAATTGTGCTTTATTTCCAGCCTGAATTTGTCTAGCTTCAGCCTCCAGCAATTGGATTTTGTAACACATTTTTTCTGCTAGATCAAAGAGACCTCTATTATCAAATTTCTGTCCTCCGTGTATGTACTTGTAATCAAGTCACTCCTTAACCTTCTAGTGAAATAAGCTAAATAAAGTCTTACGTCTATTTTTTACCTGGGGTTCTTTCAACCCAAAGCTCTTGGTAACTTGATGTCAGGTGGTGTCAGGAAATAAATCAATGGAGACACGGCCATCCGACCAATAGATGGCTGGCACAAACAGTGCAACACAAAAGTACTTTCACTTAAAGCTATACTTTGCTTAGTTTCAAGCACTTACACACGTCCGCAACAGGTTAGTAACACAATCCCAACTCTCAATAATTACCGCAGTTGAGTGTGGCTCTCGAATGGCACAGCAGCAGTCTTTCGATGGCCAATCTTCCGTCTGCTAGAGGGACCACAAGATGTGTCCAGAGGGAAAGTCCCAGAAGAGTCCAACTACCTCAGACTTTCTTCCTTTATTTATTCATTGTTATTATAATAGCATGTCACTTAAATAAAACTTGTTAAACAAGCAATTTCAAAGATTAAGTAAGAGGTTTCCTTTTGATCATCAATTAGCCAGATGTGTTTTTTCAGAGTTTGCATGCCTTGAGGCCCTGACAGATACATCCCTGAGGGCACATATAGACAAGATTCCTGTTTTTCTAAATGCATACCTCAGCAATTTCAACAGAGATTTCATCATGAAGGGTGCGAGGTCAAGCTGCCCTTTCTGTGGCATCCAAACTCCCTCCCCTCCTGACATGTTCATGCTAAGACTGCTGCATAGGCCCACTTACAGCCTGCTAGCTTGGCTACTTTTAGCAGTATGCAGTAGTGGTTTGGGCACTTTACTGGTCTGCCAAAATATCTCTGTATATATTAATATAGGGCATGATTTCCAGTCCTTTAACCATTCTGTTGCTCTTTGCTGTAGTATCTCCAATTTTTCAACATGATTCTTGAACTCTGGGCACCAGAACTGGACAGATCATTCCAGTGGCAGTTACATCAGTGCCAAGTAATAAAACAGCTCTCTTCCTATTTGCTCTGCCTCTGTTTATACATCTGGCTGCATCTAGAGTGGCAGTTTTAAGTAAATCTCTCATCATTGTACAAGGCACTAGTATTAGTGTAACCTTTCTGCCAGGCCGAGTTGACAGCAGCAAGGGCTGGGTTCAGTACATAGAGGTTCCTTTTCAACAATACAATGCGAAACCATCTCAAGCCCCCACCCAGTGACTTGGGAAAATTACACACCCACCCCTGGGAGCCTCAAAGATGCAATATTTCCCCTCTCGCAAGCACAGGAGCTCAGTGTAGCAAAAATCTTTAATAACACTAGGTAAACAACTTAGCATTAAATTGGGAAAACAGCACAATTAGATTTCATAAACACAAACCTTGAACCAGAAGACCCACCCCCCAGCAGATTGGGCTGTGTCCTTTCCCTTTGGTTCTTGAGTCTAGCAATCCAAAAGTCACCCCTCCCACAGCTTCTGTCCCTGGTCAGTGCAGCCCCAGAGTGGTTCTAGAGTCCAGCAACCCAAAGTCACACCTTTCACAGCTTCTTTCTCTGGTCAGTGCAGCCCCAAAGTGGTTCTTGAGCCCAGCAACCCAAAACTCACCCCTCCCACAGTTTTTGTCCTTGGTCAGTGCAGCCCCCCCAGAGTTCAGAAGTTCATCTGCAGTTTACTTCCCAGCTTGGACGTATGGGGGCACCTTACATGCTCTGCTGCTCATGTTGATGACCGATTGCCATGCCTCTCCATGGGGTTCTGCTGCAGTCTTCACTGCAAGCCGCTCGTCTCTGCTAGCCATCTTGCTAGCTGCTCACCAATAAGTTTCCAGCCCCCTCCACCATTTAACATAGCTCTAACATTTCAGCTGTTAGTAACTTCAGCTGGTAGGAGGGGCACCTCAGTTCTGGTGCACCACTAGCCCAAAATAGGTCTAATGCTTAGACCTAGGTATCAGTGATCTCAGCTCTGTAGCACATAACAAGACTGCTAACAGAGTCAAAATTTATTCTATTATTATACCATGAAGAGAGAAGCAATCAAGGTGGTGTTTGGGGGGCTCATAAGGGACCCACACTACCACATACAAATACCTACCCCCCACCCCCTCTTTATTCATTGGGTTTTAGTCCTTTGCCTAGCAAGTACTACTTAGTTGAGGGCGAGTCCCTCTGTCATGAAATACCAAGTACAGTTCTAATGTCCTTCATTCACATAGCCAGGATAACAACACTTTATTACTCCTGCCCAAATACCAAAGAGAAGGGGATCCCACAGCAGCCAAAATGACCATTTAGGCAAGCAGTTTCATCATGCTAGGCCAGGTAGGTGTGCCTATGCAAACGAGATCAGCCCCTGAATTTCTTTTCCACAGCTCACCACCAGGCTTAAGGGTAGAGCCTGTTCTGACTCTGCTTACATCAGCAATGAATAAGGCTGCAATTCTATCATGGAGGTTGTGGAAATCACAGATTCCATGACTTTCTATGACCTCTGTGACTTCTGCAGCTGCAATGGCCAGTGCAGCTGGCCACAGGGACTGCCTAAGCAGCATAGAATCATAGAATATCAGGGCTGGAAGAGACCTCAGGAGGTCATCTAGTCCAACTCCCTGCTCAAAGCAGGACCGATTCCCAACTAAATCATCCCAGCCAGGGCTTTGTCAAGCCTGACCTTAAAAACCTCTAAAGAAGGAGATTCCACCACCTCCCTAGTTAACCCATTCCAGTGCTTTACCACCCTCCTAGTGAAAAAGTTTTTCCTAAAATCCAACCTAAACCTCCCCCACTGCAACTTGAGACCGTTACTCCTTGTTCTGTCATCAGGTACCACTGAGAGTAGCCTAGATCCAGTATGCTGGCCCTGGGGTCAGCCCTGGAAGCCATTGGGAGAGTGGTCCCCGGTGGCCTTGGAGCAGTGGCAATGGGGGCAATCAGCCCCCTCTGCTGGAGTAGCACCCACATCCCTGAGCAGCAGAGCCCCAGGAGCATCGATTTAGTCATTATGGGTATTTATAGTAAAAGTCATGGACAGATCAGGGGCCATGAATTTTTATTTGTTGCCTGTGACCTGTCCATGACTTTTACTAAAAATACCCAAGACTAAATCTTAGCCTTAGTAATGACAGAAGCATTAGTGCACATTGAGCCCCTAATATTTTAACCACTGTGTTGTCTAAGCCTTCTCAGGGCAGATCTAGATATCATGGTGGTACTAACTCCAGTGGCTGGGTCACACTGGCACTCCTGCTTTTGCAAGAATTCATTGATTTGCACTGTTGCTAACGCAACTGTGGTAAATTTACCAACGATTGTATACAAGGCCTTTGGCCACTGTGAGGTAGAAGTGAACTATCAGTAGAATAGAAAGAACTTTTTTGTTTTTATTCAGCAACTTTTCCAACTTTTAGGTTGCACTATTCAGCAGATATAGGTGTTTTGCCATAATTTTCTAACATTGAATCAGCAACTGTTGCAGCTGTGGTAGCATAGATACAAGAGAGACAGGCATTAGAATTGAAATTTGTCTTGATGCAGAAACTTTCACATTTTAAGAGAACTGAAACTTCCTTAAATCTCATTTAATCAAAGCTGAAAGAAAAAAAGCATCAGCAAAGAAATTAAATCTGATTTTGAAAAGGTGACTTCTTTAAGATGAAGAAATACTGACAGCCAATTGCTTTTTTAATTGTGGAGAATTTCCTCTATTAATTTGGTTAGCAGGGGTTGGGCCTTGAGAGATATTTTCTCTCTATTTTTTCTGGCTTGGGAAGGGAATGTTTAATTATTTTTACAATCATCATATTGCTTAGGGACTTTACATATTGAATTACAGTTGTTAATGAACATCTTCCAAAGAATTATTGTTCTGTTTAGTGTTTCTTAAAAGGATTAAAAATAACAACTAAAACACAGAAAAAGCAATGAAATAAGAAAAAGAGCATCCATTCTGGACAAGTGCTAGCCAATGGCTTCACTGAGGCTCTGATGATTTCCCAAAGTTAACAACTCAACAATGTGGATCTATATTGTGTGGGGGAAATATTGTGTTTGTCATGGGAGATTTCAATCTGAGGGGTGTATGCTGGAGGTCTCTTGCTGTCACTAGGAAAATATCTTTGAAGTTTCTAAATTTTATAGATAACTTTCCAGTACACATAAAGTGTTGTGTAAACAACACAGAGTAATTCTATATTAGATCTGATTTTGATGGATAAAGATGAATTGATAACTGAACTAAATATTGATAGTTTCCTAGGAAGCAAGTTATCGCAAACTAATTTCATTTGTTGCGTGCAAAAAGAATATAATCCCAAGCAATATAATGTAATATTGCTGATTTGTACTTACTGCTGTGAGATACTTAATTTTTTTCCTTTATAATAGCTATATATTATTTGGTTTTTTTTCATTTAATCTCTTAATCAGATTTTTTTTAACTAAAAATAGAGTTGCATAATTCCAAGGGGGTTCCTAATAAATTATTCTTAAACAGCTGCAAATTATCATTCACATTTGGAAGTTTTAATACTGGAGATTTTAAAGAATAGGTTAGACAAACACCTGTCATGGATGGTCTAGATCAGGGATCGGCAACCTTTGGCATGCAGCCCATCAGGAAAATCCACTGGTGGGCCGGGACGGTTTGTTTACCTGCAGCGTCCGCAGGTTTGGCTGATTGCAGCTCCCACTGGCCACAGTTAGCCATTTCAGGCCAATGGGGGCTGCGGGAAGCGACACGGGCTGAGGGGCATGCTGGCTGCTGCTTCCCGCAGACCCCATTGGCCTGGAATGTTGAACTGCAGGTAGTGGGAACTGCGATCGGCCAAAACTGCAGATGCTGCAAGTAAACAAACTGTCCTGGCCTGCCGGCAGATTTCCTTGATGGGCCGCGTGCAAAAGGCTGCAAATCCGTGGTCTACATAATACTTAGTCCTGTCTTGAGTGCAGGGGCCTAGACTAGATGACCTCTTGAGGTTCCTTCCAGTTCTATTATTCTATGATTCTATGATATTTCCTCCCAGTCAGTTCTGCTCACTTCGTTTTCAGTTCTAGGAAACTGGCCCTTTTAAAGCATCAACTACATATATGAAATTTAAAATTTCAGTGGAAGCTGCAATTGGCCAGACCTGCAGACAGGGCAGGTAAACACACCGGCCCAGCCCACCAGGGGCTTTCCCTACACAAGCAGTGACCCGTGTTTGAGAAACCTTGCTCTAAACCAATAAGGGTGAATTTTAACAAATCTTGGAATACAGGGGAAATTAAAAGAGATTGGTAAAAAAAACCAAACCTAATACTGTGCTAATATTCAAAAGGGTAAGTGAGATGACCCCAGTACTATTAGTTGGTTAATGTGTCAAGGACACCAGGTAAAATCATGGAAAACCTGATATTTGCTACAATCAGTAAAATATTAAAAGATGGTAACATAATTGTCATAAACAGACAATTAAGGGTTAATTCCTCTTTTACTTTTAAAGGGTTAAGAAGCTCACATAACCTAGCTTACACCTGACCAAAAGGACCAATAAGAAGATAAGATACTTTCAAAAAAGTCTTTGGTCTGTTCTGTGTGTGCTTTTGCCGGACCCAGAAATCCAGAAAACAACCATCTAACCCTTGTTTAAATTAGTGAGTATTTAAATAAAATGTGGTAAATTTCTTTATTTTTCTCTGTGTCATTTCTTTTGCAAACAAAGAGGGAAAATCAAATTGGGTTTTTGTGTAACTTTAAGGTTTTGCCCAAAGGGAAATCTTCTATATTTTGAATCTGTTGTCTGTGAGATCATCTTGCTTTCTAATTTCACGGAGGTATTCCTTTCACTTTTTTTTCTTTAATTAAAAGTCTTTTTTTAAGAACCCGATTGATTTTTCCTTGTTTTAAGATCCAAGGATTTTGGATCTAGGCTCACCAGGAATTGGTGGGGGGAATTTCCTTGAGTTTACCCAAGAAAAAGGTATAGAGACTTGGGAGAGGGAAATTAGTCAAATCTTGCCAGGAAAGGGAGGATAATGACTGGGGAAAATTGGGAAAAGGCAAAGTTCCCACATGGCTCTCCCTCAATTTTTTTTTAAAACATTTGGTGGTGGCATCAACTGTTTTACCTAAGCTGGTAAAAATAAGCTTAGGGGTTATTCATGAAGGTCCCCACATCTGTACCCTAAAGTTCAGAGTGGGGGGACACCTTAACGATAATTAAGAACAATTAAAATGGATTAAAGAAAAATAGGTTTTGCCAAACCATCTTGGCATTTTTTATGATATTATGAGTTTGGTTAATAAAAGTAACTGGGTTGATATATTCTGATTTCTGTAAAGCATTTGGCTTAGTCCCATATGATACTAGGATTAAAAATAGTATTATACTAAATCAAACGTAGCCCATATAAAATGAATTTAAAAACTAATTGATAGATTTCAAAAAGTAATTGTAAGTGAGAACTCATAATTGAATGGAGGTATTTCAAATGGGGGTCCTGTAGGGATCTGTTTGTGGTCCAGTGCGATTCCAATGCCATTCAATATCTTTATCAAAGCTCTGTAAGAAAATATAAAATATTATTTGGTAAAATTAGCAGAAATTAGCAATTGGAGGAGTGGGAAATAATGATGGGGACAAGTCAGTTACACCAACGGTGCAGTCAGTTGAACTAATTTAAACTACATGAATTTTAACACAGCCAAATTCAAGACCATACAAGTAGGAACAAAGAATGTAGGTTACATGTTTAAAATGGAGGATTGTATCCAAGAAAATAGTGACTCTAAAAAGGACCTCAGAGGTCATGGAATATAATCAATTGAACATTAGTGGGATACTGTATCTTGTAATGATGTCCACACTTCAAAAAAGATTTTGACAGATTGGAATGGGATTAGAAAAGAGCTATAAGAATGATCTCAGGTCTGGAAAATATGCCCTATAGTGCATGGAAGAAAGCTCAACATATTTAGTTTATTGAAGAAAATGTTAAGAGGTGACTTGATCATGGGCTACAATTCCTGGGAAAGGAATTTCTGAAAACAGATGGCTCATTAATCTGCCAGAAACAGCATAATGAGATCCAATGGCTGAAATCTGAAGCTAGACAAATTCAGACTAGGAAAAAGGCTAATTTTTTTTAACAATGAGGTTAATTAACAAGTGAAAAAACTCACTTAGGGAAATGGAGGATTCTGCATCACCAGCAGTCTTAAAGCCAAGACTGGAGTTTTTTAAGAAGATATATTATAGCTCAAACCAAAGTTAAGGGTTGAATTCAGAAATTATTGGGTGAAGGTCTTTGGTATATGTAATGGAGTAGTTTAGACCAGATGTTTATAATGGTTCCTTCTGGCCTTAAAAGCTATGAATTTATGAATTTCCATATTTGACTTCTTTTATCTCTAAACTCAGTGAGACAATTGCAGGAATAATATAGGGAATCAGAATGATCAATTGCATGATTCATTCAGAAAAGAAAAATTCGTTTTGAGTTTTCTCTCCTGCTGCATGTCACACAGACATTTTAGTTACTATCTTCCCCTCTAAATATGCAATCTTTCTCCCATTGTCTCTGTTCAACCACTCATTTTAAAAGCTTTTCTCCTCAGCTTCTCAATTAGAATTTTTATTTTTTAAATAAGAACTGATGTTTGGAACTTCACATTCTATGCTATATTCTATTAATCTCTTAGACTCTCCAGCACTTTTTGAAAGACCTGAAAAGCTTAAACATCATATTCGCTTAGTGCCAAATCTTCTTCAGACCTACTCTGGAGAGGCTTTGACCAGTACTAGTTGAAGACAGTGAAAAATACTCCCATTGACTTCAGTTGGTGTTGAATCAGGCCCAAATTACAGAGGATCCTAGACTCATTGAAACCAGTACTTTAGTTTCAAGTTCATTGGAGGTGAAGGGGGGGTATCTAAATTCTTCACAGGTAGTTTACACCACCTGTACACTGCAGATCATAGCATTGTTAGGGCTATTAATGCGGTTATATGCAGTGCTCTTCGGTGGCAGAGAGGTTAGAGAATTCATCTCTTGGATTCCTAGCTCCTTCTGGAGGGAGGGCACAACTGTCACTGAGGCTACTCCAGGCCTAAAGATGCAGAGGTGGCTGTGAATTTACTCTCTTTTCATTTTATGACCTGGAGGTGAGAAACATTCTGTCCCTTGCCCTGGGGAAGTTCCCTGTGTCCAGTATGATCTAATTATGCTTGGCATTGGTGGTACAATTTGGCTGCTAGTGGAGCAAACGTTATCATTTACCTCAGGTTCATTCATAGCAAAGATAATGGATGCATGCAGAGTGGTAAATAAGAAATGAAAGCTAACTAGGTAAGCTACAGTAAGGAAATGTTAGGAGGAGTTTATGACATGATTAAGCTAAGGTACTGCTGAAGCCCTAGTGGAAGGGGCTGTTTGCTTGAGGTGCCATATAGTTAGCTTGTAATTCAGCAGTCTTCCTAGAATTACTTAAGATTTTATTGTTTTCAAAATAAAACAGAGAGAAAGATTAAAGCATCTTTGTCTGTATTGCCCTGGCTTTTCAAATGTTGCTCTATTACAAAACACAATAAGATGTATAGTCATAAATATGAAGACCCAGTGGCAAGCAGAGGTGGGCTGAACTCCCACTGTTTTTATTCATGTTTGATATCCACACAGTGAGACATTCAAATGTACAGTTCATTTGGAACATCTGCTATATTATACTAATAATGGCTTTAGCTTTTCCCATTGAAAATTAGTCTCTATCTTTTTACAGTTTTATCAGGAAACTGATGTTTCATGGTGTGTCAAAACACAATGTAAAGACATAATTCAGTGAAATGAAATACTAATTTCCTACTGAAAATTCTAAAAGAGGCACATCTGTTCTCAGCTGGAAAAACTACAGTTATTATTTCACTAAGTAGCTTCCAAACAGCCACTGAAAAAAGGCTAACATTGCCAGTTGGAGGCAACCCTTTCTGGTTCAGGATAAAATAAGTGAAGTTTACTTTCTTAGAACTCACATTCTAGGAATTTGCTTTCTTAGAAACTAGAATCTTTGGGTTGTCCGAGACAGATGCAAGTTTGAGTAAGTATTTGATTGAGAGAGGAAAATTAAAACGTGACAGATTGAAATTTCAAACCATGTAGCTATTTATTAACGGGGATAAGTTACAACTTGGGCTGGGGAGAGGCAATTTATCAACTAGAAATACTATCAGAATAAAACCACACACAACTCGTAACAGTCTATTTACATCCGACAACAAGAAACCAAGTGATTTACAATCAACTGCTCACTAAAATCCTGAGCAGATACAAAAAACTAAGTAAACTGTACACACATTAACCGAACATTGTAAAATACACCAACCAATCACAACAGCAATCAATACAACAATTTGACTCTCATATACTGTATACACAACTTTGTACCAGTAAGGGAGAGAAAGAAAGAAAAAGGAAGGAAGGAAGAAGCTGAGCGAACAGAGTATTTACAGAAAACAAAATGCACATACCACACTCCAGGCGCAGCTGACCAGCAGTACAGACACCAAAGGCATGACGGATTGTTGAGAAGTAATCCAAAAGAAAAAATCGACACGACACGAGCTGGCAAAATCCAGAGGAGGCCCTGGTTGAAAGGGTGATCAGACCTTTCAGCTAACATGCAGATATTCCTGCTGTTTTTGGCACGAGACATAGTTTTATTTGAAGACTCTTACTCGTGTCAGCGTCTGATTGGTCCCTAGCGCCTTCACCTTCCAGGTTCCGAGCTGGTGCCCTCTACGTTAATAGGAGCTGCACTTGGCACACTACTTTTTGCACACAGCCCTGTGCCTTTTGCACACGGCCCCAACTTGACCTTTTGACCAGACAGAAGGTTCGAGAATAGGCACACTGCACTATAATGTAGCACATCACACCATAGGGTAGCACACGGCACTATGGTGTTGCACATGGTACCAAAGTGACCTTTTGACCGACAATTGGCCATACAGATGCCATGTTTGAGCATAGGTGTAGGGTTGCGACATGGGTGACCAAAACCTGTCCTTCACTGACCACCCTCATTCTGTTCTCCAGAAAATAATCTTGTTCTGTGGAGACGCACTAGGAATCTCTTTAAATCAAGATAAGTTTTGAAATAAAATATATTATATAGGGTTATCTTTAGCTTCTGGAAACTTTTCTCATTCACAGTCCTTAGAAATTTCCTGTATTCCTATCATACTGCACTCATGGAAGTGATGCACTTTGTAGAAGAAGACTTCTTGTCCCAGACCTTTAGGTTCCAGACAATCTCCCTTCATTACTGCTTTGGTCTGCTGGGAAACTAGTCTGAGAGACTGCGAAATCTCATCCAGATAGATTCACCTTAGGTTTAGTCAAACTAAAGTAACAACATTTTACATTTTCTCAGAGGCAGCTTTGTCCATCCTGGCCTGATTCCTCCCCCCACCCACTTAAGTGTTGACCAGGCCACAGGTTGTTAACAACACATCTATATAAAAAAATCCTTTTATTCACTGCTATGCATAAGTAAAAGGAAGTGAGTGGGCACCTGGCCAAAAGAGCCAACGGGAAAGCTAGAGCTTTTTTAAATTGAAACAACTCGCCTTTTGTCTGTCTATTGTTGGTCTCCCAGGTAAAGGCAGACAGGATAGAGCTATGCTGTAAGAAGCTTGGGCCAGGTATGAAAAAAAAAATCATCGTATCATACCTAGAAACTACTCATTTAAAACCCGAGATATGTAAGTAGGCCAGAAAATGTCTAGGAAGACAAGATTAGGTTTATTCCTTTTATTCCTTTATGGCTTGTGGACTCCTCTGTGCTAACCCCAGGTGATTTTGTTTTGCTTGTAACTTTTAAGCTGGACCTCAAGAAAGCTATTCTTGGCGCTTTATCCTTGTAGTTTTTTTACTTTTTTTTTGTTTGTTTTGTTTTTTTTAAATCTAGCAATAGCCTGAGTTCCCAGATGTATTTTCTTTGGTTTTTTTAAATAAAATTTACCCTTTTTAAGAACAGAAATGGGTATTTTTGTCTTAAGAGGTTTGTGCACATGTTGTTTAATTAGCTGGTGGGAACAGCTATTTTCCTTATTTTTTTCTTTCTTCTCTGGAGGTGGAGTGAAAGGGCTTGAGGATACCCCACAGGAAGGAATTCCCAAGTGTGACTTCTTGGGCTCCCAAAGGGGTTCTGCAATTGGGTGTGGCAGCATCTACCAATCCAAGGTCAGAGAAAAGCTGTAACCTTGGGAGTTTAATACAAGCCTAGAGTGGCCAGTATTATTTTTTAGAATCCTTGCGGGCTCCCACTTTCTACACTTGAAGTGCCAGAGTGGGGAATCAGCCTTGACAAATATATTGGCAAGGGGAGAGCTGAGAACTTGTGAAAACAGAATAAAAGAGAAAATATGTAGTTTGGCTAAGAGATTGAAAAATAAGGACACTGTAACAGTGTGTAAATATCTGATGAGTGCAACCATCTCCAACGAAGAGCAATATTTTAATGTAGTACAAAAGGAGTAATTGGATAAATTAGGAAAGGAAAAATTTAGTCTAAATATCAGTAAGAGCTATTAGATTGTGGGATGGATGCTAAGGATATGTCTACACTGCAATTAGACACCTGCAGCTGGCCCATGCCAGCTGATTCAGACTCATGGGGCATTCAGCTAAGGTGTAGAAGTTCGGGCTCAGGTTGCAGCCCAAGCTCTGGGACCCTCCCATCTTGCAGGGTCCTAGAACTGGGGGTCCAGTCCAAGCCCAAACATCTACACCGCAAATAAACAGGCCCCTTAGTCCGAGCTCTGCAAACCCGAATCAGCTGGCATGGGTCAGCCAAAGGTTTTTAAATGTAATGTAGACATACCCTAAGTGGAAGTGGTGAAAGCTCCATTATTTGTGATTTACAATTTGACCGAGAAAAAAAACAGAAAATAGGTCCTAGGGAACAATTCTTCATTGGTAGGAGAAAGACTGGATGACTTTTTCCTCTGTAATTTCTATTACAAAGTTACAGTTTTATGTCCCAAAGGAGTGTCATTGCACCAAATAAGCAACTGTTTTACTTTTTGCAGATGTGTAATAAGTACATAGCTATTCAAGAAAAGGGAAATGGAATACACAATAAGGTCAGAATGGACCATCTAAATTCCCCCTGTGGTCCAAGTCACTACTTAATATTGAAAAAAAGCTTTTTTAGCTTTAGATCTAGAACTAGGGTTCAACAAATCCAGAGACAGTACGTGCTTGGGTGCCTCTGGAACGAGTAACTATGAACTATTAAAGTGTAATACTCACAGAAGAATTCCCAGGAAAGATAATGTTATGCTTTAGGCATTAAATGAGAATGAAGAAGGCAGCAGTGATGGATGTTAATGACAGCATGACACCTGGGAATAAATTCCATAGCAGTTAGGTATGGCTGTTGAAGTAAAAGATCCATCCATCACAGGCAATTTACTCCTACTACAGAAAACTGTAACAGGGTGAAACTCAAGTGATTCACTTCAGATAATAAAAGTACTTAGCTCTTAATTAATACATTCTAAAGCACTTTTGGCAACAGTGACTTTAAGCCTGTGTGCCTTACATGCCCTCACAAGTCTCTTTTTCCCACACATGTACCTATGTGACCAGATAGAACGACATTTCAGATCACTCCTCTGTGCTGCAGTGACACAAAGTGAATGCTTGATTTCCCTTCCCCTCTCCATATTTGACTTCTGCTCTTTGCTTCCTGTTGTATTCAGAGAGGTAAGGGAAGGATGAGGCAGGAGATGGCAGAAAGGATAGGCATAATGGTTACATGGAAATGAGGTGTGACTTGTAAGTGTAGTGAGAACCAAATGGGGGCCAGCTTGTGTTTGACTGAGGCCTAACAAAATGAAATGTTAGCCTTGGTGTTTAGATAAGTATTTAGAAGTCCTAATGTTAAAGCAAATCTTATCTGAACAATCAGACCTCTGGGATCTGCAAAACTGGGCTGAGATCACTTTGTGGTAACAGACTTTTCTAGTATATTTTGCACATAGGACCCAATTCAGCAAAGCACTTAAGAGCATGCTTAAATACCTTTGGGCTTACATATGTGCTGATAGGACTGCTGAATCAGAGCTTTAATCTGAAGCAGAAAATGCAGAGGGATAAGAAAACAAAAACTTCTTTTGGGGAGCAAGTATGCTGAGTTTATCACTCTGCTCTAGTAAGGGGGCAGGTTTGGGTGGTTGTGTAAGTCCCAGGTCACTGAGAGAAGATGAGGGAAAGTTCTCTAGAAGGAGAGCTAGATAGTAGTATATTAATTCAGAATTTCAAAAATAAAACAAACAGGTTAATATTCCTTTACTACACAGAGAATTTTTTATAATGATCAGATATAAAGAATAATTTCCCTTTTCTTTTGGTGCCCATAATAAGGAAATGAAGTAACTTCTTCATCGTAGTTCCGTATCAATTCATACATAAATATAGTTGACTTATCTGACCTTTAAAATAAAAGACATGATTAATTTTAAGCCAATGGTACAAAAACAGTGCATCACAGTGTTTCTGTCACTCCTTTCATTTTTAGCTGCATATTCTCCTATGAGTAACAATGCTATTGAATTTGATTAAAGTGTTACTTAGATAAGCGCGAGATCACTGGTGTACCATTTGCATTGTTATTTTTGAGGCTGAGTTGGTCTTGTTATTCCTGTTTGATCTCTCCTGGAGGCCAGTCACCTTTTTATCATGGTTTTTCTATTGCTCTTCTCTTTCTACCTCCTTATTGGTGATGGACATTTTCTCCTCTCCCAACTCTTAACACTCTAGGACAGTGTTAAAAGCAAAAAGAGCACATGGGCCTTAGTCATTACCTTGTCATGTGAGGAGTAGGTAATTTTTTCTTTAGATACCCAACACCCACTTGGGACTCAACTGTGAAAAATTAGGCACATCCCTTATGCAGGGGCAGTGTAGTGCTGGATTGCTCCTGGGGTGGGATAGGAAGACAGAATGTTCCTGAGAGATAGATAGCCTTGCAGAGGTGCCAGGCATACAGTAGCAGTGCATTAAAAAATCTCATTCACGGGGTAAAGCTTGCTAGTGTGTCAGGTGGACAGAGCCGTAGCCCTGACTTCTTCTTACTTCTCCATGCCTCAGGGTGCTGTACACCCACAGAGGAGTAGAGAAGGAGCAGTCTGTGCACTCAGAGGAGTGCAGGGAATATAATGATACAACCTCCTTATGCTGGGCATGTGGTGAGGATGATGAAGGAGGTTTCATGTGACCTTCCACTCATCCACTCTCTGCATATCCTTGGATGTCCTTTAGAAAGGGTCCTTTAGAAAAGAAAAAAAAACCACAATTATTTTCTGAGTAGGTTTAATTAACCATCATTCTTTATAGAAAATGGGAATGACCACCTTTGGTAATGATTAGGGATAGTCTGAAATGTCTGTACATCTGTTTAATCAAAGGCAGATGTTTTATCTACAATGTTATTTTCATAATGGGCAATGGTGTCAATAGAAAGCTATAAAACTAGCAGGAAACATAAGATCTGAGTAACATGCATTTCTGTGATGTTGACTAATTATTGCTATTGGTTATTATTATTTAAATCCTGGTGTGATAAACCATGATATTTGGTACGTGACTGTATGGTATAATCATTTTCCCCATTCTCTACTGTTCTTTTGATTTTGCTTTCTCTATATAAATGGAGAAGATATAGATATAGACAAACATAGCTATACGACATATTTAATGTACCGCCTCTAATTGCTGCATTCAGATGAAAGCCAAATAATTATAAATGTTATTCAGCAAAAGTCAAATTAGAAGATGAATTAGTCATCACAATATTATGTGCTGAATGTCCCAAGTAAACAATACGAAGGACATTGGAGCACTTCTGTTTCATACAGTTATGTTGAGAAAGTGTCCAGTTGCTATAAGTCACTGGTTCCCATTTAATGTGTCACACCAGCAGATAATTTTCTACTGTTGTCACGTTCCTAAGTGCACTGGAGACTGGGTGCTCTTGAATTGACCAGATCAGACTACGCTTTGAGGTCATACACAGCATGGTTATGGTTTGAATGGGATCCTTGTCTTCCCCAGAGAGTAGCTTTATAAAGTAAGTTAAAATAAAGTGCCCTACTCACTCTGAGCACAGTAGGAGACTTAGCTTTTGTCAGCTAGAAGGTACTGTTCAGTATATCACACATATTGTTTGGCAGCCTTTATTCTCAGATGAGGAGCACAATAGCAATAATTTTATACAGTTATTTTTAAATACACCTAATACAATGGTGAAACATGTACCGTATATGTTGTAATTTCCTCCCACCTACTGATTTGACATTAATGGAGAACTAGCAATTCAATTACTGGCAAACTTGTCCAATGTGCATGCCCTAAATAGACACACCAAAGGGGGGAGAGGAGTTGCGGTGCTAACGTCACCTTCCTTTCTGCTAGCAAAGATATCTTTCCAGACAAGTAATAAATTCCAACCACATTATCTCTCTGCTCATTTACAGCAGCCTTTCAGTAAATCATCATGTGAGTCTCTTATGAGATATAATAATGTCACTGGCTAAAATAATGAATCACAACGTTCCACTCAAAATATGAACAATGCTTTAATTTGTCTTGCAAATGCCTTTTGCTGTTCACTATGCAGGAAAAGAACAATCTCTGGATTAACATTGCAATGACGGGAGAGCACTCTGAAGTGGCCAAAAGGTTTCAGATGATTAAAAGTGAGGTGTGTTTAAATAAAATGAGAAAAACGGTAGAAAGATCATTTTACTATGCTTTGCTGCTGTTTGTTTCGGTCCCTCTCATTTACTGAATGGGGCAAAGTGATAGAGTAGATGTTTTGCATTTATTACTTGCTCTTCCTCCCTCACTGTCTCCACAAATAAATGGAGAAGTAGTACATCTATAACCATCCTTAGAGGTTATTCTTTATTAATGTCTTAGAAGTACATAGGTCCAGATCTTCAAAAGAGCTCAGCACTCAACAGCTCCTACTTTGGCCCCTACCTGGGAATGTCTAGATTTTCAAAAGTGCTCTGCACTCAGCAGTCATAATTATTGTCAATGCGAGATGTTGGGTTTTGGCACTGTTGAAAATTTGGTCCACTGACTGTTTTATAAGGCCATTCTACATTTGTGTACTGATTTTAAATTCTTTGTCCCCATCTACACTAGGGGCCTTACTCAAGGTAACAGCTTTGTAGACCTGTGGCCTGATGCTATAATCCTGGCTCACACGGTTACTGCTTACTCACGTGAGAAGGCACATTCACTTCACTTGGTTCACTACCAAATCCTCAGTAAGGATTAGTCTTTTGAGAAACAGTTTCAGGACTGGGTTCTGAGGTTATAGCAAAAACAGTTCTGTAATCTGTTAATAACATGCTTACGCAGCACCGGCAAAGCACTCAAGAGACATATGATTTATAAAGAACGCTAACATGTTGTGCTCTAACTGCTTGTGGTGGGGCATGCTCATCTCCTTGCATCTGGATGTGATAGCACTGGACCTCCTGCTGGCTGCCTGCCTTTGGTTTCAGGCCTTCTGTGTCTCAGCCCTCTGGCCAAGTCACAAAGTTCAAACACCTTCCAGGGTATCATGAACAATTCAAAATTAACCTAAATAATTCTTATGCCCATTTGGGCTACTGAACTCTTCCCTTTCTACTTGCAAACCTATTCAGTGCTTCCCTTATAGGAGCCTACCCTGACCCTGTGGTGCGCTTCTTTCTTTACCCTTCTATTAGGCAATAGCTCTGGGCTTCTTTCTGCCAGAAAGAGACCAATGTCCCCTGCTGCAGTCTCTCTCCAACTGAACTTCTTTAGTGTACTGATTATGGCTTAGTGATGCCCCTACTCTAGCCAGAAGCCAATTACCTACTCACCTTTCCAGGTGCAGAGCATGGTTAATTTGGTATATTTGCTAGCCCTACAGGGGATGGAGATTAGGCCTTTCCCCCTACTCCAGGTACTCTCTCACCATCATTGTATTGGTCTCTGTAGTTGCTCCATCTCTTCCTAAGTCATGTACTTGGGTAAAAAAAACACATCTTCATGGTGTTTTTTTCTGGTATTCTCTATCTTGGATATGTGTTTGCATTGCCTTCTCTGCAGCAGTTAATTTCTCCCAAATTTCCCAGATCTGTGTACTCCTCACAGCTGGTCTGACCTCCTGCTATCACCCTTGATGTAGTGGGTCAGGGTCCACCATCAAGGTGGCTTCTCCTATCTCCTCATTCAGGATGTCCATTCCCCACAAACTCTCCCAATTAGTTTCCTCTTCCACATGGGGCCTGTTCTTGGCTTCTACAGACCAGGGCACCCTTGTGACATGCTTCCATGGTTCACAGTGCATATAGCTCTCATTTGAGTTAGTGCAGTCTATTCTTTTCATATGCCAGGTTAATTCTTGTTCAAATCAGTTCTTGTTCTTCTTTGTATTCTCCTCTATTATTTTCTGTCATAAGGCTTTCAAATCCCCCAGGTCTTGGTTTGCGCTGTGTAACTATGTGTCTAGGGCCTGTAGTTGACTCAGCATCTCTTGTTTGACTCTCTTGATTAGCTTCCCCATGTCTATTGAACTCATGTACCTTGGCTTCACCTCTGGGCCACTTGGCCCAACAACCCAAATCTGAACATGGGTAACCTTACTGTCCATGTGGTACCCTTTCTTATAACAAGGCTGGGAAATTAGGCCTACAGTTAGGGCCAAGGGAAGTCTTTTACTATGCCAATCCTCATCTTGTCCTTTTGACCTTGTATTTCTATCTCTACCATTGCTGTCAGGTAGACTCATGTCTCTTTGTGCAAACATGAAATGGGCACTGGCACTGGCTGATATGTTTTTAAAGTCTGAAAACTATTCCCCTGAACTAGCATCTGCTTGCACCTGAAGTCAATCAGTCCTCTCATTTCACATCCAGCAGTTATTTGGTAGGCTAAAATCTGCCCCCTTTCGAGGGAGCATCCCAAGCCACAGACTTGGCTGTAATAGCAATCCAGTTAGCTTTATTCTATGAGCAGCAGTCCTTTCTTATATGAGCTGGCTGGCCACACTGGACACAAAGAATCATGTTCTCCTAACCGATTGTCAGGTGCCTACCTCAGGTACTTGGTAACAATGGAGGCACTGCTACCTCTTCTGGTTTCTTAGTACCAAATTCCCTAATAATTTTTCCCCTTGCATGTCCCCCTTGCCATCCTAGGATGGGGTTCTCTGTCACCTTGCTTCCCTCAGAATAGTCCCCTTGATCAAACCTCTCATTCGTGTGGGTTGGTATTATTCATCTCCATGTAGGCCTCCACCTCCTCCATGGCTTCATCAGTGGAAGCTGGTCGAAACCTCTGGACCCAGCTTTAGACTCTGGCAGACAAGACTCTTCAGAAGTGTTTAAGATTACAAGACTGTTTAAGGAGATTGTCCTGGGCTGCAACTGTCGTGTTGTCAGCTCCCATAAACATTGTGCTGCCACTCTAAGGCACACCCCTCTGGGAAAGGCTGTGTCCTAAACCAGTGCCTATATGCTCCTGGGGTCAGGCCCAGCCTATCCAGAATGGTTTCCTTTACTATTCTGTAGGACTGCGCCTGCTCAGCAGACAAAGCACAATATGCAGCTTGAGCTTCTCCTGAGAGACATGGGGTGGCTCAAGCTGCCCAAGAGGATTCAGCCCAACCTACTGCAGTTGCTACCCTCTTGAAAATATGCAAAAATGCCTGTGGGTTGTCACCTGGGCACAATTTGCCAGGTTGGGTACTAGTCAAGCATAATTTTCTTCTCCCAAAACTACCCAGGGCCCTGGTGTCCATTTCTCTAGGTATTGCAATAATTTTCTTGTTGGCCCCTTGCTGTTGTTACTGCTTTTGTGATAGATACAGCAGAAGAGAATGTGTCTGCTCCTGTTGGGCTGCAAGCATTCAGACTACCTCCTTCTCCATGTTCCCCAAAGGGGAATAAAGGGTCTTAGTCTATACATCTGCACCTCATCTTTAAGGTAGTTTGTATCTCCCTCCTTCCTCAGCATGGGGTCCCCACATGTTACTTCTTGTACTAATATATGGTAGGGCTCATTCAGCTTTACAGCACCCTCTTTCATTCAGGCATAATATCACTGATATCCACAGCTCCAGGGCTTTCTGCTGGCTGTCTGTCTGCTCCTGGTTCCAGGCCATCTGTGGCTCAGCCCTCCAGACAAATCACAAAGGTCAAACCCCTTCTGAGGTCTCACAGATAAATCCAAATTAACCTAAATAATTCTTCTGCCCCTTTGGGCTACTGAACTCTTCCCTTTCTATTACTTGCAAACCCTATCTCAGGGCTTCTCCTGTTAAAGCCTACCCTGATCCTGTAGTGTGCTTCCATCTTTATCCTTCTATTAAATTAAACCTCTGGGTTTCCATTTGCCAGACAGAAACTTGTCATCTCTGCAGTCACTTCCAACAACTGAACTTCTTTAGTCTACATAATATGGTTTAGCTCCACCCCCTCTATCCAGGAACCAATTGGCTACTCATCTCACCAGGTGCAAAGCATGACTAACTGGGTGCATTCTCTAGCCTTGCAGGTGATGGGTAGGGTGACCAGATGACAAATGTGAAAAATAGGGACAGGGGATGGGGGATAATAGGAGCTTACATAAGAAAAACACCCAAAAATTGGGACTGTCCCTATACAATCAGGACATCTAGTCACCCTAGTGATGAGGATTATCCCCATCTTATTGCCCCACGTAGTCTCAGCTGACAGGGATGTGCAATGCAAGCTAAGCACCTTGTGGAGTGTGCCAGCTGAGTCCACAAGGAGTGTACATTAGTGCAACACTTTAGACTGCTTTAAAAATCACACCCTTCTGGCATGCTTTGCCATGCCGTATAGACTAGCCCTCAGTTGACAGTGAGCATTCAACAATGACTGTAACTGTAGCAAGGATTGTTTTTAAACATGGATTTCGAGAAAGGAAATAATACATTTTAAAAATTCACTGTAGATATAGCCTTGTGTCACTGGAAAAATATGATGTGTACACTTGACAGCACATCCTGGAATCTGCACCGAAAAATGATCTCATTAATATTGCCATTTTCTCTATTTCCTTTTTAAGTATAGAAAAGTGGCTCTAGTGTAGTGTATCTGATTGCCAAAATAACAAAAGTAATTATTAGAAGAATAAATCTGAAAATATCTCCCCACATCATATCTGAGGCACTTGAATTTAATGGAAATATCTGCCATATTCTACAATAAGTGGCCAACTTCTACAACTTCTAATGGCCAGTTCAGGATGATGTATGGAGAAGGCAGAAATCCAGTAAATCTCAGCTTGAGGTGGGAAGGGTGCAAAATGAGATACCACCACTGTTGCAGCACCTCCTTGCCTGATCCCTTTTCAAGTTGTCTGTGGGAACTGGGCTCCATGGCATTTGAGAGGGTGGGCAAGACTCAAGATGAGGCAGGGCCTTGAAGACACTCTCTTAAACCTGTGGGACTAAAGAAGATAAGTTAATACTGAAAGAATTAATTCTTCCCTCTGTGATGTTCCGCTTATCTTCTCTACCCCAAGTAGATATTCTAAGAGCAACAGCCAGAAAGGGAGCCCCTGACATCTATTTATCATTTGCAAAGTCAACAGAAATCCCAGATTCACTGAAGGCAAATTCTGCCCAGATTCAATCCTACTGAAATCTACATTTATCTGTGGCCATAATTTAGTCACACATACCACTGATTCATAGATTTTAAGACCAAAAGCGACCATTATGATCACCTAGTCTGACCTGCACAGCTCAGATCATAGATTTCACTCAGTGATTCCTGTATCAAGCCCAAAAGAACTAGAGCATTGTCATAAAAAGATAGTTAAGGGTTAATGTCTCTTTTACTTGTAAAGGGTTACAAGCAATGAACCTGGACCACCTGACCAGAGGACCAATAAGAAGAGAAGATATTTTCAAATCTCGGGGGAGGGAAGTCTTTGTTTTGTGTTGTTTGTTTGTCTGTTGTTCTCTCTGGGTTCTGAGAGTAACCAGACGTACCTACAGGCTCTCTAATTTTCTATTCAAATAGTAAGTACCAGTAGAAGGCGGTTTAGTCTTTTTGATTGTTTTCTTTATTTGCAAATGTGTATTTTGCTGGAAGGATTTTAATTTGTATTTGTGCTGGGGGGAAGGCTTCTCTCTAGTGTCTATAAGCTGAAAGACCCTGTAACCTTTACCATCTTAATTACAGAGACAACTTTTACTTTTTTCTTTCTTTTATTAAAAGTTTTTCTTTTTAAGACCTGATTGATTTTTCCCCCTGGTTGAGGCTCCAGGGAATTGAGTCTGTACTCACTAGGGAATTGGTGGGAGACAGGGAGAGAGAAGGGAGGGGGGAAGGTGGAATCCCTCTGTTTTAGATTCACAGAGCTTGAATCTGTATTACCTCTTGGGGAGGGGGAAAGAGGAGGGGGCAAGGTGCATTCCTCTCTGTTTTTAGATTCAAGGAGTTTGAATCACAGTGGTCTTCCAGGGTAACCCAGGGAGGGAAAGCCTGGGAGAGGCAACGGTGGGGGAAAGGGTTTACGTTCCTTGTGTAAGATCCAGGGGGTCTGGGTCTTGGGGTCCTCTGGAAAGGTTTTGGGGGGACCAGAGTGTACAAGGCACTGCAAGTCCTGGTTAATGGCAGCACTACAAGATCTAAGCTGGTAATTGAGCTTAGAGGAATTCATGCTGGTACCCCATCTTCTGGACGCTAAGGTTCAGAGTGGGGAATTATACCATGACAAGCATAAGTTTTAGAAAGACATGTAGGGTACATTTACATGGTACCAAGTCTCAGAGCCCCTGTGGCGGATCAGCTTCTGGGCCAATGAGGGGCCCCGGACAATTGGGGGGAGCCCGGAAAAATGGGCACTATCACACCCCGACCCGCTCTTCCTGCCTGCCCGGTGCTCTTGCCAGGGAGTGGGGTCAAGGCGCGGGGGCTTTCCCTATTCTGCCCACCTGGCACACCAGCCAGGGAGCAGAGGAAGCGCTCTTACCCCAATCCTGCTCCCCAGCAGGAGCACGAGGGGCAAGGGAGATTACAGATAGAAGTGGTGGGGAGGGGCTCCCACTTGCTCTGAGTCAGGGCCCCACAAAAGCTTAATCGGCCTCTGCAAAGCCCAGTCAGCTGGGGCTTGGGCTGGAGGACTATAAAATTGCACTCTAGACATTTAAGCTTGGGCTGGTGCCCTAGTTCTGAGACCCAAACCCTCCGATAGGGGTCCAGTCTGAGTCTGAACATCTACTCTTCAATTTTATAGCCCTGCATCCCAAGCCCCACGAGCCTGAATCAGCTGACGCAGGCCAACTGTGGCTGTGCCATGTGTCTCTTATTGCAGTGTAAACATATCCCTCTTAATTTAAAGCCTCCAGGTGGTGAAGAATTTACTGCATCCCTAGTTAAGCTGCTTGAATAGTTAATTAACTTAATTGTCAAAAATGTGCACCTTGTTTCCAGTTTGAACTTTGCTAACTTCAACTTCCAGACACAGCCTTGTTGGGCCTTTTTCTGTAAATTAAAAAAACTTTTAGTATCAGAATGTTTTTTTCTCTATTAAACACTTAAAAAAACCGTGTAGCCTCTGTACTGTAAAATCAAACAGAAAACAAAGGTATATTTTTACTTTTAGGACAACTGATCAGCATGTATTAGATCTTTCCTTGCAGGGTTTCTTGATGCATTAGACTGAAAGGCAGGCTAAGTGTAATGAACAAAGGCTCTATCCTCCAAACTCCATTACACTCTCAAATTCATCCTTTAGTTCTCTTTAATAGCCAGAGTCATGCTAATCTCTCTTTTGTTGAATATCACATTAAACTATTTAAGATTCATTGTACATAAAGGAGATACCTGTACCTAATTTTGTTAGCGCACACCAGTTTTTAATTGAAAACTGAATACTACTTACAGCAGTTTTTCTGTAAAGGTTTCCATGGAAATTCTTTTGAAACATTCCAGAAAATATTGCTTTTTTTCTTTTTGTGTCTTTTTTTTTTACACTGGATGTCTTCATCCAATTTAGCTTAAAAGCATTTCACCAAATTGCATATGTTTGATGTAAATTACCATTAGTTTATAATTTATATACTATAAATATATAACCTTTACTTTTTTGTATTATGCATACTGTACATAAAAGGGTGGGAAATACATATGTGGTTGTTATCGAAATTTATAGACTATAGAATTCAGGAAGCTTTTAAAAAAGGTATTAATGCTCATAAATTATACTGGAAGTAAAATGTCATTGTGTATTTGGACAGTCTCCTCTTAATAAATCACTGCATGCCAGAAATGAGTTCACGCTGTGTGGATTAAAGTGATAACTAGTGTTCATGTGATACAATTTTCACTTTTTTCTTTAACCATTAGTTGCTGTGTTTTTTCCCCCAGAACATCTCTGAAGTGCCTTGTAAAAAACACCTAAAGTAAGGGATGTATGTTTTTAAAGAATTGACTGAGCTTTTCCTACTGCAATCTCAAGCAGAACTTTTTCATTTACTACTGCATAGAAATTAGTGCATTTGTACAATTTAGGATCCAATCCTGCACTTCCTACTCTGGTAAAACTTCCATGAAATTTAACAGGAATATCTGAGTAAGGAGTACAGGTTTGGAGCCATTAAAGCCTATATATTGGATTGGATCCTAAATTGAGAAAATGCACTACATTCTTTCAGCAAGTCTTGATTGTGCTATTCAGTACTGCTCGCATGTGCATTTCACTCAGTAATGTCAATCACAAACTAGCACCTGGGAAGGGAGCAGAAGAGCAGAGCTCAAATCCCTGTGTTGACTGAAGGGGAGAATTTTGCCTACCTATGTAATTTATGAGGGATAGTACTTTTGAATTAGTATGTTTCCTGTGGTAGCTGTAAATTACCTATTAGGCCGTAAGTAATTCTTATGCAGATTCCAAAGTCAGTGAGTCAGTTCTGTTCCCTTATACTAGTATATTGCTCAGTCCTATTCTTAAGGAAGTTAATGGGAAAACATCTGTTGATATACATGGGAGCAGTATGAAGCGGTGGATTTGGAGTAACTCCACCTGCATCAATATACTTTTTAGTTAACTTGATTTTAGTGGAATTTTCCCAGATTCAGAGCTTCACACTGCTCCTATGGAAGTCAATGGAAGTTTTGCCCCTAAATTCCACAGCAACAGAATAACTCTGTTTAAACCTAATTCTGCATGTAGAGTTGTTCTCTTCAAGATACCTACATACCACTAACTCTTCATTCCACTAGAAACAGTGTGAGTTTAATACAGAGGGCCTGATTCCGATCAATAACTAGTTATAGACCCAAGTAATTCCTGATTTTAATAGAATTACATTAGTGTTTGTGAGAGGAGAATCAGTTCCAGAAAGATAGAACTGTATATAGTGTTCTGCGTTCTTATTTTCTTCTTTGAGAATTTATAAAAAGGTAGATGGCATGGAAACAGAAGCAGCTAATAGCAGTACATGTATTGCAGTGCTATTTGAAATGGACTTGGTGCTTTACTGATATGAAGATTCAGAAGGAAGTAAATGAAGAATCAATAATGTGTTCTTTAAATCTTTCTTTTTAAAAGTATTCTTCACAAGGAATTCTAGTAATTTCAATTTGCTGTTAGAGCTGGAAAATGTGTAATATATTGAATATAATAACTTGAATAAAAGGTCAAAGAAGGGTGGATCATTCCTGAAATATGTCTGCTTTTGAACTGGAAGAGCAAAACGTCACAGTTGTAAGTAAAAAACTGCTCAGCTCTTTTTTTTTCAAAATAGAATCATCGTTTAAGGGAAAGAACAGACTGATAATTATTTGGCTCCATTAACCCTCACTTCAACTCTCTTGCAAAAAATAACAGACAAAAACCAAAAAAATGCTCTGTAGCTGTGTGCTACAAATTGTGCTTATAGCAAGTCTGTGCAGAAACATACTTGCACTATTTTAACTCTGTCCTTTCTTTACCTCCTTCCCCCCCATGTGTTTGCTTAATCATGCTGTTGCACTCTGTCTTATACCAAGATCCCTATTCTTAATATTGTTAATAATATTAATATTTAATTGTTGTTTTGCTTCCAGTTTTTCCAGATGTCTGTGAGGATTTGTGGCAGATCTGGCCTTTTTAGCATCTTTGCTAATGATCTAAAACAGGAAATGAACTGCATGCTAATTAAATTTACAGATGGTGGTAAATTAAGAACTGTAAACACCAACATAGACAAAGATATAATTCATCTAGCCCAGTATCCTATCTTTGAACAGTGGCCAACGCAGGTGCCCGAGAGGGAATGAACAGAACAGGTAATCATCATATGATCCATCTCCTGTTGCCCATTCCTAGCTTCTGGCATTTCCTATAATTTCCTCTAAACTTGCCACATGGACTCAAATATCAATGCTTGTACTATTTGCTGTAGATTAGTCACAGGGCATTGATCAAAGGGAAAACAAAGGGGCAGGTTGATACATCATCTCTGAAGGGGAACACAACAGCTATTCTGGGAAATCACTGAAGGAAAATGGAACTATGTAACAGAAGAATTTAATTTGTCCAGTGCCCATCTATATATTTGGGGCCCATATTCCTGCAATTTTCTCTCAATCTCCCCAAAATCCTATTAACATCTGTGGGAATTTAGCTGAATTAAGAATTACAAAGTCATGCGCTACTTGCATTCCCAAACTGCTTGAAAAAAGTCTCAAATAATTCAATACAGGAGACAATATTGAACATATTATTCAAGGTACAATACCCTCGTGTTAGGAATAATGCTGAATAAATTAGTTTTTCACAAGACTAATGAATGGAAAGATAGTAACTTAAAGGCATAAACGAAATAGAAGATATATTATAGGTTGTGATTTGAAAAGAAATGGAGAGTAACTAAAAGACAAAGGTATAGGAAGAATTGTAGGAACTGCAGAGATGAAGGCTTTTGAATTGATGGTGGCAGGATTCTGTGAAGAAACAGCCAGTGGAACAATGGCAGATAACTAGGAAGGGGAGGAGACAGAAAAAAGATTGTGTCTATTTCACTGAGGGACCAGCCACAGTAACATGAAGCAAGCTGGCTTGGAGAAGAGAGAGGGAGAGAGACTTTCCATTATTCTGAAGACACATCATGTGCAGGAGAGGGAACCAGGCCTCCTCAGATCACTCTGCCCTAAGCCCAAAGGACTCTCCAGAGTGGTGAGTAAACTGAGACAGGGAAATACATACAAGAGTGTTTTTTATTTTGGCTAGATCTGTGTGTCTCTTGTGTTATTTAAGTAAAAATAATGATATTTAGAAGCCTGTGCAAAGCCTATCTGGGTGTCTGTTTAGTTCACTATCATATGCCCCTGAAGAGTAAACCTGTGAACCCAAAGTGTTCATACGATTGGTGTTCTGGGAGAGGCTGTGCTTAAGTGGTGTGGGACTTCGAGGAGTCAGCACTGGTCTTGGTAACCAAGAGCAGTTTGGCTGCAAGGTCCAATTTCTGTGAACATTTAAGTGACTCAGTGCCTGTGGCTGGGAAGTGCAAGAGAGGCCAAGGACAGAGACAATGCTGGCTCCTACTCAGATCAAGGAAAGCTTAAAGCATGCAGTTCTGTTGGATTGGAATCCAGCACAACAGCCTGGTGAATGTCCAGCCAAAGAGAGTTTGACCAGGACTTTGTGCACGCGACAAGGAACTTGAAAAGAAAGCTTATGCCATATTACTATAACTTGCATATATTAGAAATTCATAGGTTAAATAATTCAGTAGTTATCAAAGATTTGAAACAATCTCAGTTGTGGACAACGAAGTGCTATATAAAATACTGTGCCCACATTACAACCCATCAAGTCTTAAAATGATCCTAAAATGTGTGAATATATAGTAGAGAAAATAGAAATTGCTCTCAAAGAAGATTGTGAATCTCACAATGCATATGCAGACCAAGCTGTTAATGTTTCAGGAGAGATAAACATATTGTAATAGTTGGTGCCACGAAGTTTTCATGTTGAATTTAATCTTTTTGAAAATGAGGCCAAATTTGCAGGTTAGTAGTTCTCTTCATAATAATACAATTTTTCATTTCCATTACAATTTTTAGGATGATATTTCCATTGTAATATAACAACTAACTTGAATAGTGATAGTGAGAATTATTAAAAAACTAATCATTTATGTTTCTTAATACAGTAAAAGCATTTGACAGAGGCTACAACCTAGAAAAGGAACAACTTTTCAAGGCAGTAGCTTATTAAAAATGTTCCTGCAAGGTAGAACTCAACCTATGATATATTTTGGGAAAGTTCTCATTCAATAAAGATAGTCTGTGAATGCAGGCCCCATTGTTTTCAACAGAGACTTATGGAACACCATTATAGCAATCAAGCTACGGATTGTTACACTTAAGCTTAAAATTCAACTTCCATTTAAACTCCTTTTATCCTTTGCTAAAAACTACCCCTCTCAAATACTCCTAATTTATTTAACTAATTTTCTTCAAACTTAGTTTGCTTTAGAGATCTCAGTGAGAAATTAAAAAATCAAATCAGGTCTAAAAATTGAATTCTGCGCTTTACGCTAACTTATTGTATGAATGAAATGTACAGGATTCCAGCTTATCATTATATCAATAGTCTGGGAGTGACTGCTTTAATTGAGGTTGCAAAATAGTTTCCATTGTAGCTTCATTTTCTCAAGTATTCATACATTAGAGAAGCTATCATTTTATATGCTATAATTTTCCATGGCTAAGACTGATCAAACATGGGTCAACTTTTTTTAAGTGAGAGCAGAATGAATATGAGACTTTTACTGATATAAAAAAAAAATCTTGTACTTTTATTGTTTTTAAAAGGCTATAGCAAATATGATAAAGGATTGAACATTTCTATATAGCATACACTTAGTCCTCTATGCAGAGCATTGCAAGACCTTATTCCAGAGGAAATTTATTTTGATTTGAAGAAGAAATGTGTATTTGACTATCATGTACTGATCTAATACTTTTTTTTGTTTGTTTGTTGCTACGCTTGTTATCGGAAGCACTCTCCTAAGGAAGGATATGGTATACAAGTGAAGCTAGTCTAGTTTTGCAGTGAAATGGATAATCCCTAGAATGGTTCTGATCTTGCAAAAGGTTGCTTTAGATCTAGCGAGAGATGTAATAATGAGTACCAACAATGACTCTTAGCCTAGAGAAATAGTCACAGAGCACAGAGGGTGAATTATTGCAGTAAAATTTATTTGAGGAATTTGCCCACATGCTGTTTCTGAATTATTTGTGTTCAGACCTCTAAGATAGAAGCACTAGAAAGCAGAGTTAATATTGAAAGATCAACCTTAACTCTGCAGTCCACGACTCCTGAATGCTTGATTTCTCAACTTTACCACTCCATTTTGGTGAATTCCTTTTTGCATGATTTATTGTAATGAAAGTAAAGAATGCTGGTACCACCTGTTGGTAAAATGTAGAATGGCAAGTGACTCTTACTAAAGCAAATGTAGAGGTTGGCACAAATAAACATAAAGAAAATCATGTTTCATTTCATTTTATCTGCATGTTATCACAAATTGTAATGGAATGATGGAGCAGGGAGGAGAAGAGCTAAGAATTATTGTACTGCTCTTAGTATTAAAATATTTCAAGGTAAATTGGTTTAAAAGATTTTGTTTGATGTTTAAATTTATATTTAGACTGTGTTTTAATAAATGATTTAGTATTAATATTAGCAATAATATAATGTAAAGAATTAGAAAAAAAGGATCTTAAATGTAAAAAGTATTCAGCAAAGCTCTAGAATAATGTGAATTCTCATCCTGATATTAGGGTGAAGGTGATTTTTGAATTTCTAAACAGAATAGATTAATTCTTGTGTTAAAGAGAACATGCTTACTGATGCATATGTCTCATAGAAGTAGAGTGGACCCTCGCAGATTACAAGCAAGCCTGTATAGTGGATTTGTTTGATTTTTGGCTGACTTTGTTTTTAATAATAATAAACTTAAGAAGAGAGTTTCTAGCTAAGATTCTGCATTAAGAATTCCAGGAAAGACTTACACTGACTATTCAGATGTTTGAGAACTCATTCAGTTTTTATGATAATCTTCCTCTCTCAGGTCATGGTAACTGTATTGCCATTGTGAACTGAATTTTAATCATTTTGCTTTAAGAAGCAACTTAACTAAACATTCTCCCTTCATCACTAGATTACCTGTTTCCTCCCTTGACAGCCCTGGAAATCTGAAGTTTCTTCTGGCCTGATCCTTCAAACATTTATTTATTCACATGTTTAATAGTGAATAGTAGATTTAATTGGGACTACTCACGTGTGTAAAGATATACACATTCTCTTGTGTATGCAGCATTAAGGCCTTATTCAGCTTCTACTTTCAGCCATGTCTTCCCTGTAATTTTCTTCCCTTTGATAAGCCCTTTTGTGGAAGCTATGTGAAGCCACCACATTCACTCTTTCTCTTTATTGATAAAAGAAGTATAAGATAGCAGTAAATAACTGTTGACCAAAAGGGTAAGAAAAGTGGCACTCTTTATCCCTTGCTAAGAGATTGATACAGAAAATAAATTTCCAAAGGGTGTGATATGATCCAAACATCACTTTCTTGCTACTTTTCGTGATCCTTACTTTAATTTCAAAGAGCTGCTTCCTTCAGCCACAGACAATTCCTTCAATTATATAGAGAAATGTTGGCTTGGATCCACAAAGGGACTTCGATGTCGCAGGGTTCAACACTGAAATGTGTAATTGTAGGTTTCCTGGAAAATCATTGGAACACAGGAACCTTGGGAAGGGCACCTACGCTCCCTATACAATATACATGGAGAGAGATGTGCCTAAGAATGGGATCCATAGAAGCCATCATGTCAAGTAGAGAGCTGCCTAAACTAGATAGTGAGAGAGGCCAATGAGACAGATGTGTCCAAAGCCCTGCCCCTCTGAGTTAGGTGACTAAGGGATGGTCTAAACTAATACTATAAGTCAACCTAAGTTATGCTAGCTCAGTTACGTAAGTTACGTAACTGAAGTCAATGTAACTTACGCAGACTTACAGTGGTGTCTACACCATGCTACGTTGACGGGAGATGCTCTCTCATTGACGTAGCTTCTGCCTCTAAGGGAGGTGGAGTAGAGATGTCAATGGAAGAGCGCTCTCCCATCAACTTAGCATGTCTTCATCAGACCTGCTAAATCCACACCACTGCACTGATTGCAGCAGTGCTGATTTAGCCGGAAGTGTAAACATGACCTTACTCTGACCTGAAGGGAGGTGCCTATCTTTGGTTGAGATCCACAACCAGGAACCCTCTCCTTGAGTTAGAGGTGTCTACTTGCGGGAAAGGCTGTGTCACACACCTACTTCTGCACATAAAATCTGAGGAGGTAAGAAAAGGGGAATGAAGAAGAAGCAGGAAGCATCCTCTGTTATAACCTTCAGCTCCATGATTTGCATACTCACCCTTATGTGTTAGACAGAGGTTCAGTTTTCCCCTCTGTCTGATGATAAGCAGGATAAGTGCCCTAACTACTTGACCACAGGATGTTCAAGTGTGGGATGCTGTCAGTCTCGCCTATTGAAATCAGTCCACTTTGTATAGATACTTACATATACACCGAACCAGAGAGAATGTGAGTGCCACTATACTCCAGTGATTAAGGCACTGACCTGAGAAGTAGAAGACCTTTTATTGAAATCTCTTCTCCTCATCAGAAGGAAGAATTGAACTAGTCCCATATCCCAGTTGAGTACCCTAAGCAGTAGGCTTCAGATTACAAGGGAGGCAGCTGTTACTTCTCTTATTTTGTGTGGAGTTAGATGTGCTCTGAGCACACCTACCAGATGGGGCCCCAGAGGTGAGCTAGATATTGTCTTGCCTATTTTCAGCTGGTCTGAGGATCACACTGGGGCTTAGGCAGGAAATAGGCATTGAAGTGCATACCTGGGGCAGCAGTGCAGATGCACAAAGGCAGGAATGTAGGCACCTATTTTGAGGTGGGGGAGAGGGTTTTGGAGCTCTCTAGTGCCTAAATCTCTTTGTGGAGCTGAACCATTGTGTGAAGTCGTTGAAGAGCAGTGACAAATATTTCACTGCTCTGGGGTCTTGTGACACTTTAGGGTTCAACCCAGACCAGGAAGGAGTTGTGTCACTACCTGCTTTGCACCTCTGGGTGCCTTCGGTGCTGTGAGTTACAGTCCTGACACCAACAGACAGCCTTACAAACCTTCCCCAGCCCAGTTCCTTTTTGCAGAGTGACCCCCAACATCTTCCTAGTTCTGCGTTTCCCCCAAACTGTCTACCAATGCAATAATCTGCTGGGGTTCCCAGAACTGTGAGATACTGTGGTACCTCTCTCGCCCTCACCAAGCGAGAGATTTGCTACTGCTGAGCTATATGGCAACTCCCTGACACACTAGCTTGTATACCTTGCCAGCAAACTCTTCAGAACTCTGCCAGTCCAAATCTTGCCTTGCAGGTAACAAACAGTGAACCCAAACACCTGAGTTTCCCAGACATGTTGCCTTGCATTATCCATCCCTGTCCTTGAACATTCACTATAGTTATTAAGTTTGTCGCTCCTTTAAAGAGACAATACACTGCAATGCATTACTTTAACTGGGGTTTGACCTCGAAGTATTGTTTGATCACAGGATGACTATGAGCCGTCAATGTGATATGGCCGTTAAAAAAGCTAATGCAGCTTTAGGATGCATCAGGCGAGGTATTTCCAGCAAAGATAAGGAGGTGTTAGTACTGTTGTACAAGGCACTGGTGAGACATCATCTGGAATACTGTGTGCAGTTCTGGTCTCCCATGTTTAAGAAGGATGAATTCAAACTGGAACAGGTTCAGAGACGGGCTACTAGGATGATCCGAGGAATGGAAAACCTGTCTTATGAAAGGAGATTCCAGAGGGATTAATATCAGAGAGGGAGATGAATTATTTAAGCTTAGTACCAATGTGGACACAAGAACAAATGGATATAAACTGGACACTAGGAAGTTTAGACTTGAAATTAGACGAAGGTTTCTAACCATTACAGGAGTGAAGTTCTGGAACAGCCTTCCAAGGGGAGTAGTGGGGGTGAAAGACATATCTGGCTGTAAGACTAAGCTTGATAAGTTTATGGAGGGGATGGTATGATGGGATAGCCTAATTTTGGCAATTAATTGATCTTTGTTTACCAGCAGATAAGTATGCCCAGTGTTCGGTGATGGGATGTTGGATGGGTTGGGATCTGAGTTACTACAGATAATTCTTTCCTGGGTGCTGGCTGGTGAGTCTTGCCCACATGCTCAGAGTTTAACTGATCGCCCTATTTGGGGTCGGGAAGGAATTTTCCTCCAGGGAAGATTGGCAGAGGCCCGGGAGGTTTTTCGCCTTACTCTGCAGCATGGGGCAAGAGTCACTTGCTGGAGGATTCTCTGCAGCTTGAGGTCTTCAAACCACAATTTGAGGCCTTCAATAACTCAGACATAGGTTAGGGGTTTGTTATAGAAGTGAATGGGTGAGATTCTGTGGCCTGCGTTGTGCAGGAGTTCAGACTAGATGATCATAAGGTCCCTTCTGACCTTAAAGTATATAAGTCTATGAACTGCCCCTGCCTTGAAAGAGGGAGATTTAAGGAATGAGCCTTCATTTCTGGTCTTTGCTAAAAGTGAAGAGTTAAATTGAGGCTGTTTTTAGGCTGTGCTGATTGACTAACTATCGCTCCTCCAGTGAGGAGGGAGTTAAAGGCACCCTGTGTCACCACATTGTCCCATCCATGAGGTCATTCTTCCAGCGGTGGATCTGTGCCTTAGGTTATAACAGTAAAAGCCAGCAGACCGCAGGGCCCAGTACTTGACATAAGGTTAATGCTGCTCATAACTCAGATTAGATTAGATCAGTTTCAGTTTGGGTGAGAAACTACAAATTTCCCAGATAGCCTAAAGAAATCAGTTTTCAACCTCCACATTTAACAGGTTTTTTTTTCCCCCTGAACAGCTCAATATTCTGGTAGTGTATTTGAGAACTTAAACTAATGACATAGTGAAATAAATGTTGTACAGAATTTCACATGTTCAAGATCAAATCCAGTTTGGTTTTTTTTGTATTTCTGAAGGAAATATAAATGTATTCCACCTCACCCAAAATCATGAAACACTGAGTTCATTTTTTTTGTTAATCTTTCATTCAAACCAGGATCACGTTTTTGTAAATGAGATGGGTCTAATCCTTTAGTCAACTATCTGTCCTATTCCTCAGCTGGAGTAGTAATATTGACACAATGATTTACATCCGCTGAGGATCTGTCTCGTTAGTTATTTGTTTTTCACCTCTTCTTGGCTTCTGTCAGTGTGATCAGAACTAAATGTGTAGACCTATTATTTGCATTAAGCATTATTGTAGACAAATCAAAATGTCAGTGCTATTTTCTGCTTTTAAATTGTGCAGGGAGGAGGAAATACCTGAATATAACTTCTTTTGCCAGTTAAGTTGTCTTTCTGTGGTCATTCCATTTTGCCTCTGACAGTTTGTTTCCTCTTCCTAAATTAAAGGATGAGCCAGCAGAAAATTCCATCCCACAGCTACAAGTCCCTGGAAAGTCCTGTGATTTGTAGATGTGGATTTGTATGGTATGGGCGAGATACCCCCGATTCTTATACCTCTTTGTCTGTACAACTAGGAAAAAAGGAAAGATCGCGTCAGTGTTAGTGAAGGTTTGGCTATTGGCAAGTACATTTGAGAACATGTAAATAACTTAAGTATGATATGCATGGGCAGGTGCACTGGTGACTTATGACTCTTTGTGCCAGAATGACTGCTGGTGGAAGGCCTGGGGTGTGGGTAGAGATGGTACAAAGCTGCTGAAAGCCTCTACTCATGAGAGTGGGACTGATGGGGGCTCAGTGTGTCTAGCCCAATTGGCCCAGTTTGGGGTTGGTAGACCCCATCACACAGTCATCAGGATTGCTTGCTAATTAAGGGAGTTGCAGCAGGGTGGGCTACAGTCCCCTGGCAGTCCATATCCCATGAGCCTCTGGGCTAGGACTGACAACCGCAACTGGAATTCTGTCCCTTTGGATGAGGCAAAACAACAATCAGTCTGTAGCCCCTGGGTGGGGCAGCACAAACAGTTTCCAGCTCCTAAGCCTCCTGGTTGAAGCTGAGAGCAGACAGCAGCCATGCCTGGTGGCCTGTGGGGTGTGGTCAGGGAACCTGGCTCCACGGTCTTCACCAGTTTCTGATTGAGGGCCCTATGAAGCTGGGGAAGGCCCCATTAAGGGTTCAGGCATCGGCTTCCACTACCTTCCTGGGTCACTCCCTCCCACAAGTTATGTACTGGGTATCTCCTCAGCTGGCAGCAGTTTGTCTTCCCCATCAGTCTCCACAGTCAGCAAGTTGTCCACAGCATATTCCGGGTCCCTGGGCTCTACCGCCTGGAGCGTTGCAGGCGCATCTACAGGAACCTGCAGTATACGTCCTTTCTCTGCCACAGCCAGCCCCGACTGAGCAGGGCTGCCTCCTTTTATCTGGCTCTTCTACCTGGAGTGTGTGCAGCAGGGACAAGGGGGCATGGCTCCCTGAGCCCACATTGGTTGATCCATTCCCCTTGGCTCAGTGCGGGGTTGGTACACCCCACCACAGGGACCAAAAGCTAGGTGGAGCCGACATTTCCCCAGCTCAGATGTGGGTTGTGAGTATAAATTAATTGATTTTGTAAGTAAATTCTGCTACTATGATAATGGGAGCAAGATACACAACTAAAACCAACAGATACTTTCTCATCTCTGTAAAGTATTTTGAGACCTATTAATGTAAAGAAATATAAATGCTACATGCTGTCATCATTTATTATCACTACCTAAGGCTGTGTCATTGCAACTGTAGTCCTTGGTTTTCCTTGGTCCATGTGAGAGCAGAGAGGATAAGAGAATCCATTGTTTCAGTGGCTCTTATGCCGCTCTTGCCACAATGAATGTCTTGAGATTTCAACAGCTTAGCCCCATTTTGCTAATGCCAGACTTGTCACAGAGAAATTAAATGACTTGTCACCCAGAATCAGTGGCAGAGCTGAAATTAGAAACCAAGTATTCTAATATTTTTGTATCTTATTCACTGCAGTGGGGCACATTGTAGACAGGGCACTGCTCTCACAGGGAGGTATAAGTGCAGTCTTGCTGGGTCTATCCCTATAGTCTCAAGTCTTTGATTTGGTACATCAGTCAAATCTCTGCATCACATTAATTTCAGGTTTTGAACCCCTGCGTCTCTGTATATGATTTTCCTCTACAACTTATGGCATTGTCACACACATTCAGCATTTACACTAGGTGACACATAAAATGTATAAAAATAATTTAGTGTTCTATAACAGCACTCACATTGGTCCTTATTTGACCAAGGCAGCAACTGAAGAGCACAGTGGGGAAGGCTGTATTTGACCTCCTACCACATAAGACATATGACATCTCCTGTTACATTTATAATATTTTTTTTCAAAATAATTTATTTTCACTGTGCGTAATGGGATGTGAAATACTCCATGATGGTACAGAATTTGTCTTTTCTTGAGTAAGGTAAAACCTGACAATCACATGTTCTTGGGAACTGTCAATGTCTTCATGAAAATTTCTTGTCAGGACCAGAAACCATTTTGCGTAGGCAGGACTACAGTGTAGCCATTTGGTGGTCAAGCAGTCTCATGGAGAGACAGGGTATTGGTGAGTGGTATGTTTTGTACTAGGCCCAATACTATTCAACATTTCATCAATAATCCAGAAGTAATTATAAAATCGCTGTTGCTTAAAATGTGCAGATGACACAAATGTTGGCAGAGTAGAAATAGTGAAGAAGATAGGGCAATTATACAGAATGGCCTGTTTTACTTTGTCACCTGAGCCCATTCAAACAAAATACTTTTTAATACAGCAAAATGCACAGTCATACATATAGAAACAAAGAGTGCAGGTCATACCTGCATACAGAATGGAAGGCAGTGTACTGGGAAACAGTAGGTCTGAAAAGATTTAGGGATAGCGGTAGGCAAGCAACTGAACATGAGCTCCCAATGTGAGCTGGAGGCAAAAAGTGCTAATGTGAACCTTGAATGCATGAACAGGAGAGCAGTGAGAAGGAGGAGTAAGGTGATTATGCTTGTCAGACAGCCTATGTGCATATTTTAATAAAAAGCCTTTTAAAGGTATTAATTATTAATAGTGTATTTTTAAAAGTGAAATGTACATGATGTTTTCTCCCAGGCATCAGAATGGGAGTGAGGGCTGAGGAGGGTGCAGGTATGGCCTAAGGGAAAACCACATTTACATGGCATAGCCATTCCCTTTCTTCCAGTTCCACATGACACGTTTGGTCTTTTCTGCTAATAATAAAGGTGATAAAGGAGGAGATGGAAAGCAAGGTTGAATGGTGTCAATCTACAGCTGCAACCATGGTGTCTCTTCCTAACCCTCACTGACATCCAAACCTTAGGCCATGCACAGGTCATGTCTTGATTTTATTACTACAGTATCCTTCTCCTTCTGACTTCTGCATTCCTCATATTGTGCCCCTCTATACAATATGTAATCCAGAATCATCTGCCTCGCCTCACCCTCCATCACTGTTAACACCTACCTTCCTGTAAGGGTGGGAGCTATCATTTTTGTAGTCTATAGAGCTAGCTTTAGCATTTTACTTTACTCAGCAGTAACACAAAGGACCTACTGGCCTGTATCCTGTAAGACATTAGCTAAAGCCATTAGCATAAGACTTTGAGGCTATGAACTTTGGCCCAACAGTAACACTGAGTTTTGGGGAACTGAGAATAGCATGTTTAAGTAGGGTTTTATACTGAACAATAATAGGTAACTGCAAGACCATTGAACTGATACTAGATTTGGATATTTTAGAATAAAATGATGTCAGATGCTTAACCACAAACTTGCCTTGGCAACCAATTGATGTATATTTACTAATATGTGCCATTAAAAGTGAGTAAACTTTTGTTTTTCCCTCAGTGTGAGTGTCTCCATTGTGCAGAGCAGGGTACACAACCATACACTGAACTTGATAATCTTGATTCTGTTGTGCCTGATTCTGGGACCCCCGAGCTCTTTAAATTAGTAATTAATTGGAAATCAATAATAATCAATAACTACTAAAGAATCGGAAAACACTTTTTCACACTTTGGCTGTATTCCTTTTTTTTTCCAGTAAGGGAAAAAGGGGATGGAGAATAGAATATTTTCCCCCATTGAAATGAAACAGTATTATTCAAAAATTTCTCTTCCAATTTTTTGTTAATAACTTTTTGTTGAACAAGAAAAATTTAACAAAAACATCAAATGAAGCAAAACAGTGTTTCTTTCAAAACTTTGTTTTTTTAATATATTTCCATGTTTGACCCATTGTAGTTTTAAGATATAAACTTAATTGATTAAAAAGATCACAAAACAAAGATATGAACAAAGACCAGCTAAGAGGTAACATATGTAAGAGTAAGCACATCTCAATGAATTGTTGTTATAACTTTTTTCTCTACCCCACCCTCCGCTGTCTTTTGGTTTTGGTTGTTACCGGATGTGTTTGCACATGCACTTTAGACTCAGAATTTCATGGAGCCAGAATCTGTCACTTTTATTAATCTACAAAGTACCATGCACACCTATGGCCCTATATATATAACTATAACAAATGGTAGTGCACTTTACCCAATCCAACGTATGTAGTATTTGTCAGCAGGTCAGTCCAGCTGGGGATTGGATATGTGAGCACAGACCCATGAAATTTCACAACAGGTTTTGCAATAAATGTAACAGGTCAGATCCTCAGCAGGGGAAAATCAGTGTAGCTCAATTGAAGTCAACAGAATAACATCAATTTACACCAGCTGTGGATCTGGCTGAATATTTTAAAAGTCACAACAGCCAGGGGACAAACCGGGCTGGAAACAAAAGGTCAGTGTAGCAGCAATTTCACTTTTCTGCTCTAATGTAACTATAATGACTACTTTATAAGGTTAGAAGTTACATCCAGCAGGCAAAGCTGTAAATTATGAGCTGTTTTGGCCTTGTGGCTCAGTTTTCTCCTGGCACTCTTCATGCCATGTGATCAATTGGTTAGTCTAATTTTGTGCTGAGATACCATTTCGCTCCATACTTTAAGTAGAACTCCACAATATAGTTCAAAAAGTTTAGACAGATCCTTATTAAATGTTCCAGAACAAGTTGATACACTGCTGGCAGACAGGCTGGCTACATCCAGGTGGGGGAATAGAGGACTATGTCCTGAACTTTGTAATAACAGCTTAGATTGTTACTAGTGAGAGACTTTTTAAAAATGTATTTTATTTTTCATTGTTTATTAGAGTTGACTAGAGAAACTTTGATGAAATCATATCCCATTGGAATATGCAGTTCCATAAAAATTGAAATGCTTTGCAAAATTTGAATGACTTAGCTGGAATGTCATGATGGGGCAGGCAAGGGACTCAGAAAAACAGTCCTAACCATATTTACATTGCAGTTACTGTAATGGAACTTTCCCCTTCTTTTTTTAACATATCAATTTTAATGTTTAAAAAGAAAAAAAATGCAAACACTTGTATTGCTGTTTGCTCTTTTTGGAAGGTTGGGTTGGTGTCAAAATTTGACCTTATACTTTTTAGCTAACATCGGTACTCTTAAGAAAAAAAATTGTGCTTTATTAGAGAGCAGAAAAGATGGCTTTTTTTTCTTACAATTAAAATTCACTCACTGACCAAAGGATTTATTGATACTTAAATAGTTCCATTACCGACACACCCAATGAAGCAAATTGGAAACCCTGCAGAAATGTGTAATCGTTAATTTTTACCATGAGTGATTCAACAGGTCTCCGGTGTACAACAACAATTATCTAATTAATATAATGAACACATTCTTTAGTACAAAGCAATAAAAAAAGAAGATTTAAGCAGAAGGACAGAGTAACCCAGACCGGCTATCAGCATAATGATGTAAGAGACCTAAAGGCTGTGCTGAAGATGTCAGTGTAACTATCTAATGAGGCTGCCAAAGAACCAGATGCTGCTGCAGGGAAAATATCTTTCTCGGCTGGCATTTGGGTCAGTGTTTGCCATCTGAAAAGGGAAATGACTGAGAATTATAATGTGGTTGGGTAAATGGCACTCCTCCACCACTCTAGAGTCATCTTTATTGAACATCTTTGAAAAGCTGCTTGAAATACTTGTGACAAAAGAATTTTGTGTAAATTGTCATGTGACACATATTTAGTGCTACTTTAGATAAATGATAACATGAAACACAGTCAAACTCTATTTTATTGCTACAAAGAACTGAATATTCCCTTTACACTTTGTATCTTATTGCATTAATTTTGAGAGTGAATTAGGATATTAGTAATTTTCTCCCTAGTGAAACTGAATATATGAGGAGGTTTAAGGGGGCATGGATGGTGCCAGGATTTAGAGGATACTCTGCCCTCATAGACCAAAGCTTGGGACACATCAAATAGACTTGTGTGAAAAACAATGGCAAAATTGTTTTGTTTTGTTTTGTTTTAATAATATGTCCAGAGTGTCACAAACACATCTCAGATTTTATGTGAAATCTAAAAGGCAATGATATTCCCATTGGCCTCTGACCCACAGAAACATCCTAAAACCCTAATAACCACCGTCCTAACTTGTGATCTCATTTACACTGTCATTATACCAGTGTAACTTTATTGATTTTAACAGAGCCGGTCCTGTTTGAAAGTGGTCTAAGTGAGAGCAGAATGATACGGACAGTATGTTTAAACAGAAAGAATGTTACAAATTCTAATAGTCATTTAAATTGCTAATTGCAATGATTTATTTAAACTAAAATCATTTATCCACTCCCTGCCATTTTCAGAAGCCTGCTACAGTATCTTTCTGCATATGCATAAGAATTAGAAAATGAAACTGACAATAAATCAGTGGACTAGTCTGGTTTTACTGTCCAGATCAAAGTGCAAAAACTAAATAAACAGTAGACGTGGTATAAGACAATGATTTTTTTTTAAAAAATATTGTTTCTGTTCACATACAGCTAAGGATTTTTAGAAATAAATGATACAATTTATAAATGAGAGTGTGCCTTTAAATAAAAAAGAGCCCCATCTTCAGCTCTGGGTTTCACTCAATATGTGTGGGTGAGCATACATGTAGAGATGACTTTTCTCTTTTGCAATCCCCTGGTTCTGTGGGTGTTGTATACTTCAGTTATGTTTTAACAATTGTGGTAGCCCATGGCCCCAGTGGGACACTTCATAAATCGGGGATTGGGAGACATCTGTGTGGGAAAAACAGGGGAAGTGTAGAAGCTGCTATGGTACTTCTGCAACACTCAAGGATCTCCCTATGTTTGGGTGAGCTGTCTGTGGCTTAATAATCTGGCTTTGGGAGTGTTTTTCACTAGTGGAATGGCTATCCTAATATAGGTGAGAAACTTGTCCACTGAACAGCAAATAGAAATCCTCAAATTGAAATTCTTCTGTGATAATCTTCACTGGATAGTTTCCTCTTGTGTTTTGTACAACCTACATTCAGCCTGATTTCACTATCTGAGAGACAGGGTCAGACCTAGACCAAATGGCACCCCAGGTGAAGAACATCTAAAGTTCCACCGCTTCATTTGTTAAACTTTTGAATACATTACTTTTTATTGCATTTGTAGCCCATTTCATGACTTTGATCCTTTTTTGAATGCCTGTTATATAAGATGATAAGATGATAAATGTGCACGCTAGGATCTGTAAATCTGTATTTATCCATATATAAGCATATAACAATGGTTTCTTCTAAGCTTATAGAAACTTTTTTTAAGTTTAAGAATAACTTAAGTGTAGTAACATCAAGAAATTGAACTGTGCACCAACATTGGGTGGACCAGTATTAAACAGCATTACAGCTGGTGACAGCCTTAGAATGTTAAATCTTGTCCAATAGTCCAAAAGGTGGCATTCCTCACCTTTGCTTTACGAACTGAAGTACAGCATAAGAGAGATCCAAAGACTGGCCAATGGCATTTTCAAGCAATAAAATAGCAAATGATGTCAGTCTTGTGTTGGCCATTGTTGATTGAAGATATGTTTTAATGAGTCTGAACTTCGAAAAGCTGTGCTCACCACTCCCGACTATGACTGGCAGAGTAAGCAAAATCCTCAAAGCTAGTCTCACATTACGAAAAGTGTCCTTCAGCTCTGAATCATAATTGAATGGGAGAACTTGGAGTGGAGAGTGCTTCCTGTGTTCAAAATGTAACGGAAGTTGTCCAATTCGACATAGAGGTCTATATTATTCATTTCTGACTATTCCCCATGTGTCACTGTTTGGTAAAGGGCCGTACAATTATTCAAAGGTGTTTTCCTGTTTGCTGGCAGCCTACTAAGGTCATTCAAAACCCGCCCCTCCCCCCCAGTCTTTTCGTGATACTTCATTTGTCCAAACCTTTCTTTGATGAACACTTTAGCAGTGTAAATGAGCCATCAAAAAAACCTCCCTCTTGAATTTTTCTTCCAAGCTTCACATCATCTCATCTCTGCTCTCATAACCAAACTGTCTCTTCTTCCAGTGTATAAGAGGTTCCTTGAAGAGAGGCTCAACTCCTAAGTTTCCCAGCATTTCTTTAGAAGCAGTGATATTATCTTCAATTCTGTTGTCTCTGTAGGCCACAACGAAATCAAGGCATATTCTCATCAAAGTAGTATTGGTCGTGATGTCCATTGACTGAGTTTGTAATGCCTTGCTTACAATGTTTACTTGAAATAGGATATTGTGCCAAACCACAGCTGAGACCAGAAATTTGAAGACAGTGAACTGGTTTGCCAGGCTTTTACCTCACGTGGGATTCCAGCCCCGGCATTTCTCGACTGGGCCAGTTCCCTCAGGGCATCATAAACCTCATTCACTTGGTACCTCACTGGCCTTATGCTGCTAGTGCGGCTCTCCCTGAGAGTGTCACTTAGTGGCTTCATGGTCAGATTTGTAAGATGAGGATCTTCCACCTGATAGTTGAAGCTGAAAACAGGACGTATATCCTTTGCAGTACTCCAAAGAGAGATACTGAAGGAGATGACACTGCATCTGACACAACCAGGTTGAGGGAGGATGCCACTCTTTCTTCCCTTTATGTTCATGCCATTGTCATAGCCTTGGTTGTGGCAGTCCTGAAGTTTTATTTTATTCTTATTTAAAATATTCATAAAGAGTTCTGTTAGGCCTTTTCAGGTACATTTGTCCACAGACCAGAAACATGTGAAGCGTTCCTTTATTTTAATATGGCCATCCAGTTCATCAACAAATCTTACTGTACATGTTCTCTTTTCACTGTGACTAATGTTGGGAGTGCAGTCCATTATTATGGCATACTATTTCACTTTGCCGAGCTGTATCAATATGTTATCAAGCACCTTCCTTGCCATAAAGTCAATCAATTTGTTTTGAATTGTTTTGCTGCAGCAATGGTCCATAGCTTCTTTACAAACTACTTGGCATAGGTGCTCACATCATCGTATTTCCCAAGGAGCTCTACCAAACTGGTTAAATTACCATTATGTTCAGTGAACAACTTATCCAATGAGCCGCAGAAAGCCAAATTATTCTTTTCAAGGAAGATGGTAATTGAGATCAGATGCTCGAGTACATTCCTCTAATGCTCGGTTTCCACATTAATAATGCGCTGATTTTCTGCATCTGTGCATTTATTCAGCTTTAGCCTGGATTCAACCTCCATCCATTTGGAGTAGGTTGTAAAATAGCTGGGTGACTTTTTATGTTGCTTCATAGCAATGGCTAAGTTATGCTAGTAATTGTACCCAGAAAGTGCAAGCAACAATTTTGCATTCTTGTAAAATATTTTGCAACAAAAATGGAACACTTTGTCAGTTGATTTCAAATAAAGTAGCCATCACTGATTCAAGTTTGACACTAAACTTGGAGGAGTGGTAGATACGCTGGAGGGTAGGGATAGGATACAGAGAGACCTCGACAAATTAGAGGACTGGGCCAAAAGAAACCTGATGAGGTTCAACAAGGATAAATACAGAGTCCTGCACTTAGAATGGAAGAATCCCATTCACTGTTACAGACTAGGGACCGAATGGCTAGGAAGCAGTTCTACAGAAAAAGACCTAGGGGTTACAGTGAACGAGAAGCTGGATATGAGTCAAGAGTGTGCCCTTGTTGCCAAGAAGGCTAACGGCATTTTGGGCTATATAAGTAGGATTATTGCCAGCAGATTGAGGGATGTGATCATTCCCCTCTATTCGACATTGGTGAGGCCTCATCTGGAGTACTGTGTCCAGTTTTGGTCCCCCCACTACAGAAGGGATGTGGAAAAATTGGAAAGAGTCCAGCAGAGGGCAAAAAAAATGATTAGAGGGCTGGAGCACATGACTTATGAGGAGAGGCTGAGGGAACTGTAATTGTTTAGTCTGCAGAAGAGAAGAATGAGGGGGGATTTGACAGCTGCCTTCAACTACCTGAAGGGGGATTTCAAAGAGTCTGGAGATAGGCTGTTCTCAGTGATGAGAGATGACAGAACAAGAAGTAATGGTGTCAAGTTGCAGTGGGGGAGGTCTAGGTTGGATACTGGAAAACACTGTTTCACAAGGAGTGTGGTGAAGCACTGGAATGGGCTACCTAGGGAGGTGGTGGAATCTCCATCCTTAGAGGTTTTTAAGGCCTGGCTTTACAATGCCCTGGCTGAGATGATTTAGTTGGTGTTGGTGCTGCTTTGAGCAGGGGGTTGGACTAGGTGACCTCCTGAGGTACCTTCCAACCCTGATATTCTATGATTCTATGATACTATGATACACTGATTCACTGTAAACCAAGTGGGATTCAGATGCAGATTTTCTTCTTCTAAAATAAAATAATAAAAATCATTAATGTGACACTCATTTAAACTTTTTTCCAATTATTCCCTGTGGAACTGAAAGAGTCACTTGTGCCAATTGGAGAACAGCCTCTATGCGAGTTGATAACATAGTATTCATTCAACCATCTATTTATGGGCATCTGTTTGGCATCCCCAGCATCTCCCAATGTTGTGAAATAATTAATTCATAGTATTTTAATTCTCTCTGATTATGCACTTCTGTTTCACGCAAACAAGGACATCTATCGTTATTAATTAAATTGTATATGATTTATATTTAATTAATAATAATTTTAACACTCCTCGTGGTAAAAACAGTTTTCTACAGAAAATTTTCACACCAGATTCCAACAGCAAGTAACTGGTTCAGTTACATGAACTAGAGAAATATTGGGGAAGTTTTTTTGGATATGTATTGATAATTGTTTTCAATTCTTCAGTCATTAAACTGATGTCAAATTCTTTCCTTCCTGTTATACTGGAATCAGTGAGCCTGCTTTGGAAATCTCTGATATGCTGGTAAAAGAATATAGCATTGTTGTGTTCTAAAGGGACTGGCCCTAAAACTGGTGATATTTTTCTTTGTAGAGACTTTGTCATTTGGGAAATTTTCACTCCCTCCTCCCATATTTTATCAAGCACTGTGTGTTGCAACCTGATGAAGCCCTCCCATATGAGTGCATGCATATACCAAGTCTCTAAGTACTGTACCATCTTTATCACAAAGGCAAAACACAGGTCGAATGAAACAACTTAAAGTTTTATTAAACCGAGATGGATGGGTGAACTAAGATTAAGCAGGTTTATCCTTGAAATCAGTTGGTAGTTGTGACAGCAAGCATGCCATGACATCATTTATAGTATCTGAAAATCTTGTAATAGTGTGACACAGACCTTGCCAACCTTTGTGATTATTTTAAGAATGAAAGCATTATGGCTTATTATTTTTACAGCACAGTAAGTATACAGTACATTATAAGACACGAAAGAACAGAATTCTTGCTCTGAAGAGCATACACTCCAAAATAAGGTAAAGATACAACAGAGTGAACAGAAAGAATGGCAGTGTTCTTAGCCAGTGTGGTTTGTGAAACTAGTGGGAATGCAGATGTGGTTAGCCCCTATGAAAACTAAGATCCTCGCCTCAAAACCCCAGTTCTTGTCTTATTTATTTAATTTTGGCCAGAAGGGTATGACAATATAAGCAAAACAAAATAAACAATAAGGGAGACCACCAGCTTTCTTGAACCTCTCGGTGGACCATAAATCGTGTTTATTTGTGCAATATTCATATAGAAGTCAATTGGAGCTTTGCCTGAGTGAGAACGGGAACATCAATCCTATGCTTATAAAGCAATTTGAAAATCTCATATGAAAGGCTCTGTTTGACCATTATTTATAGCCCCAGAGCCTTAAAAAGTCCATTTGTTATGCCCTTGAATAACATTAGACACTACTATGGCTTCACGTCTTAAGCTGAATTACCCATTGAAGTCAATGGAAAGTCCTGATTAAAAATTGATGGTACTGTTTGCCCTACTGAATTCCATGCAAACACATTCCCTTCTGCAAGTCAGGTGGAATTTTTAGGGTCTGTCACACTACAAACCTATCAGCCCCTAGTTAGATATACAGGGATCATTGATCTTCAGCTGGTTTAAACTGGTGGCATTCAATTGATTTACACCAGCTGAGGATCCAGCCTGTAGTGTCATTAGACATCTCATCTACAATACAGTAGACTAGCAGATGTCTCTTTTTTAGGTTCCACTTTGTACCTTAACACTAGTAAAGTAAATATTAACTTCATGATTTAATGTCTTCAGTCATGTAAGTATTCAGAGAGTCCTCACCATGGCAGAGAGCAGTCACTGGATTATTTTGTTTGTTTTTTGAATTGTTGGGAAGAACCATAAAACTGGGATACTTTGTGGCAGGCAACCCAGACAATCACCTAGGGTGCAGGGCTTAGGGGGCACTGGGTTTGGATGCTGTTGTTTTTTTTTGTTAGCAACAACAGGAAAAATGTTTAAAGTAATATGTTTCATGTACTACATATGTGGATTCATTTTTCACTAACCTCCTAGAATGTTCGGGATCTTTATAGAATCTCATTGAGCCTGTCAGATTTTCTGAGAACTACATTTTCCGTGGACCTCCTAGAATTTTGTCAGCCATGCCCTTCTGAATATACAAGAGGTAGGGTATCACCAGTCAGATAATGAGATATAAGAATGAAGTGAGAGCCCAGCTGTGATATTGTGAACCTTGTTTTATTGTGTAATTGTGAAGCGTGCTTGTGTTTTAAGACTTGAAGAGTGTAAGTAATACTAATAAAGGATATATTTAATGAGACACCAGAGATACCTACCAAAACCCTGTCTACACAACAATATAAAAGAAATATTGTTAGTTCTTTTTCAATGCTTAACGTATAATGTTAGATGACTTTCTAAAGCTGAAGAACATAGACTTTTGCTCTTCCTAATACTGTCTATTTTCCCCATAGAAAATATAATATGTCCCCAAAAAAGCCTTCAGGAGCTCAGTATAGGAAGTGAAAAGCTCAACTGCAATCTAGTTTGTAGCAATGGGCAAATTTGATGGGAAAATATCTGAAACAGAATAACATAGACAGGGCTTTAGGCAGTAGCAATCATCCCAGTGCAGAAGAAATTGAGGAGTGAAGTGTACATGATGGAAGTCCTATTACTAAGGAATTAGCAGATTTACCTGAAGATAAGGAATGGAAATGTGAGGAAAGTGTTAGAGAATCGTCCAGTTTTCTTGGCAGCATAAAAGTCAGTGATGATAAAAAAGAATGTGGCTCACATGAAAAGGGGAGTAATGACAAACATAAATCTGGTTTACATGAAAAGGAGAGAAATGATAAAGAAGAATCAAACTTGCTGGACCTATCCCTACCCTCCAGCATATCTACATCTGTCCCCAGCTTAGTTTCATCTGCAAACTTGTTGAGGGTGCAATTAATCCCATCATCTAGATCATTAATAAAGATGTTGAACAAAACCCACCCCAGGACTGACCCCATGGGGCACTCCGCATGATACCAGCTGCCAACTAGACATTGAACCATTGATCAAAACCTGTTGAGCCCGACAATCTAGCCAGCTTTCTATCCACCTTATAGTTCATTCATCCGATCCATACTTCTTTAACTTGCTGGCAAGAATACTGTGGGAGACCGTATCAAAAGCTTTCCTAAAGTCAAGATATATCACATGCACCACTTTCCCCATATCCACAGAGCCAGTTATCTCATCATAGAAGGCAATCAAGTTGATCAAGCATGACTTGACCATGGTGATTCCATGTTGAATGTTGGTCTGTGTGCTTGTTTGTTTGAATAGGGTGACCGTTTGACCAAAAAGTGTAAATTGGGAGTTATTTGTTCCAGGTGGGTCTTGAGTGGTTGATTAGAGGGAAGGTTTTGAGCCGGGCCACCTGCTTTGAGCCAGCAGTCTTATAAAAAAGGCAGCCAGTTGCGAACTCTCCGTGAGCGAACAGAGGACAGGCAAACAGAGGGAGTTTGCCTGGGAGTTCACCTGTGGGGAGTTGGCACAGAGTGTTTTTGCCTTTCAGACTCCTTTGAGCAGCACATACAACATCTGAGGATCCTCTTGGAAGGAAGGCATGGCTATTGAGCAATCAGCTGTTGTGACCTTCTCAGAATATGCCATGTTTGTCTTTCTCCTAGAGGACAGAAGCAGCTTTGTCTGTACAAAGTTCAAGCTGGTCTGCATATTGGAAGAGAAAGTTAAAGGACTAGAGAACCAAGTATCAACCCTGTATTGCATCAGAGAACATGAGGATTTTCTGGATAGAAGTCAGCATTTGGTGCTAGAAGCATAACACGCTGAAGAATCAGAGAGTGCAGTGCAGAACACGGAAGAATTTTGGCAGCATGTGACCTCCAGAAGAAGAAAGAGGAAAACCTATGTATCTCAATGCAGATAGAGGTGCAAAACCATTTTCAGGCTTTCTGCACAGGTGTTACTCCAGAGAAGGATTTAAAAGAGCCCTCTGAGGGAAGGGATCAGAAGGAGACCCATCACTTCAATTCAGCCCTACACTTTTGAGGTAATATCAACTCATAAGCCTGAGAGAATAATTGAGAATGAATCATTTATTGGTCAAATTTACTTTCATTTTCTGATTTCAAGCTGATGACAAAATTCTTACATTTCTTATTTTTGTTACTTATGAAATGTTTAACCTATGTGATTGGCTCATGAGAAATTTGTTGCAATTTGGGCTTTGAAATTCATGCTGTGAAGTCTCAAGGTATTTTTCCTCTTTTCTGAGGAGCTGACTTTGTTACAAATGATCTCAGTGGACATCTTGATTATTATAATCTAACTATATCATTCCAAATTTTCTTTCTGCAAATACTGAACATGCAAGCTTAAAAATAACTTTTACTGTACCGAAGAAGACATTATTTTTCACTAACAATATTGATAGTCTACTTATATTTTTGTTTTATGCTTCTTTCATTTATTACAAATATTCAGGACTTTTTTCCTGACCGCTGTGTTCCATGACATTTATATAGTGCCAGGCACAGAACAGCCATCATTACTGTGACTCCTAGACACTACCCCAATACAAACAGTACATAATAATTTCATAAAATGCTTGATAGTGCATCTCATTGCTTGATCTTTAAGACACTACTGGAGGCAACTTAGTATTTACACAGATGTCTGTAACAAAACTGAAACACCAATTTATTATTTATTAAGTATGTTTACTGTGGTAGTGTCTAAGGGCAAATCAAGAAAAGGGCCCCATTGTGCAAGATATTGTAGCAGACAGTTCTTGCCCTGATCAGTTTACAGTCCAAATAGACAAGACAGACAGAGAGTGAGAGAAAGTATATAACCCCTAACCAGGGTAAATAGCGACGGTGGCACATATAATGTTGTTCCACCATCTTTTTGGTTGGGATGTGGGGTAGGATTGATTAAGAGGGAACAAGATAACTGAAGGGAAGAGTGATGAGGGGGACAGAGAAAGGGATGGTAAGAGCAGGTGGTGAGGAATGACACTGAGGTGAAAAGACTGTGAGGGCGGGGAGGAGAAGGGGGTTGGAGTGAACCCCCACAGGGCAGAGAAAGGCCAGTCAAAGCTGTGGTAAGTTATCCATATGTCTGAATGTCCACGCCTTGTCTGCTTCTGCTCCTACTGGCTGGAGTCTCTGGCTGTTCCAGATTCCTCCCTGCAATTTTTTGTTTCCCAAGGCCACATGGAGGGAGGTACCACTTAGAGTGGGGAAAAAGATCTCCCCTGCACACATCTAGGTATGGGAAAGTATGGAGGGGAGGGGTGTTCCTGGCTTGTCTTCATTTTACTGCCCCCTACTTCTCCTCATGGTGCAACAGACCTTGTTTTGGCTGCTTCTCCAGCTGCACCTGGTGTTGAAGTCTCTCAGTGATTTGAGGGTTTTTTTTTTCTTCTTTTTAACAGTTATTCAATTTTATTGGACAATTCCACTTCTTATTTTTCTTTACAGTATTTTAATAGAATGGTATCAAGGATGGATTAATTCCTGTTGTAACTTCAGTGACCTCACTGAAGTTTTAGGTTTGATCCCTAGTGTGGAAATCTGGAAGGTTGTCAGCCACACAGCTATTTCTCTCCCTCCTATTGCATTATCATTTGCACCTTCTGTCTGAGGACCGTCAAACCCTTCATATTGAGATAGCAGTTCATTCACTTTTTAGTTTAGGGATGTCCAAGCTACTAAAATAAAATATGAGTTTACCTAACAGTTCTAATGGATGTAGGGTGATTAAATCACTAATAAATGCAGTCTGAGAAATAAAAAGCTCTCTACAAGATTGTCTCACAGATTTTTCTTACACAAACCACGACTTTGTTTATTTAGTTGAACAGGAGCGAATAAAAGCAAAGCAATTTTTTTTCTCATTACGACAGGAAAACTTTTGAAAGTTAAGAGAATATATTTGCCTTAATTCAGAATTTATGCATATTTAAACATATATAAAATAGTGTTAATGGAAATTGAATAGTAAGCACTTACTTCTGTTACTGTATGTAACGTTCACCTATTAATTTCTCTAGGATTAAAACATCATCCTGAGGAACTGTTCTATCTTTATAGTTACAAGACTAATCTGGGAACTGTCATTTTACTAGTCCATACATTTAAACATTTAGTTTAATGTATAATAAAAAAATGGTGTAAGAAGGGGCTAACAGATTGTTTCCTCTGGAAATGGAGAACCCAGGGAGTAACATTCACTTTGACTATTAGTTTGCAGTGTAGATGACATCAGATACCAGTTCAGTCTTAAAGGGATTACACAGTATCAATAAAATATTTCTAGCAACTTCCTTTTTTATATTTTTGAAAAAGTCACTTAGACAACGATGTATTAATATGAATGCATGGATTATCTAAACTGGTGGCTAGTTATGTAACTAAGGACCACTTAGTTGACTATCTGTGAAAGAAATAAAGCAGCTAAAGGAATTATCCACCTGGTTTCTTTAAATTGTCTATATACCTGACATTGAAAATCATTTGTCACTATAAAGTTAATGATTTTTATGAACAGATACCCAGCATAATTAAAGCCAATGAAATGTTATAGCATCTACATAATTATCAAATATGTTGTGGCCTATTTTATCCCAAGATTATGTTTCTAAAAAAAGTGTTATTAACAAGCATATGTTTCACTCAGTCCTGAATGCTTTGATCTGCTGCAGATTTAAGGATTTGGAAAGCAAAGATAATGACACATATGGCTCAGAACAAGATATAAATTGAGTCCTACTTGTCTAAATAGCATATTTATCACCTAAATACAGAGCATGAGTAAAAACTCTGAAATGGAGGCACAAAAATCCTTCATACTATTGCTGTATCTAATGAGCCCCATTTGATTCACAGGGTAGGGTGGCTCTTTACTGTTAAGAACAGGGAGCACTACTCAAATGTTTTCACCTTCTTGGGAAGGAAATGCTTTACTGTGATCAACAGTCACTCTTCCATCTGATTAATAAGTATCTTTCTAAGCTGAGAAGATAGTATGCACCTTGATAAAGAAAGAAAACACAGAGGGAAGAGAGATATTTGGAATCCTGGCAAGTGTGTTGAGTATCTCCAGAGGGAAAAATAAACATTACAGTTATGTAATATTTTAATACAAAAATGTCTGTGGAAATGTATTGTATTTATTACTCATGTCACCTGAAGTCTAAACAATATAAATAAGTGGCTACATGAAATGAAGTGACAGTAATGGACAGAAGCATGTAAATTTATGAGTAAAAAAGTTTATTCTCATAGATGAGTTTAATAAAATTAACATCATCCTTCATTTAAAATAAGATAATGTTAGGGTTAAATGACCTGTATTATTCATCTTTAAAAATCTCCCCTGCAAGAATTGTATTTAGAAAAGGGCAGCTTAAAAGAAAAAGGGACTGAGAGAGAGAAACAAAACTGCTAGTAGAAGAACTACTCCAGTCTATCTGTGCAAAATCACCACCCATAGACTCTTGGTAAAGAATGTAACAGAATCCTGTACCATCTCAGACCTCAGTTGTTCAACTAATTTGGCCTGTTACAAGCAAATTTATCACTTGTGTTATGCTGTAATTGCTTAGCCAAAATTGGAACAATGGAGTCAGCCCTGGCACAAGAAAGATGCTTTGAGTGTTTGACCATGTTGACATTCCCTCCAGTTTGGCTCTAAATTAATGTCTGCAACTCACACATTATGGAATGATGCACCTGGAGTTGCTCAGGTATCATGGTGATAAGCCCAGTGCAAAAACCTAAATAGAAAAAAAGAGAGATACTGTCAACGCAGTAACAGGTACCAGTGAATTGAAATCCCAGGGAACTGCATGTGTTCTCAAAACTTTGGGAAGATAAACAGATTTTTTGAGTAAATTTTCACATTCCTTTGGAATCAGTGCATGTTTGTACAAGCAGACTGTTCATCTGTGCATCACTACACATCCCCTTGGGACCTACCAGGAGACAGACTGACGATAGAAATGAAGATTCACATTGTAAATCTAGGCTTCAGTGTGAATGAACACATATCAGATATGCACTGACAGCTTGAATGTGACCTTTAGGAACAACCCAGAGTTGAGGGGGTGCAGAAGTAATTCCTCAGAGAGGGTACTGACGTTATTCTGTCCCTATGAGGCTTTCCTCCTCATGGTACTCCCAAACATTCAGCCCCTGTGCACCTGCTATTATTCAGCTTGCCTTGTATGGCTTATTTCCCCAGGGTGGCTGGCTAGCACAGCTAGCCCATGCATAAAGGTTGTAGAGCCAAGAGTTTACTTCCACCTCACTCTTTTGAGGTGCATACACGTCCAGAGGTGTAAGAAATAGAGTAGCCCTTGTGCCACCCACATCATGGGCTGCAGTTGTGCTTGGCCCTACTTCAGGCCATGTAAAGAGGTCAGGGGAGAGGGAAGTTCCATACCCCCTCCCCCAACAGCATACCCATGTAAAGGGCAGAGAGATCCTAGCCTGGAGGGCAGGGGGAGACTGGGGAGACTAAATTAATAAAGCTACAGGTGATAATATTGTGTTGGTCATACCTTTTTATTTAGGGCTCAATCTGGCAAGATGCTGACCAGCCTCAGCTGTCAGTAGAGTCACAGGAGTGCTCATCAGCTTGCGGGACTTGGCCTTTGCAAGAGATGTGACAACCATAAATGAGACTTGACATTTATGAGATTAATGAATTTTTCAGGACTCTATTTTGTAATAATGATATTTTATTACTATACCTCATTCTTAGATATAATTTATAATCCATAGATCTCAAACTACATTATGAATGAGGTAAGTAGTAGTATCTGCATTTTACATATGAGAAAACTGAGGCAGAGAGAGGCAATGCTACTTGCCCAAGGTCACTCAGTAAGCAAGTGACAAAGCTGGGAATAGAATTCAGATCTCCTGAGTCCCAGTCCAGTGCTATATCCTGTGAACAACACTGTCTCCTGGTTTAAATTTAAAGGTTCTCATTATAATTGTTGATTAGATAAACAGGAGCACTCTGAAATTCATTATACTGTACAGTAAAAGTATAAATATATAATATACTGACCTCAACGTGCATTATTAGCATTAGCTAAATATTCTAATTAATGAACAGAGAGAATGTAAGCTGATTTACCCATCACTGCTAGGTAGCCAGTTTGGAAGTGGATGGTAAGATAACAGCTCTTCAAAAAAATATACAGTGGAACCTCAGAGTTATGAACACGAGAGTTACAAACTGACCATGCACCTCATTTGGAACTGGAAGTACACAATCAGGCAGCAGCAGAGACCAAATTAAAAGAAAAAAGAACCAGTACAGTACTGTGTTAAACATAAACTCCTAAAAAAACAAACAAACCCAGAAAGTGGCATTTTTTTTCTGTAAAGTTTAAAAGCTGTATTAAGTCAATGTTCAGTTGTAAACTTATGAAAGAACAACCATAATGTTTTGTTCAGAGTTGCAAACATTTCACAGCTATGAACAATCCCAATTCCTGAGGTGTTTGTAACTCTGAGGTTCTAATGTTGGAAAGGAAGTGAAATAGAATGCTGGATCCAGTTGAACCTGCAAAAGGGAATTTATGGCCTGCTCCTGCTCCTATGGATGTAAATGGCAAAGCTCCCATGGACTTTATTGGTACAAGATCAGGCCCTTAGTGAGTAATCAAAATATCCAAAAGTTTCAGAGCAAAACATTTCACACTTGTTTTGATTTCGAACTGTTTTAGGCTAAACCATTATTCATTGGGGGTGGGGGGGAGGGCTGGACATTTTTGACCATTTAAAATAATATTGTCATAAATCTAAACAAGGCATGAAATTCTTCACCAAAAATGAAAATATTAATACTGGCAATTTTTTGAGAAAAAAACATCATTGTAGAAAAGGAAGAAAAACATGTTTTGCTACAAAAACCCAGTTCAGTGAGCACAAATATTAATAACCAAATAGGATTTTTTTCTCCTTCCTTACCTAGTCTCTTTATCTCTTACCCCTTGATCCTCTTCTACGCCCTTTTTCTCCTACCATGTCCTCCCATTTCCATGTTTTCTTTCTTTCTATCTTTCTTTCTTGTGCTATAGTGGCATTTTACTCCCTCCCCACCCCAGACTGAGCATAGACAGAAGGGAGAGGAGAGTCTTTCCTGCTTACAGGCAGCTGGGCTGACTATACCACTGTGCAGCTGCCTGAACTGGCAGTCATGAAGACTTGCACCCACAGCTGTGACTAATAAAGCAAACAAGCCCAGATATAAATGGGAGAGAACAGAGAGGGAAAGAGAGGCAGAAAAGCCTGGGATAGCAGGGGGATGTGGGCAGGGTAATGACAGGCTCCCTCTGAGAAATTCATAGGGACACAAAAGAAGACTGCAAGTCCTGCAGTTTATGGGCTAATAGACTCAATTTAAATTAAAAGGTTATAGCCTGGTCTCACTGTAGATGATCAGAAGGGCATCTGTTAGTAGATGGCTGGGACACCTAGAGAGACTTCACTAAGAGCAGTTGACACTTCTCCTTAAGGGGCAACCCTCCCATACTGTATGGTATAAAGGATTATTAAAATGGCATAATTAGAGTGACGTTCTGGAACAGCCTTTCAAGGGGGATGGGGTTGGGGGGGAACTTAATTGATTTCAAGACTGTTTATTGAGGGGATTGTACAATAAAACTGCCTACCGTCGCTAGTAGCCAATCTACGACTACTCATAGCAAATATTCCCGGTGGCTAGTGATGGGACACTAGATGGGGAGGGCTCTGAGTTCTTACAGAGAATTACTTCCCAGTTGTGTGATTGTTGCATCTTGCCAAAATGCTCAAGGTCCAAATGATTGCAATATTTGGGGTTGGGAAGGATTTTTTCCCCAAGTCAGAGTGGCAGAGACTCTGGGGTTTTTTTGCCTTCCTCTGCAGCATGGGGCATGGGTCACTTGCAGATTTAAACTAGTGTAAATGGTGGGTTCTCTGTAACTTCAAATCTTTAAATCATGATTTGAGAACTTCAGTAACTCAGCCGGGGTAAGGGGTCTATTACAGGAGTGGCTGGGTGATCTTCTGTGGTCTGCAATGTGCAGGAGGTCAGACTAGATTATCATGATAGTCTCTTCTGGCCTTAAAATCTATGAGTCTATGTTGATCCACTGACCTGAACATTTTTAAAGCCCTCTGTGACTCTAGGCACCTCTGTATTCATGTCTTATATACTACTGCAATAACATATGTACAAAATGTGCCTTGCGTGGTGGTATATGGAAACTAATAACATGGAACTGGAAGTACACAATGAGTCACTAATATTGTAAAATGCATGTGTTAGCATTATATGTAAAGTTATGAATTCCCGATGTTACTAGAACACATTTAGGACAAGACAGCCTAACCTAGGTAAAATGATCAATAGGTCTGTCTTAGACAAAGAAATATGGGCTTACCTCAGTTTACATATTAGCAATAAACAAAGTCATCAAGCTGAGCCAGCAGGGATTGTACAGTTCATGAACTCAAGAAAGAGTGAGTTAAAATGGCTCCTGCACTCCAGAGAGACCCAGGAGACTGAATCCCCAGGAGGTAAAGGTGAATAGGGGACTGCAAAAGGAGAGTCTGAGACGGGGAGAAGGAACTCCCCCTGCTGAATGAACAAGGTGTGAGTACTAATCTTGGGATGAGTGGGTTTGTTTGGCTGTTGTGTTTTTCTTTCTCTTTCAGATTATTTCAGTTACAGGGTCAGTTGGGATTGTGTGTCTGGGGACTATTTGAGTCTTTGTTCCCTGGATTATCCTTGATCATCTTTCATCAGCCTCAATCAGCCTTGTAATCACTCTCCCCCTGTGTGACTAACGATGGGGTAGAGCTGACCTAGGAGAGAAGGCCTTAAAAGTCAGAGGGTAAGCGACCAAGGGGAGCTAGTGAATAGTGGAGTTTGAGAGGAAATTTGTGGAAGAGAGACGGAATATAATTGCTATGGTTAGGAAGGGCCGCATTGCCAGTTCCAACACTGCTCCTGTCTCCTCCACCTGTGCCTGTATCCAGACAGACGCCTAATCAGGGATGCCTCCACCCAGATGCTGGTGTGGACTTGCAGAGACTGTGGTTGCATTTTCCACTCACAAAAATCCAGGCTGGGGGGACCATGCAGTGTGAAAGGTGCCTGCTGGTGGAATCTCTCAGGAAGCAAGTGGGAGAGCTACAGGAGGAAGTGGTTAGGCTGAAGAGCATCTGTGCCCATGAGGAATTCCTTGAAAGTATTCACATGGAGACTTCCAAGGCTGAGGGTGCAATCCAGCTACAGAGGACTGCTGTCACACCACCAGGGGAGAAGGATATGGCTCAGTCAGATGGCCATACTGGCTGGGGGGGTATTTGTGGCAGCAGGCAGTGCTCCACCCCTACTCCCAACCCACCCACAATGGTGACAGAGAACCGTTATGTTGTCCTGGCAATGAGCGATGAGTAATCACCCCCAAATGTGGAGGACATGAAGCCATGTATCCCCAACGCTGGGAGGATCACAGCCATTAGTCCCAGGAGGAAACATAAGGTAGTGGTGGTTGGTGACTGTCTTCTGAGGGGGACGGAAGCACCCATCTGTCACCCTGACATGACATCCCAGGAGATATGTTGCCTGCCAGGTGCCCATATCTGAGACATTACAGACGGATTGTTGAGGATCATCCAGCCTTCTGGCTACTAACCCATGCTACTCATCCATGTGGGCACTAAGAATACTACAAGCTATGACCCTCAGCAGATCAGAAGAGACTACAGGGCTCTGGGAGTAAGGATGAAGGAGTTGAGAGCACAGGTGGTGTACTCTTTGATCCTTCCAGTCAAGGGTTGTGGCCCAGGTAGAGACAGATGCATCCTAGAGGTGAAAGCCTGGCTGCAAGGATGGTGTTGCCAGGAGAGCTACGGATTCCATGACTATGGAATGCTGTTCCAGGAAGAAGGACTGCTAAGCAGAGATGGGGTCCATCTATTGAGGAAGAGGAAAAGAAAATTTGGATATAGACTAGCTAACCTAGAAAGGAGGGCAGGTGACCAAAGGGGGCAGGTAACCAAAGCCCACAGGTAAGTCAAAAACATTGACTGGAGATCTGGGGAAAGGGTCAGAATTTGGGGGGAGCATTGGCTGTTATAGCATGAATATGGAGAGACAAGACAGAACTGGGGAGGGGAAATCAAATCAGTATCTTCGATGTTTGTATACTAATACAGGAAGTATGGGAAATAAGCAGGAAGAACTGGAACTGCTAGTAAATAAACACAACAATGACATAATTGGCATCACAGAGACTTGGTGGGATAATACACATGACTGGAATATTGGTATGGAAGGGTACAGGTTGCTCAGAAAAGACAGGCAGGGAAAAAGGGAGGAGGTGTTGCCTTATATATGAAAAATGTATATACTTGAACTGAGGTTGAGATAGAAATAAGAGAGAGACTCATTGAAAGTCTCTGGGTAAGGATAAAAGGGGTAAAAACTGGGTTGATGTCATGGTAAGGGTCTACTACAGATGACTTAACCAGGAAGAAGAGGTGGATGAGGCTTTTTTTAAAGAACTAGTAAAATCATCCAAAGCACAGGACTTGGTGTCATGGGGGACTTCAACTATGCAGACATTTGTTGTGAAAATAACCCAGTGGGGCACAGATTATCCAACAAGTTCTTGGAATGTATTGGAGACAATTTTTTATTTCAGAAGGTGGAGAAAGCTACTGGGGGAGGCTGATTTGATTTTGACAAATAGGGAGTTTGAGGTTCAATTTGTGTTCTTGGTCATCCTCCCTGTTGAAAGAAAAAGCCCAAGTAGCGACAGTCAAACTGTGGAGGTGAACGCGTGGTTACGTAGGTGGTGTCAGAGAGAAGGCTTTGGATTCTTCAACCATGGGATGTTGTTTCAGGAAGAAGGATTGCTAGGAAGAGATGGAATCCACCTAACAAAGAGAGGAAAGAGTATCTTCACAGGCAGGCTTGCTAACCTAGTGAGAAGGGCTTTAAACTAAGTTCGCTGGGGGATGGTAGGGAAGTGGGATACTGGGAGGAAAAACAAAGAGGAGGGTACAAGATGGGACGCCTTCTGATTCATACTGAGAAAGTAGGGCAATTAGCTAGTTATCTTAGGTGCATGTACATGAATGCAAGAAACCTGGGAAACAAGCAGGAAGAATTGGAAGTTCTGGCACAACTGAGGAACTATGATGTGATTGGAATAACAAAAACTTGGTGGGACAGTTCACATGACTGGATCACTGTTATGGATGGATACAAACTGTTCAGGAAGGACAAATATGGGAAGAAAGGTGGAGGAGATGTATTGTATGTAAGAAAGCGGTATGATTGCTCAGAGCTCCAGTATGAAACTGGAGAAAAGACTGCTGAGAGTCTTTGGGTTAAGTTTAGAGGCGAGTGCAACAAGGGTGATGCCGTGGTGGACATGTGCTATAGATCACTGGTTCAGAAGGATGAAGTAGACGAGGTTTTCTTTGGACAACTAATGAAGTTTCCTGATCACAGGTGCTGGTTCTAATGGGGGACTTCAATCACCCTGACATCTGCTGGAAGAGCAATACAGCAATGCACAGGCAAACCAGGAAGTTTTTGGAGCGTGTTGGGGACAACTTCCTAGCATAAGTGCTGGAGGAAACAACTAGGGGCTGTGCTCCTCTTGACCTGCTGCTTACAAACAGGGAAGAATTGGTAGGGGAAGGAGAAGTGGCAACCTAGGTGGCAGTGACTATGAGATGGTTGAGTTCAGGATCCTCCCAAAAGGAAGAAAGAAGAGTAGCAAAATATGGACCCTGGAGTTCAGAAAAGCAGACTTTGACTCCCATAGGGAACTGATGGGCAGGATCACCTGGGAAGCGAGTATGAGGGGGAAAGGAGTCCAGGATAGAGGGCTGTATTTTAAAGAAGCCTTATTGAGGGCACAGGAACAAACCATCCTGATGTGCAGAAAGAAGAGCAAATATGGTAGGCAACCAGCTGGGCTTAAAGTGAAATCTTCATGGAGCTTAAACTCAAAAAGGAAGCTTATAACTAGTGAAAATTTGGACAGATGACTAGGGAGGAGTATAAAAATGTTGCTCGAGCATGCAAGATTGTAATCAAGAAGGCCAAGGCACAATTGGAGTTGCAGCTAGCAAGGGATTTGAAGGGTAACAAGAAGGCTTTCTGCGGGTACGTTACCAACAGGAAGAAGGTAAGGGAAACTGTGGAACCCTTACTGAATGGAGGAGGCAAGTGACATATGATGTGGAAAATGCTGAAGTACTCAATGCTTTTTTTGCCTTGGCCTTCACAAACAAGGTCAGCTCCCAGCACTGGGCAACACAGAATGGGGAGGAGGTGAGCAGCCCTCACTGATGAAAGAAAAGGTTAAGGACTATTTAGAAAAGCTGGACATGTACAAGGATCCAGATCTAATGCATCCAAGGGAGGCGGTGACTCAATGAATGGGCTTGCTCAAAACTGCACTGTAGACATGTCTTTGGAAACCGAATAAAATGTCAGGAAAAAATAAGCAGAGAAATAATGCTGTGGTTACTAGCTAAATAAGAGCTGTATTTTCAAACAATTTAGCAACACAGCTTGTGTACAAAGTAGGCATAACGTTATGTTTCATTTTTACATCAATTATCATAACTGCACACAGAAACTGGGCAACTACATGTGGAAATTTGGTTATATTTGCACACACTTGATGTAACCTACAGGCTTGCATTTCGGGCAGCATTTAGTGGTACATATCATGGAAAGAACAGTGGGGATTATACATACGTTGGAGGACACTTTGTGCCTGCAGACTTGCTGGAGCTAAGCATGGTGGCTCTTCTGGATGGGTCAGAATCATCCAGAATTTGGGCGTGGTGAGGTCTGGGCATGCTCATTACCTGTTTGAAGCTAGTTGAGTGATTTCCATTGAGAGTAAGGAGCCTGGCAGAACATATCTAGAGTCATGCTCTGAGATAACATCTACACTTGGAGCTGGGGTTGAAATTCCCAGACTGAGTAGACTATTCATTGAGCAAGTGAGCTAAATAAAATAGGGTAACCACAGTAAACCAGACAGCAATGGCACAGGCCATGAGTACAATCCTGCCTGGACTCAATACTTATGTCCTTGTGGCAGCTAATACATGCTGCCATTCACTCCTGCCCATGCTGCCACATGTACACTACTATTTTTGGATGTCAGTGCAACTGGGAATCACACCCCCAGCTATAAGTGTAGACATAGCCTAAGAGTGGAGCCAATAAGAACTCAAGGGAGAGGGAGGAGTTTACAAATAGGAAGAGTAGGACTGAACTGAGAATTTCAGTAGTGGAGCAGTGCCATGATCAGAAGGCTCTGTCTTAAGGACTGTGTTCCAGGGATTTTGCCAGTTTTGTTGGACTGAGACTGCAGATTCCCTTACCTCACTGGAGAAGAAGACGACAACTAGAGTTGCTGCAGGAATTGCAAACTGCAGACTGTCATTGCAGAAACTCAGAGGGAGTTTGAAGGAGACTGTGGGACTGTCACTTGTTTCCCAGACTTTAAGAAGATTCTCTGCTTTACAGAGGGTTTGGACTCCATTCCACAGAGAGTGAGTCAGGTAATTCATCCCAGAGAGGAGCCCTAGGGAAGTGTATATATATATATTATTTGAATTTGTGATAGTAATAAATAATAATTTTTGGGGGGAAACCCTGAAAATAATGTCTTTAAAAGAGTTGTTTTTTCAGTATTCATGACTGTTTCAAGTTATAAGTAAATTGTTATACACACACACACACAAATGAGAAAGAGGGACAGAGTTAGTAAATGTTTTCTCTTAGAGATTTTGTTTCACTCTCCTATCAGAAATGTAACTTTATTAATTAAAGTCCTGAATAGACTAAACTCTGGTCTGCACAAAGTTAAAGTGCAGCTCAGGTAGGGAAAAGAAATACTATACCTGACCTTAGAATATTGCTTTCCCTAATCTGTTTCACAAGCACAATTATAGCAATTTTTCCCACAAATTAAGATGCTAAAGTTGTGTGCATTTTGCATGTACCATTACCCACCTCAAAAGTTTGAAAATATGTGTATATATTGTGTACATGTATGCATTTCTTATGTATCGGTATATCTTTTTCTCTTTCTTCATTTAAGTATCTTAATATCTATTGCAGCCATAACAAATGCTTCAAGCAGGAAACAAAAATACCAGGTCCAGATCTTCAGTAGGTGTAAACTGGCATAGTTTCTATGATGTGAGTGGAGTTACGCCATTTCAGACCTTCTAAGGATCTGTCTCACTGTGAACTTCAGATTCAAGCAGAAGCAAGAACTCCCTTATGTCTGCAAATTGACTGTCTGCTCTCTCTCTCTCTCTCTCTCTCTCTCTTTGTCTCTCTCTTTCTCTCTCTCTCTGCTGCAATGTAGAAGAGAGAGATTTAAACTCAAGGTCATAAAAGGAAGACAAAACCTGTAGTCCATTACCTTTCCATCTCAAGAATTCATTTCAACTTTGAAATAATAAAAAAGTTAAATAGTGCTCGGAAAAATCTGTACGGGTGTGAAAGGGTCATAAGTATCAAAAGTTAACTTCCCTATCCACCTACACCTACACTGCTACACACAGTACACCCACCCATACACAGTGGGTTAAATTGTGGCATTTAGGCCAAGCAATGAGTAGTGTGGAATTGTACTGTCTCAGGCAGACATGGTTTCTACCCTTTGTTGATGTCTGCTCACAGTGCAGGAAGAAGTGCAGGAACTTGTGCAGATTTTGCAACATCCATTAGGCTGCAATAGCCTGTTTATAGGCAGAACTGCAAGAGTCGATATTATTAGAATTTGGCAAAAAAAATTGGCTGAAACATTTTTTGGCAAAAAATACAGATACAGCATCACCAGTACATTTTGTGAATTCATATCAATTTTGCCAAATTGTTTATGTTTCTGAAAAAGAAGTCAAAACACTTCATTTCAAAATGTTATCAAAATGAAATATTTAGATTTTTCCATTTAAAATGACTTTTTTCTGAAATTTCATTTGGTTTTATTTAAATCCCACCTTCTGTCCCCAAAAAAGAACTTTAAAAACCTGCTTCAACTTTTCAGTTCACCAAAAATCTATTATTTTTTTTTGTTTCAGCTTGATCTGAAATGAACTTTTATCGTTTCAGATCTGCCAGTGAACCAAAAAATCAGTTATTTGCATCATTCTAGATATGATCTCTCTATCTTGTGAGAGAATCTCCATAGAGAGTATCACTCTAGTATCTAATGACCTCAGTTGGAGCTGTTAGGTGCTCAATACTTATGAAAAACAGCCCACTTATGTAGGTGACTATAAACAAATTTAGGAGTCCAAGTTGAAGCTCCTTTATTTATCTGTTTATTTATTTACCGTCTTTTCCTAGGAGCCAGTTAGGTCAATTAGAGCCATTATGTATTGTGGTTGTATATGACAGCTGAACAGACAGACAGGTTTTTCACCATCCAGGGAGAATGTGTATCTTTTCCTCTGTATTTCCTCTGTATTCACTCTGGTTAGAATTTTTTTGTCATTTAACCAACAAGTTGTACTGCCTCAGAATGGCTGCCAATTGTGCTAAGTCCCAATTTATCAAACACAATCTTATGATTTTATAAGCCTCAATTTCACTCTTCTCCCACTACAGCGTGCAGCACCTGGCCCCACCTGGCAATAACTTTCACCTCCTCTACAGCCCTGACCCCTGAAAAATGAATTGCCCCTTAAGGTCTGGAGTGGAAAATTAGTTCTGTGGGAGCTTTTAACTTCACAGCCATCAATATCACATATACTTTTCATCTTCTGCTTCTAAGGCATTATATACAAAGAAGGGTTTGATGACAATGGCTCCTTTAAGCTGTACTTTTTTTTTCTCTAGTTAACATGTTTGACAGCCAATGGCAAAACACAGGTGTGTCTGACTATCAGAGTAAAAAAGCTTGGAATAAGGGACATTAGATATTATATGTTGTCTCTTTGGGCTCAATTCAGTGAAACAAGATGACAAAAATGCAATCAAGCTTTCATACATTTTACTTGCTTTGTATTTATGAAGAAAATCCATCATACCTCTGAGTCATGTGATGGGAAGAGAGACGTGTGATGGGAAATAACCATAAAAAATGACCATCCAGAATTCAAGAGTGCCTTCCTATGGAGATTTTTTTGAAAAATTATGTCCCAACCTCGTAGACAAATATAGTTGTCATAATGCTAGAGAGAAATTACATAGCATCAAGTGAAGAATTTGCAGAAACAGAGCTCTCTTACGAAAGAGGAATATTAAAATACAACTCAGAATGTATGCACTGAGTATGTACACCAGTATCTCCAGTCTAGATTGTGTCTATAGTAGCAGGCAGTAGGATCACACTATCCATGAAGTTGAAATAATTTGTCTCTGCTTTAACCAAAAATCACCTCTTGAAAGCCAGAGTACATGGAATTGAGGAATTAAATGCATCATACGGGAGGCAGCGGTAATGTCACATGGGGCTCCTGGGACTTCAAAGAGTAGTGCAGAAGAATCAGTAATGGCATTAAGAGCATCAGAGAGGGGGAGAGAAAACAGCTGGGAAGCTTGGGGAGCATTGAAAAGAGCCAAGGAAATGTGGACTCAAAGCCAAGACTGAGGATATGTGGTTCAGAGCCAAACTTCAAGATAAGAATTTTTGCAATCTCTGCCAAACAGTTTACTAAGGATAAATTGCAGATTATTTTATCGTATGTATTTATGAATTGCATGTTTCAATAATTTGTTTTTGGCCTTATGTACCATAAATCGAACCAGTGCCAGAGAAATCCCAGATGTAAATCTGATTAAAAGAACAGAATCTTATAGAAAAAGAGATGCTGCCTTGAAGCTGCATTTTCTGGGGAAAATGAATGAATAGGGCAGATGGTTCCTACCTTTGGGTGGGTGGGCATGGGATGGCATGGAATAGCTGGGGTGGAAAGGTCCTTGAACTCAGGGTGCAGCCCTTCACTGTGTCCTAGAAAAAGAAAATTGTCCCCAAAGGGGTAGGGAGGATGAAAGTCCAGTCTTATCATTCACCCCAACATCATTCTGCAGAGCTGGCTGGCCCTAGAGTGCATCATACACTTGTTCCCTGGAGCTCTGTGGAGGATTGAAACTCTGGAGGAGCAATCTTCCTCCTCACTCAAGTATATCCCTAACACTGTGCTGTCTGAACTCACCCCATCCAGGCTTGAGTAACCAAAGGCTCAGTGCCACAATCTCGCAAAGCACTGGTCAGTCAACATCTGTTCGTTGACAGGAAATGCACTTAGCAGGCACACTAAAATGGTATTCCCAATGTTATTCCTCAGACCCCAGCTGCCATATGAAGTAGGGTGGACTAACAGACCTGACATTTGAGACTTAAGCTGTCAGTGGCAGAAGTCCAATTCATTAGCCAATATTTTCCAACTGGTATTGAAAGGAAAATACCCCTGTGGCAACAGAGAAGCCTCTGAAGCTGTGTAGGTTAGATTAGGGAGCTTTGGTAGACCAGCAACTACTCTATCTGCTGAATTGGGGAGAGAAGGAGGCTTAGACTATAAAACTGCAAAAGTTACAATATTGTAGCTTTTAATTAATTAAGAGAGGATTTGGCAGTTGTTATCCACTTCATAAGAATGTATTACTCATAAAAATATAGACAGGGAAAGGAAAATAACCTTGTCCTTAGGCTGCATATGGTGCATTAGTGTGCTGTATCTCCAAATCAAGAAATGGGTTTCCTATAAGAATGAATTTTAGCCACTTTCAGAAGAAACACATATATTTCTGACTAGAATAGATGCAGTGTAGGGCAGGTCCAAAAATAATATATCTCAGAGCTTGAATCTTGCCCTGTTCTCACATATTGATGGTTACAAAATTTTAAATAGGTTTCCAGAGATGTGCATGTTCTTGAGCACTATTTGAACAGTCCATCTTACATATGAGGAAACTGAAATATCATTAATATGCAGAAAACATTTCTCCTAGGTGTGAACATCAATTCTACATAGGTGGCAACGTCTACAGTAAATGCAGATTGCCTCTTTTCTCACTTGTCATATTATTTAAGATTTTGGAATCAGATGAAAATAGATACACTGCTCTTTTCTTGATGTCCTAGTAATGTAAGTCAAGAACGATGGAAGACCAGAAAGTCCATTCTTAACAATATAATATAATACCTTGTCTGTAGATTAGTGAAGAAGAAGAAATCAAACCAATAGGTGGTAAATTGTGAATGGATTACTATTATTACCATTAAATCAGTATGAAACAATGGCTCAGATTTTCTGATCTAGCCAAGCTGTGCTTGGCACAGGGCTGGGAGAGGGAAGGGACAAAGTAAAGTTACATTTCTGGACTCTGGAGCATGGAGCTGGTAGTGAACTTGTAGGTGCTGTAATTTACACCAGCCTAAGTATGCCTCCAATGGGTCATTCCAGCAGCAAAAGATAGCTGGAGAACACAGACAACCTGATACACACATTAGACAAGGAGAATCTTCAGGCAACCTGCTAAACCAGTTTTGTGTCTCCTCTACAGGCAAAGCCACCAAATGGGGTCAGAGTTAAATTAGGGTTAATTGTCAGAATGACTGTGTGTTTTTTATCCTGTGGTAGTATGATAAGAAAATCATACCCTTTTGCATGCCTAATTTCTTGTAGACAAATTACAAACGCTCTGAAGTGCAAACATAGGGTCTTGGTTATTAGATTTTTTCTAGCATTTCATGTGTACTGCAAAATAAAAATGTACAATATGCAAAAAAGAATTCTGGGTACTGCATTGCAAAATCATGGTGCATGTATGTGAACATCACAAAAAAATATCATATTATAGTAACAGTTTAGCAGTCCTTGCTGTACAATTTAGATTGGACAGGGAAATTTCCTCATGCGTCAGGAGAAACAATTTCCCTTGGTATTTACCCTTCCCATATAAACTTGAACATTGCTTGTTCACTGGTATTGTACATAAAGATAATTGAGCTAGCAACTTTAAAAATGTACAGCACACTAACGGAGATGGTAGGTGAGTTCAGAGTCACAGGATCCGTCTTTTTGGAGGTATTGTAAACAACTACTGTATTAAGGACTGGTTTATATAGTTTGGTTCAGTGCTTATACATTACCATTTATTTATCTATCGGGAATTCATAGATTCACATGTTATAAGCCAGAAGGGACCACTGTGATCATCTAGTCTAATCTCCTATATTCCACAAGCCATAGAACTTCTCTGAATTAATTCTCATTTGAACTAGAACATATATATTAGGGAAAAAATCCAGTCTGTTTTAAAAAGTTGCCGGTGATGGAGGGTCCACCACAATCTTTGCTAAATTGTTCCCATGGTTAATTACTATCACTATTACAATTTGCATCTTATTTCTAGCTTGAAATTGCCTAGCTTCGGCTTTCAGCCGTAAGATCTTGTTACACTTTTGTCTGATAGATCAAAGAGACCTTTATTATCAAAAATGTGTTCCCTTGTAGACTGTGATCAAGTCCCCTTTAACCTTCTCTTTGCTGAGGTAAACAGATTGAGCTCCTTGGGTCTATCATTATTAGACATGTTTTCCAATCCTTAATAATTCTTAAGGTTCTTCTCTGAAAACTCTCCAGTTTATCAACATCTGTCTTACACTGTGGACACCATAACTAGTCACTATACTCTAGCAGTGTTCACACCCATGCCAAATACAGCAGTAATATAACCTCCTTTCTCCTACTCAGGAGAATGGTGCAGAAGCAGTAGTAGCAGTTGTTGCCAGCCTAGTTGAAAGGAATAGTGAGTACTAGGAGCTGGCCATAAGTTCCAGTCTCATCTCTTCCACTGACTGGTGTTAAAAACCCTGTGCATGTCATAGCTTCATGACAGAGGAGGCCCCATTTCTTTGGAGGCAGGAACGTGTTATTCTCTATATTTACAGATAGTAGAATGGAGAGTTTGTACAGGATCACTGATGGGCAGAGCCAGAAATAAAACCCAGAGGGTCATATTCTGTTCTATGCCTCTCACAAGGTGCAGCATACATGGCAGTGGGGAGGGGAAGAGCAAAGTGTTTTCTAATTTACTTCTGTGGCAGTAGACAACACAGCCTGAATCCAAGACTGGATTCACTAAGCAATCAGTCTCTCAGATTAGTTCCACTGTGTCAGATCTCCCAGATGCTATGGTGGAGAAGAAAACCTTCTGCACAGACACAGTGCACACAACAAAATCTGTCCATTACACAGAGTCAACAGGAGATCTCTGCCTCTGTGTTCTAATCATGTCGCTTCTCACATCATCTGGCATAGGCCATCTCTAAAACATGGTAAGCACCCTGTGAAGCCAAAGCTGGTGGAGACAGTGGAGAACTTGATTTCTGGGCTGCCATCACAATTGATAGTTATCCCAGAAATGGATCTGATGTTTGAATGGCTGTGGAAGCCGGTCTGATCGATATTGCCCCTCTTTCAAGAAGAATTATCCTCCAGCTATAGTGAGGGGAGACACTTAAGCTATATCTGGTTTGATAAGGAGAGGGGGCTGGTGGAAGAGTATTCTCCATCAGAGGTCACAGTTCTGGAACAAGCTCCCACTGAGTTTAGGTCACGGTCATCGACAACTTTGGTTTTGTGCTCTCTTATTTTTAAATAATCCAAAGGAAAAAATCAAAAAGAATAACCTCATCCAATCTTTATCAGCAAGTTCAGTGCCACTGTAATGGAGACTATGACCAGCTCAGATAGGACAACTGCATTAGTGTGGGACAAACTTTACATTAACACTTTTACCTTATCCTATCCTCACCCCGGAACGTATGCACCAGGTGGGTTCTGATGTAAATTTAGGCTAGGAGAGCGTCTGCATTTGAAGTGAGATGCAAAATCCATGGATTTAATCCTTTACTGATTCCCTTTAGCAGCATGGTGAATTCTATATCCAGATGAACATAACTGTCTTAAAAGAGGTCCTGCAGTGGATGGCACTCACTTTCTTAACTACTGACCTTGCAATCAACAGCACTGCTAAAGAGCCAGATCCTTATTCATTGAAGTTTTGGAATTTAACAATTGTGACAACCACTTTGCTGGAAAACAAACAAACAAACAAACAAACAAACAAACAACAACCTTTGTGATGCTGGTAGGAGGGGATCTTAATGAAAGAGACTTCAAAACAGTTTCCAACCTCTTTTAATAATTGATTAGCAATTATAAAATAACTTTTAAGGACTACATTTTCAATCTGGCCTCCCTTTATAAGAGTACAGTTTTACATGAGCAAACAATTGTGTATGCATTTTTAGCATGATTAACCTGCGCAAACAGATTGTATAATTCAGCTTTCTTTCTATAATGCGTTTTCCAGTTTCCATATAGTCTTTATAGAGAAACCACTTATAATTGCTATTTATGTATATAGACTAACATCAGAGGGTTTGTCTCTGTTGTCTTGTGAACTGAGGACATATGAGCTGTTAAAGTAACAGAATTTCACAGTAACAGTGAACTAATGGAGCATCATCTGTTTTTTTATGACATATGCCTAGTCATATAAGATTAATGTATTGTGAACCTTTTATGTTTGGCATTTATATATTTATTTTTATAATGGAAAAAAATGAGTTCAGGATATTTTGTTTTGGCTCCTGTACTGGCACTCTTAAGATCAGCAGATATTGTAAGTGCAAGAACAAGCCTAATGGCATTGATCTTGGAATATGTGCCAGGAGAGAGCAGTAAAATCTTGCTGAGCCGATTTCAGGAGTTTTATACAGCACCCACTGTGACGCCTGCGGACCAGGTGCCAGCTCATGCTAGTACCTCAGGCCAATCCACTTGTTTATTAGTATACATTAAAGTGATTGTTAAATGTGTGAGTGCATTCTTGAAAACTAATGGAATTAATCTTTAACATAAAAGTGCTCATTTCAAAGCAAGTGGTCATTGTGTGTGATGATTGGACGTCAACTATTTTAAATGCATTCCTCACTCAGTCTCTGTCATCAAAGGAAGAACTCACATGCATAGTGACCCTCTCTTTTTGTTTTCTGTGAGGAGAAGCTATGCGAATGTATTCAAGGAAAATGCCTTCAACTGTGGACTATTTGGATTAGAACAGGGTAGAATAACTGAATGAGAATATGGAGATCCCCAGAGTTATTGTGGGTAGCGCTGACTGACTTTTGGGAAACTGGCAGATTACTACATCTCTGCTGCTCTTTAGAATTATAGATTGTGACTCACTTGTACATATACTTTAGCTGCTTTATCCTCTTAATAACTCTTATTTCCTTTTTTTAGCTAATAAACCTTTAGTTAATTTACTATAGAATTGGCTGCCAGCATGATCTTTGGTGTAGGACCTAGGGTACTAATTGGTCTGGATTAAATGATTGGTCTCTTGGGACTGGAAGCAATCTGAATGTGATGTGTTTTTTGGTGTAGCTGGCCTTTTATCAAAAAGTCTAGTTTGTCTGGGTAGCAAGATAGACTGGAGAGTCTACTCTAAGTTGACTGATGGTCTGTGATTCCATGGTAAAACTGGTAGTGACCCAGGAGTTCATGTTTGTTACTGGCTTGGTGAAATCTAATTATAGAGCATACAACCAGTTTGGGGTGTCTGCCCTGTTTTCTGACAGTCTGCCCTGAGGTAGGCTCTCACAGTCTTGAGCTATGCCAGGCAGCGACACCCACCTTTTTCAATCAGACATCCTTCCTCCTCCTTTTGGAATGAAAAAAATGAGGCATGTGACACTAAAGGAAAAAGCATTAGCCTCTATATCCTCTCTCCTGTTTCCTCATGGTCCCAGACCCTTTACTGTGTGTTCTGCTATGCTCTTGCAGGATCTTCTCTTCTTAAATTTGTTTTTAATTTCCATTGCTGTACATCCTAACATATTTCTTCTGCTCCCATTTTTTATCTGCATGGGAACTGTTTGTCTCCCACTATTGCCAAGCTCAGGCACCAAAAAAAAGCATAATTGGCTTAAAAACATTTAGATTTTTTAAAAATAATAAATTTGGGGCTCTTTCTTATTTGTCTGATTTTTAAGTCTTTAGGGGATATTTGGTTCTTGTTTTCAGGCTTTTCTCTGCAACCACAAGGCCTAGAAACGTACTTTAAAAAATGTAAGAAAGATTCTCCTGCAATCAGATTCCTTCAGGAGCTGCCGCTTTTAGAACAACATCAAATATTGCAAGACACGCACTAAAATAATGGGATTTCATAACACTGTGATCAGGCAACCTGTGGGCAAGGGTAAGTTGTGAGTCAGGAAGAAAAAAGATAAATAATTTTAAACTGCCCTTCCTCTCAGGAACCTATCTACTATCTTATCTTTTTAACTCTCTTTGTAATGTAAAAGTAAAATTTAGGAGCTCCTCTTCTTTCCACTCCGTCTGACAGAGGAGCTTCTCCTGGTAACTGCTGCAGCATCCGTCACAAAAATCAGCCAAGAAATCTGAAGAACTTTACAGTTTTAACCCAAATTTAAATTAATTAAAACTATATTTCTTCATCTGAGCTTTGGCTGATTTTTTAGTGGATAATTTTGCTGTGTGTCCCAATGCATACCAGTAAAAACACAATGATAAATATTATCAAATATGTATTTATAGTTATATGTGTTAGCTGCTTTTGAAATATTCAAGATGGGACTATCCTTATTCCAAGGAGCTCTTAATCTATGGTTAGACAGAGATAAAGATGGACTTTATTGGAAGAGGAAAAGCAATAGGCCATTTCAGACCAATCCACCAACAGAGACTAGGAAATATACAAAAGGCAGGAAGAATAATGGATATATATATATATATAAATTTGCTATAATATTTTGTAAGAAAGTCTTGTACCATTAATACTTTTCCTATACACAAAGCCAAGAAAGTATATTTTCAGTAAGAAGATTTATCTTAAATTAATGGGGGGAGGAGGAGATGCTCCAACAATAAATGCCTCGGTGAAAGAGCACGATGTATGCATCTCCTCTGTAAACTAGCTGTTTAAATTCTGAAAAGAAAATGGCTGGTCTCAGCAAACAACCAGCATTTACAGGATTCAAAAGGTGCAGAACATATACATTAAGGCCATCACAGTTCTGTGGTTACATACTTCATGAGCTCAGGAGGAATATGGTGAAACACTAGTCAATTTATTTGGGTTGTTAGTTCAGGAACAGCTTCTGAATATTCAGTGAAAGGTAGCCATGTGGGTCAATAATTGGTATACAAGTCTTAGAGTCTGTCATTTTTTCCCTGGCTTGAATAGCTCAGACTTTATTATTCCATTTTGTCAAGGAGAGAAGATCTACTCTATATCATTGTACTGCTGTGAACAACTGAGCAGGCAGCAATGACTTTTAAGCTGCTTATTATTAATCCAACCTTATTAAAACATACATAAATGATAGAGCTAACTGCTACTCCACTATCTTGGAACAATGCATTTTATCTGATAGTATCTCATACATAACTCCTCTCTATTTTTAAGAGTAATTTTAGGGTATGAAAAAAATCCAGTTGAATGACAACTTCTCCATCACTGGCTTGATATTGTGTTCCATGTTTTGTTTAATTTGTATGGGCTGTAATATGATCTATATGTGATTTGGGAGCAGAGTCTGAGATACAGATGAATGTAATATTTATGTGACCAAATGCTGAAGGCCAGCATCTTCCCATGTAACGATACTGGAATCATTTTTCAGAAAGATATATATCAATTAGAATGATAATTATTCTCTTACAGGCTATAGTGGGCTGCAGAACTTTGTATTAATTATTAATTATTATTATTATTATTTCAGTTAATAGTTGCATTTTCCTGATTTATACAGGGTTAAAAATAGAGTTACTGAATGCTGTAGAAAGAGGATAGGGGCAACTGTCATCAGTAGGAAATGTGGCAATATTCCTTTTTATATAGTAAGCTAATTTTATGCTGCATAAGGCTTTTGGTATTTATTTATCAATCATTTTTCTGTCTCTTTGTCTGCCTATTTATCTGTCATATTTCCAAGCAGCTATAACACTGATACCAAGATGCCTCAGGCAGCCTTAAGTTACTATTGTGTCTATGTTTCTTTTGATATCTGACAAATTTTCTTTTTTCTATTTTTGTCTTTCAGGTTTATCAGTCAAGACTCACTTTGAACCTCCTGTGTGCTCTAGTTTTTCAGAGTGATTTATTCTTGGTGTTTGTGTTCTATATTAGTGGGGTGAGCGAATTTCATACCCAAAAGGCAGATCCACCCTGTCTATTTAATTTTTTCAAGCTAGAATACAGATCGGCATTTATTCTGTCATGAATTCCCTTCACTTATCTCAGCCGGATATTTCTTCTTTACTGGACATGTTTGATGTTTTATTCCTTAACACACCTTTATGTGGAGAAGACTAAAGATTCATCTATGTAAACAAACAAACAAAAAAACCTAGGAGCATCTTTATTATAACAAATAATAAAAAGAAATGGCCTTTTCTTGAAATCCAGGTGTAACAGAGTATCGGGAATCAACAGCTAAGCCAGCACTCTGATCACTAATCACCCCTGGGGTGTACCTGACTGTGTCTAATTAGAAGATTAGAAGAGCTGGAGAAGACTAAAGGGCTAATTAGCCCACTAATTTAGAAGTCTGAAGGTGGAACAAGAAGGGAGTGCAAAAAGGGAGAGAAGTAGGCTAGTGGAACCAGAACCAAGAACAACTTCTGGATGGAAAGATCTCTTCCCTCTCCTGGGAGGAGGCGAAACTGATGTTGTAAATGAATAAGATCTATGGCTTAGTAAGGTGGAAGGAAAAGCAATGTAAATAATCTACATTGTGGTGTTTAACAACAGAAGATCTCCAAATATTCTGTGTAGACAGGAGAGGGACTGCATTCTGTACACAAAATCAATCTGTCTTTTTTTTTTAACCACACTGTATTTCTTACATGGGCATTCATACGTTGTAGTGACTAATTCATGCAATTGCCTAGTTATAATTGTCCGCATTTGTAATGTTTTCCCTGGGTGTATGAGCTGCAGCTAGGACATCTAGTAATGCCATCTCAGCTGCTAAATGCTGCAGAAGCTACTGCCCCTCCAAAACCCATTTTAGTATAGATAGTGGAGTGTATTTTGTGTGTCTGAAATCGTCTGCAGCATGATCATCTTCCTTGAAAACGAAGGTGCTAGGATGTAACCATCCTGAGCACAGATTAGTTACATTCCCATTGCCTTTGGATGTCCATGATGTCTCCACAATGTCTGTGTTCTCTAAGATGAGGAAGTTGATAAGTTTTGACAGGGCTTGCCTTCTTCTGCCAGCTGCAGCACAATCTTCATGGATGCTGGTGATAAAACAGTGTGTCACAATGACAGACACTTTCTTACAGTTTGGAAAGAACCAGGCTATATTCAACTGAAATTCCCCAAAAGGGTCCCAATTACCAGGTAGTTGGTCTATGGCCAAACATTCCAGCTTTGTGACAAGAAGACCCAGTAGGGTTACCAGGCATCTGGTTTTTGACTGGAACATCAGATAGAAAGGGGACCCTGGTGGCTCTGGTCAGCACTGCCGACCAGGCCATTAAAAATCCAGTCGGCAGCGCTGCAGGGTTAAGGCAGACTAGTCCCTACCTGTCCTGGTACTGTTCTGCACTTTGGAAGTGGCCAGCAGGTCCATCTCCTAGGCAGGGGAGCAACGGGGCCCTGTACCCTGCCCCTGCCCCTGCCCCTGCCCCAAGCACCAGCTCCGCATTCCCATTGGCTGGGAATCATGGCCAATGGGAGCTGGGGAGCAGTGCCTGTGGACTAGAGCAGCACGCAGAACCTCCTGTCCCTCCTGCTTAGGAGCCAAACCTGCTAGCCACTTCTAGGGAACAGCACAGAGCCAGGACAGGCAGGGAGTCTGTCTTAGGCCCGCTGCGCTGCTGACCAGGAGCCGCCTGAGGTAAGCCCGCTCCCCAGTCCCGATACTCAACCCCCTGCCTCAGCTCTGAGCACTTCCAAAACCTGGAGCCCCCTCTTGCACCCCAACCCTGTCAGCCCCAGCCCCGCCTCAGATCCTGACCCACCAGACCAGAGCCAGTACCCCTTCTTCATCCCAACCTGTATCTCCTTCCCACACTCTGAATTTCTCAGCCCTACTCCCCAGCCTGCAGCCCACTCCTGCACCCAGAACCCCTCACCCACAGCCCCACTGCAGAGCCTGTACCCTGAATTCATAGTCTGTACCCCCTCCCATACCCCAACTCCCTGCTTCAATCCGCAATCCCCTCTTACACTCTGAATCCCTCAGCCCGACTCCCCAGCCTGGAGCCCTCTCCCACACCCCAAACCTCTCATTTCTGGCCCCACCCCAAAGACTGAATCCCCGGTTAGAGCCCTCACTCCTTCCTGTATGCGAATCCCCTGCCCCAGCCCAGTGAAAGTGAGTGAGAGTTGGGGAGAGTGACCCACCAAGGGAGGGGAAATGTAGTGAGCGGGAGGCATCACCTCAGGGAAGGGGTGGGATGAGGCAGGGTCGGGGCCTCAGGGAAAGGGCAGGACTAGTGTCGAGAAAGATGCTTGGAGGGCTGGAGTTATCTTAGTCTTATAGGCCTGGGCTTTCCAAAGCTCATCTTTCATTTGAAAAGTAACTGGCCAAGGCATCCAGTTTGAACATGAAGCAGTCCACAACCGCAGACTATTCCTATTCGACATATAGAATATACATGAGGTGAGTAGAAACAACAGGGGATGAAACTTTGCTGTCAGGACATGAGGGGAAGTAGGAAGGGTAGACTCCATTGTGTAGTCAGTCAAAGTGGGCATCAAGGGCAAAACAAAACAAAACAAAATTATCAGTGAAGAGAACTCCAATGGCTCTCTTTTGGATGTGAAACTTAGCTCCACCTGCTTGATGTCATCTGAAGGGCAAGGTGGTAAACTACATGTGAAAAATAATGTGGCATTCTTCCCAGATAAAGCCATCTTCCCTTTCATTACATTTCGCATTAATATACTGTTGTAACTTCAGCTTGTCTGCTTCTTTGTCTTCATGCATCTCGCCACTCATGTTTTCAAAGGGCACTATTTTATCTGATAGACTGTGTACCCTGGAGAACAATATGTGAATTATAACAATTCCTCAGGCTAGCTAAAGGGCGCCACTAGATCTGTCAAAGGTTCAGAAATATATCTTTCAAATGCAAGATTTTTTTAATATGATTCTAATGGTGTGAAATGTTGTGTTATGACCTGCCTGTATGAAGTCAAGAAGAGGATAATGAGACAAGAGATGAGAAGATATTTGTTTCTACCTGTGAGGAAAGGAGAAGAAATGAATTAATATGATGTGCTACCCTTGCAAAACTATAAAGCATTCAGCTCCAGGCAAAAGAAAACAGTCAAGTATGTAATAACTTTTAAAATAGCCTGTGTTTTAGAAAACTGTGCCTAGTAGCTGGCTGAGATGAGAACAGTTGTGGGATGTATTTTACATAGCTGAGGCAAGGAAAGTAACTTTCTGATTGTGAATTTATTTGTTTATTTAATCATTTAATAAGACTTGTACAATAATTTTATCCTTAGTTGTCTGTGCTGTACATATTGTAGGAATGGATGTGGCTGTATTTTCATATTATGTAGGTATTTTAGATTATTAGATATCACAGTATGTAGACTTATACTGTAAACACAGCAAAATCTCAGTTAACTGTAATTTTGTTCTTCAAAGGTTAGTTTCCTAGGGTTTACTGTAGTCTTCACTGAGATCTGAGGAGAAGAGTGTTGTGCAAGGGAATTCGCCAGCAGAAGAGAGCAGAGTTGTGCATGAGTTCCTCCAATTAGTCAAAGGTTTCAGGTGTCTCTTACGACTTTCAGATAATCTTAATTCTATTGTAATGCTATTGTGATACAATGTCAGTTTCATCACCTGATTCTCCTCCTTTCAAACAGGAACACACACATACACACACACACACACACACACACACTTAAACAAAGTGCACTAGTTCTTTTACCCAGGAAGACAGCAATAGTAAAATACCATCTGGTGCTAATATGCATTCTGACTAATAAAATACTCTAGTACCAAGATAGACCTCATAAAGAGAACTCATTGGCAGTACAAACAGATCAACACTCCCCTGACATAATGTAATTTCCATGCCAGAACAACAAATGTGTTTGTGTGTTGTTTTAGAAATTAAATGACCCACATATGTTCCCTGATTTAAAGTTCACTAGGAAAGCTGTATGGAATCTTTAGCTCCAAATTCTGCTTTCATTGTCACTGATGTAAATCTGGAGTAACTGTCCAGATTTCAGTAACTCAACTGTTAATCTTAATCTACACCTCTGTCAATAATAGATTCATAGATTCATAAACTTTAGGGTCAGAAGGGAACAATGTGATCATCTAGTCTGACCTCCTGCACAAAGCAGGCCACAGAACCCTACCCATCCACTTCTATAACAAACCCCTAACCTATGTCCGAGTTACTGAAGTCTTCAAATTGTGGTTTGAAGACCTCAAGCTGCAGAGAATCCACCAGCAAGTGACCCATGCCCCACGCTGCAGAGGAAGGCGAAAAACCTCCAGGGCCTCTGCCAATCTGTGCCGGAGGAAAATTCCTTCCTGACCCCAAATATGGCGATCAGCTACACCATGAGCATGTGGGCAAGACTCACCAGCCAGCACTCAGGAAAGAATTCTCTGCAGTAACTCAGATCCCATCCCATCCAACATCCCATCACCGAACACTGGGCATACTTATTTGCTGGTAATCAAAGATCAATTGCCAAAATTAAGCTATCTCATCATACCATCCCTTCCATAAACTTATCAAGCTTAGTCTTAAAGCCAGATATGTCTTTTGCCCCCACTACTCCCCTTGGAAGGCTGTTCCAGAACTTCACTCCTCTAATGGTTAGAAACCTTCGTCTAATTTCAAGTCTAAACTTCCTAATGTCCAATTTATACCCATTTGTTCTTGTGTCTACATTGGTACTAAGCTTAAATAATTCCTCTCCCTCCCTAATATTAATCCCTCTGATATATTTATAAAGAACAAGCATATCCCCCCTCAGCCTTCTTTTGGCTAGACTAAACAAGCCAAGCTCTTTGAGTCTCCTTTCATATGACAAGTTTTCCATTCCTCGGATCATCCTAGTAGCCCGTCTCTGAACCTGTTCCAGTTTGAATTCATCCTTCTTAAACATGGGAGACCAGAACTGCACACAGTATTCCAGGTGAGGTCTCACCATTGCCTTGTATAACAGTACTAACACCTCCTTATCTTTCCTGGAAATACCTAGCCTGATGCATCCTAAAACCACATTAGCTTTTTTAACGGCCATATCACATTGGCGGCTCATAGTCATCCTGTGATCAACCAATACTCCAAGATCCCTCTCCTCCTCTGTTGCTTCCAACTGATGTGTCCCCAGTGTATATCTAAAATTCTTATTATTAATCCCTAAGTGCATAACCTTGCACTTTTCACTATTATATTTCATCCTATTACTATTACTCCAGTTTACAAGGTCATCCAGATCTTCCTGTATGATATCCCGGTCCTTCTCCGTGTTAGCAATACCCCCAGTTTTGTGTCATCCGCAAACTTTATTAGCACATTCCCACTTTTTGTGCCAAGGTCAGTAATAAAAAGGTTAAATAAGATTGGTCCCAACACCGATCCTTGAGGAACTCCACTAGTAACCTCCTGGCAGCCTGATAGTTCACCCTTCATTACGACCCGTTGTAGTATCCCCTTTAACCAGTTCCTTATCCACCTTTCAATTTTCATATTGATCCCCATCTTTTCCAATTTGATTAATAATTCCCCATGTGGAACCGTATCAAATGCCTTACTGAAATCGAGGTAAATTAGGTCTACTGCATTTCCTTTGTCTAAATAATCTGTCACCTTCTCAAAGAAGGAGATCAGGTTGGTTTGGCATGATCTATCTTTAGTAAAACCATGTTGTAATTTGTCCCAATTACCATTGACCTCAATGTCCTTAACTACTTTCTCCTTCAAAATTTTTTCCAAGACCTTATATACTACAGATGTCAAACTAACAGGCCTATAGTTACTCGGATCACTTTTTTTCCCTTTCTTAAAGATAGGAACTATGTTAGCAATTCTCCAGTCATGCGGTACAATCCCTGAGTTTACCAATTCATTAAAAATTCTCGCTAATGGGCTTGCAATTTCATGCGCCAGTTCCTTTAATATTCTTGGATGAAGATTGTCTGGGCCCTCCGATTTAGTCCCATTAAGCTGTTCAAGTTTGGCTTCTACCTCAGATGTGGTAATATCCACCTCCATATCCTCATTCCTGTTTGTCATCCTTCCATTATCCCTAAGCTCCTCATTAGCCTTATTAAAGACTGAGGCAAAGTACTTATTTAGATATTGGGCCATGCCTAGGTTATCCTTAGCCTCCTTTCCATCCTCAGTGTTTAGCGGTCCCACTTCTTCTTTCTTTGTTTTCTTCTTATCTATATGGCTATAGAACCTTTTACTATTGGTTTTAATTCCTTTTGCAAGGTCCAACTCTACTTGGCTTTTAGCCTTTCTCACTTTATCCCTACAAGTTCTGACCTCACTAAGGTAGCTTTCCTAGCGAATCCCACCCTTCTTCCGCTCCTTGTAGGCGTTCTGCTTTTTCTTAATCACCTCTCTGAGATGTTTGCTCATCCAGCTTGGTCTACAACTCCTGCCTGTGGTTTTTTTCCCCTTTCTTGAGATGCAGGCTTCCGATAGTTTCTGCAGCTGCGACTTAAAGTAATTCCAGGCCTCTTCCACATTTAGATCCACAAGTTCTTCAGTCCAATCCACTTCCATAGCTAATTTCCTTAATTTTTTAAAATTAGCTCTCGAGAAGTCAAAAACCCTAGTCCCAGATCTATTTTTGTTTATCCTTCCATCTAGTTTGAACATGATCACTCAAACCAAGGTTGTCCCCTACAACTATTTCTTCTATGAGGTCCTCACTACTCACCAAAACCAAATCTAAAATGGCATCCCCTCTTGTTGGTTCTTCAACTACTTGATGAAGAAATCCATCTGCTATCACATCCAGAAAAATCTGAGCCCTATTATTCTTGCTAGCACTTGTCTTCCAGTTTCTATCTGGGAAGTTAAAGTCTCCCATGATCACACATTTCCCATTAGTGTTTACTTCATTAAAAACATTAAAGAGGTCTCTATCCATATCCAAATCAGATCCCGGCGGTCTGTAGCACACCCCAAGCACTATCTCAGGGGAGGCTCTAGTAGCTTTCTTTCCCAGTGTGATTTTTGCCCAGACAGACTCTGTCTTGTCCATTCCATCACTTCTTATTTCTTTACAGTTAACCTCCTCATTGATGTACAATGCTACTCCACCACCTTTGCCTTTATTTCTGTCTTTCCTAAACAGCACATAGCCTTCAATACCTGTACTCCAGTCATGACTACTATTCCACCATGTTTCTGTTATCCCTATAATATCCAGTTTCACTTCCTGCACCAGTAGCTCTAGTTCCTCCATTTTGTTCCCTAGGCTCCTTGAATTAGTGTACAGACATCTTAATTTTTGCCATTTGGCTTCACTGACATTCTTTACCCTGTTAGGCACAGACATTCTACCCACCTGTTAGTCTGCTATCTACACTACCCTTCCTCCTTATGCCAATTCTTCTGTCCACGACTGTATCCCCTCCTACTTTGTTTGCTTCTCTCTTAAGGTTAAATTCCGGTGTGGAGATCTCCTGGACATCTCTCAACCATCTCCCCCAAATTCCTAGTTTATAGCTCTCTTAATCAGTTCGGCGAGCCTCCATCCTAGAAGTCTATTTCCCTCCTTACTCAAGTGAAGTCCATCCCGAGCGAACAGTCTTCTGTCCGTAAATGCTTCCCAATGGCCGTACATCCCAAAGCCTTCCTTATAGCACCGCTGCCTGAGCCATCTGTTGATCATCATAATCTTGTTACACCTTTGTTGCCCTTCTCTAGGAACCGGCAGAATCCCACTGAAGATCACCTGAGCCTCAATTTCCTTTAGCATTTTCCCCCGTCTGGCATAGTCTCCCTTGATATATTCCAGAGAGTATCTAGCCGTATCATTCGTTCCCACATGAAGGACAATCAACGGATTCTTTCCCGCTCCCGCCAGGATCCTTTTCAGCCTCAGGTCCACATCCTGTATCTTAGCACCCGGCAGACAGCACACCCTTCTGTTCTCCCGATCAGCTCTAGTTACAGGCCTGTCTATTCTTCTCAGTAAGGAGTCTCCAATCACGTAGACCTGCCTTTTCCTGGTGACAGTGTGATTCTCCGGTCTATCCCCTGCATCCACTGGCTGCAAGTCCTCTCGAGTCCTATTCACCCTTGCAATCCTCCTGGGGCTTATATTTGGTGTTGCCTCCATTGACTCCTCCCCTCCTCTTGTAGGACTATCAGGTCTTCTCTTTTTCCTTGCCCTCTCTCCTTCAGCGACCACCTGCTGTGCCCCTTCTTCATTTTCCAACTCTGCAAACCTCTTCCTGAGTTCTATTTCTCCTTCACTGGCCCATCTTTTCCTCTGCCTGGTTCTCTTAGTCACATGCTTCCACCGTCCACTTTCCTCACCCAGCAGTCTATCCTCTGAATTATTTTGTCCTGCTTCCATCTGCACGTCTGAGCTTATCCCTTCAGCCCTCTCATGTCTGTGCTCCATCATCTGCTTGAACCCCCTTCTAAACTCAACCAGAGTTTCCACCTGCATCTCCAGTCCTCGGATCTTTTCTTCCATCAGCTCTATCAGGCGGCATTTCATGCAGACAAAACTCTTTTCAGGTACCCCCTCCAGGATCATGTACATGCCGCAGCTTCCACATCCAGTCATCCTCATTGTGTCTTTCACTGCTACCTCTGTATCAGTCATAGCCTTCCCACTTAAAGCCAGGTAGTCCACGGAACACAACACAACACAAACCCCCAGCAGGCACCAGACCACCACGCACTCCCTTACCTAGCCTGTCAGTTCCTCTGTCCTAGTCTCCCCTGCAACCTCCTCCTGTAAACTCCTTCTGAAACTCCCCTGTTTACAGCTCTGTTTCCTGTGTAGTCAAGCGGATAAGACACTGGATTGGGAAACAAGAGACTTAATTCTATTTCTGGCTTTGCCACTGACCTGCTTAGTGATTTCACTTTGTGCCTTTTTCGCCCTCTCACTCTTTGTATTATCTAGTGAATCTGTAGGCTCTTTGGGGCAGTGGTTTTCTTTATATGTTTGGATAGGACACCAAGGTCCTATTGATGATAAAGTTAATCTTGCCTTAACAAGCTTATAAGTGTTATATTAAATTTGCGTATGTGAGGTGATTTTGTTGTATGGTCCTAATACTAAGGAAACCACTTCCAGCAAAGCAGCATATATCAGACTTAAATCAAAGAGATGAATTAAAAACACTGAATAAAGGCTTTACAAATATACAATTGCTGCTTGATATTTTAATTAGGCTGAGTTATAGAAAGAACTACCTCCACATTAGCTATCCTTAAATTCCTCTGAGCTAATCTGTAATTGTTGAGTTAGTCTCTCTTGACAGCCAACTTTGTTTTCAGGTGTATGCATGTGTCTCCCATTGACTCCATCATATGTCGCACATGTAGGCATCCTGTGGGGGAAGGTTTGAGCACTGGCCTGCTAAACCCAGCATTATGAGTTTAATCCTTGAGGGAGCCATTTAGAGATCTGAGGCAAAAATCTGTCAGGGACACTACTTGGTCCTGCTGTGAAGGCAAGGGACTAGACTCAAAGACCTTCAAGGTCCTTTCCAGTTCTATGAGATAGGTATATCTATATATAAACCATTTGGTGCAAAGCATGTTTCCATTTTCCCTTAGAAGAGAGATCTCTCAGTTTGATTAATTCTGTTCTTTCATTGTACCTTTCTCACAACATGACTCCAAGTAGAAAGATACACGGTGCAGTCAGCTGAAGAGTGTGGCAAATGAATTCAACTTGCAGGAATGGGCATCCTAGCAGGGATGGGTGTCCTAGAGTCCACAAAGGGCATTGTAAATCACTGATATAAGGTGATAGAAATCCATAAAATTCTGCAAGACATCTAGTAAAAGCTTCCAGCATCTCACATACCATACCTTTTTTCATCTCTTGGAAAAACATGCTAAGCTCTATTTCAAGTACGGTAATTTTTTAGGAACAAGTCACAATACTGCCAAAACAAGAGTTCAGAAACCATGCGTTATCCTCCCCTTCTCCCCTCATCTCCCCCCAAAAAACCCTAATGAGTTTGTTTTAAAAATCATATTTTTTAAAGATTTTGTTAAATTTCACTGGTCTACAATTTTTGAGAAGTCGTCTGCTTCAGAGATAAAATGTGATATTCATTATGTATTTTGATGTGCTGAATTCAAATATGACAATTAAAACATCTGATTGGCTACTGTTTCTAAGATATTTAAGTTTCTACATTTTATGTCTATGTATATTGTGTAGATAGTAGAGTTTTAATCATAAATTGTAAACCTAGGTCTTTTCATATGTTTATGATTGCTTTACATGATAATATTTCACCTGTCCTGTTTACGTAACACTTTAAAAATCAGCAAAAGGGTTATATAAATAAAATGTATTATGACACAAAAGGCAAAAAACTATTATGTACATAGTTTAGTCCTATTCGGTATCTACTCGGCGCTTCTTGGCTTGTCTCTTGTATTCATTAAATGGAGCATCTCTTGTCACTGTCCAGCAATAGTCTGCAAGCATTGATGGGCTCCATTTGCCCTGATAGCCTGCCAGTAGATTCCACTGCTGTAGTCTGGAGCCCAATAGCTCTGCCTTACTCTTGGGTAGTTCCAAATCCCTTACAAGGTCATTCAGTTCACCTTGTGTTATGAGGTGTGGTTCGGAGGAGGATGGGAGAAAATGTGGGTCCTGTGACATTGATAGTTCAGGACCAGAAGTTTCATCCTCTTCCTCTTCCTCGTCTGACTCAAGTGAGAATGATTCTGGTGCATCAGGAACCAGCAGTCCTTCTCCGTGGGGTACTGGGCGTATAGCTGACGGAATGTTTGGATAATGCACAGTCCACTTTTTCTTCTTTGACACACCTTTCCCAACTGGAGGCACCATGCAGAAGTAACATTTGCTGGTATGATCTGTTGGCTCTCTCCAAATCATTGGCACTGACTGCAAAAGGCATAGATTTCCTTTTCCTGTTCAATCACTGGCAAAGATTTGTTGCACAAGTGTTGCAGCAGATGTGTGGGGCCCACCTCTTGTCCTGATCTCCAATTTTGCAGCCAAAAGAAAGGTGATAGGCTTTCTTAACCATAGTGGTTATACTGCACTTTTGTGATGCAAAAGTCACTTCATCACAAACATAGCAGAAGTTATCTGCACTGTTCACAAAAGTACAAGGCATCTCTGCTCACTTTGGCTAAACAGAAATGTGTCCCTTTGCAAAATCAAACACTGACAAAGAAGAGAGCACGACACTGTATGATTTTTAGAGCTGATATAGGGCAATTTGTTCAGCAGACTGATGTAAGCTTCCTTATGATTGCATCATCCATGACTTCTAGGAATAACATGATGCAATTCATATCATGTATGACACAATACCAGCTTCAGATTGTATCATTCATTGTTTTGCCTCAAAAGCAAGTACTGTCCAAACCCAGTCATAGATTTATTCATAGATCCAGTCAAAGATGTATTTTAGTCATTTCTGGTTTAAATTGAGATCCCTTCCCTTTATAACTCACTTATCCTCCGCCATTGCCAAGTCAAGGGTCGGATATACTGAGCCAATAGCATATCTTGAAAACTAGAGCCAATCAACAATTTTAAGCATCATTTTCATTCTCAGTGACCCAGAATTAGTAAAGTTGGACTACATTTATTTCAGAAGCATTTTGGCTTTAGAGCAGTGTTTATATTCTGGTTTTTGAGCCTTTAGGGGACACTAGCCACATTTTTTAGTTTGAAAGCTCTTCTAATGAAATAACATGGTTCCAGGCAATAAGGCTTTAAGAGAAACACCAAATATCACAACATTTGTGGATAAGAAGCATGAGATTTGGCAACGCTGATAAAGTGTATTTAAGGGAAAGTTTCCTAGGTTGAAGCTGAAAAACAATCAGGCATAAAAGGAGAAATTTCTCTCTAATATCCTTTCCCTGAATTTTTGAGGGTAAGACTTGGTATTATAGTCTGACCAGCTAGAATAGTACGAATACATTATTTGCAGATTGTAATAATAAAAAAAAAAGTTTATCCAACAAATATTGTTTGACCATTTATAGGGCTGGTTGAATAATGTGTGTGTATGGCGGGAGACTTTGGTAACTTATTTCCAAGGGAATGCACTGAAAAAAAAATACTGAGTGACAAATATTGTGAAGTTTGGTAATTTAAGAGGAATAAATATTGCAGAAGTACCATGTGAATTTAGTGAGTTCATTTCAAAATTACCAGTTAATGAAAACCCTTTCAGCTAGTTGTTTTGATAGTTCACAACAGTTCCAGATTCTTTTTCATTTCCCCCAAAGCAATATGGTACCCTTTTATTTCTCTTGAAAAATGCATTAACAGCTGGATTTCATATACACAAAATGTTCTCTTCATGAAATGGTTGATAACCACAGTTAAACACCTTCTGAAGCCATAGCACAGTTTTTAACTCAAGTACTGATTTAGCAGTCCATCTCTATTCCACAGTCCATCTGTATCCATCAGATTTTAGCACATGCTTAAATCCCATTGACATGGATGAGATTTAAGCATACACTTGAAGTTAAGCATGTGATTACATGTTTGCTGAATTGGACCCAGCTATTGCTTTGTTTTAAGCCTGAATCATTTCATCACTCCCTCTACAAGTTTGTCCTTTAACTTAATTTTCTCCCAGTGGAAATTATTCAGTCAACTACCCATTGATGATCATAGCCATATCTCAAAGGAACATGTGATGGAGCAAATTGTGAATGGAAGGATAAAGCAGTCAAGATGGCCATATTTAAGTTTAGTTTCTCTGAAGTTGTCAAAGAAGCTCACATTCTCTGAGTTCATAACTTTGCAATGCTGATTACTCCATACTTCAATCAGAAATGAGTAAATGACATGAATATCTTTCAGTTTATCTACTGTGAATGTGTTCATGGAGCTCTAACGTCCATGTTCACATCACCTACTAGTTTCCAGGCATATTTCATTAGTCTGATGAAGTTGCTCCCAGCAATTTTCCTATGCCACTTGAGCAGTTCTATACAAGCTTGATCCTGCACCCACTAACTTAATGGGAAATCTTTCATTGATTTCAACAGTGGAAGATCGGGTGTATAGTTCCTTGAACCACCTCCCTAATTCTGAGATCCAGATCTGACACCAATATTACAAATATCAGACAGCTGTAAATTGTGTCACAGATGTAGTTGATGGATCCGATGCCAGTGGAGGATTCGTGTTTTGGAGAAATGGCTAAAGCAGAGGTTCAATTCTAGCAATGGCATAGTTCCACAAAACAAAGAGTTCCTTTATACTAGAATAATTCTCTGCTGGGCATCTGTTGCCTGGGTGATGGCTCTTTTATGTAGAGAATCTGGCCAAATGTTAGTATAACACTGAGATTCTTGTGTTATGTATAAGTGAATTGCACACCAGATCTGGACACAGTATTCCAGCAGAGACTGCACCAATGCCAAATATAGAGATAAAATAACATTTACTCCTACTCAAAATTCCCCTGTTTATGTGCCCCAGGGTCACGTTAGTTCTTTTGGCCACAGTGCCGCACTGGGAGCTCCTGTTCACCTGATTAACCACCACTTTCTGCAAAACTTTTTCAGCCACTGTTTCCCAGGATAGAGTCCCCCATCCTGTATGTACAGCATATATCCTTTGTTCCCAGATGTATACATTTACATTTAGCCATATTAAAATGAATATTATTTACTTGCGCTCAGTTTACCAATCAATCCAAATTGCCCTGTATCAGTGATATGTGCACTTCACTATTTACCATTCTCCCAATTTTTGTGTCATCTGCAAACTTTATTGACGATTATATGTTTACTTCCCAGTAATTCATAAAAAATGTTAACAATCTGTGCAGGACTACACTGCAAACAGATCTCCTCAATGACAATTCCCTATTTACAATTATATTTGAGACCTAATAGTTAGCCAGTTGTTAATCCATTTAATGTGTCATGTTAATTTTATTCCATTTTAGTTTTTTTAATGAAAAAAATTCATGATACCAAGTTAAATGCCTTACAGAAGTCCAAGTATATTACATCAACACTATTACCTTTATCAGACAAACTCTCAATCTCATAAAAAAACACATCAAGTAGATAGATAAGATCTATTTTCCATAAGCCCAAGTTGATTTGCATTAACTACAATAGCCTCCTTTATTTCCATAATAACTGAGTCCCATAACAGCCTCTCCAATATTTTGCCTGGGATTGATGTCAGGCCTATAATTACCCATGTTATCCCATTTACCCTTTTAAAACAATTGACTCAATATTAGCTTTCTTCCAACTCAATGCTACAAGACCTATTGAAAATTAACATTAACTATCGAGCAAGCTCTTTGGCCATCTCTTTTAAAACACTTGTAGGCAAGATTTAAAAATGGCCAATGTTAGTAACTTCTCTTTAACATTCTCCAGAGATACTAATGGAATGCAAGGGTGTTATCAGCATATGATGAGATAATACAATCTTTCCCCCCCAAATAAATATTTATTGAACATTTTTTCCTTTTCTGCATGATTATTGATAATTTTATCATTTCCATTCAGATGGAGTGATACCATTGTCAGGATTCTTTTTATTCCTAACATATTTTTTAAAAACTCCTTATTATTGTCCATAACTCTGTTAGCCAGAGATTTTGCCTTGTAGCCTTTGTCTTCCCTTATCCATTTTCTACAATTCCTAACTTCTATTTTATATTCATTATTATCATGGTAGACTCCCTGCCCTGCTGTTGGGGACCCTGGAAGCCTGGCAAGCACTGAGTCCTTGATTGACCACCTAACAGGGAGCCAGGAGCCTGGAAGCCCTAGGAGGACAAGCTCCGAGGGTCCTAATTCAGAGAGCTGCCAAGGAGATTATCTGGTGAATTAGCAGAAAAGCAGGCAGATTTCTTATGGAAACCCAACTGGCAGGCAGAGTTTCCACCAGGGATCTGTCTGTGATCTGTTAGAAGTTCAACAAACATTTCTCTTTTGACAAATCAGCAAATTCCAACAAAAAATGTCATTATTTTCCCTGTCAGCTCCAGTTAGAAGTCAAGTTAAAGTATCTTTGGCATCTAGGATAGTTGAACAGACTAGTAATAAAATCTTTGGCTTAAATTTATCATGCATAATCAGCATTTAGCATTTTAAAATATAAGTGAACTAAGCATCACAACGCTCCAGTGAGGCAGTAGCAAAGAAACAGTCAATGCAATTTTAAAGATAGGTAAACTGAATGATATAGAAATAAAGAACTGAAATCATCCAATCAGTCAGTCAGTATCTTTGCTGGGAATAGAATCCACGAATACTGGTTCCCAGTCTCTTACATTAACTCTTACTACTGTCTTTCATACTCAGCAGTTGAAAGAAGCAGGCTCTTTTTTCTAGATCTATGTATTTTTGTCAGGAAAATGTGATGCTGTGAGAGACCAGACTGACTCTTAATGAACTGTAGAAGAAATTCTGCTTGTGGTTATGTATTGTGGTATTTCACACTCGACAAATTCCTATTCAGTACTTCTGGTTCATCCTGGGATCAAAACAATTCATTCCCTATATAAGTTATTTTTTCTTTGGCGGGGGCGAGGGGTGTTAGAGTTATTATCATTTTATTTTATTAGGTGGATCTTTCTGCTTAAAATAAAAATCCTCCCAAAAGGATAAGTAAATTATTCAAACAGTTTTACTTTAGTTTAAATATTTTGACAATTTGTTGTAAGTATTCAGATCCCTAAATGCTCAATTAAATACTGGTTGGTATAATTGTACACATTATCTCCTGTTTCTCAAGAGCTAAACAGTAGAAAATTACTACTCAGGGCCAGTGGGGGGAAAAATTACTCCAAAAGTGTCTGACAATAAAATCAGAACTTACTCTTCATGGTAATTTACAGAGAATATTCTGGTATCTAAAACAGCAAGAGCCAGGATTATTGGGGGGCGGCATTTTGCCGGGGGGGGGGGGCGGCGCAGGCGGCTCAGGTGGACCTGCCGCAAGCATTCCTGCGGACGGTCTGCTGCTCCTGAGGCTCCGGTGGACCTCCCGCAGGCACGCCTACGGACCAGTGCGCGGGGCGGCGAAATGGCCGTGTGCCTAGGGCGCTAAAAACACTAGCACTGGTCCTGGCAAGAGCTATGGACATTTTGAACTCTAAAAAATGCAACAATTGATTTATTTTCTATATGAGGCTTTTTAGAACACTTAAGATGATTACACTGGCTGGAAAACACTATCCACTTTTTCTCATTTTTGATGCCAGAAAGAGATGGATGAAATTGGCATTCTTCTTATCATTTAGGACAAAAAGTCAGGTAAAAGAGAGACATAAATGGGAAAAATAGATTAAAACAGTTCTTAAAGAAGATGAGGTAAGTTTCTGAAAATTAACTTTTTCTGATCCTAGATCTTCATTTTAAAGTTTTTGATACCAAGCATTTTCCATAGACGGAGTGGCAAGAATCAGCTCTTGTATAGTTAAAGGAAACTAACCAATTGTGCGAGACCCTAAAAAAGTTTGGAGTTTTAAATCGCTTGGAAAAAGGTAGCCAGCTTGTGGACTCTACACTCCCTGCACACCCAACTGTCTCATTGAGGATAATAGCAAGGAGTTTAGGCTACAGGCTGCTAAAGGTGCAGTATGAAAGACTCAATATGGCACAGTTGGCTTAGGGTAGAAAACTCTTATGACTCAGGGGTCTGTCTTTCACTTGCCTCTCATCAATTTCCAAAGTACCTAAGCTCCAGACTTACTTGTTCCTTAACGACAGTAGGCTACAAATAGTGTAAATCTAGTGATTGCACTGCACCTTTAGGTGGGCGGGGGCAGGATTTGTCTGGCTGGCCAAATGAAGGAAACAGTGCTTTAAGGCTGGGCAGGGGATGGGCAGGGAAGGAGAGGAAAACTGTTGCAAAATGGGACAAGGGGCCAGCATGATGACACTGACTCATCCCCTGGGAACTGGATGGGTGAAAGGGCTTAAAGGGGCAGCTCTGTATGAAGGGCCTCCATTTACATGGAGCACCCGCACTCCCTCCCCTTTAGGTGATGAAATACCAGGTTTGGTCAGGAGCTGCTGTGGGCATTGCACTAGCCACCCCTTTTCTAGGGGGCATGGAAAGGAATTTTTCCTTTAACACCAGATTGGCCCAGGTTCAGGGAGGGCTTTTTTCATGCATGTCATGAAGGGCGGTAGGCTCTATATCGCAACTCATTATGTAAGTGTGGGGTGGAAGTCCAACACAGGTACTCCATAGGAAAGGTATACAGTGATCGGATAAATGGCTTGGAAAAGTACTTAAAAAAAGAGGTGTTTCTTAAAGGAACAGAATGGGGGTGGGTGGGCTCCTATGATTGGTACAGCAGGGAACCAAATCCCTTTTTTATAGTGCACCTTACCCCTCCTACAAGGAGAGTGACTGGTAAGGTCCCAGCAATGGGTTGGCATGGGGACCTGGATGGAAAAAGAGGGGAAATGGTGGAAGTCCCTCAGATAGTTACTGAATGAACATGGAGTTCCTGCACTGTGCACTTTTATCTGGCAGGTAGTTCCAGACATCTAATAATAGAGTTGTGGCCTGATTAAACCATATCAAATGTCTCCTGTCCTTCTTTCGGTATAGCTGAACAATGCAGGTAGGCAGAACCACCATTCCAGCCTAAGGGTATGTCTACACTACGAAATTGTGTCAATTTAATAGAAGTCAATTTTTTGGAAATCAATTTGATTTAGTCGATTGTGTGTGTCCCCACTAAGCGCATTAAGTCGGTGGTGTGCGTCCACTGTACCAAGGCTAGCATTGACTTTTGGAGCATTGCACTGTGGTAGCTATCCCACAGTTCTTGCAGTCTCTGCCACCCATTGGAATTCTGGGTTGAGCTCCCAATGCCTGATGGGGCAAAAGCACTGATGGGGCAACAGCGGGTGGTTTTGGGTACATGTCGTCAGCCCCCCTTCCTTCCCTCCCTCCATGAAAGCAATGGCAAAAAATAATTTCTTGCCTTTTTTCCTGGGTTACCCATGCAGTCGACATACCATGGCAAGCATGGAACCTGCTCAGATCACTGTCACCGTATGTCTCCTGGGTGCTGCTGGCAGACGCGGTACTGCAGCGCTACACAGCAGCATCCCCTTGCCTTGCCTTGAGAATGGCAGATGGTACAATATGACTGCTAGCCGTCCTCGTCACCCTATGGGTGCTCCTGGCCGACCTCGGTTCGGTTGCTCGGGGGTGCCTGGGCAGACATGTGTGCTCCTGGCCGGCCTCTTTAAGTTTAAGTTTCATCTAATGGAGATTCAGTCTTGCCTGAAATATCATGCCAGCTGGAGGTTTCTGCTTTAGGCTGCTCTCCCAGTTGGCAGCACTACGCAGTTGCACCTATCCCAGCCTACCCCTTGCTCCCATGGCTCATGAAGCCTGGACAGTAGTAAGGAGCAGTTCAGCTATAGACTGAGCTAGTGCAGAATGGTGGTAGAATGTGCCTTTGAACGTTTAAAAGCTCGCTGTCATAGTTTACTGTCTCGGTTAGACCTCAGCAAAACCAATATTTCCATCGTTATTACTGCTTGATGTGTGCTCCACAATATCTGTGACAGTAAGGGGGAGATGTTTATGATGGATTGGGAGGTTGAGGCAAATTGCTTGGCTGCTGATTACGCGCAGCCAGACACCAGGGTGGTTAGAAGAGCACAGCAGGGCGTGCTCTGCATCAGAGAAGCTTTGAAAACCAGTTTCATGACTGGCCAAGCTACGGTGTGAAAGTTCTGTTTGTTTCTCCTTGACGAAAACCTGCCCCCTTGGTTCACTCTACTTCCCTGTAAACCAACCACCCTTCCTCCCCCACTTTGATCTCTGCTTGAAGAGACAATAAAGTCATTGTTGTTTCAAATTCATGCATTCTTTATTAATTCATCACACAAATGGGGGGACAACCCCAATGAAGCCTGGAAGGGGTGGGAGAGGAGGGAAGCACAGGGGTGGGGTAGTTGTACGGGCATCCCCATAGAATGGCATGCAGCTCATCATAGAAGTGGCATGTCTGGGGCTCTGACCTGGAGCGGCCATTTGCCTCTCTGGTTCTTTGCGGCTTCATGCAACACTGCTGCAGGTCACTTTTATAACCTCTGTCCTTCATGCCCTTGGAGATTTTTTCAAATATTCCGGCATTTCATCTTTTGTAATGGAGTTTGGATAGCATGGATTCATCTCCCCATACAACAATCAGATGCAGTACCTCCCATTCAGTCCATGCTGGAGCTCCATGGTCACCTGCGCTGATGAGCTCTGCATGGTCACCTGTGCTGATCAGCTCGCTACACTGGCCAAACAGGAAATGAAATTCAAAAGTTTTGTGGGTCTTTTCCTGTCTACCTGGCCAATGCATCTGAGTTGAGAATGTTGTTCAGAGTGGTCATAATGGAACACTCTGGGATGTCTCCTGGAGGCCAATACTGTTGAATTGCATCCACACTACCCCAAATTTGACCCAGCAGGATCGATATCAACACTAATCCCCTCGTCAGGCAGTATAGAAATCGATTTTAAGAGCCCTTTAAGTCGACAAAAATGGCTTTTTCATGTGGATGGGTGTAGGGTTAAATCAATCTAACACTGCTAAATTTGACCTAAACTCACAGAATATGAGGGTTGGAAGAGACCTCAGGAGATCGTCTAGTTCCAGCCCCCTGCCCAAAGCAAAACCAATCCCCAGACAGATTTTTGCCCCAGATCCCTAAATGGTCCCCTCAAGGATTGAACTCACAAGTCAGTGATCAAACCACTGAGCTATCCCTCCTCCCATAAGAAATTTTTAAGAACTTGAGGATTGAACTCACAACTCTGGGTTTAGCAGGCCAATGCTCAAACCACTGAGCTATCCCTTCCCCTGCAGTGTAAGCCAGGGCTAAATCTCTCCTTTCAAAGCCTCTTAACTTTCTCTGCAATTTTTCTTTTAGGCTGAAATTTCCTGAGCTTCTAGTCTAACCCAATAAGACTTTTTTTGTTTTGTTTTAAATGTTTGAATAAAAGTAGTAGATACTTTGAGTCAGGAGTGGCGGAAGCTGCCTAAAAGTGTGGTGGGGCATTGGTGCTTGAACCATGGCCCTTCCCCCTGCATCACCTCTTCTCCTTGAGGCCACACCCCCACACTGCCCCTTGCACCACTCATTCCCAAGAGGACCTACCCTCACACCACCCCTTCTCACCAAGTCTCCACTCCTTTGTGACCTCTTCCCCCAAGGCCCACTCCTGCGCTGCCTTATTCTCCCAATACCCCGCCCCCTACTCATTCCTCTCCACCCCCTCCCCCATCATTTGTCCTTACATCCGATAAAAAGTGGTGGGGCACTGTTCTGGTGCCCCTGCTTTGAGTTACACTGCCATTTTGTTAAACATAAGGCGGATTTTGGTACTTAGATAATGCAACAACAGGTTAATTTCTAAATCTCAGTCCTGCAATTAACTTTTTTCTTGAGCAAGGACAAGAGTCATTGCCATGGCAGAAGAAATGTAGTTAACAAATAAAGAATTATGTGACTGCAGTTAAGATCCTAGCCATTGACAGTGCTTTATTTTGGATATTAGTGTAGATTTCTAATAATCTACACATTTGAGTATAAATTTCTCTGGAGAGATACAGTTAGTGAGATTTTTAATTTTTTTTTTCATTTAAAATGACAGGACTGTATTTTTACTTTGTCATGCCTTATTTAAACTTTCTTCTATCTATTGGTTTTCTTAAGCTCATGTATACTTCTCTGTGCTACTCTTTTCACTTTAATATTTTCTTGTGAGAGTTAATCCCTGTTTGCATTCTCCATTGTACCGTAGAACTGCTTCCTCCTGTTCATAATGTGACCCCTTCAAAACCCTATAGGAATTTATTACAGAAGCATAGAAATGCGGGACTCAAGAGGTTAGCTAAATCCATCCCCCTGCAATGAGGCAGGGCAAAGAATACCTAGAGCAGGGGTCATCATCAGCAACCTTCGGCACGTGGCCATTCAGGGTAATCCACTGGTAGGCTGTGAGACATTTTGTTTACTTTGACCATCTGCATGCATGTCCCCCTGCAGCTCCCAGTGGCCATGGTTTGCTGTTCCTGGCCAATGGAAGCTGCAGGAACCTGCGGGCTGTAGGGACATGCTGGCTGCTGCTTCCCGCAGCTTCCATTGTCCAGAAATGGTGAACCGCAGCCACTGGGAGCTGCAGGGGGACGTGCCTGCAGACGGTCAAAGTAAACAAAATCATGAGATCATCTTGCAGAACCCAACTAGATATGTCCTTCCATTTTGACAGTGAACCATTGATAACTACTCTTTGAGTATGATATTTTAATCAGTTTTGTACCCACTTTATAGTAATTTCATCGAGACCACATTTCCCTAGTTTGCTTATGAGAATTTCATGTGGGCCTGTGTCAAAAGCCTTACTAAAATCAAGGCAAATCATTTCTACTGCTTCCCCCTATCTAGTAGGCCAGTAACCCTGTCAAAGTAGAAAATTAGGTTGGTTTGGCATGATCTGTTCTTCATGTTGGCTATTACTTGCCCTATTATCCTCTAGGTGGTTATAAATTGATTGTTTCGTAATTTATTCCAGTGTCTTTCCAGGTATTGAAGTTAGGCTGATCGATCTATAATTTCCCTGATCATCTTTATTACCCTTTTTTAAGGATAGGAACTATGCCTGCCCTTCTCCAGTCCTTTGGGACCTCACCCGTACTCTGTGAGTTCTCAAATGCAATCACTAGTAGTTCTGCAATTGCCTCAGCTAGTTCTTTAAGTATCCTGCGGTGTAAATACTCTGCTGACTTGAATATATCTAACTTATCTAAATATTCTCTCTCTTGTTTTTTCCCTATTTTGGCTTGTGTTCCCCCTTCTCTTGTTAATATTAGTTGTGTGAAGCATCTGGTCACAATTAACCTTTTTAGTGAAGACTGAAACACAAAAGGCATTGAAAAACTCAGCCTTCTTTGGTGTTATCCTGTGTCCTTCTCCTATCCTGCCTTCAATGCTACTGTATTTTGTATATACAGTAAAAAATGTTCAGCCATCCAATGCCGTCCATTCTTCCCCCTGCTAATCTTTCCCCTCCCTCACTACTGAGAAAAAAGAATGAGTCTGTCTCTAATTGCTGCTCTGTTCATTTCCCCCCTTCCAAATTTCTGCATTTTGTTCTTTTGGCATCTCTCTTTTTTCTGCTTTTCAACTTGAGCACTCAGTGCTGTTTTGCTGACCGCTCACTCACTCTCTTTTGTCTCTGTATGGATAAAAGTTTTATTTATTATGACATGAAGCTGGCATTTCTCAGTCTGCTGCTCTGTTATTAGAGTGTACATCTGGACATTTTTATATCAGATCTATAGCAATCATACTGAGAGTTAAACGGCCTGAAGCTTCCAGCTATTTTGTTGTTGTTGTTGTTGTTGTCGTCTGTTTGTTTGTTTCTGTGAAGCCTTCAGCTCTTCCATGTTTCCCTCATTTAATAATAGGCACCAGGCCATCAATGTTGTAAGACATTTCACACCTCTTCACAAATGGTGAATTAAGTATATACAATATTCATATATGCTATTGAAATGGAATGGAATAATGGGGATCATTTCTTGCTTAGCCAACTGTTCTTTCATTGATAGCTCATGTAGTGTCATGTAATCATTTTCACTATTTGGTCCTTAACCCTCCCATGCTACACAAAAAGATGATTGAGGCTACAGGTCAACATTTACCCATTGGCTCATTGGCTTGAAGCTCTAGAGGGTAAGGAGTTCTGTTTTGCCATCTATTGGTGAACAAGGGGAGAATTGGCCACCAAGCTGTTTCAACTGCATAAGGTATTTACCAAGAACGACAGATGGACAGATGCTGCAGAAGGAACAGAGCTCTCGGTTCCCATCTATTGGTGAACAGTGGGAAGTATGGCTATAGGGAGACTTCATTTGCATAATCTTTCAGCCCAGAATTCCTCCATATCCAACATAACTGTGAGCAAAGTCTGAAGTTGGGGTGGATAGTGGAAATGAAGAGAGAAATGTTTTTCTACCTTCTAGCAAGCAATGCCTCTCTGGTGGTAAGAACTCTGCTCAAGGTTCCTATTTGTTACTGCTTACTGTTCTCTAAGGGTCCTGTAAGGATGCTTTATGGGAGAAACTCAGAGGTGGCTCTTTGATGGCATGCACTGCAGAGAGGACTTTTCATTGAAACTACAGATAACAGCAGCAGAGATGAGTGAATTCCAGTAAGGCCTCTCTTATCCAGCCACCACATACAACTTGAAATCACTATAATTGGGTTACGTGGCAGAGCCTTGTCACAGGACCAGGCAGCACTTCCCAAGGGACTGAAGACAAGCCTACCAAGAACACACCTTAGGACTCTGGTACTATGCTATGCATTGACACCAAATCACAAGGGGCAGTTAATGGTTTGAGGATGAGGAAGGGAAAAGTGATATGGTAAAGGTGCATTTGCCTATTGGATGTTCACACCAGTGGGTGGAGAACTGACTTAACAGGGTCTTGCCAAAGTTACCATTTTTATTTATCATTCATATAGATATATTACGGTGTTTTCCCAAGTTAATCCTGTGCTCCCTTTTATAGACTCATAGACTCAGACTCTAGGACTGGAAGGGACTTCGAGAGGTCATCGAGTCCAGTCCTCTGCCCTCATGGCAGGACCAAATACTGTCTAGACCATTCCTGACAGACATTTATCTAACCTACTCTTAAATATCTCCAGAGATGGAGATTCCACAACCTCCCTAGGCAATTTATTCCAGTGTTTATCTACCCTGACAGTAAGGGACTTTTTCCTAATGTCCAACCTAAATCTCCCTTGCTGCAGTTTAAGCCCATTGCTTCTTGTTCTATCATTAGAGGCTAAGGTGAACAAGTTTTCTCCCTCCTCCTGATGACACCCTTTTAGATACCTGAAAACTGCTATCATGTCCCCTCTCAGTCTCCTCTTTTCCAAACTAAATAAACTCAATTCTTTCAGCCTTTCTTCACAGGTCATGTTCTCAAGACCTTTCATCATTCTTGTTGCTCTTCTCTGGACCCTCTCAAATTTCTCTACATATTTCTTGAAATGCGATGTCCAAAACTGGACACAATACTCCAGTTGAGGCCTAACCAGCGCAGAGTAGAGCAGAAGAATGACTTCTCGTGTCTTGTTTACAACACACCTGTAATGCATCCCAGAATCACGTTTGCTCTTTTTGCAACAGTATCACACTGTTGACTCATATTTAGCTTGTGGTCCACTATGACCCCTAGATCTCTTTCTGCCATACTCCTTCCTAGACAGTCTCTTCCCATTCTGTATGTGTGAAACTGATTGTTCCTTCCTAAGTGGAGCACTTTGCATTTGTCTTTATTGAACTTTATCCGGTTTACATCAGACCATTTCTCCAATTTGTCCAGATCATTTTGAATTTTGACCCTATCCTCCAAAGCAGTTGCAATCCCTCCCAGTTTGCAAACTTAATAAGCATACTTTCTATGCCAACATCTAAGTCGTTGATGAAGATATTGAACAGAGACGGTTCCAAAACAGACCCCTGTGGAACCCCACTTGTTATACCTTTCCAGCAGGATTGGGAGCCATTAATAACTACTCTCTGAATACGGTTATCCAGCCAGTTATATACTCACCTTATAGTAGCCCCATCTAAATTGTATTTGCCTAGTTTATCAATAAGGATATCATGCGAGACCATATCAAATGCCTTACTAAAGTCTAGGTATACCACATCCACCGCTTCTCCTTTATCCACAAGACTCATTATCCTATCAAAGAAAGCTATCAGATTGGTTTGACATCATTTGTTCTTTACAAATCCATGCTGGCTATTCCCGATCACCTTACCACCTTCCAAGTGTTTGCAGATGATTTCTTTAATTACTTGCTCCATTATCTTCCCTGGCACAGAAGTTAAACTAACTGGTCTGTAGTTTCCTGGGTTGTTTATATTTCCCTTTTTTTTTTATAGATGGGCACTATATTTGCCCTTTTCCAGGCTTCTGGAATCTCTCCTGTCTCCCATGACTTTCCAAAGATAATAGCTAGAGGCTCAGATACCTCCTCTATTAACTCCTTGAGTATTCTAGGATGCATTTCATCAGGCTCTGGTGACTTGCAGGCATCTAACTTTACTAAGTGATTTTTAACTTGCTCTTTTTTATTTTATCTTCTAAACCTACTCCCTTCCCATAAGCATTCACTATGTTAGACATTCCTTCAGACTTCTCAGTGAAGACCGGAACAAAGAAGTCATTAAGCATCTCTGCCATTTCCAAGTTTCCTGTTACTGTTTCTCCCTCCTCACTGAGCAATGGGCCTACCCTGTCCTTGGTCTTCCTCTTGCTTCTAATGTATTGATAAAAAGTCTTCTTGTTTCCCTTTATTCCTATAGCTAGTTTGAGCTCATTTTGTGCCTTTGCTTTTCTAATCTTGCCTCTGCATTCCTGTGTTGTTTGCCTATATTCATCCTTTGTAATCTGACCTAGTTTCCATTTTTTATATGACTCCTTTTTATTTTGTAGGTCATGCAAGATTTCATGGTTAAGCCAAGGTTGTCTTTTGCCACATTTTCTATCTTTCCTACCCAGCGGAATAGCTTGCTTTTGGGCCCTTAATAGTGTCCCTTTGAAAAACTGCCAACTCTCCTCAGTTGTTTTTGCCTCAGTATTGATTCCCATGGGACCTCACCTATCAGCTCTCTGAGCTTACCAATATCCACCTTCCTAAAATCCATTGTCTCTATTTTGCTGTACTCCCTTCTACCCTTCCTTAGAATTGCAAACTCTATGATTTCATGATCACTTTCACCCAAGCTTCCTTCTACTTTCAAATTCTCAACGAGTTCCTCCCTATTTGTTAAAATCAGGTCTAGAACAGCTTCCCCCCTAGTAGCTTTTTCAACCTTCTGAAATAAAAAGTTGTCTGCAATGCAGTCCAGGAACTTATTGGATAGTCTGTGCCCCGCGGTGTTATTTTCCTAACATATATCTGGATAATTGAAGTCCCCCATCACCACCAAATCTTGAGCTTTCCCTAATAAAGTTTTCTTTGTTACATACACAGACTCACTGATTATAAGTGGGGGAATATTGCTTGTTACAGATGTCGAGAGAAGGTAGGTAGTGATCCTAGAAATTCTAAGTGTGTGGGGGAGGTAGGGTTGAGCCAGTGGTATTTCTTAGTTTTATGATGGATCCCTGCACACTTGAAACCAGCCCTTGAACTTTAACACAAAATCTGGTAGAAGGATTCATAGAATCATAGACTCCAAGGCCAGAGGGGATAATCTAGTCTGACCTCCTGTATGAAACAGGCCATAGAATTTCCCCAAGATAATTCTTAGAGCATATCTTTTAAAAAAAACCATTTAATCTTGATTCAAAAATTGCCAGTGATGGAAAATCCACCGTGATTCTGGGTAAATTGTTCCAATAGTTAAAGAGTCTCACCATTAAAAATATACACCTAATTTTCAGCCTTCATGTGTCTAGTTCCAACTTCCAGCCATTGGATCAGGTTATATCTTTCTCTGTTAGTGTGAAAAGGCTATTATTAAATATCCAATTCCCATGTGGGTACATATAGATTGTAATCAAGTTACTCCTTAACTCTCTCTTTGTCAAGCTAAATTGATTGAGATATTTGAGTTTATCACTATAAGCATGTTTTCTAATTCTTCAATCATTCTCATGACTTGTCTTTGAATTCTCTCCAATTTATTAACATCTTGAACTGTAGGCACCAGAACTGGACACAGTATTTCAGTAGTGGTTGCAACAGTGCCAAAAATAGAGGTAAAATAGCCTTTCTAGTCCTACCCAGGATTCCCTTGTTTCTGTATCCCAGGATCGCCTTAGCCTTTTCGGTCACAGCATTGCACTGGGAGCTCATGTTCCGCTGATTATTCATGACCACCAAATAATTTTCAGAGTCACTGATTACTGGATAAATTCCCACATTCAGTAAGTATGGCCTACATCCCTTGTTCCTAGATGTATACATTTACATTTAGCAGTATTAAAATGCATATTTTTGCTTGCACTCAATATGCCAATTGATCTAGATCACTCTGAATCAGTGAACTGTCTTCTTCATTATCTACCACTCCCGCAATTTTTGTGTCCTCTGCAAACTTTAACAGTGATGATTTTTATGTTTACTTCCAGGTCATTGATAAAAATTTTAAATGGCATAGGACCAAGAACCAATCCCAGAAGGGTTATAGTTACAACGTGGAATTTAAATAGAAGATTGCATTGCATCATCTTTCATTAGTTTACAGCTCTCAGAAAGAATGAAAGTGATACCATTGGCAAAAAGTAATTATTTACATTACAGTAGCACTTCAGGCCCCAAAGAAGATCAGATTCTATTGTGCTAAGCACTGTACCTGGGAACTGGTAAAATCAGTTAGTTGGGTTCTTATAGAGATTCATGGATTTTAGGGCCAGAGGGATCATTATAGAATCAGAGTTCAAGGCCAGAAGGAACTACTATACAATCTAGTCTGACCTCCTGAATACCACAGGCCATCAATCCCACTCAGTACCCGCACACTAAACCCAACAACTGAAATAAGACCAAGTAAATGAGATCCACAGGAGACTGCATTATTATGTGCCACAGACAGACAGTAGGAGGGACCAAAGTGAACCGGTGCCTGATTAAATGAGATATACCTAGATAATCCTGGCAAATGATCTGCACCCACACACTGCAGAGAAAGGTGGAAAACCCTAAAGGTCACTGCCAATCTGAGCAAGAACCAGGCAGCCAAACACCTGAGAGAATACTTGGTGCCATCTTAGAGACAAGGTCCATCCTGCCTAGTATCCCATCCCTACTTGTGGTCATGTACCGCTTCAGAGGAAAGGGATATAAAAACCCTCCCAGAATATATTGGAGGAAAAAATGCCTTCCTGATCCCTGCTGCTGGCCAGCTGAAATCCTGAAGCATGAGCTTTAGGAACATAAGACACAAACCAGAAGTGAGCCCCAGGGCTGTTGCATGATCAATCCCACAGTATAGTTGACCTCATAAATTCGTCCAGATGTCTCATAAAACTAATTAAGCTGTTTGCCACAACTCCTATTGGGAGGCTATTCCTGAACCTCATGCCTCTGATGGCTAGAAACCTTCTTCTAATTTCCAGCCTGAATTTGTTAATGACCAGTTTATATCCATTTGTTCTTGTGCAAACATTATCCTTTAGCTTAAATAGTTCTTTGTCCTCCCTGGTATTTATTACCTAATGTATTTATAGAAAACAATATCTATCCCTTCTCTGCCTTTTTTTATTTTTTGGTCAGACTAAACAACCCCAGCTCTTCCAATCTCCTGTTTTAATATAAGCTGTCTATTCCCCTGGTCATCATTGCAGCTCTTCTCTGCACGTGTTACAGTTTAAATTAAGCTTTCTTGAACATAGTGACTAGAATTGGACACATTATTCCAAATAAGGTATTACCAATGCCTTGTACAATGGCACTAATACCTCTTTGTCTCTACTGGAAATGCCTCACCTAATACATACTAGGATTGCAGTTGCCTTTTTCACAGGCACTCCACATTGGTGGCTCAGTCATAATCTTCTAGTCTGAGGTCCTGCTTAACACAGGATCTCCAGTTTGAGAAAGTAATTCCTACATTGAACCAAAACACCTGCAGCTGAAGTAAAACATATATTTTTAGACTGACAGCCAGTCTTGAATTAGACTCCAAGTGATGGAAAGATTTTTACAACCCTGAGTACGCTGTTCCAATGTAACACTCACTGTTAGGAAATCAGCTGCAATTTTTTGTTTGAATTTTCTCAAATGTTAGTAATTGCTATGCATTTGTCTGCTAAATTAAAAAACCCTCAATTATAAAATATCTTATCTCTCTTTAGGTACTTACAGACCATGATCAATTTAACTTTCCTTTTTGATAAGCTAAGTAGACAAAGTTCCTTAAGTCTCCCATTGGAAAGTGTATTATTCAGACCTTACATAATTCCTGTAGCAGTTTTTTGAACCCTCTCCAAGTTTTCACTATTCTTTTTATAGTGTGCACACCAGGGCTGGATACAGAATTCCAGCACTGATCTCATCAATGCTATATACAAAGTTGATAACACTGTCTTCAGCTATTTGATATTCTCCAGTTAAAAATCCACGGATTATTTCAGTCCTTTTCTCCTCACCATCACAGCGAGAACGAGAGTTCTCATGAAGATGTATACACAACAGGTGTCACTCTCTCCAAGAACAATATTAATAGAGTTTGTGCTGTGACCACATTTGCATGCATTACCTGCTCCTCTTTCTGATGCCAGGGTTGGAGAGACAGCAGAGATGAGAGTGAAGGACTACAGAAAGCTCCCTTTGAGCTCTGATTTTCTCTCTGTTCCCTCCAAACATTGCTTTACCGAGTCCTGGCCTGCTTACCAGAGATGTAGGAGCAAGGCTTTCATTAGTTTGGTTCAAAAGGAAGAATTTACTGGGAGACCCAGACAGGCTTGCTTCAGCCAGGGGAAATCATTATAAGGAGCATACAGAGAGAGTCCTAACCTGGGGTCTCTGGCAAGAAAAACAGTCCTCTGATGTGAGTAAGTGGGTTTCTAGTCTTCGTGCCCCCTGGACAAACCTTGATCTGGAAACCTACTGGCTCTGTTGCATCCCTGGATTGGGACAAGAGAGAAAGACCATGTCAATCGTCTTTCTCAGAGCCTCTAAGCTACTTCTCCTTCCTGCTTATGTACCTTCCTTCATCAACCAAGATGGGGCGGTCTCTAGCTGGCAAGCTGAACAGTGCCTCAGGTAAGCCTCTTTACCAGCCTGATATAACATGGGGGTATATACACCTCATTACACTGTATGTGACAGTTATTCGCCTATGCTAGAATTGTGATATACCAGATTCCACAGTGTTGACACAGACCTTTTTAATGATGGATACTATGTTTCTTATTATAAATTCAAAAGGGAAAAAAATCACGGCCTTCCCAAAAGAAAAACAACAACTGGGGCTACAGTTGAATTTTAGTTAAAAAAAATTCTCTTTTCAAACTACAGAACAGATTTTATTATACCTTTTATAACTCATTAATATTTTTGACTTTCACAGACCAAAATCAGATGTGGGCAGCACAATACAGTATAATATCCCTTATGTATAAATTTTAATTTTTTCAGTAACATTTCTTATTCAGAAAAGCTAGTTACAAAGTGCCTATGATTGATTTGTTTATATGCAGAATTATCAGAATAATTTAATGTGGACTGAATGTTTATTCTTATCTAATATATGCCTTTGGTTACAAAATTTATTCTGTTAATGACAGTAGTAAAAAGCTTCAATAAAAGACCATTCTTCCCAGCCATGTAAATCAGAGATTGAAAAAATTGTTTGGTCTTTTACTTCATTCTTTGCCAGGATTGTGGCACATTGTATATGACCAAGTGCTTTGTACAGTCCATTTTTAAATGAGTCAAATGTTTGTTTATCTACCAGTCTTTTTTGGAGCTATAATAAGCTAGCTCATAAATATGACATTTTTCTAGGCATTCAGTTTAAATTTACTTTTTCTTAATTTTATCCCATTACTCCTAATTATAACCCTACAAAGCACTATAAACTCTCTCAGTCCCTGTTGACATTCTTCAGATTTTGGTACGCAGTCATTACATGGTTCCCACTGCTCTCACACCCATCAGTGGAACAAAATATAAGAGTACCTGCAGGTGTGTACTTCAACCCTTAAAGAGTGGGTGAAAGCCAGAAGAAAACATTTCTAAACTACTTTTTAAGGTACTGAAAATCACAGCATATTGTACCCATACAGGATTTTAAATTATCCCAATACTTAGGTATCTTTGGGGTAATGACAGATACAGTGAAATATGCCTAAAAGATTGTAGAACTGATAAATGAAATTGTTTTTAATTTATTAATGTACCTTCTGTTCACCATCCACACTACACTTGCCTACACTGTAACTTCTGTTCCATATTGTAATTCAAACCCCATTTTAAAACACTCACTCCATTTTGTAAAAGCTTCCTCCAACCTTCATTTTTGCAAACCCTGCTGTAATCTTATTAGTTTAGTTTAGATGTGTGAATGAGGTATGTATGGATGACAGAATCAACCTCCAGTCTCAGCCTGTCCTGATGAGATAAAGTTCAAATACCAACGGCTGAAGACCTAGACAACAGCCCTAAACAAAGTAAGAAGCATCCACCCTAAAAAGAAAAGGACAACAGAACAACAGAAGGAAGATCAAAGCCAGGTCCAAGGCTGAAAGTCACGCCTGCAATTGATGGGTGATCAATCTAAACCCAGAGGCAGCGTGACACAGCAAGACCTATAGACTTTGAATCCAAACTAAAAGCCTATAAAAAAAGAAGGGTGAGATGAGAGACTCTGGGTAACATTCTGCTGCCAACATGGAAGGACATCAGTGCCTGCCCAACAGAGATCCAGCTTGTCCTTGTGCCTGGCTTTCCTGGCCAGTTAGCCGCCACAAGCTACGAACCCAAGCTACAAAATCAAGCTATGAACTTAAGCTATCTTCAGGACTGGTAACTATGCAGCAGCTGCAGAACATCTGATGGATGTGTGTGTGTGTGTGAATGTGTGTGTGTATATAGGTATTAGGTATAATGTGTGTGTATAAGAATTAAGATATTAGTTATTAGTCATAAATCAAATTATTATAATAAATGTGGCATCTTTGTCTTGTCCCCTTTAATAAGATCCTGCTGGTTTTTACTGGTCTAATATAATTGGTATAACAAGATTCCTAGATTATAGTGAAAACAATGTTATGATCCAGCAACAGGAAAATTCAGACAAAGAAGCAGCTTTTATAGAGCATCTTGCTACCCATAGAGAGGATCTGATTAAGAATAAGGGAATGATAAAGAAGCTGGACGCAAAGTATGACTTTGAGTTATTTGGATATACCATAGGAATGAATGGTTTTCACAGGTCACAGACTGACAGAGTTATTAATAGAGTTGCACTGGATTTTGGATTAAAAGTATTTGGAAAAATATAGGACACTTTTGTGATAAGCATTGAGGTCCAGAGCCTCAAAGGTATTTAGGTGTCTGTGTGCCTCTTTAGGCACCTAAGTACACTATGTAAGTACCATTGACATTTTGAACACTGTTGCCTAACCCCATAGGTGCCCAAGTCCCCTATGTGTCTATGTTTCTGCCACTCAGAATTCACAGAGTCACCAAAGCAACAATGGCACACCACAGCTAATGAGCAACTCAGAGTTATAGCTCAAGCCAAAGCCCTGGATGCCCAAAAGTAGGATTCTCAAAGTAGGTGGGAGAACCTAATTTGCCACCCTGTGAAATGAACTGTTGCTCCAGGACCTGAACACTTCTGTTCCAACCACAAGATGTCAGAGCCATCTGAAATGAAGCCTTGTGCCTTTATAGCACCTCTGGCAGTCTCCCTTCCAAACTCCTTGGTATCTTAACTTCAGTGTTGCATAATATGATGGACAACCCCTGGCTCTGGTTCCACCAGGACTCCCCTTAAAAAAGAGGGGAAGTTCCTGAATGGAACCTGGAGGGATGAATACAGGTTACAGGAAAGAAGAGTTTGCAGGGTGTACCAGGAAGTCAGTCTGTGTGCGTACGGCTGGAATGCCAGCAGCAGCACCTCTGTAAATAATTCTCTTAATAAATAGAACCATACACTTTAAGGTCAGAAGGAACCATTATGATCATCTAGTCTGACCTCTTGCACAACACAGGCCACAGAATCTCACCCATCCACTCCTGTATCAAACCTGTGTCTGAGCCACTGAAGTCCTCAAATCATGGTTTAAAGACTTCAAGATGCAGAGGATCTTCCAGCAAGTGACAAATGCCCCATGCTGCAGAGGAAGACAAAAAAACCCTAGGGTTTTTGCCAATCTGCCCTAGAGGAAAATTCCTTCCCGACCCCAAATATGGCAATCAGCTATACTCTGAGTATGTGGGCAAGACTCACCAGCCAGACACCCAGGAAAGAATTCTCTGTAGTAACTCAGATCCCACTCCATCTACCATCTCATCACAAGCCATTGGGCATATTTACTGCTAGTACTCAAAGACGAATTAATTGCCAAAATTAGGCTATCCCATTATACCATCCCCTCCATAAACTTATCAAGCTTAGTCTTAAAGCCAGATATGTCTTTTGTCCCCACTACTCCCCTTGGAAGGTTGTTTCAGAACCTCACTCCTCTGATGGTTAGAAATCTTTATTTAATTTCAAGTCTAAGCTTCCTGGTGGCCAGTTTATATCCATTTGTTCTTGTGTCCACATTGGTACTGAGCTTAAATAATTCCTCTCCCTCCCTGGTATTTATTCCACTGATATATTTGTAGAGAGCAATCATATCTCCCCTCAGCCTTCTTTTGGTTAGGCTAAACAAGCCAAGATTTTTGAGTCTCCTTTTATAAGACACGTTTTCCATTCCTCGGATCATCCTTTTGCCCTTCTCTGTACCTGTTCCAGTTTGAATTCATCCTTCTTAAACATGGGAGACCAGAATTGCACACAGTATTCCAGATGATGTGTCACCAATGCCTTGTATATCAGTACTAACGCCTCCTTATCTATACTGCAAATAACTTGCCTGATGCATCCCAAGACCGCATTAGCTTTTTTCACGGCCATATCACATTGGCAGCTCATAGTCATCCTGTGATCAACAAATACTCCGAGGTCCTTCTCCTCCTCTATTACTTCCAACTGATGCATCCCCAGCTTATAAAAATAATTCTTGTTATTAATTCCTAAATGCATAACCTTGCACTTTTCACTATTAAATTTCATCCTATCACTATTACTCCAGTTTACAAGGTCATCCAGATCTTCCTGTATGATATCCCAGTCCTTCTCTGTATTGGCAATACCTCCCAGCTTTGTGTCATCCACAAACTTTGTCACATTCCCAATTTTCGTGCCAAGGTCAGTAATAAAAAGTTTAAATAAAATTGGTCCCAAAACTGATCCCTGAGGAACTCCACTAGTAACCTCCCTCCAGCCTGACTGTTCACCTTTCAGTACAACCTGTTGTAGTCTCCCCTTTAACCAGTTCCTTATCCACCTTTCAATTTTCATATTGATACCAATCTTTTCCAATTTAGCTAATAATTCCCCATGTGGAACCGTATCAAATGCCTTACTGAAATCGAGGTAAATTTTTCTTTGTCTAAAAAATCTGTTAACTTCTCGAAGAAGATCAGGTTGGTTTAGCACGATCTATCTTTTACAAAACCATGTTGTAATTTGTCCTAATTAGCATCAACCTCAATATCCTTAACTACTTTCTTCATCAAAAATTTTCCCAAGACCTTGCATACTACATATGTCAAACTAACAGGCCTGTAGTTGCCCGGATCACTTTTTTTCCCTTTTTTAAAGATAGGAACTATGTTAGTAATTCTCCAGTCATACAGTACAACTCCTGAGTTTACAGATTCATTAAAAATCCCTGCTAATGGGCTTGCAATTTCATGTGCCAGTTCCTTTAATATTCTTGGATGAAGATTATCCAGGACCCCCAATTTAGTCCCATTAAGCTGTTCAAGTTTGGCCTCTACCTCGGATGTGGTAATATCTACCTCCATAGCCTCATTGCCATTTGTCATCCTACCATTATCCCTAAGCTCCTCATTAAAGACTGAGGCAAAGTACTTGTTTAGATATTCGGCTATGCCTAGATTATCCTTAGCCTCCACTCCATCCTCAGTGTTTAGCAGTCCCAATTCTTTCTTTGTTTTCTCTTATTTATATGGTGTGACAAAGTTCTGTCCTTGACTCCATGGGTCCTGCGTTTTCTGGTGGATTTTGCTAGCCTCAGAGGCTCACTGTGACCCTCCATGTGGCCCTTCTCTCTCTAGAGGCAAGGGTAACAGCTTACTGAGCCATGTTCATTATAAGCCAACAATGGAGGTGAGGAGAAGCAGTCCTCCCTCAAACAGTCTCTGTTGTCTCCCAGTCTCAGTGATTAATCAGGGAGGGGAAGGAGGAGCCTGGACCCGCCTTCTACTCTGGGCTCCAGCCCAGCTATGGTAGCTGACTTTTTGGAAATAGGACGTGTACAATTCCCTGGGCCACTTCCCCACAGCAGCTCCCACTCAATATTTCTTTCACCGTTACCTCAGGTCTTCCTTCCTTACACCTGATATGGATTCATACTGCTTTGTTCGTCCAATAGCACAGCTCCCTCCTATAGTTCCTGACACCCATGCCTCACTGACTAACTGGGAGGCTTTTAACTAGTTCCAGCCAGCCCTTGATTGGCTTCAGGTGTCCCAATCAATCTAGCTGTCTCCACTTCTAGAAGGATTTTAATCAGTCTCAGGTGTCTTGATTAACCTGGAGCAACTGCCATTTGGTTACCATGGTACCAAGGATTTGTTTAGCCTGGGGCTAACATACCTGTTCCTCACTACTTTACTGCAGCCATCTGGCCTTGCCCAATCACAATGGCTACAGAACCTTTTACTATTGGTTTTAATTCCCTTTACAAGGTCCAACTCTACATGACTTTTGGCCTTTCTCACTTCATCCCTACATGTTCTGACCTCAATAAGGTAGCTTTCCTTGCTGATCACTCCCATTTTCCACTCCTTGTAGGCTTTCTGCTTTTTCTTAATCACCTCTCTGAGCTGAGATGCTTGCTCATTCAGCTCAGTCTACAACTCCTGCCTACGAATTTTTTCCCCTTTCTTGGGATGCAGGCTTCTGATAGTTTCTGAAACTTGACTTGAAGTAATTTCAGCCCTCCTCCACCTTTAGATCCCCAAGTTCTACAGTCCAATCCACTTTCCTAACTAATTTCCTTAATTTTTTTAAGTTAGCCCTTTTGAAATAAAAAACCCTAGTCACAGATCTATTTTTGTTTATCCTTCCATTTAGTTTAAACTGAATTAGCTCATGATCACTCGAACCAAGGTTGTTCCTTACAACTATTTCTTTTATGAGGTCCTCACTACTCACCAAAACCAAATCTAAAATGGCATCTCCTCTTGTTAGTTCAGCAACTACTTGGTGAAGGAATCCATCAGCTACCACATCTAGGAAAATCTGTGCCCTATTATTATGACTAGCACTTGTCCTCCAGTCTATATCTGGGAAGTTAAAGTCTCCCATGATCACACAGTTCCCATTAGTATTTACATCATTAAAAAACATTGAAGAGGTATCAACCCGTATCGAAATCAGATCCCAGTGGTCTATAGCACACCCCAAGCACTATCTCAGAGGAGGCTCTAGTAGCTTTCTTCCTCAATGTGATCTTTGCCCAGACAGACTCTGTCTTGTCCATTCCATCCCTTCTTATTTCTTTACAGTCTACCTCATCATTGATATACAATGCTACTCCACCACCTTTGCCTTTATTTCTGTCTTTCCTAAAAAGCACATACCCTTCAATACCTGTACTCCAGTCATGACTACTATTCCACCATTATTATTCCTATAATATCCGGTTTCACTTCCTGTACCAGTAACTCTAGTTCCTCCATTTTGTTACCTAGGTTTTGGTGTACAAACATCTTAATTCTTGCTGTTTGGTTCTGTCATAAACAGATAGCTAAGGGTTAATGTCTCTTTCACCTGGAAAGGAGTAACATGAAACACCTGACCAGAGGACCAATCAGGAAACAAGACTTTTTCAAATCTCGGTGGAGGGAAGTTTTGGGTGTGAGTTCTTTGTTCTTTGTCTTGTGCCTGTACTCTCTCTCGGCTATGAGGGGATTTCTGTCTCCTGCTTTCTAATCTTCTGTTTCCCAGTTGTAAGTACAGAAAGGACAGTGGTTTATATGGTTTTTTTTTGTATTTACGTGTGTAGTTGCTGGAGTGTTTTGAATTGTATTCTTTTTGAATAAGGCTGTTTATTCATATTTCTTTTAAGCAATTGACCCTGTATTTGTCACCTTAATACAGAGAGACCATTTTTATGTATTTTTTCTTTCTTTTTATATAAAGCTTTCTTTTTAAGACCTGTTGGAGTTTTTCTTTGGTGGGGAACTCCAGGGAATTGAGTCTGTAGCTCACCAGGGAATTGGTGGGAGGAAGAAGTCAGGGGGAAATCTGTGTGTGTTAGATTTACTAGCCTGACTTTGCATTCCCTCTGGGTGAAGGAGGGGGGTGGGGGGGAGCTTGGCTCTCTCTCGGTGCTTTTGTTTTCCAGGACTGGAAATAGAGAGAGTGGAATCCCTCTGTTTAAATTCATGGAGCTTGCTTCTGTGTATCTCTCCAGGAACCCAGGGAGGGAACACCTGGAAGGGAGAAGGGAAGAGAAATGGTTTATTCCCCTTTGTTGTGAGACTCAAGGAATTTGGGTCTTGGAGTCCCCAGGGAAGGTTTTTGGGGGGACCAGAGTGCCCCAAAACACTCTAATTTTTTGGGTGGTGGCAGCTTTACCAGGTACAAGCTGGTAACTAAGCTTGGAGGTTTTCATGCTAACCCCCATATTTTGGACGCTAAGGTCCAAATCTGGGAATAGGTTATGACAGGTTCGCTCACATTCTTTACCCGATTAGGCCCAGACATTCTACTCCCAGTATCACCTATTAGACTGGTATCTACAGTACCCTTCCTTCTTATGTCCATTCTCCTACCCACTGCTGTATCCTTTCTTACTTCATTTTCTTCCCTCTCAATGTTAAAATCTGGCGTGGAGATTACCTGGACATCTCCCAACCATCTCCCCCCAATTCCTAGTTTAAAGCTCTCTTAATCAGTTGTGCCAGCCTCTACCCCAGAAATCTATTTCCCTCCCTACTCAGGTGAAGTACATCCCGAGAGAATAGTCCTCTGTCCATGAATGCCTCCCAGTGGCCATACATCCCAAAGCTCTCCTTATCGCACCACTGCCTGAGCCATCTATTGATTGTCATAATCTTGTCACACCTTTATTGCCCTTCTCTAGGAACAGACAGAATCCCACTGAAGACCACCTGAGCCTCAATTTCCTTAAGTGTCTTCCCCAGTGTGGCATAGTCTCCCTTGATACGTTCCAGCGAGAATCTAGCCGTATCATTCGTTCCCACATGAAGGACAATCAGTGGATTCTTTCCCGCTCCCATTAGGATCCTCTTTAGCTTCAGGTCTACATCCCATATCTGACAGAAAGCATACCCTTCTGTTCTCTGAATCAGCTTTGGATATAGGCCTGTCTATTCTTCTCAGTACGCTGTCTCCAATCACATAGACCTGCCTTTTCCTGGTGACGGTGTGATTCTCCGATCTATCCCCTGTTCCCTCTGGCTGCAAGTCCTCTCGATTCCTATTCACCCTTGCAATCCTCCACCACCCATCCTGTATCCTTTTGGGGCTCATGTTTGGTGTTGTTATCTCTATTGACTCTTCCCCTCTTCTTATAGGACTAGCTGCTCTTCTCTTCTTCCTTACTCTCTCACCTTCAATGACCACCTGCTGTGCCCCTTCTTCATTTTCCAATTCCTCAAACCTTTTCTTGAGCTCTAGTTATCCCTCACTAGCTTGTCTTTTCCTCTGCCTGGTTCTCTTAGTCACATGCTTCCATCATCCACTTTCCTCACCCAGCAGTCTTCCCTCAGAGTTCTTTGGTCCTGCTTCCAGGACATCTGCAAGTCAGAGCTTTTCCCTTCAGACTCCTCATGTTTTTGCTCCATCATCTGCTCAACCCCCCTTCTAAACTCAACCAGAATTTCCACCTACATCTCCAATCCTCAGATCTTTTCTTCCATCAGCTCTATCAGGTGGCACTTCATGCAGATGAAGCTCTTATCAGGTACCCCCTCCAGGATCATCTACATGCCACAGCTTCCACAACCAGTCATCTTCATTGTGTCTTCCACTGCTTGGGTTACTACCACTGCTGCCTCTGTATCTGTCATAGCCTTCTTACCTAAATCCTATAAATCTGGGAAACACAAACCAAACCAAAACACAACCACCCATAGCAAAACAAACCCCCAACAAGCACCAAAACACTGCTAGAACACTGCACACTCTCTTCACTAGCCCATCTGATCATCTGCCTGCCTCTCTTAGTCTTCCCCCAGGCTCCCCTCTTCACAGCTCTGTTTGCTGGCTCCTGTGCTGCTGCAGCTGTCTATGCCGCTGCTTGACTGGCTGGCTACCTCTATAGGACCCCCAGTCAGGGCTCAGCTTCTCTCCCAGCACACTGCCCCTACCAGCCTCCACACATACAACTAGTTTATTTTTGCAAGCATGGAGTCCTAGCATGTTATTCGTTAGCATGTGGTATATGAAACACAGTGACTGGGTTCTATGGCAAAAATAATTGAGGTCTAGGCTATATTACTATTCCCAAGTAATTGTCACAAAGTCAGTGGGGAGGGTGGGGGAAAGAAGGTAGAAGCTGTGCATTCACTTGACCTCACACACACTCAACACAGGGCCATTTACCCTCTACCTCTGCTTACTGTTCCCTGTCGCTTTCCCCTGGTGGGGCCCCAATAGCAGAATGACCTTCTATTGTCTGGGAGAAGGAGGGAAAAGATACTACTATAAAGGTGGCTGACCCACTCTCCAGCTTCCACACACAATGTGTGGAGATGCATATTTAGAGTGTACAATTTGAATGCAGAGCATGTGGTAGGGCCAAGCTCTGAGAATCAGTAATATTGAAAGAGACTAAAGGGGTGGGAAGGGAATAATAAAGATCAAAATAGACATGAGTTTGCAAAAGAATATTTGGATGAAATAAGTCCATGTAATTTTAGGATACTTAAATTATAGAGCTGGGTGAGTATAGCCTCTCTCTATTCAACTCTGTTACATCTGCCAAAGGAATATTGCATTTGGTAATGGTAAGCTACTGACTAATAAGAGAGTTTAGAAATAAGACAAATAAGAACAGTAACAAAACTGATGAGGGGGCTGGAAGCACTGACTTATGAGCTAAGCAACAAGTCACTGATGTCAGTCTACAAATATATGAGAAGTATAGAACAGTGACACTAAGTAAGGTAATGGGAGTGATAGGATGAAATTTAGACAGGGAAAATGTCGGATTAAAGTGAAAAAAAGTCTTCCTGACTCTGATAGTGAGATTTACTAGGAAGTGGAAAAGTCTCCGACAGAAAATGGCAGATATCCTATCTTTGGGGATATTAAAATAAGACTGGATAAAGTACTAGAGACTATACTACAGGGAAAAATCCATTACTGTTGGGGATTGGGTACATAGCAGGTAACCTAATAAGTCTTTTCTGTGACTCACTTCTATAATTCTGTGATGCCAAACTGCACTTTTCACATTTTCTTATAAGCCTTTTTCCACACTGTTTCTTGTGGCTGTAGCTGCCTCTTTCTTTCTGAGTTTCACCATTTCTGATTCGGATATTACTATGATTTACTATGTTTGGTAGGAAGATTTATATGCCAAGTTGCCATTAAAATCTTATGATGCGCGATATTAAGTAGTCAGAACATTAGCCTTACTACCATTATACTGTACCTTCAATAGCCATAAAATGAGGACAAGGTCTTGTAGTAAAAAGGTTTTCAAAGGCTTTTTAAAACTTAAACTTTGACAAAAAGCACATGTCTCTCTAACAGTCTAATCTCTTCTCAACTGTTCTCAATTAGTTTGGTTAATTGGAAAGTCTGATGGGTTTTTATTTAGCACTACATAAAACCTTTTGGCTTTAGCCAGGTTTTACAGAATTTAGATAATATTTTAGTTTTTATTCATGAGAACTATAGTTTCAGTGTTAAAAGTCAATCCTGGGCTTTTTCCCACAATATGGGTAAGAATTATAACACTTTGGTGCTCTCTGCATTTTCTTGGAAGTAAGTCAGATTCCTGGATTGAGGAGAGTGATAAAAAGTAATGAATTGAAGTAATGTGAGAGTTGCGATGACTGAGCAATTCACTCTTTATTCAGTGACAATTCTTTTTTTGTTAGTAAATTATTCACAAACAGCTTGACATTCCAACTAATGGTGGTCCAAATTGTTTGATTAATCTCTTTTCTAGCATATAGGTTGCTCACAAACTGTTCAATGTTTTTGTTATTTGTGCTTTGCTATTCAGCGCTGTACGAGTGGTTACCTTTGTCATATAGTATTATGAGAGAGAGACACATGAACAACAGCAGATAAGCAAGCCTGTGGAATTTTAGGATATTAAAAAATCTTTGTTTCTAATTCTGTATCAGAAAACACTACATTTGAAAATGTACATGGAACTTTGACTTAGAAATACTTGGGTTACTTCCTTCTGGTTGAGAGAGAAAGAAAGCTACAAGCCCATAGAAATGAGATTAATTTATATGGTAGATGAAAACATTTCTAAAGAGCAAAGCTCAGAATGCCAGTCAGCTTCACTCCACTAGGAGAAAAAGTTTTTGTTAGCAGGAGATGACATTTGGCCAATCTGGAGGATTTTGAGCTTGAGGCAAGGTGCTATCAGCCTGCCCTCCGGCAGTCAGCCAGTATACCTCATCACACAATTTCTCTCTATAGTCAGCCACAGTAGACATCTAGTTTCAGTTCTTTGTTTGTGTGCGTCTTTCAAACAAAAAGAGTGTAGAAAGAAACATTTGAATAAATGGGAGACTCTGACTCTAAAAATAACACAAATTGGCGAGGATGAATGAACCCTAGGTGTCCCACCACCCCAATGGATGCTCTAACCACTAGGCTACAGAGACATTTTTCTTTCTCGCTCAATGACTCAATAATTATTTAATCTACAGAGGAACAACTTAAACAGGAAAGAGTCTCATACATGAATGTCCCATAGCTCAGTGGATGGAAACCCCTGTTCTAATATTTTTGTCACCTCAGACAGAGGCTTTATTGAACTTGAGTCTCCTACATCTCAGGTGAGTGCTCTATTCACTGGGGTAAAGGTGATAAGGTGGACAGTGGCACCACCACAGGACAGATTTTGAATGGGAACTAATTCAGTATATGTACTAAGAGACCACCTACACCTACGCAAGACAAAAGGGCAAATGCCTTGAATGAAACAGAAAAGCCCATGCCCAGAGGCAGAGACTTAGATTCCTAGGGAGCCTTTACCTGGAAAATGTAAATGCTGAGTGAATTTGAGTGCCTAAGTGTGCGGTGGGAGTTTTGTGGTCCACAGTTGAGCATAAAATTGGGACTCAGGACTTCTCTACACTTAAAATGCAGCAACAGCACAGCTGTAGCACTTCACTGAAGACACTACCTATGCTGACATGAGGGCTTCTCTGGTTAGCCTGGAGACTCCACCTCCCCAAGAGGCAATAGCTAGGTTGACAGGATAATTCTCCCATCAAGATTGCGTTGCCTACATTGGGGGTTAGGTGGGTTAAACTGCGTTGCTCAGGGGTGTGGAATTTTCATGCCCCTGAGCAACATAATTATACTGACCTAATTTCCTAGTGTAGACTAGGTCTTAGTCTGTGAGCTGTATAAGTAGGGGCATTGCCAGCAGATCGAGGGATGTGATCATTCCCCTCTATTCGACATTAGTGATGCCTCATATGGAATACTGTGTCCAGTTTTGAGCCCCACACTACAAGAAGGATGTGGAAAAACTGGAAAGAGTCCAGCGGAAGGCAACAAAAATTATTAGTAGGCTGGATCACATGACTTTTGAGGAGAGGCTAAAGGAACTGGGATTGTTTAGTCTGCAGAAGAGAAGAATGAGGGGGGATTTGATAGCTGTTTTCAACTATCTGAAAGGGGGTTCCAGAGAGGACGGATCTAGACTGTTCTTAGTGGTACCTGATGACGGAACAAGGAGTAACGGTCTCAAGTTGCAGTGGGGAAGGTTTAAGTTGGATATTAGGAAAAACTTTTTCACTGGGAGGATGGTGAAGCACTGGAATAGGTTACCTAGGAAGGTGGTGGAATCTCCTTCCTTAGAGGCTTTTAAGGTTAGGCTTGACAAAGCCCTAGCTGGGATGATTTAGTTGGGAATTGGTCCTGCTGTGAGCAGGGGGTTGGACTAAATTACCTCCCGAGGTCCCTTCCAACCCTTATATTCTATAATTCTATGATTAGATGCCTAAACTCCAGATTTAGATATGCAAGTTTCTTTGTGAATTCTACCCAGTGTGCCTTGTCTGTACCAGACTTTTAAAAATGTGTAAACGCATGCTAATATCAGACGTTTAATTCTTAGTCTAGATATTGCTGAGACATGAGACAACATTTAGCTCGAGCCCCCATGCTACAAGGGGATCCATGGAGGTACAAGTGTCTGCCCATAGTGATCCCAAATCAGGAATGGTCTCCAAGTTTGTATATCTTTGTACCACAGGCTCTTCCTATTTAACACATACCAATTATTTCATGATCTTTTGTTCTATAGGCAGTCCTCGGACTTATGACACAATTGGTTCCTGAAAATTGTTTCATAAGTCGAAACATCATAACTCGGAACCCCAACCCACTACATTGTGGGACTGAGCATCGTAAAGTTGAAACCAACATCGTAAATCGACTCAGGGTGTCAATTCAGAAATGTCAGAAGTGCTGTTCATTGTAAGTCGAACGTCTTAAAGTTGAGGACTGCCTGTACTTGGAATAAGTACTTCGTCACACCCTTCTAATGTGGCCTCTGATTTTAGTATCCATACTGTCATGCTGCCTTTTCCCCCTACTCTGTAACTTTTAAAAATAAAAGAAAACAACTCTTAAATGTTCAGAAAGTCTCTGGGGCAAGAGTGATTTCATTATCTCTCTTGTGAAATAGCTCTTGTGAAATAATAAAATAAAAATATAAAATAAATTAATAAATAATAATAATAATAATAATGAAAATTAAAGATCACAAGAACTAGTAGTATGCAAAGTTTTCTGGCAAACTACAGTTTTTGGTGAATACATGTCTAATTACACGATTCTGTAAATAAAAGCCTGGGATCTGAAGCCGGTTCAGAAATCTATAAACACTAAATAAAATATGGTTCTCCAGTGGACAGAGTTGAATTATTGAAGGAATGAAATAACACTAAGGAAACATATGAAACAACATTATTATGTAAGAGCTGAGCATGAAGTGGAAAGTAATATGACAGCTGTAATATTCCCAAGGGCTATATATCTCAGATCCAACATCTCGAATCCAGTCCCAATTGGACATGAACTTTAATGTCATATATTTAATAAACAGTTATCAGAACAACTCCAGTATAGATCAGACAAATAAATAGTGTCTGTGAGGTGCCAACTATCTTTCATTCAATGGAAGAAGTGAGTGCTCTGTACCTTGCTACATTGATCTACAAGTTGTCTTCAAAGGCTCAGTAAATAAACTCTAATAAAGCTGACAGATTGGTCAACAAGCTACCAACTAAAAATAACGTTGCCTTGGCTGAACTGCATTTGAGGAAAAGTTTATTGCAAAAGCATCAACCACTACATATTGATGATGCTCTTTGGTGCGTTAATACCTTTTCGCTAGGAACATACTTTTTTTCCCATATACTGAAATTTTTGGCCCAGAAACTCCTTACTCCAGTGAAAAGCCTGGCAATTTCCCTTGACAGTATCATACCAGAATGTGATTAATACGTAAGACAAGCAACTGTACTGTCAATAATTCTGTTTATCTTTAGTAAAATGTTAGTAACTAAAACAAGTTTCTGAATTGTTGATTCACCTGATTGGTATGGATAGGGAATTGAACATTTTCCAGCTTAATAAATAACTGAAACCTAACAAAGACTTCAAATATTTTTGATGGATCCTAGATTTTCATAAGACTGTATAGCAAAAGCTCAATCAATCAACACTCTCTGAAGATTTCAGGCTACCTTTCTGCATAATGACAGAGGAAGTGGAAAACATTACATATATATTTAATCCCTTCTTTGCTAAAGGTAGAATTTTGTGAATGAGTTAAATTCATCCCATTGTAGAGAGATTACACGATTCTATTCATTTCTTAAGATACATGCAAGTCTCTAACGTGGGTTTAAGTGATGCACAAGAACTCACAAGACGTAAGAACTCATACCTCAGTTACTGTGGGAAGGAATCAACACATAAGAGAAATCTGTAAGATGTATACATGCTTTACTGAATATAGAGTGATCCTGTGAGATGATGAGAACCTTTTGCAAGGTACTGAGTACCACAACTGTTACTCATTGTGATAGGGGTCAAGGGCATTCACCATCACTCAAAAGGTGCTCAGCCTTAACCAACGGGTCATAGGCTCTAACCATATTGTTGTATTATGCCCATGCTCTTCCTTTCTCCTCTGTCTTTTTTTAAAACAAAAATTACAATGTGCACTTGTATCTCATGGAAGCTAGACTGGGCACTTCTTGGGGAAAGTAATTTGGTGAAGCAGCTACACATTTTGGGGCACTTGAAAAATAGACAAACAATGATACCCGTTCCTGGTTGTGGCAGTGCTACAGAATGGAGTTCACTGAGTTTCTCTCAAGAACTTTCCCACAGAGCTGAAGGATGTCCATCCAGGTCCGGCTGAGCCTCCTAACCTCATGTATCCCCTTCATCTATGTGGATTGTGGGGAATATACCAAAAGCACAGACCACATGACTCTCTGCATTACTGTTCCCCCTACCCTACAATGTTAGCCATTTTGCTGCTTTTTGCTTGATATCTCGTACCCATTAATGAGAACCAAACGCAGAACCTATTAATAGCACGATGCTGACAGAGATATAGACAGAATGGCTTTAAAAATCTCTGACTTGTGGCTGATTAAAAGAAAATCCATATTTCTGTTTGCTTTTGTTTCAGAAGTAACTATATACTTGTAGGAAAAAGGTTAAAAATTGATTTAAAAAAATCTCCAAACAAAACATGGTAGTTCAAAAAAAAAAAAACAGTCAAACATACTCTCCTGAGGCTTATGTTTTCCTGATAGTGGGCAGGAGAAAAGAGAACTAAGGACAGGAAGAAAATCACTGAGAAAAGTACTGCATTCTGAATGCTAATTTTAGGTACAGTTTGCTGCAACAGACTTTTCCCCCAGATAAATATAATTTAGCTGTAATTTAAATTATTTTTCTTTATGTTATTATCAGAATGCATCCAGGTATTTCAAATGAAGCTAGCTAAGTTATATTCACTTTCCATGAGAGATGATGTGATTGTGCTATCTGTCCCCCTTTTCTGCTTCTACAGCCCAGAACTCTCAGATCAGACTATCATGACCACTGTGCAAATTAACTTCAACCATTCTAAACAGCTTATTGGTCTAGGCTAGGCAATAAGAAAGGCAGAGGACAGGGGTGTAGCCTAAGTCCTGCATCTCAGAGGGAGCTAGCTAGGCTGCTAATTCTGGAGCAGAGAAAGGTGGGTATCTTTGCTCAGGATTCACAGCCATGAACCCTATCCTGGGTGTTAGTGCCTAAACCAGGTCAGTGTCTTCTCAAGAAAAATTGAGGAAGAGGAGCTGGTGTCCTTATATCCAATAGTTTGGCAGTTGGTGTTCTCACCCTGGGTGTGGGAGATCTGCATTCAAATCATTCCCCTTCCTGGTTCAGAGGAAGTCAAACCTGTCTCTCACATCCTTGGTTGGTGCATTAAGTGTTTCTTACTTTCCTTTTGGCACCATTATAATTTTAAGCATTTCGTACAAAGTACAATATCTCCAACAGGAAAGAGTGAGATCCAGTATACTTTCCTATAGCACAAAGTTTAGGGTGCTCACCTGGGAGATATTAAACTCAACTATTAGCTACAAGGGGAAATAGGACCTCTGTTGTGTTTTGTGCAGGGCCCAATTGGGTAGGCATGCTCATCGGCAGCCTTTAAGCAAGCCCACCAGATCGAGACCCACTGGTGAGATCAGGGTAACACCCAGCTTGTGAATACTGATTAGATATGAAGTATCTGGTTTGAGCGACAGTGGCAGAATGTAGGTCCCATGGGGACATTGCTGGTGGAAGCTTATATGCCTAGGAAATTTTGGTGCCTACAGAGTTAGGCAGCAGCTGAGAGGTGGTTTTGTGACTGCCAGTGGTGTGGTGCCTAAATGTTGGTCTTAGGCATGCTTAAAGGGCACATCCCCCTTACGAATCTAGTCCACCACTGAAACCAATGGAAGGTTTGTCATTGACTTCAAAGGGGGGCAGGAGTGACCACACAGAGACGTTCTGTTTTTGGAATATTTGTATGTATATAGGGCCAGATACTCAGCAAGTATAAATTGTCATTCAGTGATTTTAGTAGAAATATACAGATTTAACTAATGGAAAGTCTGGCTCATCAACTTTAACTGGAAAACTCTGAAGTATTCCTACAAGCTTTCCCTCGCCCCTTCCAATTAAGAGCTGATTTCTGTTTTCTAAATTGCAATATAGATGTCTCTGCTAGTTTTAGCTATATAGGAACAGTTCCAATGGGCATTCTGCCTGACAAAAGAGAGGAGGACCATGTTATTTTTTTTCAATACAACTCTGAATTCCAATACGTATACTAACTAGAGCAACATGTAAGCTTTCTTTCATTTGGAGCTTATGTGTCAGGCAGAAATAATACATTTAAAAGACTGGTTACACTTTACAGTGATGTCCTATATTTGTTATATTGGCTTTGAGAGCGAGAAGGTGGGTGAGGTAATGTTGTTTATTGAACCAACTTTTGTTGGTAAAAGAGACAAGCTTTTAAGCTCCACAGTGCTCTTCTTCAGGTCTGTAAAAGTTACTCAGCTAAATACAAAGTGAAATAGATAGTTAAGCATAAGGAGTTAAAACATGTTGCAAGAAAATCATTCAATCACAAATGTGCAATTAACACCTCTGGAGTGACAGCACAAAGGAGAGGTAATGGGTGACAGATTGTTAAAATGAAATTTTATCGAAAGCTTGTCTCTTTCACCAACATTAATTGATCCAGTAAAAGATATTACCGCATCCAGCTTGTCTCTCTCATATCCTGGACCAATAAGACTGCAGCAGCTATGCAAATTACAGTTGCTTTGGCATTTGTCATAAGATTAATTAGGATGAACATCTGGTATGTGACGTAACACATCCAGGTGAATCATAGCAGTGTACTGTACTTCCAGATTTGTAACTATATTTTTAATTTTGGTTTAATTGTATGTTTATATAGCTTAGGTGGTACATAGTAGGCAATCATTAGAGATTGATATATAGAATGACTTTAGGTAAATTTTTCAAGGAACATATTAAATTATAATATCCATTAATTATTTTTTTGATATTGAGAGCTACTGTTTCAGAGTCTACGACAAGAATGCTGTTACTTCTCCATTTTACTCATTTCTTTTTGCTATCCCCTCCTTGTTTTTGTTCTTTGCCAGTATTTGATTATCTCTTACTAAGTTTATGACACTCTAAATAGATAATTCAGAAGATTTCTTATTGTGTTGTTCTGTGATAGTCCTATAGTAGTTTATTTCGCATCTCTTTATTTCAGTCTAGGTGTGGAATTCCAAGTAACTCTGTAAACTCTGCTGTAGTTTGGCTCTTAGATGTATTGAAGTTAAAGGAGTATATTACTGGAGTTGATATATTGTTTTTCTATGGGATTGTGTGCATATATAATCAGAACATTCACTTGAACATTCAAACATTCAGAAATCTCACTTGAACATACAAAGATATTTTATCTTTATATTTGTCAATCTAGTCCTTTATACCATGCTCATAACCTCATAATCATAGCATCTAATAATGATCATCTAGATTATTATACATAAATCAACATGAATGTTTGTTTCCACAATTTGACAAGTACATTTTTCACTTATATTACAATATGCACATACCAAATGACACTAAACATACAAGCATTTAAGAGACGGGTATATACATGAGTGCCTGGAAGTTAAAGCCAGCCAAATTCAAATTAGAAATAAGGTTTACATTTTAACCATTGAGAGCAATTAACCATTGGAACAAACTACCAAGGAAATTGGACATTAATTTGGACTTGCCCCGGGAATCCTGTTACACTGCAGTCCAGACAGCTTCCCTAGCTGGGAAAGGCATTTGACTTTGTTGAAGGACCATCACTGAGAGCCATAAATACTGCACTCTGGGGACAGTGACTTTGAATGATTCTCAGCTACTCTCCCACCCCCATGAACAATGGTCTCTCTACACAGAGGCCCACAAGGATGCGGGGCAAGCACAACTATATGAACTGATTGTTAAGCCCATGGCACTGAGTCAGGGGTCATTTTTAAGTGTAGGGTCAAGCTTTGTTCAGTGGGCTAATCATTGCTACATATAAGAAGGGCATGCAGGAGAGGGAAGACAGGAGTGACTCTGCCCAACCTGAAATGCTGCTGAATCGCTGGCTTACAGAAGGGAGGAGATTACATATGAGGATGGTGCATCTTAGGGCTACTGTTGTTTTCAAAGATCTGTGACTCTTTAAATGCTTTAAGAATAAAGTTGCTGTGGATAAGCCATTCCTTTGCTGAGCCAGTGTTCCTTACTTTCCTGATGTTGTCTCTGAAGGGGTTAAACCAGTTATCCCGGCGTATCCACATCGTAAGTAGAACTCTGAGGGAATATATGTTAGCAACTGGGGGGCTTGGGAGGTTAAGACACTGATGTCAGGGTCCAGGGTGGCAGTTCCACAATCCAAGAAGGGGCTTCAGACAAGAAGTTGGAGCCTGGGAGTGTGCCCTCAGATCACAGAGCTAGATGCAGTGGCTAGACTTTATTCAGACTGAGTTCTAATGGAAGCAAGTGGGACTCAATGACTGGGTCCATTCACAACAGACTGGTGACCACGTGGTGGGCTACAGGGTCAGTTTGTAACACTCAGCACCTCTGAAAATCAGGCCACTAGTATTTAGGGGTGGGATTGACAATGGGGTTTGGGTGCCCAACTGCCACTTACGTCCAAGATTTAGATACTCAAAACCCCAGCTCAGCTGCCAGCTTATCCAGTGGGCACCAAGAGTCCCTAGGCACATAATTCCCACTGGTAAAGTCCCCCAGGTACCCAAATATCTGTAGTTGGGCTTGCACTCTGCTGCATCCCTCACGACATCATTAGCAGCTTCACCCAACATAAACCTAAGCCCCAGCGGGATTCACAAACTAGCTGTTCCTCTGCCTATCTTTCTTGCAGGGGCTGATTCCTTCCCAAAAATCACAGATTAAGGTTGGTCCTAATTAACTGAGTTTTTACTGATGAAGTTGTTATGAAAATTGACCAACCTAGGTACAAAATATATACTTGTCCAAACTCCAAACTTATAATGACAACATTCCACGATGATGATCATGAAAAAATACCATTTTATTGCCTTGTTTTAAAAATATATATACCCCCATATATGAGTGGGCAAGGAGAATTTTAAAATATTACCATACTAATTTCTGATATTAAGTAGAACGCTCATTTTACGAACTCCAAATTTACAAAATAAAAATAAAAAAACCCAAAACCTCTTTTTAATCTGAATTGCCTTTATGTTCCTAGTCAGGGAAATTCTTCATTGTATCACCTTGACTGTCAACTTTAAATTTTAATAAGAGATTCCAGATGTAAGTGCAGATTTTAATTGCATTAAACTCTATAACACATTAATTAAATAAACTGCACTCTAGATTAATTGCAGTATTACTGAATTAAAAATATTGTGCTGACTCCTTCATGACATTTCATTTGAATAGCATTTCAGTTGGCTGTGCATACCGCGGTTTCATTTAAACCAAGGTGCGTTGTCTTTCACGTACAATGCAAATCATCGTTAGCCAAATTCTAGTTTCACTCGGTTTCCTGCTCACTGCAATGGGACTACTAATGTATTTAAGGAGAGAAAATTTGCAGGATCAGACCCTCAGTAGAGTTTAGCCTAGGACTATGTGGCCGCTTGTATTCACCTTTAAAATTAGGTGATACGTTCTTAATACCTGATATGTAAGGTCAGCTACAGTATTAGATAATGGTGATTTTCAAATGCCTGTATCTTGACAGGAATCAAAGCTAGAAGCTTACTGTTTGGAAGGCTAACAACAAATCTTATTCCCCCAAACTCTAAAAAATATGATGATTGTGCTATTTTAATGTATTTTGAGGTCAAAAAGCTTTATTTTATATTTTATCCCGCTGAAGGCATCTCATCCAGAAATGAATATGAATAACATCTCATTTTTCAACAAAACAAAACATATAAAAATCCCATAAGAAAGCAAAACTCCAAATGCAGTAAATAAACTAATGTGCATTCAACAAATGTAGAGCCCCCCAGACCGGTGGCCAGGACCTGGGCAGTATGGGTGCCATTGAAAAATCAGCTCACGTGCCGCCTTCGGCATGCGTGCCATAGGTTGCCTACCCCGATCTAGATATATCTCCCTTAATATTTCACTGCCATTGTGGGGGACTGTGGGCATTAGTCCCTCCTATTCTCTGTCTGTGGCACATAATTGTCTAGTCACCTATACGGCTGTAATACTTGTGTCTAATTTTGGTTGTTTGGATATGTAGGAGGTCAAAGTAGATTATCTGGTTGTTCCTTCTGGTCTTAAACTCTGCGACTATAAAACTCTACATGGCGTGACTCTGCCGTGACATCCGTATCAGGCCCATTGTGAATACACCCTCACAATATATATGCCTTGAAGAGAAAAGGATAGATGGTTCAAATTCTGGTTTCAGTTCACTTTTACAGGCAAATCAATGAAGTTGCACTAGTGTAACTGTAGGCAGATAGGCCTCACATGTCCTCAGTACTGTATGCCATCTGTAGTAAAGAATGGTGAGACCCAAGAATGGGGTTTTAACAGCTGCATGCATTTGAGCTGATCTAGTCTATTGCTTTCAATAGACTCGTAGATAAAGAGCAATGCCTATGCATGAAGTGTTAAATCAATATTAATTAAGCCTCCTCTTGCCTGTGACATGTAGAGTAGTATTAAGTTTGCCTCAGTTTTTCAAAGGGGAAGGAAAGACAGAGAGAAAGTGGCAAGAATTGGTGTCAGATCTGGTAGAAGAACTCAGGAGCAGATCTGGGGTGTCTTTGGGATACGCACACCTGAAAATCATTGAGTACATTAGCTTTTTCCACATCCTCTGTCACTAGGTTGCCTCCCTCATACAGTAAGGGGCCTACACTTTCCTTGACTTTCTTCTTGTTGCTAACATACCTGAAGAAACCCTTCTTGTTACTCTTAACATCTTTTGCTAGCTGCAACTCCAAGTGTGATTTGGCCTTCCAGATTTCACACCTGCATACCTGAGCAATATTTTTATACTCCTCCCTGGTCATTTCTTCAGTCTCCCACTTCTTGTAAGCTTCTTTTTTGTGTTTAAGATCAGCAAGGATTTCACTTTTAAGCCAAGCTGGTCACCTGCCATATTTACTATTCTTTCTACACACTGGGATGTTTTTTTTCCTGCAACCTCAATAAGGATTCTTTAAAATACAGACAGTTCTCCTGGACTCCTTTCCCAGTCATGTTATTTTCCATGGGGATCCTGCCCATCAGTTCCCTGAGAGAGTCAAATCGCACTTGGAGTTGCAGCTAGCAAAAGATGTTAAGAATAACAAGAAGGGTTTCTTCAGGTATGTTAGCAACAAGAAGAAAGTCAAGAAAAGTGTCAGCTCCTTACTGAATGAGAGAGGCAACCTACTGAGAGAGGATGTGAAAAAAGCTAAATGTACTCAATGATTTTTTTGCCTCTGTCTTCACAAACAAGGTCAGCTCCCAGACTGCTGCACTGGGCAGCACAGGATGGGGAGAAGTTGACCAGTCCTCTGTAGAGAAAGAAATGGTTCAGGACTATTTAGAAAAACTGGAGGAGCACAAGGCCATGGGGCTGGATGCGCTGCATCTGAGGGTGCCAAAGGAGTTGGAGGATGTGATTGCAGAGCCATTGGCGATTATCTTTGAAAACTCATGGCAATCGGGGGAGGTCCTGGATGACTGGAAAAAAGCTAATGTAGTGCCCATCTTTAAAAAAGGGAAGAAGGAGGATCCGGGGAACTACAGGCCAGTCAGCTCACCTCAGTCCCTGGAAAAATCATGGGGCAGGTCCTCAAGGAATCAATTCTGAAGCACTTAGAGGAGACAAAAGTGATCAGGAATAATCAGCATAGATTCACCAAGGGCAAGTCATGCCTGACTAACATAATTGCCTTCTATGAGGAGATAACTGGGTCTGTGGATGAGGGGAAACCAGTGGGTGTGTTATTCCTTGACTTTAGCAAAGCTTCTGATACGGTCTCCCACAGTATTCTTGCCAGCAAGTTAAAGAAATATGGGCTGCATGAATGGACTACAAGCTAGATAGAAAGCTGGCTAGATCATCAGGCTCAACGCGTAGTGATCAATGGCTCCATGTCTAGTTGGCAGTCGATTTCAAAGGGAGTGCCCCAAGGGTCGGTCCTTGGGCCAGTTTTGTTCAATATCTTCATTAATGATCTGGAGGATGGTGTGGACTGTACTCTCAGTAAGTTTGCAGATGACACTAAACTGGGAGGAGTGGTAGATACACAGGAGGGTAGGGATAGCATACAGAGGGACCTAGACAAATTAAAGGATTGGGCCAAAAGATGATGTGGTTCAACAAGAACAAGTGCAGAGTCCTGCACTTGGGACGCAAGAATCCCATGCACTGCTACAGACTAGGGACCAAATGGCTAGGAAGCAGTTCTGCAAAAAAAGGACCTAGGGATTACAATGGACGAGAAGCTGGATATGTCAACAGTGTGCCCTTGTTGCCAAGAAGGCAAATAGCATTTTGGGCTGTATAAGTAGGGGCACTCCCAGTAGATCGAGGGATGTGATCATCCCCTCTATTCGACATTGGTGAGGCCTCATCTGGAGTACTGTGTCCAATTTTGGGCCCAACACTACAAGAAGGATGTGGAAAAAATTGGAAAGAGTCCAGTGGAGGGCCACAAAAATGATTAGGGGGCTGGATCACATGATTTATGAGGGGAGGCTGAGGAAACTGGGATTGTTTAATCTGCAGAAGAGAAGAATGAGGGGGGATTTGATAGCCTCTTTCAACTATCTGAAAGAGGGTGCCAACGAGGATGGATCTCGACTCTTTTCAGTGGTACCAGATGACAGAACAAGTAGTAATGGTCTCAAGTTGCAGTGAGGGAGGTTTAGGTTGGATATTAGGAAAAACTTTCACTAGGAGGGTGGTGAAGCACTGGAATGGGTTACTTAGGAAGGTGGTGGAATCTCCTTCCTTGAAGGTTTTTAAGGTCAGGCTTGACAAAGCTCTGGCTAGGATGATGTAATTAGGGATTGGTCCTGCTTTGAGCAGGTGGTTGGACTAGATGACCTCCTGATATTCTATGATTCTACTAAACACCTGGAGAAAGAGGCCACAATGCTCCAGGATTGGGGGAGATCTGGGGAAAATTAAACCACCAACAAGTAGAAAATAAAGGTAAAATGGAGAGGAGGTCCCAGGGTCAGGACTGGGAAAGAAAGGAATCAATTCTGTGCAGTGCTGTATGTGTAAGTTTATGGAACAGAGGGGGTTGTTCAGTTTTTGGAGAACTTGAAACTAGAGCTGGTAGGGAATTTTCCATTGGAAAAATCATTCTTTCAGGAAAATCGAAATGAGAGTTGCCTGACTGGAAGGTTCTTGCCAATTACCCTTTGCCAGCAGACAGAAAATGAAAAATCGACAAAAAAAAAAACAAACTGTCCAGGATGGATGTAGAAGATCAGTGCCCTGGCTCTCTATCTCCTTCACAGCTCTTCATTCCAGAGGGGAAGACAGCAATGGTGCTCAGCCTGTTCAGTTCCCATAGCTGGGAGGAAGTCTAGGAGGCCGAGAGCTAGGGAGAGAGAGAAGGAATCAGGGTGCTTACACTCAATGGACTAGAAAGCATTTTGGAATTCACATGAGGCTTCCTGGAAGGCATCTGGGAAGCTTAAAAACTCTTGAGGTTCTCTTGAAATGTATTTTTTTCTTGAAATCATTTCTTATGAAAAAAATGGTGCATTTTTTATTTTTCTTCCTGGTTTGGGATGAAATTCTTTTTAAAAAATGCAATGCTTTTTGTGGGAAGGGAGTTTCATTTTCTGGCTAGCTCTACTTGAAACCATAGTTGATGATAGTTGAATTATGGGTTCCAGCTAAACCTTTCACACAGCCCTGTTCAGGAGTTCTGATTCTCAGACACCCTTCAGTACTCACTGCTAGACCACATTTCCTCCCTCATATAAACCTCTTCCGTACTCTGAAGTTTTACTATGTCCTGTACAATCCTAAACATTGGTCTGCATAACATGTACATAGAACTATAGAATCATATTTTACATAGGAATAAAGCAAATCTTTATCTATGAACAGGCATAGATCACTGCTGCGCACTTTTGATTGACTGCTGAGGTGAAAATTCAACTTATTTGTGATCTGTTGCTCTGATTCCTGTACAGTTGACTTAATCCTTTGGTGTCATTGTCTGCCACTGGTAAGCCTCAGGCAAAATATCTGCCTGAACTCTAGACCTGTATATTTATGACATTACAGCTGTTCTTAGTGGGCTACCCATGTGCCCAGTGGAATACATTCTGTCTTATTGGCACACACAAGCCTGTCTCCCTTCACACTTCCCAGTCAAGTAATCCTTTTTGGCACAGAAAAATCCACAAATATTGCCAGGCAAAGATGCAGAAGATATACATATGGCAGTGAAGTCTCAGAGAAGGGACCTTCTACAGAATGCAAGTGAAGTTTTCAATTGCCATACAGATTTACCGTGTAAATGCACATTTCCTTGGCAAAAAATCCCCAATGAAATGGAACAAACAACTTGTGGTCAGGAATAATGCCAGTCTTAATGTGGACATGAATACAGAGAGCCAAGAGACAAATTATGAGTATTGCATAGGTTTGCTGATGGTAGGAGGCCTTGCCAAGAAAGCCCAACTGGCTGGCCATCATGAGGTTGCTGCCTTTATTAAGGACAATATGCTAGCACTAATCAAGCTCTGTCAACATTATATTCATTTAAAAAATGCTGATGTGTTACATATGGAGTTTTTAGCCCTGCCAAAATAAACCTACAGTACTTCTATGTTGTCTCATGGAAAAACAAATTATTAACCTTCACTCTACTCTGCCTCACCTGGCCAAACATATTCTGACCATCTGTCTGTTAAATAGAAAGAAGGAAAGAATGTTCTTACCAACATTGAAAAGGAAGAGTTCAGATGGAGTAATAATCAAGTCTTGAGTAGAAATATTGAGTCTGGGTTTCTGCTTTCACTAACATCAATTAGATATCTTTATAAATCCACTTACTTAAACTCAGTTACTCCTAGTTCATAAAATTTTAGCAATTATGATAATATTACACTCAAAGATTTCTCCTCAATTGACGTTTTGGAAAGCGCATCATTTCAGTCCTTAAGAAGCAGGGCCTACCTGGAGATTAAAGCCTTGTTTCTGCAACTAATTCCTGAGGATTTGGGCCTATCACAATCCATAAACAGGGAATTTACTGGAGGGCAATTAATCTTCCTGAGGGCTGACACCCAAGAGGTGACTAGTTCTCTTAACCCTCACTGATTTCAATGAGAGTTACAAGTGCTCAGCATCTCTTATAATTAGATCTGTGGTAGCACCTAGAGGCCTCATCCAGGCTACAACGTCATTGCTTTAACTAAATCATAAAACATAAACCCAATGTCAGTCACTGTCCCAAAGAGCTTACCATGTAAAAGGCAAGACATAGCAGATGGAAGAAACATTTAAGTAGTTGAAGGATAGGAGTAGGAGGAAGGATGGTGTAACAGAAATAATAGGATGTTTTAGCATTGAGTGGCTACAAATTGCAGGCACATGAATACCACTTGCCACCTGCCTAGCCATTTTCTGATGACTATTTTTCATATGCATAGAAGTGTTCAAGTGTGATTTGAAGGAGAATAAAGGGATCACTTTATAGATTTTTATTTAGATTTTACCTTGCATGGGGGAAAACATGAAGATGCTTGTGGGAAATGTGGTTGATCACCTCTGGCATTACTAACAGAGATAAAGTAGGGGTCACTGTGTAATGAGATAATAGGATAGAGAGGAAGAGGAGATGTCATAAACAGATGGTTAAGAGTTAATGCCTCTTTTACCTGTAAAAGGTTAAAAAGTTAACCTAGCCTAGCTAACACCTGACCAGAGGAACCAATGGAGGAACAAGATGTTTCAAAAGGAAGGAGGGAAGTTTTTCCTTTGAGAGTTTTAGTTTTAGCCGGACTTAAAAAGATCAAGGAACCAGCCTCTTATCAGAGTAGTAAGTTTTAGAAATGAATAAATAGGTTTATGTTTATTTCTTTGTAGCCTGTCTTATGCAAATAGAGGTAGAATCAAATTGGGTATCTGGGTATTTTTTGTGTAACTAAATTTGTGCCCAGGGGAACATCCTCTGTGTTTTGAATCTGTTGTCTGTGAGAGTAGCTGGTATGCTAATCTCTCCCAGAGGGTTTTCTTTTAACTTTCTTTTCTTTAATTAAAAGCCTTTTCTTATTACCTGATTGATTTTTTCCTTGTTTTTAGATCCAAGGGGATTGAATCTGGACTCACTCGGGATTGGTGGGAGAAAGGAGGGGGGATGGTTAATTTCTCCTTGTTTTAAGATCCAAGGGATTGGATCTGGACTCACCAGGAAATTGGTTAAGGAATCTCTGAAGGCTACCCAGGGAGGGGAAGGTTTGGGGGGGACAGGGAGTGATCCAGACACTGAAATTCTGGATGGTGGCAGTGGTACCAGATCTAAGCTAGTAATTAAGCTTAGAAGTGTTCATGCAGGTCCCCACATCTGTACCCTAAAGTTCAGAGTGGGGAAGGAACCTTGACAGGAGGGCTAACCTGTGGAAGGTTTTGAAGGTTAGGAAAGAATTTGTACCAAGAAGATGCTCTTAGCAGCAGCAGCATTTGATTGGACTTTAGGGGAATTTACAGTGGAGATGAAGCCTTGGAAGGTTAAATGTGGGCTTGGATAAAATATGTTCTGTTAAACAGTTTGAATGATGATAATGGGATCTTTAAGCATTTTATTCCATATTTACTAAGTCCCACTTAGTCTTTTTCAGTGACATTTTTTGAAAACAGCTTGCTATTTTTATGTATATTTTGATTAACTTCCAAAACAAATGAGAAAAATGTATCTAAGACGTAGCTCAATATTACAAACATAAGAACCTAATATACCCAAATAGAGAGAAAATGTGCATAGACTACCCCTTTATCCCACTGCTGCATTATTGAAAACCACAGTGGGTGTAAGGATAGATGATGATTGTTTGTAATGAACTCAGTACAGTTTAAATTTTTAAAATGCTCACACATTTAGCAGACTGCCAACCACTATATAAATTTCACATGAGGCAGTTCATTTAACCCAGAATAGTGAAACGTGAACTTTGGTTCTGACCATATTTACCCTAGTGGTAGCTGAGTGCCAAACAAAATAGTGTAAAAACGAATAATCAAGAAGGGAGAAATGACAAATATTTATATCTAGATCAACAAAATAAATTAAAAAAAAGTCACTTTTAATTTATTATTTACAAAAAATATTTCATTTGATTCAACTGTTCATAACATTTGGAATTAAGGATTTTGTTGTATACTCCAGTTCTATGACAGATAGGTTCTAGTAAAAAATTTGACCTAAAGAAGTGTCTTTGTGACCTTTAACCTTCCAGAGTACTTTAAAGCCTTTTATGGGCCTCCAAAGTAGGCCTTTCTGTCCTACTCATAAATAATTACCTTGAGTTCTTGTATCAAGAAACTATAGCTTGCCAGGTAAAGAATAGTCATTTCTTGCATTTAAATCTTCCACTGAAAACATAAATCTGTGTTTCCTGGATTGTATGTGACAGTGTAAATCTCAAAGCAAAATTTTGTCCTCTCCTGTAAGTGATGGAGTTTCCCATAGAATTTGACAGGTGAGCTATAGTTACTTATTGGTCTCATCTCAGAACCCACAAAGACAAATTTTGGACCTGCAATACCATCCACAAATGTCACATAGTGAAGAGAATTGTAGATGAATTCCCGCGGCTTTTAGGTGTACGCTTCACACGTCTTGCCTTGATTGCAGCAATTTGTGAGCTCTTTATATCTTTCAGTGCAAAAAGCGACAAAGTGTCCTGTGGCACCGTATAGAGTAAAAGACATATTGGAGCATAAGCTTTCGTGGGTGAATATCCACTTCATCAGATGAATGTAGTGGAAATTTCCATAGGCAAGTATAAATATGCAGGCAAGATGCTAATATGGCTACCCTTCTGATACTTTCATTGCAAAGTGGCAGTGGTGCTGGCATTGGATAATGTCATCAACTATTTGCTCCCAGGAGTTGGGGTCAACACTGCAAGACCATAGGTTTCCCTTGAGAGTATCTTTGTACTTTTTTTTCGTCTGTCCCAAAAATGAATTCTAGTTTGAAATTCTTTGTAAAGACTAGCTTTCTGCATTCAGACATATGAAACACATGACCACACCATCTCATCTGTGCTCTCACGATACAAGCTTCAATGCCTGTGATGTTGCAGCACTAAAAGACTTCATTATTTGTAACCAAATCTTGCCACTTAATTCTCCTTATCCTCCATAAACATTGTAGGTGTAATTCAATGGTCCCCAACATTTTTGGCTGGCGGGCGCCAGCCGAAGGACCACTGAGGCAGTGGAACACCCCTTGAAATGCTGCCAAATTTCAGCGGCATTTCAGCGGTGATGCCTTTTGATGACGCCACTTGCCGTTGACAAGCGACATCGAGAGGTGTCACCGCCGAAATTCGGGAGTGACGCCTCTTGATGTCACTTATTGAAAGCAAGCGGCATCAGCGAGAGGAGTCCCCGCTAAAATTCGTGGGTGACGCATCTCGATGACGTTGCATGTCGGCGACAAGCGTCATCATCAAGAGGCGCCCCCACCAAAATGCCACTGAAATTCGGCGGCATTTCGGTGGGTGCTCTCCCCGGAGGCCAGGACACGAGTGCATTAAAATGCCCCTGTGGGCACCATGGTGCCCATGGGCCCCGTGTTGGGGACCACTGGTGTAATTGTTCCAAGTGTTATATGAGGTGTTAATAAGTAGTCCACATGCAACAACTGTAGCGAAATTGTGGTGATGATGCTGGTGAGTAAACTTTTTTTTTTGCAGTCTGACACCGTGCTTGTTCCAGAGGTGACCTTGAAAATTTCTGAAGGCATCACTGGCTGCAACAAAGTGCTTTGTAATGTGGTCAATCATTGAATCTGCTGAAAAGACAGTAGGTAACACAACTGGTCAGTGACCTTGAGTGGTATATCGTTGATGGACAAAATTAGTTACAGTACTTCCTGATCAGCAGACAGAACTCATGGTCTAGCTTTGATCTCCCCCCGGCCCCATCTTCTTCAGGCAGATAGGAAAGCAGAGAATCAGAGATACATAGACTCTAAGCGCATGGCTACACTTGCGAATTAGAGCTCATTGAAGCAGCCCAGTGCGCTCTAACTCACGACACCTCCACATTGGCAAGGCACGTAGAGCGCTCTGACTCTGCAGCTAGAGTGCTCCTGATACTCCACCTCGATGAGTGGAAAAAACGTTTGATGTGCCCCTGCTGAAGCTCTGCAGCGACAGTGTAGATGCCCTGGTCTGTTAATGCACTCTGATCGGTCTCCAGAAGTGTCCCACAATGACTGTTCTAGCCACTCTGGTCATCAGTTTGAACTCTATTGCCCTGCCCTCAGGTGACCAACCGTCAGACCCACCATTTAAATTCTCTGGAAATTTTGAAAATCACCTGCCTTTTTGCTCAGCCAGGCGTGGAGTGCTCTCAGTGCATTTTTCCAGGTGACCATGCCTCCATGTGTCAGGCAATCCCCAGTATGGAGAAATGACAAGGTTCTGGACCTCATCAGTGTTTGGGGGGAGGAAGCTGTCCAGTCCCAGCTGCACTCCAGCTGTAGGAATTACGATATCTTTCAGGCAGATATCAAGGGATATGATGGAAAGAGCCCATGACCAGGACACACTGCAGTGCAGAGTTAAAGTGAAGGAGCTGCAGAATGACTATCACAAAGCGCTGGAGGCAACTGCCACTCCAGTGCTGCTCCCATGACCTGCCGTTTCTACAAAGAGCTGGACATCATACTTGGGGCTGACCTCACCTCCACTCCGAGTACCACTATGGACACTTCAGAGCCCAGTTCAACAAGGCAGGAGGAGCAGCAAAGTGGGAGCGAATGTGCTGAGGCGGAGGAAAACACCCCAGAATCCCTAGATGCATGCAGCCAGGAGCTGTTCTCAAGCCAGGAGGAAGGTAGCCAGCCACGGGGGTTGGTGCTTGCGGGGACAGACACCACAGGAGGTTCCCGATAAGCAGTTTTTATTTTGGGAAGGAAGTTTTTCGGTGTGGGCTCTTGGGGTGAGGAGAGGTAGATCTGAATGCATGCCTAGATGCAGAATAGGGCGTTGATGTGCTCTCTCACATCACGGTAATTGGCCTCAGTGATCTCTTCAAAGGTCTGAGACAGAACTTGGGCAAAGAGCTTGCGCGGGTTTCTTGGGACAGCCACTGATCCTTGTCACAGTAAGGCAAACATGTCCATGCCACTGTGCCATGAAGGCGGGGGGACCATTGCTGCACGCAGGCAAGCTGTATATGGGCCAGGGCAGAAGCCACATTTTAGTAGAAGACCCTCCCTTGCTTCCCAGGTCACCCTCAGCAGCAAGATATCTTCCAGGACAAACTCCTGTGGAAAATGTGGGGACAGTGTTTAGTATAGGGGACCCTGCAGCTGTTGGCTCTCCCCAAGGCACAGAAACCCAGAGGACAATACAGCTATGAAACAATCAGTCCCCCTGAATCCTGTGCTTACTCACCATTTTAGAGCTCCCGTGGATTATGTGCGCTCACTTTGGGACAGGCAAATTATGCTATTGTGTAGACTGTGCTTACCCTCCTTAAGTACAGGGGAAAGAGTGCTCTGTCTGGCGTGAACAATGCTGCCTCTGTTAATTGTTGCATTTTGTCTTTACAGATGCAACTTTGAGATCTCAGCCGCCTGTATTATACCAGCTGAGAAACTGCAAAGACTCAGGAAGAGGCCACGTAGAAGCAAGGAAGACATGCTGCATGAAGTAATGCAGCAGTCACTTAACGAGAATCTAAAAGCACAGGAGTGGAGGGAGAGTGAAAGGAGGATCTGCCAGAAGAATGCGGATCACCAGTACAAAAGAGCGGAGCTCCGGCAGCAAAGCTAGGATTGGCTGATAAGCATCATGGAGCGCTAAGCGGACTCAATCCAGGCGCTTGTAGCCACGCAGGCGGAGCACTGTCATGCCCACTCCCCCCTCAGCCCTTGTCCCAAAACTCTTTCCCTTGTGCCTCTATGTCACCTCCAACCCACTTTTCCCAACATCCTGGTTCTTATCACCATCAGCTGCCTCCAACACCTGTAGCTTCACCACCCATCCCTGAAAACTGTGACCCTTCCCTACGGCACTCAACCCCCATCACCATGCAGTATAGCCATCCTGAAGTGAAGCACTCATTGCACAGCACTCCAGAAAGGAAGGCTGAGTATGATAGCAGGACATACGCAAAACTGTGATAGTGCTGTTCCCCCTCCCCTTCCCCATTCTGTTTCCCAAGCAGTTGTGTTTCTTTTCAAAAAATGAATTCTTTTCAATTTTTTTGGCTTTGAAAACATTTTTTATTATTGCATAAAGTAAAAGATACCTTAGCCCAAGAAAGCAACAGGCACTGCAACTCAGCATAGCAAACACAGATTCCTACTAACATTGAAACCACTGCACTTCACACCCGTGCAGGGCACCAGACATTACTGGTGACTTTCAGCCTCAAATTGGTCCCTCAAGGCATATCTAATCCTTGCAGCCCCACGCTGGGCCCCTCTAATAGCCCTGCTCTCTGGCTGTTCAAATTCAGCCTCCAGGTGTTGAACCTCCAAGTTCAATGCCTGAGTGAAGCCTTCACCTTTCCCTTCACAAATGTTATGGAGGGTACAGCACGCGGATATAACCGCGGGGATGCTGTCATTGGCCAGGTACAGGTTCCCATACAGAGAGCACCAGCGACTCTTTAAGTGGCCAAAAGCACATTCCATAGTCATTCTGCACTGGCTCAGCCTGTTGTTGAACTGCTCTTTGCTGCTCCTTGTGTAGGGTTTCATGGGCCACGGCATTAAAGGATAAGCAGGGTCTCCAAGAATGACAATGGGCATTTCAGCTTCCCTTATGGGAACAGGCCAGTGTTTCAAAAGATGCATGCATCAGAGATTCATAGATTTTAGGGCTGGAAGGGACCTCGAGAGGTCATCAAGTGCAGTCCTCTGCCCTTATGGCAGGATCAAATACTGTCTAAACCATCCCGGGTAGACATTTATCTAACCTACTCTTAAATATCTCCAGAGATGGAGATTCCACAACCTCCCTAGGCAGTTTATTCCAGTGTTTAACCACCCTGACAGTTAGGAACCTTTCCCTAATGTCCAGCCTAAACCTCCCTTGCTGCAGTTTAATCCCATTGCTTCTTGTTCTATCCTTAGAGGCTAAGATAAACAAGTTTTCTCCCACCTCCTTATGACACCCTTTTAGATACCTGAAAACTGCTATCATGTCCTCTCTCAGTCTTCTCTTTTCCAACTAAACAAACCAAGTTCTTTCAGCCTTCCTTCATAGGTCATGTTCCCTAGACCTTTAACCATTAGTGTTGCTCTTCCCTGCATCCTCTCAAATTTCTCCACATCTTTCTTGTAACGTGGCACCCAGAACTGGACACAATACTCCAGCTGAGGCCTGACCAGTGCAGAGTAGAGCGGAAGAATAACTTATTGTGTCTTGCTCTTCACTTGTTAATGCATCCCTGAATCACGTTTGCTTTTTTTTGCAACAGCAGCACACTGTTGACTCATATTTAGCTTGTGGTCCACTATAACCTCTAGATCCCTTTCTGATGTACTCCTTCCTAGACAGTCGCTTCCCATTCTTTATGTGTGAAACTAATTGTTCCTTCCTAAGTGGAGCACTTTGCATCCGTCTTTATTAAACTTCATCCTGTTTACCTCAGACCATTTCTCCAATTTGTCCAGATCATTTTGAATTATGACCTTATCCTCCACAGCAGTTGCAATCCCTCCCAGTTTGGTATCATCTGCAAACTAAATAAGCATACTTTCTATGCCAATATAATAAGTCGTTAATGAAGATATTGAACAGAGCTGGTCCCAAAACAGACCCCTGCAGAACCCCACTTGTTATACCTTTCCAGCAGGATTGAGAGCCATTAATAACTACTCTCTGAGTACAGTTATCCAGCCAGTTATGCACCCACCTTATATTAGCCCCATCTAAATTGTATTTGCCTAGTTTATCGATAAGGATATCATGCGAGACCATATCAAATGCCTTACTAAAGTCTAGGTATACCACATCCACCGCTTCTCCTTTATCCACAAGACTCGTTATCCTATCAAAGAAAGCTATCAGATTGGTTTGACACGATTTGTTCTTTACAAATCCGTGCTGGCTATTCCCGATCACCTTACTACCTTCCAAGTGTTTGCAGATGATTTCTTTAATTACTTGCGCCATTATCTTCCCTGGCACAGAAGTTAAACTAACTGGTCTGTAGTTTCCTGGGTTGTTTTTATTTCCCTTTTTATAGATGGGCACTATATTTGCCCTCTTCCAGTGTTCTGGAATCTCCCCCGTCTCCCATGATTTTCCAAAGATAATAGCTAGAGGCTCAGATACCTCCTCTATTAGCTCCTTGAGTATTCTAGGATGCATTTCATCAGGCCCTGGTGACTTGCAGGCATCTAACTTTTCTAAGTGATTTTTAACTTGTTCTTTTTTTAATTTTATCTTCCAAACCTACTCCCATCCCATTAGCATTCACTATGTTAGGCATTCCTTCAGACTTCTCAGTGAAGACCGAAACAGAGAAGTCATTGAGCATCTCTGCCATTTCCACGTTTCCTGTTACTGTTTCTCCCTCCTCACTGAGCAGTAGGCCTACCCTGTCTTTGGTCATGCACCGGGCCAGCCTGCGTTAATGTCAATGAAATGCCCACGGTAGTCCATAAGTGCCTGAACAGCCACAGAAAAATACCCCTTCCGATTAATGTACTCAGAGGCTAGGTGGGCTGGTGCCAGAATTGGAATATGAATCCCATCTATTGCCCCTCCACAGTTAGGGAAACTCATTTATGCAAAGCCAGCCACAACGTCATGCACATTACCCAGAGTCACGGTTCTTCTGAGCAGGATGCGATTAATGGCCCTGCAAACTTGCATCAACACGATTCCACCAGTAGACTTTCCCTCTCTAAACTGATTAGCGACTGATCGGTAGCTGTCTGGAGTTGCCAGCTTCCAGACTGCAATAGCCACCCACTTCTCCATTGTCAGGGCAGCTTTTAATCTTGTGCCGCAGGGTGAGGATGAGCTCATCACAGTGCCATGAAATTGGCTTTTCTCATCCGAAAGTTCTGCAGCCACTGCTCGTCATCCCAGACTTTCATGATGATGTGATCCCATCACTCAGTGTTTGTTTTCCAAACCCAAAAATGGCATTCCACGGTGCTGAGCGTGTCTGTAATTGCTACAAGCAATCTCGTGCCGTACGTGTTACTTAAGTCGATATTATCGCTGGAGTCCTCACTGTCAATTTGGATCTTAAGGAGTAACTTGACTGCCCAAAGTGATGTGCTGGCGAGACTCGTCAGCATATTCCTCAGCAGTTTGTGCTCCATTCCTGCAGACTGAAAGGGAAGACAGAGCGCATGCAACACAAACATTGAAAGGCGCCAAATATTGACGGAATCAGACGGATTGCTGAGATGTGAACCGATGCATCACGGGGCATTGGGACAGGACACAGAATGCCCCACCTCCCATCCCCTTCCCACAAGCCACAGCAACAGAATGGAAGAGGTGCTCTGTGAGATAGTTGCCCATAATGCACCGCTCCCAATGCCATTGCAAGTGCCGCAAATATGGCCATGCAGGTGCACTTGCATCTGTCAGTGTGGACAGAATGCAGCGCTTTCCCTACTGTGCTCTCTGAAGGTTGGTTTAACGCAAAGCACTTTAAATCTGCAAGTGTAGCCATGCCCTAAGATCAGAAGGAACCCTTATGATCATCTTCCCCAAAATAATTTCTAGCATATATCTTTTAGAAAAACATCCAGTCTTGATTTTAAAATTGTCATTGATGGAGAATCGATGATGACCCTTGGTAAATTGCTCCAATGGTTAATTATTATTATCACCATTAAAAATGTATGCCCTATATCAAGTCTGAATTTCTCTAGCTTCAGCTTTCAGCAATTGGATCATGTTATACCTCTCTGCGCTAGATTGAAGAGCACATTATTAAACATTTGTTCCCCATGTAGGTAATTAAGTTATCCCTTAACCTTCTTTTTGTTAAGATAAATAGATTGAGCTCCTTGAGTCTATCACTATAAGGCATATTTTCTGATCCTTCAATTATTCTCATGGCTCTTCTCTGAAACCCCCTCCCCACTCCCAGTTTATCAAAAATCCTTCTTGAAATAGATCTCCTTTCTTTCATTATCACTAAAGGAATCCTGTTTTGATATAAAGTGGCACAAATGCAACAAGATTGCAGTTCATGTTTTTAGGATTTATATGGCTTAAAATTATTTTCTTTTGTTTTCTTTATTAGCAAACAATATCAGATATAATGGACTTTTTGGCAATGGCATAACATATTTCCTATTTTAATCTAATTCCCAAACTCGTGTCATTGCTGATAAAACATGCTCTGTTTTTTGTGAGGTTGGGCTTTGGAGGGATGATTATGAGGATTCAAATCCCTCTCTTTTATGTAGATTTGCTTGGTCTGATGGGGTGGGGGACAATGATTGAAAGGAATTGGCTGACCTTGTTCCCAGAGAAAGCATTTCTGGCTAAAAGAAGTGGAGTTTTTCTTCTGCCCACTTGGCCTCTCTTTGGTGGTTTGCATTTGATATTATGGAAGCAGAGTTAAGTTAATGGCATGGGGAACATGGTTTCTTGCCAGAATGCTCTGAGCTTCTTGATATATTCTAAGCTGTGGCTAGTAGCCAACTGGGGTTGGTAGGAATTTCTCCTACATAGGAAATTAGCTCCATGGCTGGAGTAATTTCACTTTCCCTGACATCCAGTACGTGCAGATAGTGAGTAACCAGAGAGGCATGGTTTGTAGACTTTGTATGTGAGATATTGTTTAGTGGTTTTCTTTATACAAGTATCTGTGCATCTTTATGAAGGCAGAAATCCTCTGTGGTAATGATGCACTTATGGATCATAATGTATCCAAAGCCAGAGTTCAAGTCCAAGAGTAACAGACCCAAGAAATACAGAGTGCTAGTGATACCCTAAAAACTGATCTAATGCAGAGCCATGTGAATATATTGCCAAGTGACTTGACTCTAACTGTCTTAATCCAACATCATCAGGACTATACTTAATATTCCAGTCATCAGAGAAGCATCAGAAAGCCACAGATAAAAAACAAAAACAAAACCAGAAAGATGCTCTTTTTTTCCCCCTCCCCCCCATGCATGGAAATATCCTACCCCTATATTATACACACACATATAAGCTCTTTTCAGAAAGTGTTTATTAGACTGCAATAATTATGTTGTTTTACCCAGAATCCCAGGAATTAGGTGTATGTCTTTGCCCCATTTTACAGATAGGAAGTGGAGGATCAGAGAGATTAAGCAATACTGGTCACACAGCAGTCAGTGCCAATTTAGAATCTAGGTTTCCTGATGTTCAGTCCCTACCTAATCTTAATGACTCATAGACAAGTCACTTAGGTTCCAATCCTGCACCACTGTAATCAGTACAAGTTTAACATTGACGTTAATGGCAGTAGCAGTAGACTATTTGGGTTGGATTCTCCAGTTAGTTTCCAGTCAGTCTGCTCCATTCAGGAGGGATAAAAGGCTAGAAATTGGTTACAATTAGCCAGAGAATTATCTTGTTGGAGGAAAACGCCCCGTTAGTGAGGATAGATCAGATCCAGGACTAGAGCCTTTAACTTCACTCCATTCACAGTGCAGAGGGCATGTTGGATGCTCAGGGTTTGAGCATTGGCCTGCTCAATCCAGGGCTGGGAGTTCAATCCTTGATGGATCCACTTAGGGACCTGGGGCAAAAATTATTAATTGGTCCTGCTAGTGCAGTGTTGGACTTACTGACCTTTCAGGGTCCCTTCCAGTTCTATGAGATAGGTATATTAGTCCTTTAATACTTACTGCCCCATCTGAAATAACTTGGGTCAATACTACTTACCTACCTGCTGAATTGCTTAATGCTCATAGATCACTTTGAAAATGCAAACCACTACATAAGTGGCATTGTTATTACTCAGTGCCACCTGGAAAAGAGACCAGCAATGCAGAAGAGATAGTAGACATCCTTACCATCCTCCTTCTATTTCTGCTGATTTCCACTGTTTCTGAATTACTATACCCAGTGGACCAAGAGCAGACAAAGGGGTTGCATCTCTTACTATCTTGCAATTTAAAAAGGCAACTGATCTTTTGGGGCATCTCGTAAATTTCAACAATAAATACAGTGAATTTTAAAAATCCAACAACAAACACAAATACAGAGGACTATATGGTTGCAGTTACCAGCTCCCTTGCAAAAATAAATAAATAAATAAATAAATAAATAATAGCACCTGTTCCTTAATGGAATCCATTATATATCCATTTCATTTAATCTAATACACTCTAGTGAGCCAAAGTCTGTAATTCACCATCCATTTATCAAAATTTCATGGCAAATATTCATCACTTTAGATCAAGAATTTATAAGTAAATGACTCTGATTAAAGTGACTGTTTGTCATAACCTTGAATTAAGGATTAGGAAAAGACTAGTTTGGCAAAAAATGACATGCACTGGGAACTTTCAAGCTCTGGTAGCTGATATTATTATGGATAATCATTTAAAACACTATGATACATAAGCCTCTATTTTTTTAGGTCTAATTCTCAGTTAATCCATGCCTGTGGTTGGGATAGAGAGGGAATGATGGAGCAAAGGTATAGTGTAAGCCATCTCTGTACATTTTCTAGTCTGGGACCACGTAGGAGTGAGCCTGGGCCAGGCTGAAAGTTAGAGCAACCTCTGTGGTATTCCAATATGCTCAGTTGCTCATGGAATAGCTCAGTGGAATAGGCCTGGCCATGGTCCCGACAACATTCCCCCCCCACTTCCTGAAGCTGCTGTGCCTGGAGATGAGAACCGGGCTGGTGTAGAGCCCTTAAGCAAACTCTGCATAGGTCAAAGAGGCCCATTCTGCAGAAAACATTCGCAGAAGGCCATTTACTGCCCACTTTAAGGTTCCTTTATACAGAGCACTGTAAACAGACTTGATGTAAATGAGAATCAGGCCTGAGATCGCCACATCATCTTCATTAAAATATTTACAAATGAGAGATTTTGGAAAGTTGAATATTTGAGTCCTCTTTTCCTATCAGCAATATGTTAAGTGGAAATTCAACTGGCCATTCTGCATTTGTAATTTTAAAAGCTGTGAAATCAAGTTATGAATGTAAATGTGCGAGTATGGGAAAGGAAAGCCAACGTATCTGTAAAACAGGAACAACTTCAGTAGAATTCAATTTGGTTATCCTCTAAGGCAAGTTATTTCATACATTCAGTATTTAACTCAAATGTTCTATTTCATAGTAGTTTTTTATATGGAGGGAGGCAGTGTGACCCAGTACCTAGAGCACTAGCCTAGGACTCTGGCTCTATTCCTAGTTCTCACTGGTTTGATGGTTATCCTTGGGTAAAGTCACTTGTCCTCTCTATGCCTCAGTTTCAACCCTTACAAAACAGGAGTAACAATACTGACCTCCTTTGTAAAGTGCTTTGAGATATATGGATGAAAAGTGCTCTGTAGGAACTAAGTATTTATTTATCTTTCTTCATCTACTGTTTGAATGTTAGGCTGTCAAGAGTGTTGTTGTAGCCTTATTGGTGTCAGGATATTAGAGAGACAAAGTAGGTGAAGTAATTTCTTTTATCGGACCAAGTTCTTCTGATGAAAGGAACAAGCTTTCCAGCGACACAGTTCTTCCTGAGGTCAGGGAAAGGTACTCAGAGTGTCACAGCTAAATACAAGGTGGCACAGTTTGTTTAATATATATAGTTAATACATATTCTAAGAGACCATCCAAGATGAAACGTCTGGTTAATATCTCTGCGGTCACTCAGATATCACAAAATATGCTCCAAGGAGAAAATCTGGGCTATACACAAATTTAAAACCACATTCACAAAACAAAGACACTCCACCAGACTGTATCATAGAACAGGCCACAAAAACAAAGAGAGAACCTGCTTCAATACAGAAAAAAAATAAAAAAAAACCTCCTACTGCACGCTACTATTTCTCACCTACCACTCCACACTGGACTCCATATGGGATATCATTAAATAATTATAATCCATTCTCAGTGGGGACCCCATCCTGAAAGAAATCTTCCCTGAACCACATATTCTGGCCTTCAAACAACAACACCCCCCCGCAACCTCACCAAGCTCATTATCAGAAGCAAGCTCCCCACAGACCAAGAAACATCAAAGTGGCATCGGATCTTGCCATAACAACAGATGAAAAACCTGCAGACATATCCCCACTGCTACAATAATCCCCCAACACACCATAGGTCCTACACATGCCTATCACAACATGTGGTGTTCCTCATCCAGTGCACTAAATGACCCCAACAACAAACTAGATGGGTGAAACCACACAATCACTTCTCTTGAATGAACTCACACAGAAAAAAAATAATAAAAGATAAGAATACCATATCACCCATAGGTGAACATTTTTGACAAAACAATCACTCCATATCTGACCTCAGTCCTCATCATCAAAGGAAACCTGCACAACACCTTCAAAAGACAAGCCTGGGAACATAAATTCATAACTTTGCTAGATGCTAAAATTCATGGTATTAATAAAAACACTGGATTTATGGCATCTTTCAACAATCTGTAACTCACTAACCCCCATTATTTTTGTCCTATGACTTCACTGGTGTTAACAGGACATTTCACTTTGAATGGTCTCTTAGAATATGTGAGAGACAAGGTAGGTGAGGTAATATTTTTCATTGGAACAACCTGACAGAGACAAGCTTCCGAACTACACAGAGTTCTTACACAGACTCACGGACTTTAAGGTCAGAAGGGACCATCGTGATCATTTGCACATTACAGGCCACAGAACCTCACCCACTCACTCTTGAAATAGACCCCTAACCTCTGGCTGAGTTACTGAAGTCCTCAAATCATGATTAAAGACTTCAAGTTACAGATAATTCACCATTTACACTAGTTTAAACCTGAAAGTGACCCATTGCAGAGGAAGCCAAAAATGCCCAAGGATCTCTGCCAATCTGATCTGGGGGAAAATTCCTTCAGAACACCAAATATGGTGATCAGTAAGGCCTGGTCTACACTACGCGTTTAAACCGAATTTAGCAGTGTTAAACCGATTTAACCCTGCACCCGTCCACACAACGAGGCCCTTTATATCAAAATAAAGGGCTCTTTAAACTGATTTTTATACTCCTTCCCGATGAGAGTAGTAGTGCTGAAATCAGTATTGCCATGTTGGATTAGGGTTAGTGTGACCGCAAATCGACGGTATTGGCCTTTGGGCGGTATCCCACAGTGCACCATTGTGCCCGCTCTGGAAAGCTATCTGAACTCAGATGCACTGGCCAGGTTGACAGGAAAAGCCCCGCGAACTTTTGAATTTCATTTCCTGTTTGCCCAGTGTGGAGCTCTGATCAGCACTGGTGGCGATGCAGTCCCAAATCCGAAAAGAGCTCCAGCATGGACTGTACGGGAGATATTGGATCTGATCGCTGTATGGGGATACAAATCTGTTCTATCAGAGCTTCGTTACAGAAGACGAAAAAAATCGCCAGGCTATGATACAGAGTCCACAGCACAGTGCTGCGTGACAAGCGTAACGGAAAGCCAAAGAATCAAATGGATGCTCATGGAGGAAGGGAGGGGGTACTGAGAACTCCAGTTATCCCACAGTACCAGCAGTCTACGAAAAGCATTTATATTCTTGGCTGAGCTCCCAATGCTTGAAGGGTCAAAAACATTTTCCCAGGTGTTTCAGGGTATATGTCGTCAATTTACACCCTTCCCCCCCGCAGAAAGAAAAGGGAAAAAAAGTTTCCTGCCTTTTTTCAATGTCACCCTATGTTTACTGCATGCTGCTGGTAGATGGGGTGCTGCAGCGCTGAACACCAGCATCCCCTTCCTGTGGCAGACGGTACAATATGAATCCTATCCATTGTCATTATCAGCCCGTGAGTGCTCCTGGATGGCCTCGGTGAGGTCGGCCGGGGGCACTTGGGTAAAAATGAGAATGACTCCTAGTAATTCCCGGCAGATGGTACAGAACGACTGGTAACGGTCCTCATCATAGCAACTGGAGGCTGAGCTCCATTAGCCCCCACCTTTCATGTCTAAAGAAAAGATTCTGTACTGCCTGGACTATCATAGCAGTGGGAGGCTGGGCTCCTCTCCCCCACCACCCTTTAATGTCCTGCCTGGACTATCATAGCAGCTGGAGGCTTCCTCCCTCTCATTTTATCTCACTAAAAAGTCAGTGTTTCTTATTCCTGCATTCTTTATTACTTCATCACACAAATGGGGGGACACTGCCATGGTAGCCCAGGAGGGTTGGGGGAGGAGGGAAGCAATGGGTGGGGTTGTTGCAGGTGCACCCCCTAGAATGGCATGCAGCTCATCATTTCTGCAGAATCTCTGGGGCTCTGACACGGAGTGGCTGTGCTCTCTGGTTCTCTAGTACACTTGCCCCAGTCTTAGGCAGGATTGACTCTATTTTTAGACAAAACATAAAGAAGGGAGGCCAGCCAGGAGAACCCATGACAGCAGCAGACAGTACAGAATGACTGATAACCATCATCTCATCGCCAATTTACAATGGCACGGCAGACGGTGCAATAGGGATGTTAACCGTCTCTGCTACCTTGCAAAGGCAAATGAATGCTGCTGTGTAGCACTGCAGTACCGCCTCTGTCAGCAGCATCCAGTACACACACAGTGACAGTGACAAAAGGTAAAACAGGCTCCATGGTTGCCATGCTATGGCGTCTGCCTGGGCAATCCAAGGAAAAAGGGCATGAAATGATTGTCTGCTGTTGCTTTCACAGAGGAAGAAATGAGTGACGACATTTACCCTGAATCACCCATGACACTGTTTTTGCATTGGGATCTCAACCCAGAATTCCAATGGGTGGGGGAGACTGAAGGAACTATGGGATAGCTACGGGATAGCTACCCACAGTGCAACACTCCAGAAATAGACGCTAGCCTCAGTAAATGGACGCACACCGCCGAATTAATGTGCTTAGTGTGGCCGCATACACTCAACTTTATACAATCTGTTTTACAAAACCGGTTTATGTAAAATCGGAATAATCCTGTAGTGTAGAAATACCCTTAGACCCTGAGCATGTGAGCAAGACCCATCAGGGCAGATACCAGGGAAAGAATTCTCTGTAGTAACGCAGAGCATGCCCTATCTAATGTCCAGTCTCCAGCTGTTGGGGATTTTTGTTACTGGCAGTCACTGATGGGCCTCATGTCATTATAGGCAGTCCCATTATATCATCCCTCCATAAACTTATCAAGTTCAGTCTGGAAACCAGTAAAGTTTTTTGCCTCCACTGCTCTGCTTAGAAGGCTGTTACAGAACTTCATTCCTCTGATAGTTCTCGTCTTCAGGTCTCTCTCACTAGCAGTAGTTCTTCCAATAAAAAATATTACCTTACCCCCCTTGTCTTTCTAATACCTTGGTACTGACACAGCTACAGCATTACTACATACAATAATTTTAGAATGTGTGTTAACTAGTTATGCTAAACAATCTGTTCCACCTTGTATTTAGCTGTGACACTCTGAGTACCTTTCCCAGCCCTGAAGAAGAGCTTTGTGTACCTCAAAAGTTAGTTTCTCTCAACAGAAGATGATGCAATAAAAGATATTATCTCACCCACTCTCTCTCTAATAACTACTAGAAGAAAACATGGTTGCTTGGAGAAGATTACAAGAAAACTTCTCAATCTTGAAATCAGCTGTGCTTTAGCTAATATAGAAGGGACTGCAAAAAAACCAAAAATCTATATTGATATTTTGCTAACTCTAGCACAAAAAGCTTTTGAGTAACTGGAAAGAGATTGCACCAATCAATACCATATCATGGTTTAACCTAGTATGCATGACCTATAGATATGAAAGGGGTAGGTGAAAAGAATAAATTATTCAGTACATTCCTAGGCCTAATTATCTTTGTGACATATAGATAGATGATAAAACATTTGTCATTTTATCAACTGCAATGTCCTTTTATAAAACAACTTTTCTTGTTTTTCCCTCTATATTTTTATCCAGCTGATCTTTAATATTAGCTATTTCTAATCTACTTATCTGGTCACTTAGATGGCCCCACTCCCCATAGTAGCTGAACTCCTAACTCCATGTGTCTTACATAGTAATTTGAAATGGGTGATAGTAGCACTTCATCCTCAGCCACATGTAATACTAGCTACAATATAAATTTCATTAGATGCCATTATTGCTGTGATCAGACAATTTCAATAATGTAATATAAACAAAAATTTCAAAATACTGCCAAATTATGACACCAGCCTTAGACTTTCCTAAGATATATATTTAACAAAGACAAACAATGTGTTTTCAAGGGGCATTATTTATACAGTACTATAACCCTTTGCTCAGACAAATCTTTACACATTTTAGCTTAACATGACTATAAAGTGGTCTCGTATTTGCCTCTGCTTTTTGGTAAAAATCAACCCATAAATGAATAATAAGAAATAAATAATTAAATTTGTATTTCCTCTAGTGGCAGACCAGCCCTACTGGGAATGTGATCATCTTATTGTTTATAAAATAATCTATCACGAGGCATGGCATTATTGTTGCTAATAAATAATAATAATAAGTATATATGAAAGTTTTCTGAATGGCAGACTTGGAGAATCCAAGATTTTTCTTTAATAACAAAGTGGGCACAGTATGATGAAAGGCAGTGCAAGATTCTTGCCACCAATACACTTTAAGCCTGAACTTAAGCTATTGTCTCTTGGGATATGTTTGGAGTTCAATTTCTCTTATCATCAGTTCTTGGTTTCCTTTCTCACACTGCCACTAAGGGTGACAATGAATGGAAATTGTGGTGGTGTTTTAGTGGTGCACCAAACAGCTATCCATTGGGAATTCGACTACGACCAACAAACTCAGTTCACATAGGTCACCTGTTAGCAACAACTTTTAGGTATCACTCAGAGGTTTAATTGGAAAAAATCTCTAATCATACTGTTTTAAACTCCTCCCACAAACCAATCTCTGCTTGCAAAATAAGTTCCAACAATTTAAGACATCACAATGAGACAGCGTTTGCAGCAAAACATAATGATGTGTGGTCTGCTAGTCTTATATAGGATTCTTGACCTTGTGTCCCCCTTAGTGGGAATATACCCATGATAGGAAATCTTGGGCTTGGCTTTCCATTAGAAGGCCTCAGATGTTCTGCTAGGCTCCTTGGGCATGGTTCCTTCTTGACTTGGATAAAAAGTATGTGGTGGCATTTCTCTGCAGCCCGCTTACACCTGGTGCCAAAATGCCACTTATATTGTGGACATCTTATCATCATTGTCCCATTCCTTTCTTTAATGGTTTGATAAACAGTGAAATAGTTAATGTTGACATTTATCATCAGTGAGCATCTGAGTTAATACCACACTGAGATGAATGGGGTAGTTGTCTCCTCTCAAAGCTATCATTGCAGACTCCCTACAGACAGTGCTGTAATGATTTCACTTGCTTTGTATTGTTATGGTTTTCTTAATAACCATAGCGGCTAAGGGCTTATATTTGAAAACAAACAAACAAACAAACAAACAAACAAAACAACTTGGATTCTGGGACACAAAATACCAGCTTGGGAGAGGTACTGGAACTTCATACCACTTCACTTTGATACCTGGTGCTAGCAACCTTGACTAAGTTCAAGAAGATGTAACTGAATGTACTATTACATTCTTGCATATATTGAAGCCAATGGAAGTTTTGTCATTGATTTTAATATAGCCAAGAATTCACCCACAGACTCTTTTAAAGGACATAAGCACTAAAGTTTCTCGTTTATTAGACTGTAGGGCAAGAAAACATATTTAATACTTTCTTACACAATCTTCAACCTGGAATACATGAGTCCTGCCACAGAAAATATATATCTGTTTTCAGTAAAAACCAAGACTTTAACTGATCATAAATGACATGCTTATCAATCCTGACATAGGAACAGCAAAGGCAGCATAATGCGATAAATAGCCAAATAAAAGCCAAATCTGACACACACAAGAAGGAGTTCTCCATGTCAGTTTCAACTTCTTTTGACCATTAAATCCATGAACCGTGTTCCTTTGTAATGCACATAGCGTGGGAGACTTAAAGGAAGGCAGATATATAGTAACAGCAACAGTAAATACTTTTACGAAAGCAGGGCCGCCCAGATTGGGAGGGGGAGGGGCAATTGAGGCAATTTGCCCCAGGCCCCGGGCCCTGCAGGGCCCCCATAAGAACATAATATTCTATAGTTTTGCAACTCTTTTTTTATGGAAGAGGCTCCTGAAATTGCTTTGCCTCAGGCCCCCTGAATCCTCTGGGCATCCCTGTACAAAAGTAAAAAAAAAAAAAAGTACAAGTACATATTAATAGAGACATTACGTCCTTAGACTTCTATTATGTTATATAGTAACAACAGGATGCAATGGTTTTCACTGTTTCTTTTCATATTTCATTTTAAGGGTCATTTTAAGGGAGAAACTACCAGTGAAGGGCTTGTTATTGTCTCCATTTGTGATTGATGGTTCAATATAAATATGCCAGCGTCATGGTTCCAATCAGCAAAGACATAAAATACATCAGGGAACTCATTATCCTCAATGGACATTTTACTACTTGTGAACATCCATATAATGTTCACTTGATTTTAACTTGTAACAGAACAAAATGAGGACTATTAATTATGCCATGATATTGGTATCTTGGCCTTACTGGGGGGAAAAAAGGATATGTATATAACAATTATTAGTAAAATGTGTTCTATCTTAAACAGCTGTGTAATTTATACTTGAATTGGCAGAATTTACTCACCATGGGATAGCTAGGACAGATGATCAAGATACACATACTTAAGCACAAGAGAAAATATTGGCCCAATTTATTTAATATTGTTTATTTTTCTGTAGATACTATTATAATAGCTCTATCTAGTGGACACTGGCAGAACTGCTGACTATTTTGCTTTCTTTTAAAAAAAGCACTCAGAAATATGAACAGATTCATAGAGGTTAGAAATGGAATAGATGTATTAGATCTTCATTCCACCCCACTGCAAATACCATATTCATCCCTATGCAACATTTTCTAGTATTTTGTTCAGTCTAGTTTCAAAGTACTGGGTCTTCTAGCAATTCCCTTGAGAGGCTATTCAACAGTCTAACAGAACTCATTTCAGGAGGATTTCATTCCATTTTTCCCAGTTATATCTACATTTACCACAGTAGATAATTCCTTTCGCTTGCCTTCATGCGAGCACTCTTTAAATATTTGTAGATTTTCCCTTAGTCATTGTTTAGTTATAGCAGACCTATTTACCGTTTCCATACAAATCAATCTTGTTATTCCCTTTATCACTTGAACTTCAGTAAGTCAATATCTTTCTGATAATGTGGTGCCAAAAGTGAAACCAATGGCCAGACTTTTAAAACAGTGTCAAACATCTTCCAGTTTTGCACTCAAAACTTTGTACTTCCAGATGATTTGGAGAATAAAATTATGCACACATATTTTAGCATTTAGCTATCTAGCTACCTACACTGTGGCTCAGTTAATTAATTAGTTCCTGCTAAATTGACTGCATTTAAAAAATAAAACATATTCCAAGTGTGGTCACATCAGAGTCTTATAAAGGGATCTTTCCTTTCCTGCTCTGTGACATGATGCCTTTGTGAGTAAGAGTCAAAAGCACAGCAAACAAATCACTCTGAAAATCCATGTCTAATTTCCTGCCCACTCTCATCTCCAAGTCTCTTAGCATTAGGTTTTCACAGGTTACTCTCTTCCACTGGATTATTATCTGGATTATTTCTCCATAGATACACTAGACTTGCATTTTTTCAAGCTGTAATATCTCTTTGCTCTCACTTGGCTCTGCAGCTCCTCCCAATGTAGTAATAAATGCAAATACTAACATATTATTTACTTCCTGTTCTGGATCATTTAAGAAAATGCTAAGATTGTTTCCAAGACCATATGAGCAATAAAATAAAGTAAAATTAAAAAAGACATACTTCCCCATCATCACAGCCAATGTATTTACATTTACATATTACATTTACATATTACAAAAAAAAATAATAATAATCCCCCAAAACAACCAACCAACAACAAAAAGCACACCTACTTTAAAAGAACATTACTAAAGTTCCAAGTACCCAAAAGTTAGGAAATGCCAGTGTAGAGGTTGCCTATGAAATATTAATTTGGAGCCTTCTACATACGGATTATGATGAAGTTGTTAGTTATATGATCACATTATTTTTCCACAGGACTTCTGCCTCATTAAGTGCACAGCATGGATGGAGATCACTTAGATTCATAGATTCCAGATCTAGTCTGACATCCTTGTAACACAGGCCATAAAACTTCCCCAAAATAGTTCCTAGAGCACATCTCGATTTAAAAATTGTCAGTGATGGAATCCACCATGATCCTTGGTAAAGTGTTCCAATGGTTAATTGCTCTCACTGTTAAAGATTTATGCCTTATTTCCAGTCTGAATTTGTGTAGCTTCAGCTTCCAGCCATTGGGTTGTTTTATACCTCTATCTGCTAGACTGTAGAGTCCATTATCAAATATTTGTTCCCTATGTAGGTACATATAGACTGTTATCAAGTTACCTCTTAACCTTCTCTTTGTTAAGCTAAATAAGTTGATCTCCTTGAATCTATCCCTATGAGACATGTTTCCTAATTCTTTAATCATTTTTGTGGCTCTTTTCTGAAACCTTTCCAATTTATCAGCATCCCTCTTGAACAGCGGGCCCCAGAAATGGACACAGTATTCCAGCAATGATTGCACCAGTGCCAAATACAGAGATAAAAATCCTCTCTCTACTACTCAAAATTCCTCTGTTTGTGCATGCCAGGATCGCATTAGCTCTTTTGGCCACAGTGTCACACCCGGGAGCTCACATTCAGCTGATTCTCCATCATGACCCCTACATCTTATTCAGAGTCACTGCTTCCCAGGATAGAGTCCTTCATTCTATAAATACGGCCTAAATTCTTTGTTCCTAGATGTATATATAATCCACCCCCTTTTCCTCCTTGGGTTACTTGGCAGCAGGCAACTCTCACCTGTGTGTCAAGGCACCTGATGTTCTGACAGTAAAGGAGATCTTGAGTATCCCAATCATGAAGTGGGTAAGGTGGGAATGCTTTATCCATCTCTTGGTTGCAGTCTTTTTACTTAAAAAAACAAAATCTTGGTGGTGCCTCCATCAAACTGGGTCCTGTACACATCCAATGGCATGCCTTGAGAGACTCCAGGAAAAAATCTGAGCTACTCTATGCAAGGGGTCTAACTCAAGACTACCAATTAATTATAAACAATTATACACCCAATATACACTTAAATTAGAGTTAAGACAAATTAACTTAATTTAAGAAAACATGGTAAAATCAGACGGAGATTAATTAAGATGTCACAATTTAAATCAGCAGGGAGCACTTCAATAAATCAATTATTAAATATAGTTTACAGCAGTAAATGAAACTTAACCACCTTGCATGCACCTCACCCTTGAGCATGCACTCCTCTGAATATCAATGTTCTAAACACCTACATGGGCATGCTTGCAGGTCTGGAAGTTGGGGACCATGCTCTGTTGGTCCAGTAAAACAGTCTTGCCCAGGAAACAAGGGTCAGAGCAATTCTAAGGGTCATTACTAGCTACTCAACCCTTCCGAAAATGGGAGTTGTTTTAACCATAAGTCAGTAACCCTGAATCCAGGTTAGATGATAAACCCACTTGTCTCTTTCAGATTCAGGCAACCCCTTACTGTTTCTTCACTATCCCATTTCCCTTACAAGCATTTGCCTAAACAACAAAGCTGGTGGTTACTCACGCTATCTTCACTGCCCTCAGTCAGTTCTGGCACAGCAACAGTCTCTGTCTTGGCAGCAGTGAAGCCCAGCAATAGCCTCAGAAGCTCTCTACTTGGTCAAAGCCCCAGCGGACTCTCAGCAGCAGTTTCTGGCTTTCTGTCAGTTTCACAGACAGTCTGTTTTCTGCTCCAAAAGGGAAGTTCTAATCCACAGTGATTGTTACAGCTACTGGGTTCATAAAACCAAAAGGGATTTTTAGTTAAACAAAGGAATATTCCACACACCATCACAGCATCATACTTGTATGCTTCACAAACATTAATTCATTTATGTTCACTGTATCTTGTGACATGAAGGGTAATAGCCTCAATGTACAGCTGGGGAGTTAAGCTCACTCACTCCTCAGGTTTCTCATCCTAGTTTCACTTTCCTTGACCAGACTTGTTGAGTTCTTCCTCTCCTCCTCAGACCCTTGTCCCAGTCTTCTTGCTCAGACAGTCCTAATTACCCTTATAACCCCTGTTATGGGTTGGGTTAAACCTTGTTGAATTGGGTAGGTGTAACAGATGCCTTTCATTTAGGATAAATGGACAAAGCAATTGAGCTCCTTTATGGAATAGTCCGCTGAAACAACAGAGGCCACGCCAAAAAGAAACCCACATTCAAAGCTGCAGTAAGAGTTAGCCATGTGGCCCAGTAGGGGGTTACACTGTAAACCAATAAACTCAGGAGTGTGGGATTGATTGGATTGGAGTAGTGTGTGTGTGTGTGTGAGAGAGAGAGAGAGAGAGAGAAAGGGAGGGAAGCAATAAGAAACACCACAGTAACAGAAAAGGAGCAGAAGGCCAAGGAGACAGCAGAACAAACACTGTGACTGAGGCCTGAGAAAAAGCTTTGGGGCTGAGTGCTGACTGTTAGGTGCTTGGAACTATCTCCTGTTGTTTGATGTCCCCCAAGTTCATGGAAATAAAACTTTGTACACTCTTTGTAAATAAACAGGACTGGATCAAAGAAACACCTGGCTTCATCTGTTTCCCTTCATCAATTTCTCTTTCTAACCAAAACAACTCTCAGGATCCCAAATATTGCCTAGTTGCTCAGGTCAAAAACGGGTAACTCCCCCAATCTAGCTGTCTGTCTCTCAACCTCCAGGAGTCCTCAGTTCCCCATCCCTATTTGCTCCCAGTCCTATTTCTTTTCCTGGGGTATCTTGCCTAATTTCAATGCCACCTATCTCCAGTCTATTTGCCCAGTCAGGCCCAGTTCTCCTCTCTATCACCTGGCTTTTTTTCATAGCTGAGTCCACTGCAAACACCACCACTTTCTCCTAATCACAATGGTTCCCAGCCCCACTCTCTTGGTCCAGCCAGTCACATTTCCCCACCAGCTCCTCATCCAATATTAGTCACTCCTTAACCCATTGGTTCCCAGTTCCTCCCCACCCATTTCCTTCCCCAACTCCTAGTCACAGTCTCTGCTCCTTGGCTCTCAGTCCCAATTTTCCTCCTTCCTCAAATCCTTGTAGCAATCTACTCTTCAGATCAGGTGGATTCCTCCTCTACACTACTTGAGTGCTAGCAAGGGGATCACGGAGGGCACAGGAGAGACAGGGTTCCTGCTCTCAGTGCTGATGATGAGCCTCACCCCACTCAGGAGCAGCCATTATAGGAAAAGTCCTTCTGAGTCCCTTAGCCCCCGGCTGAAGCATGCTCAGTCACTCTGTGGGAATGACATGTATGCAGTCTGACCAGCACTAGGAGGGGTGAGAGGCTTGCGCATGCTCAGTGAGGATGAAATCTTCAGAGATGTTTAAAAGCTAAAATTGAATAAGTCTCTATTGAGCATTTGTGAACTGAGATATTTTTAAAAGAGCAAGGAGTACTTCTGGCACCTTAGAGACTAACAAATTTATTTGGGCATAAGCTTTCACGGGCTAAAATCTGCTTCATCGTTTTCATGCAGTGGAAAATACAGTAGGATTATAACTTGGCCAAATCTCAGTGGATTTTCCCAGGAACAGCAAATGGCACATACCTGATACAAAGGCCACACCTCTTCCAAATTTCATGTCCCTGCTCCAAGGCATGGGGCACTAGAACTTTCCAGAGAAAAAGGTCACCAGAATTGTTTTAACTTTGCAAAACAACATTTTTTTTCCCTCAGCAACTATCTTGGAAATGGCTGAAATATTTTGGCTGATTTTTTTCCAAAAACAATCCACTTGAGGCAGGCACCCCATACAGAAAATTTCATCTCTAATGGTTAAAGTTTGCAAAGCTATAACATATTGAAAACAGGGTCTTATACATGGGAAGTATCAGGTAATCTTAGTAAACAGGTATTGCTGCCAGCATCACCATGGATAAGAGCATGTAGTAAAATGCTTCATCAAGGCAAGACTTCACAAAGACCATTCTGCAAATGAGTTTCCTTGCACCCAGACTATATATACACAAGCATTCATGAAGTTACCTACCATAAAAGAAAGCTAAGAAAAGCATGCACTAACCCAGCATTGTAAAAATACTGTAGATATAACTTATGGGCACATGAAAAGTTTTGATTAGAATAATTTGCCAACCTGTTACTTAATCCAATGGTTCAAACGTGAAAACCTCCATCAGACCACATGGCCTTCAATCCTCTCTAATTTATTTTCCCTGTCCAAGAGATGCATCTCACCTACACAGTGCTGTTATTATCATTATTACTAATTAGTATTTATTTGTATTGTTGTGGCCAAGAGGCCCCAGTCAGAGTCCAATGGGGCTAGGTGCTGTATATATATGCAATAAACAAACACCATCTCTGCTCCATATTTTACAATATGACAAGAGACAGGAGATGGATTAAACAAACATGGAGAGGGCAAGGTAAAATTGAAACATTCAAGATTAGCATGTGAGTGCAATAATATTATCTTCACTGAAGAAAATCTGGTGGTTTGTGACCTGCATTCCATGTCCTTGGTTAGAATCACAGAATCATAGACTTTAAGATCAGAGGGGACCATTATGATCATCTAGTCCAAGGGTTGGTAACCTTTCAGAAGTGGTGTGCTGAGTCTTCATTTATTCACTCTGATTTAAGGTTTCGCATGCCAGTAATACATTTGAATGTTTTTAGAAGGTTTCTTTCTATACGTCGATAATATATAACTAAACTATTGTTGTATGTAAAGTAAACAAGGTTTTTAAAATGTTTAAGAAGCTTCATTTAAAATTAAATTAAAATGCAGAACCCCCCGGAACGGTGGTGGCCAGGACCTGGGCAGTATGAGTGCCACTAAAAATTAGCTCGCGTGCCATAAGTTGCCTACCCCTGGTCTAGTCTGACCTCTTGCACAACACAGGCCACAGAATCTCACCCACCCACTCCTGTATCAAACCTGTGTCTGAGCCACTGAAGTCCTCAAATCATGGTTTAAAGACTTCAAGGTACAGAGAATCTTCCAGCAAGTGACCCATGCCCCATACTGCAGAGGAAGGCAAAAAATAAAAACAGGGCCTCTGCCAATCTGCCCTGGAGAAAAATTCCTTCTTGACCCAAATATGGCGATCAGCTACACTCTGAGCACGTGGGCAAGACTCACCAGCAGGACACCCAGGAAAGAATTCTCTGTAGTAACTCAGATCTCACCCCTTCTAACATCCCATCACAAGCCATTGGGCATATTTACCTCTAATAGTCAAAGACCAATTAATTGCCAAAATTAGGCTATCCCATTATACCATCCCCTCCATAAACTTATCAGGCTTAGTCTTTAAGCCAGATACGTCTTCTGCCCCCACTACTCCCCTTGGAAGGCTGTTCCAGAACTTCACTCCTCTGATGGTTAGAAACCTTCATCTAATTTCAAGTTAAGGGCAAGCTTCCCTTCTCTTTCATTTTCTGGAGGTATAACTTCTTCCTTCCCACATAAGGTTGAGGAAACAAGTCAAAATGGCTTCTGATGAGTTCCTGAACAAATGGGTTATGCATACCCAATCAGAATCCTTATTAAATACAGTGAGCACAAGTAAAAAGTAAACATTTGCCATGATACCGTACAGACATTTCCTTGGAGTGTTCATTCTAATTATAGGAAACACAGTGACCAACTTGCTGCTTTCAGTGGAAGGTGCAGGAGTGTTCTGCATCTTGCAGGATAAACTCCTTAGTGAGATAGTGGATGGCACAGGTCATATTAAAGACACTGGGCCAATAATTGTTCCCCATATTTCTGGAAATATTCCATTAACTCAACTGGGACAAAGAGCAGGAATAATAAAATGAGCTGGTTTTGGCCCACTCGGTTCTTTTTGTTACAACTGCTAAGTTTGTTTGCTTTAACACAGTTCAAGTGTTTCATTAGTTTTTTTTTTCAATTTATTTTTTGTTCTTTGACAGAAGATTAAGATGAACTCATTTTGAATTTTGTGAATCATTTGTCATGGTTTGGATTCCTAATAGAAATTTCACATGCTACCTTCACTAAATTCTAAATTCTGATGTGTGCTGTCACTTCCATGAGCTTAAAATTATTAACTAGATAGTAATATTTTTCTGTGATGGACTTGTAACATAAAATGCTACAAGGGGAGGTAGGCTTACTCATGGGGGGAATGGATAGCTCAGTGGTTTGAGCCTTAGCCTACTAAATGCAGGGTTGTTAGCTCAATCCTTGAAGGGGCCATTTAGGGCACTGGGTTAAAAATCTGCCTGGAGATTAGCCCTGCTTTGAGCAGGGGTTTGGACTAGATGACCACTTGAGGTCCCTTCTACCCCTGATATTCTCTGGTAACTATTTAGGATGACTCATAACATAGCAATGAATGCTTTTAAGGCATGTCACTGGTCTAAACATAAGGTTTTATTGCTAAGTAATCTAGAATAGCTCTGCCAACTTGCCAGTAACTCACAATTTGCAGTAGTGTGGTGTTTAGATGTTGCTTGTGATTATTAGAACTGGGAGCACTGGCTGTTGGGAGTCTATAAGGACAGAAAACAGAAAGGAGGGGGAGAAGTTGAGGAGGCAGAGTGAGAGTTACAGAGGGTGCAGCAGTAGCTTGGTAAAGAGGATTCCACTTTAAAAATAAAGTCCTGTTGAAGTTTGTTAGTACCTTGCCTGGTTGATACAACATTTTGGTGACATCTTCTGCCTCTGAACCCACCTGCACCCTTTCTGTAAAGCCCAGGTGAGCCTCCAATTGCTTTTATTGCCTGGATCCATAAATTTGAGATTTATCTGCTTGCAATCAGTGCTACAGAGATTTCTGAAGTAAGAAAGTGTGCTCAGCTAATCCACTGCCTTGGAGCAGAAAGGCAGCATATATTTTACGCTTTTCCCCTTGCAGATGATAAATATGAGACTGCACTCATTGCATTAAAGAACTTTTTTGTGCCAAAAGTGAATGGAGTAGCTAATCGCTACAGATTTCGCCAGCGTGAGCAGAAACCAGGGGAGACTATAATGTAGTATATTGCTTCCCTGAGGAGTCCGATTGTAACTTGTGACTTTGGGAATATGGCAGATGGTATGATTAGAGACCAGCTCATTGAGAAAACAACCATGCTTCACATAAGAGAATGCTTACTTCTAGAACCACAACTTACACTAGAAAAAGCAATAACCATTGCTACTCAAATTGAGTCAGCTACAGCTGAAGCCAAAATAATGAGCAGGGATATAGGAGGCACAGTCCGGGCAGTGACTCCTTTGCAGAAAAGTTCACTATCGCTGCAGACAAACAATTGCAGGAGGAAAACTACTGAAAAGCCACTGAATCAGCAAATTCAAAATACAGTAAAAGCATGCTTTCGCTGTGGATCCCCACAACACCTTGCAAGCTACACAGGATGTCCAGCAAAAGTAGCTCAGTGCAATTACTGCAAGAAGATTGGGCATTTTGCTAAAGTATGCAGCAGTAGCCAGTTCAATCAACAGATGCATGCAGTTACAATACCAGATGTTACTATGCTGAGCATGGACAAAACTACTACTGCACATATTCCAGAACAGATAAAGTGCACTGTAAACATTTCCTCCACACCCTCAGTCAAATCACACTCTATTCAGCTAATGTTGGACACTGGCTCAGCAGTATCTATACTACCTGATTCTATCTATTTGCATTACTTTAAAGATGTGCCTCTTACTGAACCAAAACTTCAGTTGGTGTGCTATTTGAAAAACCATATTCCGGGACGTGGCTGCCTTCCAGCAATAGTTACTTTTTGGTGTGTAACTGCAGAGTTCTACATTGCCCACAAAGGCGCTCCTATCCTTGGCAGAAATGTATTGGCTGCTTTAAATCTCAGGGTATTTAATGGATGAATTGATCTTCCTCAGCAAAGCACTCTTGCGGTACACACACCAGTTTCAGCTGGGACCCAACACCAGGTTGAGGGGAAACTCGGCTGTGCTTATGGGTTTCGGCATAAAGTTAAAATGCGGAAGAATGTGATGCCTGTACGACAGAAATTACAGTGCTTACCATTTTCAGTCAGGGAAGCTGTTTCAGAGGAACTTAGAAAACTTGTTCAAAAGGACATTATTGAAGAGATTAACTCCTCGGAATAGGTTTCACCTATAGTAGTGACGCACAAAAAGGGTGGAGGCATTCGCCTTTGTTTGGACTTAAGGGAGCCAAATAAAGCTATTGTGATTGACAGCCATCCTCTTCCTCACAAAGAAGAAGTATTTGCAGAACTCTGTGGAGCAAAGATGTTTTCTACTCTTGATTTGCAGAGCGCATATCACCAGGTTATGTTGCATGAAGATAGCAGAGACCTCACAACATTTTGTTTTAAACGGTCTTGCATCAGTCCATACGGTCTTGCATCAGTCCCAAGTGCCTTCCAAAAAATGATGTCATTTATTCTGAAGAATCAACATGGAGTTCAGTGCTATTTGGATGATATTATTGTGTTTGGAAATGTTACTGAGGAGTATGACAATAACCTGCAGTCTGTTCTAAACTGCATCAGCAAAGGAGGCCTCAATCTCAATAGGTCCAAATGCAAATTTAGACAAACTGAACTCTCCTTTCTGGGGCATACAATTTCACAGGCTGGACTAAAACCTGATCCAGATCATATCCTGGCAATTTCAAATGCTCATCCTCCAACAGATTTGCAAACCTTACGTTCCTTCTTGGGTTTTACCTCCTGGTATGCAAAATTCATTCCCAATTATGCTTCTGTCATTGAACCGTTACAAGAATTACTATGGAGAAGTTCAACCGTAGTGTGGATAATGGATGCTCAAACTAGTTTCAAAATGTTGAAAGACTTGATTTTACATAGTCCAGTACTTGCACTATTCAGTCCTGCATTTCTCACAATTGTAACTACTGTTGCTTCTGATTAGGAACTTGGGGCTGTCCTCACACAACTTCATGAGGACAAAACAGAGGACTGTTGCATTTGCTTCAAGGACACTGAGTAATGCTGGGAGAAAATATTCTACAGTCGAAAAAGAGGCACTTGTTTGTGTCTGGGCTACTGAAAAATGGAGAACTTACCTGTGGGGCCGCATGTTCAAGTTGCGCACAGACCACAGCCCTTTGACGACATTGCTCACCACGAAAGGACTGGGAAGAGCACCATATTGTATTGCTAGATGGTCTGCAAGACTACTGTCTTTCAATTATGAACTGGAATATAAGCCTGGAAACAAAAATGTGGTAGCTGATTGCCTTTCTCGCCTGCCTTTGCCTTCACCAGATGGTCCACTGGAGGATGAGGATATAGTAGTTGTGTTTATTACAAGCACTCTTACTGCAGTTACAAGAGAACAATTTCAAGCTGCTTGTTCATGTGTCCAATTCAACAAAAACTACGGGAATTTCTGACAAAGAGGTGGCCCAGTAACCCTAAAAACCTTGACCCAGTTTTGCTGCCTTATTTTAGAATTCAAGATGAACTTTCTTTGCTCGATGGCTGTGTGCTACGAGGTACACACCGTCAACTTGTGCCAGAAGAATTACAATCAAAACTCATACACCTGGCACACGATACTCATCAAGGACTTGTCAGAACCAAACAACGACTACGGGATCTGTATTGGTGGGCAGGAATGGACTCTCAAACTGAAGCACTCATAAAATCCCGTGTCACTTGCCAAATGCATGACAAGACAGCAGTGACATGTACCCCTTTGTAGCAGGGTGGCTACCCTGCTCCTGTCCTGAATGGCTTAAAACAGCCCTGGGGAAAGGTTGTGGCTGGGAGCTGCTAAGCTGGGCTGATTGGGAAGTGGCTGCAGCTGGGCCACACCCCAATCAGGCCACAGCTGGCCTGTATAAAGAGGCTGGGAGCCAGGAGCTCAGCAGTCTCTCTCTGCATTCAGAGAGAGAAGGTCCTAGCTGCAGGGAGCTTAAATGGGTGTCTGGAATGGAGCAGGGCTGGGGAAAGGCCAAGGATGCTGGGGAGCTCTGGCCTAGGAAGGCCCCTGGCTGCAGGCCTGATAAGGTCTATTAGGTACTGGATTGCAGGGGCAGCCCACGGGTAGCCAGAGGCAGCAGATCCAAACCCCTTGGCCTGTGATGAGTGGCTTATACTGCAGTCTGCCCCAGTGAACGGGGGCTAGATGGAGACTGGGCACTAGCCAAGACTGAGGAGAAGTGGGGATAGTGGGTGGGGGTTCCCCTGGTAGGGGAAGACCCAGAACTGTGGGGTTACTGCCAGGGGGCAGCACATCAGTTAAAGGGGCACTGGGGTCCAGGGAGGGACTGTCATAAACAGATAGTTAAGGGTTAATGTCTCTTTTACCTGTAAAAGGTTCACAAACAGGGAACCAAACACATGACCAGGGGACCAATCAGAAGACAAGATACTTTCAAATCTCGGTGAAGGGAAGCCTTTGTTTGCGTTTTTTGGGTTTTGCTTTGTTCTCTCTGGGCTCTGAGAGTGACCACACATACCTACAGGCTCTCTAATCTTCTATTCCAATTTAGTAAGTACAAAAGGTAGAAAGGCGGTTTAATCTTTTTGATTGTTTTGCTTTATTTGCAAATGTGTATCTGGCTGGTAGGGGTCTATTGTGTTTTTGGCTAAAAGTATTTAAAATTGTATTTCTGCTGGAGGAGGCTGTTTCTCCAATTTCTATAAGCTGACAGACCCTGTAATATTCTATCTTGAATTTACCGTGAGTTTCTTTATTCTTTTTTTCTTTTATATAAAGTTTTGCTTTTAAGACCTGTCTGATTTTTCCCCTTGTTGAGGCTCAAGGGAAATGAGTCTGTACTTAACATGGAAGGAGAAGGGAGGGGGAGAGAAAGGGGGGGGTACCCACCTGATTTCTCTGTGTTGTGATTCAAGAAGTTTGAATCACAGTGATCTCCTAGTGTACCCAGGGCAGGAAAGATCTGGGAGGAAGAAAGGAGAAGGGGGAATCCCTTTGTTTAGATTCACGGAGCTTGAATCTGTATATCTCTCCAGGAGCCCAGGGAGGGAACACCTGGAGGGGAGGAGGGGGAAGGGAAATGGTTTATTCCCCTTTGTTGTGAGACTCAAGGAATTTGGGTCTTGGGGGTCCCCAGGGAAGGTTTTGGGGGAGACCAGAGTTTATCAGGCACTCTAGTCTAAGTCCTGATTGGTGGCAGCACTACAGGATCTAAGCTGGTAATTAAGCTTAGGGGAATTCATGCTAGTACCCATATTTTGGACGTTAAGGTTCAGAATTGGGAAATTATACTATGACAGGGACACAGGGGACAGAGGACAGGTGGATCACCAGCCTGCAGAGGGCGCTCCAGAACTGGAATGAGCTAATTCCCAGAAGTCACCAGCAGGAGGTGCCACAGGGGTGAATCCATACCTCTACACCCTCCCTTACAGACTGTTCCTTTTTCTGAATCTGCATGGGAAAAAGTGGTGATTGACATTGTAGGACCCTTTGATACTGCTCCAATTGACTGTCGTTATGCCATCACTTTAATAGACTATTTCAATAAATGGCCTGAGGTAGCATTTACATCACAAATCTCCTCTGCTACAGTAATTAAGTTCCTTTCTTCAGTTTTTAGCAGGGAAGGTAGTCCCAAAGAACTGGTTTCAGATAATGGTAGTCAATTTACTCCCCTGGAGTTTGAAACTTTTCTAGCTGAGAGGAACATTTTACACAGAAGGTCATCCCTATATTACCCTCAAGCCAATGGGGAAATCAAATGGTTTAACAGAAGTTTGAAAGATAGTTTGCAAACGGCTAAACTGGAAGGGCAATTGTGGATACCCTTCATTACTGATTTCTTGCAAGCATACTGGGCTACGCAACATGCCACAACACAAAGATCACCTGCAGAGTTAATGCATGGGAAACAGATGATGACCTGAGGCCCCAACCGAGGATGATGTAAGAAAAACAGTTGAACAGAACCAAGCAAAGTATAAGGTTTTCACAGATAAGTGGCGGGGTGCAAAGTTTGAGTATGGTTCCTTCATTAGAATACAAAACCCTGGAATTTTATGTAAAGGGGACCATAAATTCACAGCTCCTCTTAAAATCATAGAGAAGATCTTACACTTATCGACTTTCTGATGGGCAGGTATGGAATGCTTCTTATCTTGTACCTGTCTATGCACCAGGAGGAGATTGTGCCAACACCCAGTCTGCATTGGATGACTTCACCATAGTATCAACACAACAAGACATTGCATTGGAACCAGGGCTTGAGAGATGACCTGTCAGACCCAGACAACCACCTGTCTGGACTAGACACTATGTGATGTAGTATCTACCATGTTTTGAGTGTAATATTTCTGCCAGTAGTATAGTGTCTTGTTTCCTATTTGTCCCCGTGGTTGGAACAACAATGTTTATTTTAATTGGGAGAGTTTCTTAAGAGAGGAGGGACTGTGATGTTTAGATGTTGCTTGTGATTATTAGAACTGGGAGCACTGGCTGTTGGGAGTCTATAAGGACAGGAAACAGAAAGGAGGGGGGAGGACTTGAGGAGGCAGAGTGAGAGTTACAGAGGGTGCAGCAGCAGCTTGGTAAAGAAGTTTCTACTTTAAAAATAAAGTCCTGTTGAAGTTTGTTAGTACCTTGCCTGGTTGATACAATAAGCAGGGAACAATAATAATCCCTTCCTTCATTTATAACATGTATTTCACCATTGACTAGCTCTTTGCTCCTAATTTTACTAGGATTTTGTCTAACAGTTTATCCTTCTCCTGACATTTCTTACTAGAGCTGGATGAGAGATTCACAATCCATTTATTCAGAGATCTGATCCCCCTTCACATGTTCACAAAGTGTCAATAAAGGTGTGGGTTTTATCAATTTGTTCACATTTAACAATTCTTATTTATTACATTATTTGTATTATCATAGTGTCTATGAACCCCAGTCATGGACCAAGACACCACATACTAGGTGCTGTACAAGCATAGAATAAAAAGATGGTCCCTGCCCTGAAGAGATTACAGTCTAAATAGACAGCACAAATATATGGTGACAGAGGGAGTAAGACACATAAGCAGAGTGAACAGTGTGATGATGGTAAAATTCATCTTAGTTCCATGATTTTGTCTCACTTTTTTGGGTGGATGGGTTTAGTTAGGAGGGGATCAGATAAAGGGAAGGGAGAAAGGCACTGAGGAGGGTGTGGGGACAGGAAAGAAGAGAAAAGGGTAAGAAGAATGATGCTGAGGTGAAGAAATTGAAGGAGTAGAAGAGTTGGAGCAAACAGCCAATCAGCACAGGGCAAAGGAAGTGTGCTCAAAACATCATTGCCTTTAGCATAAACAAATTTCAGACTATGTATTGCTGGGGAAGTGTTCGCTGTAGCAATTCATTCTAGCATTCCATATTTATGCTTCAATATTTGAATTATGTGATGGGTCAAATTAGTCACATGGCATTATTTCTGTTTCCTGGCCTAGGCTTTATAAATAAGAGGTATTCCTGAACAGACCATTAGGACTTTGACTGTATTGAGGACTGAGTGGTGGAATACTTTAATATGACAGCGAGACAGCAGGAGCTGAGACAACACAGTTCATTTAAACAGGGAACATTATGTTATCAATGTACCAGATCATTCAGTTTAGATTCAATGGACACAGTTTTCAGTCACAGTTTAGTGTGTGTGTGTCTTGATATAATAAAAGGAATATAGCTATTGGAAGAAACAAGATCTCTGCTGGCTATTAGAAGAGCTAGGTGTGTGTTCTGACTTTAAGTACACTTCACTTAGAAGAGTATATTAATATCTTTGTTTTGATTCTTCTAGTGTAGAAAACATGTCTTGCACTACTTCCATCTTTTCAGTAGTTTTAACTAATGCTGTGAACTGCCTCATTGTCCGTTTATATTAAGTTCAGCAGACAGATCTTACCTATGCAGAAATAATTTAAAGATGCAAACCAATAAATGGAAAAAGGGAAAGCAATGAAGAACTATCCAACAAAAAGGAAAGGGAGGGGGTTGGAGAGAGGTGAGGAGTTGGAGTAGTGAACTAGGTAGGTTTACATATTTCTATAGGAAAAAAGTAATAATGAAAAAGAAAAAAATAACATGAAATTAGCCAAAAAAATCAACAGGCAAAGTCCTGCCATCTTTACTAATCTTTTACTCATGCATTCTTCCTACTGGGATACATTATAACTTAGCAATCTGCCCTGAGTAAGGGGTAGCACACAGCTGCACTGCTCCAGGATCTCACCAGATTACTCCCTTGGTTTGAGGGTAGCAGGAGTAAATCAGCTCACTTCTTTGCATGAAGCAGCACACTGCCTACTGTGTCCCTACAGTTCTTTATTCCAGATGGGGATATGGAGAGAAGGAAACAGAGCTCCTCCCACTTTCTATGCACTAGCACACTGAGGAGAGTAATGAGCAGCCCTTCCTTGGCCAAGAAAAGAGGTCAGGGTAGATGAGGAATATTTGTAACAGTCCACACCATTGCACGGGTGTTTTCCAGAGTGTTTTTTAAATTAAAAATATGATGTTAATACAGAAAAATTAAATACAAAAATCAAACAGAAGTCAGATCAGCATCATGAGTGCAGACACATTTAAGTCAAAATATCCAGACTGTATAAAAGTCAGCAGAAAATTTTGAAAGGAGAAAATAAAAAATAAACCAAGTACAGATTTAGTCATCTGAGTTTAATACCCAGGACTTTCCCCCAGATTCTCATATCTTGTTCAACAATCAACTCCAGGAGTCTGCAACTTTGGAAAGCAGCACATCAGAGTAATCCACTGGCGGGCCACGAGACGTTTTGTTTACATTGACTGTCTGCAGGCACAGGCCCCCCACAGCTCCCGGTAGCTGCAGTTCGCCGTTCCCGGCCAATGGGAGATGTGGGAAGTGATGGTCAGCATGTCCCTGAGGCCTGCGCTGCTTCCCGTAGCTCCCATTGGCCAGGAATGGCAAACTGCAGCCACTGGGAGCTATGGGGGATGGGGGTGGGGAGTTTGAGGGGGGCAGTGTGTGCCTGAGGATGGTCAGTGTAAACAAAACATTTTGCGGCCTGCCAGTGGATTACCCTGATGGTCTGTGTACCAAAGGTTGCCGACCCTGATCTATTCTAAAGGTAAAAAAGTCTGGTCTATCTGCTGAGTAGTTAATTTTGCCTACAGCTAGAGATATGTGCAGAGAATTGTTTGGGAATTCAGTTGCAAAATACCTAAAACCAATTGTAAGGAGGAGAATCAATTAAATGTGAGGAGACATAAAACAGCAAATAATTGAATGCATGAAAGAGGAAGCATTTGCACTGCAGCAATGTGAAGCTATCATACAGAGATATTGGGTTTGGAAATTGTGATGGTTTATGAAAGATGCAATGGGGATTATTTGAAGAATGGCAATGATGAATGGGCTTTGAACCATTTGGAGGAGAAGAAGGTGATCAGAAACAGTCAACATAGATTCACCAAGGGCAAGACATGCCTGACCAAACTGATTGCCTTCTATGATGAGATAACTGGCTCTGTGGAAATGGGGAAAGTGGTGGACATGATATACCTTGACTTTAGGAACCCTTTTGATATTGTCTTTCACAGTATCCTTGCCAGCAAGTTAAAAAAGTATGGATTGGATGAATGGACTATAAGGTGGATAGAAAGCTGGCTAGATCGCCAGGCACAATGGGTAGTGATCAGTGGCTTGATGTCTAGTTCTCAACCGGTATCAAGTGGAGTTCTCCAGGGGTGTGTCCTTGGGCTGGTTTTGTTGAACATCTTCATTAATGATCTGGATGATGGGATGGATTGCATCCTCAGCAAGTTTATGGATGACACTAAATTGGGGGGAGAGGTAGATGCCCTGGAGGGTAGAGATAAGGTCCAGAGTGACTTAGACAAATTGGAGGATTGGGCTAAAAGAAATCTGCTGAGTTTCAACAAGGACAAGTGCAGAGTCCTGCACTTAGGATGGAAGAATCCCATGCAATGCTACAGGCTGGAGACCGACTGGATAAGTGGTAGCTATGCAGAAAAGGGCCAGGGGATTACCGTGGACGAGAAGCTGGATATGAGTCAGCAGTGTGCCCTTGTTGCCAAGAAGGCTAACAGTATATTGAGCTCCTTTAGTAGGGGCATTACCTGCAGATTGAGGGAAATGATTATTCCCCTCTATACGACACCGGTGAGGCCACATCTGGAGTATTGTGTTCAGTTTTCAGCCCCCCACTATGGAAAGGATGTGGATAAATTGGAGAGAGTTCACTGGAGGGCAACAAAAATGATTAGGTGGTGGGGCATATGACTTATGAGGAGAGGCTGAAAGAACTGGTCTTATTTAGTCTGCAGAAGAGAAGAGTGAGGGGGATTTGATAGCAGCCTTCAGCTACCTGAAGGGGGGTTCCAAAGAGGATGGAGATAGGCTGTTCTCAATGGTGGCAGATGACAGAACAAGGAGCAATGGTCTTAGGTTGCAGTGCAAGAGGTCTAGGTTGGATATTAGGAAAAACTATTTCACTAGGAGGGTGATGAAGCACTGTAATGGGTTATCTAGGGAGGTGGTGGAATGTCTATCCTTAGAGGTTTTTAAGTCCTGTCTTAACCAAGTCCTGGCTAGGATGATTTAGTTGGAGCTTGTCCTGCTTTGAGCAGGGGGTTGGATGAGATGACCTCCTGAGGTCTCTTCTAACCCTAATATTCTATAATTCTATAATTCTGAAGATGTGCTGAGCATCTATGAGCCTGCTCCAATAAATGAGGATAGAGGGCAACCTGAACTCTTTTAGGATGAGAACCTTGTGTAACAACCATTTATCAAAAGTCACCATTGGAAAAATCTCTTCCATAGATCATTGCTCAGCTGAATAGTTCAGGGCTGTAGCTTAATTTTGTAAACATTTCCCCTTATTTCATGCATTATTTTGTTGTTTTATGTCAATGGGTGTTGAGAGAGGTCAACTGCTTCACAAGGACAAGTTCTGAATTCTTAGTGAGGCTATATCATACTAGTAAACTGCTGCCTCAATAATAGAGACTCTATCTTGCTTTTCATGAGGTTGAAATCCATCAACCTCATGAAGAAACTTGCACAAATACAGACAGATATCGTCTTCCTTTCCAAATGCAAACGGATGGACATCATACCAAATGGACTAAAGGTAAAAAATCCACTGCTATCTACATACTACACAGACCACAGTGAGAGATTATGCCATACTCTATCAAAGAAACTGAGGAACCACCTGATCAGCATCCTATACAGCAAACAGGAAAACATCAAAAAAGAGCTCTCCAACCTGGAGACTCTCATTAGTAACCAAACTTCCATACAAACGGACTTCACTAAAATAAGACAGGAGTGCTATGTTACTCACTTCACCTCTCTACACGTCTCTACAAAGGAAAAAGGACTATAATCTGTCTAAACTCCTACCTGCCACATGGGGCCACAACCATGGTACCCCTAACCCACCCAGCAATATCATCAATCTATCCAACCACACACTCAGCCCAGAAGAAAAGTCTGTCCTATTTCGGGGACTCTCTTTCTGCCTTGCCACCCCCACCAACATGATACAGTTCTGTGGTGATCTGGAAGCCTACTTTCACCATCTCCGACTCAAAGAATACTTTCAGGACAACACTGAACAGCGCACTGATACACAGTTACCCTCCCACCAACAGCACAAGAAGAAGAACGCCACATGGACTCCTCCTGAGGGTCGAAATGACAGTCTGGACCTATACATTGAATGCTTCTGCTGACGTACACAGGCAGAATTTGTGGAAAAACAACATCGCTTGCCTCATAACCTAAGTCGTGCAGAACGCAATGCCATCCACAGCCTCAGAAACCACCCTAACATTATCATCAAAGAGGCTGATAAAGGAGGTACTGTTGTCATCATGAACAGGTCTGACTACCAAAAGGAGGCCATCAGACAACTCTCCAGTACCAAATTCTACAGGCCACTTCCCTCAGATCCCACTGAGGAATACACTAAGAAACTGCACCATCTACTCCGGACACTCCCTACACTAACACTGGAACAAATCAACATACCCTTAGAGCCCTGACCAGGGTTATTCTATCTGCTACCCAAGATCCACAAACCCGGAAATCCTGGACGCCCCATCATCTCGGGCATTGGCACTCTCACTGAAGGACTGTCTGGATATGTGGACTCTCTACTCAGACCTTATGACACCAGCGCTCCCAGCTATCTCCGTGACACCACTGATTTCCTGAGGAAACTACAATGCATTGGTGACTTTCCAGAAAACACCATCTTAGCCACCATGGAGGTACAGGCTCTCTACACAAACATCCCACACACACATGGAATACAAGCTGTTAGGAACAGTATCCCTGATGATGCCACAGCACAACTGGTTGCTGAGCTCTGTGCCTTTATCCTCATACACAACTATTCCAAATTTGATGACAATATATATTTCTAGATCAGTGGCACCTCTACGGGCACCCGCATGGCCCCACAATATGCCAATATTTTTATGGCTGACCTGGAATAACGCTTCCTCAGCTCTGGTCCACTCACACCCCTTCTCTACCTATGCTACATTGATGACATCTTCATCATCTGGACCCTTGGGAAGGAGGCTCTGGAAAAATTTCACCACGATTTCAACAGCTTCCACTCTACCATCAACCTCAGCCTGGACCAATCTACATGGGAGGTCCACTTCCTAGACACCACAGTGCAAATAAGTGATGGTCACATTAACACCACCCTATATCGAAAACCTACCGACCGCTATGCCTACCTTCATGCCTCCAGCTTCCATCCCAGGCACACCACACGAGCCATTGTCTACAGCCAAGCATTGAGCTACAACCGCATCTGCTCTAACCCCTCAGACAGAGACCCACACCTACAAAATCTCCACCAACCATTCTCAAAACTACGATACTCGCACGAGGAAATAAAGAAACAGATCAACAGAGCCAGACGTGTACCTAGAAGCCTCCTACTGCAAGACAAACCCAAGAAAGAAACCAACAGGACTCCACTGGCCATCACATCCAGTCCCCAGGTAAAACCCCTCCAATGCATCATCAGGGATCTACAACTCATCCTGGACAATGATCCCACAGTTTCACAGGCCTTGGGTGGCAGGCCAGTCCTCGCCCACAGACAAACTGCCAACCTAAAGCATAGTCTCACCAGTAACTGCACACCACATCATAGTAACTCTAGCTCAGGAATCAATCCATGCAACAAACCTCGATGCCAACTCTGCACACATATCTACACCAGCGACACCATCGCAGGACCTAACCAGATCAGCCACACCATCACCAGTTCATTCACCTGCACATGCACCAATGTAATATATGCCATCATATGCCAGCAATGCCCCTCTGCTATGTACGTCAGCCAAACTGGACAGTCTCTACAGAAAAGGATAAATGGACACAAATCAGATATTAAGAATGGCAATATACAAAAACCTGTAGGAGAACACTTCAACCTCCCTGGCCACACAATGGCAGAGCTTAAAGTGGCCATCCTGCAGCAAAAAAACTTCAGGACCAGACTTCAACGAGAAACTGCTGAGCTTCAGTTCATCTGCAAATTTGACACCATCAGCTCAGGATTAAACAAAGACTGTGAATGGTTTGTCAGCTACAAAACCAGTTTCTCCTCCCTTGGTTTTAACACCTCAACTGCTAGAAAAGGGCCTCATCCTCCCTGATTGAACTAACCTTGTTATCTCTAGCTTTCTTTTTGCTTGCATATATATACCTGCCCCTGGAAATTTCCACTACACGCATCCAGCGAAGTGGGTATTCACCCACGAAAGCTCATGCTCCAAAACGTCTGTTAGTCTATAAGGTGCCACAGGATTCTTTGCTATCTTGCTCTCGTTTGGCCAAATTATACCAATGTACACTAGTGTGACTGTAGAATAAGTCCATGAGGACAAAAGGATTACTCTAGATAGAAAATAGTGTAACTGGATGTTACTGTTTCAATGGCAACTGTAGCAGGACCATACTTTGCTCTCTCTATAGCCTTATCACACAATCATGAGCCTCAAACAACGGAGGAAGCTGTAGTGCATTAGAGACCCATGAGCAGTTTGGGATTTGACTACAAAGTCCACACTGTAGGCAAGCCTTTGCTATTTAACATATTTTAATCTTATATTTATTAAAATATTTCCAATGTAATTACAATAAATATTTACATAAAATAAAAGACCAGATCTTCAGCTGGTATAGCACCACTGAAGTCAGTAGAGTCAGATTGATTTACAAAATTGGTACAAAATTTTGAGTATCAAGTCCTAAAACTTCTGCCTGCTAAATTGGGAACTATAAATATGATCCTGCATCCACTCAGTGTGTGCAATTTCCACAGAAGCCAATCGACATTAAAGGCACTGAATGGCTTGTGTGACAGACCCAGACCAGTGGGGTACAGGAGTCTGGTAGAGGGCAAATATACTGGTCACTGGATGACTAGTTTTCTGTTCCCTGAGTGACCAGAGCAGGGGCTGCACTAGAGTAATCATGAACCTGCTAGAACCAATTAAGGCAGACAGGCTGATTAGATCACCTGCAGCCAATTAAGGCAGGCTAATCAGGGTACCTGGGTTTAAAAAGGAGCTCACTCCAGTCAGGCAGGAAGGAGCTAGAGGAGAGGAAGTGCGTGTGAGAAGCTGGGAGCAAGAGGCACAAGGAGCTGAGAGTGAGAGGGTGTGCTGCTGGAGGACTAAGGAGTACAAGCGTTATCAGATACCAGGAGGAAGGTCCTGTAGCGAAGATAAAGAAGGCGTTTGGAGGAGGCCATGGGGAAGTAGCCCAGGGAGTTGTAGCTGTCATGCAGCTGTTACAAGAGGCACTATAGACAGCTGCAATCCACAGGGCCCTGGGCTGGAACCCGGAGTAGAGGACGGGCCTGGGTTCCCCCCAAACCTCCCAACTCCTGATCAGACACAGGAGGAGCTGATCCAGACTGTGGGGAAGATCACTGAGGTGAGCAAATCTGCCAATAAGCGCAGGACCTACCAAGGTAGAGGAGGAACTTTGTCACAACTGGTGTAAGTGGTAGGATTTGGTTTGCACAGCCTGGCAGAAGAAGAAGGGTGATTTTAAAAAAAGAAAAGGTAGAGGGTTTATTTTTTTTTCATCACAATGGATGATTTAGTACAGGCATTGATACAAGCTACGGCGGCCCAGCAGGAGGCTACCCGTGTCCAGGCAGCTGCCCAACAGGAGGCAGTGCAGCTGCAGCAAGAGACTAATCGCCTGCTGATGGACCAGGCTTCTCAAGACAGGGCTATTGGTAAACCAGGTAAAGACCCTTACAGAGCTGAACCGCGGCCATGATGGGACGCAGATCATACGGGCCAGCCATTGGCTGCAGAAAATGATGCGGGAGGATGATGTAGAGGCATACCTTCTGGCCTTTGAGAGGACAGCCCTACGGGAGATCTGGCCTCGAGATCAGTGGTCTGGCATCCTTGCCCCATTCCTGTGTGGGGAGGCCCAGAAGGCTTACTATGATCTGCCTGAAGAGGCTGCAGCAGACTACCCCCAGCTGAAAGCAGAGATCCTGGCCAGATATGGGGTAATGATCGCAGTGCAGGCCCAACGGTATCACGAGTGGAGGTACCAGGAAAACAAAACCCCGCGGTCCCAATTGTATGACCTCATCCATCTCGCACAAAAGTAGTTGCTAACGGAGTCCCAGAGTCCGGAAGAGATACTACAGGTTCTGGTCATCGACTGATACATGAAGGGACTACCGCCAGATCTTCGTGCCTGGGTAAGCCAGAACAAATCCTCCACCTATGATGAGGTTGTTTCACTGGTAGAGAGGTGAAGGACGGCGAGGGAGCTGACCCGACCAGTTAAGGAAGAGGCACCCCAGGTTAAACTAGCAGCACCAAGCCCTAGAGCTTGGGTGACTGGGCCACCAGGAGGGCCTAGGTGGAAAAAGATAGGGGCTGAAGACCCACCAGAGGCCACAAAGAGTCGGAGCACGGAGGGAGAAGAGGATCATGATGTTAGATTGCCCAAACCAAGATATCGGGAAATGCCTAAGGCCCCATACAGATGTTATGCCTGCGGGGAGTGGGGACATATAGCAGCACAGTGTCCCAATGCTGAGGAGCTGATACAGTGTAACCTGGGGAACTGGGCAGACCCATGCTCCCTAATCCACCTTGTGGGGGTCTCACTAACCCCACATATGCACACCAGACCAGTAAAGCTAAATGGGGTAGAGACCACAGCACTGGTTGATTCGGGGAGTACTATCACGCTTGTCTCGGGGAAGCTCGTCAAGTGTAGTCAGCTGCTGCGGGCTAAGTGTACAGGGATAACATGCGTCCATGGGACAGTTGGTTATTACCCCACTATCCCAGTAAAACTCAAGATTCAGGGGAACACTACTGAGGTAGCAGCAGGTGTAGTCCCTAAACTCCCATACCCGGTGCTCATAGCGAGGGACTTCTCAGGGTTTCGAAACTTACTCCCAGTAGGAGGATTGGAGGAAAAGGGGAACCCTGAAGTTAGTGAGGCTTCCACAGTAGACTGTCAACCCCTAGTTTTCTCTGAAATATCCCCAGATTTATTTTCCATTCCCAGACAGAGTAGAAAGTCAAAAAGGGAAAGGAGGGCAGCTAAGGCCTTGGGAACCCAAATACTGACTAAAAGCCAGAGGGTCGCTCTCGTAGGTAAGCAGACCCGAGCAGCTGAAAAGGAGGCCACCCAGGAGGGAGAAGCACCCAAGTCTGACCCCCACCCTAATGCTTCTGAACCAGTAGAGGCAACAGAGACTGGGCCCCTAGATCTTGGGCAGATTAGCCCCAGGAGAGGAAATTTTGGACGGGACCAGGCTGAAGACCCAAGGTACGACAACATTAGGAAGGAGGTTACTGAAATAGATGGGGTCCCCGTGGAAGGGAAAACTCAGGGACCAGGACCCTACTTCATAATGAAGAAGAATCTCTTATACTGGGTTGCAGCAGTACAGGGGCAGAAGGTACAGCAAATCCTAGTACCTCAAAAACACCAGAACGCTGTATTAAGTCTTGCTTATAGTCATCTTTTTTGGAGGCATTTGGGGGTAGAGAAGACCCTGGCATGAGTCCTACTACGGCTCTTCTGGCCCAGAGTACATGAAGAAGTGCGGAGGTACTGTGCGTCCTGCCCGGAGTGTCAGCTGCACAGTCCCCGTCCCCACCTGAGGGCACCTTTAGTAACCCTTCCCTTCATAGAGGTCCCCTTTGAGCGAATAGCCATGGACCTAGTGGGACCCTGGAGAAGAAGGCTTGGGGCCACCAATATATACTTGTTGTTTTGGACTATGCTACTCACTACCCAGAAGCCGTCCCCCTACGGAACACAGCCTCTAAAATGATAGCCAAAGAGCTGGTGGGGATCTTTGCCTGAGTGGGCCTACCAAATGAGATATTAACAGACCAAGGAACCCCATTTATATCAAAGTTAATGAAGGACCTCTGTACGTTGCTCCATATACATACCCTGAGAACTTCAGTCTACCATCCACAGACTGATGGGTTGGAAGAAAGATTTAGCTGAACCCTCAAGGCTATGATACGGAAGGTAAGTCGGGACGGGAAGGATTGGGACACCTTACTACCCTATCTTATGTTCGCTATCCGAGAGGTCAGGCCTCAACTGGGTTTTCCCCATTCGAGTTATTATACAGGCGTCACCCCTACGGCATACTAGATATTGCCAAAGAGATCTGGGAAGAGGAACCCAATGAGGGGAGAAATATAATAGAACATGTATTACAGATGTGAGACTAGATAGCCTGTGTCACCCCTATTGTATGGGAACATTTAGAAAAGGCACAGGAGGCCCAGAGAACCCATTACAATCACCAGGCAAAAGTCTGACAGTTCCAACCAGGGGATCGGGTGATGGTGTTGGTATCCATGGCAGAAAGCAAGCTTTGACCCAATGGCAGGGACCCTATGAGGTGGTTGAACCCATGGGGGAAGTAACCTACAAGGTGCAGCAGCCAGGACACCGAAAACAAGAACAGATTTATCACATCAACCTTCTGAAACCCTGGCATGCACAAGAGGCATGCATAATTGTCCAAAAAGACCTAACCCAGGAAAACAAGCCTTCCAAACAGGTGAGAGTGTCTCCCAATTTAACACCAGTCCAGAAGAATGAGGTGTCTGAGATGATCTTCCGGAACCAAGATGTGTTCTCGACAAAACCGGGTCGAACAACTGAGACATATCACCACATCCTCACGAACCCTGGGGCCAGAATAACAATGAGACCTTATCGGGTGCCAGTGGCCAAAAGAGAGGAAATAAAAGTAGAATTAAAAACGATGCTGGAGTTGGGGATCATCGAAGAATCCCACAGTCACTGATCCAGCCCATTCGTGCTGGTGCCCAAACCTGATGGCGCCACAAGGTTTTGCAGCGACTTCTGGCGACTAAACGAAGTATCTCAGTTTGATGCATACCCCATACCTCGCATAGATGAACTAGTGGACCATCTGGGGAATACCCAGTAGTTGACTACTCTAGACTTGACAAAGGGGTACTGGAAGATTCCCCTTGTGGAAGACGCAAAGGAAAAGACTGTGTTCTCTACACCAGAGGGTCTTTGTCAATATACTGTCCTCCCTTTTGGACTACATGGGGCCCCAGCTACTTTCCAGTACCTTATGGACAAGCTATTACGCCCGCATAACATTTATGCTGCTGCCTACTTGGATGATGTGGTCATTCATACCCCAGACTGGGAAACCCACCTAGAGAAGGTGGAGGCAGTCCTTGATACCTTCAGGAGAGCTGGCCTTACAGCAAACCCTGCCAAGTGCGCTGTAGGGTTTACAGAGGCCAAATATCTTGGCTACCTTGTGGGAAAAGGTCTGGTAAAACCCCAAGTGAACAAGTTGGAGGCCATCCAAAATTGGCCCCGACCGCATCACAAGAAACAAGTCCAGGCATTCCTAGGTGTAGTGGGGTATTACTGATGATTTATCCCCCGCTTTGCCACAAGGGCAAGCCCTCTAACAGACCTAGTGAAAGCCTGTGGACCTGATCTGGTGAGATGGTCTGACGCAGAAGAGGAAGCATTCACAGACCTACGGATTGCCCTCTGCAGTAACCCCATACTGATAGCCCCTGATTTCACCAAGGAATTTATCCTGCAGACAGATGCATCGGAAGTAGGCTTGGGGCCGTTCTATCACAAATGGTTGGGGAGGAGGAACACCCAATTCTCTACCTCAGTAGGAAACTCCTTCCGAGGCAACAAACATATGCAGTGGTGGAGAAAGAGTGCCTCGCCATAAAATGGGCCACGGAAGCATTGCGCTACTACTTGCTCGGGCGCAGATTTGACCTCGTGACCGACCATGTCCCTCTTCAATGGATGCAGCGGAACAAGGAGAAGAACACAAGGGTGACCAGGTGGTTCTTATCCCTCCAACCTTTCCAGTTCCATGTGCAACGTAGAGCAGGGAGCTGTCACGGCAATGCCGATGGCTTGTCACATGTGCACTGTCTGGCTTCCCAAGCTGCCAAACCCCTTGGTGTTGAGCAAGGGGGAGGGATATGTGACAGACCCAGACCAGTGGGGTACAAGAGCCTGGTCCTATTGGTATCCAGGAAGTGGGCACCCACTTCTAGAGGACCTCCCCCCAGCCTAAGGGGAGGATCCACAGGTCCATGACACCAAATAAGTACTGGGGACAACTAATGAAAAAACAGGATCGGGAGTAAGGTCATAGGGCTAAACAAAGAGAACCTGATGGGGACACCGAGCAGAGAACTCCAGACAACCCCCACTGCTCCTCGAAAGCATCAAGGGAGCCAGTGGACGTTGCCCAGAGGAACTCTGCCCGGATGCCTGAAAGGATGGAGGAGCAGAAATAGGCCCCACTGTTGCAGGAAATTCTGTCGGCCAACCTCCTCTCCCTGGTTTTGTAGATGGCTAGCTTGGCCAGGGCCAAGAGGAGGTTGACAAGGAGATCCCGCGACTTTGTGGGGCCATGGATGGGGAGTGCGTAGATAAACAGGTGAAGGGAAAAGTGCAACCAAAAAAGCAATAAAAGGTTCAAGAGAAGCTGGAACAGGGGCTGCAATCTGGCACACTCTAAATAAATGTGCGTCAGGGTCTCTTTCATGCCACAAAAAGGGCAGGTGTTGGGGACAGGGGTAAACCGCACCTGTGCTCACGGCCCCATGAAGGAGCCACCAGCTGACATTACTGGAGGACCTCAGGACCAGGGCAGAGTATAAGCTGGCTCACCAGGGCCTCTCACCCTCGAGAAGTGGCAGGACGTCCCGCCATTTGGTATCAGGGCGGGATGCGAGGGTGAGGTAGTGGAGGGTGTGGAGCATGAGCGCGTACAGGTGTTTCCATGGCGTGGCCTGGAACAGAACTGGCTGCAGATCATGCAGCCGGCTCACAGTAAAAGGGTGAGGGGGCTGATTGACTCCATGGGGCAGGGCCTGATAAAAATGTCCATGGGGCCTGGGGTGGAGGATGGGCAGGGCGTGCCCTTTCGCAGGACCCGGTCGAGGTAAGCCCGAGCAGCGGGCAGTAGAGTGGCCTTCACCTCCTGAAGTACGCGCTGGGGAGTACGAGGTCTGGAGAGCCCCATGCGCTGAGAGAGCATCAGGAGATTCAGCCAGCCTCCCCAGTTGTAGTCCAGGAGTTCTCCGACCCTGGTGACTCCCACTAAGACCAGCCTCTGGCGCACTGCGGGGGACTCTGCCACCTGCACATGAAGCTGGAGGTTGTGTAGCAGGGGCTCCGCAAGGAGATCAACCCCCACGGTGGCCGCCACGGACCTGGTCATTGAAAAGAGTTTCCAGGTCCAGAGAAGGTCTTGGTAAAAGACTGGCAGGCTGGAAAGGTCTCACGGAAGACCTCTCGGATGGAGGTAAAAGAGCTGCAGGTTGTATCGGAGCCCTCAGAAGCAGCGGAGGAAGGCATGTGCCAATACGCTCCACACTGGACTACCTGCACCATACAGGAGCCTCTGCAGGGCCTGGACGCGGAAGACATGGACCTGAGTGTGTAGGCACTTCAGGCCCTGCCCCCCCCTCTTCCAGGGGCAGGTGGAGGACCCCTGCAGAGACCCAGTGCATTCCTGGCCAAAAGAACTCCAGAATCGCCGTCCGGAGGTTGGCCAGGAAATCCGAGGCCGGGACCAGGATGTTGAGCTGGTACCAGAGCATGGATAGGACCAGTTGATTAAGCACCAGTGCCCTCCTTTGAAGGGAGAGGCACCAGAATGGTCGTGTCCATTTCCGGAGCCGCTCCGTCTCCCTGCCATCCAAACCATGCCAGTTCTCCGCTGGAGACGGATGCATGGCAGAAAGGTAAACACCGAGATAGAGCAGTGGACCCGCGCTCCACCGGATGGCCTGAAGAGTAGGTGGGAGGGAGCTCGCCTGCCACCCATCCCCAACCACCAGGCCAGCGCTCTTGACCCAGTTGACCCGGGCAGAGGAGGCCGCCGAGTACACAGTCTGGCAAGCCTCCACCCACGCCAAGTCACCCGGGTCCTGGACCACGAGGAGCACATCATCAGCGTACGCCGACAGGACCTGCCGCAGCTCCAGCTCCCAAAGCACCAACCCCATCAACCTCCTGTGGAGGAGACAGAGGAAGGGCTCAATCGCCAGAGCGTACAGCTGGCCCAAGAGGGAGGCACCCCTGCCGTACTCCCTGCCCAAAGCTGACCGGCTCGGTCAGGGTCCAGTTGAGCCAGACCAGACACTCCACAGAAGCATACAGCACCTGGAGAAAATCCACAAACTGAGGTCCGAAGCCGAACACTCGCAGAGTGCTCAGAAGATACCCATGATCCACCCTGTCGAACGCCTTCTCCTGATCCAGGGACAAGAGGGTGAACGACAGACCATCCCTACACCCTAATTCCAGAAGATCCAGAACCAGATACAAGTTATCAAAGATCGTGTGGCCCGGGACGGTGTAGGTCTGGTCTAGATGGACCACGTCCGCCAGCACGGACCCTAGTCACATCGAGATGGCCTTCGCAACGATTTTGTAGTCTGTGCTGAGGAGCGAGACGGGACGCCAATTCTGTAAGTCGTGGAGGTCCCCCCTTTTCGGCAATAAGACGAGCACGGCTCGCCTGCACGAGAGAGGGAGGACCCCGCTCTGCAAAGACTCGGCCCAGACAGTGACCAGGTCTGGGCCGAGGACATCCCAGAACATGCTGTAGAACTCCACAGTCAGCCCGTCCATGCCCGCAGATTTATTGGTGGGCATGCGACGGAGGGCTTCCGAGAACTCGGCCAGAGTGAGAGGCAACTCTAGCCGGTCCCGGTTGCCCGTGCTGACCGTTGGGAGTCCGTCCCATAGCACTCTGCAAGCGTTAGGATCGGTCAGATCCGGGGAGAAAAGAGTCGGGTAGAAGGCCCTGACCCTCTCGCACATCTCCGCCGGATCCGTGAGGGGAGTGCCATCCTCCGCCAGGAGGCAGGTAACGTGTTTCTTGGCCCCTCTCCTTTTCTCCAGGCCGTAGAAGAAGCGGGAGCAGCAATCCATCTCCCGAAGGAGGTGAATGCGGGACTGAACAAAAGCACCCCGGGCCCGATGGTCTTCGAGGGCCCAGAGCTCCTCCCACTTCTCCCAGGATGCTCCGCAGAGGGATGGATCTTCGGGGCTGGCGGCCAGACACCTCTCCAGCTCTAAGACCTCCCGTTCCAATTGCTCTATCGCCACATTCCTCCGTTGGCTGGCGCCCCGGGTGTAGTCATGGCAGAAGAGCCGTGCGTGCACCTTCCCCAGGTCCCACCACCGCTGCACCGAGGGAAAGGCAAGCCTCTGCCCTCACCAGGCCAGCCAGAATTCCTGGAAGGATGCCACAAAGCCCGCATCCTCCAGCAAACTATTATTAAAGTGCCAATAGGCCGGCCCCGGCCTCTCCGCGCAGAGAGAGGCCGTCACGGTGGCAAGGTGATGATCTGAAAAGGGGGCCGACTGAATGCTGGAGGAGTGGGCTCCTGAAAGGTGGAGACGTGACAGGTAAATGTGGTCTAACCGGGAGTGGTGCAACCGATGAGCCTCCACCTGGACGAAGGTGAACGTTGAGACGTCGTCTGGGTGGTGGTCGCGCCAGATGTCCACCAGGGAGTGGCATTCGACAATCTCCCAGAGGAAGTCCATGGCGGCCGGGCACTGCTCGGTCCCCGAGCAGTCCCATTCCTTGAGGGTGATGTTAAAGTCCCTGCCCAGGACCAGGCACTCACGAGGATCCAGGGAGCCGAGGAAGGCGGATGCCTGCTGATAAAAACGCAACCTCTCCGGGCCTGAAGTCAGGGCGTAAACATTGACGAGATTAACCACAAGCCCCTCCATGTGGACCCGGAGGTGCAACAGGCGGCCCAGCACAGCCGCAGCAACCCCCAGCACCTTGGGCCATAGGTCGGGGGAGAACAGGGTCACCACTCCAGCCATGCGAACCGAGAGGTGGCTAAAGTAGACCCCATCCCCTCACTCCAGCCGCCAGCTAGCTTCAGTGGCCGGATCTGTATGGGCCTCCTGCAGGAAAACCACAGAGTACCCCCGCTCCCGAAGGAAGGAGAGCACCTGGCTCCTGCGGAGACCCATCCTACAGCCCCAAGTGTTTGATGTGGCAAAGATGATCGGTACCATGAGGAGGGCTGTGGGGGATCCTCGCTGGCAGACACGCCCACGGCCTCCGTCGGGCCGCGCAGCAATCCGTGACCTACTCCGTAGGTGAGTAAAGAGTCACGGAAGAGGCGGACCCGCTGGTAGGCCGCGGCAGCCTGCTTCACGGTCCCCTTACCCTCCCCCATGAGGGCCCTCGTGGCCTGGAGGATCTGATGGAAATCCCCCCACCACTGGAGTGCAAGTTGGACTTTGTTACAGGAGCCACGGATGTCCTCAAGGAACTCCTGCAGCTCCTCCTTCAGCACATGGGGGGGTGGGGTCACTGATCTACGACCGTTCCCCGGGGGGGCCCCATCACAGCCCCGTGGCCCACCATGGCAGGCAGGCAGGGGGCAGATCCCCAATGTGGCGTCCGATGGACTGAAGCCACGCGAACTGCCCCGCTCTTCGGTTCAACAGGAGGTGGCGGAAGGAAAACAGCAGCTCCTGATAGGTCGGGACAGGGAAAAACATCTAAAGCTGCTCCCTGGAGGGTATCCCCACGGGCAGCACTGGCATCACGGGAGATGGAGGGGACAAGGACGGGGCTGGCATCAGGGATAGGGCAGGGGACAGGAGTAGGGTAGGGATCAGGAAGAGAACCAAGGAGGGAGGCAGAAGTAGGATCCAGAGCCTCAATAGTCGGGCTGCTGGAAACTGGCCCTCCTGGTTAGGCTCAAGGATCTGGGGAGTGGAAAGGAGACCCCTAACGATGTTGGGCTCAGCCACCATAGGTCGTGCAGCAGCCCCGGCATCTGGAGATAGATGGTCACCAAAGGGGTCCCTGCCTGGGAAGGAGGTTGGGTGCTCCACACCCAAGAGGGACACCCCCTGGGAACCAGGTGCCAGCAGCGGGGCACCAGCTGTCGCCACAATGGGCTTGGTGGCCGTCAGCAGGATGCCACCTGCAGCCGGGCTGATGGAAGATTCCAGGGGACCCTCAGAGGTGGGAGCAGAAGCAGCGGTTAGGGGAAGGGAACACGGGGACAAGGAGACCAGAGTGAGGTCGCCCAGATCGAGGCCCGCCAACAGAGGGTCGTCCTCCCCCTGCATGACCGGGGTCAGACCCAGGGCCTCGATCTCCTCGTAGATGGAAGGGAGATCACCATCCACCACCCCAGGGCCCTCCCTGCCAGCACCCGAGGCGACGCTCATCTCGGCGCTCGCAGGGGCATCGGATTCTAAGAGGGCGAGAGAGGCTCCCTCGGGGGCTTCCACAGAAAGGGACCCTGGAGGAGGGGCGGTGTCACCTTCCGGTGCTGCCACGGTGTCCCCAGCTGGCACCACAGAACGGGAGTCATCAGAGGGCAAGGCAGAAAGCTCGTCATCGGTGCCCCCCTTCCTGCTCTTCCGGGGGGTCTTCGAATCTAAAGTATGTAATGAGTCCCGAGCCTTCCACTTCCCCCAGTTCCCCTGCACTAAGGACCAGCCCTCCATGGCATCATCCGGGGGCAGGCTAACAGGAGTTGGGTCAGGGGACAAGGGCAATGGCTCAGGGACTCGGGGAGGCAATGATGGGGTAGCAGGAATGAGGGAGGATTCCCCCTGGGGCGAGCCCTCTCCCATGCCTGGTGGTATCTCCACCACACCCTTTGCCACAGTAGTGGACCGAGAAGGAGGAGGGGCAGCTTCGGGTGCTGGGCAGCCAGGGGTATTGGTGGTGACAGGGTCGATGCCTTGCCGGGACTTGGGGGTCCTGGATGCTCCTCCGCGCTGGGCCAAGGGGCAGTCCCTCTGGACATGCCCCATCGCCTGGCAGAGGTAGCACCAGGCCTCCCCCGTCGAATAATGCATCCAGTAGTGGGCTCCCTGGTAGGGGACCTGAAAGGACCCCTCGAGAGCCTCTCCGCCACGCGCCGCCGGTGGCAGTTGAAACTGCACGGGCCGGCGGAACGAGAGGCCATGACGGAGGGTGGGGTCCTTGCAGCCCAATGGGAGAGGGCTGATGATGGAGACAGGGTGCCCCAGGGCAGAATGGGCGGGCAGCAGGACGGCATTGGGCAGGAAGGGAGGGATGGAGGTCAGGATCAAGCGGACCCCCAGGTCTTCCAACAGTTCCAGGGGGACGAACATCCCCCCACCGCCAGGCCCGTCTCTACCGCCTCCTGGGTGGCGGCCTCCGATGCCAGGAAGAAGACCATCCTCCCATACATTTTGGAGGCAGCCACGATGGCCGTGGGCCCACCACCCTCGCCAACGCCCGCACGTAGGTCTCCATGTGGGGCGAGGCGGGCACCAGGAGGCAATGGACGCTGTGCTCCCTGGTCAAGGTGGGGAAGGGGCCCCGGCTGCTATAGATCGGAATGGCTCAGGGACTTGGGGAGGCAATGGTGGGGTAGCAGGAATGAGGGAGCGGAAGCGGCGGTCGGATGTAGCGGAAGCGGCGGTCGGAGGAGCAGCAGCAGGCGGGGGGGCCGCCACCACCTGGGCGTATGCCTTGGGGGCCGGCGGAGGGACACCCATGGAGCTGGTGGAGGGAGCAGCAGGGAGGGACTCCGCGGCCAGTAGCGGACTGCTGCAGCGGGGGCAGTCTCTGCCATAGAGGGCCTGGCCTTTTTAGCAGGGCCTTTACCTTTCTTCCCACCCCGACCTTTCCCACCGGCTGGGGGATCTCCTCCCGAATCGGAAGGAGTGAGGGACATGGCAGCAGCAGAAGTCTCCCTGGAACTCGTTGCAGCCGGTGCCCCAGCAGGGGCAGTGGCAGGTGGATCGGCAGCGGCGGCTGAGGTAGAGGCTTGGGCAGTGGACACAGGGGCAGGTGGAGGAGGGGCGGTGGGAGCAGCACGACGGGTCTCACTCGCCGCGTCCCTGCCATAATGAGAGCGGGGAGGGGCACAAACAGTAAGGGGAGGGGAGGGAGAGGAGGTGACCACCCCTCCCCGCTAGGCTTCAGGCAGGGGAGGAGGGTGCCAAAAAGGGAAAGCTAAAGGGGCGTGGGGAGCAACCAAGGGTCTAGGGGCTGGAGGGTGTCAGGTCACGGATTCAGAGGGGATTCCGGCTCCTCCAGTTGCACTAGGGGATATGGGGGTCAACAGCATAGGGGAGTGCAGTGAACAAGGGCAAACTCAAATGGGAGAAGGGCACAAGCGCATGGGAGGGGGCATGGGCGCACGAAGGAAGGGACCAATCAGGGCTGGGGGATCACAGATTGCGGGGGGAAGGGCGAGCTGGGAATAGGATGGAGGGACCACAGGGCTAGTTGCAGGGCTGGGCAGGACTATCAGGGCCGCAGAGGGAAACAGGTGGGGCGGACAAATGTGACAAAGGAAAGGGGGTCAGTTCGGGGGGCGGGAGGATGTGATGCACCCACGGGCACTTGTGCAAAAGTCAGTGCTTGGCTGCTCCTGCTGCAGGCCCAAATGATGGAAGCGAGTGTGGTAAGCCAGGCGAGCAGCTCAGTCCCAGAGGCAGGAGTCCGAAGCAGAAGGGAAACAGCCAGCGGGAGTAGTGGAGGGGGCAACAATAGTGGTGGGGGTGAAGGGGAACACAGATGGACCGGAGGCAGGCTCCATGCCACACCCCCGGTGTCCCAACAGACACAGTCCAAACCCCCACCACAAGAGCACAGTTCGAAAAAGACTCAGTTCAGTAAAGCCCCCTCCACAGCACTCCTCACGTGGTCTTCCAGCAGTGGGTGGTCCTCTTCTCCTCCTCCTTCTCCTCGGGGCTAGTACAGCTCCCCAGCAACAGCCACAGTAGTCCCAACAGCTCCAGGTGGTGGTGGTCTGGTGTCCAGGCAGGAGGGATCCCGCTCAGATGGTGATGTCCTCAGCAACAAGAGCTGGGGTCCCTCACTCCCCCCCTCTCTGGGAAGCAGGCCAGCAGCCTTCCTCCCCGCCCCTGGGGCTGTAGGTGGAGCAACAGCAGCAGTTGAAGGGGGGGATCAGCAGCCAGCCAACTAGAGGGTAGCAGAGAAGGGGGAGGCGGGGATGGAAGTGGTGGTGTCTGGCCCAGCCAAGGGAGCAGCAGGAAGAGCAGCAGCAGCAGTGAGGGCCCAGTGCTCAGCAGGAACAGCAGCGGCAGCCCTCTCCCTCCTCTCCTCTACAGCAGAGGAATAGAAGGGAGATCTACTGGCCACTGAAGAACCAGGTTTCTGTTCCCTGAGTGACCAGAGCAGGGGTTGCACTAGAGTAATCAGGAACCTGCCAGAACTAATTAAGGCAGACAGGCTGATTAGATCACCTGCAGCCAATCAAGGCAGACTAATCAGGGCACCTGGGTTTAAAAAGGAGCTCACTCCAGTCAGGTGGGAAGGAGCCAAAGGAGAGGAAGTGTGTGTGAGGAGCTGGGAGCAAGAAGTACAAGGAGCTGAGAGTGAGAGGGTGTGCTGCTGGAGGACTAAGGAGTACAAGCGTTATCAGATACCAGGAGGAAGATCCTGTGGTGAGGATAAAGAAGGTGTTTGGAAAAGGCCATGGGGAAGTAGCCCAGGGAGTTGTAGCTGTCATGCAGCTGTTACAAGAGACACTATAGACAGCTGCAATCCACAGGGCCCTGGGCTGGAACCTGGAGTAGAGGGTGGGCCTGGGTTCCCCCCAAACCTCCCAACTCCTGATCAGACACAGGAGGAGTTGATCCAGACTGTGGGGAAGATCACTGAGGTGAGCAAATCTGCCAATAAGTGCAGGACCCACCGAGGTAGAGGAGGAACTTTGTCACACTATATTACCAGTCCCAATAACACACGACAGCTATTTTAGTTACTTTCTTTTATGTGTTAATTGTAAGTTGATGATTTAAGGTAGGTTATCTGAGAAACGGAAGAGCAATTTGTCAATTTGCCTATTTCCTCTGCAATGTGTTTGCCGCATGTAAAACTGAAAACTGACACAGCAGCAGATATTAATAAAATTAAAATAATTATCCAAGTATTTGTTAGAATGGAAATAAATAATTGATGTACACCATTCTTATGCTTACTATAGCTATAATTACTTTGGGCCTGCTCCAAAGCCTATTCAAGTCAAGGGGAATCATTCCATTGGCTTCAAATGGACTTGTATCAGGCCATATGTTTAAAAAATGCAGGCCAAAAATTTTAAGCCTGGGTACCTGAAATTAGACTCCTAATTAAAAGTGGCCAGATTTGCAAAATAGCTGAGAACTGGCAGCTGCTGCTGAGTGATTAAATCGGGCCACTTTTTTTAGGCGCCTAACTTTGGAAATCCATCTCTAAAAACTGGGACCATATATTAAAAAAATAAAAATAAAAAAAAAATCTATTATTGCAATTCTAGACAATGCAAAGTAAAAGTGTCAGTGTATCTTATCTTTCCTGCATCTACAAACATGTACAAATGTTTCAATTACTCTCCAGGCTTTTAGATAGCCCTCTTCACCTGCAACAGGACCTATACATCCTATAGTTGAAGATTACATTTAACCTAGTATAATTATAGAATGAGAACATTCCAAGTTCTATCTTTTAACATATCTTTCGCTTAATATGAAATCACTAGATGTAGCAGTATTCCAATAACAAAACATGGGGACTTTACTTCATTCTATACTTCTGATGATGGGCCTGGGTGTGTGATTAATGTAAGGGCCTGTGCTGAAGGCAATGTGGGGCTCCAGAGATATATAGGCTGGTAAGTGCTATAAAATAATCACCAGGTGATTCTGTAGCTCACTAAGGAGAGATCCAGGAAAGAGGCACAAATCCTCTAGACACAGGAGAGTGTACGCTCTATACCATGCCCTAGAAGAATGCAATGCATCCCCACAGTGTGGCCACTTAGCTCTGTGGGGTGTGCTCTATGGGGGTAGGCTTCTTTCTATTCTGTTTAGAGTAATTCTTACCTCTTGTGCACCTGGACTCAAGAAAGGAGCAGTTCTTTTATTCCCTTGAATGCACTCTGTGATCTAGGTCCACAAAGGTACAATGATGCCAAGTGGAATCCTCAAATCTGAGTTAGACACTCAGCGTGCTCCAACAATATCTGGGCACAGTTAACCACCTAAGAATGGGATTCATAGAAGCCAACAAAACTGAGCAAGAAGCTGCCTAAACTAGTCAACAAGAGGGGTAGGGCTTAGCTCCTCTGCCTCTTCCCCAGGGAGAAAGGCACCTTTCTTCACTCAGGATTCACAGATGTGAAACCTCTCCCAGATGTGGGGGAAATGTCCATTCTATCCAGCAGATGGGACATTTACCTGGGATGTCGGAGACTTAAAACTGAATTCCTGCTCTGAGTAATTTGGAGCAGGGACCTGAACCCAGGTGTCCTACCTACCACTTGAGTACCTTAATCACCAAGTGCTAGGGTATTTCTAACATGGGGCTTTCATCTTTCCTGCTGAATTTTTTTCCACGTGGTAAAAACAGTTAAATATTTATGTGAGCAGGGAATGGACCCTGAGTCTCCTAGCCAGGAGGCTATAGATTCAGTCTCACTCTTGTTCTGCCCCCATGACTATTTCAGTATTTTATAGAACATGGAACAGGAGAGCTCTACCTCAGGATACCCCCATAGCATAATGGGATTCTGGGCAATTACCTGAGAAGCATAGAATCTGGGTTCAAATCCTTCTTCCACCTTAGGCAGATTGGGCATTTAAACTGGGGTCTCTTACAGCCTGGGTGAGTGTATTAACTACTGAGATATAAGGGCATTGCCACTATCATCATTTTGTGTAGGGCTTAAGCTGGTACATGTGCTTTAAGGTGACCTATGAGCATTCCCACTGGATGGGCCCCAATGGCTAGATAGGCCAGAAATGCTTAGTTTATTAATCCCGCCAGCTTTTAGGGTAGGTACTGAGCATCAGGGTTTAGGCAGCTGTGGAGTTTGCCCACCAACAGAAAATTAGGCACCTAGGGAATTTAGGTGCCTGCAGAGTTAGGCGATAGCTCAGTGCAAGTTCTGAGAATCAGAATATTGAATTTAAGCACTGACTTGTCAGTTAGGGACCTACATACCTTTGTGGGTCTACCCTTAACATAACAGCAAAACATATGCCAGACCTTATCTAGTGTAAATTGGCATAGCTCCACTGAAGTCAATGGAGCTACATTGATTGACACTAGCTGGATATCTAGTCAATATAGTTTATGTTCCATTGCAGTCTATAACAGTACTCAAATATGCAAACCATTCTTTGAAGAATCTTTCAGGATTTGGTTCTTCACTATTCAGAAGAACAGCTAGATTTTATTCTTAAATTGTTAATGAAAACTTTATTCTCTAAGTATCAGAGGGGTAGCCGTGTTAGTCTGGATCTGTAAAAGCATCCGACGAAGTGGGTATTCACCCACGAAAGATCATGCTCCAAAACGTCTGTTAGTCTATAAGGTGCCACAGGATTCTTTGCTGCTTATTCTCTAAATCATCTTTTGAGTAAAATTGTGCATCATGATAACAATTTCAGTCCTTGAAATTTTGAATTGCTTGTGTCATCTCTTCCTACCACTTACACTTGGAACATGCTGTACTTCATCAGATCCTTAATTTAATGGTTCAAGTGTTAATGAGATTATTTGTTAAAGCTGCTGAAGGCCAACATCAAAATGGAATCCAAATAGAGCAGGAGTTGATGGAGATGTCAACTTTTTTACTTAAAGCCTGATCCAAAGCACACTGAAAACAATGGAAATACTCCCACTGATTTCAAGAGGTTTTGGATGTGGTCCTTAAGCATTATGGCTTCATAAAGTTATCTTTCATCAAAGTACACATATAATGTATATTTGCTCACCAAATGTATGTCTTCATTCAGATTACTGTCACACCACAAGTGTCAGAAAAATGCCAAGGGAATCTTTCACGGAGAGAAAAAAGTAATTATCATCACTGAATCCATATTATCTGTGGCACGTGTTAGGGGACCCAGAGGGATGGGTGCTGGTTGAGGAGCCCACCATCCTTGGTAAATGGGTAGCAGAAGGAGGTCTGTGCCCATGGGGACAGGATTCCTTCCAGGGAAAGGAAGCACTTAAGTCTTCTTATAAGAGGTTTGAAGTAAAGGCAGCATTATGGGAAGTTGCCAGTAATCTTTCAAGTTTGCTGTGACTTCAGCAAAGGCTATTGGAGGATTGTAAAGTAGAGTTATGGGTGGCTAAAGATATTTGGAGTCAAAAACAGAGTTAACAGACCACCTTAAGAGATGGGAGCTGAGATTTGATCTGAGGGAACTGAAGGAAAAAAAGTTTCAAAGTGAAAAAGGGAGAGTGAGTGGGTTAACTTTTTGATGACAGATCATAACTTTTTATTTTCTCTAAATTAATACCTTGGACTTTGCCCATCCAACTTCTTAGTAGATGTGGTGGGGCTGACAGTAGAGCTTTTGTGAAAGAAGTGAAAATGTGCTCACAAATATGTTTTCATAAATATATTTGAAGGGGAATCAGTAAAAAACACAAAAGGAACATTTTAACCTCAGCTAAATGGGTAATTTTGTCCAACAGTGTTGTTCAGATACCAAAAAGAAAAAATGAAAAAAAAAGATTACATTATAATAATTTCCATTCATTTCTATATATTGACCTCCAGTTAAGACTAATCTTCTGAACTCTGCTTTTCTTTTGCATAGTCTCCTAGAAATTGGCATGACATACTTTTAGAATTCAGACTACGTACTTATACATGCCCAGTAGCTGAACCTCACAAGTACTAAGACATTTATTCTGCAATATGTCTGTGAAGTAAGCATGCTACATTATTCCCATTTCATAGATGGGTAATTGAGACACACAGGATTTATGTGAGCTCTTCAAGGTCATGCAAACAGTTAGTAACAGAGCCAAGAAATGAAGCCAATTCTCTGCTGTCCCAATGTAGTACTTTATCCCCAAGACCATCCATTATTTTAACTGCTATTTGCTTTGCTTTCCTCTTTGGTACTTTTTTTTATTCCCTACTTTTTTCTGTCTTCATATACAATTTATGCAATGGTTTTCCAAATTCTATCTGGAAAAAAAAGAGTTTACCTAATATTTATTGCTTCTACAGCACTAAAAATTCCTCCGGGTTTTGTTTGGTTTGGTTCTGCTTTTATGTTTTTGCAAATGCATATAGTTTAATTGGATCAATGTTATTCATTCCCTTCATGCCCCTTTATAAATGTAAAAGCTTCAATATTCTTTCTACTCCTCCATCACTGTAATTGATTTATTCTATGCTTTTCTGCCTGCATCTGCAGCATTTTCCATAACAAAAATCTCAGCTCCACTCTCTTTTGCAAATACAATAAACAAAGTTTAATGTAGCAATCAGCTTTGTGCTAGGTTGATTCACAAAGAAACTTCTATTTCTTTTCCCTCTTTAAAGTATCCTAATAATAAAATGATTACTCTTACAACTCTGATTAAATTAAACTATTCATTTTCTTTATTGTTTAAAGGTTTTAGCTGCTATATCATTAGTACATTTATTGTAAAACCTGGCTGTTTCAAAAGGAATATATGTGAATCTTGTCCTCTAGAATGTAGAAAAAGTGATGAACAAAGTTGTGTGATAAGTCTTAGCTCTTGCAAAACAAAACAAAACCCCAACATCTGTAGCCCCTCTCCCAGGTGTGGTTTATGCCTCCTTCCTCTTCTCTTCTACAAGCTTGCTAGCACCATATGTGGGTCAGTCTTGGATTCTTTTCTGGTGGATGGTGCCTCCACTCAGGGCCGGCACCAGCATCCCAAGCAGGTGCTTGGGGTGGCAATCTGCAAGGGCCAGCAGTCCGTGTGTTTTTGACCCCAAGCAGCGCGCCGAATTGCAGCGGCTGACGGTGGGGGCAGTCCGTGTGCCCATAAGGCGGCACGTGCGTTTCCGTGGCCACAGCAATTCAGAGGCAGCTTCTATGTTCATCTGTCTGAAGGGGTGCAGCTTCTGTCTTCTGGCTGAAGACAGACGCTGCCTCCGAATTGCCACCACCACAGAAATGCGCCTGCCGCCCTAACGGCACACGGACTGCCCCCGCTGTCTGGTGGCAATTCGGCGCGCTGCTTGGGGTGGCAAAAACAGTAGAGCCGGCCCTGCCTCCACTCAGTGACTCTTTACCGTGCCATACAGACAGCTGTGATATCCTTTGAGGCAATCGGTGAAAATACTACTAGTTGGCAAGGAGTGTAAAGCCCAGTACATAGGTGACAATAAAACAAGCACAAAGGAAGGATACGCTAATGATAATGTAACAACAGACTGGGGACTTTCATAAAACAGGAAAATAGAATTTGGGGAAGAAAAGGGTTCAGGTTAACTAATAATTAATAAACATTTATAAATAAGCCAGTTCCCCTTCTCCTGACACTCACAAACTTCTACAACCCTCCCTCCCTGGCACTCTCCCAAGGTGGATGGTATAGCTAAGGATGCAGCTCCTGAGATGAACTGTTATAACACTATGATATTGGCCAACTTAAACAAAAGTCACCTTACTTTTTCATCACCCTTTTATGGGACAGGGCCTCTCCTGACTCCTATCAGTCTTGCTAGTTCCCTGGCCTGAAATTATCTGAGGGTCTCTTTTGGCTTCTGGTAGCTGGTGTCTGGACGCTGGTTACTGCAGTGCTGAAGCTGCCTGATCTATGCTACAAGAGACTTAGAGCAGTGTAAAACTGTTTTTTCAGGGGGAATGGACACTATCTATCTCCTGGCTTTCAAACTCAACCTTTTTTGGTGAAGTCAGGCTGTCCTTTTTCCAGTTAATTTCCTGAGAATTGTCATCCCTGGCTTATCATCAGTCTATTGGACTGCTCATCCAGATCATGCAGAAAGCTCCCTGGTGTCCAGGGTTTCTAGTTTCTTCTATTAGACCCTTGACACACATACTATATATATATAGAGAGAGAGAGTGTATATATATATACAGAGAGAGAGAGTGTGTATATATATATATATATATATATATAGAGTGTGTATATATATATATATATATAGAGAGAGAGAGAGAGAGAGAGTGTATATATATAGAGAGAGAGATTGTATATATATATATAGAGAGAGAGAGAGTGTGTATATATATATATATAGAGAGAGAGAGAGTGTGTGTGTGTATATATATATATAGTGTGTAGGGTTGTAGGAGTTTGTAAATGATAGGAGGGGAACTGGCTTATATAAATGGGTTAGGAAAAGTGTTTTATAGTGTGGCCAAGACTTCCACTATTTTTTATAATATAATAAAGTTAAATTACTTCATCTGTAATCAGGCACCTAAATAAATGGCCTGACTTCCCAAAATTCTGAGAACTCATATTCACCCATTGCTGTCATGGGAGTTCAATTGTTTTGAAATCAGGAGTGAAATCCTGGCTTGGAGATGTGAGGACCCACTATGGAGAAGTGAAGTCCCATTGCACAGAACAACGGCAGTGATATGAAAGCTAGCCCCATACTTGGAGCTCTGACTGACAAGAGAAAAACAAATAGGAGAAACTGTCTTTCTCACCCCTGCACTGTTCTGTGTGGGTGGAAGGATGGAAGGAAATTCTGCCCCTGATCTCTTGGGAAGAAGAGACAAACAAGGCAAGAGAAGGGGAATATCTTATCAAAACTTGTTAATCTTCTCTTTGAAAATGCCAGAAGGCCCTGCATTGAAATGGAGGAGGGACCAAGACTGGAGATGGATTTTAGGAAGGAGTCAAAAGTGGAGAATATGCATCAGGGATTGCAGATGCAGTAATCAATAAGAGAGGAGAAGCAGTAGTTCTTGACCATGAGGACTGCAAAAGTGGAGGAAAGAATAAACTAATGGTGGAGTAAATCCATGTCAACGCAGCACTTTCTCCAGAGGTGCTCCACAATGTGAGTACAGGAATGGAGGAGGCAGGTGCTGAGGTGATAAGTCAGAATTGGGATTGGTGGACAGATCTTGCAGCGAGAGAGAGGGACAAAGAAATGGGGGTAGTGAGCAGTAAGTGGAGAGCATCACTGACTGAATACAAACTGAAAGGAATGGCAAGTGGATGAGAAATAACGGACATCAATAACTTGGAGATCGTGAAATAGTTATATGAGGGGTAATGGGAAAGGAGCCATTGAATGAAATGAGGTGGTTGTCAAAGAGAAGGAACCCAGCAACGGAAAGATTGGAGAATGAGCAATGCTTAAGGAAGACAAGGTTAAGTAGGAGAGATGATTCACAACTGAAGGTCATACAAAGAGATAAAGGCAAGGAGACAAGAGATGACAGGGTCAGACATGACATCAGCATGGACATGGAAGTCACCACTGATGAGGTGGGAAATTGAGAGGAAGAGCCAGGAGTCAAAGTCATATATTTTCCCACTCTCCCTTTGGTTTGTTTCCCTTTTGATTTTCCTAGAGTTAATTGTTTGGAGATAATATAGGAGAAAAACAAAAGTAATGAACAAGAAAAATGAACTCAATTTTTGTTGAGTTTTGTGTGTCTTGATTTTTCAGGAGTAAAATCTATAGAAATCTATGCATCCCATGAAATGCAGCATTTTCAGTAGTAGATCATATATCACAGTGTCTGATTTCCAGTATATTTAGTACCTAATGGCTGAAAGTTATTCACAGAGCTTGCATTATCAAAACACACATGCACA